>NC_044023.1:2868284-4302426 GCF_900496995.4 Aquila chrysaetos chrysaetos | reverse complement strand
CACAGCATCATTTAGGCTGGAAAAGACCCTTAAGATCACCGAGTCCAACCGTCAACCTAACACTGCCAAGTCCACCGCTAACCCGTGTCCCTAAGCGCCACACCTACACGTCTTCTCGACACCTCCGGGGATGGCGACTCAACCGCTTCCCTGGGCAGCCCGTTCCAGTGCTTGACAAGCCTCGGCCCATCGATCCAGCCCGTCCAGATCCCTCTGGAGAGCCTTTCCAGCCTCCAACAGATCAACGCTCCCACCCGCCCCCTCCGAAGCTGCCCCACAGCCACTCGCGGTTTCCTACCCCACCACGGAAAGGCTCACGCTGACTCTGAAAGGCAGTTCCTTGCCACGGAAAAAGGCCGTTTCCGCCGCGACTCCCCAGCTTGCGGTCCCACCGCTAGAAAGTTCCGGGGGCGGCACATCGCCAAAGCGCTGAGGAGTCCTCAGGCCCTTGTTGGGCCACCTGAGACCTCAGGCCCTTGTTGGGCCACCTGCGACTTCGCGGCGCCGCCCTGAGGTGCCGTGCTGTGCCCCGGCCACCCACCGCCTCTGAGCGGATGGCACGTGCGAGCCCAGGCCAGGCTCCAAGGTCGCTCCCGTCCCCTGTGCCGGGGAGCCCGGCACCGGAGGCAGTACTTGCGACGCAGCCTTACCGGTGCGGCGCAGAGGGGAAGGATCGCCTTCCCCGACCTGCTGGCAGCGCTCCCCGTGCCGGGGGCAGGAGCGCAGAGTTCCCTCGGCCAGGGCTGGAGCCCTGCAGTCGCGCTGCCCCAACAGCACCTTTCGGCCAACAGCGTCCCCCTCGACGGCTGCCCCGGGGGACCCGGCATCGGACTCTGCCCTCGCCGCAGGAGCGGCCGCCCCGGTGACGCGGGTGCCGAGGGCTCGGGCCCCCGCCTCGGCACTTCGCAGCCACCCCTGCGAGGCGGTGGCCGCCTCAGAGCGGGCGGCAGGTGGCCGAGGGCGTCCCTGCCCGTAGTTGGGGCGCACGCAGGCCAGCGGTGCTGATGTCACAGTGGCCACTGTGACCCGCGGGGGCAAGCCCACAAGAAGGAACGCTGGGCACAGGCCGTCCGTCAGTGCGAGCCGGTGAGGTGAGGAGGGCAGGGGAGGGACGGGGCTTGTGCGGGGCTGCCGAGGGAGGAGGGGGGCCCCAGGCCTCGGGGCGCTGGGCCTGTGCCGCAAGCTCACCCGCCTCCGGCTTCTCCCTCAGAGTCGGCAGAGGAGCGTTTGGAGGAGACACCCGGCGCTGCTGGGACAGGGACTCTCCGAGCGCTCGCCGTTGACGTGCGCCATGTCCGCGAGGAAGCAGACGGCCCCCGACTCGATGGAGCAGGGTGAGAGCAAAGCAGCCCTCCCGCAGCGTAGCAGAGGGCTTGTCGGGGCGGTCAGCGTGGGGCCGAGAGCGGTGGCAGGGGGAGGCAGGAGCTCCCCGAGCACCCCGGGGCAGGGCCCCTCCTGTCCTCAGCCAGCGGGGCCCAGGCTGGGCGGTGGGCACCTGCTGGGACCCCCGTGCCTGCAATGCCCCCTTCCTCTCCCAGGCCTCCAGCCCTGCCCATCAGCCAGCTCGGCAGGGGCAGAGCAGGCCCTTGGGGGCAATCCCTCAGGGACGCTTCCCCCGGCCCCGCAGAGGTGCTCGTTCCCACCGGCGTTTGCTCTCTCCCCTCCAGCGTGCCTGCTGTGTCGCCGGGCAGAGGCTGACCCGGCTCTCTGCGGGGACAAACTGGAGAAGCGAGGGCTCTGTGCCCACGTCTTTTGCCTGGTGAGTTACGCCGGGGCTCCCTCCAGCTTGCTTTCCGACAGGCAGTCCCTGCCACGCTCTCCTCAGCAGCTCCTCTCTCTCCTCTACCGCAGCTTTTTGCCAACGAGCTTTTTCAGCGAGGGGACAGGGAAGCAGGACTCATGGGATTTCTCCCCGAGGATATTCGACGTACAATCGCGCGGCAGCGCAGAAGGTGAGCGCCTGACAAGACCGGGGAGATCTGTGCCGGGAGACGTTTGCGGGAGCCTAGCCCAGACCCGAGAAAGAAATCCCAGCCCTTCCAGCGGGCTCTGGGACAGGAGTCTCGCTCCCAGCAGCTCCGCAGAGGCTCCAGCACAGGAGCCTCGTCCGACAGGCGCATCTGCGGGGTGGGACCCAGCAGCGGCCACATCCTGCGCCCTGCCCGGAGGCGTGGGGCTGGCCGTGGCGGCCCTGAGGCTGCCGCTGATGGGGGCTGCTCTGCTCTTTCCAGCACTGCTTCGTCTGTGGCGAGAGCGGGGCCGCCATCTCCTGCTGGGAAATGGGCTGCGACCGCAGCTTCCATCTCCCCTGTGCCGTGGAGGGTGGATGCGTCACCCAGTTCGCTCTTCGGTACAGGTACCTCCTCTCCCCCTGCTGCCACCCGGGGAAGGAGCCAGCGCTTCTCCCCTCGCCCATCCCTTTCCTCTTGCCCCCAGGGCCTACTGCTGGCAGCACCGCCCAGAGCAGGCAGGGGAGGCGGCTCCGGAGGAGAACACCACCTGCCTCATCTGCCTGGACCTCGTGGAGGAGAGAAAGTCCTACGGCACCATGGTGTGCCCAGCGTGCAAACACGCCTGGTTCCACAGGGGCTGCATCCAGGTAGGAGCCGTTCCCTCGCCCCCGGGGCACGGCAGGCGCTCGGCAGCACCAGGGCCTCGCTCATGCTCCTTATGTTTCTCTCCTCCTGCAGGGACAGGCTCTGTGCGCCGGCATTTCTTGCTTCCAGTGCCCACTCTGTAGAGATAAGGAGCTCTTTCTCTCGGAAATGCTCACCATGGGCATCCGAATCCCCTTCGGTTGGTGTCCTTCGGGCCGGCTCCCAATACAGAGGCTGCAAGCGCTGTGCCGCGCCAGGGGCTCTGCCCCAGCAGTCCTTCCTGGCCCTCCGCTGTCCCGCGAGTCTGGGCTTCAGCTTCACGGAGGAGCTGGAAACAGGGCGGGGGGCGAGCAGGGACGCCCTGCATCTCCCTTATGCCGGGGCAGGGGCTCCTTCCTCCATTTTTCCTTCTCCATCAGACTGCCATCGTGGGAGAACAGCGTGCATACGCAGCACTAAGTGAGAGGCCACAGCCGCTGCGATGCCAGGGAGTGCCTTTGTCCAGAGGCAGGGAGCAGGCAGAGGAAGAGGGGTAAGTTGCCAAAGCTGCACCCCGGGGCTCTGTACGGGAACGCCGTCTCGCCAAGGGCTCGAAGCGCAAGCACTGAGACCGAGAGCTCGGCCGGACAATCCCGTGCTGCGGTCACTTTGTCCTCACACCGTGAACCCGTTTGCTTCCCCAGGCCCTGGCAACTGCTCCTGTGCTGCTCCTTCGCTGCCGAGGGCACCCACAGACGCTGCTTCCGACCTGAGGAGCAGCACGGCCAGCTGGGAGTGCGACGCGTGTGTGCTGGCCTGGGCACCGGTAAGAGGCAAAGCGCCCGGCTGCCCCTGGGCTGGGGCCAGGGGCCAGGCAAGGCCTGGCAGCGGGAGCCCAGGGTGGGCCTGGCAGAGCCTCTCTGCTCTAGGACGGCCGGGGGCACCGCTCTGGCCTATCCTGCCCCGGGCCTGGGGGCCGTGCCCTTGACCTTCCTGCTTCCCCTTACAGCCTCCAGTGCCAGCTCGGAGCTCGCCGGCCCCAGCGCTGCCGGCCAGGCAGGATCGGGCCTTCCCACGGCTCGCCGGCACCCGACACCAGCAGCCCCAGCACCGCCAGCCAGCTGCCAGCGGGGTCCTCCTGCGGCTCCCCAGCGCTGGAGACCACAGCCCCCCACTGGGAGCCAGGCGGAATTCGGGCCACCCACGGCTCCCTGGCACCGCAGACGCAGCCCCGGCAATGCAGCATCAGGGCCGTCCCAAGGCTCCCCAGTGCTTGAGGGCAGCAGCCGCTCCAGCCCCCCTGGGCCACCGCGTGCGAAACAGCTCCCGCTTCCAACGCCGGGCCCAACATCCCTACAGCCGGCCCGGAAGATGCCACGACAGGAGCCGTGCGCCAGCACCAAGTGCTGAGAGCAGCACCCCCAGCCAGGCGCGCTGGGGCCTTCCCACAGCTCCCCCACCCGAGACCAGCAGCCCCAGCACCGCCAGCCAGCTGCCAGTGGGGTCCTCCAGCGGCTCCCCACCAGACCAGCAGCCCCAGCACCGCCAGCCAGGCACATCGGGGTCCTCCTGCGGCTCCCCACCACTTCAGGGCAGCAGCTGCTCCAGCCCCCCTGGGCCCGTGCGGGTGCGAGACCGCTCCCGCTTCCAACGCCGGGCCCAACATCCCTACAGCCCGCCCGGAAGACGCCACGACAGGAGCCGTGCGCCAGCACCAAGTGCTGAGAGCAGCACCCCCAGCCAGGCGGCGCTGGGGCCGTCCCACAGCTCCCCGGCACCCGAGACCAGCAGCCCCAGCACCGCCAGCCAGGCAGCATCGGGGTCCTCCAGCGGCTCCCCAGCGCTCGAGAGCAGCAGAAGCTCCAGCCCCCCTGGGCCCGTGCGGGTGCGAGACCGCTCCCGCTTGCAACGCCGGGAGCAAAACCCCTACAACAGCCGGCCCGGACGCCGCCGCGGACCAGCCGTGCGCCATCCCCGAGCGCTGGTCCTGATCCCCCTCCACCCGTACAATAAAGTTGGCCGTTAATCTCTGCGCTGGGACATTCCACGCTCATTCGTCGGCTTCCTCCTCCTCCACCTCTCCCTTTCTTGGGGGGCAGCCTTAGGGGCTGGGCCCAGAGCGTTGTCTTCTCCCTGGCGGTTGGCAGCACCTTGCCCAGACCTCCCTCCTCGCGGGCTGGCCTTGGCCGGCTGCCCCGCGCCTTGGCCGTGGGCTTCGGGTCTCTGCCCCCGCCGCCGGGAGGGTGGCCCGGCACGGCCCACCGGCTCGCCCCCCAAAATCATGCGCCCCGGCCCCAGCGACTTTTGACACGCTTCAACTCTCTCTCCTTCTCGACAAGGCTATAACCCATTTCCCGCCCTCGTTGCCCAGGTGAGTGAGAATTGGGGCAAAGTGGCAAAGCTCCTTTTCTTGGAAAGTTGAGGTCGGTGTTGTGAGAGACTAAAAGAGTTAATGTCTCAAACATTGTGGTGGGGCAAGTTCTGCTTAAGACAAACCCTGCACAGCAAGGAACCAAGGTGAAAAGCCCATCAGCTCAGACATCAGCAACAGGAGGGGGAGGGCGTCCTGGAGGGTGCGCAGCTCCCTCTTCTGAGAAGCTCTTCTGATACAAAGATCAAACAATGGCCGTCTCTGCAGGGAAGGAGAAGTTACTCCACAAATGACCCCCAAGCCCAAAGGCTCACAGCCTGCTCATTAACCTGACGAGTTCGGGTGCCTGCCCAAAGGAGGGCAAGGATGAGAAAAGGACACAAACTGAAGCCCCGGGTGCGCAAGCCCACCGGGACTGGACCCCTCGGCTGACCGGACACCTCGGCTGACTGAACCAACGCTGGACGGACCCAGGACCGGGGAAATCTTTCTCTCTTCCTTTTCTCTCTCTGTCTTCTTCTCTCTTTCCTTTTCCTTTGCCACAATCCCTACACCTCATCCGTTTCAAGATAGCCTTTTTCTTGACTCCTAGCAAAAGCTCCCCGTCCAGCCAGGCCGGTCGTTTTCCTTCGCGGTTCGACTGGCGGCACATGGGAATGGCCTGGTCCCGAGCCGTTAAGATTTCCTTCTTAAAGAATGTCCATCCCTCCTGGACCCCTTTGCCCTTCAGGACCGTCTCCCAAGGGACTCTCTCAGCCAGTGTCCTGAAGAGGCCAAAGTTTGCCCTCCGGAAGTCCATAGTGGTGGTTTTGCTGACCACCTTCCTTGCCTCACCAAAACCTGAAAATTCTATCATTTCATGGTCGCTAAGCCCAAGACGGCCTCCGACCATCACACACCTCCCACCAGTCCTTCCTGGTGTCACAGGTGAACTAGTCAGAGAAGTCACCGTCGCCGTGGGCTTAACTCAGAGGGTTTTATTAACGATGAAGCCATGATCAAGTGGTAATCAATCGATGATCGAATGAAGATCACGTGGTCATCAAATGGCGATTAAGCGATAATTGAATGGTAATTAGAATCACAGCATCATTTAGGCTGGAAAAGACCCTTAAGATCACCGAGTCCAACCGTCAACCTAACACTGCCAAGTCCACCGCTAACCCGTGTCCCTAAGCGCCACACCTACACGTCTTCTCGACACCTCCGGGGATGGCGACTCAACCGCTTCCCTGGGCAGCCCGTTCCAGTGCTTGACAAGCCTCGGCCCATCGATCCAGCCCGTCCAGATCCCTCTGGAGAGCCTTTCCAGCCTCCAACAGATCAACGCTCCCACCCGCCCCCTCCGAAGCTGCCCCACAGCCACTCGCGGTTTCCTACCCCACCACGGAAAGGCTCACGCTGACTCTGAAAGGCAGTTCCTTGCCACGGAAAAAGGCCGTTTCTGCCGCGACTCCCCAGCTTGCGGTCCCACCGCTAGAAAGTTCCGGGGGCGGCACATCGCCAAAGCGCTGAGGAGTCCTCAGGCCCTTGTTGGGCCACCTGAGACCTCAGGCCCTTGTTGGGCCACCTGCGACTTCGCGGTGCCGCCCTGAGGTGCCGTGCTGTGCCCCGGCCACCCACCGCCTCTGAGCGGATGGCACGTGCGAGCCCAGGCCAGGCTCCAAGGTCGCTCCCGTCCCCTGTGCCGGGGAGCCCGGCACCGGAGGCAGTACTTGCGACGCAGCCTTACCGGTGCGGCGCAGAGGGGAAGGATCGCCTTCCCCGACCTGCTGGCAGCGCTCCCCGTGCCGGGGGCAGGAGCGCAGAGTTCCCCTCGGCCAGGGCTGGAGCCCTGGAGTCGCGCTGCCCCAACAGCACCTTTCGGCCAACAGCGTCCCCCTCGACGGCTGCCCCGGGGGACCCGGCATCGGACTCTGCCCTCGCCGCAGAGCGGCCGCCCCGGTGACGCGGTTGCCGAGGTGCTCGCCCCCCTCTCTCACTTCTCCAGCCACCCCTGCTAGGCTTTTCCGCCTCCTCTGCGTCTTCCTTTTCCTCGTCCCTGCCCTATTTTTTTGGGGCGCACGCAGCCCGCTTGTCCAGTCCATGGCCACCGTACCCCGCGGGGGCAAGCCCACAAGAAGGAACGCTGGGCACAGGCCGTCCGTCAGTGCGAGCCGGTGAGGTGAGGAGAGGGCAGGGGAGGGACGGGGCTTGTGCGGGGCTGCCGAGGGAGGAGGGGGGCCCCAGGCCTCGGGGCGCTGGGCCTGTGCCGCAAGCTCACCCGCCTCCGGCTTCTCCCTCAGAGTCGGCAGAGGAGCGTTTGGAGGAGACACCCGGCGCTGCTGGGACAGGGACTCTCCGAGCGCTCGCCGTTGACGTGCGCCATGTCCGCGAGGAAGCAGACGGCCCCCGACTCGATGGAGCAGGGTGAGAGCAAAGCAGCCCTCCCGCAGCGTAGCAGAGGGCTTGTCGGGGCGGTCAGCGTGGGGCCGAGAGCGGTGGCAGGGGGAGGCAGGAGCTCCCCGAGCACCCCGGGGCAGGGCCCCTCCTGTCCTCAGCCAGCGGGGCCCAGGCTGGGCGGTGGGCACCTGCTGGGACCCCCGTGCCTGCAATGCCCCCTTCCTCTCCCAGGCCTCCAGCCCTGCCCATCAGCCAGCTCGGCAGGGGCAGAGCAGGCCCTTGGGGGCAATCCCTCAGGGACGCTTCCCCCGGCCCCGCAGAGGTGCTCGTTCCCACCGGCGTTTGCTCTCTCCCCTCCAGCGTGCCTGCTGTGTCGCCGGGCAGAGGCTGACCCGGCTCTCTGCGGGGACAAACTGGAGAAGCGAGGGCTCTGTGCCCACGTCTTTTGCCTGGTGAGTTACGCCGGGGCTCCCTCCAGCTTGCTTTCCGACAGGCAGTCCCTGCCACGCTCTCCTCAGCAGCTCCTCCTCTCTCCTCTACCGCAGCTTTTTGCCAACGAGCTTTTTCAGCGAGGGGACAGGGAAGCAGGACTCATGGGATTTCTCCCCGAGGATATTCGACGTACAATCGCGCGGGCAGCGCAGAAGGTGAGCGCCTGACAAGACCGGGGAGATCTGTGCCGGGAGACGTTTGCGGGAGCCTAGCCCAGACCCGAGAAAGAAATCCCAGCCCTTCCAGCGGGCTCTGGGACAGGAGTCTCGCTCCCAGCAGCTCCGCAGAGGCTCCAGCACAGGAGCCTCGTCCGACAGGCGCATCTGCGGGGTGTGACCCAGCAGCGGCCACATCCTGCGCCCTGCCCGGAGGCGTGGGGCTGGCCGTGGCGGCCCTGAGGCTGCCGCTGATGGGGGCTGCTCTGCTCTTTCCAGCACTGCTTCGTCTGTGGCGAGAGCGGGGCCGCCATCTCCTGCTGGGAAATGGGCTGCGACCGCAGCTTCCATCTCCCCTGTGCCGTGGAGGGTGGATGCGTCACCCAGTTCGCTCTTCGGTACAGGTACCTCCTCTCCCCTCCTGGCTGCCACCCGGGGAAGGAGCCAGCGCTTCTCCCCTCGCCCATCCCTTTCCTCTTGCCCCCAGGGCCTACTGCTGGCAGCACCGCCCAGAGCAGGCAGGGGAGGCGGCTCCGGAGGAGAACACCACCTGCCTCATCTGCCTGGACCTCGTGGAGGAGAGAAAGTCCTACGGCACCATGGTGTGCCCAGCGTGCAAACACGCCTGGTTCCACAGGGGCTGCATCCAGGTAGGAGCCGTTCCCTCGCCCCCGGGGCACGGCAGGCGCTCGGCAGCACCAGGGCCTCGCTCATGCTCCTTATGTTTCTCCTCCTGCAGGGACAGGCTCTGTGCGCCGGCATTTCTTGCTTCCAGTGCCCACTCTGTAGAGATAAGGAGCTCTTTCTCTCGGAAATGCTCACCATGGGCATCCGAATCCCCTTCAGGTTGGTGTCCTTCGGGCCGGCTCCCAAGACAGGAGGCTGCAAGCGCTGTGCCGCGCCAGGGGCTGCCCCAGCAGTCCTTCCTGGCCCTCCGCTGTCCCGCGAGTCTGGGCTTCAGCTTCACGGAGGAGCTGGAAACAGGGCGGGGGGGGGCGAGCAGGGACGCCCTGCATCTCCCTTATGCCGGGGCAGCAGGGGCTCCTCCATTTTCCTTTCTCCATCAGACTGCCATCGTGGGAGAACAGGCGTGCATACGCAGCACTAAGTGAGAGGCACAGCCGCTGCGATGCCAGGGAGTGCCTTTGTCCAGGAGGCAGGGAGCAGGCAGAGGAAGAGGGGTAAGTTGCCAAAGCTGCACCCCGGGGCTCTGTACGGGAACGCCGTCTCGCCAAGGGCTCGAAGCGCAAGCACTGAGACCGAGAGCTCGGCCGGACAATCCCGTGCTGCGGTCACTTTGTCCTCACAGCCGTGAACCCGTTTGCTTCCCCAGGCCCTGGCAACTGCTCCTGTGCTGCTCCTGCGCTGCCGAGGGCACCCACAGACGCTGCTCCGACCTGAGGAGCAGCACGGCCAGCTGGGAGTGCGACGCGTGTGCTGGCCTGGGCACCGGTAAGAGGCAAAGCGCCCGGCTGCCCCTGGGCTGGGGCCAGGGGCCAGGCAAGGCCTGGCAGCGGGAGCCCAGGGTGGGCCTGGCAGAGCCTCTCTGCTCTAGGACGGCCGGGGGCACCGCTCTGGCCTATCCTGCCCCGGGCCTGGGGGCCGTGCCCTTGACCTTCCTGCTTCCCCTTACAGCCTCCAGTGCCAGCTCGGAGCTCGCCGGCCCCAGCGCTGCCGGCCAGGCAGGATCGGGGCCTTCCCACGGCTCGCCGGCACCCGACACCAGCAGCCCCAGCACCGCCAGCCAGCTGCCAGCGGGGTCCTCCTGCGGCTCCCCAGCGCTGGAGACCAGCAGCCCCAGCACTGGGAGCCAGGCGGAATTCGGGCCACCCCACGGCTCCCTGGCACCGCAGACCGGCAGCCCCGGCAATGCAGCATCAGGGCCGTCCCAAGGCTCCCCAGTGCTTGAGGGCAGCAGCCGCTCCAGCCCCCCTGGGCCCGACCGCGTGCGAAACAGCTCCCGCTTCCAACGCCGGGCCCAACATCCCTACAGCCGGCCCGGAAGATGCCACGACAGGAGCCGTGCGCCAGCACCAAGTGCTGAGAGCAGCACCCCCAGCCAGGCGGCGCTGGGGCCTTCCCACAGCTCCCCGGCACCCGAGACCAGCAGCCCCAGCACCGCCAGCCAGCTGCCAGTGGGGTCCTCCAGCGGCTCCCCACCGCCGGAGACCAGCAGCCCCAGCACCGCCAGCCAGGCAGCATCGGGGTCCTCCTGCGGCTCCCCACCACTTCAGGGCAGCAGCTGCTCCAGCCCCCCTGGGCCCGTGCGGGTGCGAGACCGCTCCCGCTTCCAACGCCGGGCCCAACATCCCTACAGCCCGCCCGGAAGACGCCACGACAGGAGCCGTGCGCCAGCACCAAGTGCTGAGAGCAGCACCCCCAGCCAGGCGGCGCTGGGGCCGTCCCACAGCTCCCCGGCACCCGAGACCAGCAGCCCCAGCACCGCCAGCCAGGCAGCATCGGGGTCCTCCAGCGGCTCCCCAGCGCTCGAGAGCAGCAGAAGCTCCAGCCCCCCTGGGCCCGTGCGGGTGCGAGACCGCTCCCGCTTGCAACGCCGGGAGCAAAACCCCTACAGCCGGCCCGGACGCCGCCGCGGGACCAGCCGTGCGCCATCCCCGAGCGCTGGTCCTGATCCCCCTCCACCCGTACAATAAAGTTGGCCGTTAATCTCTGCGCTGGGACATTCCACGCTCATTCGTCGGCTTCCTCCTCCTCCACCTCTCCCTTTCTTGGGGGGCAGCCTTAGGGGCTGGGCCCAGAGCGTTGTCTTCTCCCTGGCGGTTGGCAGCACCTTGCCCAGACCTCCCTCCTCGCGGGCTGGCCTTGGCCGGCTGCCCCGCGCCTTGGCCGTGGGCTTCGGGTCTCTGCCCCCGCCGCCGGGAGGGTGGCCCGGCACGGCCCACCGGCTCGCCCCCCAAAATCATGCGCCCCGGCCCCAGCGACTTTTGACACGCTTCAACTCTCTCTCCTTCTCGACAAGGCTATAACCCATTTCCCGCCCTCGTTGCCCAGGTGAGTGAGAATTGGGGCAAAGTGGCAAAGCTCCTTTTCTTGGAAAGTTGAGGTCGGTGTTGTGAGAGACTAAAAGAGTTAATGTCTCAAACATTGTGGTGGGGCAAGTTCTGCTTAAGACAAACCCTGCACAGCAAGGAACCAAGGTGAAAAGCCCATCAGCTCAGACATCAGCAACAGGAGGGGGAGGGCGTCCTGGAGGGTGCGCAGCTCCCTCTTCTGAGAAGCTCTTCTGATACAAAGATCAAACAATGGCCGTCTCTGCAGGGAAGGAGAAGTTACTCCACAAATGACCCCCAAGCCCAAAGGCTCACAGCCTGCTCATTAACCTGACGAGTTCGGGTGCCTGCCCAAAGGAGGGGCAAGGATGAGAAAAGGACACAAACTGAAGCCCCGGGTGCGCAAGCCCACCGGGACTGGACCCCTCGGCTGACCGGACACCTCGGCTGACTGAACCAACGCTGGACGGACCCAGGACCGGGGAAATCTTTCTCTCTTCCTTTTTCTCTCTCTGTCTTCTTCTCTCTTTCCTTTTCCTTTGCCACAATCCCTACACCTCATCCGTTTCAAGATAGCCTTTTTCTTGACTCCTAGCAAAAGCTCCCCGTCCAGCCAGGCCGGTCGTTTTCCTTCGCGGTTCGACTGGCGGCACATGGGAATGGCCTGGTCCCGAGCCGTTAAGATTTCCTTCTTAAAGAATGTCCATCCCTCCTGGACCCCTTTGCCCTTCAGGACCGTCTCCCAAGGGACTCTCTCAGCCAGTGTCCTGAAGAGGCCAAAGTTTGCCCTCCGGAAGTCCATAGTGGTGGTTTTGCTGACCACCTTCCTTGCCTCACCAAAACCTGAAAATTCTATCATTTCATGGTCGCTAAGCCCAAGACGGCCTCCGACCATCACACCTCCCACCAGTCCTTCCTGGTGTCACAGGTGAACTAGTCAGAGAAGTCACCGTCGCCGTGGGCTTAACTCAGAGGGTTTTATTAACGATGAAGCCATGATCAAGTGGTAATCAATCGATGATCGAATGAAGATCACGTGGTCATCAAATGGCGATTAAGCGATAACTGAATGGTAATTAGAATCACAGCATCATTTAGGCTGGAAAAGACCCTTAAGATCACCGAGTCCAACCGTCAACCTAACACTGCCAAGTCCACCGCTAACCCGTGTCCCTAAGCGCCACACCTACACGTCTTCTCGACACCTCCGGGGATGGCGACTCAACCGCTTCCCTGGGCAGCCCGTTCCAGTGCTTGACAAGCCTCGGCCCATCGATCCAGCCCGTCCAGATCCCTCTGGAGAGCCTTTTCCAGCCCTCCAACAGATCAACGCTCCCACCCGCCCCCTCCGAAGCTGCCCCACAGCCACTCGCGGTTTCCTACCCCACCACGGAAAGGCTCACGCTGACTCTGAAAGGCAGTTCCTTGCCACGGAAAAAAGGCCGTTTCCCGCCGCGACTCCCCAGCTTGCGGTCCCCACCCGCTAGAAAGTTCCGGGGGCGGCAACATCGCCAAAGCGCTGAGGAGTCCTCAGGCCCTTGTTGGGCCACCTGAGACCTCAGGCCCTTGTTGGGCACACCTGCGACTTCGCGGGTGCCGCCCTGAGGTGCCGTGCTGTGCCCCGGCCACCCACCGCCTCTGAGCGGATGGCACGTGCGAGCCAGGCCAGGCTCCAAGGTCGCTCCCGTCCCCTGTGCCGGGGAGCCCGCACCGGAGGCAGTACTTGCGACGCAGCCTTACCGTTGCGGCGGCAGAGGGGAAGGATCGCCTTCCCCGACCTGCTGGCAGCGCTCCCCCGTGCCGGGGGCAGGAGCGCAGAGTTCCCTCAGGCCAGGGCTGGAGCCCTGGAGTCCGCGCTGCCCCAACAGACCTTTCGGCCAAACAGCGTCCCCCTCGACGGCTTGCCCCGGGGGACCCGGCATCGGGACTCTGCCCTCGCCGCCAGGAGCGGCCGCCCCGGTGACGCGGTGCCGAGGGCTCGGGCCCCCGCCTCGGCACTTCGACGCAACCCCTGCGAGGCGGTGGCCGCCTCAGAGCGGGCGGCAGGTGGCAGAGGGCGTCCCTGCCCGTAGTTGGGGCGCACGCAGGCCGCGGTGCGTGAGTCACAGTGGCCACCGTGACCCGCGGGGGCAAGCCCACAAGAAGGAACGCTGGGCACAGGCCGTCCGTCAGTGCGAGCCGGTGAGGTGAGGAGAGGGCAGGGGAGGGACGGGGCTTGTGCGGGGCTGCCGAGGGAGGAGGGGGGCCCCAGGCCTCGGGGCGCTGGGCCTGTGCCGCAAGCTCACCCGCCTCCGGCTTCTCCCTCAGAGTCGGCAGAGGAGCGTTTGGAGGAGACACCCGGCGCTGCTGGGACAGGGACTCTCCGAGCGCTCGCCGTTGACGTGCGCCCTGTCCGCGAGGGAAGCAGACGGCCCCCCCGACTCGATGGAGCAGGGTGAGAGCAAAGCAGCCCTCCCGCAGCGTAGCAGAGGGCTTGTCGGGGCGGTCAGCGTGGGGCCGAGAGCGGTGGCAGGGGGAGGCAGGAGCTCCCGAGCACCCCCGGGGCAGGGCCCCTCCTGTCCTCAGCCAGCGGGGCCCAGGCTGGGCGGTGGGCACCTGCTGGGACCCCCGTGCCTTGCAATGCCCCCTTCCTCTCCCAGGCCTCCAGCCCTGCCCATCAGCCAGCTCGGCAGGGGCAGAGCAGGCCCTTGGGGGCAATCCCTCAGGGACGCTTCCCCCGGCCCCGCAGAGGTGCTCGTTCCCACCGGCGTTTGCTCCTCTCCCCCTCCAGCGTGCCTGCTGTGTCGCCGGGCAGAGGCTGACCCGGCTCTCTGCGGGGACAAACTGGAGAAGCGAGGGCTCTGTGCCCACGTCTTTTGCCTGGTGAGTTACGCCGGGGCTCCCTCCAGCTTGCTTTCCGACAGGCAGTCCCTGCCACGCTCTCCTCAGCAGCTCCTCCTCTCTCCTCTACCGCAGCTTTTTGCCAACGAGCTTTTTCAGCGAGGGGACAGGGAAGCAGGACTCATGGGATTTCTCCCCGAGGATATTCGACGTACAATCGCGCGGGCAGCGCAGAAGGTGAGCGCCTGACAAGACCGGGGAGATCTGTGCCGGGAGACGTTTGCGGGAGCCCTAGCCCAGACCCGAGAAAGAAATCCCAGCCCTTCCAGCGGGCTCTGGGACAGGAGTCTCGCTCCCAGCAGCTCCGCAGAGGCTCCAGCACAGGAGCCTCGTCCGACAGGCGCATCTGCGGGGTGTGACCCAGCAGCGGCCACATCCTGCGCCCTGCCCGGAGGCGTGGGGCTGGCCGTGGCGGCCCTGAGGCTGCCGCTGATGGGGGCTGCTCTGCTCTTTCCAGCACTGCTTCGTCTGTGGCGAGAGCGGGGCCGCCATCTCCTGCTGGGAAATGGGCTGCGACCGCAGCGTCCATCTCCCCTGTGTGCCGTGGAGGGTGGATGCGTCACCCAGTTCGCTCTTCGGTACAGGTACCATCCTCTCCCCTCCTGGCTGCCACCCGGGGAAGGAGCCAGCGCTTCTCCCCTCGCCCATCCCTTTCCTCTTGCCCCCAGGCCTACTGCTGGCAGCACCGCCCAGAGCAGGCAGGGGAGGCGGCTCCGGAGGAGAACACCACCTGCCTCATCTGCCTGACCTCGTGGAGGAGAGAAAGTCCTACGGCACCATGGTGTGCCCAGCGTGCAAACACGCCTGGTTCCACAGGGGGCTTGCATCCAGGTAGGAGCCGTTCCCTGCCCCGGGGCACGGCAGGGCTCGGCAGCACCCAGGGCCTCGCTCATGCTCCTTATGTTTCTCCTCCTGCAGGGACAGGCTCTGTGCGCCGGCATTTCTTGCTTTCCAGTGCCCACTCTGTAGAGATAAGGAGCTCTTTCTCTCGGAAATGCTCACCATGGGCATCCGAATCCCCTTCAGGTTGGTGTCCTTCGGGCCGGCTCCCAAGACAGGAGGCTGCAAGCGCTGTGCCGCGCCAGGGGCTGCCCCAGCAGTCCTTCCTGGCCCTCCGCTGTCCCGCGGGTCGGGGCTTCAGCTTCAGGGAGGAGCGGGAAACAGGGCAGGGGGGGGGGCGAGCAGGGACGCCCTGCATCTCCCTTATGCCGGGGCAGCAGGGGCTCCTCCATTTTCCTTTCTCCATCAGACTGCCATCGTGGGAGAACAGGCGTGCATACGCAGCACTAAGTGAGAGGCACAGCCGCTGCGATGCCAGGGAGTGCCTTTGTCCAGGAGGCAGGGAGCAGGCAGAGGAAGAGGGGTAAGTTGCCAAAGCTGCACCCCGGGGCTCTGTACTGGGAACGCCGTCTCGCCAAGGGCTCGAAGCGCAAGCACTGAGACCGAGAGCTCGGCCGGACAATCCCGTGCTGCGGTCACTTTGTCCTCACAGCCGTGAACCGTTTGCTTCCCAGGCCCTGGCAACTGCTCCTGTGCTGCTCCTGCGCTGCCGAGGGCACCCACAGACGCTGCTCCGACCTGAGGAGCAGCACGGCCAAGCTGGGAGTGCGACGCGTGTGCTGGCCTGGGCACCGGTAAGAGGCAAAGCGCCCGGCTGCCCCTGGCTGGGGCCAGGGGCCAGGCAAGGCCTGGCAGCGGGAGCCCAGGGTGGGCCTGGCAGAAGCCTCTCTGCTCTAGGACGGCTGGGGGCACCGCTCTGGCCTATCCTGCCCCGGGCCTGGGGGCCGTGCCCTTGACCTTCCTGCTTCCCCTTACAGCCTCCAGTGCCAGCTCGGAGCTCGCCGGCCCCAGCGCTGCCGGCCAGGCAGGATCGGGGCCTTCCCACGGCTCGCCGGCACCCGACACCAGCAGCCCCAGCACCGCCAGCCAGCTGCCAGCGGGGTCCTCCTGCGGCTCCCCAGCGCTGGAGACCAGCAGCCCCAGCACTGGGAGCCAGGCGGAATTCGGGCCACCCCACGGCTCCCTGGCACCGCAGACCGGCAGCCCCGGCAATGCAGCATCAGGGCCGTCCCAAGGCTCCCCAGTGCTTGAGGGCAGCAGCCGCTCCAGCCCCCCCTGGGCCCGACCGCGTGCGAAACAGCTCCCGCTTCCAACGCCGGGCCCAACATCCCTACAGCCGGCCCGGAAGATGCCACGACAGGAGCCGTGCGCCAGCACCAAGTGCTGAGAGCAGCACCCCCAGCCAGGCGGCGCTGGGGCCGTCCCACAGCTCCCCGGCACCCGAGACCAGCAGCCCCAGCACCGCCAGCCAGCTGCCAGTGGGGTCCTCCAGCGGCTCCCCACCGCCGGAGACCAGCAGCCCCAGCACCGCCAGCCAGCTGCCAGTGGGGTCCTCCAGCGGCTCCCCACCGCCGGAGACCAGCAGCCCCAGCACCGCCAGCCAGGCAGCATCGGGGTCCTCCTGCGGCTCCCCACCACTTCAGGGCAGCAGCTGCTCCAGCCCCCCTGGGCCCGTGCGGGTGCGAGACCGCTCCCGCTTCCAACGCCGGGCCCAACATCCCTACAGCCCGCCCGGAAGACGCCACGACAGGAGCCGTGCGCCAGCACCAAGTGCTGAGAGCAGCACCCCCAGCCAGGCGGCGCTGGGGCCGTCCCACAGCTCCCCGGCACCCGAGACCAGCAGCCCCAGCACCGCCAGCCAGGCAGCATCGGGGTCCTCCAGCGGCTCCCCAGCGCTCGAGAGCAGCAGAAGCTCCAGCCCCCCTGGGCCCGTGCGGGTGCGAGACTGCTCCCGCTTGCAACGCCGGGAGCAAAACCCCTACAGCCGGCCCGGACGCCGCCACGGGACCAGCCGTGCGCCATCCCCGAGCGCTGGTCCTGATCCCCCTCCACCCGTACAATAAAGTTGGCCGTTAATCTCTGCGCTGGGACATTCCACGCTCATTCGTCGGCTTCCTCCTCCTCCACCTCTCCCTTTCTTGGGGGGCAGCCTTAGGGGCTGGGCCCAGAGCGTTGTCTTCTCCCTGGCGGTTGGCAGCACCTTGCCCAGACCTCCCTCCTCGCGGGCTGGCCTTGGCCGGCTGCCCCGCGCCTTGGCCGTGGGCTTCGGGTCTCTGCCCCCGCCGCCGGGAGGGTGGCCCGGCACGGCCCACCGGCTCGCCCCCCCAAAATCATGCGCCCCGGCCCCAGCGACTTTTGACACGCTTCAACTCTCTCTCCTTCTCGACAAGGCTATAACCCATTTCCCGCCCTCGTTGCCCAGGTGAGTGAGAACTGGGGCAAAGCGGCAAAGCTCCTTTTCTTGGAAAGTTGAGGTCGGTGTCACGTCTGTCTTTGTGACATGAAGAATTCTGCAGCTTGTGTTTCTACCGTAGCCAAAGGCCATTCCCCGTTCCCCAGCTCCAGGTCCTGTTCTCCAACGTGATTGCTGCTGCACCAGCTGAAGGCTTCCTTCTTGCAGAACAAGCCAAGACATCCTTTTTAAGAGAGACTGCAAACACCTGGTCAGGAACGTACTCCTCAGAGTTGAGGAGAGCCAGAGCAGTACCTGTTACCGAGGGCTTGAGTCCCGTCATACGCCCTTTAGAGCAAAAAACCCACACGTGCTCTACGGCAAGGTAACAGGGGGCCTGGGAAATGTCAGTCATCCAGAAGGATCTCCCTCCCGTTGGAGACCAGCAAGTACCTTTCTAGTGCAGGAAGGAGAAGAGATTTGGTTGCAGAGTGACGGCTGCACAGCTCCGCGGAAGTTGGCACAGAGCTGGAAGGCTGAATCAAAGAATAACGGTGACCAAAGCGCAAAGAGAATCCCCTGGGCTGGCTGTACAGGTGTGAACAACCCTCTGCTCTTCAGGCAAACTACAGGTGGTCTTACGGTGTGTGCACTGAGCGCCTTCCTGACAGGCCTTGATGCAGCATGCGAGTTGATTCATTACAGCAGGGAGCAGCTGTCCTCTCTGAGGAAGGCAGGGGAACCTGGGAGACCCGATGGGCTTTCCTGCCAACAAAGAGGCAAGGAGGAAGGAAAGGAGGTACAGAGGGTCCACAGGAGAACTCGGTGGCAGCGCTTTGTCCTTCTGCTCTTGCCTGCTGTGACTGGGAAGACGCGAGGTCTAGACACGGCCGGAGCAGGCGGTGCTCTTCAGGGGGATCGCCACGTGAGCTCCGAGGCAGTCCCGAGCAACGGAGCTCAAAGGGAGCTGCCCCAAGAGCTGTGGTCGTGCACGGCCTCGCTCTGAACCGAGGTGCTTTTTCCCTGGCACCGCTCGCCTCTGTCGGCATCTAGCGAACGGAGCTCCGTAACGCCCTGGCGTCGGAAGGCCGAGCGAAATCTCAGAAAGCCTGCTGAGAAGGAAACCCTGAGCACCGGCCTTTGGCTCGGAAGGTGGCTGGTAGAAGATGGCTGAGGACACTCTAAAAGCAGCGGCTGAAGGAGGCAGCCTGGGAAGCGCCTAGTCCCTCTCAGCAGCGTCAGCCCGCTAGTATTGCAGAAGGGCTTCTGGGGGTTCCGGGTTTCTATCCTGGTCCCGGATTGCATTTTGGACCTGGGTTCTCCAGTCCCGGACTTGGCATTCCTTTTTGCCTGCTCTGGTGGGGCCTGAGACACCCTCTGGTTTTTGTCCTGGCAGGTTCGGTAGTGGACTCAGTGGTGCTTGGTGGGGAAATGTCCTGCTGCCTGGGCGCTCACCTGCCCAGGTGACTCCTCCTGCCTCTGGGTTGAAGCTCGTACTGCAGCACCGTTGCCAAAGACTCCCAGGGACTGATGAAACAGCTCCCTTGGCTGCCCTGTAGCTAGCCCAGGTACAGTAAGTTTCTGAGGGTAAATGGCCTCTGCTCTATACTTCCCTCGTGTTGCTTTTTTCTTCCTCCATGAAACATCCTCGTAGGCCTTCAAGAAAGCAGCTAGCAAGAGAAGGTTTCAGTCTTTCCTACCCTACCTACTCCTTCCTAGACTTTTGCCTAATCTTTCCCTCACAGAAGGATGGGAAGCTCAGGTGTGTTAGGAGATGACTGTGAGCACTGGTAGAGGTGAATGGTCAGCAGGGGGGAGGCTTGTGCAAGTCTCTTCCACTGAGAATCACTTGTTTATTTCAGGTAAACCAGCATTTCAATGGCAAGTCCAAGATTGGGGAAATACACCGTTGAGAGAAGAAAGCTGAATGTCTTGTCTTCAGAGGGACAAGTTAGAGGACAGAAGATCAAAATACAAATAGCCAAAGTGCTGAGTAGATGAAGAAGAAAAACTGTATTTTTTCTGGAGTTCTGTTCTTTTTGTTTTCTCCTCTATGCCTTCTGAAGTTTGTCTGAGTCATGTTTTCATTTTTTTTCCTGTCTTTAGAATGCATTGTGGAAGTCTGAAAACAGATATAAAAAAAATTATTTACTTACTTTAACATATTCTGTTGCAAACATGAAAAGGTAAGTTTATAGGTAACAGGCTTTGTCTTTGAAAGCCACGAGATCAGACTCCATTTTTAAATACCTTGGTGTGTCATGCTGCTTCGTGAGACCTTAAATTGAATGGGGTTTTGTGGCGCATGATCCTTTCTCTTTCTGATTTCTAGTTTTAATAAATGCCACATTTTGCAGTATACTGCCTTACTACTTCTGCACACTCTGATTTTCTCCTAAGAATTCCTGTAGCACTGATGTTCTAATGCACTGCTTTCCTGTGATCCAGAGCTTCACAACTCTTAACCGCTAGACACAGTGCATTGCAGAGAGATACACGAGACCTAATGACCTACTATTTACAGCAGTACAGAGTTTCAGTCGAGACTAATCTTTCCAGGCCACTTTGATGGGCGTTGAACTAGAAACAGGTACATCAAAGCCCCAGTAATTAGCAAAGGAATAAAAGTACTGGGCACCTGCTATCAGTGAGTTTGTACAGCTGCACGTTTCAGCCTGCATGGATTTTCATGTAGGGTAGCTGGAGGAGGTGAAGGAGCACTAAGCTGTTTACCACAAAAAGGAACATTTTTGTAGCAGTTTGCCAGGAGAGACTATATTACGCAGTAGCACATTAGTAGAAAATCCTCTTTCTAGTAAATGTGCACTTACACATGGATCAGCATTGATGCTTATACAAAATGGCTGATTTGTTTTGCTAACCATCAGTGCTCTCCTGGAATCTAATCACTCAGATTACTGAGGTCCTTGGAATATTTTAAGAATAAAGACTGCTGTATCAAATCTCTTTATTGAACTGATATGACTGGCCAAAGGAATACCTGACTGCCTTTTACAAGATTTTTACGTCTTTGCAAAATTATGACGGTGGCACGTTCTGACGTCTTAAAATTTAGTAGGTTTTTTTCATAATACTGTTTTGCCCGTCATATTTGAGGATGCTGCAAACAAGAAAGTTTAGTATCTTTGCTCAGTCTGCCCCTTCACCCCCTTTGCCTTTTGACATACCCTTTCTCCCCTTACAAGCCCACGGTTTCCCCCGCGGCGTTCCAAGTCAGACGTTGGGGCTATCACATCTAGCTGAGGTACCGAAAATACGAGAACGTTCCACTGGCAACACCAGGTCTGTCAGCGGCGGCGACACGCCGGCCGTGCCGGGCCGGGCCGTGCCAGACGAGGCTGGAAAGCCGGTCCCTCCGCCGGAGCTGTCACGGCTCTGCCTGAGGGTGGCACCCGCGCCACAGCCTCGGGGGGCCGCCGGCCGGAGCCCGCGGGCCGCTGCACGGTGCCGGGCAAGATGGCGCCCGGGAGAGGGGAAGGGAGCGCCGCCGCGGCGCTAGGCGCCGTGCCATTCGCTCTGTCGTTGGCGGGCGTTTTTCCTTCCCGGCGGGGCTGCCGCCGTCGATCTTTTCGCTTCTGCCGAGCTCGGCGTGGGCTTCTCCGAAGCAGGGAGTTCTCGTCCCCCGGCGGCTCTGCGGCAGGCATTTCGGGGTAGGCAGTTCTGCGGTGCTGCGGTCTGCTTACACCCTCGTGCAGGGGAAACAACGCGCCTGCCTTTCGGCAACCCGTGTAGTTAGCAGGCGGGCGTGCGCACAGGGTACTGGGGTAACTCGTTTAGATTGGCAGCGGTGGCTTTCTGAACCGGAGTTAGTAGGTATCAGCTGTCTGACCCTGAAGGCATCGGAGCCCGCCGTCCGCCCGCTCCCCTGACAGCCTGCGGTGCGTGCTTGGAGACCTTGCGCTGCACGGGGAGGGTGTGAGAGATGGTGGCAAAACGAGGAGGAAAAAGGAGAGACCAGTTGCTTCCAGAAGCAAAAACCAGCTCTCTGTGACGCAATAGCTGGCTGTTTTCTTCGCCTCCCGCACCTAATGCCGCTCTTCATGTGCGTGCTCTCTCCTTCTCTTCCCCAGGCAGCTTTATGCATGAAGCACCCTTGAAAAATGATTTGAGCGGCACAGCATTTTAGGAACAACTGTGGAAGCTGTTGCTGCAGGCAGGTGCTGGTTTAAATCAGCATTTCATTCCTCCAGGTATATTAACATGCATGTTGTATAATCCAAAAATAGCTTGTTCAGCTTGTGAGCGAGGACATTCTCCCTAAAGGTCCTAGGAGCCCGAGGCTACAGCTGCACTATGTTCAGAAGGCATATCACTAGTTAGCTTTAATCCCGCTGGACCGAGTACAACAGTACTCAAATAGTAACAGAGAGTTCAGCGTGGGCTAGCTAGCCTAACAAGTGTCCAGGCTTCCTAAGAGGCTTCTAAAACTTTAAGCAGTGAAAGCTGGCCCTAGCCTGGCCGCTACAGTCATTTTACTGCACCGTAGCATAGTAATATAACTTTTTGATGTGACTGATGAGTGAGAATACCATTCAAATCATTAGGACATAAATTCTCGAGGGCTCGGTCATGATACCGAGCTACTTAAATTTTTGGCTAGTCAGCACAGTACTGAATTAGTTACTGAATGAAACAGCATGTAGTTTTATTTCCTTAGAAGCAGAAAGGTAAAATGTATTAGCATAAGACCCCAGTGAAAACTTGTTTTTAGCCCGTGTTTGCTACTGACTAATGGCCTACTTGCTGTTGGTTAAGACAGAGCAGCTGTTATGTAGCTGTACCTTAATGGTGGTGATGTTGTCCTGTGTCCAAGCCCTAGGTATATACATTACCTTTGAAAAGACAAAAGTATTATTCAGCTGCTTCTGATGATGTTACTGTATTTAAAAGAACAGATGTTTGTCAGAAGAGATGGTAGTGAGCATGTGCATGTTGTTACCCTGTGTCCAATGCAAGATAACGTGGTAAATCTTAACCACAAAAGTGGCTTAAGGTAATTCATTTTACATTGCACCATCAGTTTCCAAGATTCAGCTGAGAAGTGGTAATTCTATATAACTTGCTAACTTGCTTTCACCCAAGGCAGGTGAAACACTTGAGCAGAGCAGTGCCTTAAAAAAAAAACAAACCACACACACGCTTCTTGTGACGGTGGTTAACAGTTTGCTCTCTGCAAAAACTGCCAGTGCCACAGATTGCACTAAAAAAGAAGACTGCAGTTGTCTTACAGGCATTACATTTTCATGTTTTACTTAAGATATTGCTGAGCGAAAATGAAGATTCATTCTTGTTTAATTTGCTTATGCATTAATATATTTAGATTTGATCCATTTGTCCTGGAGAATGGCAGTCTCAGATTCAGATGTAACACAGTCTGATACAAATTCCTAAAAATTACCGCCAGGAGACTGGGGCTTGATTTTACTAGCCATCAACTACTTTCTGAATGCAAATATGCCCCAAATCTCAGTGTAGGTAATTGCTATGTAGAAGGTCCTTGTTTTAAACATCTGATTGTGGAAATGGTATCCTCAGCTAGGCGATTACTATGGCAAGGTTAATATATTAAATCTGCATTTGCTCATTATATCCAGAAACTTTTGATGTGTTGGCTAATATGACCAACAGTATTGGGGGAGGGGGGGGGGTGTTTTGGTTTTTGTTTTGAGAAGTATGAAAGCATAAACTAACAACTCATATGGATGATAACCAGTAAGCATCTAACTGTAATTGTCAAACTAAGTACATTTGGTAGTGTGTTAGAAGTTTAGGGGAATTACGAAGCGAGAAAGAAGGGCAGCTGATCTGTGGCCCTGCGCGGCAGTTACACAAAGGGCAGGTATGGCCTAGGTCGGTTTTAAAATCTGCTTGCCAGCTAGAATTCAGGCAGAGAGATGAAGATCCGGTTCCCTTTTTTTTTATTTCATCCCCCCCCGACACTTTGCCTGTAGTAGCACCAAGGAACCAAACGGGCTCTGAGAGAACCGATGGTTTACAACTTCTCGGTGCCCCCCCACCCGCAAAAAAAAAAAAAAACAAAACCGACGTGCGACGGCGTGACCCGCTGGTTAGCGCTGGCGTTTGGCTTCCGCAATTCCCTTCCTCCTTGCCGGCCGGTTGTGCCGGTCCCTTCCTCCCCTTCCCCTCCGGGGAGCGGGGTCGAACCGCCGCGGGGCTGCGCCCGCTCCGCCGGCAGGTCGAGGGCAGCGCTACGCCGAGGTCGGGCAGGCCAGCACGACTTGCCGGTGGGTGCGTTGCGCCCCCGATCGATTTCCGAGCAAAGAAGCCGAAGGAGTAGTTTTTATTTGATTGTCATTTTTTCTGCCAGCCAACGATGCCTTCAAAGGAATCTCTGTTCTTTGGCATGGAAAGTTTTGTGACTTCCCAGCCATACTACGTGCCTTCTCCTCTTCCATATATTTGTGGTTTGCATTTTCTGTTAGCAGTTAGGATCCAGCGCATCTGGAGCGGCAGATAATAAACCTTTCATGCACAGCTTTCATCTCTGTAAAGGAATGAGTTGATGCTTTGAGAAGTTTCTCAATATTCGTCAGTATCTTTCCCATTAAAGTTTAATTTTCCCCATGTTTTTAGGAGCAGTATTTACAGTGTTTGAAACAGCTCTACTGGGAATTACAACTTTTTTCAACATCAGTTTTATTAGAATATGTGTGATTAGAGTATGTCTGCTTTTCAACTCAAGTCCTCATTTCAGATGCATGTATTTTGACGTACTTTGGTTTTGCAAAATGATACTCTAAGAAAACTTTGACACCACCCCGATCTTTATTTTTCTACCTCTAGAACATACTGTATTTAACTTTCAGAATATTGAAGACAGTGCAGTCTGACTTTTGTTCTCTATTTTCACTTTATGCCTTGCAATGTTAAATATAAGTGCCATATAGCTAACTGAATGATACAGCTGCTTTCCACAATGATGCCCTATAGTATTCATCTTCTATGGAAGATAATCTATTTCCTCATTTTATAAAACATCATGAAAATGAGAAGTCTTTAAAAGGAGAAAGTGGGGCCTGTTCCTTGTAAGTATTCTTGAGGAATATTGTCAGTTAAAAAAGCAAAGGCATTTTTTTGTGTCATTTTCCTTAAAGAGGGAAGAACAAAGATGTTACAGGCTTGAAAAGGTTCTTATGCCTTAAAAAAAGGGGGAATATGATGTTAAGACATGTGTGAATTGGTTGGTCTCCTTGTTAGAATATATGTCTAGAGCTTGGGTTTGATTAAATTTGGCTTTTTAACCCTGACAGTTATGCCATGTAGTTTAAAAAAAAAAAATCTAACAGTGTTTCTTATGCCTTATTTGTTTTAATTTCTGCTTATACATAAATTAAAATATTTTCCCCCTTAGAAGTACATTTTAGCTTCTTTGAGATGAAACTGGCATGTAAGATGCGGTAAGTAATTTGAATTAACTTAAAATCTGTGTATTTTCAAGGAGGATGTTATTGTGGGTTAGTAGGATACCGCTTTAAACCAAGGTACGTGATAGTTGATTAAGGCAGTTCAGAACACACTGAAGTAAGTCTTTCCTAAATTTAATGTTTAATTAGGTAGCCTATTTATTTTGTTTGCAGTTTGTACTAAGAAATTATAAACCAGTCTTTTCACAGTGTAAGCTTTAAGGAGTCACAGGCTAAAACAGGCTTTACATTAGAAAGCTCAAAATCGGCAATGAGGCAGAGACCTCAGCAAGCAGCTGAATCAAGATTGTTCTGCAAAAAGGAATTCTTATGAGGCTAAGAATTGTACTCACTGCCTAGACAGTATATAAAGGGGTGGACATACCTGTTGCTGAGACATACTCCTCTGGGTAAAAGTAGACAATAGGCCATAAATACTTTTTGGGAAGGAAGCAAGTTCCTGTTGAGTTAGAGATGACTTTCTTGTTTTTTAAAGGCAGTTGGGGATTAATTTTTATGTGTGAACTTAAGTTGGGCTCCCATTCCCTGGAGAAGATATCCGTTCCTACTTCCCCTCCACCCCTGTCGTGGTTTAACCCCAGCCAGCAGCTAAGCACCACGCAGCCGCTCAGTCACTTCCCCCCCACCCAGTGGGATGGGGGAGACACTCAGAAAAAAAAGGTGAAACTCGTGGGTTGAGATAAGAACAGTTTAATAAGACAGAAGGGAAGAAACTACTAATGGTAATAGTAACAATAATAAAATGACAATAATAATAAAAGGATTGGAATATACAAAACAAGTGATGCACAATGCAGTCGCTCACCTCTTGCCGACCGATGCCCAGTTAGTTCCCAAGCAGCAATCTCCACCCCCAGGCCAGCTCTCCCCAGTTTATATACTGGGCATGACGTCCCATGGTATGGAACACCCCTTTGGCCAGTTTGGGTCACTGCCCTGGCTGTGTCCCCTCCCAGGTTCTTGCACCCCTCCAGCCTTCTTGCTGGCTGGGCATGAGAAGCTGAAAAATCCTTGACTTGGTATAAACACTACTCAGCAACAACTGAAAACATCAGTGTGTTACCAACATTCTTCTCCTACTAAATCCCAAACACAGCACTATACCAGCTACTAGAAAGAAAATTAACTCTATCCCAGCTGAAAGCAGGACAACCCCCAACCACAGGGCTCTTAACCACAACTTAAATGAGAGGGGGTGACTGTACTGTTTAATTAAATGATAGTATTGACATGAAAGCAGTTGTGACTTCATTCATGGCAGTCCTTACAAGAGCAGCCACTGGGTGAAGATATTACAGCCCCTATTGCAAAGAAATCAAGGTAAAGTTACTTGTTCAAAAGAGTAGGAAAATAATTGTTCGTACACCTGTCAAAACCAATAACTTCTATATAAAATTCTCATAAAAAAAAAATCTGAAGAAATATTAATGTGTTTAAATGTAATATTAACAATGCCATCACCCGCAGCATTAAATTTTAGGCGGTGGACAAATTACTCTCTCTATTATTGTTGAAATAAGGTATCACCGGCCTCTGTTCTTCAGTTCCATGTTTATAACTGGATTCTGTCTTCAGAAGTGCCTGAATTTCTTAGGTCATAGGGGAGTTGCTGCAGTGGCCTGTCTGTGCAGCCATGGCCACCTGACTGCGCAGGGAAGCAGCTGAGGCATGTGCCAGCATTCCTTTCTCTGCCTGTCCTCTGGGTGCGGTAAGGAAGCAGAAGGGTTAGATGTAACTGCCTCACTGATTTGCTATTTGCGTATGTCACCACCTTCCCCCTTTTTTTTTTTTTTTTTTTTTTGCATTGGTGGAGTACAAACCATGCTTTATGTACAAACACAACTTCCAAGGAAATAAAATTCTGTTGAATATTTTGCATTAGGCAGAACTGCAGAATTCAGCTTACTGGTAACATGTTTGTACATGCAATTATTTATTTTATGGCTGTAACAGGTATGTTGCAAAACCCAGATGTGCATATCTTAGCGTTTCCATGTGTAACTGACTCTCGTGACCAAGGGCTCGTGACTTCTTAGCCAATTACTTTTTGTAATTGGAGAAGAATTTTCCCATTCACCACAAACAAATCAGGTTTTAGTGTTGGGAGATTTAAGTCCCACTTACTGCTGAAATTTGCATGCAAGGTCTTTCACATTAATGCTGTTTTTGAAGATGACACCTAAAGCTGTAACAATTGTACATACCACTGATGCACCTGAATTGATCAGACAACCTTATTAACTTATTCTTTTTAATTATACGTGGAGGATTTTCTCAGTAGTTTGGCCCGTTACTTGGGATCATTCACTTTAATATTACTTTTTTTATGATCAAAGTGTACTGCTGAATCCCATGGCCCGTGCAGGGCTTGCTCAAGCATATTAGTTCTCAGAACATTGTTGTTCGTTTTATTAAGTTTCTGGGTTTTGTTCCAAATTCAATATCGCTCTGTGTTATAATAGGAGCTGAAGAGGTAGTATGTTAGCATTTCCATTTCATATCTTAAGCAGCAGGTATTTTTGCATCACTTTTCCCTGGGCTAAGGCACACCCTTGATTTCCAATAAAAAGAGTTAATGCTGGGACAGGTGAGATTTTTAGACCCTCAGGTACAGTCTTGTCAGTGCTGATTTTAATACACAGGTCATACAAAAAGGGAAAACTGTTTTTTTAATTAAAAAAAAAAAACCCCAAACCTTTAAGGGTGTTTTTTAATTGTAAACCCATGGCTTGTTTTCTTTTAGGAGGGAGTTTAATTTACTTTCTGCTTTCAGCTTAGTACCTTTTGAAATTGCCTCACCTTGGTCCCTCTGCTTTCCTTCTTACAATGATCACGCAGTTTTAAAAGCTTTTTATCGGACAATACACCAGCAGGAATTTGAACCATGTTCTGTTGCTTTGGAAACGAGAACTACTATAACAGAAGTTTGCGTGGCTTCGCATGAACCATCTACAGGCTGAGGTTTTCTGCCCGTTTGCAGCTTAATTTCAGGGGAGTTGTACGTTCTCAGGCAAACTCATTACTTTTCCTCTTAGCCTGAGAGGGGACGGTCATTGGGAATTCTAATTCAGTGAAGCTTGCCATGCTGCTGTGGTAGTCTGTTGTAACAGGGAGCGGGGCTGGTGGTGTGTGGTAGGAGCAGGCAGAGTTTGTGTAGCAACAGCTCTCGCAGCCAATCCGCGGAGATGTTAGATACAGTGGAAGCATTTGTAGCACTTCCTCTGCTTTTATTTTTAATATGCTCTTTCCTCATCCCCCTCCTCCACTGCAGGCATTAAGGTGACGTCCTGAAGCTTTCGCTCCGGTTTGTGCAATAGAACTTGGTTAAACCAAGCATTTTTTGTTTAGTCGTTTAGTTGTGACCTATATCTGCCAGGAAAAGGCTCTGTATTTTGTTTTCCTCTGCCTTTCTGTAAACTATTCTGCAGTGCCAGCTGTACAGTGTAGCTAAGTAAAATGTCTGAATTTCTCTGTACAGAGTTTTAAAGAGGACTTAGGAGACCGTGAACAAATTTTATTAGCATTTACTGCAGTTTCTCAACATCCATTTTGATGCACAAGGCTACAGTAAAGGGAGTACTGGAAAGCTACTGCATACAGCACAGCGTAACTCATACCATATTGTGGACTGCTGAATCATAAGCGGTTAACGCTGGTATTACTGAGTTTCCTCTGCTGAGATGGAGGGGGTTGGACAGCTAATGCAGATGATGCTGGCAAGTAGCCTTGCACTGTAAGGAAAGGGGAGAGGTTAAGAATTAATGCAAGTTAGAAAAGCTGGTGCTGTGGAACTGAACTCTGGTCCCACCTTCCAGGTGTTTAAGACAGCTGGAGGCACTGAATAATAGAAATACGGAAGAAAGGGATCTCTGAATCTCCTGTCTACTACTTTGTGTTTTGGAACAGAGGAAAAGCAGTCTTTTACTTCAATTAAATTCTTATGTGCTAGGCAAATTGGTAATGGTTCACCCCTCCTTCCATCTCCAGCCCAATTATCAGATTGGTTTGACAGTGCGGTAGCAAGCAGTGTCTTTGCTTTGGTAACAAAGTCCAACCTACAATAACAGCAGTCGAGTTGCAGGGAAGATACACATGGTATCTCTTTAAAAGACAGGTTCTTAAACACAGAGGCCCTTTGTGCTGCTGAGTAACTTGACCTGCTGTTTCTGACAAGTTCCTGAATTTAGCTTTATGGTATTTCATACCCCGTAGTCTTGTTTGCATTTGTTTTTAAAATGCTGTCTTACCCAAAGACAAAAACCAGTACCCTGTCGCTCAGCTGTCAGGCTTGGAGGTAGTTGAGGTCACTGATCTGTGATCACACAACAGAACATGGTATGTTTGGAAATGAGCAGTCCCCTTTCCAAAGAATAAGCTCACTGAAAGATCATGTGTGGTGCCTCCAGCGCTTGTCTGAAGAAAGGTAGAGCCTTTACTTTCTGTTTGAATGCTCAGTATTACATCTGTCCATTGGTAACTCCTTTTTTTTGCTTAAGAATGTGGAATGTCATCAGTTAAGTTAGCCCTCTGCTCTTCTGATTTTGTAAAAACAAGCGTGCAAAAGTTCAACTTATGTTTCATTTTCATGAGTAGGATATTTGTGGGGTTTTTCACCTGAATGTCCATGCACGTTGCTTTTGTAAGGCTACAGTTTTATCTGTGGTGTGGCAGTTCTCATAAGGCAAGTTAGGAAATGGGCTATATGCTGAGCACTCAGGGAATGATGCTTGTAAAGAATGCTCTGCATTTTCCCCCTGTGGAAAGGCACAGTGTAGTCCATTTTAAAAGAAGTCATCAAGTAGGGAGGTGTAACCACATGTGATACGTGTATGCTGCGTAGGGTACAAGGCCACAGAACATGGCTAGAAAGGAAGCTGTTAGAGATGCAGGTGCTATAAACCAGTCAGCAGTCTATTAATTAAAAGTGACCTTGATATGAAATAGTTCCCACTTCTGGGTGCCACGTAATAACAACTGTACATAAGCGAGTTAGGCAAATTTGCTGTGGTACATTTTCAATAACATACAGTGAAACTAGCCTCTAAAACTAGCTTTTCAGCCTAGCATCAATACGGAATGCTGTAATATTTCACCAGCATTTAATTATAGATTTTCTTTTTGGTAGATGTAGTAGGTTCCTCGGTCTGCTCTTCTAACTGGTGTATATTTCATTGACTTCCACATGTATTACTGAGACATGTACACGATTGAAGATGAGACATTTTGCTTTTTAGGAAGTGCAGTTGGTAGCTGGATCTTCAGAAAAGATCATTGACCCATTAGTCATTCCTTCTATCTATTTGCTCTTGGAGAGATGAGAACTTCTGTCAAGAAACTCAGAACTTTAGTGTAATGGGGGGGAGAAATATGACATTGATTCTGTTGCTTTCATTATTGAAAGCAAATAACTGTTCTGCAAATCACCAAAACAAAATTCTGAAAAGGAACGCGTCGTTTTGTAGGTAAACCATAGTCCATGAGATGTGCGGAGTTAGTGCTCTCCCTGTCTAGTTTCTGCTTTCAACTCTTGTGAGGAGATACCAGACAACTCCACGGTGCCCCAGAGGGCAATGCTATAGAGTTTAGACCTGCTTGCTGTTTTGCCTATTCCTGTCCTTTGCTAATGATCTACCAAGCAAGTGGAGTAAGGCAGCTGAGGCCTAGACGGCCGCTGCAGAAGAAAGTAGCGCATGAACTGTGCTGATTCTTTCCAACAGAGAAGATCAGGAAGGTCAGGACATATTCCTTACATCCTGCTCTGGGCTGTCATATGAAGTCATTCTAGCCTGGTAACAACAGCGTCTCAGATGTGTTGGAAAACTGACATTGACGGAGGTAGTCTTACAGGCATCATGGGAATACAAATCGGTAATCCCTTAGTGGTCTAAGGCAATAGCGAAAGAGAGTGGAGACTGGTAAATTAAACCATTGTACAGCAGCTTTGATATAAGCTTTGGTAAATCAAGCTTTTAACCCATTTGTTCCTGTTAACCTCTTTCTTTCTCTTCCATACTTGATAGTTCAGCAGAATCTGTTTATTTTTTAATTCTTTAATTTCTGCCTCTAATCTGTATTTGAATCACTGTAATGAATTTTCACTGTTCAGTTGTTTACCTCAACTAAGGGATGTGAATTCTACTACTGCAGAGCCAGGATAAATTTTGACAAGCTGCAGCAATTGGGTAAGTGGAAGTTTGTTAGCCATCTAAAAATGTCTTGACTGTGTTTCAGTGTCAGCCTTAGATATGGTATGTGTTACTGCTGTATGCCATTTTGTTGTCAGGCAAAAATTAGGAGATCATATAACCTCACCTATCTTCTGTCAAAATTTTATGTCTTTGTATAGTTCTATAAGTGTGTCTTGTAGGAAGTTCGTTAAACCATATTTTAATTATGCTAATTAAGAATTATTTTGCCTTCCATGAAGATAACTTATCTTTCCCTTCAATACTGACAAACCTAAGCAGCAGGTAACTACTAATCAGACCTTAATGCAATGGGCTTGCAGACTTTTAAAGCTCAAATGAGATTTTCTGGCTTTTAGGTTTGGGTTGTTTGGGGATTTGGGTTTTTTTTTGAGGGGGGGTTGCAATTGAAAGATAGAGAATTTTAGTACGCTTACTTCAGCTGAAAGCTGGAGATTGCTCTGTAATCATGATTTCAAAACCTGGTTCTTTAGAGAGAATGCCACATCTTGAATCACCAATAACTTTTCTTATTCCAAATAAAATTAATTTTTCATTGTATTCAGTGACAAGACAGTTAATGTGGTCTAATAATATAAAGAATTTCCCTATACATCTTAACCCCCCCGCAAAACCAAACCCCCAAACCCTAAAAGGCCTAATTTTTATTTCTGAGTGTCCATCCATTGAGAACACTTACGCCCCACTGCAAAGTGCTGAACACTGAGTTCTTCAGCAAATCAGACCACATGTTCACATGCTTAGGTGTTCCGAAGTATATGCAAGTCTTTAAGCACTTGCTTTTGAGCACTTTAGCCTACCTGTTAAGAAAAGAAATAGAATATTGCTTAAAATAGTCTTTTCTTTATGATGCAAGCTCTGTGCATACACTTTCACATTTGTGGTTTCTGATTTCATGGTTGCAGAGATGGCTAACTAACAGTTAATCGGGTGTAGGGTGTCACTGCATTTTGCGTTCTTCTGGCAGCGCAGCTGAGACAGCTGCAGTGAAACAAATTCAGAATCAGGTTCTGTTCACCACTGAGCCCCTTCACGCTCACAATCACTAGCTTCTCAAAACATGTCAAAAGAGAGCTAAAGGAGTGCTGAGCTAATCAGTACCTAGCGGTAGCTAAAGATTTGGTTAATGAGCCTTTTTTTTTTTTTTACTATTCCAGAAACATAAGCAGACAAGACAAATGACTATACAGCTTTAGATGTTATCTGACTGTTAAAGCATTTTATTCAAGAAATAAAGTTATCTAGTTTAGGTAGCCATGTATCAGGAGCCAAATGATTCCTGTCCTTGGGTTTGTCACATAGAAGATTTTCTGTGTTTTATGTGGGGTTCCTCTTATGCTTGCTTGTGTGGGCTATTCCCTTGGTTCAGATGCCCACATACCGCACAGTACCTGACAACCTAATATAAGTTTCTGCAATCTTCTCCCTGCGGGATTCTCCCCTTGAAGGGATTTTTGCCACTCGTGATGCAGTACCTGTTTTACAGTGGTTTTCACAGATACGATCACTCATACTAGACATCCAGTATGCAAGATCTCATTTTAGTTCCCCTGCATGTAGTAGAGGGCTATTTATACTAGCTTGGTTTTGTATGTGACACTTAGAGTAATGGGATATAAAACATTACAGCCTTTGAAATTCCTTTTCTTAGGTTGACTCTCATCGGTGCCTTTAATACAAGTAACAAACTGCAGTCACGGTGGGGAGGAAGAGCATAGGTAGCAGAGAAGCCATTGATCTGAGTATCTTCCTCACAAGCTTCTCAGATGAAGTTATTTTCTCTATGAAATGCTAGTCAAAGATGTAGATGTGCAGACTTAGTGCTTTTCTAGCCCATCTTTAGAAAAAGCTTAAATTGGAAGAAAAAATAGCTACAGCCCTTCCAAGGAAGATCTTCTAAGCATAAGCGAAGCTGAATTTGACATGCTGTAGTTTCTTGAAGACAGCTGTGGGGTTTGATTTTTTGCTAGGTTAAAAGCATATGTTTTCTGTTTTAGATTCACATAGATTTTTATCTCCTAGATACCTTCTGCACACACTCCTCTCATCATGTGTATGATTTGTAATACTTACTTTGCATAAGCAAACTGACTGATAAATTATGATCCATTTCTGTCAATGCAGATAATTGTGGATGCTTGGATGCTGCCATATTCTACAGTTTAACTAGATTCTATGCATGATATGCGTTTTGTACTGTCTTTTGTACTGTCAAGAAGAGGAGGGATAGCAAAGCATAAGAAACAAGATGATGTGCAGTCACTGTTTTTAATTCTAAATGAACAAAAATTTGTGGGGTTGACTTGGCTATTAACATTGATTTTTTAGGTTTTTTTTTTGTTATCAGGTTACAGCTGTTGGAGGCAGTGGCAAAAATGTGTTGTCAAAAGGAATAGCCTCGTTTATCTTTGACAAAAGATAGTCCTGATACTGTGAAGGTAATGGTAGGTAGTGAAAACAGCTGAATTGTTAGGTTGCTCAACCTGTTGGTACCTACCAAATGTGTCAGTGTTTTACAAAAAAAAAAAAAAGCCCCTAGACAAAAGACTCCCTAGTTTCTGTAGGCTAACAAGTGTGTGTTTGTTTACATAACCTTATTTGAGCTCTGGGGGATAAAGTACTTTTTAAAAAAAAGTTTCTTCTATGTTGGAGTAGTGCTTTAAACTTAAATTTTAAGACAATAGTTTTTATATTGTAGAAGAAATGTAATAAAAATAACTTGTAATGAAACAATGTCTAAAGCTCCTAAATTAGTTAGAACTGTAATTTAGCAACAACAGCAACAAAACCTTATATATGATTATTTCCAACCTCCCAGACCACAGTCTGGAAAAGACGAACTGTATGACCCACTACGTACAGCACCAGCGGACAGCAGCTCACCTTCCTGACAGGGTGGCAGCCCCATTGCCACTTCTGTATTTGTGCTACTAGGCTGTCAGAAGGCGGGTGGGATTTTCTGTTTAAGTCCAGGCCCATATAGTAGGTAAAATGACTCATTCCTGAAAAGTCCAGTGTTGGTTTGGTAGGCTGTTTTAAAGGTCTACTTTATTTCTTGTTCTAGTAGATAATTAACTGAAACTGTTAACACAGTTTTTAAGGAGTTGGTTTCTTTATCCGATTCCTGAAATGATGATCACTGTATTTGCTCACGTCCTGCTAAACCTCTCAACTGTGGTGAATCTATTATAGGGACCTTTCAGGCATGCTGTTCTTGTTTGTAAACCTTTGTAACCTGGGAGAACAACTGAACTGCTGCTGTCAGGTAGCATTTTATGTATCTTGCAGTTGAATTGATGGATACTTTGGAAATTTTTTTATTTTAGATTTTGTAATTTTATTATTTTGGAGAATAATAACATTTTAATTTTATAGATACAAAAATAATTTTGTTGTGATAGAGTCACAATGCAAGACCTTTGTTCTTTGGTCTTGGGAGAGAAGCAAAGATAAAATGGCAAACTATACCATTTTTTAAAAAGTTTTCCTTTTTATTCTTGGAAAGCAATTTGACTTCTCCCCCCCATTTTCCTGCCCTTCATAAATAACCTTCCAACATATAATTAATAGTTACTGTCCCTCGTCATTTCAAAATCTCTCTGTATCTAACACAGGCATGAGTCTGGAATTCTTTTGTTCTGACCTAAGATAAAAGTCTTAGTGCATGACAGTGGGAAATAAATCAAACAGTTGTTAGAGGGCTATTTTTAGGTTCAATAACTGCACCAGGCACTGTTATTTTAAGCTTCTGATTTTTAACAAAACAACATTCAAGGGAAGAACTGTCAAATGTGGATGTTGGACACAAAGGTGTTTCAGGTGTGAGGGTGGTTAATGTCTGTCTCCTTTGAGCGCTTCAGCTGGTCATTCGAACGTGCTTTGTGTTTATTCAGAGTTAGTTGCCATTAGTGATTTTCTTCTCTTATTGAGGATTCAGGCATGGGAATGCCACTAATAAAGCAGTGCCTTTACCTAGCATGCCAGGTCTTGCAGTACTGCAGTTGTATTGGTCTCTGGCTTCTAGTGGCTGCAACCAGGGCAGATCAACACTGTAGCCTTGGCAGAGGAGTAATTTTTAAGGATGCAAATAAAAATGAGGCATCTATCTCCTGCAAGCCGTCAGTGGACTTTGGTGCTTAGCTGCCTTTCTTGGTTTCTCTTTCTTTTTCTTTCTTCTTCTTTTTTTTACTTGTTTCTAATCTCTGCTGTTAAGCAAAAAAAAACCAACACCAAAAACCTGTTTATATTAATAGCATTTCATATTGTTTAGGTCTAGAAAATAATTATTAGGATTATCTGATCCATCCTCTGTGATCTTAGGTCCCTGATTTCTAGCTTATTCTGCTGCTTTTTTTTTTTTAATTATCAGATCAGAAAGTGAAAATTTTCTTGCACAAGCAGAGAAGGCACCAGCCTTGGCCTCTGAAAAGATGGTGTGAAGCTTGCCATTTCATTCATTTATCACAGGTACTGTAACTATTTCATACCAGACCTCCCCTTGTTTAAGTTTGGTTTGATATGAGCTTATTATAAAGACAGGACCCTGATTCAATTTACTGATTGTCCTACCACCCTAGGTCGGGGTAACAAACTACTGATAATAGCCTCAGTGACTGACGACAAAACGAGCAAATACTGAAAATGAGCAGATATTTTTGTACGAGCAGGTTGTCGGCCTTCTTACTGAAGTAGCAATCTGAAAAAAGAAGGTTTATTCTAGCTGTTTGTTTCACAAATAAATGGACTAAATTTTGATCAGCTGAACCCAATGACTGCTGGCATTTAAGAGGCATTGACATTCAGAACTCATTGAAAATATTTAGAGAGGGTAATCCCTCCTACACCCGTAGATACAAATACTGTCATAGTACATTTCAGAGTCCAAGTTCTCTTCTGCAGTATGTGAAAGCTTTAAAGTGTCCTACAAAGCCTTCGGCTGAAATGTTCATTAGCCACTTATTCCAGATGGTTTCAAGGATTCTGTGGAATACCAGTTGTTCTAGAGCTGGCTCTCTGAACACAGCAAACAGCCATCATTCCCCTGAAATTGTATCTAAAGCCATATTTCAGATGGTAAAATACAGTACTTGTTGAAATGTTGACTTTTGTTCTGCTGATAAAAGGTAAGATACCCAAATTAAATATCTAACAGTTGCTAGTGATGTCTCGTTTCAGCTGAATTAGGTTATTGGGGAAATCTTCAGTCCTATCCTCTTCTGCACTGCACTTTCTTACTTGTTCTTCTACCTGCATATAAACAGTAGTAACGAACTAAGCTGAAGACTTGCCAATGCTAAAAGGAGTACGTGCTCCTTTCATGTTGCTTGTGCTAGGCCTAGTGCTCATCTGAGCACATGATCAGCAAGCCAGTCCCAATCTCCTCATCCAGCAGCAGATGTCTTTTTGGTTAATTCTTGTTCTGTGACAATTGATTTGGGTTGTGTTGTAGTCAGGTGCCACAGTCAACTCAAGAGATGGAGGAGGAGCGTGTGGCTGGGAGAGGGAGGGGATTAAGACAGAAGTGGGAGAGGAGAGAAAGAAGTTTGCCGTTTTAGCGCTTAACAGAAAGCTTCCAGATATTTGCAAGTGTTTCTTGCTTATATTTGTCGTACTATAAACCTGGAGTAGTATGTAAGTAGAAAGAGCTGTGCAAAATTATCAACGGTCCTCTTCCCTGCCTCCTGCCCTCCCTACCACTGTATGAGAGCAGATTTGCTTTGTGGTGTTCCCTGAAGGGCAGTAAGCTGACCCTGCATGCTTGTACTTACTCAGAAGCTGCACAGAGTGTTACTACCGAGAGAACTAGGGTTTTGACACAGAATGTCTTTAAAGACACATATCTGTGTACAGTGTGACTATGTTCTTCAGTGATATTCCAAGACTTTTCAATTCACTTTGTCACATCATCTTTGTGGTATGTCGTGTATTTTTCTTTCAAATATTTAGAAATCTACCTTAAGTCATTTGTATTAGGAAATTTACAGTTAAGAAACTGGTAGGTTAAGTGTTCCAAGGTGTGGTAGTGAGTTTGTTTTGATTACCTGCCTTCACCTAACTGTCCTAGCATGGATTCTGATCTTTGCAGTTTGCTTTGTTCTTGTCATTTATGTATCTTTGAATGTGCATTTTGGTAATACTTGGGTTGCCAGTAAGTTCTATGACATTGCAGTGTTTAAAAGTTAAATGTGTGTGTAAAATACTTTTTTTAACGGTGATTACTGAAGTATATGACAATAGAAGTTTGGTTTATATGTTAAGCTTGTAAGAGGAAACGCTTTTAGTTAACACATAGTTGGACAAAATAGAAACCAGCAAATTCTGTCCTTTAGCTGGAGAGAAAATGGCGAGAAACTACACACACGCGCACACATATGGAATTTAGGAACTACTCTGGTGTGCTAAATCAGTGTTCTTTATTCAGAAGAGTAACTTGGCTTACATAATTAGAAATTGATTGAAGTGCTGCATCTTGGAAACTTTACCTCTAATGTTACTAAATTCATGTTCTTGTTAGGAGAGAGTGTGGACTGGTTCACGATTCATATACAGTGAATTCACCACTGCCAGGGATATACGTGAGGCTGGAATTCTAGATTATGGAAGAATCCAGACAGTACACGTCCTGCGCGTTACAATCCATAGCAATGGGCCTAGCAGCCTCGCTGCGTTTGTGCTGGGTGGATTCCTCACTCCTGGCACGAGGAGCGCTGAGCAGCGCGCTGTGGGCACAGCCGGGTGGCTCCGTAAGGTCCACGTAAGGTCCACGTAAGGTCCACGTAAGGTCCACATCACGCACAGCACAACCAGCGCTGCCCTCAAGCTGCCTGCGCAAAGGCAGTTCGTTGCATCTGTAGTATGCTTCCAATTTTAAGCCGACAGCGAAGTAACACCTGAGTTGGCTTCTGCTGGGACCCCTCGGCTGTGTTACGCGGTGTTTGTGAGCACAGGTTAGCCACGGAAGCGATATTGCTGCGCGAGCTGCCTGTCTGCCGTCCTGCGTCCAAGCTGCCAAGGCGATCTCTCTGTGGCGTGGTTAACTCACAGCCTGGATTAGTTGTTGGTGAATAACCGTCATCTGGAATTTGAACCAGGTCTTGTAAATTATCTCGTTTATGTGGTGAAAGGGAAGGGGATCGCATGTCTTTGAACTGTATGGAGCGCATTCATTCCTGATGCATAATAATAAAAATGAACCTTGAAAAATGAGGCAGAATAGATGCTTGCAAACTTCATTGGTTTGGGGGGGCTTTTTTAGGCATTCATCATTACTTTTGCATTATTATTACTACTTTTAGTTAAAATTCAACGTTTTGTTTGAATGCAGAGGTATTTGAACAGCTTGGGTAGAATTCGCCTTCATTTCTTACCTGCAGAAATGGATAAATGTGTAGCCCCAAAATATCAACAGAAAAGCACAAAATCTAACACTTTAATCTACTATAGTTCTTTATTTCATTTATGGACTATCAGTTTTTTGAAACAGGCAGATTAATTACCTTTTGTAACAAGCTCAAATTAACATTTTATGCTTCTTTTTTAAATTAAATTAAACTTTATCCCTGAAAATTGGGATGATTGAGTCAGTGGTTGCTGCGGAAATTTTCATTTGATACATAAAGCTGTAATTGGATGTCTGTTTCCCCCTTGTAGCGTCTCCTAATCCTCTCACCCTTGGTAAGTGCTGCCTTTTGCAGCACTTACCATCCAGAAGGATGATGTGAGTGTCCTGTAACCTGCTTCAGGCAAAATGAGCTAGATAAGCTTAATAATTTAAATTGGTGATCTGAGCTAACTTGTCTGAATTTTTGCCTGAATGATAAGATAGTGCTTGCATGAAGTATTCTGCTGACTCTGTGGTGGAGGTGGTAGCACCCTGGCAGAGAGGCAGATGGCAAGCTCAGGTGGTTAATGTTGTCTTCTAGTTCAGCTTAACTTTGTGAAGATACACATCCACTTGCTTTAGTGTTTTTAGGACAAGGGCTGTTCTTACATCTCATTTTACAGAGATTTTATTACCAGGCTTTTATACCTAGCTAAAGCGTGTTTTATAGTAGTCTAACCCAGACTACATTCTTACCAATGTTTGTTTTAACCATAGATTAGCCTCTCTTCATTGGAGGTGAGGGGGTAGGACAGGACATATTTCAGGTTTTGTGAAGAACTGCACTTCTGGGAACATGTAGGTTTTCATTTTGACAATTGGGACAGTAGAAGGTACAATTCAGGAAGTTGATCTGTATCTGAATGTTTTATACTGACTTTAGCTCACCACAAATTGCTAGTTTCTTTCCTGGTCTTCATCAGATGAATGTTTTTTCTTTTTTCTTTTTTTTCCCTTTAAGGAAGGAGAACTGTACCTGAGTTGCAGTTTTCAGTTTGAGGTTTTACAGCACAATGGCAGATTCTTGCCTCTTCTGCCTCAGAAACGAATGAAGCAAATTCAGGTACTTACCTATTCACTGACTGCATGTCCAGTTCATATATTGGAAAGACACACAAGTTTCATAAAATAGAGATTATGTCTTTTTTAAAAAATCAGCTGATAAAATTAGAAAAACATACTAGTGTCTCCCCATCTCTAACGCCCTCAACCCTTCAAGTCTTAAATAAAAGCAGTGCACTTCAAAGTTAAATAAAAGTGGAGATTAAATCCATGTTGAGTTCAGAGTTTAATTAGGTGTATACCAGTCAGACCATCTCAGGAAGATGGATCAAGCTGGCAAAAAAGGCAGTAAGATGGCCAACTCTAAAGGTGGGCAGAGGAAAGCATAGCCTGTGGAATAAGGACAAGATGGTTTAGGGGGGAAAAAAAGTGCATCTTTTAATACAGCGTACAGGTATTTGCAAGAAGCCATCTACTTTAAAAGTTATAGCTGAGTTTGAGTTTTGTCATTCCTGCTGAAATGTGTTTGGAGGATTATGTGCTGATCTGGATGAAGGGGAGAGGTTCAAGAGGGTGTATGTTCTCAGAGAGAGGCCAAAGTTGGCTTGTAGCAGGGCGATAGGCCTGTTCTCTGCATTGTGTTTGAAAAAAAAAAAAAAATCAAACCCAACAGGCTTAAATCAAATATGCTGTATTCTAAACACATATATATGAGGAACTGGAAGAAGAACTGTGGTTGTAGAAGCTAACAGGTGTGAAAAAGAACTCTGCAAAGAAGTTCTTTTTGTGTCCTGAACACCAGGGATTAGATTAGGTTTGGGGGAAAGAAGTGTCTACACCTTGCTTTAGGAACCAAGCCTACATCTTTGTGGTGAAGACAGGACAAGGACATTCTGAACCACTTACTTTCACTGCAAGAGGAAGCTATCTGCTTGTAAGGAACCTGATCTTTATGGAAGGTTATCCTATCAAGATTTTCTCCTGCTTCATAATGGTTGAGATAAAAATTCAAAGCATTCCTTTTTGGTTGTGTGTATAATCTGCTGCATCAATACTTGGGGTGTAAGGTACGTTATTTATGTTGTGATGACTAATGTAAAATCCATGCCTAACCTACTGCAGAGTAGTTCTGATTGTACAATTCCAAATAAGCAGGAACGCCAAGTAATAGAATGCACTTCATTGCTGGACAATTAAACAGGAGTCTTGTATTAACTGGGATGTGTACTTCAGAAGGACCTTAGTATCACCTTTATCTTGTGAGGCTGTTCGGTTAATTGGCACAATTTTTTCTTAATTGCAGTCTTAACTGACACAGCTGGAAGCTTTTGCATTGAATAGAATTGATAATGTTGATAACGTCTAGAAAACCTAGAGCTAATCCATATTGAAATAATTTTACAGTCCCAGGGAATGAAAAGTCTAATTCTGTTTTGTAACATTAAATAATCCTGTTTATGTTCTTGAATAGTAATGTATGTCATGTAGCTTTGGAGGCTGGTAGTTATCAATTGTTATTACTTTTGAGTATTAAAATTGGAGCTCTAAGCCAGCACCTCATTAAAGTACTTCACCAGCTCTTCCAAAGCTGATGGCTTCCAACTGGAAACTTAAATAAGTCTGTGATAAGGGAGAGTCAATAAAGACATTATGAGCAGTGTGTACATGTGTCATAAGGTGTTTGTTTTAAAAGTACAGTAATCATAAGAACTGTCAAAATGCAATGGAGTTGTTAAACCCCTTGTTCTGCTTCGCCATAACAGCAATCTTTCTTGATATGAATATTTAGAATTATCAAATCCATGACATAACTGAATGACAGTTATTGACGAGGCATCCTGAGACACCCTGTGTAACTCAGGATGGAATTCAAACGAGCTACTAGTTGTCCACAAATTTTCGATTGTCATTCTATAAAAGCTAATTCTGTCTGTAGTTTGTATTTACCTGCTCACCTCTGTGTGTGTGTGTGTGTGTGTGTGTATATATAAATATACCTGTATTTACCTGTAGTAAAGTATTTAACTGCTGGCATATAATTCTGGCCTCGAAAGGCAAATTTTTCTGTCAATTACTAGGCATGAGCCAAACCAAACAAGGTTGTTGTGCACACATTGGAAAGTACGGAAACGGGTGACGTGGAGTTACTGAAGACGTTCATCTACATTGTTTATAATTGTTCAAAAAAAGGTGCAAGTCTGAAGCATGCGTTGAACCTAATGTATTACGTGGAGTGGGTGGTCTGGGGAGGAGTGCTGGGGATGATAAATGGTCTGTCAGCACAGAAGCTTGAAGAGTCAGTTAACTCTTCCTGGAAGTGTGCCATGTGGTCCGCTGTAGGGAGTCTGTCCTTTTGCAGAATGAAGTTCTTTTTCCTGCTGAGCGAAATCCATTTTTCTGTGGATCTCCTAAAAGTGGATTTGGCCAGACTTCATGAGACAAGGCTGACACAGACAGTGCTGCAGGCTCCTCTAAAGAGTGAGGTAAAGGAGTTACCTGTCTCTCCACTGGAATGGAAGCCATGAAGACAAGATACGTACGCTTATACCCAAGTACGTTTTTTGTCATTCCTAGTGTAAGTGCTGAATAATGCAGCAGGGCACTGAACTCTTTTTTTTTCCCTAAACCTTCAAAGACTTCAGTGGTACCATTCGGTCTAGTAAAGTTGTATTAAAGCTCCTTGTCATGTAGCTGCCCAAAGAGATACTGTTTTGTACTCACTGGTAATCTGATACCTTCTACCAGCTCTGAAAGATGGAAAAAAAGAATTGTGATATACTTTTGAAAATTATAAGGAACTACTTATACTGGGGGGAAAATAGATATCCGAGGAGCTTTGATATGCTTTTCTTTTAGAGAGCTCCAATATTTTCTGTGTGGGGTGGAGGTTATGGAGCTGTTTTTTTCCTAATGTTAACATATTAGGTTACAGGAATCTTTCCACTTAATTGAGCAAACACAGGAGAGTATTTATGTAGCTGAAGATCTGCAACTGCCAGTAGAATTAATTAGGAGAGGAATAATTAGGCAAATAGTAGCGTCCAAATGGTCCCGATAGAAAAACGTATTGCAATCCCAATAGAAATCTCATTAATGTTGTCATTGGTGATGAGCTGTACCTTTTGCAGTACCATAAAGGGAGGCAAATGTGGAAGGATCTCAGTGGGGTGTCAGCTTGGGTATGGAGCAGAAACAATATCAAGGTTTTAAGCTGTCTAGTCTCGTTATTGTCACTTAGCCATGGCTGCAGCTCCACTATCTGCTTAAAAGCCTTCCTTGATTGAATGAGCCACTTTATGGTGAAATAGGTACAAAAGAGAAAATTTCAGGTTAGTACTTGTTATGGAATTGTTGCTTCATGTATCAGAAACAGGTTGTCTCTCATGCTGAGCAGATAACTGAGTAAAAACTGAGACAAATTAAGCTTATTTCAAATACTTTTGCTCAAATTCGACAGCTTACTGGTTCAAAGAACGGAAAAGTTAATGAGCATATTATCTAGACTTCCCATTGGAATATTAGTCATACACTGGAATAAAAGAAAGGCTAATTAATGTGATGTCGTATTTATAGTGGCTGTTCTAGGAAGTAGTGTCTGTTTGGTTCCTGGTCTGTAGTAGCAAGGTCTGCCATGTGGTCAGTGAGGGTAAATATTGTAGCCATAATTCTCTGGGGGAAGCTGAGGGGGGTGCTGTAATAGAGAAATTGAATTTTCCCCATTTTCCCCTTGTTTTGTCATCTGATAATTTTTTTTAGCTGTGTTACAAATTACTGTATAGCATTTCTCTCTACAATACTGTACAATACAGAGTTCATTTTCCAAGCATTTTTTTCAGAGGTGCGTTGGAATAGTTTATATGACTAAAATTATTGTACTGTGAGAATATCTTTTATCAAAACCTATCAGTAAACCCAACTGCATTTCACAGATAGTCAGAGATTCCAGCTTGTGAAAGAGGTAAGCGTTACTTCCTCTGAAATAACCTCCTCCTTGCCTTCCATCTGAGGCTTGGAGAGGTTAAGGGAGCTGTTTAAGGGTCACAAATACCATCTGAAGCAATGCTAGTAATACAAATTGTCTCACACAACTCCAGTTTCTAACCAAATTGGAATAATGGCCTTCATTCCTCTACCAGTGAGCTACAGTGCTGTCCTGATTTGAACTATCAGGATTTTGTTTTGGTTTTTCATCAAAATGAGCTAACAACTGAGTAGTGCACGATGTAGTAAATTTGTTTTATTTTCAGTGCTGGGTAAATTAATCCACATCAAAATATTCTAGAGTGACAACTCTGGAAACCTTGTGCCTCTGTCATAGTGAAAGTTTACAATAACAGTTGTGTGCATTTTGTATTTAACTACTCCACTTCCCCTATTAGCTATAGTTGCTGATGTCTTTAACTTGGTTTCCTATTATGGTAGCAGCTGTGGATAAGTATCAGTTAAGCAGGCCTTTTATTTATGTGCTTTTTTTTTAAGTGTGACTATAAAATATTCACTAATTCTAGATTCCTGGGGCCATGTTCAGACAGATATCTCTCTTTCTCAGTGAAGAGAGACAGACATCCAAGTGAGATTTTTGTGGCTCTTACCATAGATAGTATGTATGAAAACAGGGTGCAGAGAAGAGATGGAAATAGTTGTCTTACTATGGGTCTTTGAACATGGTCTAGATGAGAGGCAATGCTCCGTACTTTACTATCCAGGCCAGAATATCTGAAGACATGGGATTCTGATTTCTTCTAATACACTGAATTTGATGCTGTTTATTAGCTAACCATTTGTAGTGTCCATGGCAAAATCTTTCTTTTGGCGCTTTCTAAACACAGCCCTTTTGTCCTCTTGCCCAGAATTTCTAGGAGGGCGTACAAAAGAGCTGTGCAATGAATGAGCCGCAAGACTGGTGTCTCTGAAAGGAGTTGGCTGCACTGTACATCCCAGAGCGGTCGTTTAACGCTTGCAACACGTGCGGCAGTTACATCCAATACGTCTGGGGAGCACTGGACACCTGCATTAGGGACACAGCAATGGTGACAGATGTGCAGCAACTCTGATGCATATAAAAAATACCAGTTGCTGTGCAGTTAAAGAAGGGTTGCTTCTCTCCGTGGTGTTCTTGAACAAAACATGTGAATGCGTTGTGCTGTGCAAGCATGACTAAGGCTAGTACTTTCAGAATTGACGAGATTTACTGGCATGAAAGATTTCTTCACAGCCAGCATATATTGAAGGTGGACTTTGCATCTCACTAGCACAGAAAGTGCAAGTGAGATAGAGCTGGACAGAGCTGTACTGCTGAACCCTTCAGGGCTACTGGAATCCTAGAAATCTGAGAAAAACACAAAATAAACCTTAAGCCCATCCAGAGAAGCGAACAGAAAACCTTTTTCTTTGTGTGCTTTTTTTCCTTGTCACCAGAAGGAAAACAATTCCTGAAGCATTCAAACATTCGCCCAACCTAAATTGTAATACTTTTTTTCTGGGGAATTTTTTTTCTGATATCCAGAAGTATTTTTTCAAAGTAGAATCCAGGCTAATGCAAGGACAGGAACCGTGGATTTTGAACAATGGGGAGATTGAAATAATCTAGGACGCAATGGGGGTCTGATTCAGAAATAAACAGGCAATAGAAAGCTAGTGCTGGAGAGCACTTCCCAATGCTTCAGGAAAGTTAAACAGCTGAGGTGAAGCATAGGTCTGAATAAGTATAACTCTTCTCTGTTGTGCCCCAGCTGATAAGCATCCTCCCTCTAGCCCTCCTGGGTCTGTGTCCTGCCTTGCTTTTTTCACCACTAAATCAGAGAAGAAAAATCAGGTCCAATTTGTTAAGCCATTTCTACTGTAAGCCTCTCATGCATTTGGCTATCATTTTCTCGTAAAATCACAGAAGAAAAAAAAAAGCAAAAGAAAAAAACAAAACAAAAACCTGAACCAACAACCCAGTGGAGAGGTTAATGGCTGAAAAAGCAAAAAGGGGAAAAGAAGTGAAGATGAGAAAGTGAAAAACATGCAGGTTACATCAGGAGGAGGCTGTGAAGGAAGGTGTTCAAAGGGCAACACTGGTCAGCAGTAGTAGGAGTGAGTTACAAAAACCCCCACCCTCCCAACCATTAACAAATCTAGTCATATTCATGTGAGGGCAGAGGCGGTGAGTCAGGAGGTTAACTGGTGTATATGACTTCGCTCTTCTTACATGTTGTATGTAAAACAGTGCACCTTGGCATGGTTCCCTCCTGTTAGGACTTTAATTCAAATGCAGCAGCGAGAGCAGCAGTTTCTAAACCCTGGTGCTGTTCTTCCCAGTTCCAAGGCGACTGAACTTCATCGGGCTCACGTCTCCAGTGGTTAAACGCTGAGGCCCTGCTTCTTGGGGAATTGTTGTACTGAAGGGACTCTTGGAAAAGTGTCATCTTTACGTATCTCACGAAACGAAAGCTTGGGAGCGTGGTTTTAGCAAGCTTAGGGCTGCTCTGCTGTACGCTGGCTCCCCCGTCCACATTTTACAGCCCAGACAATTCATTCACAATTTACACCAGTCAAATTAGTAATGAAAACCATAATGACTGAAAAATGTAACTCTGCCTGAGGTAGCTGGAGGACTGCTGGCTCACTGTGGCTCATTGTTTCCAGTCTGGACATAAAAAGAAAGGGGTCTGGCTGTGAAAGGAGAGGGGGTGCTGGGGGGCTGCTCGCAGGGGATCTCCAAGGCAGCCAGGCTGGGGAAGGAAGCTTACACTGTAGCTTCTATTAACTTCTAATTCAAAAGTCACTGAAAGCCAAACGTCCTCCTAGTTCTGATTAGAAGCTTGTTCCCCCCCCGCCATGGGAACTTAATTGTTTCTTGCTCGTGTTTAACTGACTGAAGTTGTACTTTAACAGAAGTTGAAGTACTGGTGATACTTCCCCCCCTCCCTTTTCCTTTTCCCCAGCAGTAAAGGCTTGAGGCTGTGGGTCAGCATCCTCTCTCAGGGGACAGAGTTGCAGCCCTCCTGGGGAAGCAAATAGCTCACCCTTTCTCCCCTCCACCTGCCTTAGCCATGCTGGGTCCTAGTAGCCTCCCTGCTGCCCCTGTTCTCTCATCTCAGTTTAGTGTCTCTTAAAACTCTTCAAAACAGGTTAGGAAACACCGGTCCAGTAAATAAAAAGCAGGTCACCTCTCAGAATCATGTGCAAATCCCATGCAAGCTGTTTTCTAAAATTAGAGGCTGTGTGAGTCTTTTATTTGCATTACAGAGGTGTTGTTGCCCTAAGTAAGAATCGATTCTAACCTGAAATTGAGTTATAATACATGCAGTCACCACTGTGACTAGGTAGGTATTTGCTCTGTGTGGCTGGTGTTTGCAGGTGAACAAAACCCGCACCTGGCAAATGTTGCCATCTGTGTCCTAAAACTTTACTTCTCTGCATTCAGCAATGGATATCATGCAGACCTAAAATTGGAGAAGTGCTTGTAACAGTTTTGTTCCACTCCCTCTTCTCCTTCCCCTTCCCAGATAAAGCAAACTGTTGTGCATTTAAGGTATATTTTGGAAAGCTTGTATCTTTAGCTTGTCTTGGGTTTGGCCACTTTATTTATGAAGGCAAAGCAGAGCAGTAGTTTAAAGATAAATAGGGTTAGAGATTAATTGTCTCTACTCCAAAAATTGATTTGCAGAGATCTCTGCTGTAATTCTAACTATTATTATTATGTACCAGATAGGCCATCACAAATGAATATGAATGCAAATTTGCTATTCTGACAGATTTTATTAGAAATTAAGAAACTGGTTTATGCAAGGATTTTGGTTTAAAGAAGTTTTTCAGAGGAGCATAGTGTTGGCTTAGCAGGTTTACTGAGCCACTGAAAGTAGTTAAATATAGATATCTCACTCTCCTTTCCTTTTCTGTTATACTACTTCACAATTAAGCTCTTTTGTCAGTTTTTATATTTCCTGAATATGGGAGCAAGGATATTATATAATGAAAAATATGTTGAAGTAGAAACTGAGGGGTTCGGAATGTAATGAAAGTATGGATTTATTTTTAAAAAGAGAAAAAAAAAAACAATTGGCAGAAGTTAGTTGTATATTCTTTGAAAAACTAGTACTCTGCACTCCTGTTTGTTTCCACAGCCTTCAAAAGCCAACAGGCTGTGATTGACAGACCCGATGTCACGGCAGACCAAGGCTGTGCAACGTCTCACCTAGTCAATCCGTGCTTCCTGATCCCCTTCAAAAACCCAGAGAATTTTGGAGGACTAAATGCAGAGGATGGAAAGCCGTAGGCGTACAGGGACAAACTCAGTCCTGACAAGTGTAGGCACAGCTCCTGCTGGCTTTGCTAGGAGCTGCGTTCAAGTCAAAGCTGAATTAGGTCCAAAGTGTTGGTGTAAGGCTGCGGTAGCACTAGTGTAGACCTGCCTTGCATGAGGTTAGGCTGCAAGTGCTAAAGCTTTGCTGTCCTAAATAACTGTGGGAATATGGGTAATAGTTAAGTGGCCTTAGAACAGCTCCATATTTTTGACAATTGTTAAATGTTTATCGTGCTTCCTGTATGAAATATCTGGTGTGCTAAATCCCGAAACAGTGGAACAACGAGGGGGCATAAATTTAAACGAGTTAAAAGAAAGTACTTTACACACAGACTCTATTCCTTGTCCCAGTAAGAGTGTGTAGGGGCAGATTGTATCAGTTGGTCTAATCAGGGATGAGACAAATTTGTGACGACAGATCCATAAACTAATGGGAACGGTGAGCACAACAATAGTAGATGTTGGGGGACTAAGAGGGGAACAAATAGCAGAAAGCAGGCAAAGGTGTGCTTTCCTCTGGAGGACAACTCCTATTGCTGCTCTTGGACATCAAATACTGAGCTGGATGGACCATTGGTCTCATGAATAATGTGTTCCTAGTGTTCTTAAACTTTGCTATCTTGTGATTTATTTTTTATAATTGAAAATGGCAAGTTCCTGTTACTGCTGAGGTCAGCAAGTTGATCATCCTATCCAAGCAATGTGAAAGTGAAGCAGTTTCTTGTTATGATGACCACCATCTCTTACAGTCCTGCTGAGACCAAGCTCTGGTGTGTAGAAACTGTAAGGAGAACAAAACAATGAAAGATGTGGAGGAAAGGGGAGAAACGGGGGATCTTTAGGAACAGAAGGGGAACGGGGGTAAAGGAGAAAGCTGGAGCAGGAGGATGCTAAAGCAAATGGACTAATATGAACACAAGGAATGAGTTCCAGAAAATCGAGCTACGAGGAATCCCTTCTGATCACTAGTGAGAAGGCTTGCTTCCACTGTTTAAGGCTGGGTTTGTATCCCCAAAATGCCACACGTTTAGAAGCCTGGCAGTTTTCCCTTGAAGGCTATAAACTCCTGAAGGGGCAGGGGGGGAGTTTCTCCTCCTAAGCATCCTCCTCAAATGAAACCCAAAATAATCAATGAATATAAAATCAGTACTAAAAGCAAATCTTACAATTTTGGGAGTGTCCAACTCAAGCTTGGGGTTTTGTTGGTTTTTTTTTTAAATAGAATTTTGTGTTGATATACTGGATACTAGCCTATAAAAGAATCAGCATACACACCGACACTTGCATTGTTTGACTGGAAAGGGTAGAGTAAATCTGTGGCCTTGCCTTTTCCTAGCCCTTTAGGAGCAACTTTCCTCATGAAAGTTTTAGCAAAGAAATAATCCGTGCATGCTTATTGCTTCTTTCAAGCTTGTATGCTTTTTAATGGCAATTAAACAGTACCTGTCTTAGATCCAAAGGCAAACCAGATTCTAATGTGCCTGACTCATTTTTCCTCTCTGAACAAAAAGGGGAAGCATCAAACCTATACGTGAGTCTGTCTGATGTTCTGGAAGGCTAATACCTTTACCACTGCACCTCTTATGTAGATATCCAATACTTTCCAATTTTTGCAGTAATTGGTTACAGGAGGGGAAAAAAATGCGTTCTCTTGTGCAGAGAGAATTTCTTGATGATCTGAAATGTGTAACAGGGCTTTTCTTATCTGTAAGACGGATTGAAGCAGGTCTTGAAACATGAGAAGATTTGCCTTTTCTTGTAACATGGGTTAGTTAAATAGGGATGCTGAAAAACTGAACTAAGGAGCAATCAGAATAAAAGGATGTCTTTTAATCCAGTAATTCCTTGGTATTTGTGAGACCTACTAAAATTTTTCTTGACTTGTGTGTGTGTGCACACATGTGCAGCTTCTCTGGTACTGAGTGCTGGTATAGATGGATCAGGACTAAACAACGATATACCAGGTAATAAACAGGTTAGCAGTTGCATAACTCACACTGATGCAACGTGTATATATATTATACTGAGAGGAAAGCGAGAAAGTTCCTACCTCTGAAACTTAGTAACTGGTAGCGGTCAATGTTGATGTCAATGGTTAAGAATAAACAGCCTGTTGGGATGTGTGCGTTTTGGGTCTTTTTCCCCTTTGGAAAACATTTGCGGGAGCAACATAAACTCAGGTAGGATCCCAAACTCAATGTTTATAATCACCACAGTGCTGTTTACAATCATCACAATAATCGTTGTCATGCTCTACGCAGTTGTATACATGATCAGATGGTAACATTTTCAGTTTAAATATTAAAGCTATTAAAATATGTTTTAATATTGGTCATAGATGCATACCACCCTACTTTTCTGAAGAGCGTGAATAAGCTAAATTCTTCCATAATCTATTTACAAAATAGCATGAATACTAACATTGTATTAACATACAGTTTTCAGTAAGGATAGCACCTTTTTGCGTGTGCTTGTAAAGCTTAACACTGGAAGTACTTTAATACAACCTACAGAATAATGACATTTGTTCAAGTGTTTTGAAATGTTATTATTTTTCTTTTCTTTTCTAGCTTTGTCTCTTAAGGATCATGTTGTTGCACGTGTCCTGTTATCTGTCCCTTATAATAATTTCTAGAGCCAAGAGGGATGTAGAGATCTCAAAGGTAGAACACACCAGTCATTTCTGTTCTGAAGAGGGGCAAAATACACAGACAGACTGATGCTGTATTAAAGCATGCAATATGAACTCAACCTGTGGATCAAAGAATCCACAAAAGAAAGCCCCAGATTTAGCTCTCAGTTAAAATTTCTCTTCTATGTCAGTTTTCAGACAGTCATCAGTAAGGGATGAACTCATGATGCAGAACTGTGATAAAAACGTTGAAAATAATTCAGTCGGCAACCAGGCATAAGCCTACTGGAAAACTGGCTTCAATAGTCTTGCTGTTTAAAATGATGAATTTTAGCTGGAACTATGATATGCACTGCATTTCTTCCAGAAGATGAGATTGTAGTGATATGACTGTAATACAATAGGAAAACATCACCGTCCCTCTTCCCCTCTCTCCCAGGCTTGTCAAATCATTATAAAACAGTTTTTTCTGTCTATACTGTATATTAATAAGGAGTACCAGAGAGTAGTTTTGATCTTATTTTTCTTTCTGCTTTTCTTCACATTTGGAAGCAAGTACTTTTTGTTTGTTTACAAATTGATGAATTTAGGTTTACATTGTTACATAAAAATTGGTAAATCTAACTTGACATCTACATTCAATTAACCACAAGAAGTTTTTCACCTGGCAAACTTTGCAAGATTTGAAATATTCCCTCCTTCCTGATACTGAAGCAAAATTTTCTCTGTGTAAAATTACATTCAGTTGCATTTTCTTTAGAGACATCTTGTTGGCAGCTGTTACAGTAAAAAGGGGAAACATTGAATTCATTGCAATTGATCTATGGTAAAATTAATTTACAAGCCAAATAACTTTTGGTTACAATGAGGTAATCTCAGTTATATAAGACAACCTTCTGGGTGCAAGTCATTTTCAAGGACAAGTCACCTGTAGTTTTACAAGACAAAATGCAAAGACTTACTTAAGTTTTTAGATAAGCAATTTTTAGACAGTATCAATGACTCATATAGACAAACTGATTAGAAGGTCTGCAAGAGGAGATGTAACCTTTGCAGTAATTTGCGGGTCACAGGGTTGATCAGTTTGAGAAACAGATGATTAGGCTAGAAGTCTTCGGTTCAGAAAAAAGACAACTTGGGATGTGACAGAGGTTGCAAAACCATTAGTGAGATTAGATAAAGACCAGCTGTTCAGCACCTCTTCTAATACAAGAACTTTGGAGACACCGCAGAAGCCTAACAGAATCAGGACATGTACTTGATTCAATACACGGCAGACTCGTGAAGCTTATTTCCAAAGGATATTAAAGGTCTACTTGTGTTGAGCAAGTGAAGTGGTGGTATATGGAATAGAAATATGCTGAGGACTGCTAAATGTAGGGAGCCACATCTGACTCGGAAGGTTCCCTGAGATGAAAATAGTCACAGTTTGGAATAGCATTTGGAGAAAGTGTTGTGTATTTGTAACTTGTGCCTTGCCCCTCCTCTTTCGTACAGTCTTATATGGCAATGTTGAAGACAGTATGCTAGTCCTGCTTTTGGTCTGATTTGATTGAACTGATCTCAATTTTTATGTCATGTCCTGATTTGGTAAATAAGAAAGGATGTGACCTTGAAGTAGATTTTGAATATGATTTTGTTGATCTTGCCATGCAGATAGACTGTTTGAACCGCAGTAAACACAGTAAGACTTAAAGTAGTTGTCACGTAGCTAGGTTGTAACCATCTTCTACCTACATCTAGGTTGTCTTCATGCTTCTACTGACAGATTCCACGATCAAGAATGTGGGCGCTGTGGATAGGCAGAGGATCGCTTCATTGTGCCTGACAGGTACACAGCAGAATCCTTCACTGATCTGGTAAAAGGACTTAAGTAATGGGCTTAAGTCACTTCTTTGTAGAAGTGGCCCTGCTCCATCCAAGTCTGTATTGAGAATCCTGTGGAAACAAATTGTATAAATGCAGGAGGCAAAGAATTTTCTCTCCACTGTCTCCCAAAATGGGAAGGGGGCATACTACTCTAGAAATGGCACAAGAGGTGTTCAGAAAGGGCATGGAAGCAGGTCTAGATTTGGAAGCAGCACAGCTTCGTCTGCATGGTTGCTGCTTGTTGGGCTAATTAGGGACAGGAAATGAATGACACACTTCATTTGTGGAGAGAAAAGGGGCTGAGCAAGATAATTAAGAAATGCTGGCCTGGGCAGGTCTCTGTGATAGTAAAAAAAGAGGAAAAACGCTACTTTGCCCTTAACTTGGCAGCAGATAGCACTGCTGCACTGACTTAGTTGTTACGGGTAGATGACTATTCATTTTTTTACCACTGACTTGACTCTTGCAAGATACCTTGAAATAGCAAAATTAGCATATTTCCATGATGTTTTGGGGCCTCCTACTCTTATTGAAGCAAAGATCATTGACTCAGTTTCCAGCTGGACTGGACTCTCAAGTGGAGTGCATAGGGATACTGGTAGGACAGTACTTCTGTAGTACTTTCCTGTTTGAAACTTCTTAACCTGACTGAAATGCTTGGGCATGCCAGGAGGAGGCTTTTTTTTTCTAGGCAGAAGTTGCTGGCTTATGTTTAAAAGAACTATTCTGGAGCTTGGAATTTTAATTATTTTGAATCAACTTTTGGTTAAATTGTTGCTATTAAATAAAGTATTCATCTTCTGGAAAAGACATTTAACTGGCTGAGCATAATCGTGCTAGACAGTGTATTTATTTCAGTTTAAATCTGTTGCTGCTAGGCTTTGGGCTTCTTTTCCTAAAGAAACACTAGGAGGAGGGGTACATAAATCAAAATTTTATTCTGAACTAATTGCCTTGTTCTGAATTGCATAAAACATTTGATCTTTTTCACTACAAAATTTCATGACAGAAGGATCAGTAATATTAAAGATAATATGAAGTGCAAAAGTATTTGTTGCACTTTAGATGGAAGCTTCTCTTTGCATGATGTTTTACTTTTCTTGTTTCACAGCTAAAACTAGCATGGTGTAGCTGGGTATGATGTAGCAGCAATATGGCCATAAGTGATGGTAAGCTGCACCCCAGTTTGACTGAAGAAATAGAGAATGAAAGTAGCTTCAATCCCACCATCTCAAATAAATGTTACTCATACCTGTTCTTTACTTTGAATTTCCACAGGCCTTTTCACTTCACCCAGCTCTGCTTCTCAGGATGGAAAGCCCGTATGCAGGCTTGGAAGGAACCGTCTGAATTAGGTGCAGTGCCTTGAAACCATAGGATCCTCTGTAGGAGAAACTGTCAAGGAGGATTCCCCAGGACTTGTACTTTGTATTTAATTCCCTGTAAGCCACAAAACTCTCCATTACCTTAAAACAATATATGACGGTTTGTACAAAAGAACTAAATTACCGAAGTCTGCAGTGTGTGACAGGAAGGGCACTGCCATGTCTCCACTTCCTTCAAGAGCCAGGAATGTGCTTGTGGTGCAATACATCATGATTTTTTTCACTAAAGAAGCACTACAGTTTACAGTTATTATTTCTAGGCCTACCCAGAATGTGAAGTAAGTGTAGTTCCCCAAATCCTCTTAGCATTTGTGTCTAGGTTCTGGACTTCTCTCCCTGTTTTTCTAAAAGTATATTTTCATGTCTTAAATCTGATGTTCTTAACTGAGTTGAGAACATTATTCAGTATAATCCTTTTGTTACGGTCTTTGAGGCACTAGGAAGATCTTCTGAAAGTGACTTTCTTTAGGGCTGGATGACTGGTGAGTCTAAGGTGTGATTTGCAGCTGGGATTCTTTTTTATTTTCCTTCTTGAGAATCTGCTTAGGCTTCTTATGCAAAAATTTTATATTTCACTTTTACTGTAGATATTGAGCCTGAGCAAGGAAAAATATTTTCAGAGGCTGTGTAGAAAGGTGGAATACAGTATAGTCATCTCGTGCACACTAACGTAACTAAATGCATGTGGAAAGTGATAGGTGAAGTACAAAGGGAAGGAGAAAGGAGCTGACTTGAAGGTAAAGATGGTCAGAATTGGTAAATCTGTCAAAGTAGCACTGTATAGGTAACCGTTTTGCTTGTAAATTAATGCTTTTCTAACTTATATTTATTTTGGTATGTGTGTGAAAACAACTCAAAGATCAGAAAGTCACAGAAGTAGCTCAATAAATGACGAAGATACTGTATCAGATATTGAAGGAAAATTGCCTCCTCTCCTTTTAAAATGTCACCTGTTGGATGATGTGAAAGTACTGCAGTCTTTACAAAACCGTATATGTGTTTTCAAGACAAGTTTGTGGGTGTTTTTTCTGCATGGTGAAAAAGGATCTCCTGATCCAGCAAAAATAAAATAGGCCGTCAGTTCTTGTCTTGAAAAGAATACAAGGGCTAAGAAAAATTAACCAGAGACATTTGAATGTCTTTGAAACATAAGACAGCAAAATGGTCACTCATATTACAGCAGATAGTTAATAAATTCCTTTTTATCACCCCATCTTTGAATTGAACATCCTCAGATCCATTACAAATGCATTGTTGGAAATGAGGGGCGACTGGGTGACAATTTTCTTCCAATCATGATTAATTTTTTCTAGTGAATGTGATTGAAAGCCTTCCATGTATTGTGCAGCATCACCTGTTCCTCAATAAAAAGTAGTGCTTCTGCCTTGCTGGAGATTTCAAACAATTATGCAGCCATACAAACTGCTTATCTACATGCTCAACAGAATGTGCTGAAATTTTAATAATGCATAATAAAAGGGAAATTATGCCTCCTCCATAACATTACCAAGCCCTTTTTCTCCAGGTAAGTTTACCAAATCCTAAGTCATCCTGTGCACAGACTGGCCATAAAAATAAATTACACAAGTTACAACAGAACCCCTTGTGTTGTGTCAGCGTAGCCTCTCTATAGCTTAGGCCTTAGTCTTTCCTCCCCTTTGCCTTGGACTTCCAAGTAGTTTGTACATATTTTATAAAAGACTTCCAACTATACTCCTAACAAAAAATCAGTGATTTAATGACTTGATATGTAAGGTTCTGTTAATAAAAATTGTTTAAGTTTGTAAAGCTCACCTGTATGAAAAGTGTGGCTCTAGAAGAAAAATCCTATTCTGGTGAAGCTATTTAAAAATGAAAATAAGGTGGAAATATTTCTAAAAATGTTGCTGTTTTTACAAGCATAATGTTTTATCATGTCCATACAACAGTTACGGTGTGACTCATAGCACAGGCATATGTTTCCTAACTGATAACACTTCTCATCTATCTCTCCTTCTACAAATGTTAGTGTTCAATGTGTCATCGTACTACCATCTGATAGATTACGATGACAATCAAACCAATTTATCAATTGCAAAATTTATCAAAGCAAAATGTAGGCTCTAAGGATTCAAAATATGAAATAGATTGGGTCCAAAGATATCCTTGATCAGCTTGAGAACTCTTCCTGTGGTTTTGTGATCTGCCTCACCACCTGTGTGTATGAATCAGATTTGAGACAGCGGCACAAGAAATACTTAGAAGCCGATGATGCACATATAAAACTTGCCATTGTCAAGTTGGAGAACATGAGCAAGTTTGTTGGCCAGTGGGTTGATCAGTGATCTTCTGAAGTAAGAGCTTTTTGTTTCTCTTCTCAGCTTTGATGTTGACTAACTTTGTTATGTTTTGAATTTCAGCTTTGTAAAGTGCTTTCACACTTAATAGTAAGGTGCTATTTGTGGTTGCATCCATTACGAGGCAGGTACTTTCCAAACACTTAAGAAATTCGTAATTCAAGTGATAAAGGAAGGAAAGAGAAAAAAATTTATGATTAAGCCAGATCTAAGTAATGGAAGGAAAACACCAAGAAAAGGTCTTTAAGAGAATTGGGGCTTGCTGATGAGACGAGGGTAGCTACGTAAGTGTGCAGTAAGAAAGTGAATATGAGGGCATGGAGATGAAGGGCAACACATGAGAGTTCCTCGCTGAAAGTGTTGGTATCAGCTTTGCTTGGTGCATGGACAAACACATCTACGTTTCGGCTCTGTACCGACTCAAAGGAGAAAGGGGGAATCCCATTTGTGTCATATTTCTTTCCCTCCTTCTTCCATGACTGATGAACAGACTCAAGTGGTGTCCGATGCTCCTGTCCAAGACAGGGCACTGCAGTCCAGATTGGTGGCCAGAGCTGCAAGAAGTCAATGGGGAAGGACACTCTGGGAGGAGGGGGAAGGCTCGGGGCCGTAACGTACATCTAGGGCTTCAAGGCGAACGGATCACTCATGGCAAATCACTCTGCCTAGAACTTGGGGCTCACTTTCCAAATGCAAGGTATCACTGTAATTCTGTCAGGCAGTATGTGACCTGTAATTATGTCCCTGTGCTCTTCTATTAATTTACACTCCTGCTTTGCTTTACTTGTGTTCAAGCAGATCCATATTATGATGCAAATTTACCAGCAGTACTACAGAGCGAAGGCCCAGTTCCAAGTAAGTGTTCATAAGTGAGTTTTTGTCATACCTGTTTGAATAGCAAGTCAGGGGAAAAAAAAAAGAAAATATGCATTCAAACCATTAATTTAACATGTTACTACAGATCTAGATTCATTCATAAAATACACGCTTGCTGAAAACCAAATCTTTGCAGTTTTTCTGGGTGCAAACTTAGGTTTCATTTACCTGTATGAGAGGTTTATCCCTGTACCTTTCTTCTAGAATGGCTTCCCACTGAGTGAAATTCCCGATATAGGCATGCTTCTAATACAAACCTGCTGCCGCCAGTAAGAGCTATGTTTTGCATCTAACAAATTGACGATACTGCCCAAAGTTTCCGTGTATAGACCATATGGCTATTTCCAAATAAAATAAACATGATGTTAGTCTTAATGTGTTCAGCAGCTTTGTTTCCTGGGAAAGGTGAAGAAAATGGTGTCTTTGGATATTGTATTTCATAGGATTGCAACTGAGCTACTAGAAATCTCAAATATTTTGCCTTAAAATATGGTTTCCTTTGTAAGGATAATGATTAACTCCTGTCTCTGTGTCTGTAATTGCAAGGGGCATTATCTGCAAATCAACCTCACACCTTACATTTATTCTTCTGACATATGAGTGCAGACGTACTCCGATTTCACAGGCGTGCACTAGAGGAGGGGCAGCAACTTTCCCAACTCTACAACCTTCCTACACCATGTCTTTACGGGGTGGAAAGCACAAGATGTGTGACAGTCCTCGGGAGCCACATTGAAAAACGATTCGAAGAGACGACTGTGCAGCTCCAGGGGTCCTATAGCTATGCTGTAATTGGGGTTCGGAGGGTAAGAAAGGCCGTAGGTGAGACCAGTGGCTCAGCCGGCCCTGCGTGCTGTCTCCAGCAGTGCTGGCAGGCACAGGCTGGGCTGTGTGGGGACAGCCAGCACCCCTGAGCACCCACTTCCACAGTCCCCTCTATATTGTTACTCCCCAGCACGGACTATTGGTGCTCTGTCTGCTTGTGGCCACGTCATCACTAATTTATCTAATCCTGTTTCAGACCAGTTGATACAATTTGCCCCTATCTTCTCCTGTGGCAACAAGTTCCAGGAACGCGTTACCTGTTGTGTAAAGTACTTTAACCGCATCAAGCCAATCATCTCCTGCTAAGCTTGAATTTATGCCTCCTAGTTCTACTCTTTAGGGATTTGGTGAGGTTTGTTTACCTTATCCGCTCCCTTCGTGGTAGGTGTAAAACAGAAAGCTTAAGCCCTATCATCTCCAGAGAGCTTGGTTCAGCTGGTAGGCATCTGCATTTTTCAGTGCGCAGAGGCCCTTTAAATCTCTTTCTAGACATTTCTCCCTCTCCTGTAGTTGGTAAAATAGGAATAAAACCCTGCTGTCATAAATATAAGGCAGCCATGAAAACGCTTCCATTACAGTAGGAAAACGGCACAGCGGTGCGCAATCAGCAGCTCATGCCCAAAGTGCCACTCGGCTCTGATTGCATTCCTTCGAAGGAGGGCAATGGTAAATAGCAGCAGAATCGATGCCTTCGTGTTTACCTTCACTGCTGTGCATGCACCCAGTGTCTCCCCTGCCCGGGGGGGCTGCAGGGAGCTGAGCCGTGCTGGTGGGGGGGGGGGGGGGGCAGACAGAGCTTTCCCACCACCCGGGCTCCTGGACCGCTTGGAGTTGTTTTCATGGTGCAGTTTCCCTCCTGCCTCCCCCCCCCCCCCCCCCGGAGCGTATAAAGGGCCATTTTCCCCCGCATTGGCTTTCCTCCTTGGCTGCCCTCCGCTTGCAGCCATCGTCAAACGACTTTTCCGTAGGAAACTAGAAACAGGGGCGAGAGCCAGGAACGCATGGAACTTTTCCGCGACGGTTTTGCACGTAAGAAGCTATCCCAGTCCTGTCTCTGCTCCCCCCCCCCCCCCCCCCCCAGTCACTCGCTGTCCCCTCCCTCCCAGTCTCACCAGCGCCCCCGGGGCGGGGGGAACACGGGACACAGCGGTTGCCCCGGCAGCCCCCCCCCCCCGCCGGCCCCTGCCCAACAAAGCGCGTTGCGTTCCGAGCTCGCCTTCAGAAAAGTTCGCTTTATTTCCAAGGGAGGTGTGGGGGGCTTCCCCCCGTTTACACACACACACACATTTATAAAATTAGCCAAGCCCCCCTGACAAAAACGCAAAGGGGTGGCTGAGAAATAAATAAACCTCTCCCACACCCCCCCGAGGCGGAAAGGCTTTGCGGCCAGCAGGCTTCTTCTCGGCCCCCCCCCCCCCAAAGCGGCCAGGGAAAGCCGGAGCAGCGCGTCCGTGCCAGCGCCCATCGGGGAGGAGGGGGGGGGTGCTCAGGCGATCCTGCTGCAGAACTCGTCGAAGTCCCTCTCCATGAAGAGCTCGCTCTCGATCACATCGTCCTCGGAGGGGAAGTACTGCTGGCTCTCCTCCTGCGGGGGCCCCGCGGCCGCATCGCCCCCGGCGCCGCGGGGGGCTGGCGGGGAGCGGGCGGCGGGTCCGGCTTCCCCGGCGCACTCCATCAGCGCCCCGCGGGCGTTCTCCAGCACCCCCAGGTAGGAGTCCATGTCCAGCGGGTCCATCTCGCAGTCCGACCCGCCGCTCTCGGTACCCACCGAGTCCGAGCGCAGGTGCATGAGCTGGTACTTCTCCCTCATCAGGAACTGGTTGGTGTTGCGGGGGGCCCGCATACCCGGCGCCCGCCGGCCCAGGACGTTGACGGGCCGCAGGGAGAGCAGCACCCGCGGCCGCGCCGGCCGGTGGCACCGGCGGAAAGCGCGGCAGCGCTGCTGCTGCTGCTGCTGGGAGTGCTGGTAATGGCTGTGCGTGCGGCTGCCCAGCAGCTTCCGCGACACGCCGGGGTGTCTCCCCCGCCGCCCGGGGGGCCAGCGCGACCGGCTGCCGCCCCGCCGGGGCTCGCCGCCCTTCAGCGGCGGCGGGAACGCGCCCCCCGGCACCCCTTCGCCGCGGGCGGGCTCCCAGCGGGGCCGCCGCGCTCCCCCGCCGCACGCCATCAGCTCGGCGCGTCGCAGCATCGCGGCCCCGGCGCTCTCACATGCTCCTCGCCGCCGGGACACCCCCGCCGAGCAAGTCCAGCGCCGCCGCCTCCCCCCGCTGCGCCTTCTCCCCCTCGTCCCCTGCGCCGAGCTGCCGGTTCCCAAAGAGCCCTGGCGGCGTCCCCGGGCGCCTCTACCTTTTCACGATCCGCTCTGTTTTTTTCTTGAGCGGAGCCCGTTTACAGCGCATAGCCTGGCTGAAGGGCTGCGGGCTGGGGGGCAGCTTGACCGGCTCCAAACCGCCGCCTCGGAGAGATGGTCTCGCCTGCTCCCCGGCCGGCCGCCTACCGGGCTGTCAGCGCTCCGCCAGAGGGACGGCAGCCCGGGGCGAGGCCCACGAGGCCGGGCGGGGAAGCGAGCGAGGGAAAGGCGCTGAGGCCGCAGGGACCGCACACCACCGGCACCGCCCGCCGCCCCGCGCCGACTGGCGGCGCGCACCCACACACCCCCTACTTATAGAGCCCGGCGCGGTCCAACTGCCGCCGCGCCGCGGGGGGGGGGCGGGGAGGACAGCCGCTCCCGAGAAAGCCTGTCCTCGCCAAACCTTCCCCTCCGTGACCGGCGAGCGCGGGCGCTCCGCGCCGGGACGAGCCCCGCCGGGCCGCGGGCTAGTGTCTCCCGGCTTAATCCCGGGATCTGTCCCCCCGTCCGGCGCGTTTTGGTTTGGCCCGACGCTGCGGGAGCGTTATTTTGTTCAGCCCCTATTCACGAACGCCGTTTGCGCCCGGTGCCCCGCGCAAGCGCGGCTGCCCCTCTCTCCGTTGCAGTGGCAGTACGTAAACTGCTTAAGGCGCCCGTGAGGCGCGGAGCGGCGCTGGAGTTGGGCGGGCGTAATGGCCGCGGGCAGCGCCGGTGCTCGGCGAGGGTGCCGGGGGGGGGAAAAGCAGCGCCCCGGGCCGTCGGCGCCGCTGGCAGCGGCCTGGGGCCCGTGACCAAGCGCTGGAAAGCCGCGGCGCTCCGTACCAGCGCCTGCTGTCCCCCTTCCCCCCTAACTCCCGACGGGGGCCGGCGGCCCCCCCGGGGGAAGGGCGATCTTCCCGCTCGTAGCCCACAAAATGGTGCCCGTGCCTGAGCGAGGGGTGACCGCGCCTTCCCCCCCCTCGACGCGCGGGGAGAGGAGGTTTCCCCGGCCGCGTCGGCGAGAACGGGCCCGGCGGGCCGCCTCACGCCTCGGGGGCGGGGAAGGCCACACGCTCCGGTGGGGTTTCTCTGCGGTCTGCCCCGCTCCGGGGGGGGGGGGGGGGGGGGCACCGCTTGACCGGCGGCCACAACCGGCACAACGCCAGCGGAGGGGCGGCCAGGCCCGCGGTGAGGCCTGGCCGAGGCCCAGGCACGGCCCGGGCCGGAGAGAGGAGCCGGGGCGTGAGGAGGTTTGAGCTGGCATTTAGCCGGAGGGGAGAAGGAGGGGAGTCTCCTCTTGAGGGTTTCTGGGGTTTTCTTTCTTCCCTTAACCTTTCCGGATGAATCGGTGCTTTTTAAATGGTGTTTTGTGAAAAATTAGAGCAGAGACGTTCATTCTGGTTCGGGGGCTGTCCCAGTTACTCGTGCTGGGCCTTGATCCCTCTGCTGCAGATTTCCCCTGGTTTTCAAATCCGTTTTGTTCTTTTTTGGCTACTGCACTACTAAATCTGGCAGTGACTTCCCTCTTCACCCCTTTTTCTGGTCATTTCGTTTATGAAAAACGAACTCAGTGTTGTGGCCCAAATGGTTTCAATTAAAGGCCGTCAATGTATAAGGACAGTAGACTTTAATGTAGATTACAGTTTATTATTACTTACTAGCGAAGGGCAAAGAAGTACAAAATATACAGGGGGGAACAAGGTGAAAATCTGGTTGTGTGGTAACTGCAGAGTCAACATTGTCAACAACAAATTCTCAACATTTGTCCGTATTTCATTGCTTAAGAGTACATATTTTTAAGCAGTGTGTTAAATTCCATTCAGAAATCACATGGTATCCCACTTTAAAGTGAACTGGCCTAATCACCTATATGTTTTACAAACTAAAGTCCAACATTGAAGGAGCTGGCACAAGTTATAGTTGTCTAAAAAAATGCAACCTCTGTAATCTGAAGGAATGTGAAAACACAGAGGCTGCAGTGCTTTCAGATTTGATAAAAGTGTATGTTTATAAAGAAAGAGCTCATGATGTGGTCTGAACCCGTTTGGGATCTTTTTCATGTAAGCTTACACTACGTGGGGGGAAAAAAGTTCAAACTAAATTAACAGAAGCCACTGTTAAATTAAATTCAAGGCTACCTGAAAGTAATACCCATCTGTCTGCATAGTGAAGAAAGCTTTGTGGGTATAGAAAATGTCCACAATCGTAAGATGAGTAAAATCTCTGAATTAGTTACTCTTTCCTGCGTTTTATTCCTCTCTTACCTACCTGTCTTCAATCACACTTACTAGATTTTCTTTTAAAAAACAGCAATGGAAACTCCAAAACATGACAAAATAAAATGCTCAGTTAAAATGCTGCATCAGGTGGTAGAATCCAAGTCCTCCTCCTTTCAGTTCCGAGTTATCACAGGCTTTGTCATAGCTTTTGGATGCATTAGAAAGCAATATGGGTGAAAGATTTCTGCCACTTCCAACTTCCCTCCTGGATACAGAACATCCCGGATCCACACAGGCAGGAATCTGCATCATGTTTATCCTGGAGACTCTCTTCTGGCAAGCACAGGCATCCAGTCTCTCCCTGTCCCGTTGGTCAGTCCTTCTTAGTCTGGCCTCAGTTCACATTTTCTGTGTTGTTTCTCTGAGTTGGACGCAGACTGAGTTCTCCTCTTAGCTATCCGAGAGTGACGTATGAAATTCTGTGTAGAGAATAGTCTTGTGCTGCTTTGTGCAGGTGAGAATTCCGTTTGATGTGACACACTTTGCATCTGGATGTGTCCCCATCCGCAGACTGAGACACTGCCCTGTACAGACCAGTGAGCTGATCTTGTATCTACTCCTGAAAATCAAAATCACAAGCTAGCTTGTGTTGATTACGTACCTTTCTATTAGTATACAAGTTTTAAAGAGTAATGGAAAATTGTTACATGGAGACAGCTGAGGCAGTTGAACTGGTCAGAGTGTTACTGATCTGAACTTCATCCCCCACAATCTGTTTTGGTTAAGGGTTCAGGTGTGCAGATGTGCAGCCCAGAAAAAGTGCCTGTCTCCCTTCATCACCTCCCTGGACTCTCTTACGTTTTTCACTGTCAAGAGCCTTTCCACAGCTGTTTTCAGTGCTTTCTATTGGTGGAAGGAAATGTTTTGTAATTTCACAGTGCTATGGTTGGCAGCCAGTAATAATACTTTTTCAAATTCCTGAGTTTCCTTTGACATATGGGGACCCATTTACAAGTTCATTTTTTTTCCTAGCTGGAGTGCAGCGGTGGAGGAGGGGACTTCTGTTGTATTTACAGCCTTAAGAATCGGTATCTCGACATATTTAAGAGTAATGGAGGTAAGGTCAAGCTTCCGAGATGTGTGTTTGGCGGAGTCTCTCGAGACGCGCTTGGTATCCAGGTATTTGAAGGAATCCCAGCAAAACTGCCTGGGGTTTCACTCTAAGCAGAGGCCTTGCGCCGGGGGCACGCTGCTGGAAGCCCCTCCTGAACTCCAAAGTTCAAGTTTATTTCACTTTTAGGATCTTGGAGGTTTTTCTTTTTTGCGTGGGTGAGGGGAAATCCTGCGGCCGAGGGAGAACGTTTTCACTTTCTGGGTCCCAAATCCAGAAATACCACAGCGGGTCATCGCCTGTGGGGCTCCAAACAGAGAGGTTCCTTCCCCTCAGCCGGCAGCCGCCTCACCCGACGGCCCTGCCCTCCCTCTGCGCAAACGCAGCGATGGCAGCCGCCGGACGTCCGAAAAAGCCATTTTCGTTTGTGAAAGAAACGTTTTGCTCCGAGAACCGGAGCAGTAGCGACCCTCCCCGCGTCCTCCCCGCCCCGCCGGGCGGGCAGCGGCCGCCGCCGCCTCAGGGCGGGGGAGCTCCTCCCCCTCCACCGCCCCTCCCGCGCGGAGGCCCCGCCCCCGCCCTGTCCTGCCCAATGAGCAGGCGCGGGGTGTGGAGGGCGGGAAGGGTTTCCCGGTCTGCCCCGCGCCGCCGTGACCTGGCGTTTCCAGGAGAGCGGCGTGCCCAATGGGAGGCCGCCTTATTGCACCCTGAGTGTGCCGCGCGCTGACTGGCCGCCGCCGCCGGGTGTGCCCGCCGGTGCTTCCTGTCATGCTTTCCCGGGCGCGGTTGCATCATTGCGGGACGGGCGGCGTTGAGGTGAGCGGCGGCGGCGGGACCCGGCCCGGCCCGGCCCAGCCCAGCCCTCGGGGCTGTTCTCCCGAGCCCCCCCCCGCCGGCCCAGGGGCAGTGCCAGCGAGGCGGGGGTCGCGCTCAGAGGCCTGAGGGAGGGCCGGCGCCGGGGCCCCGCGGCCGTTGCCGGGTTTTCGGGGACGCTTCGCGCGGGCGCCGGGGCCGGGCGGCGATTTTGTAGGGTGTCCCAGGAAACCGGCGGCTCGTCCCGGTGCCAGTGGCGGTGCCGCTGGCTGCCTGCCCCGCTCTCGCCCCGCGGCGGGTCGGCCGGCGCGGTTTGTGGCCCGGCTGGTGCCTCTCCGGTCACCGCCCGGAGCTCTGCGGCGCGTTAACGTCCGGCTCTGCGGGAGACCCGCCGGGCTGGCTGCTTCGCTGCTCCGTTTTGAGGTTATTGGCGCCTTCTCAGGCGTTGGGTCTAAGGTATTCCGTATCTACAACGTTATGTTTAAGATATTTTACTCTTGGGCTTCCCTGGGTGCTATACGCATTCTTTGCGTTTTCTGGAATTTAGTGACTTCTTAAAATAGGTACTTATGAAAGGCTAACCAGTCTTCTCGCAGAGTTCGATACCTATCAAGGCTTAATTTCACTAATTAGTTGAACGAAGAATCTAAGGTGCCTTGCAATGCGTAATATGTCTTAAGCATTCCACTTCAGCATCCTTTTAATAGAGGAGAAATTTTTGAGGAAGGCACGCTTTTGATTAGTGTAGCTGTGATGGTTTTGATATTTCTATGTTCAGCAAATGTTGGCTCCCTGCCGCGCCCCGGGAGCCTTCTGGAAACTGAAGAAAGCATATTTTTTCAGTTTGTTGGTGACGTGCTTAGGAAGTGACTGTCAGGTAATAGCAGATTTTAGTTGGCACGTAAAGCAGCGTCTGCTAATTCACCTGACAGTAGTTTCTGATTTTTTTGAAATACATAGTTCAAAGTTATTTCAAAATAACCTTTTTTTTTTTTTTTTTTTGGTACAATGACAAATTTTACGCTTATAATTAAGGTAGTGTGAAGACAACAGAAAAATTTGCTGAAGACATCATAAGATATAGGGTAACACTGAGTTCTTGTGTAGTATGAAATAAATTTGTGTCTAAACATAGTATTAATTTATCAGTCTGCTCACTGTTTTAGCGCTCTTTTTTTTAATTGGCTTTTCAGCACAAAAAGAGATACTCCTTGCTGGCGGACAGATGGGCTATAGTCCATTTTGGGTAGTGTTTCATCTTGAATGATATGTTGAGATGAACTAATTTTGATACACTTTCCCTAACCCTTCCTTAAGTATCAAGCTCAGCTTGAGTAGATTTCATTTACCTGTTTAGAAATTAGAAACTGTCACTTCCTAGTTTCCAAGTTTAGTTTTCTGATCTGCTTACTTTGGGGCATATTTTTCAGTAAGAAAAGTCAGTAACTCCTCAGTTTTGTGACCCATCAAATAGAACAGTGGAATAATCAGGCCATTATCAGTCTGCTGTGAATAAGGTGTAAATACAAATTTTCTATGCTAATACCACACCCAAAACTTTTGGGAAGAAAACCATGTTTTTAGTTCTTTCCTGAAGTAATTACACTTCCAAATTACAGTGTTAGGGAGACTGACCGTGAGGGTGGCAGCTTTATGTCCTTTTGGAGAAGAAAACTGATTGTTCAATTTTTAATTTTTTTTTCCCCTAAGTTTATTCTTGCATTTCCAACTATTTCGTGGTTTATATAAAGTGCTAGTTAGAGTAGGACGAGATTATTCAGTTTTAAATGAGGTTTTAAAGATAGGTGTGCATGGTTGGTTTGGTTTTTTTCTCACCCATTCTCAGGTCTTTGATTAGTGTTGCAGTTTTATTCCCTGTGTAAGGCATTAGCACAAGATTTTCAGAAGCAACGTTTGTTCTGTAGCTTAGTGTTCTGTTCCCATCCATCCTTCCTTTTATTTTAAACTTGGTTGTTTCCATCCGTTCTAGAAATGGATGTTTTTGATTATCAGATGAACAGTTTAGAATATTGTTAACCCAGAAATTGCCTTGCCTCAAAGCTCAGTACCTAAAAAGGCAGAAATGGGGAGCCTAGTTCTGTGTGTATGTAAAATAGCTCATTGTTTAACTTTGGGGAAGGCATCTGTAGATGGAGAAGGGAGGCTCCTCCTCATCTCTGGAGGGAAGTTTGTGCATAGGTCGGTCTCTGTATAGAATAGTTTGTGGGAAAAGGTGACTGGAACAAGGATAAGAGAGACTGATTATAAGCCCCTTGAAATTAGGAGAGTTTTTGTATACTTTTAGTTTGTGCTGGTTCTTTATCTTTATCTTTTCTTGGTTAACAAAATGAGTAATTGAAATCCACTTTCTTTTGATCATCTATCTGTATGTGATGTATGTTAAGTCCAATGAACTTCTAAAATATTGGTTCCTTTCATTTATAGTGGCATTTCTATTGAATTTTTGTTGAAAAATTAGGTACCGACTTTTAAAAAAAAAATCTTAATATTGAAAAAAGCACATTCTAACTTCCTTTTATGTTTTTAATGCTCATTTATTTTTTTTTCTTCTAGATAAGAAGCCCAGCATAAGTTTGAGACTGCTGTAGTACAATCTACAAACTTTGACACCTTTCCTATTGAATGTTATTATCTTTTAGAAAAAGTGAGTGTACTTAAAAAAAAAAAAAAGTTTTTCCCCAGTGGTGCATTGTCTTAAACTTTAACACTTTTTGTCAGCATAAAATGTATGGAGAAAAAAGAAAACAAAAATCCCTTCTGTTTACTAATCTGTATGTAAATTTGGAGCGTTGTCCAAAAGTGTTGTTTTGAGATGCATTTGTATAACAATTTCTGTAACATCATTTGTGTTGTTTTCACTCAGTCTGTGCTCAAAGTAATGAGTTGTCCTTGATTTTTTTCTGATTTAAAATACCTAGATTGCTTATAGTAATGAGCTTTTTTTGCTGTAGGTATATGGAATTATTCATATTTTTGTCTATAAACTGGTGATGCTTTTCCTGAACACAGAAGTCTTTGCTTTTTTGCTCAACTGAGGTTGAGCCATAGATAGATTTTAAATGTGGTTTGTCTTTTAAGTCAATCTGTTTAAAATTCTGTTTTGTAACTTGAAAAAACTGACCTGTAGTGACTGTTACATGTTAATTCTCATCAGTAATTTTTTTTCCTAATTCTGACATAATAAACTTCTCTTGTAATATTGATGAGAGTGTGTATGAATTTGTGCCCTGTGGTTACTGGACACTGGTTTGTGCATACAGTGCTTCAGTTGGTAGAAATGGGCCAAAAGTGATACTGTGATTTATGCATGGAGTCTGTGATATGTGAGCAGCTTCCATAGCCCGGTCACAGTTACAGACCAAACCTTGAACCTATATTTAATTTATTAGATTATAGGGACTTGACAGCTGGGCCAGTTGCCAAAACCTTTGTAGTTATGACTAAATTGAGAAGGCTGAGCTTAATCTAAGTAAAATGTGCAGATCCTTAGTCCTCAAGTCAACAGGCTTGTAGGAAATAAGCTTTAAGGCTGAATTCTTCTATCATCTCCATTGTCTCTGTGATCTTGGGGCTGTGATCAAATTACTGAGAAATGGCATGGCCTAATTAGTGCTTTGTTGAGTGCTTTGAGGTACGATGATGAAAACTCTTGTACAAGTTGTGTATACTGTAACTTACTGTGCGAAGTAAGACTGGTTATTACCTTTTTAAGAATATATCCAGGCCATGTCCACGTGTTCCTTGTCAGCTCATGATTTCCCCTCCAGCTGCTGTGTTGCCTGTGTACCATGTTGTGGGTTTCTCAATGAATTTCTTGTCTTATTTGATAATTTGGGTTTATTAGTGGGGAGAATGATTTGTCATTAATACAAAAAGTGTGAATGGTGGAATTTGTCAGTAGGTTTCATTTTGGGGCACATTTTTTCATATGGGTTCAAGCATTGAGCTAGCGATTTCTGTGGTGTTCTGGGTTTCATTTAAGTAACTATTTTGGAACTTCAGTGCTACCAAGCAGCATGTCAGCTGTAACTTGAAGTATTGTCTTCATGTGTTTGCATTGTTGCTGCTTATGGTTGCTATTTGACAAACCTGAGTGAATCAGAAGACTCAGTTCTTGTGCCATTGCTTGTAATTCCGTGATGCTAAGCAAAACTTAAGGCTATTGTAGTGTTCAGCTCATTCTGGTGTAAGTGCTAAGGAGCAGCAGCACTGAAGTTAGAGGTGGGAGAGCCTGTTTCTTCTCTGCATTCATCTATTGCAACCTTTGTAACCAGTTTTCTTCTGTTATGGACCTCCTGTCTTAAAAATCTTTATTCTGCAGAGCTTTTGCTTAGTGTGCTTGCTGTAGCATTTTCTAGAAATTTGATCCCTGTGATTCTTGTAGCAGGTCTGGAATACCAGGCAGCTCTGTTGGGTGTTTCTAATGATGTTGAGAATTCTCTTCCCTGGGTTGCCGGTACATAAGTTTGCTTGGAGCGATTTTCATTGACTTACCCAGAATTGAAGAATGGCTTTGGGCTCTTGTGGCCAAAACCCACCAAATAAAAAAAGACCTTCAGGAAATGGCCAGCAATAAGTAGTCCCTTGTGGCTTAGTTCTGACATACTTCTAAAACTGAAGAAGGAAAAAAAAAAAAAGGGACTAGAAAGAGACTAGTAGTTATGCCAGTACTCTGGAATTTAGAGGTTTTCAAGATTCACAGCTGAGGTCTTTGAGCTTTTTCCTTATCTGCTTGTTTGAATTCTTCCCACATGTTCATCTTTCATTGTAATGTGTTTCAACTATGCTATCTGAAGTCGAGCTGCTTTTAGGAGCATCTGAGAATGATGGCCTAGCTAGATGGAAAAATGCTGGTTTAAAACTTTAAATAGTAGGAGTAGATGTACAGTCAAGAGGAGTCTCTTCTTCACTAGTTTTAGTTCCTGCACTTCAAGTAAGTCTCACTAGTTCATAAACTGATGCTGAAAGGTCATTTTGAACTTGGAAACTTTTCCTAAAGAAACAAACCCAAACTTGTAACCAAAAAAATAATTTGCTGTTGGACTGTTTTCTATAGGAAACTAAAATGAAAGCATAATAAAAAAGAACCACCATAGCTGAATGAATGGGGAATCTTCTTCTTGTTACAAAACTTTGATTCTAGTCTGTCAAAATTGTTAGGGTTTTTTTAGAATATAGTGCTTGCTTTCATGTCTACACTGAATCAAGCTCTTTGAAAAACTGAGAGGTAGTTTGGTCATATGGATTTGTAAGACAATAAATTGTATTTGTGAAGTCATTTTTTTTCTCGCTTCTGTTCAATATGTGTTTTCTTTTCTCTGCTTGGTCATTGCTGGGAAAGAATGGTTCAACAAGTTCCAGAAAACATAACTTTTCCAAATGAGGAAGAGAAGATATTGCAGCTCTGGAAAAACCTTGATTGTTTCCGGGAATGCCTAAAGCAATCAAAGAATAGACCTAGGTAAGGATCTGCTAAAAGCTGTAGCAACTGTGTGTGACAGTGCAAGGTTGGCTTAGCTGTAATTACTTTTTTTTAACCTTGGTTCTGTTAACAACAGCTGCTCCCCTTGCAGATAGCAGTCTTGGCTAATGTTGCTGTCGTGTCAGTTACCGTTTATATTTCAATTTGTGAAGAATCAACAGTGTTCAAACAGTAGTAATAAACCTGTAATTTCCTGCTTGGTGGGTTTATAAAAGAAATCTGCAGGTAAGCAAGGACAACCCTTTCTTATGTCTGCCAGCTGTGGAGCAGCTTGCTGGTATTTTCACTAGTAATCTTGGTAGAACTGGCATTCAGTAGGAACTGAATGAGTTGAAATGTTCCAGTTGACAGTGGGACTAACATGATATCTGTGCTGACTGGTGATAGAAAAGGAAGAAATTGATGTTGTCCTAGTAAGACATAAGAAGCGTAAGTGTACAGGTATACTTATCCTGTTTGAAGATTTGATGCTCAGTTTTTGATTTAATTAAGAATATTGTCTTGTGTTGTAGGTTTAACTTCTATGATGGCCCTCCATTTGCTACTGGGCTTCCACACTATGGCCATATTCTTGCAGGAACTATTAAAGACATAGTAACCAGATTTGCTCATCAGAGTGGTTTTCATGTTGACAGAAGATTTGGCTGGGATTGCCATGGCTTACCTGTGGTACGTGTAATAAATCTGCCTACAGATACTTCTGTTGGTTCCTCTTTCCATGTTATTGCCTGCTTAGCAATCGCGTTTCTACTGCTTTTATGCCTGGATTTGTTGCTGAAAGAGAAATAGAGTTCTTTGTCCAGTGTGTTGCTCTGGCTTTTACATGTGTGGTGATTTCAGGTGCTTCCTACTGGTCACCTGCCCTTCTCCAGGCACTCTGTTCGTTACTAGAAAGATGTATTTATTTGGTATGTATCTCAGAAAATGTTTTTGTTTTTTCCTTTTTCTAAAGATTGTAAAGAAACAATCACACCAGGGTTATCCTTTGAAATATCTGCTTAGTTCAGGTGCAATACTCATGAAATGTCAAAAGGATAAAGGAGGCCCTTTAGCCTCATTAGAATGCATAGAACATAAATAAACTATCCAGAGAAATCCTAAAAGCTTTTGATGACAGCGTGGGTTTTTTGTCTGGTTGTTTTCAATGCTCTCAGGAATATGAGATTGACAAGACCTTAGGCATTAAAGGGCCAGAGGACGTGGCGAAGATGGGGATTGAAGAATACAACAACCAGTGCAGAGGAATTGTGATGAGATACTCGAAGGAATGGGAGGTAAGTAAAGACTCAGTATGTGTTCTGCTGTATGTTTCAAATTGTATGTGTAGAGAAGTTTTTCAGCTGGGATGAACTTCATCCTTCCATTTGACTACGTGCATAAATCTCCTGTCTTTAGCTACCGTGTTTCTCAGAGGTGATCCTGAAAGGGGAACAAAAAGAACACCATTGTGGCTCAGAACAGGGATACTGCTGTGATGTCAAGAGAAGGTTACTTTAAGGTAACCTGGAGCTCAAAGTGTCTAACTAGATATATTGAACAAATAATAGATACATTGAACATCTAATAGATATATTGAACAAGTTATCTCTTTCTTTGTGTCTTCTCTTGTATGGAAAAGTCAAAGTAAGATCTGACTTTGGTTTTCAAATGGAATCAATAAAGGAAATGCACATCAACTCCATGCTTTTTTGCTCCCTGCCCCCCCGCCCTTTTCAGTCTTTTCATTGCCAGAGTGTAGGACCATAGCTTGTATTTTTGGAACAGCAGGAGTTCCAGCATCTGATTTTGTGTCAGAATAGGTGTGGGTAAACCCTCAGTCTTCCAAGAGAATATTGGTCTAAACTTTGCATCCCGTAAATAAAGTGATAGAGAGAGCATTGGTCTGTGCAGACTCTTGAGGTTGGAGAGCTGTTCCAAGTAGATGGGTTAGGTGTTTTCTCAAGAGATGCACAGTTTTTCTTCTAGCTCTGAATAATATTCATCCTGTGCATAGCACCTGATGCTCCTTATTTTTGTCTTTAGCAGTGTGGCTGGAATAAAGTACATCTAGCCCATTATTTTATTTGGTGTCAGTCTGATATGTCTGTGAAGTGATGACTCTTTTCTGTGGCTTTCTGGAGCTAAGGAGTTGCCCAGGTGCTTTCCTAGTTGTGCCACTATATTACAGTGAGAGCATGCAATAGCAAGTGCCAAAGGAAGAATGGAAGAACAGCTCATATTTTTTCAGCTTTTGTGGCACAAAGCCTTCCTAGACCAAAGAGTTTTAAATTTTTTTCTCCCTAGTTTATAAACCCTAACGGATTTTTTCCCTCATGAATTTATCTAGCTACATTTTGAATCTAGATATACTGATGGCCTCTAAACAGTCTGTATCAAGGCATTCCTATATGCAGTCTGAAGAACCGTAGTTCTTCTATAATATGGTTTCCAGTAAATCTTGATCTTCACCATCATTTGTTTCTTTTTCTAGGCAGAATAGTCATAATTCTTTAGCTTTTCCTCATGCAGAAGCTGTTCTACCTCATCACAATCCTCTGTATGTTCTCTAGTCCTGCTATATTCCTTTTGATTGAAATAGCAATTTCTTATTTGAGTATCACTTGCCTCTTGCTCTTGGGAGTGCTTTGAAGTTATGGCCAGTATCTGAAGAAACTACAGCTGCCTTTGTTAGAATAGCTGTGGCCTAAATCTAAGCGAGTGGCTGGATGAAAAGCACAGAGTTTGTTTTTTCAAATACACAATCATTCATCAGTACTCTGAAATTTTGTATTTCAAAAACATCATCGATGATTCTTTGTTGCTTTTTAGAAATAAAAGTAAAAAGGTTTATTCTGGTTCATGTTTTGATTTCCATAGTTGTTCCTTTTAACTTGTTGCGTCTTCAGCAACTGGTATTTTTGCAGTGCCGATTAGTCCAAATACTTAGTCTCTTGGATGATAAATGGATTTTGTATTTTGTTTTGTGCGTAAACTTGTGCATGTACATGTGTGTATTTCCACACACAGACATATATTTTAGATTATTAAGAAAAACAATGAAATTTGTTTAAATATCTTGTTTGTGATTTGGCTGGTAATAAATTAAAATATTTTGGGATGGTGCTAGGAGAGGAATTCCAAACATTCCTATTGGAGATAGTGTTTATTTTCTGTCTGTAGTGGCTAGCAAATGTTTGAACCTTACGAAAAAATATAAAAGTTTCCTTGGATGTATAAGATCCTTCAGTGTTGAGACCAAACATAATACTCCAACTTCATGGATCCTTGTACTAATCAGTCCTAGGCTTTGGATCTTAATAGTGGAATGTCAGGGTGGCTTAAAGGTCAGAATCAAAACATATATTTCAGGAGCTCCAGTGTTATGTGAAAATATAGAGGTGAGAGAATTAATTTGCTTTGTTTTCACTTTACTAGTTTGATGTTCAGTATGGTCTGTGTCTAACAGTATCAGGACAGGTGTCTTGGGCTTGGTTATTTCCAGAGCTAGGGCTTCCGATAGCTGTGAAATTAGCAAGAGAGTACCACTTGTCCAAGTGAATCCCATAGCTAGCTTATTCCTCCTTAGTTTTCATATCCTGTGCCAATGGACGTGACCATAATCTGTCCTGAGACAGGGACTAACACCTGTCAGTCTTGTGGTCTTTGGCAGCCCTGTCATAGCTTTGGGAAGTCAAAGGTGGCAGTTGGCCTGAAATAGTTTTGATAACTTCTTGTGACATATCAATTTCTTTCAGCATTTCTTTGTCTTCGAATTACATCATGTTTTCATATAACTGAAAGCTGATAGACTATGTGTTCTGGATTTTGACTATCTCTGCAATGAGTAGTTTTAAAAATAGAAGCAAAAGACTGTAATCAAAAGCAATTTTCAGGCATTTGAACCTTGGCTGAACCTTGAATGATCCAGCACTTCTATTTGGTGAATGATCCAAGTGACCCACCATATCTGTTTAGTAGTGTTGAACACGTTTGCTTGTTGTGTGACCTTGGTTCTAAACAATTATGTTTATGATTTCATTTTTTGCCTATTTTTGCCTGTTTAAATACACTGTTTGGAACTCTTGTCAGGCGAAAATATTTCATAGATGTGTTTCATTGATATGGGACAAACACCACACTTAAAAATCAAGCTGTTTCACAGAATAAATACTGGAAATGTATCATGATCTTTAATGTTAAGACGCCTTTCAATCTGTGTGTTTCTTAACAGTTCAGTGTTACCAGATTAGGACGCTGGATTGATTTTGAAAATGACTATAAAACTCTTTATCCTGAGTTCATGGAGTCTGTGTGGTAAGTTAACTTATATACTTTGCATGTATGCTTTCTGAATTTGAAATGTTAAGAAGGCTTCAATTGTTGTAAACTTGTGTTGGTCCATATATCACTAGAATTGTTTTGAAACATGCCAAATTCAGATAAACAGCGGGCAAAGTAATTAAGGTGATGTGAAATCTCTTGATGTCGAAGTGAGGGAATTAATTGACCTACTTTTTTCTTCTTCAGGATAGTACGCTTTTCAAAATAAAATACAACAGTACTGCTTTTAGCGAGCCCTGAAATCTTACTGCTCCATGGCAACTTAAAAGCAATTCTGAAGATTTACTAGTATGTTCCTTGCTTGGTTTAGGAAATTGCATTATATCTCTACATTCTTGATGTTCTTCACACTGTCAGCTGCAAATGGGCAAACTAACCGAACTCAGTTTAGTTCTAAACCTCTTCTTCAAGCCTGAATTGAGAGGCTGGGAATCTGCTGCTATCTTTTTCTTGGCAGCATAGTTTGACAACTGTCTTGGACTCCTGGTGCAGAGCTAAGTAAAGTTTGGGTATTTTGGCAATGTATTCAGGGTGACTGTTGGAATTCCAAAAGACAAGATGACCTTATAGGTCAATCAAATTGACCTAACACAGTGAAGAAGTGGCAACATTGAGTCCTTCAGGTGATAGAATTACAAGGTGAATTGCAGGGAGAGGTTTAGCAGAGTATGTGCTGACAAAAAGCCATTGAAAAGCAAATGATATGCATACTAACATATTATTGATGTTCTTTAATATTAATTTTACTAGTAACCTTTAATTGTATAGTTAGTTACATATAGTTATGACAAAAGATTGACAGAATTTCTACATGTGTCTGAAGCTGTTTTATAGGGCTGAAGTGCCAGTGAGTTTTTGATGAGCATTGAAAAGATGGTGGGAAGGGAGCAGATGTTTAACTAACTTAGCTGAAGAAACCCTGCATGATAATAAAGCTAAGACTGACAAGAAACCTTCCTTTTATACATTATAAAAATACTTAGTGGCACCTTAAATTGTTTAACTAGCATCTTCCAAGGACCATTTAAAAAACAAACTTGACTTGAACTAGCTGCAGGGTCTCTCTCAACAGTCCAAGCCTTTTTTGGTGGGTTGTTTGTTGTTTTGGGGGGGGGGGGGTTGTCTCTTTTTGGTGGTGTTGGGTTTTTTTTGTTTGTTTGGTTTTGTGTTTTTTTCTGCCTTTGAAAGAAAATTTCTAGTCTTTCACCTGGTGTACAGAGGTTACTGTCTCTGATGCTTACTTTGGATACAGACTCTGAAATAGAAACTTGGGATCTGAAATCTTTGTGGTATGAGATTTCAGGAAGTATAAAGGCAGTCAACCCCTTAATTTTGTACTTTTTTGCTTCCTGGTGCTATCAACTTTCTGTGTAATCATGTAATGAAATACATTTTAAGAAGTCTGTTTTTAAAAACTGGGTTTTCTGAAGTCTTCTAAGTCTTGGAGGGGCATGTTGCAATGCCATTGCCAGCTTGCTCTCACAGTCGAACAGGAGGTGGAACCACCAGTGTTTGCATAGAGTGGATGGAGGAGGGGAATGGAAAAGGAATGCCTGTTTCAAGGCAAAGGGAGATAATTCTTAGAGAGCACTGTAACTGTAGTTACAGTAGTGCTTTTGACAGGATAATGTACAATTTTCTAAAAAAATCAGATGGTTACCTAGGCAATCATCAAACTGAAAATCTGTGTTACTGAAGTTATTTTATGTCCATTAGGAGTGTTTATTTGAACAGTAGATTCTAGGGTGGTTCTCTTCATATTGACTGGATTTTTTTTTTAATACGAGTTCCTCCTTAAATAAATAAAAAAAATAATTTAAAACTTTAGTGTCCAGCTAAGTACAAAAGAGAAACTGCAGATAAATTTCTGCATTGACTGTAACCTGGTGACAATATTGGCCTGTCCAGTGTTTTTATCTTTTTTTTTTTCTTGCCTGTGGGAGTAGAAAGCTGCTCTTAGGCCCAGAAAAAAACTTCGATAATAATAATGGTAGTGAGCATGGCAACCATGAATTTTGTTGTTAAAATACGGTAAGGACTTTGTCTCTAGTCTTCTAATCAGCTAAACCTGTCTGTTTAGGTGTGTTGTGTTGTGGTGTTTTTTTTTTTGTTTTTGTTTTTGGTTTTTTTTTTTATCTCTAGCTCTTACTAAGGCTTGCAGTTCTGGAGTGGTCTCAACTGGAATGTCTAGCTTTCTATGAAACACGATGTTTTCATCCATGATGTTTATGTTGAGTTCAGTGAGCTAATGTAATACTTGTGATAAATGTTGTTTCCAGTGGTGGCTGATTTTATCCAAATTATTTAGACTTGAAATAGTTTAGGACTCAGACACCAAATATATATTTTATTAATATCTTGTTTTGTAGAGATGCTGTAAAAGCTCAGGATGCTAGAGAGCTTTCTTTTTCGTATTTTGTAATGGGTTTGTTGGAAATGGCTGCTTTGTAAGCATTTTGGTGCTGTGCCATATGGTTGTCGATGGAGTAGAATGAATTTTCAGCTTGCTAAATTTTGACTTAAAACTTCATCCAATGATAAAATTGTGGCATTGTGGCAGAATTTTTCAGGGGAACATTGAATGTTGGTGCTGGTAAGAGGTGATACTGCAACAGTTTTTCAGGTCTGGAATAAGTTAAATAGAACTTCTAAGTTCTAATTCTGTAGAACTTGCATATCCATCTTGCAGCCAGCTTGAATCTCAATGAAAGCGTATCCTTCACCGAAAACAGTACAATGAGAATGATGTTCTTGAGCTGGTGTGGAACAAACACGCAATATATTCTTGCTTTTTCTTTTTTACAGCTCATGAGATGGATGCAGTGAAATTGAGAGCAGTTTGATGTGATCATAAACTTTTTACTGATTTACAGTTGGTCTGAAAGAAGTATATGAGCTTTGGAAAAAAAAACCCAACTAGTAAATTATTGTCTTCACTACTGGCCTATTACATAGTTCTCAGGCCAGCTGCGAGTTTGCACCTCAAGAACAGTTCTCGCTGGCCGCTGAGGAAAAAAAGCCTGTGAAGTGCTGAGGCATAGCTCTGCGGTCAGAGCTGTGGCATGCTGCTGGGTCTGATGACTGGGGATTTTCATTTCCTCCTTTGCGCAACGTTAGGGTTAGTTAAACAGACTTCCATCACCATCTAGTGGCTAAATCTAGCAATTGCAGTCTGAGCGTAATTCAATTTTCAAAACCGTTGAAAGCTTCGTGTATCTTTTGAAAGACTTGCTTGTATAGTGCGAAACCACAGCGTGCTTACGTAGTACTGGTAGCGGAAACACATCTTAGCTACTTCTGTACCCTAAGAAGATACTCTTGAGTCCTTTTGTGATAACACTAGTGAGGAGAGAAAGAAAAACATTCCTAGTTTTGGTAGCAAATTGGTACTTTGCATGTTTGAGATCATTGCTATATGCTGAAAACTGCTCTGTTTACTGTGGAAATGCAGTATGGAGCTCCCTTTGGTAATGGGGCTTTTTGTCCATTTCTGCCTTCCGTCTACCAGACCCATCTCAGTTGCTCCAGCTTCAGATTTCCTTTTAGGATTGTTATTGAGGGGGGATCTCTCTCTCCTTCCTTACCAGGTATGGCCTTGCAGCCCTGCCCTTTGATGTTCTGTAGAAGCATTAGGCTTGGGGTGCCATTGCACTACATCTATGCTGTAGCCGAAGAGGCTGTAGGTAGCTACTGGAACATTGGCCTTGAGTTGCCTGACTCCCTATATGTAGCTTTGCTTTCATTTTGGCATGATGTTTTTTTGTACTCTTTATTTTCAAGATGAACTCTGTCACCAAATGTCAGTGTACAGCTGCCTTAGCCCTTCTTAGTGAGAAGCTGAATGGGGACTCCCCATTGAAAGGAGGACTGGTTTGTTGTAAAGACCAAAGCAACTGGATTGTTATGTTATTTTTTTTCCTCTTCTGTGTAAGCAGTAGAAGTTGTTTTCTGACTTCATTTTTTTTTCCTGCATGTGGAGTTTATCGTTTATCCAGCATTAAACCAGAATGATTTCAGAACAACTGTTCCCTGGGTCCTAATAGGAATCACTACGCATTTTGTGTATTCCATGATTCTTTAATGATTTTCTAGAGAGGTACTGTTCATAAGAAATTTGTTTTGTCCATTTTTGTACTAGCTATCTGCATTTTTTCTAGTATTTTTATTTCTTTTGCGCATTTATTGTTCTATTCCCCTTGTTGTTCTCTTCTTACCAAGGACTGGAAAGTCCTTGTTACTTTATCTCCTTCCCTGTGTTTTGAAGGAGGAATATGCTTGGATGACCTTTGGGGTAAGTCTAGTATCAGTTTTAGATATTTGTATTTCTTGCTGTACAGGTATTTTGCACTTGTGGCTTGAGCCAGAATCATTTAACACACTGATCCAAAGATAACATCAGGAAATGCCCTCATTCTTGCTAGTTGAGCGCTTGGAGGGTAGACCTGGAGCAGAATGATCTCTATATGCTGGGATTTTAAAGCTTTCACTGGTAGTTGAGCATAAGACTTGACAACTTCTGTACTGATGATTCCTAGGCCCCAGAATAAATGTTTTTCCTTTCTTTAAGGTGTCTTTTAAACATGCTATTCTAAAGGCAGGCTGTCTGTGTTTGTTACTGGACTTAATGTTCCTCTTACGTTTATGCTTTTTTTTTTTTATTCATGTCCAGTGTTGAATACTTTTTTTCTAGTTTTTGTCCCCATGCATCTGTTTTTGATCGTTGCTTTCTTTTTGATTTCATTTTGTCTTTCAAGTGTTGCTCATGAGTCACGGGAGAACCTTTTCCTCAAATCCTTGCTGCTTATGGTGCTGTTTGGATGCAGTCTGCTTGCTGAACTGTGTAGGTGACAGGACTTTTCTTACATAGTGTGGTGTTTGTGTGTGGTTTTCTAGGTGGTGGGTTTTTTTGTTTGTTTGTTTGTTTTTTTAGTCTACAGAGGCTGGTAAATTGTCGTTTTATCTTGACATGAACCTATACTAGGGCATACAGCAATAATTTTGTTTATCTGTACTACCATGAATGTGTTGAAATCATACACTTCTAGATCCTGCAGTTGTAATATTTTGCCCAGCTTACTTTTAGCCTTTGTCAGTAACTGGGTTTACAATTCCTGTTTTTTTTTTTTCCTTTAAAAATAAAAAAAAAAGGGGGAAAAGCACTTTACATGAGCTGGAAAATAATTTCTCAGTATCAGTAATAAGTACTTTCATTTTTCTGGAAGGCTAGTTTTCAGACCTTTAGAAAAGCATTAGATACTGAGTTATTGTAAACAGAACCACCTGATCACTTGAAATCACTTGATACCCCAAAGAAATGGCACTAAGAACTTGAGAAGCTCTAAGGTCAAATTCTTTTCTTCAATATGAAGTGAATGTACGTGTTTGAAGAGGGCAACTTGATTTTGCATCTGCTAGAGGATACTGTGGGATATTGGATTTTGTGTGCGATGCCAAGGGTATTTTGAGTGTTGCATTGACTGATTCAGTATCTTTTGGAAGCAAAAACTCCCTTTGTCAGTGTGGTGTTTGCATGGTGTGTATGTGACTTGGATCAATGAATGTTGTAGCAAAGTTCTAATTTCTTGGAAGTTATGCCTATAAAAGTAACTCAGTCTTGGTTACTGACAGGGCTTGAACCAGTTGTATCATCCCTTCATGACACTTTAGGAACAACAAACGTGTGTTTTCAGTTTGTGTCGTGCTTTTTAGAAGTTAAAGCTACCTTGCATCTTTAGGGACAAGATTCTATGTTAAAAAGTAGCTGAAATATGCATCTTGAGTTCACATTTTCCCTAACCTCATTTTTCTTCAATAAAGGAGTATATAAGTGCTGCTGCCATAGCTGAGAGGATGCGACTAAGTTTATTTATATTTGAGGAGAAACATAGCAGAATTTAGGGTAACAGGGTTTAATTTCTAACTTCTGTGAATGAACTTTTTCTGATTATCAGTAGAAAGGAGCTCTGTGGTTTTGTTCGTGTATTTCTTTCAGAAAGTACTGCAGTTTCAATTTTGGCTGACAAACCCAGCGCCTCTTTCTTGCAAATTGTCAACATTGTGCAAACAAAAGAGTTAAAATACTGTTTGACATGTTATTGTCTAAAATATAATGTGTTGAATTTTTAAACAAAACATGATATCCTCCTCTAAGTGACACATACTGTTAGAGCTAGGTTCTTCTTTGGCAGTTGCTTTGTTTTAGGTGGGCAGTGCTGCTAGCAGGAGGCTCTTTGAGTCATCTCCTGTGCATTTCTGATGGTCACACAAGAACTGTTCTCAGAAGCTTTCTTGTTAAGGAAACCAATTAGGTGTTTTTCAGGATAACAGAACAGCCTTTTGTAGTGATAAGAGGGCTATTGCATCAAGCAGCAGTCTCGACTCAATCACAATTCTACTTATGTTGGAATGGTTGTCTGAGAGAAGTGGTTATGATAAACTACAAATGAGTGGTCGTTATGAACTGTTATGAGAGCTTTGAAGAATGATGTGGTTTGAAAGCCTGTCTTGTTCAGCAGTGAAACAGCACTTGGTTTGCAATAGGGTAGAATTACCACAAGAGGGAGATGCTGGCTTGGATTTTGAACTTGGCAGCTCCATCTAGTGTTCACCTTTCCTGAAGTTTACAGTTATATTTACAGCTGAATTAAATATTCAGTGTTTCTCTGAGTAGTTTTCTTCTATGCTGTTAGTAGGCAGTGTTCTTTAGAAAGTAGAGATGAAGTGGAGCTTTTTTCTATAGATATTTTAGTTAACTGTTTTTGAAAAGCAAGTAGAACACCTTCAGTATAAGTGCTGTCACTTGTCACAGTCTGCATTAATTATGCTCTGAGGTGGTAAGCATACATTTAAAATTTTTTTTTTAACTTGCACAAAAACTTCTGCAATTAGCCAGCTCAAATGTATATGCTGAAAGCTGATGAAGCTATGTTCACAAATCATTTTTATAAAATACTGATTTATATTTATATTTGTGCAAGTTTAAGTTGACACAGTCTCTGTTGTAAAACAGATGCACTCACTGCTATGTTTTGAATCTGGGTTAGGGGTCAGGCAGCCACAACTTGCCTGAATGTGGGTGACATTCATTACTTTTACTTTTGAGTTGTATGTGTAAGGTAAGGCACCTTTGGAGTGCATAGCTCTGAAAGACTTCTGGGTTTGGTTCCTCTGTGGCAGAACTTGATGCTGCTGGGGGTCTCTTAGCCTTTATCCATCTTGGAGTTCAGATTATTTAATTTTTCTCATGTTAATGACCACTCATAGGAAATTTTGGACTTGTGCTAGAGGCCCATGGATGAATCTGAGTGAACTGCATGTCTTCTCCATATGACAGTCTGTATTTTCTCCAACTGTCTAATCTGCAGGATAATAAGTATTCTGATTAAGATACTGTATGACTTTCATGACAAGCCAGTGCATATCTTTTGAAGTTCTTGTTTCAGGCTGCAGATAGAAATCAGTGTAGTAATCTAGTTGCGTTTTGTCTTGAAGGTTAGGATTTCAAACATAGAAGGCAAGACACTGGCTTAAATACAGGTCCAGATTCTCAAGCACAAAATGACAGCCTGCAGAAGAAAGTGCTGCTTGCCAGGATGGGGTTGGTTGCTTAGCAATGAGCTATTTATCTGGAAAGGGACCCAGAAAAGTGATCAGGATGGTTTGAAAGGTAGTTTGAGTAGAGGAGTTTTTAAAGTCAGCAGTGTTGAACAATTTTTATGTGGAATTTGAAATGACCAGACTCTGCAGAAACTCTGATTTTTCAGTTGAATTTGGCATGATTATTTAAGGCTTGCCCTCTCCTGCAGCAGCCAACCTGCAGACTATACCGCTAAGCGTGCAAGTCAGTGAGACCTGATAAGCTGATAAATGTTGATGATCCTTTAGCAAACCCTGCAGTTTTCAGATACAGAGAAACGAAGGCTTTTGTCCATCACATAGACACTTGATGAGTTGCTATGTGAAGTATATTTCTCTTCCAGCTTCCGTTCCTCTTGAGCTTTGACTCAGTTTGTCATATTGTAATATTATGTGCTGTCTTGATTATTTCAAGAAGATGTAAGAATCCAAATATGCTACAGGCTGTATTGAAGATTTTTTATAAGCAGAGTTAAAGCTTGATGTGAGACTGATCTTGGACAGGAGCTGAGTCCAGGGTGAGATGAGCTAATAAAAGAGAACATTAACGTAAATTGTGGGACCATAAAACTGAGTTCATTACTTTGCGTGGTTAGCTGTGCCCTCTTGTGGAAAATGCTCTTCAGATCGTCAGGATTTATTCAGGGTGGGTTGCAGGTATTTCTGACCTGTATCTGTCTTTCTTCTGTAGCACTGGTTGCTTAAGTAGGTGCTTAAGATCATGTGGTAAGTGAGCAGCCACGTCACTATACATCTTCTCTCTAAATTATGACTGACTCCAGCCTTGTTAATAGTTAAAATTTCAGGTGGTCTGTATTCAAGAAATTTGAGAGAGATTAAACAGCGGTATGGATTTGTTTCATTTAAATACTGTGTGCTGTGCAGTCAGTGCATGGAAAACCAAGCTGGTGGAATCGGCTAAAACTAAAAATCAGCCAGAAATACAGTTGCAATCAATTTATCACTTTTCTTTTGACTTGCAAATATTGTGTTTAGTTGATGATTGATTGTTTAAAAAAAAAGGTGTAATTCAGAACGGCACTCCAGCTAGAGCAGAACCCCATTTTGCAGTTGATTGACTAAATTTGAAATGTCAAGTGCTATTCCATATTCCTTGTTTACTTCCAGGTGGGTTTTCAAGCAGCTGTATGACAAAGGACTGGTGTATAGAGGTGTTAAGGTCATGCCTTTTTCAACTGCATGCAACACCCCACTGTCAAACTTTGAGTCCCACCAGAATTACAAGGTAAGTCAGTATATGTGTACATTATGTTGCAATCAGATTTCTCTATTGTCCTCAATTTGGATTTGGAAAGCTTTAGTATTTTTTGCTTGATGCTACATAAGCATATTATTACACTCCAAATTGATAGTAAAAATTTAGGTAAATGCGTTAATTTTTATTATCTTTTCCTGTATTTGTTTGGATCACTTGATCTTAGCCGCCTTCCCTCTTCTTAGTTACTGCTTACAGACACATAAAGTACATACTTTGTTTTAGTCTGGTAAATTACTTTCACCTTCTCTCTGGGGTCTCAAGATGAGTATTGCACTGTGTTGAGTTTTTGTGGTAAATACTTATCTAAGAGCTGCAACTGTCCCTGTCTGTGCAGATCTGAAAAGAGGAAGGTCCTTGGCAGAGTTGAAATCTTCTGTGAGGGGATTAATAAGAATTGTCGAAGACTGCATTTGGTTGTAGAGCAGTAGGATAATAGTTCTTCTAAGAATCATTAATTTAGATTGAGAAATTACAGGAGATGTTTTACCTAATATAATGCATGGTATACTATGTTTTATAAGATGTTCCTTTGAAAATGAATGATTAGATATAGTAGGTGCAGCTTCCCATTTGCAACAAACTCATGTTCACATATGTGAAGGCACAACTTGTGTCCCAGTTTTCCAAATTTCATGTTAGTTTGTGGACAGAGGTGTTGTATCCTTTCCAACCCCACCCAGGCTTCCATATTTTTATATCGTAAATCTTTCACTTACATTGTTACGGCAGAGAGCTGGCACAAATTGTACAGATGGTCTTTTTTACATTTTGCCTAAAAAAGGCCAATTTGCTGGCCAAAAATAGTGTTTTTAAAACAAATGTTTAAATATAGACTTGTAGTATAATGCAGTCCACAGATACTAGAGCTTTCAGTATTGTTGAGGGTTATTTAACCATACAGAAGAATAAAGGTTTTGTGACTTAAAGTGAGACCTGCAAAGTTATCTTGATGTTTGACTCTGTGACAACTGAAATAATTACTTTGCTTGTACTTATTAACTGACATTTCATATAGGCTCAGATTAATGAGCTTTCCTTAGAACAAAGACTATTCTGGTGGTTTTTTGTGTGTGTGCCCCTTTTCCATAGACCAAAGCTGTTTTCTCTTCTTGAGTCTTAGTGAAATATTTAGATGCTATTTCTTACTGTAGAACCAGTAGAGTGTGTCTGTAGGGTGTGCTGCTCTGCCACTTCATACAAAAATTATCTTTTTTGTCTGCTAGAGGTGGTATTTTGAAGACTGAAATGTTGAGGGTCCGTAAGCTGACATGATTTATTGTTGGCAAGACCAGTCATTTCTGGATGTAAGGCAGCTGTTATCTTTTTCACTGTGGAAAGCAGGCTTTGGCTTCTCTTTATTGATCCTGTGGGAATCAGGATACAAATCATGAGAAATAGGACATAAGAAGCATGTTCAGAAACTGAGTTAGATGTCTAATGTATACTTGAGTAAACTATGTCAACAGCTTGTGTTACATTTAACTGAAGAAGTGTTGTCTTCAGATGAAAGCAGGCATAATTTTGTGAACAGATAAAACATTACACAATGCCATTACTTGGCAGCCTGGATGTTATTTTTTTATGGCTTGCCAGTTGTTTTTATCTACTTGGTCAACTTTAGTGCTTCAGAAAATGAAGTGAATAGCCTACAGTGTTGTTTAACAATTGGTGGAGACAGAACTGTAGTGATAGCTCAATCTTTGCTTGGTATTGAGCGTGGTTCGAGAGTTATGTAATATTTATGTTTTACTGTTGACTGCACCAGATGTTCACAGAAAATTCCCTCTGGAGCAGCCCTTAGCTCATACATAAATAGCTGCCTGTCCCATGATGCCGTTAACTGTTCCATGATGCTGGACAGAAACCAGAGCGCCTTGCAGTAGTCATGATGAGGGGATAGAACTTATTCATGTGTTTAGGGTCTGTGTGCATAGCACCCATTTTTGTTTGGCATTTAAAATTAATAGTGATAATTTCACATTTGCAAGATGAGACTTGCTTTTTCGATCTGCTTTTTGTAATATGTGAAATGTGAAGTGACTGAATAGCATTGTACTTGTCTGAAAGAAAAACTTGTTTTCAGGGGATTCTTTTGACTCATTTGAAGGCAAAGTTTTATAGGGTAGCTGACAAAGGTCTCCTTTGCTGAGATCTTTTTACTCCTAAATATTGACATACTTCTATTTTTAAGTACCCCAAACTTTTTTTCCCCCTTGTTAACAACAGTTTCTTAATAAGAGATTTCATCTTCTTAAGTGATGGCTATTCTTCCTACTCCCTGACTCTAGAGGAAAAGGTGGGAAAAGGCTTTGTGTAGCAGTATCTGAGAAACTGCCGATTTTCTTGACAGTTGAGATTGATTATAAACTTTTAAAATGGGATTAAAAGAGGTACTTGAGGGAACTGGCACTCAGCTCTCTTTGGTGTTTTGGCAGCTAATTCCCTAAATCTCACCACTAATCTGAATTTTTAACCCTGTGGCCTTGTTGGACTGACAGTTTGCACTGGTGTAGTAGAGCAACATTGTGACTGGTGTTCTCTTCAAACTTTCTTATGCTACCACTTCCCCTTCTAACACTACAGAGATGAACTAGGCAAGTTGCAATATAGGTTTTGGTGGATGGCAGTAATAGTTACTACTTCTAAGATTTGTGTTTTCTCACTAATACATTCAGTAAACCTTTTTTCTCCCCCTCTCTTTTTCCCCCTTTGACTTTATCTTGTTTTTAAGGACGTTCAAGATCCTTCAGTGACTGTGAGCTTCCCACTGGATGAAGATGCAAGTGTTTCTCTTGTTGCTTGGACAACTACTCCTTGGACATTGCCTAGTAATTTGGCCCTTTGTGTTAATCCAGAGTTGCAATATGTAAAATTGAGAGGCAAGTGTTAATTGGAATTGACATATAATGAACACTTCTTTTTTCAGTGCCTGTGAATACGTACTTATATTTTGTATGATAGACTGTTTTATGCTACATTTATAGCACTTTGCTGGGTTGGATCAGTGTTATTTTGAAGGATGACATTTACTTCCTATGTGGCTGATGACTTCCGACTGCTGTGCTATTTTTATTTACATGCATTGTGAGGCCTGTTCCCTAAAAAATATTGATAGACGAAATAAAGAACAAGAGCAAATGTTTCATCTGTCTTCTTAAAGTCACGCTATATTTGAAAGACAGGGAAGTGTGACTGCGTGTCCCAGCTTTTTTGATTCCCTCCTCTTTTGGGGCTCAGACTCACGAATGAGTTACTGCTACATGACTGCTAAGTTGCAGTAACTGAACGTCTCTGTACTCTTAACCCATAGCAGATGCAAGGTGTCACATGCTAGTCTCAACCTGACTGAAGTGTGGTTTTTAGCACAAATGTAAGACAAGGTATGTACTGTGGTTTCCTATGTAAGAGTACATTTGACCAAGTGCTTTGGCTTGCTTACTCATGGACCAGTTGGCTGCGCCTGGCTAAACAAGTTGTGTGCTATAAGGTAATCTCTTTCATGAGAGCACCCAGCACTTCAGGAATTGTATGCAACAGACCATGTAGTGTGCTTAAATTAAACAATCTAGGCTGTTGCTTTTCTTGTTACTGGTTCAAGTAGTTTTCCAGGGTTTGCAGTTCTATTTTTTTCAGTTGGCAATGGAGTATGTTATGATGTGTCTTCCTTTTCACTTGAGCAAGGAATTTATTTTATCCTTGAAATGCAGTTGTCTTTATATCTTCATCTACAAAACCCTTTTTTAAAAAAATTTTAAATAAAATAGTAAGCAGGAATTTGGATGAAAGTACTTTTTGCATTGCTGTTTTCAGGTTCTCCCAAATTGCTTACCTTATCTGACTTATCAGTGTATGTTTAAACAAAGAAAAAAAGAGATAGTCAAGTTAATGGTGGCATTTAATATGGAGTAAAAATATGCCAAAGATATAATTTCCAGTTCCAACAACCACATGAATCTAATGTGTGCCTAAGGTGTTAAACATGAAAAGTTGCAGGGGCTTTTACAGCGAACTCCATGTGTTTGGGTTTTCTTTGTTTTAAGAGAGAACTAAGTATGTTTCAGTTTTCAAAGATTTTAACATAACTCTTTTTGAGATGACCAAATTTATTGAGTACTTTCAGAAATAACACCTACACCTGCCTGAGATGCTGAGTTATTGGGCTTGGATGTCTTTGGCCTACAGTCTATTGGTGCGATAGTGATGCTGACTAAGTTGGTAGGGTAGTAGTCTGAATAAAACTTGTAACTGAATTTAAGAGATGAAGGTTGTTTGGGGGGAGAAAATGGGTTTCCTTCATAATGTTTCACTTTGTATTTACTTACTTTAAAAAGAAATCCAAGCATAAAATTGATTGGAATAGTAAATCTCAGAAAGGCAGCAGTACTCAGCTGCAATCGTAACCCCTAATGTCAACTTAATAATATTGATTTTATGTAGTAATTGTCCATCTTCCAATTGTTTCCCTCTGTTTCATATACTGAAACTTTCAATTGCTTTTCTTTGCAACAATGATAATAGACAAGGTAGGGTATTTCTGCTGCTCGGGGGAAAAAAAAAAAAACAAAAACCCAAACCCAGACTGAAAATCAGTGGACTGGGTTTCGTGGTTTCTGTTTAAACTTAACTTTTGGAAAGTGTTCATTAAGTGGCTGTGTGGGGAAGAAGAACCATTAAGTGGCTAGTGGTTGATCAGCAGGATTATTCTGGGCAGTTTTATAGCTAATATGATACTATCTTGCATAAATTGAGAGGTTTCATGATGGTGCAAATAAGGGTATTAAATTGAGATTTATGTAACTTATTGTTTTATTTTTTATTCTAGATAATGCCACAGGAAAGATTTACATTTTGATGGAATCTAGGCTGATAGCACTGTACAAATCTGACAGTGAATATGAGATACTTGACAGGCAAGTACATAAATTATTACACACTTGTTAACTTCCAGTATTTTTATAGATCAGAAGTTAAATGTTTCAAGAAGTTGGATTTTGCAGTTACCTAAACATGGGTTTCCCTGCATGTGTGTGTATATCTTGCAAAAATCTATAAAAGAGATTGAAATTTACTAGAACAAATTGGTCTTGACGTGAAGTTACAAATAGAATAAAAGTTTCATTGGGTCATGGTATTGTGGTGGGGAAAGTTACTTAGTCCTTCCTTTTCCTGTGTGTTTTCTTAGAAAGACATTAATTTAAAAGTCTCAAAAAAACCCTGGAGATTGTCCAAATGCTGAACACATTCTAAACTTTATGTAACTATTTAAAGGGAAATGGGCAAAAGCAAAACCATTGTCTTTAGCAAGCAAATACTGCTTCCATAGGATGGTCTATGTAAGTTACGTAGTTAGTGGCAATTAATGCTTTCTGAAGACTGCTTATTCATCTTGGTTCTGTGGAAAAATACAAATTATTTAATAAATCAGACTGGATACGGGACATAGGTATTAAATTCTGTAGCTCTCTTAAGCAAAATATGTGGCTTGGCTTCTCTTAAATCTTTTATATAAAACATTAACCTGTTAAAGAGGTAAAATACAACAAATATTTATTTGCTTACTTTATTCAGTCTTGTGCAGTGGGTAAAAAAAGCAAACAAACCCTACACACAAACAAAAAAAACCCAGCAAAAACTCACACAATACAAAACCACAATAAAACAAAACAAAACAAAAAGACTAGAAATTTTTTTGAGAATAACAACCCTTCTTCACTGGCATCAGGTTTTTGTTTGTGGGGTTTTTTTTTTGTTGTGGTTTTTTTTTTTTTTTTTTTTTTTTTACCAAGCAGTTGAAAGCTTTACACATAAACATTTACAAAAAGGATACATCTTATTTCAGCTAAGCAGTTGCATGTAGTCATTGAATTAGGGGAATATAGAGCTGGAATGTTTGCTTAAGATGTTGTCTACCATGATGCCTCGTACTGTGACAACTGAGTAGTTCTTATTTTGTATTTGCATTGATTTCTGTCTGCCCCCCCCCCCCCAACTGAGTTCTCTTCGTCTATCATTTACTCTGTAGCAATTTAAGTCAGTACTCAATTTATAAAGATGATATTCAGTGGTCTACTCTTCAGGGTTGACAGAAGTTCTGATCTCCAGATTTTTTTCCTTCTTTCAGAGTCATCAGTAAAAACACTGAATAGTGTCAGCATTATGATAGTCTCTGCCAGGATACCACTGGAAATTTTCTTTCAGTCTAATACTGAATTAACAGTAACTTTTTTTTTCTCAAAGTGGTTGTGTGTCCATGTAAACATACAGTCACCCAGTTAAAATATTTGTGTGTGTCAGAATGGTATGTCAAAGTGTCAAAAGTCTTACTAACCTTAAGACTTAAATCTATCTGCTTGCTTGCTATCTAAGCTAGTTGGTCTGCCTAAAAAGAAGTAATTTGGCTTGGTGTGGCTTATTCTTGACAAATTCATATTGTATGTTTTTAGCACTTTGCTTTTTAAAAACTGTTCAATCACTTAAGTTGAATCAAGTTGTTATGCTAGTCTTGACTGGTTTTTAGGTCCATCAGTACTCCATTTCTCTCTTGAAGTGTAGGTACTGTGTTCCTTTCCAGTCTTTTGAAACCTCTTCAGTGTCTAAAAACTAAGCCTTCTACGAAAAGATCTCTATTTTCTTAAAAATTTCTGAATGCATTTCCTTTAGACTTTTAAAAAAAAAAAAAAAAGCAAGGTAGGTGTATTAAACTTATTATCTATTGTCTTTTGGTTCCAAATCCTTCTTTTAATGGAATACTACAAATTCTGTATCCAGGAATGCACTGAATGTTTCAGCCTTTTTTGGTGTGGTGTGTTGATCACAACTGTGAAGTACCTGTTCTTTAAGACAATCGTACACAGGTTTCAGTTGTCATTGCTTATGTCCCTGGCTAGTTGTATTTCTAATTTCCGCCCCCGATCTTTGATTTCCCCCCCCCCACCGCCCCATACCTTTGCATAAAGGTGCTAGCAATTTTTTTTCTCCTTGCAGAGCAGTGTATTTTTCTTCTTTCTGTATTAGTGCTACAGTTTTCTCAAGATGGGTTTTTTTTTTGGTCATGCTCCAATTTTCATGTTACGTAATAAATTAGTTCTCTCAAATGTGAGATGTGAGACAATGAAGAGGTAGCTGGTAGTTGAATGGATCTTTTAAAGATTTAGATCTATGTGTGTATAAGTTCATGGAAATGAACTTTCCCATTTCTACTCTTAACTTCTTTCTTTCTTCAGCTCACTTCTAAATTCTCAGGCAGTTAGGCCCTTGAGGGAGAAATTCATGACACTTGCTCTATACCAGGTGGCAGGCTGAGATCAAGGAATGATCTTACAGAAAATTTTCTGTATCTGAAGTCATCTGAACTTCCTGAGTAGTCTCAGCCTTCCCACCCTCCCTCAAACCTGACTTTTCTCTCCCTTTTCTTCCCAGATGCAGATGGTAGGTTTTTGTGTGAGAGCAAATGGGAATACTTGTTTCACTGATGAGATGGTTACCATCTTTATCGGAATACTTTCGGCTGCTTTGCACAAATGGATTGGTCTTGGTATATTACCCCACTTTTGGCCATTGAGTGGCTTGTTGTTTTATTCAGCAGTGGTAGATATGAAATGATTGATGAGCATTTTCCTTCCTTTGTGTTACATTTCAGTCTATTTGCATATTAAACACTTAATTTCTTTAAACTATTTTCCACTGTTGTCTCTAGATTCTAGAGAATCCAAAAAAGGATTTCTGATCTCTTGAGAGTGAAGGTTTACTACAGTGATTTTAAGTGAGTCTGTTATTACTATAACTTAGGTCACAAGAAGGCAGCACTGTATAAATTTTCAGCTTGAAGTTCAGGACTTTGATAAACAAAGTATTTCAGATTTCAAAAGAGAAAAATCAGGAATGTGATCCACAACCCTTGCCTTTCACTGACTTGCATTAAGTAAGAATTTAACTTTTTTTTTAAGGCTAGTTCTAGTGCTTCACATTCTGTGTCTGAGCATTCCCACATCTGTGTGGCTGAGCACTGGGATGTTTTTCTCTCATCTGATCCTGATTAAGCACCTCAAACATTCCTAAGGCTGTATGTAATATAAAATATATAAACTGTCCGTGAAGCTGTGGCTTAAAATAGAAATCTCCCCTTTTCCTAGTGGATATTATGTATGCTGAGCTGAGGAGTCATGCTCTTTAACTTAGCATTAAAAACTGCTTGAGTTCCTTTCTGTGCAATGAAACAGCTTTGAAGAGTTCCTCACTTTGAAGTAGTCAAGTGTTTTATGGTTTGACCATTGTTTTGGAAGATGTGGATCAAGGATAGTATAGACAAAGACCACAGCTGTGACACATTCAGAGAGCTATCCCATCTATTAGATGAAGTTGTGTTTTAACTAGACTTTTTCCTGAAATGGATGATTTAAGCACTTTCAGGAGAGTTCTGAGCAGTGAATCCCAACCCAATCACTGTCTTTTGTCAACTGTTGTCTGAAGAGAGCGAGATCTACAGGCTCTGTCTCGCATTTCTTGTCTGGCTCAGCTGGTTCCTCAGTCAGTCCTGTCTGGATCTTTCCCTGAGATACCCGTGGAGAGTTTGGATGCCTAGTTTTAGAATAAGGAATGAGCCATCCAAGCGTTAAGTCCTCCAATACCCTGTATCAAAATCTTCTGTGCATGTAACTTTTAGGTGTTTTGGATCAGTGCTTATTTAGTTCTGTTGAACATGCTGAGCTATAGGGCTATGTTGTTACGAATATTAAATTGAAATTGCATTTTATCCAGAAGCTCCTTGCCCAGCTTTACCAGACAGTGATTGTTATTAATGTTTAATTCCTACATTAATTTCCAATGATTGCTTGATTGAAAGACCATCAGGTACAAGTGTACCTGTTGACTGTAGCAGAGATGCATTAAGACATGTTACAGTTTTTGTCCAAGTCCAAATTGCCATAGAGTTGTAAAAATGAGAAGCAGGCTACTGAGGAAGTACTTTTTTCTTCACCTTATGAAGTCAAATTCTGTTAGAGATGGGGAAGAAGGAAATTGGAAAAAATAGCATTTCTACCAGCTGACTAAGCAATTTTCAAGTTGTTAATTTGTGTTCATGTAAATCCTTCTCCTCAGGTTTCCTGGCATTGCTCTTAAAGGCAAGAAATATAAACCACTCTTTGAATATTTTATCCAGGTAAGATGAACAAGTTTGGTGTTTGATACAGGATACAAAGACAAAAATAAAAACCATTCTCAGTATTCCTTGTTTATATTATAAAAATCTTGTGTTCTAGTAACAAACCCCAGGTTGTATTAAAGCAGTTCAAAATCCTAGTGAAAGGTTGAAAAACAGAAAGTTTACTTTTTTCTGTATTTTTTTCCCTTAAGTTTTAAATACACCCAGAGTAAGAATTCAGTGATAAATAGTAGTTCGATTTCAGATTGTGGAGAAACTTCCAATAAACATTAATAAATAGGCAGTATTCTCTCAACTTTTCATCTGGTGAGCTTCTGTTGCCTGCCTATTAAGTCCACAAATTTTGTATTCACAAGAGAATGACTTTGTGGATAACAGCTGCAGACATGTAGTGCTTTTCACTGAAGAGTTAAAAGCCTTTGATAAAATAACTACTGATATATCTGGTTTTTATGGATGTCCTTCTGTGCAGCATTTAAGCACTGCGTAAGTCTAGTGTAGTTAAGAGCATCACAGATGATAATAGAATATATAGCAATAAGAGAGGGGGTTACATTTTTTTTTCAAAAGAATTCTGATTAAAAAAGGATTAAATTTTTCAAAGAGTTTAAGTGGGTTACAGTACTGCTGGACAAGCAGCTGTTAACTCATATAAGGGATTTGGCCATTTGTGACTACCATCTGTTCTGAAGCATGTGCTGAAGTCAGCAAAGGTGAGAAAACCTCTGTAGGGAGCAGGACCTGTTATTTCTAGAGAAAGGTCAAACACCAAGCTGAATCTGAAAAATGGGACTGCAGGTGTAAAGGTTTGGAATGGATAAATTTTTTGAGTCCCTCTGTACTTTAAGGAGCAGATGGGCATCTGCTTTTTTTTTTTTTTTTTTTTGAATGGATGTCTTATCTCAAAATATCCCTCTTCAGAACAAGCCAAACCTAATACATTGTAACATATTTGGTTCAGCTGTGACTGCAGTGATTATTTTTTTTTAATACTTTTGTATTAAGGAATAGAAAATAGCTCTTTATTTTTCATTATCTACATACTGAACACACTGAAAATTGTCAGATCTTTTCTTGGCAATTTTTTCTTTTTTTTTTTACTTACTGCTTTCTCAGTCTCTGGCAGAAATAAAATATATGACTGTACAAGCAAACTTCTTTAAAATTAGAAGGCACAGTGGACACATAAAAATGCAAGGAGACTTCTGTATATAGAATCCCTGTAGCTTTCTTGTTTGTATCCTCACTTAGAGAAGTGTATTGTTTTGTAGTCTGTTAAGCACACAGCTGTGTGAAGATCTGTGGCTTGAAGAGTAATTGACTATGAGGCCTTCTGGAGAGGTCTTAGATTTAATCACATTTGACACTGTTTAAATGAAGTATACAGCCTGGGTGTCTTAGCTATGAGAAATGATTAAATAATGTTAGGAATGTCACATTTCACTGTGTCACTTATTTTTGATGCAGTTCTTTACTCTTGCAGGTGGCTAGTGGCTCTTCCATGTTCTTAAGAATTCTGCATTGCTATATATATATGTATACATATGTATTTTCTGTTACAGTGCAAAGATAAAGGTGCCTTTGCTGTGGTAGTAGACAGTTACGTGAAGGAGGAGGAAGGCACAGGTGTTGTACATCAGGCCCCCTATTTTGGTGCTGTGAGTATGAACCATGTATCTGTAATGTTAATTTTGTTCCAACACACATTGCTTGGCTTTCCAGCTACTGGGTGAATATGATATTAAACAGTGCTCCCATTTGCTACTTAAAAATGTACGAATGCAATGCTACATTGTATTCTAATGAGTTCGTGCACTCACTAGTGCTCTTTGTGTGCTAGACTGGAGATTTTAGGTGTCCCTTGATTTGATTATTGTTGTGGTATGTGAAGTGAACTCAGCACTGTATCTTCTGAGTGTCATTGATCTTAGCTTTTCTCAAAGTCTAAATTTACAGCTTTGAGAAGAAATGATCTGTTGCACTGATAGTCAAAACTGGCTTTGCTAAGTGGTAATTTTGGATGGTAACAGCAGTTCTGCTCAGCACAGTGCCCCTCTTCAGCGTTTCAATTTCATTACTCATTGGGCTTTTAGAGAATGAGAAAAATGCTTTGACTGCTTTTGTCTGAGACTTTATCCCTTGGTGTGAAAGGATTTTGTTGCACTCCATTCTTTTTTCTGTCTTTATTGTCCTTTCCCTCAGTCTATTCTTCTGAAGGTTAAGAGGGATAATTTTTCATGGATTTAATCATTTCAGTTTTTAGACGCATTAATTAAATGCACTAGTTTAGACTCATTGTCCTTTTTGTATAGTGTCCTGTCTTCAGCCATTATCCAAAGATGCCCTCAAAAAACTTGCAATAGAGCTGCCAATGCCTAGCAATTAGCAATCCCTGGACCACAAGCTCTATCATCATTTTCAGAAACTGTTGGCATTAGTAATAGGCCTCTTTGTATTCATGTGTCCCATCCTTTTCTGTATTTTTTTTTCTGCATTTTTCTGAAGGGTGCATCCATTGTGGTGGTGTTTCCCTCGTCAAGATGAACATTGACATGAAAAGTTGTCCTAGCTTAATGCAGCTGTGAATAAAGAAAATTAGACTGGGCTGTATGTTATTAGTTAATAAAGAAATTAATGGTGACTGGTAAAGGCGTCTTAAGGAGTCTAAAGCCTGTCACAGTACTTGCACCTCAGATACTCCCCTATAGCTAAATCTTGCAAGGACATGGCTCAGAGGTGAGGGAGCAGACTTGATTTTCATTGAGGAGCTTTTTCTGTAGGAGATGAAGTAAAGGAAGAGAATAGGCAGCTAATAGAGAAGGAGCTCTGGAAGAAACTTTCCCTTGGCTGCTCTATTGTTCTGTTGTGTATTTGCACAATACAGTTTAGTTGCTGGAAACAGCTTGTTAGAAAGCCTGACTGGCCAGTTAGAGCAAGGATTATCTGCCTTCTTTTATTTGATTTTGTTGTAAGCCCGCAGAGATTTGTATAAACACAGAAGAAAAAAAATCTTGTCTCTCTCTCCTGGAAAGTCAGCAATTATCTTTAAAACCATTATTTTTAAAAACATGAGAGTATCAGTTAAATGCATTGCAAAGCAAAAAATGCATAAAATGTTTGTGTGAGGAAGAAGTGTGCTAACATCACAAACAAAACTTTGCATTCGGTAACTAAGGAGCAGCTTGACTTTATAATGCGTCATGCATAGACCCGAGTCAACTGGCTGTGCTTCCTTTAGAAGGAAATTGCATAGCACGCTATGTTGCACTTAGTGCTGCTACCTTTTTCTTTTGGGATGCATGTTGTGCAGTTTTGATAGCCCACTGATTATTTTTGTTCAGAAAGGCTCACAAAGGGTTCTGGTTTAAGTTCAGGAATTTATCATTGTACAGTAGGCTCTGTATAGAATACTGAGTGTTACATGTGTTGGTGTGGCGGGTTGACCCTGGCTGGACACCAGGTGCCGCCCAAAGCTGTTCTATCACTCCCCCCCTCCTCAGCTGGACAGGGGAGAGAAAATATAGCAAAGGGCTTGTGGGTCGAGATAAGGACAGGAGAGATCACTCACCAATTACCATCATGGGCAAAACAGACTCAACTTGGGGAAAATTAACTCAATTTATTACCAATCAACCAGAGCAGCGTAATGAGAAATAAAACCAGATCTCAGAACACCTTCCTCCACCCCTCCCTTCTTCCCGGGTACAACTTCACTCCCAGATTCTCTACCTACCCCCCCAGCGGCGCAGAGGGATGGGGAATGGGGTTTATGGTCAGTTCATCACATGTTGTCTCTGCCGCTTCATCCTCCTCAGGGGCGGACTCCTCACACTCTTCCCCTGCTCCAGCGTGGGGTCCCTCACACGGGAGACAGTCCTCCACGAACTTCTCCAACGTGGGTCCTTCCCACGGGCTGCAGTTCTTCACGAACTTCTCCAGTGTGGGTCCCTTCCACAGCGTGCAGTCCTTTAGGCACAGACTGCTCCAGTGTGGGTCCCCTGTGGGGTCACAAGTCCTGCCAGAAAACCTGCTCCGTGGGCTCCTCTCTCCACAGATCCTCAGGTCCTGCCAGGAGCCTGCTCCAGCGTGGGGTTCCCACGGGGTCACAGCCTCCTTCGGGCATCCCCCTGCTCCGGCGTGGGGTCCTCCCCGGGCTGCAGGTGGAGATCTGCTCCACCGTGGACCTCCCTGGGCTGCAGGGGGACAGCCTGCCTCACCATGGTCTTCATCACCACGGGCTGCAGGGGAATCTCTGCTCCGGCGCCTGGAGCATCTCCTCCCCTCCTTCTGCACTGACCTGGGGCTCTGCAGGGTTGTTTCTCTTACATGTTCTCACTTCTCTCTCTAGCTGCAGTTTCTGTGTATCCCAGCAACTTTTTTTTCCTTCTTAAAAATGTTATCACAGCGGTGTTACCACTATCGCTGATGGGCTCGGTCTTGGCCAGCAGCGGGTCCGTCTTGGAGCCGGCTGGTATTGGCTCTGTTGGACACAGGGGAAGCTTGCAGCAGCTTCTCACAGAAGCCACCCCTGTAACTGCCCCCCTGCTATCAAAACCTTGCTGCACAAAGCCAGTACAGTTGGCATTAAATGTTTGCCTTTAGACAAGCTTAGATGAAAGGAGGGAGATAACTCATGATTGTAGGCGGGACTGTTTTCCTAATTAATTGCCTTCTCTGCAACTTCCTATACTGTTGTGTTGAAGGTGTATAGGAAAGGCGTAAGTGGAGCAGGAGGCAAGGGTCAGAGGAGAAGAAATAGAGCACAGTCCTTCACAGGAGGTGTTGTATCTTGTCTCTAACACTTCCCCTCAATATAAGTCCCTTTGATAAATAGGGTTAGAAAGTAAGGGGTTTTTTAATCCTACTTACTGTTACATATTCTGTATTGCTGATAGCTTAGAAATGTCTCCTTCTCCAACAAAATTTAAAGTAAAATTTCACCTTCATTTAGTTCTAGGATATGTAGTTTCATTGTCTTGTGTGATGCTTTTGCCAAATACAATCTGCCACACAATATCAGAGCACTCTATTTCAGTTCAAAAGACATCAAAATTAAAGCTCACAGAACAAGACGAACCTGTATTAAAAACTCTGTAAATGCATTGTACCTCCAGATTAACATGACACTAAAATTCAGCTGCTCAAGCATCTCATCATACATAGATGCATCTACAGTCAACTTAAAAAGCTTTAATAACATTTCAATTTGCCTACAAGCCCTATACTTCTAGTGCCTGCTCAGACTGAGTCACAGAAGTGTCACAGATAATTACTGTTACACTTTCTTTTCAGTAGATTGCAAAAGTATACTTGATTTTTGTTAAGAGGTGCTGAAGGTGAACCTTTTGACTTCATGTTTTTGTTGCTTTTGTTTATTAGTTGTTTTTTTTTTTAATTTCAGATAGAAAAGCTTTGAGTTCTGATCAATGAGCTGTTTAATAGCTTCTGCTTCATTCATTTTGTGTATTACAACTTTTATTTGTAATCTTTTGAGAGATTTAACTGTGGCAGGGGTACAAAAGTGAACACTATGACTTCTATCCTGGAAAGAATTGAAATTTGTCTTAGCTTTCCAGTGGAGCTTAGCATTTGTGGATTTCTGTATGTGGCCGAATATATTCTTGGATTGTGGTTACTGAAGCAAATCTTCATTAAATCAAATGGCAGGTCAGTCAGGAAAGCTTTTACATTCAAGTTTGAGTTCTTCAAAAGAAAGGAACTAACCGTAGAAAACCAAAATAGCAAAGCCCTTTATATATCATTGGCTGCATCAGCGATGCAAATCGAACTGAACCACCTCTTGACCTAGGTCCTGCGAAGTGGAAGGTTTGTTGTTATGTTTTAGCTAGGTTGTGAGCGTGCCAAGCTTTGTAGTCTTTGCTGGCTGCTTCTTCAAAGCCTTTTACAATTCACTGCCAAATCAGGGTTGACGTTAGTTATGTCATCTGGCCTACATTTCAAACACCGCAGTCTGCTTGCTATATCTTAGTAATAATAGCTGATGAAAGGTCAGCTGAGAATGGGCTTATCTCAATTAATCTATTGACTGAAGAAGCTGGTTGACCAAGAGGAGGTTGAATAATTGTGATGGCCGCCTGCAGCTGCTGGAGAGTGGAAAGAGACTATGGTCTGGAGTAAATGAGTGCTGTAGCTGAAGTGGTTTTTCGTTTGTACGTGTAATGCCTTGGTACATGAAGTAGCCAACTTCACTATTGCTATGGATTATTTTCATCATTGTAAAATATACCATCGATCAACAGGCAACATCTGCCAGATCTGGCTTGAGGGAGCTGGTAACTACAGGGACTAGGGGGTAGGCCTGGAGGTACAGGATGAGGACCACAAAGGATCTGGAAACCCTGCTCTGTCGCTCTACAAGTTGGCTCGCCTGTGTTGGTTATACCTAGGAAAGGAGAATTCAGCTAGCTGTGGAGCACTTGCTTATTTAACGTTTATTTATACGCTTGCTTCTGGTGTGGTCTCCTTGATCAAGGTGGACAAACTGCTGTAGAGTGCAACTCCTATGAAGTAGTTGCTGCATTTTACGAAAGGTAAATGAGCTCTAAGCATAGTGGAGGGTGACAGTTCAACGGCTGCCAGCTTTGGCAGGCAGGGTCATTGCAGGTTCTGTTTCACGCTACAGAAAACTTCAGTTTTTGTCCCTGAAGCCTGTGGTTTCCCCCATTTTGTCAGAGCAGCAATACAGAAACCTCTAAGTCTTAAAAAAGCAACCTGACTTGGTGCAGGCTTAGACAGGGCCTTTTTCTTTGAGGAAGAGGAAGCAATTCTGTGAATGTGCTGAGAGTGACTGATCTGCAGCTGTCCCCTTCTTCCTCTTCCCACCCCCAGTAGCCTTCAAGCAAGAAAGTGGGTAATCTGGAGTGATAATTGGTTAAGGTATGGATTTATTCCCCTAATAATTTTGTTTAAATCTTTCCTAAGATACCATTGTTGTTCAGTTATGTTCAGGAAAGCCTGAAGTGACCCTCTTTTTCTTAATTTTTTTTTTTTTTCTTTTCTTACTAGTACAGGAAATTAAAAATTTAAATGGAGGCTGGCCAGGCAAATAAACTGTGATGTTGTCCATGTGTGGTTCTTGGTCAGTTAGATTTGCCTACGGGCCAACAAAGATTGAGAAATACAGATTTAAAGGCTTTGGATCATTAAGACATTCAGAAAATGGGATTTCTTATGTGGAGTTCCAGAATTTGATTGATTAAAACAACCTCCCTTCTGAAAAATGCCATGCAGGCTTGTGTGCTAAACAGACACAAGTCTCTGGCGGGTACAAGAACATGGCACAGTGGTTGTCGGTTCCCTTGCCACGCAGTAATAGCCTGCAGGTGTTGACTACATGTATGTATGTGTGTATGCACACATATAAAATATGTGTGTGTATATATATGCACATATATCTATATGCACAGAAGCACATGCACATATCCTCTCTAGTAGCTGAGGGAAAACATATATTCTGAAGAAGTCATCATTTCTCTGATGAATAAAACTACAATGCTGTAAAATACATATTTTCTTATGCATATTTGGTATTAGTGAAGGCTGAGATTTTGCTATTCTTGTCTAGTCATCACATTTTCTATTTAATATTTAATTTCTTTTTCCGGGGATGGATATTTTAACCAGTATTTTGTTTTTCTATAACTTGACACGTGTCTCTCTTTGTAGGATGATTACAGAGTCTGCATGGATTTTAATATCATTCAGAAAGATTCTGTGCCCATTTGTCCCGTTGATGCATCAGGCTGCTTCACAGCAGAAGTGACTGACTTTGCTGGACAGTATGTGAAGGTTAGTGATCTTGGAGAAAGTAAGTTACTACTTTATTCAAGATAAACTTTATATATGATAGAAGTGTTCGTTTCTTTCCCTAAGTGGCTTTTTCTTCAATGTGTCTTTGGTATCTGGATAAATCAAAGTGTGTTTTAACATTTGCAACAATGTTGCAATTGTTTATAACAACATCTGAAGAATAAAGAATTTTGAAATGTAATACTGTATCTAGTACCAAAAGGGAAGAAGAGTATCCCCTGTTTGTATATACTGCAGAAAGAGTCTTACTTTTCCCTTGTTTCTTATGGAAATGTTACACATGCAGTTTCTAGGTGAGTGTGCAGAGGCCTCCCTTACCTCTGGACGACTTCTGAATTCACAGATATCATCAAGTTTATACCAGTCAGTGTAACACGACTTGTTAGAGGAGAGAAATCCAGTCGCTTTCCCCACTTGTGGGGCGTGTTGCAATGTGAATTTACTTGCCAATAGATGCAAGAGAATCCATGTAAAAGGAACCCACAGGAACTCCAGATTGCTACAGACACAAATCCATAGAAAGCAGTCCCTCTTTAATTCTATGTGCTAAGAAAACAAATTGTTTTTAGTCGGTTTCCTGCTGCTACAGTTTGATAGCAAAGCATGTTCCTGTAAGCGCCAGTTACTTGAAAAAGACTTAAACTTATATTGCATTTGAACTCAAACAGCTGTCATTGCTTCCTGCTATATATTAAGTCAAATAAGAGAACACTGGAGGCTACACGTTTAGCTTCTTGCTGGTAGGAATCTGAACTTAAAGCTCTTGGAAAATATTCTTATGATGCTGAATTATTATGCTTATGAATATTGCTGTATCATAAATCTTTGTATTTTTATTCCTTTCTTAATGTCATGTTGACACTTGATTGTTCAGTAGATTGTCTTTGATTATCAATATACAATTTTTACTTCCAGTTTAGAATGTAAATCCTGTTTAGTTAGTAAGGTATTACAAAAGATGCTTCAACTTCTGTAACTGTAGTCACATTAGAGGAATGTGTTGTAGTGAAGTCTAAGTATTAGGTAAGAAGCACTATGTGACTTCCTGCCACAAAATCAGGAGACTCAATAAAAGATTTGAGATATTAAATAATATGAGTTCTGGCTTGTATTAGGGCTGCAGAAAATCTGAATTTTGTACACAGTTGTGTGTGTGTGGAAACAGAGTTAAGGGCAAAAAAGGACTGATGCTGTATACCAGGATTTGTAGAGCAAGTAACTTTCCAAATGTAGTGATTTACAGTGCCTCTGCAGTAAACGCATAAATTGTATAGAAACTTTTTGGAATTTTTGTGTGTGTAAATGCTGGATTATTTGTAGGGATTTTCTTAATCTGGGTACTGGAGACAAATCCTGTAGTAGCTTATTGAAATAGTGAAATTTGTATTCCAAGGACAATTTTTTGTTCTGTCTTTTTAGGATGCAGATAAGAACATCATTAAAGTACTGAAAGAGAAAGGCAGACTGGTTCACAGCAGTAGTTTTAAGCACAGCTATCCTTTCTGCTGGAGGTAAGGAGAGAAGTGCACATGGCTTTAAGACTGAGGGTTATAACTGAGTAGTTCTTCAGGTTTGTCTCATTTTTCCCCTCCCTTGACCTACTTAATTTTTTTTTAAAAAAGACTAAAAGTAACAGGAATCAAGAATATTGAATTAGGAGAGCTCCAATTTTGGTTTAGTAATCAAGTAAATTAATTTTTTTTTGCCATAAATCTAATGAATTTAAGTGTAGTGCTGATTTTTTTTCTATTATGATTTTACAGGTGTGTTTTCGTAGTTTGAACTTCTCATTCTTCAGTGTTGCACATAGTACTGCTAATTACCCTTTGAAGATGGCTATAATAAGTCTTAAAAGCTTATTTTCTAAGCAGCTAAGTACTGAATGGTGGAAGAGGACACTTTTGTACCCTTTGAATTGTATCCAAATAAGTAGATCGCAGAATGTCTTCAAATGTTTGTGTTCAAACTTTCCATATTTCAGATAAAATGGCTATATTATAGCTGTTAACATAGTTAACTTCTTTTTAACCTTGTAAAATTACTTCTTTGGAGTCTGGTAGAGCCCAGTAGCTTATAATGTGGAAATGTCTGTATTGTTGATTAAAATCGAAGTTAGCATTTATCCACTGCAGTGGGTAGTAAGTGTAATACATAAATATGTTTTTCTGCTCAGTCATTCCTCAGTGGAGTTCACAAACAATGGTTATGTCTCTGATCAGAAATAGCAGTTGACATGTTTATAATGTCTGTGGGGACTTCTTAGAAATGTTTGGTTTTGTCAACTAGAAATTCAAGATTAGCTCTGGAATGTCACATAGGTGGTTCAGCACAGTGGCCTGTCACGAATCTTCCTTGTTAGACTGGGAATTCTGCAGAGGTTGAAGGAGGACTCCATGTGCAAGTCTCCATGGACCTTCAGTATAGTAAGCTAACATAAGCAGTTTTGGTTATGAGAAATACAGGCTAGACAAATTTAATCTAGAAGTGAAGCATGTTTTTATTTGTGTCCTGTCTGGTTTTAAACATATATGATTGCTATTGCAAAATTGAGAAAAACACTGAACAATGTCAAATTTAAAAAGAGAAACTTCAGTAAACTTTTAGTAGGAATATTGTATTAAATTGTTTTACTGCAAGTAAAGACACACTTCAAAAATACCTAATTTCATATCTGAAATGACTTGAACATTTTAAGTCAATCTGATGCATACAGCACCTGTGCTGAAATAACTGTGATAAAAGCTTTTCTCTCTGTCTAGCTTTAATGCTAGTAGATGAAGCGTTTTAGCAGTGTGCATTTATCTTTGATCTATAGCAAGAATAACCTTTACTTGCTCTTGAATAAAGTGATTGGTTTGTTTCTAACAGCTACCTAGAGGAGGAAGGGGAGTTACTCTGCAAGTGTTAATGTCCTTGATAATTTGGGACAGTTTTGGAAAAATGGCAGCCAAAAACCAAGCAATACTGCTGTTTTTCTTATGTAGCAATTCAAATGTACAGTCATGGCCTTCTGAGATGAACTAGTAATGTAGAAATGCTGATTCTGTAGAACATACTTAGTCCTGCCACTCTGTTGACATTTTTGTTGATTGATGATAAGTTGCAGGCAGCACCTAGCAGCAAATTATCTGGTGGGAAGAACAGAATAATGGATCCTACTTGAAAAGCTCATTTCACTGCCATCACAAATCAAACCATAATTAGAATATGCTAAAAGTAGAAGAGTAGTTCTTAACTTCAAACATAGTTGTAAGTTATTTTGATTAATGGACGAAAACTTTGAAATCAGTCTCTTCTACTTAATGTACTGTTGTTCATGGTTTTCCCTGAAACCAGGCAGTTGTTGAATCCTCAGTATGTTGAGATGTTTTCCCGCTTTTTACCTATCATCAAATTAGGGTCCTTCTCTACATTTTCTTGTTATTGTGATATGTAGTAATTTTCTGTCAACTAAACTTTAAAATCTGAGAGGAACAGTAACAACTTGGTAAGTACACAGCAGATAGTTTTCATTTCGAATTCCCCTTCATTGGAATTGCTGAAGATGGAGATCGTTGGTCTAAACTGCTTTATGTGCACATGAGATCTTGAGAGTCTATATGGTCTAGGTAGTAGTTTAACAACTGAAATAGCAAAGGTAACTAGTATGACAGCTGAAGTGTCCACCGCAGCTACTGCATGCCATTCTATTAGGAAGCAATATTGGGAAGCTCTATCATTGACAGATACAGATCTTTGTCTTTTTCAAGCCAGTGAAAGCAAAGCCAAGAAGCATCTTTCATAGCACGTGGTCAGTTATCTATCATTTGTTTTCTAAATTAAGAGAAAATGGAATGGGAATAAGATCACAATAACTTATTTTAAACAGCTGTGCAGTCCAAAACAGATATGAGAAAACTATTGGGAGTGTGTAGTGTCCACAGAGAATGATCTTGCTCTTTTCAAGTATAAAGATTGTGTTTCAGAGAATGCCAATTATTGTGGCACTGCTAGGGAACAGGCAATTTGCTCAGGTGCTTTGATTCCTCTGATGCAATTCTAAAGGATGTATTTATAAGGGGAACAAAACATCATTCAGTTAAGACAGAGAAATGTTTAGGCAGGAATTTTGCAAGCTTCAGTCTCTGATTTAAGGTCTGCCTGGGTGGTTTTTTCCCTTGTCTTCTGTTGATGGAAAACAACCCAGTAATGGGTATTTCTCATTTGATTCTACAGCAAAGAATTGAATCTGATTTCTTCAACCTTCTCACCACTCAGGAGGGGCAGAAATGTATAAGATGTCACTGGTTGGGCAGATTTTCAGTATATTGTTCTTTTTGTCTCCTGCTGAGGCACTGCTTGGCACTACAGCTAGAAGAAAGAAAATGGTCAGGGAAACTGTGCCATCTCCCCTTACTTACTACCTCAGTGTAGGTGGAAACAGTGCTCTGTGGGTGCTTTGGAATAGTTATCAAGTGTTATAAACTTACAGTGTTGGGTTGAAAGCCTGAGAAATGGTTAGGGCTTCATCTGCTTGTTTCTTTTTCATAGATACCTTCTGTCTGAAGCTACTTTTGCACTAAAGCTTGTCTTCAGTCAGCCCCACCTGTCAGCTGCTTACTCCTGATAGAGGTTGGGTACCAGTTTATTGTCCCAGCATTCTCTTTGCAATATGTTAAGACCATGTGAGAAACTGTTATTACCGGGTTTTATTCTTCTTGTTTCCAGTAACTCAGTATCTTGTATGCAATGGCAATTCATCGTTCTTCAGCACATGTGAAACAAGATGCTCAGTGAAACTTTTTTATGTGATCTTGCTGCTGTGTGAGGAGTTAACTGTTCCCTTTGTTTAGGTGTTAGGACTTAAATTTCAGAAGCAGAACATCCTAGCTTAGTATGTTTGCATTTAATAGATAGAAAACTACTACATTATTATTAATATTTTGAGCTCTTACCATTTCCTGTAAGGTTATAGATACTTTAACTCTTAAAAGATACAGATTGAAATGTATAGCTTATAGTTAAAAGGAAATATCTTTTGAAATACAGTATTAAGAGAAGCAATGAGTTTTTTATTATTGGGCTTTATGCAACGTGAGTGCAGTTTTTTTAAGGTTTGAGCAACCTTTGCTGTGTTTTTTGTTTGTTTTTTTTTTTTATTCTATTGGTTAGACAGGTGTACCTTTAGGAAGTGCTTCCACAGTAGCAATTTTAATTTACTTCATAATCTCCAATAGTTTGTGCACTTCAAATGAGTCCTTGCTATGGATATAAATAAAATGAATTAAACTTTTCAGATGGGTTGTTTACAGTAACAACTGCATGTAGGAGGTAACAGTAGTTTCTGAGGGTCTTTGCTTGCAAATTATTGTTGAGCAAGCGTATTTCCAAGTTCTGAGGCAAAGCAACTTAAACAAAAGGAATATTTTAAGAAACATTTTGTGGGGTGGATTGATACTAAGGGAGAATGAGCTTCTTGTCCCAGTGTTGTTGAAGCTGCTCTGTACCTGTAGACAGATTCCATCCCCTAGGGCTCAGTCTCCCTTTTAAAGTTGGAATAATAGGATGGATGTGAAGGATTAGAAATGTCTGAACTTTCCTATAATGACTTTTACACACTATTTCATCACTGGATCCTTTAGAAGGGTGTATGCTACATGAACAATCTATCAAGACCTTAAGCAGTATTATGGAACTGACAAATAAGAGATCAGGTTGAGTCACAATGCAGTCAGATGCTTGGAGGTACTAATATTACTAGGTAATTTAGGGAGTTTATCAGTCTGTACACTCTGCCCTATAGTGCTACCATTTCTAAGCAATCCCAAGTTCTGAAACTGCTCCCACCCCATATGGCTTTTGTTTCATTGAATGTTGAAGTAAGGAATATATTAAGAAGTCTTTATGACTTCTTACTTTTATATACTTACCTGGATCTCTTTCTTTCCTTCTTCTGGAATGGGACATTCTTATAGTTAACCCTGGGTACTATTACTTCATCTTTATGGTTTATTATTATTCTTTTAAATGCAAATAATAAAAACATAGCGTAATTTTTTCTAGTTTTTCAGGTTGATATACACATAAAAAAAGATACAGAATGAGCTCACATGGAAGACTTGAATATGACTCATTTTAATAGTTACTGAAGTTCATATTGTACTATGTAGGAACATAAATTCCAAATTCAAGTATCGTTTATATGTTCTCATGATTTCTCTTGCTATACAAACTCCTTAAATTGCTGGGTTTGAAGGCTTTCAAAAAAAATTTTTTTAGGATTTGACTTGAAAATAGTAGCTCACATAAGTGTAACAGTTTGTGTAATATAAAAAACAAAACAAACCCCAACCTTTGTAACTGTGATAATATTTCAGGAACAATGAATTCAATCTGTGGAAAGGGGACTGTCGTGTGCAAAAATACATTTTTAAAGAGTACTTTATAAATAATGTAGCACTGAAAATGTTTTTGTTTGTTTTGCTCCCTTCCCATCACCTTCCCTCTACAGGTCAGACACTCCGTTGATCTACAAAGCTGTGCCAAGCTGGTTTGTAAGAGTGGAGCACATGGTGGAGAAGCTACTGGAGAATAATGCACAATGCTACTGGTAATGTCTCCTACATTTTTTTTTTTTTTTTTCTTTGCCCAGGGTTGGGGGGGGGGGGGGGGGGCATGTGTGTGTGTGTATGCTGGAACTCCACAAAGCTCTATTTCACTGTTAGTATGCTCACTTAACTTCATGTTTTCATTCTGTCTTTCTGAGCCAATGTTACTGGAATGGGGCTAGTAACCAGTTTTAAGTAGTGTTTTATCCCAGGTTTCACAAATGTGCCTCAAACTGGTAGAGCAATGGGATAGTCTTCCTGGCATAAACAGATAAAACCTACTTAATTGCATATCAGCCTAGTGCTTGAACATGTTTGTGTACTATTCCTTTCTTGTGTTGAGAAGGCATTCTTTGCTTGTGTAAAATCCCAGAAATACATTTTTAGGGGGTGTAAGTAAGATTGAGTACATACTAATAATTTACAGTGAAAAACATTACTGGATCATTAAAAGTATTCTGAAATCGTGTTATACAATCTTAAGCAATTCAGCATGAGAGAAACCGCAAAGGAAAGTCAATCTGCGGAAGCATGGAAGTGCACAGTTAAGCCTCCCAAAAGGGTCCACTAGAGAGAAGAATTTAGGCAGCTAAACTATGGGTATATATTGTTCTAAATTAAACTAATTTTTAGATAAGGTTTTTTTTTTCCTTTTCATCTAGTTACTACAGATAAGGTTGATTACTTTGTCATAGGTTTATTTGAAGAAAAAAGCCAACACCCCCACCCTGACCCACCTTCCCCCCAAAACACCCACAAAACCCCCAGCCCAGCTGCCCAGCTTGTGTAATACTTGTAAGTAAACTCAGTTTCAGAGGTTGAAATAAAAATTCTCTACAAATGGCAAAAATTAAATCTTTAAATGTGTATAGGGAATGTGAAAAATATTTGTGTGAAATTTATGTAGAAAACAACAGATAAGTTTTAGATAATTTAAATGCACTATTAAATTAGCAGAAAGAGGTAACTGTTGGTGATGGTAGCCATTTTGAGAGTCAATTGTGGGTTTATGGTGTGTTAGTAACGAAAGGACCCTATCTTCTCCACCTCCATAACCTTTATTTTTGTTTCCTTTCCTCCCATAAAAAAACTTGTGACTGAGAAGTTGAGACCAGGTTGGGAAAATGTGGAGGTTACAGCCTCGTTCAGTTGTACTGTGTGCCGTTTCAGTTGTCATTCAGTCCTTCCGTACGAGGACTGTAGGAGAGTTGGGATTCTACCACTGTGCCTCTGCTCAGCAACTGAAATGATTTTAAAGAAGGTGACTCAGTTTTCAGTGAACAATTACAGCTTATGCTGTGTTTTTTCATGGACAGTAGTTAGCAATTAAATTCTCCATGAGCAGCTTTTGCATAACTGCTTACGTGGTACAAGCACTGTAAATATTGAAATATGTGGGAAAAGTTAGTGATCCATGATACAGACTGTCCAAAAATGCTGCAGCGTTGGCTTGCTAATCAGCACATGCCCAGTCTGGATATGTAAGAAGATTTTATAGATTAGTAAGTGTTGCTTTCTGTTTTCCATAACAGAACATACTGTGATCCTTCTTTTGGGGAAAATAAGCTGGAGAGGGGGTGAAAGTGTTTGTTCTTAGCTTTAATTAGCTTTCTCAAGATGCTTTTACTGTTTTGATGACTGACAGTAGACCTGCATACTTAATTTTCACACGAACGTAAGAAAAATGTAATGATCCTATTAAGGAAGTGTTTGAATGTTTGAGATAGTTTTGCTTTTCCAGAAGCAAAGCTTCAAGAAGAAACTAAGTGACCTCCACTCATCCAGGAGACATTAGTAAGAATGAATAAACAGTTTGAACCCTACCTCATCTACATATTTGTGTTTTAAGTGGTGCTTTTTCTAAGTGTTGAATAGTGGGGATACAAGTGGAACCAAATGTGAGAGCAAAGGTTGGGTGGAAAGACCAGGCGAATGTATGAATTGGCAATATTCAACATGCCTTGGTATTAAAGTAACCATTTGTCCTTTAGGTAATTCTTGAATCTCAGCAGAATTGCTCAGGATGTTTCTCAAAACAGTATGGTCTTAGAGATTTTAGGAATCTTTTTGTAGGGAATATGACTACAAGTAGAGATGTGTTATCACCAAATGATTAGTAAAATAATATTAATACATATTTCCAGTATGTGATTTCATAATTACTAGTTTGAATACTTCATGGCTTCTGTTACATAAAGATGGCTTTTAAAGTCTAGCTTTTTAAAAGAAAAAGGCATTGCTTTTAAGGTTTTCTTCCTATGTTCTCCACTGATGTCAGTTTTGTTTGGGGTGTAACTTCTTAAGCTGGCTTAGAGAATGCTAACCTTCTTCAGTATTCATTTATTTAAATTTTGGGAACTCCATCCTTCACAAAACCTACTTTTTTTGCTTTTGAAGAGACTTGGTCTCTGAAAGTGTCACAGGAATAATACCTAGCTTTTTAAAAATTTATTTTTGGACTCTCTGGGGCTTCAGCATGTCCTGAAAATGAGAAAATTTGGGATAAATGCTTTTCAGACTATATTAACCTTTGCAAAATGAGTTTGACTGCATTGCTTTTTTTATTCCTATAAATGACTGATAGGTATATTGTCCCTTAAGAATAGCTGCACTCTTTATAGATACCCTTTTTGATGAAATAGATTAAACATAGTTGGACAAACTTTGCAACCTGATTGCATTTCTAATTAGTTTTTTAATGAATTAGCCTACTGATAAAGCCATAGTTATTCAAAATTATTAAAGCCAGCAACTGTATCTTCATTTTTCAAAATGAACTTAACTATAGCTTTCAAGAATGATTACATGAGTAATGTCCAAGGATTTTTGTAAAATCAGAAACCAAAAAAAATGCTCTTCTTTCTCCCAGCCTTATTCTGATCAGAGTGGAAAGTAACTTGTGCTGGATGTTGCTGAAAATGACGAATTGGAACAGTATCCTTAAGAGGCTGTGTTTCAGTCTTTAATCCAAGATCCCTTACTGAATGTTAATGTACTCTACCACACTACTGGCAGAAGAGATTATTTAAAAAAAAAAAAAAAATTAAAAAAAAAAAGAGGGGGGGGGTTATCTTTTATTTTGTACTCAGACAACCTAATACTGTGGTACTTGAGATAAGAGGGGCAAATTCAGCTGTTGTACCATTCAGACCTTGGTTTCCTGTTATGTTGATGTGGGGAGTTAGATGCAGCACTGAAGCTGGGTCCCTGGTGTGAGTGGTCTGGATGTCAGTCTTAATTGTTGTAACTCTTGTCTTATAGAATGATTTGTTGAAAGAGCAATTCCTACATAACCACAGACAAGCAACTAAACCATGCCACCTTAGATTCCATTGTATAATATGGCACTAATTCCTATCATCACAGAGTTCAAAGTTGGTATAAATACTCCTTACAATAACTTATAAATTTGTAAAATTAGTGCAATTTATACTTATGTTTCTAAACTATTGTAGCTTACAGTTCTAGCCATGTATGTATTATTTTTATACTTGCAGGCTGATAGAAAAGGTTCTGTAGACCGTGTAGTTTGTATTTAAATACCAGCTTTGAACTCTTTATTTTTTTACTTTTATTTTTTAAAAACTTCCCTCGCTTAAAGTTCTCCTTCAGCAGCTCCTGAAAGATTTACCTCAAACTGTTGACAAGTTTCTAGTGTTAGAGACTATTGCACAGTTCTGACATTATTTACAGAAGATATACAGCACTTGGTATAGTGGAAAAATGAGCATCAGTGGAAGGAAAGCGGTGACGAAAGACAGTAAGGGACTTCAAAGAAGCCAAGTCTTTTGTTCTTGCATCTTCTTGGCATTGAAAAATGCAAGCATTGTAATAAAGAGCTTGATGTATAGGTCCATAGTTGAAGGTATCCTTTTTTTAACTCTCATCACTTAAACTGTTAGTTCTTACTTGAAAATACCACACAGAACACATCCAAGAGGCCTTTTTGCTAGAAGTGAATTTCCTGGTTTACAAGTGTGAATTTTGCACACATTTCCTGCTGTTCCTGTATGAGCACTCAGACCCAGTGTCTTCACATGCGTCAAACACGTTAATCTTTTGAGAAGCTTTTGATCTTGGTCTTTCTAATCTTCGACCAGCCGCCACCTTTGCTGAACAGCAAACTGTCTCCCACCTTTTGAAAGGTGTGATTTGTTCGCAGATGAAGCCTATCTTGGATTGTAAACCCTAAGGCTGCTAGGGTGTGCAGAAGATGGGCTGTAGAGCCCATCTGCAATGGACAGCTTAACGCTTGTTGTACTAAACTTGTCATTTTTGTGCAGATGAGAAATCCGAGTCTGTAGCAGGAGCAACAGAATTGTAAGTCGTAACAGAATTGTAGCATAATGGAGGAAAATCAGTTACTGAGTCCTTTGTTTTCCTCCTTTTACTTTTTTTTTTTAGAATGTCTCATAGGATATTTTCTTTCCTAGTTTGTTAGGATTAATAAATACATTTTATCTGAACAGTTTTAAATGCATCTTGTGTGTGTGTGGATTTCCACCCACCCCCACCTTTTTTTTTTTTTTCTTTACTATGACTATGCAATTGTAACTCTTCTTTTTGAATCATCGATCGCACTTTCCTTACCCGGGAAACGTGAATACAAATTAGGTCTTCTGTCTAGTAGCGATTGTGAAGTGTATAGCAACGGGCAGTCACTAGATGGCAACATTTCCCGAGGAAGAATTCGAACTAGTGTCATTGCCTACAGTAGGAGGTGAAAAAAAAAATTGCTGCAGGGTTAGCTTTGTGTTTGTCTAATTTAAAGCAGCGTAAGTCAGAAGATTTTATTACTGGCTCTTATCAGACATAGTTGAGGATTAGAAGTGAATTTTGAGGCTTGTTCCAGTTGATTTTGATGGCTTGTGTTCTGCTGTGTCCTAATTTTGCTGTTTCCTCTCAAAGCCTTTTGAGCAGAGATTGCCAGTTATGTCATGAATACAGCAGGTATCTTTTCAGTCCCAGTGAATGGTCATCAAAAGCTTGTTGTTTGGTTCAAGTAATACCTTACTAAATAAAGACTCCAAATGTCAGTTCACTAAGCAGTTATCGTACCATGTTCTTAGGCAGCTGGTAAATCTAGCTGCATGTGCAATATGTTGAATGCCTGCCACTGTTACTGGAATGCAGACATATTTATACATATAAATTGAAATGAATCCGAAGTGGTAATGCTGTATAAAAGTACTTTGTAACTATAAATGTTAGAATATTCTGAAGGAAACTATGCAGAAGGAAGAAAAGTGAAAGCTTCATTTCTCACTGGCTTCAGGACACAGGGATTTTTGCCATCATTGGTAAGACTAAGAATTTTAATAGCAATTAGCATAGTGTCTGGGTCATACAAATAAAATATATCAGGATTTTTTCAGTATGAGTGTAACAAAGAATTGGAGGTTACGGCTTCACTTAATCTTGACTTGTCAAGCAGCTGTGCACTGCTGACGGCAGGGTTATGATGCAGACTGCAGCAGCATTGCAGTCTCACGCTAAAGTGTTTGTTGCTATGGGAACCAGGATAAAAGAGTGAAGAAAAACATTGCTATATCAACATGATTGAAAGCACTATTCATTTAGCAAATGTAAGCTGCATATAAGCAGAAAATTCTCTTGCACTGGTGGAGGCAACCTGAACTTGTGTGGGGTACGTGGTTGTGCACCATTCTAATAAGGTTTCCTGAATTGAGGAGGAGAGAGTCTGCTGCAGTGGAAATTCTGCGTGCTTTGCAAACAGCTGACCTTTCCTCTCTCTTCCCCTTTTGTCCCTCCCGCCTTCCCTGATGTTTAATTAGGTCCATGATATAGATTGGCACTAATTAAAGTGTCAAAAGGGCATGAGTAGTTGCTTATTTTATCTCCTTGAATTAAAAACCATTAAAAATCAATTTGAGGGCATGTTGAAGGAGGTTGTTATTAGAGTAAATTAACATAATGGAATTTAAGACTTTGTCTTCTAAGGATTGGTTAATGTTTAAGAAGAAAAGCAAATTCTACACCTTAAACAAAAAAACCCAACTGTTATGCTATGAATTTAAATAAATCCCTACATATTTAGTTAAATTACATGGGATAACTACTTAATCAGCTTTGGTTTTGCTGTTATAACTCAGCTATCTTCTGGAAGAATGACTTCTTCCTTTCCAGGCAGATAAGTGATTCCTGCTTTCAGGTGTCACTTAAAAAGTTACCAGCTCGCTAAATGAAAGGATAGAACTGGGACTATCTTCTCAGAACCAAACATATCAGATGCTGTGTGCTAATCTAGTATTAGATTTCTCAATTCACACTATTTAAGCTACTGGTTTGTTTATCAACTTCATAGTCTAACTCTTATGGGACTGTTTTTCAAACAATTCATAAGCTAAATGCTTCCTTCAGTTAGTAATTATGAAGTAAATCTTACCCAATACATAAAGCCTCTGGTTTTTCAAAGAATGTAATGAATAAAATTAGCTGATGAGAAGAATGATGAAGAGTGAGAAAGGATTAGTATATCTTTATGTAATGTCTTAAACAGCTTTTAATGTTAAATTGATGATAAAACGTATGAGGCTTCTGCTGTGGCAGTTTTTGACAGCTGTTTATTTCAGCAGTGATGTTTGTGTTTACAGAAAAGAGGGACAGTACTGCTTTGAGACAGAATTCCTGTATCCTGTGACTAGGGCAAGGTGAGGCAACACACAGAGTCATGCAGAGCACATCTGAGCTTTGAAATGGAATAATAAGTTGAATTCAGTATTTGCAATTGTGTTATGATCACAAGAGAGATACTTCAAAATATATGTACAGAAAAGGAACAGATGTCTTAATCCTTTTAATAAGTTTCTTTCTGGATTATGTAATAACTTAATTTTTTTTTTTTCATCAGAAAGCAAATACACTGATTTTAATTGGTGCTGTTCCTTGGGTATTAATTAGTGCTGAGAAGTCACTAGCTCAGCAGATAACTTACTGTTACTGCGCCCATTCATGCTCTGTGATTGAAGATGGTCACTAATTTGCTATTTTCAAATCCATGCCCGCTTTGCCTGTGTGACTTGGATGCTGAGTGGTACATAGACTTTGAAGGCGAAGAAGACAGTTTCTGTTGTGATAAGCTAATAGATGTTGTTAAAGTACTGCATTTTGTTTTGTTCTTGATGGGGTTTTTTTGCTTCTCAAATGGAATTTTTATTTTAGATGCTAAGAAAATGAGTAGCTACTAAGAAAGGATGTGGGAGTTCACTGTGCACAGGACTTAGCAATGCATACATTTAGCAAAACCCCAAATCTGCATCAAAAAATAGGAATAAACAGTCAAAAATTGACATACAAATTTGGAGCGAATTAATAACTTTCATCATTTCTAACTTGTTATGATGGAGTTTTGATGTTGGGAGAATAAGATAGAAATTAGCATTCAAACAGGTTGAAACTGATGTACTTCCATTCAAAATCTTCCTAATTTATGATTTGACAAATCAATATTTATTCCTTTGTGTTGTGAAGTTCAGTTCCCTGAACTTTTCAACTGCTGAAATGTCTGCATCCTGAAGTTTATTTAGCACACTATCCTGGGTGCCAAGAAAGTAGAAATAGCTATTATCCCACACTATTCTACACACATGAATCAAGAGCTTCATAACCTGCTGAGACAGCAGTCTCCTTAACCTTGCTATATGTTTGAGAAAGAAGTATGATATCCTATCTGTGTCATTTTGCAGAGAAATTTGAAGGTCAAAACCAACACAAATTGTAGGCCAGTTGAGAAATAAAAAAACCTGTTCCTAACAGCCGAGTTTTAGGAGTAACAGCACAGTTTTAGGACCTGCAGCAGGATTGCATTAGGAGAGAAGTTGCTGCTTTGATTTCACTTGTAACCTTGTGGAACTATTTGATGCTGGAGCTTGACCTTTTCTGATCTGAATCCATTCAGTGCTATTAGCAGTGGGTTGCTCTAAATGGGCTGTAGCACTAGTCACCTTGCTTGTCACACCTAACTGCAAATTCAGTGGTCACCAGCATAAAACTGAAATTTGTGCTTTCAAGCTGAAGGGGCTTTGTGATAGAGACCTGATTAAACATGAAGAGCATGTGTGTTGGCATGTGGGAAAGGGCTTTTTTTCGTATATCTTTGTGTTGTAAAATAGGAATATTTATGTGGGTGGCCTTGCTTTTGTTTTTGTCTCTTTTATTCTTTTTAAAGCTTCTAAATATCCTTGCTGTGAGGACAGTTTTGATTCACAGAGGTCAGTGTTTGGCAAATTGTGCAGCCATTAACTTTCAGGGGACTGTCAGCTTTTGGGTTTAGGCAAGCAGTGTTTAACACAGCCCAAAATTTTCTGAAAGCTAAGGACCAGTGTCAATAGTGATTCATAGTTTTGTCACGGTCTTATCAAAGTCACAATTCTGTTTGCAATGTACTTGGGTATACAGATGGGAAAATTAACTGGGAATTATGAGGAAGACTGTGGGCTGATAGATTAAACACAGTATAGTGTAGTCTTAGGGTGAGGCCAAGTTTTTTCAGTTACTGCATGGGAGAAAAGGGAGCAGAATTCACCGGAGGGCAGCATTCCTCAGGCTGTCCTCACTCTCCTTAATTGCATAAACCAAACTATTTTTATGCAAATTTAAGAAATCATTGCTTTGTGTAGGTGGAAGAGTAAAAAATGCTTCCTTAACTAATAATATATACCTGGGGCAGGATGTTATCTTTATTGAAATTTAACCAGAGAAGTATACCAAGGAAGTATCTAAGAGAAGAGGATTAAAAAGAAATGGAAAAAAACCCTATAGAAACACTAACCTGGAGTTGGTGTAACATAATGATCAGGTGTTGGTAACAACGTTGTTGAGTATACTCTGTTCTGTCTTCCCAGCCTAGTGAAATATTTAAATAGAAGGTGCTTATAAGACACCTTTTTTTTTTCTTATGATACGTAGGTAAGTCAGAAGTGTCAGACTGAGATATCTGTAGCTAAATTAGTGAGACTAAATAAAAGAAACAGGCTCCAGCCTTGAACTGTGTGACTGGCAAGGCTGTTCTCTGCTGCAGATACCTCCTCTAGCTTGTTCCCAGTTGGAGGCTGTATCTGCTGTTTGGTGTCTGGGTAGCATTTATGGGCAGCATCTGTGTGGTGGTAAGAACCGATTGTTTTAAGTAACACTTTCTTTGAGTGATGGGCTCAAAATGTGTTTGAGATACAGGCTCTTTTTATTTTATTTGATGGCTGTGTCAGTGTTATTTCTGTATTGTACCTCTAAAGAGCCATAAATCATTGTTGCAGATGTGGTTCATAGTAGATGAAGTGGTTTGTGTTTTATGTTCCACTAAAAACTGACAGCAGGGTCAGACAATTTTACCGGAAGAGGTAAAGGATATGCTTTCGTAGTTCAGAGAGAGAGAGAGATCGCACCACATACATTTTTGTGGTTAATGTCCACGTTGGGGATAAAATTAATTTTTCATGCATGTTTTGAGGAGGCAGTCGAAACTCTTAGCATTTTAATGTCATTGGGGGATTGTTTCAGCCTCTAGCTATGTTAAATGGGACTAATAATTTCAGCTAATCAGTGTCTAACAACTTCTGAAAAATGGAAACTTGTTTAGGAGTGATGTAAAGAGAAGTTTTCCACATTAGTGGAATGTTAGGCAAATGCTAATGATCTTTGTACAGTTTCCACTTGTGTTTGGAGAGAGGGTCTCTTAAGGTCACCACAAAAAGTTAATAGTAATGAGTCCCACTCTAGAACAAATTGCAAAAGCCTGCATAAGGGATACAGAAGTCATGCGAAACGTTAGTCACTGAGTTTGTTTAAAGTATTTTTTTAATATTAAATTTTTGTTTAAGAAATGTTACAGAAGATAACTTTGCAGCTGAAAGTAAATCTGGAAATAACTAGTGAAGCTGTGAAACTTCGAGCTGTTATTTAGTGAGTCTTTTAATGGTAGTTTTTAGCCACCTGAGACATTGGCATCAAGAAGCCTTCAGATCTCCATGTGGTGTCATCATGGGTAAAACTTTTAAAAGACAGTAGCTTTCATTTTCATCAGTAGATTTTTGAGGGATGCTCACACTTACTTCATAAATCTCCCTCTGCAGGGCCAAGTCCTACCTTAGTCTGTCATGTGAATCGATTCCTTTAATTTTTGCTCTTAAGGATTCTTTTATCTTTGTTGCTCTTGGGGCTGATCTGTGATTAAAAATGGACCAAGAGCTTCAAAAAGAAAAGGTAGAAGAGACCATATGTCTTCTGTAGTTTGGCTGCTCCTCCTTTAGAAACTCTGGGTTTCTAAATCCAGCTCAAACTTTGGGAACGGCCCTTCTAGTTACACTGGAAAAACAAACCCAGAAAAACTTGCCGTGGTTTGCTCAATAAGTCAATTCTAGAGTAATTTGTATTATTGTTAGCTGTTCATTCACAGCTTCTGTGCATCTATGACACCGTCTTAAGGTTATTCTTCCTGTGAGTTTCATTTGAGGTTGGGCTTTTTTAATGCACATTTAGGCATAATGGGAGTCTACTGTTGACCTCAAAACCCATTGCTTTTCCTCACCTGCCATATAATCCTTGTATAAATAGTTAATTATTTTTTTATATCATAGGAGAAAACAATTGGTTCCTAATCAGCCATCAGGCCATTGAGCATATCCAGGAAACTTGCTAGGTATCAGATTCTGATGTTAGCCTTGCAGCTCTAAGACACTTTCATATGATGAAAATTTGTCTTTAACATCCCTCAGATCCCATTAGTGCTCAGAATGAGTTTTTAGCAAGCATTGATGTGGTTTCGTGTTTGGGGGTGTGTGTGTTTTGTTTTTTAATGGGAGAATTAAAAGTGGAGGTGATAAATAGTGTGAAAAGGCTTTTTCGTAGGAGGTATCAACCTCAGATTTCTTTATTCTGAAAGTCTAAAAGTAATGTGCAGATACCTGGATGCTCATGCATAATGCAAGGTGCCTTCTGATGCTATTACTGCAGGCTTTTGAAACTTTGTAATTTCATTCAGCACCCGAATCAGTAACTGGCATTTTTTTCTTTATGTAAAATAAAGCAGTAGTATTGTTATCCACCCTTAGCCATAATCCTACAGTGTTGGACTATCCTGAGGATTTTTGGCCATTGTTTCATCCTTAATGAATCTATTGTAAGTTGCACGTATTTTTACTGAGTTATTTTAGAGTAAAATAAACATAGTATTTTTCACTTCTGTAGCTTACCTGAAGATCAAAGAAAGGCAGAAGAAATGGTGTTATGTCTTTGGCAGCAAGTCTGTAGGCTTTGCAGTAGCCGGTGCTGAATGTGCTCCAATTCATGCAATATGCTGAAATCAACTTGTTTTGTGGATGAATTCAAATATAAGCGTTCTTACTAACTTTCCTGTAAGTGGAATGTAGTGATAAAAGAATGCTTTTTGTATTTTTGGAACAGGGTGCCAGATTTTGTGAGGGAGAAACGTTTTGGGAACTGGCTTAAAGATGCACGAGATTGGGCTATATCTAGAAACCGGTACTGGGGAACACCCATCCCTTTGTGGGTCAGTGACGATTTTGAAGAGGTGAGTAAGAAAACAAAAGTTTTCAGTTGACAGAAAAGCCTGTCTGTATATGTTGTTTGCTTATTTTGATAGACTGTTATATCTTTGGCTGCTGCAGTCTGAAGTTCTATTAATACGTCTTGACATTATATGTATATCTATAATAGGTTATAGATATATGCATATGTATGCATGCATTTGTGTGCCCATACATGCTTTCCTTGCTTTTGCTTGAAAACTGCAAGCAATTTTTCTTGTTTTTTATATTAGAATTAATCTTATCTTTCCTTGAAGAATTTGCAGTGATGGTAAATCTAATTGAAGTAGCAAATGGAGTGAGAAAATGGCAAGGAAGAGATTTTTTTACTCAGTCCTTTTTGTCTGCTTTTGAAATTCTGATGGTTGGTTACTTCAAGCCAAATGAATTGCTGAAGGTGTAAAAGCAAGCCCACCATAGTAGAACAGTGAAAATATATATTTGTAGTGCTACAAATGTGAATGTAACAGACTGTAAATATGTGAATCTAGTGGAATGATGAAAGTGTATAATAAGAATACTAGAAATGAGGTTTTTGAAGTTGCAAGGTACCCTGCAGTTGGTAGCATAAAGCTAACTGCACAAGTGAATACTTCACACAGTTTTGATGACTGCTGTTTTCTAAGTGTCAAACACCAAGTTTTAAAACTGTTTCTGAAGATAAAATTGGGGTTGTTTGGAGTTAGTTTTGGTTTGTTCTTTGTTTTTTTTTCCTGTGTGGGTTAGTTCCATTAGACTTGTATGATAAGTCTTCCTCATGCTGGAAATAGGAAATGGTAATCAATGGCAGGGTGTCCATGGAAGGTAAATGCTGATGGCAACACCCCAAGCCTTTATTTTTATCTCCCTTGATTTGAAAAAGTTTACTTTTCATTTTAGATGTGGAAGACCTCAACTAGGAGAAAACGTGTGCTAGAAAAGTATTTTATTGTCTTAAAATGCACTATTGCTTAGATGTGCACCATAAAGCATTTTTTATTTCCTCTTCATTGGAAATCTTGCTGATAGGCAGGGAGATATTGGGGGAGGGAGGGAGATACTCCTTGCAATTACGATTTAAGTATCTAAGAAAGCCTTGACATTTTAATTCTATGTATGCGATGAGCACGTTTGTAAATTACTGGCAAACCAACTGCTTCTGTCTCTCATAGAACAGTTAAAGTTTAGTTTAAAGACTGATAGTTTATACCTAAAAATTTTGAATGGATGTTAAAAATTAAGTCCCTTGTTTGGTATTTTAGATGGAGAAAAGGCTTTCAGTTTTGTGCTAAAGTATTTCAAGACTTCATTCTACAGCTGAAAAAGATTGTGTAAAGGTTACATTACTCCCACTCCTTGCCTCTAATAACATTTCATTTTCTGTTCAGTTTCCCCATGTCTGTATTCCTGGATGTACAGATTTTATTTTTTTTTTTAAGGTTTGATTTGTTTGTTTTTAATAACAATATGATGTCTAGCTTGGAAGATTGACCTTTCCTTTGAAATTAGCTGCAAATATTCCTCAGGGCTTGGTGTTCTGAATAATGATAGAAATACCAACAGATCTATTATTTTTATCAGTAGATGTTATACATTTCTGTTTACTCTAGAGCCTGAATGTCATGCTTCAATAGTTGAGTATGGCTTCTGGACCATGCTAAATTTCAGTTAGTTTTTTTTTTTTTTTAATATTCACTCTCTCTTTATGCACATGGGATATAGCTTGAAAATTAAATACCATTGGAACTGATGTGGAACTTAAGGCCCAAGTGACATCTGCTCTCATATAGAAATAATACTCAAAATTTCCTTCAGTTTTACTGCAGCCTAGTGCCATGTGAAATTGCAAAGCCTCCTCTTCATGTCTTGTTCTCAAAAGAACGCTTTGTCGCATGCAATTATGCTATGCATATTAAATCCTGGAGAAGTAATAACAGTTCCTTATTTAATACACAGTAAGGTGAATTAATTGGTATTAAAGTGAATTTTATTACAAATCAATATCTGGTTTCCCACAGTTTTATTTTAGCTTTTATTTTAGTTTTATTTTAGCATAATTATCAGGTAGAGACACATAATGGAAGTCAAATTTTGAAGCTTGTGTTTATTGCCATATTTTTGCAGACAGTTTATCATTTTAAGCTCTCAAATCTCAATGATTTCCTCAGTGGAAGAACACATCTCATTTGGATTAGATAATAACGTTTTTTAATAGAGCACCCAAGTTGATAAAGCAGACATAGGCTAATTTTACAGGACTTGCATACAGATTTATAGTAGTAAATATTCAGTGATGTTACAGAAATTCTCCGATTGTTTCATTGCTTGTCACTCACGTAAACTGTTAACCCTCTGCTTGTTTTGGTGCACTCGGTCTTGGATAACAGATTTGGAATAAGAGGACTCTGGCTGTGCTCTCCTGAAGGGTGAGGGCACTTCTCTAGGCCTGTGTCTGGTCTGCTTTAAGAATGCCACTTTTAGCTGGCCTTAGCAGTCATTTCTTTTACTAATTACTATTCAGAAGATGTTTTTTAAAGATCCCAGAATGTCGTGCTGATATATTGATACACTACATGGACTTCTTTCTTCCTGTGAACACTCCTTACTCTTTCGTTATAGATACTTAACAGAGCTGAAATGACAAACCAATATATGCAAACATTTTTATTTAATAGGGACTGCAGGACTATGTCACAGGAACATTGAGGTCCATGAATACTGCCGGACGGCTTTATTCTTCCTATTTACGTGGATAATCCCAGACATAATACTAATGTTCATTTTGTTAGAAGTATTTAACCTTGATCTATGATTTCACATTAGGTCTCAGTCATGCTGAAACAGGGTTGAACAGCCCCCAGTCCCAGCCTATTTATTTCAGTCTCTACTGTCTGCTACTAAATGTTGATATAGCTGGTTTTGTAGTTGATGTGGGTGAAAAAATAAAATGGAGGAGGAACAAGTGACTGGTAGAGAAAGGGGCCAGGCTACTAAAGTAGACACCGCTGTTGAAGAAATGTATCCAAAGCAATAGCTTTAATTTGAGAGCATACACCAGTTTGTTCCTTGCAGAAACGAGTGGGTGCAGCCTAATGAGGGATCAGATTTGATTAGCATCTACTTGCTGTATTGTTCTCTTGCCTTCAAGTATCTAATAAGCTACCCTTGGGACTGAGTAGCTCCATCCTTCTGACTTGGACAGAGGCAGTCTTATTCACTATGGTGATATCTGACATTCCTCTGCTGGTTGTTGGATTTTTCATGTGGACTTGGGGTTATTTCTTCTCGCTGCAGTGCTGCAGATGCATCCAGTACTTGGAATTTTACTTAAGTATTGAAATGCTTGGTTCAAAAAGCAACAACTAATGGGCAGCTTTTAACCCAGAGCATAGTGTGAAAGTGTGTTCAAATATTAAGGTTAGCGAAGATGAAGTAATCAGTGTATCCAAGGGTATTTTTTACCCATGCTGCTATTAAAACCTTTTCTTCTGCCAGCAGTGCTGAACGAAGCACCTGCTGCCTGCTCACTTGAGCTTGTACGATTGCATATGGGGCCACACGGTGAATGAAGAACAGATCTGGGTTAAAAATAGTTTGTTGATAAAGGCATTATTTTTAACTGGGATCAATCCCCCAGTGTGGTTTGCTATGTGAACTGCACGCTGTTGTACTTAACTATCACAGTCATTGTAATGCTTTACTTCCTATAGAAAAATAAGACAAATAGATAAGTAATGAAAAAATTACATTTCAAAAGTACTTTAACAATAAAAGATGGTGATTAGTAGTACAGATCAGCAGTTGAATAGGACTAGGAAAATCATGGCTTAAAAACCAAATCAGACTGCGTTTCTATCTTCTCTGTAATTCATGACAGTTTTTCAGAATTAGATACACCAAAACCTTTTTGTTAGTCACAATTTCTCTGTGTATGCATATGCATATATTTAAGACTAGCTATAGGAATTGAGCGGTACTCTGACTTTATTATATCCTAAGAGTAACTTAGAAAGTTATCTTATGTGAAAAATGTCTAGCCTACTTACAGCTTCTTTATGTTGGTACATTTAACTCCTTCCCTGTCAGATCTTGCAAAATGCAGTTTTTTCCATGGCAGTTCTAAATTGGACTGATAGCATGTGGGACTGGATCTCTAAAATCCAGACTTATACTGCAGCTCGTGGCTCCTGAATCCTCCCAGATGAGAGAGGGCCGTAGGGCTATGGGAGGGTTAAACTTGATTAAAATGTAAAGCAAAGAAAGCTTTGCTTTTCTCCTCTCCTACATACAGCTTTTCAGAATAATTTTTCATAAACATTTCATGATGTTGATGCAAGGCTGTTGCTGAAACTTTTTGCTTTTTTCTTAGCATGTGGATGCAATAAACCCAAGAAAAGTCTGTACCTTTCTTAACAACCTGCTGTTAGCTGTGACACCTTTTTTCACTTTAAATAAGATGCCATTAATATGAACAGTTTAGTGTACCTGGGATGGAACTCTTACACTCAATTATGAGCAATTTAGTTGCTTACCTTAGCTTCAGAAGAGGAACCTGGGATCTGAAACTCCTATCTGTGTGAAAGTCAGGATCATTGAATTTTCAGAGGTGATTGTGTTGTGGGTTGTTTGAAAAAAAACCCAAACAACAAAACCCCACCTTTTTTGATATCTGACAACATGCTTGGTCTTCAAAGTCTCCACTTATTCTGACGTGAATTGTATTAAATCAGGCCAGTGGTGTCTAACATAATTTGCTGCTTTGTTAGACTGAAGAAGGGAACCTTGTACAAAATTTTTGTTGGTTTTTCAGCTACTTTAGACGATACTGACTGACCTACAAATGTCCTGTCTAATGTTAAAAAAAATTGCTACTGTGTGCAAATAACTGACTAAATTTCTTGAGTGTCTCTTACAGGTAGTTTGTATTGGTTCAATGGCAGAATTGGAAGAACTGTCTGGAGTGAAAGTCACTGATCTCCATCGAGAAAGGTCAGTTACAGAGTCCGTTAACTAGTTATTAAAAATAGTTGAGCAGACATTAAAAATACTGGGCTTTGTTTTCCCAAACCTAGGGAAACAGATTTAGGGAATATAGAAAAGTAGTAAGAGGACTTGTGATTAACATGTGTAAATTTTCCTTTCTTCTGTCTTGGGTGCTGTTAATACAAATAAATCTCTAAAACAGCTTTAAGTGATAAAAATTGTCAAAGGAAGTGCTGGCCTTTTTTTAAGAATCATTAAAATTAAAACCAAAACTTCTGTCATAACTAATGCGCAAGCATAACGTTAACTTTTTGTGCAAATTCTTGTTGTTTAGAATTTGTCAATCTTTTTCTTTCCCATAGTATTGATCATCTAACTATCCCTTCACGTTGTGGCAAGGGCTTACTGCACCGGGTCCCTGAAGTTTTTGATTGCTGGTTTGAGAGCGGAAGCATGCCTTACGCACAAGTCCATTATCCATTTGAAAACAAAAAAGAACTTGAAGATGCTTTCCCTGCTGACTTCATTGCTGAAGGCATTGACCAAACCCGAGGATGGTAATTTTCTGCCACTTTATTATATGATATTACTGCCCTGCGTCTAACGCTATTATATCTGGATGATCCTTTAATGTTGTATAGATAAGCGTATGATATCTTTTTTTCAGTAAAATGCAAAGTATTCTAAAGCTTGGTGACAAAAATGTTGCAGAAAGACGACATGTTAGCAAGCAATCTTCCTGGCTCTTGTGGAAAACATCATTAGGTAATAGGGCAGATCTTTGGCCTGGTAAGGAAGAATCTCAGCAATTCAATCTCAGAATTCAGCAGCTGAATTATCATAGAACTTGAGTTCTCTACTAGAAAAAGAACAGCAATTGAGTCAGTTGAAATGGAAGTCAATTTTTTGAGGATTTCAAGCCAATGTATAAGCTAGTAATTTTTGCCCCCCTAGATTAAATTAGAATTTTGGGTTTATATGAGTGGGGAAAAAACAAATTAAGTCAAACCTTATATTGTTAAGATCTTATAGTTTACAAAAATTAAATTTTCTAACTGCAAACTTCATCTGCTTATTTGGTTCCTCTCTGGATAAATGCTTTTCAATCATTGATGAAAATTTTTCTCTAAGATTTTCTCTGGGTAATGTTCTCATACATACATGCATGCATACATACAGTTTTAATTTTGGCATTTTTAAGTGTTTATTCTATTTTTGAAGTTTGAGATTGGCTGTGAAAACTGACAGATTTTTAAGATTAATTTTTGTGTTTTCTAGATCAGTACATTTGACTGTGTACGAGTAGAACTCTTCCATCCAGTAACTTGAGTTATTAGAGTTAAATAAACTAAATTCCTCTGGAGCATAGTTGGCACCTCCCTTTGCCCACTCCTCTATTCCCCCAACGAAACAACCAACCAGCCCAAACAAAGCAGTAAGAGGTCAGCTTTTGCGTGTTTGTGAAGTTGAGATCAAGGTTTACACAGGCTCTCAAAACCAGGAGGCTTGAGCAAGGAAACATTTGAGGCATGATGCTAAATAAAAATAAGTTTCATGAATATAGCGAAAAGTGTCTTCACTTTGCAACCCCTTACTTGTGATGCAAAAAAATTATCTAGGTCCTCAAAACGGAAGTTATATTTGCAAGTTTGCCAGTTAGGGAGGGACCACTTAAGTCTCACTTAGTGTAACATGGACTCTTCATGGCATATGAAATAGTTTTCAGAATATACCTGCGCCTTACCTAGTTAGTGCTATGCATAATATTTGTAATGGGTCCTCAAAGCATAGGTCAGAATTAGGGCAACCTGATGAACTTGGTTAAAACTGACCTCTTTACATGTATAGTGATTTATTCCCCTCCCCCCCGCTGAAAGTAGTCTTTGTTTTGCCGTCTGTTTGTGTTGATCTTTAACTTGTGCTCTCCACAATTGTGTATTACAGCTTGTTAGTCATGGTGCTTTTCAGTGTTAGTATGCAGCTAAGTAGAGTAGCATGAAACCCAGCAGTAGAGGGGCATACTGATCTCATTTGCAGGTCACTATTTTGCTCTTGCTGCTCTTCAAGCAGGGTTGGATCCAGTATGTACAGTGAACCCTATGTTTCCTCATTTACTTTTTCTTTACTGTTGCATGTGGATACAGCACTGTTAATTTGACAAAAGCTAATTTAGGAAATATTAACTAAAAAATGGAATGTTATATACTATATTTAAATAATACCTGCTTCATCTTGAAGCAAGTGATACGTTTTGTTTATCTGGGGGAAAAACTGCTTACTCTGCCGCAGCTGTGCTTAGGGGACTGGGGGAGGCTAGTACTGTGTTAGAACAAAGAAGGAATGGAGAAAAATAGCTTGAAAAGTTGTAACACTAGTGATTCCATGTCTTAGTCTTTCTGCAACATTGTTCATTATGCTCACGAAAGGAGAATTAAAAACTTAGTTTTCCCTCTTTTTTTCTTTATTATTTCTTTCTATCTGAAAAAAATTGGAAAATTGTGCCTTTTTTTTTAAGAAAAGAGACAAATAAAAGAACACACGATAAAGACATATTAAATACATGCAAAAGGCATGGTCAGAAACTGATTTTCTCCCTGCTACATTTTATAAAGGTAAAAGGGCATTTATTGTAATTTAGATGCCAAAAAATGAAAACAAACTAAAAACATTGAACAACATGTAGTCATTCTTACACTGTGCAAGGGAGCTACTGAATTATAAAAGTTAAACAGAATTAAAAGTGGTTTTGGATTTTTATGTGGATACAAAATCTATTCCTGGTAGTTACAGTTCCCGTAAAAATGTAGGAGGAATGAATAATTTTAGGTTTCAGGGTTTAGCTATTTGAGATTGGGATGTCACAGTGGATTAGTATGTGTCACACACACTTACTGCAGTGTTTCTTTTAGTGCTATCCTTTGAAGCATGTGTGGGAGACATGACAGATGAAAAGATAAGTCTGATCTCATATGCATCCAGTGAAGCTCTCTAGTGGCATTAAAGAATGCATTTGTAATTTTTACACAAGTTGGCCTTTTTATAGTATGATATTAATCTAAACTTGAGTGCAGTGCAACATCCAGATCTGCTATCATGTTTCTGCTTTATAATGTTCTTTTCTTTTTTAAATAGTAAATGTAACCTCTGGATAAGCAGCTTCTTTCCCTTTCCTTAGTAGGCCGAACTGAATCATCTCACTAATTCAACTGAAGACTGGCTTTGGAAAAATAACAAGAGAAGTCCAAGCTGATGCTAATGCCAGCGGTGACTCTGTGGTTGTAGACATATACCCGCTGTGCTTCAGTCTGAGCCCACACACTTGCGTTGTGTACTGTAGGCAATGTGCAAATGGAGACTTTCACATTACAGTCTCGAGTAGATTGCTTTTTGTTTTTAACATCAGCATAAGAGTTACTGTAAGTCTTCGCCATACCCGAGTCAGTCTCATCTGTTTGTGGGTGGAATATCGAAACACTTGCCTCAATACATGATGCTTATACCTTTCCCATGGTGCTTATGCCTGTTAATGAGCTGGGGCTTTGATAACAGCTACTGTTCTGTGATTTGCAAAAGAGCACTTCTGTTTTGTGAAAGAAAAAAGGAATTAAGATGTGAGGTGGTAGGTTTTTTTGGTAAAAGGTAAAGCTATTTCAGGCTGTTCTTAAGAAGGGTTCTTATACTAAAACTGTTAGGCTTTTAGTTACCTTTCCCAAGTCTTGGAAAAAATGAGGATATTTTGAAAAGAAGACACATCTATCTTTCCACTAGTATGACAGCGCTATATCATGATAGGCCTAAGTGAACAACAAGCTGGTGACTGAGTTCTGAAGTGTTAAGAGCATAGTATGTGATTTTTATTTGAAGCATTCTGTATAGAGTGTTAAGATTCAGAATGGAGATAGGTCTTGTGTCAGGGTGAAGACTGCAGCTGACGTGAAGTGGGGACTGGTAGGTGGTGAAAGGCTCGGGGTGGAAATCTGGTGGATTCTGTTTGACTTAATAGAGAAGGGGAGAAAGTCAAGGGAGACAAGGGGAAAATTAATGTGACTAAGGTGATGAGCTAGGAGAGTGATCTTTTTCATGACTTTGTGTGGATATGAGAAAGAGCTGAATTATATTTGTTGAGGCTGGAAGGAAAAAATGTTACAATAGTTGGGTTGCAAGACTGGCAGTCCAGGCAGATTGGCAGGAAAGGCTCTATCTCTGATTGTATACAGGGAGATGCAAGAAGATTTATAGTCATGGTCAGAATGTGGTGGCCTACAGGGAATTCACAGCTGAAGGTTTTTGGCATGAACCACAGGGTTATGGATTTGCCCACAATTGTTCAAGAAGGGAGAAAACAGCTGAGGGAACGCTTTCTCCCTTTTAGGGGGAGTGGAAGAGGAGGGAAGAAGAGCAAAGAAGTGGACTTCTGTCTCTGTGGTGTTAGGGGTTTTTTTACTATTGTTTTGGCTGACAGCTATATATCTGCAAGGACATAACTAGAAGCAGACTTGAGATTTGGTGAATGGAAGATGAGGCAGCAGAGAAGTCGAAGTTGTCAAACAAATGTGTCTGTGGACAAGGTATTTCAAAAATAAGGTGCAGAGAGACACTCCTTTAAAATATTCAGAGTGAATGAGGTGAATTTTTTAAAAAGGATAATTTGAAAAAGAATGAGAAGAGTTGTCAGAATGGTGTATAAACCAGTGGATCACAGGATCTCAAAGACAGTCTTGTAACTGTCATCAACTAAGGTACCTCATTGCTGAGGCTCATCGGGTTTAACAATGCAAATAACTTAATTTGTGAAAAGGTCTTGGATGTATTTTTCCAGTGCCCATGGTCCATCTGTACAATTTTCCTAATACAAACAGTACTGAAATATCTTCTAGTTGGTTCTGCTTTGTTCTTTTTAATTGCAAATGCACCTGCTCTAATACGAGAATTTGCAACTAGTTTGCAGAAAGTGGTGGGAGTTTGTCAATGAGGTACCTTCATACGAAATACTAAAGAAGTAGTACTGCTGTGTTTGTATTGAACTGTCAGTGCTGTAGGCTTGAGGTGTCAATCATCTGAGTAAATGTTCAGATGTTTGTGTTTAGGGGTTTTCTTAAGAAGGTTAAAAACTAAGACGGGTATTTTGAGTGCATGTGTTTGTGTGCAGGTAGAGGAGTGTTGGTTAAAATTCATGAAACTACAATGCAATTTAATAAAGAGAATTTGTATCCTGTAGTGTGAATTGAGGTGATTTTGAGAGTTAAAAGCCTGTCTGAGAGATAAGCATCAGAGTTATCAGGTAAGCCACTTAATAAATGCGGTAATGCACCCAGCAACCTCTACAGAGCTTTGGACCCTCAAGCATCAGAATAATGCTTTCGCAATTACAGGCAGCTTTTTGATTAAAAACTACTTTGGAATATGCAGATGGACTTTTTTTTTTCCCCTACTAAAGTGTTTCTCCACTAAATCTTCATGCAATTGCATAGTTCTGAGGCATAACCTCCTGTGCCTTATTCTAAATCAATTAGCTTTTTAATAATCATCTGCTGTTTTAAGGTTGCTAAGCAATCGTCAGTGTGATACTAATTTTTAACCAGGAAAGCTGTGGCCCACCCTCCAGTTATTTTCTTAAAAGTGATTACCAGCAGTGCAGTTACAGAAGCTCATAGATATCTCCTTTGGTGAAGGTTCTGACTCCTGAGTATGAAATTATCACATTATCTTGCACTTCCACTTAATTTCTCAGATATAATCATATATCAACATATTGAACAATAGGTGCCTGTGCTTGCTCCAACACTGATTTCTTAAGTGTCCTAGATAGTTTATAGAGTTATTGTAAACACATCAAGTGTGTGTGTGGGGGGGAACCCTCTACTGCCCTTTGTTGTGGGGAATGCCTACATTCTCACATTTTCTAGTGATGGCTAATTGAACCAGTTAAGTTTATTTGATTGGAAGGAGGCCCTGCTCAGTTTTGCTAACTTGCTTTTGTGCTCCCAGCAGTAACGGTTCTGTTGTCTGCTAGGTCGAAGAATACGCACGTTGACATACGCACACGCACACCAAAAAAATGTGCCAGTCCTGTCTGCTGTGTTTGTTCCTGACTGATTCTGTGTTCAGAGGTTTACAGTGAGCAAATAGGGAGCTTGTTCAGGGACAGGGTTCTCTTTTCTGTATTGTAAAGAAGAAAATGCTACAATTTTCGTCTTCACAACTTTCCTAATGCTTACTATTACAATTTTTCAGCCTTCTTGGACTAGTAGATCACAGCTGAGCAAACAGCACAATACGCTACAAAGAGGAAAAAGGTCTGCTTACAATAAGCTCCTCTTCTGGGACTTTGCCACATAAACGTTCCACATACTTAAAATTTAACTTTGCTAGAGTAAAACACCATAATGAAAATTTTCTTTTGTAATGGAGGACATGCAGACTTTAGCTTGGCGTATTTAGAAAGTCATGTTTATGTTGTCTCTTGTTTCAGGTTCTACACTTTGCTGGTGCTGTCCACTGCTCTTTTTGGAAGGCCTCCTTTCAAGAATGTAATTGTGAATGGCCTCGTTCTTGCCAGGTTGGTATGTTAGTCAGTTCTCCCCTGAACAGATTTTTAGTCAAAGAATATTTCAGATAAGTCCCTGCAAATTGTAAATTAAATCTGAAATGGACTTTGGAGCCGTTAAGACTTGTCAGGGAGATATCGATGTTGCAGGAGGTAAGAGGCGCCTGAGAGTGTGAGGTTTATACATCCCAGCAATCTGTTGCACTAGATTCTTTCCAGCAGGATTAGTCCTTCCTAGAGAGAAAGAGAAAATGAGTAACAAGTCAGAATAGGAAAGAATAGAAAATAAATGATACTTGTTATGGAGAGTAAAAGGGATTATAAATGTAGCTCTAGATGTAATTTTAAATAAGTTAATTATATTTGTTTCCCTTTATTTTCTAATAAAGCTTTGCCAGTGGGCTGGATTCAAAACAAGTGCATCTCCCCTCAGCTTTAGTAGGAAAGACAGATTTCCTGCTTAGATTTGTAACTTGGGAGCCTCTTGGGTTGGGTTTTGGGTTTTGGTGGGTTTTGTTTGGTTGGTTGGTTTTTGGTTTTTTTGTTTAGTTGCTCTCATGGGTTCAACAGTCATACTGAAATGATGTGCTAATATATAATCATGTCTATGCTACTAAGAACATAACAGCACAGGAAAATTAAACTGAATTTGAAATGCCTTTTTTCTTTATCCATGTATTACAAGAATTTTGGGAATTTATGCTTACATTCTGATATTTTCTAGTGATGGCCAAAAAATGAGCAAAAGGAAGAAGAATTATCCTGATCCAATGAGTATTGTAAATAGTTATGGAGCTGATGCACTAAGGTAGGATTTCTTCAATTAATGTACAATCTGATATGTTAGCTTTCTGTTCATAGCAGACATATACCAGGAGGGCTGCTTACGGGTTTTTGACAATTAGCAGTAGGAAGAAAGTTAATTTTAGAAACTTCTAGACCGCTATGGCAGCCAAATAGCTGAAAGAGTGGATGACTCAAAAGAATTGGCAATAGTTACAGTGCCTGGCCTTTCTGTACCTTTGTCTTACCTCCCTCAAGGCTGGTACAACCAAAGCTGACATGCTGAATGCTTCCACTTGAACCAGCACTGTCTGCTCTTGCAGCTGATAGTCTGCGTTGACCCAGTGAAAATTTGAATAAAATCTTTGAGAGCCATACTATTAGTTTACTGTTAAATTGTTATTTTAGGGAAAGATTACTGTGTAATACACAGAAAATTTTGTTTGCTGCTTATACTCCACCTTTGCTAAAGAGAAAGCATAAGAATACAGTATGTACCTAATAGTAGTGAAACCAGAAAAGCAAAAGTGGAGCAGCCTAATGTGTATAGATAAATTGTCCTGGTCAGAGATTAAACACAGTTCAAGTGTTTCACTAAAATTATACTGATGTATAAACGTAATTATGCAGTTGCCTGGTACTTTGGCTAGATGCATTAACTACATGCATGAAGTGATACCTTGAGGTAAAGGTACAATAAAGACATTTTAATAACTGCGGGAGTACACTACTTACGCATTTCTCAAGAGCCCTGTAATTCTTGCTATATATAAGAAAACCTTAAACTATCACACACATTGAATTGTATGTTACAACTACACATGGTAATGATTGGGCTGAATGAAAGCTTAGTGTACTGTGGTTTTTTTGTTTATCTGAGAAAGACGGTTGTTGCTTGTTCTATATAATTTAAAAAAAAATAGATGTGAAGTTCCTTATTGTTTCAAGCTTTAGCATTTAAAAGACCTAGTAAATTATCTTCTCATATATGTTTACAATGGGCAGTTGGGTGGATTTCTTAAATTTAATCAAGATTGTTCTGTACAAATAATCAAGGTGTAATTAGCAGAATATCAGTGAATTGGTAGCTGGAACAATATAAGTGAAAAGGGTTGGAGTTACTCATATTGGAGATTTTTAAATTGCGGGTGATGTTGAAAAAAACCCCAAACATCTGCCTTCTTTATAAAACAAAGCAAAAAATCTAAACCACGAGAAGTTACATTTCAATTATTCAGCTTTTTTTTAATCTCTGAAAAGCTAATTCATTTTTCTGCCTGTGTACTCATTCTTTAATGTCACATTTATTTATACATACACCCACATAGAGAGTAAAAAGCATTGCAGACTAGGTTCGTTTATGGAAGGAGCTCTGCGATTCAGTTGTCTCTGCTTATTCACTGAAGCGCTTGATGTGTTCTGTTTATAGAAAAAGCTACAACTGAGTTTTTCTCCTTGGCACTGTTTCCCTGCAGAGTTACTTTAGCTTTTGCAGTATGTACATGTATATTTTTTTATTTTTTTAACTACACCTTTGAAGTATTCTCAGCAGTATCTTGATAAATAGATCAGTGAAAATATACATGTAAGTTGTTTAAATGAATATGGAATTGAATGGAAGGGGCAAACAGAAGAAATAACAGCACAGTAAACTTAACAATCCAACTTCAGACTTCCTGAAACTTGAATCCTGTGTGAAATCTGCAAGAATTGTCAAAAACATTTATATTTTAATATTCCTAAGACCTATGACTTGGGTTGGGGAGCTGTCAAAGTTGAAGTATGTCAGAAAGAGAATCTGCTGGTCATAGTATTTACAAGATGTTTGATTTCATGTATCCTGAGGTAAGTGTTGCTGTTAGAAGTGATGTGTTACATTCTCTTCTCAATTTGTTCTTAAAATGCAGAAGAAATAACATAATGCCACAGACTACTGTTTTAGAGAGATGAAAAGGAGGTTACTTTATTGTTTCTCATAGTGTTAGAAAACTTGATAATACTGTTTTGATTTGAGGAAGGTTTTATTTTCTGCCCAATGGGTAATATCACTAGGTGTAACTAAATTGATGGAACTATCCCTTTATCAGGTGCCTTATTTCTCTTTCCGTATGATAGATGCAAGATAGATTCCAATCTTTGCATTGGAATAATTTGGGAAATTACTATTCTTTTAACATTTACATATGGTAAGGCACTGTAGGGCTGCTATGTTAAAAAACAAAACAAAAAAATCCCAACCCCAGAACTGTAGCCTGAGAGCGCTACATTTGCTTCAATTTCTCATGCTAAGAGCTGTTTTAACAAGACTTCTTATGGATTCTGCAGCAAGTGCTGCTGAGGGGGGTGTGGAGGAGCAATTTAACGGATCCTTCATAGTTCTGATTAGCTTGCAGTGCTACCTCCTCAGGAGGAAAACAGTGGAGGCAATTTGAAGTGGTCATTATTCTAGGTAAGTCCGAAACTGGTGAGAGGTCTGGAGTATCCTGGTGTGCCCTAGGGCCAGACCAGCTCTCGTATTCAGAGCAAAGTTACGTTTGACTTCTGAAATAAATTACTGAGTAATAAGCACATAAATAATTGTGACAGAAGGTTTGGTTTAAATAAATACTTATAAATTCTAGTTTCATTTAAGGACTTACTAGTTCATTATAATGCTTAATTCTTCTGTACTTTTGTAAATTTATAATTTGAATTCAGATACCATGTTTAAAAATACTTTTTTTTTTTTCCTTCCCAATACAGTAGTGAAAATGCCCATTTCTGTGCTGCATTACTGTCTGTTTACTCTTGCAGCTCTATTTTTATGTATTCATCTTATGCAACAAGCCATCTCCTGAAGAATTTATGGGCTGGTATTCTTGAATGTGCTGTGTCAAACCCCATTAAGATTTTAAACCCTCCTAAAGGAAGTGCCTATAAAGATATATTAGTTTAGAATCATGACTTTAAAAGTTGATAAAATATGAGAAAATGAGTTGATAAATTCTGTTGAGAAATGCCACAATATTTAAAATAAATATTTGATTTGTTTTTCATGTTTGGAAAATTAAATTAAGTGTATCTAAATCAAGTTTGTATTCACTTTTTTTTTGATACCTGAGTAAGATCTGGTTTCTTTTTGAGTTAACTTGATAGATACCAGTTTGTCTCTGTAGACAGAGTATTTGTTTGGGGAAGAAGATGGGATAAAGTATAAAGATGATTTTTTGTGAACTTGCAGCCAGCAAGGAAGCTGGGGGACATGTCTTTCTGTCTGAAATGAGGAACCGTTAGCTTGAGAGAGACTGACCAGAGGAGGATCTCCCTAGACAGGGTGGATATTCACGTATAGATGAACCCTCTTGGCTGAGGTGGGCATGATTCTGTGAGGGGCTGCTTCTGATAGAAGTAGTCAGCGTCACCTGAATCCTCCCCTTTGCTCTTTCAGAGCTGTTTCTGGAGCTGAGGCACATTTGTATCGGTAGGAGGTACATAGGTACATCCTTTGTCCTGTTTTGGGGCTGTTTTTCTTGAAAATGTTAATTTCTGCTCTTTTACTTTGATTTGCCTGTTTTGCCTTGCTCTGTAGTCTTATGTTTGCAATGGGCCCAAAGGTTTTTATAATTGAGAAAATTAACTAGACTGAGTAGAAAGGTAATGTGTCATTGTTAAGGAATTCAAAATATTACCAAAACAATAGGTCCCATTCTGAAGATGAATACTAATTCCATGTATCCACTGCTTGTTTTATACTGTGATAGCATCTGAGCATGTGTAATCACTTCAGTTAACTATTAAAATTATTCTAGAGTAAAAAAAAAAATTGAATTCCAATTGCATATGCAGTATCATAAAAATAATCCTGTAGCACTAGGAAGTAAATTGTCATATGTTCAATATGTTACATGCTTACAATACTGTCTTCCTTAGAGTCCTTAGTGTGAAACGGCTCCCTTGGGTATCTTCTCTTGCTATGCAGCTCTCTAGGGTTTACTGTATGTTTAAGTGCATTTCTATCAGTGTATGCATTTTTAAGCTTTTAAGTATTGTGTTCTTATTTTGCAGGTTATACCTGATCAATTCTCCTGTGGTAAGAGCAGAAAACCTGAGATTTAAGGAGGAAGGAGTAAGGGATATACTGAAGGATGTCTTCCTGCCCTGGTACAATGCATATCGCTTTCTTGTTCAGAATGTTCAGATCCTGCAACATCAGGTACAGATCTCTCGAGTGTGGAAAAGCAAAGTGGAAGGGGCTTTGTGCTTTTTCCACTGTTAGAGTGAATTAGCATTGTAGAGAAATTTAGTTAGGAAGGGAGGTCTGGACCCTGGAGGTCATCTGATGCCTCCTTGTTCAAAGCAAGGCTGACTTCAAAGTTAGATCAGGTTGTATATACTTACTGTTAATTTCTGTGTTATTTGCTGTTTGTACCCTGTTTTATAAAGCTATAATCACCTGCCTCTTTCTCTTCTTGACCAAGCTTATTATTATATCGAAAGGAGGAGTGGAAGGTAGGGGACTGTCAAGACATAACAGCTATCATTTCTCAGGTTAGGGTGCTCTTGATTCCCTTTTATTTGAGATAAATGTGGTGCTATTGCATTCATACTCTTGAAATTAGAGAACAAGATAGGGACTTTGAGTTTGTGGGGTTAATACATACTAAGTGATTATCTGCTGCGAGTCACCTTGCTGGGAACACCAGTTAAAAGCCACGTACCATATGTGCTTGAGGGAATCAGTCTGAAATGTCCATACAAAGCCTTGTTGGTTTTCTAGTAATTGTCTTATCAGTGTTTGTGTAGTAGCTTCGAGGCAGTAGGTGTCACTAATACTGCCTTGAGTGCTGCTGCGGCTTTTTCTTTGCTGTTACCCTACGTCATGTAGTCAGGCATGGCTACATCGCAGGAAAGATGCCGTCGGAGGATGGCATCTGGACTGCAAATATCGCTGCACTGAGAACATTGCTTAATAGCATACAGATTTAACACAAATAGAACTGCAAATAAGTAATGAAGAGAAAGTTATTTTCAGTAGCAGCTGCTGTGACAATTTCTTGAGCTAACTCATTTACTGTAAGTTTAATTATGAATCTGCATAAAAATGTTTAACTTGGGAATACTCAATACTGAATACATTAGCCACAGCAAGAAAATTGCCTTCTGTAACATGAAAGTTAATTTTTTAAAAGTTAAATTTAGATACAACTTAGAAAGAAAATGAAGAAATGGAATGGAAAGAAAGGTAAACCATCATAAAAGCAATAATGCTTTAGACTTGTAGATTACATTTGAAGTTGACTAAAAAATGCTGGATAAGTGACATGAGTTTCTATACTTTCAGAATGAAAGCAAGATTAAAATTCCCTTCTTATAGTAATTTTTCATTTAAACTGAAGATTTTATGTGTATATTGTATAGTTTCTGTTGAAACCAATTTCAGTCTTTCAGCTGAGATTAATGATAGAAGGCTACCACTTGTTAGTGCAGACTTTTATGGGAGAGTGGGAACTAAGTGAAAAAGTTCAAACCTTGTACTACACATGGAATTACAGTAGCAGCCTAATCACTGTGGAGAGCTGCCATTTGAAGCAATAAAGGCAGCTGACTTCAATAAATAGTACAGTAAATAGCTGACTTAAATAAGTAGTTTTATCTTTTTAACAACCCCTTTTGGGAAGAAAGACTGGTAACTTCAGATCCTAATATTTAACAAATCTTTTTTTAGGATCCCTAGACACCATTCATCAGACAAACTTACGCATTGCCCCAAAAATATACCTCAATTTTTCCTGTTTGACCTTTGACTTATCTAAAGTGTGCTTTGCAGCTTTTTGCTGTGATCCCATTAAATCTTGCAAGATCAGCCGAATTGGGGATGGAAGACCCCAGTGGAAAATCCAGGTGCTTAGGCAGATAGTTTTGGTAATTCAGCAGATGTCATTTTTCTTTCTAAATAGATAGTGAAACCATTCCTATGCACCATATTAGGCAAAAGAATGTGCTATTGGAGGTGATAGTGCTTAAATTAGATTTCATGCACAGGCTTAAACAACTTTTTCATTGTATTCTGCCTCCTGCAAGAGAAAAACTATAATCCCAGTGTCCTGGATGAAGTCTAATAATAATTTTATGCTTACTGTAATTACCACAGTAACTGTAGTTGGTAAAATGATTGCTGACCTCACACTGGGACTGCTGCGCTTCTGCGTATGCAGATGCATTTCCTTCCTGAGTATCTTCTCCTTTATACTATGGAAGTGGATGCATAATTACGGGGTTGAATAATCCAAACAGATTTTTTTCATCTGGACTCTGAGGGAAGGGAAAGTCCAAAGACTCTTAAAACCAGATGTTAAATACTGTTTGTAAATCTGAAAAAAAAAATAAACAACGCCCCTGTTTTCAACCAGTTATAAGAACATTCACATGGTAAAGAGTCAGACTGTAGGCTCCGACAAGTGTGCTTATGTGGTGGGTTGACACCTGGCTGGATGCCAAGTGCCCCCCAAAGCTGCTCTATCACTCCCCTCCTCAGCTGGACAGGGGAGAGACATACAAGGAGAGGCTCGTGGGTTGAGATAAGGACAGGGGGAGATCACTTGCCAGTTACCATCATGGGCAAAACAGACTCAACTTGGGGAAAATTAATTTAATTTATTTCCAATCAAACCAGAGTAGGATAATGAGAAGTAAAAGCAAATCCTAAAACACCTTCCCCCCACCCCTCCCTCCTTCCCAGGCTCAACTCCACTCCCGGTTTTCTCTGCCTCCTCCCCACAGCGGCGCAGGGGGATGCAGGGGGATGGGGAATGGGGTTTACGGTCAGTTCATCACATGTTGTCTCTGCCGCTTCATCCTCCTCAGGGGAGGACTCCTCACACTCTTCCCTGCTCCAGCGTGGGGTCCCACCCACGGGAGACAGTCCTCCATGAACTTCTCCGATGTGGGTCCCTCCCACGGGCTGCAGTTCTTCACGAACTGCTCCAGTGTGGGTCCCTTCCACGGCGTGCAGTCCTTCAGGAGCACACTGCTCCAGCGTGGGTCCCCCACGGGGTCACAAGTCCTGCCAGAAAACCTGCTCCGTGGGCTCCTCTCTCCACAGATCCGCAGGTCCTGCCAGGAGCCTGCTCCAGCGTGGGGTTCCCACGGGGTCACAGCCTCCTTCGGGCATCCCCCTGCTCCGGTGTGGGGTCCTCCCCGGGCTGCAGGTGGAGATCTGCTCCCCCGTGGACCTCCATGGGCCGCAGGGGGACAGCCTGCCTCACCGTGGTCTTCATCACCACGGGCTGCAGGGGAATCTCTGCTCCGGCGCCTGGAGCATCTCCTCCTCCTTCTGCACTGACCTGGGGCTCTGCAGGGTTGTTTCTCTTACATGTTCTCACTTCTCTCTCTGGCTGCAGTTTCTGTGTGGCCCAGCAACTTTTTTTCCTTCTTAAATATGTTATCACAGAGGTACTACCACTATCACTGATCGGCTCGGTCTTGGCCAGCAGTGGGTCCATCTTGGAGCCGGCTGGCATTGGCTCTCTCGAACACAGGGGAAGCTTCCAGCAGCTTCTCACAGAAGCCACCCCTGTAGCCCCCGCCGCTACCAAAAAACCTTGCCACACAAACCCAATACAGCTTACTTGTGGTCTTGCTTGCAATGCTCTGCAGAATCAGCAAAGTGTTATGAAATGTCTCAGACGGGTGCAAACATCAGTATGCTGGAAGGCAGCAAAATCCACTATAGGCATGTTGGATGCCTAAAAATTCCACCTGTTTTTTCAGGTTGTTAGGTTCTTCTATGTTTTAATCTGTTGAAATTGTTACATGCTCTTAAAAAATAATTATATTGTTTATATACCCGTTCCCTGAATAGAATTCATCTTCATAGTACATTTCTTGTAAATGCTTCAGATCCTCCTAGGTGAAGGATTTATGTAAATTCAAGAGTCCTACCCTGTGTCTGGAAGCTTTGACTTAGACTGCAAACAGGGAAAGAATGACTGCATACCTTTGTGTGCTGTACTACTTTTTATCTGGTTTACCAGATCCAAATAACTGGCCTCCTTTGTAGTTGAAGGTGTGGTGAAATCAGCAGCAGTGGGAGTCAGGTTTTCCTTAGCTATTTCTCTTACATACTTGTTTGTGGAATTTAATGTTCTGTCTTAGGAAACCAGTGTAACACAGTGAAGGTGACAAAATGTTAGTGGCTGACAGGTGATTCGATATAGAGATTTGAATATATACTCTTATGACTTGAAAATGTGTTTTGTGTTTTTATGTTGATGATAGGATGAGGGAAGAGAATTCCTTTACAATGAGAACACAGTTAAGGAGAGCAATAACATCATGGATAAATGGATTCTTTCTTTCACCCAATCACTCATTCAGTTCTTCAAAGCTGAAATGGCAGGTATGCACATGTTTGGTTGGGTGTGTGTATGGGTGTTTAATTTTTGATTAGAGAACTAGCCATTTCATCCAGAGATTTCCAGATTCCACATGAGACTTACAGTTCAGATAAAAGGAAGGAAATCTTTAACCAGCTACCATAATACATGGAATGCTGCTTTCATGGGTGTTAATACAGATTTTGCTATGCTTGTTCAAGAGTTTTCAAAAAGTGATGAGGTTTTTTTTTGTCACGGCTAATCCTATGAGCTCAGTGGCGTAGCGTGTTGCTGTAACAACATCTGCAGTGCTTGGAGCAATTAATAATATTATAATAGTAACTGAAAGACAGCAGTGAAAAGGAAGCCAAATAGAATTTGGGGATGCTGTAAAAAAAGGATAAAATGGGCAGTGCTCAAGTCAGCTAAATAAAATAATTTTGAGACGTACATGAGCATGGGGAATAAATTTTCCCCTGCATAGTTCCATGGAGAGGGTTGCTTTGTAATCATATTGGGAGTGTGTGCAGCAGGATGGAATAGCATTAGGATATTGCATAGCTGTAAGAAGATACTCTCCTTGTTTTTCTTCCTACATGTTGTCTTTTTCATCATCCCATACCTCTCAATGCTCACACTATAGTAAGACAATATTAATCGCAAAGAGAAGGTGCTGCAAGAGCCCCCTGAAGTAACTGGTGCAATCCAGTAAGCTTACAAACTTACAGATAAAGTCACAATGGGATTTGGTGCCTTGAAGGGCACTAGAAACCTAGACATTGGAAAGAAGGTGGCTTTTGCTGTTGTAGTTCCTGTTTATGAATAAACTAACAACCTCTCCTATGTCCTCGGAAGAATTTTTAGAAGCTTTCCGCAGGTGTGCTTGAGCTAGGGGAAGGAAGGTATTAGTGGGATAATAGATAATGAGGAAACAGCCAAATGCCAGATATGAGTTTATGAGGACACAGGACAGTCCTCCTTTGCTTCAGTTATCTCTTGTATCTCAGTCTCCCTCTTAGACTGGCATGAAGTTCACTCTCACTAAGACCAGTAAGGTGAGTTTACCTTGCTACAGTAGATAAAGCAGGTCGTTTTGGTAATAACAAAATTCAGGTGAGGTCATCGAATAACATTTCATTAAAGGAAGAAAGAATCCTCAAACTACCAAAACCAAAAACATGATAAAAGATGGGTGTTGTTAATGAAAATGCGGCTTCTTCATAGGAGTTTTGTCCTTGAAATTTGATGGTGGTGTGTGAGTTTCACGTGTTGCCAAACAGAAATAGGCAGAGCCTATGCAAGTTTACACGCTGCATGTAAAAAGGAAAATACTTTGAGGGATAGTGGAAAATTCTTTTGTGAATGTGTACCTGGGATCTTGGATTAGTGCATGGTTTAAACAGAAATAGTATTTGTGGGAAGGTGAGTATGGGGGTAGAAACTTGAATTTGCTGCTCTGGATTTCTCAGAGGAAGATGAAGCTAATAAAAAGGCATGTGTCAGCTGACTTCTTTAAAAAGCAAGAAGATCCTTCCAAGCAGGAGAAGAAAATTCCTGTTGGAAAATGACAATGTAAACACTTTTAAGACTGTAGTGTTGGTATTAAATGCTATTGTCTTGTGTTAGATGAAGATAACATGGTGTGCTCGTCAAATGAGTGACACATCTCATTTGGAAGTGATTAATAAACATGATTTTTCAATTTATTTTTCTGCATAAACTCTGAATTCAGTCAGACATATTAATGAGATGCAGTAAATTTGTGTACTGTGACATGATAGTCTTGTGCTAATCTCTTAAACTAGTTTGGGATTTTTTTAAAAGATTTTCTACTTCATATGACTTGAAGTAGGAAAATTGTCAGGAAGAGGCAAGGGAAGATTATAATGGTGACTGATAACCTCAAATTCTAGGTAAAGGAGATAAATATACTACACAAGCTTCATTTTAGACCCCAAGATTTTGAAAATAATCATAACAATGAAAAAAATAATAAACAAATGCAGAAGCTGTTGTAGATGTGGCAAGATGTGAGCAAAAATAAAGGATTGTGTTTGCCAACTAATGCCATACAACTCTGTTACCTGCAAGATGTGTTTAAAAAAAAAAAAAAATAAAAAAAATTGTTGACTCTGCCATGTCTAAAGCATAGCTGAGGCAGTGGTGCTGATGTGATACTTGGGCACTATCTGTCCAAGAAACGGCACAGTCTGCACTGTGACGTGCTGTTCCTGCAGCTGTGTGTGACCCTGTGTAAGAACATACAGGCTTGAAACTCTAAATGGCAAGGAGACACCACTAACCAGAAAAATGTTGCAATTGAGTTTAGCTTCTTCCATTTAATCAAGTGTATTTTATAGCAGAGCTAAATTTTACACCGATTGCCTGCCTCTAGAAAAATGTTTCCATTAAGTAAAACTTATGTTAATTCTGCCCCAGTTTCTACTAGTAGCTTGAATAGCCAGCAGTATTTCAGCCTAAAGGGAGTCCCTGTCAGTTTAGTATTGACCTCACTTGACTAGACTGAGGGTGGGAAGGGGAACATACCTGTGCACACTCCAACTTTGGGATGCTTTAGGGAACCTAGGAAAACTTCAGAAAGGCATTAACAGCCCTCTGCTAATCCTGGCCTGGGGAGAGCTTTTGACTTCCTCGAACAGATGCGATTGGAGCAAAAGGAGACAACACGTATCAGAAAGCAGCATCGTTTCAATTATTCAAGGAAAATTGGCAATAGTTAAATGTGTTGAAACCATACACATGTCTGTTTGTAAGAGGGTTTTTGCTGTTGTGTGTTATCTCTGGTTTATTAGGTGCCCAAAACTGGAGCTGTAGACACAGTCTTCAGAAGTGCTGCAAGTTAGGTAGATGTGTGCAAATAACCTCTCCAGCAGCAGCTGGTACAGCTAACTTAGCTTCACTTTGATAATAACGCACTTATCCAAATGAATTATTAGCTACTGAATAGTAGTATAGTTTTGCCACTAAACCTCACCTTTTATGATGGAAACTTCTGGGGTTTGGACCCTTTGGTAAATAGGGCAAGTAGTAAGATATTGGGAAGATATTATGGAAAGTAATAGGGCAAACAATCCTTTGTGTGTAAGGGGGGGTTAGAATGCTGTATTTAAAAACAGTAAGCCTTATTACGCTTTTTTCTTACTTAAGTGCCCAATACAAGAAATTATTTTGCAAAACAACTTTTCTCCTGATGACTGAAATTGAAAGAAGAGTATGTGTGTCTCTGTGCACGTGTGTGGCCATGTATATGCATGCCTTTTTCTTGAGACATGAAAAAGTAAGATTTCATGATTCGGTTTATGAACTGGGATTACAGCATTGAAGGGAGAAATGCATGTTTCCAGGCTAACTTGAATCTCTTGTTAAAGATATACTAGGTGTGTTTTTTTAATTTGTTTTTAACCAGTCTCCTAACTAGATAGTGAATAGCTAGAAGAAAGCTGGGAATTTTTTAGGAATACAAATTCCCACAGAAATAATGTCTTCCCCATCATGGCATGAATCTTCTGAGCATTTGCTTTTTAGGTTTAAATACCAGTGTTCTGCCTTTAAAAACACTTCCGTTTTAGAAAATGTAATGAAAAGTGTGGTGGAGCTTTTAAACGAAAGATCTGTTTTATTAGATAGCTGCTTGATTAATGAAACTGATTCAGAATAGAGATCAAAAAGCTCTTTGCTTTTAGATAAGTTATATACAAGTTTTTCCTTAGAAAACTGAGTCCTATTTAAGGTCCATCCCCACGCCCCCAATTCTCTCGCGAACAACTGAAATTTGTTTTCCCAGTTGCATAGTGATGCTTGTGATGACCTTCTTTTTTCTGTTGGCAGTCCTCCATGCTTTTAAGTTACACAGAACTTGAAAATACAGCTATGTTTATCTTCTTACCTCGTCAGGCTTGCTGTTACTTTACATTCTTTTAGCCTTCTGTGGTACTTAGAAAAAAATAATAAAAAATTGCAATTAATTCAGGGAGAATTGATTGAAATAAGTGTCTCATTTTAAATCTGGCGAACAAAAAAGAAAATATGGGCCGTAATTAATAAAATTTTATTGTATGATTCTGCAGTAATTTCTGTTAAACTTCGAGTGACTTGGCTGTATTTACAGCATGTGCAAATCTAGGATTTGCCAAATCCTTTGCGATTAATAGTCTCTTATCCACTATCCTCTTTACGAGTCAGATAAAAGCATAAGGCTTCCATAATGCATGTTTGTGTAGGATTAGGGAAGCAATTTGGTGGTAGATGTGTTTGTCTTGAAGCATGAGAATTGATGACATGTGCAATTTCAAAATATGGTTTTAACATAATAGTATGTCTAGTCACCTTTTTGATCTTGCTAACACACGTGCTTCTGCTCCAGTTTTATGTTTAACACCAGAGCTACAAATGATAATGTATTTCTTTAAGCAAGGAGCTTGATGCAGAGGGTGAATGTTAACTACAGTAAACATTTTTCCTTCTAGCTTACAGGCTGTACACTGTAGTCCCTCGATTAGTGAAGTTTGTTGATATTCTGACCAACTGGTATGTTAGAATGAATCGCAGAAGACTAAAGGTAGGTATCTGCTTCTGCAATCTTGTACTGTAAACAAAATCCTAGTAGTCCATGTTAATTTAATGCATAGCAGCTTCATGGTGTTACACAAAATCTTTATGCTGCATTTTAAATTATATCACTTTGTACCTGATAGTGGGAATGAGAAGTTAACGTTTTTTTCCTCCTTTTTGCTTTATGAGGAAAAACAACCAAACAAAATGCCCAGTAATTCTGTTTCATTTGCTGGATGGGATTGAGCAAAATGAATACAGTTAGGAAAACCAGTTTATTGCATTAACATAGGAAATTTTCGAAGTTTATTGAAGTGCACTTACTGATCCTAGTATTGCAGTTGTTGGTTTTTTCTTGGTGATTTTTTCAAATAGGGTGAGAATGGAACTGAAGACTGCATTATGGCCTTGGAAACCTTGTTTAGTGTTTTGTTCTCCATGTGCAGACTTATGGTAAGGGAATTACAGCCCACTATAACTGTTTGACATTTTTAACATAGTTAATCTGAAAGCATGCATCTTTGTATCTCAGTTGACCGTAGAAACTAGGGATACACAGACTGAACACACGGGGAGAAGAAACATACTGCTACTGATTTGTGTAGCACAGTTCATTTTCCACTTCCCCCTTTAGTTGCTTATCTGCCCCATGGTACTATTAAGGTATCAAATACCACCTGTCTGATAAAGAGACATTATGATTTCTTATCTGATGCCTGAAAGTAACATGTAAATATCAGGAAGGGGGTGAATAAATAGTAGCAATTTAATAATTTAATTCAGTCTGCATTTTGAATAACATCCCAGTTCTGCATTGAAGACAATGTATAAGCATTGGTTTTGCTGAACTGTCCTTATGCAATTCATATGTATTACTGATTCATAATATACAAACAATAAAGAAAAGATGATGATTGAATGCAACATTACAGGCACCATATACTCCATTTATCACTGAGCTGATGTACCAGAATCTGAAGACACTTATTGATCCGGCCTCAGTTCAGGAAAAGAATACTGAAAGCATCCACTACCTCATGCTTCCCCAAGTGAGGTAAGAGACAGCTGTTATGTGGCAAAATGGGGTTTTGGTTTGGTTGGGTTTTGGTTGGTTGTTGTTGGTTTGGCTGGTTTTTTTTTCCTTTCACAGAACAGTGCTCCTTCACTTACTTGTGTTTTAAACTGTTTTGCATAACAAGAAAACAAGCTGCTTTAATAACGTGAATATTCCTTTGCCTCAGGGAGAATTTTAGTATGATAACTTATTCTTTTCTATAAGCAAAAAATGTTTAAGTTTTGATTAAGCTCTGATAAGGTTAGTCTCTTTGGTGTAGGAGAACATTTCACTAGCAGTATGCTTCACACCCCGCTCTCAATGTTAGCTGGGAATTTTCTTTTCCTTCCACATTTAGGCAGTAGACTTGTGCTAGGTTAAAGGATTGTAGATAGGAAGGAAAACAATTAGGGAGAATGCATGTTCCCAACTCATAATGTTTTTTTCTCATGGTCGGCAAGGAATATCCTTTTTACTCTTCAAAATGTGCACTGACTAGAAGCTATAATGCCTACCTATGAAGGGCCCAAAAGGATTATAAAACTTTCTTGTGGACCCTACATTTGCAAGAATGTGTGCATCCCCCCATCTCTAGGCCTTTCGTAGTGAATGCTGGTGCCAGACCCATGTGGTCTGAAATTATTGTTTTGTATGGATCACGTAAGGAGCCAGCAGAGGGAGTTCTTTTGGCTTCAGATCAAGAATTTAGACCATTGACGAGAGACTGCCACTTCCTTATAAGGGGGTACGTCGTATGAGAGAGAGTTTGCCAGACAGATAGTTTCTTTGGATGCTGATGGGTGAGGGTTTTTCTGTAAGTGCTAGTGTGTCTCAGAAAGGTTTGGGTCCATGATGGTTGGTTGTACTGGACATACACTCTGGGTTATCCATAATATCAAATCAACCGAGGTAGAACTTGACAACTGAAGTTGTTTTGTTTTGGGTTTTGTGTTGTTTGTGGGCTTTTTTGTTTGTTGTTTTTTTTGTTTGTTCCCCCCACCCCCCACCCCCAGCCCAGGGAGACACTAGTATTACAGTAGTCAGTTGCTCATTAGTGCCTTGGTGCTATGTTAGTGGATTAAGTATTAAGTTAGTACCTGCATTGCAGTCTGCTGTTAGTCACTGAATGTAAGAGAAGCAAACTTTCCTTTTGCATTGCAGCTCAATTTGAAAACCCTCAAGGACAAGGGAGCTTACCTTGATACTTTACGTGCCAGTTTAAAAATTTAAATCTTCTAGTAATGGTGTTTCTTTTATGAATACTATATCCTTTGAGGAAGGTGTGTGTTCTTTCTGATAGCTTTAATAGTGAGAGTTACTGCAACAAGGAGTTTGAGATTGACATAATGATGGTGCTGATTTTCTGTTCTCTGGGAAAGTGCTGTAAAGAATATGTAATCAAAGAATGCAAAACTCATCAGTGAGCTATCAGAAATGGTTCTGAGCTCCTGTAGAATGGAGTAATGGAAGGATAGTGAGCTATTTGCAGGAACTCAGTTCAGGCATGGACTTAGCATCAGCGTTTAATAGTGGCTTAGTCACTTTTTATTCCTGTTAGTGCTAACTGACTTGCTGCTGCATCATGCAAACATATATGATGTGTTTGAGTGGCTTGCTCGGCTTTCCTCTTTGTCTTGTACTTTGTTTGGATTTTTGTCTGCTACTAGTTTGTGTAATTTACTGGATCCCCTATGTATAAATTGTTCCCTTTGTCAGATAAAAAGACGTGTTTTCAGAACTAAATTATTGTTGAAGTTTTAGTTTTACCTTGAGTTGCTAAGCACAGCATTGCATTTTTCTTTGAATATTTTTCTGATGACTGCATAAGGACAATATTGTCAGTTAATAATAAGAGACATTTTTTTTTGATGCAGTTACAGAAAATACTACTTTAACAATATGATGGGTACGTACAGATAAAGCTAAGTGACTTGGCCGCTTTCACAGCTGAACTTGACTCAATACCTGCATTACAAGCCCCACTGAGGTGTTATTTGGTTGCTTAGTGTCTGAACAGATTGGTTGCATTAAAGTTTGTAGATGTGCATGCAGCCTATGAAGACTATTCTTATTTTGTGGCTCCACAATGTTGTTAAGTAATGGCAAGTAATATTGAAATACTGCCACATTATAATATGTGAACCTTTTGGGGAGAAAAATTTTCTATCTCACAATTTACGTGTTTCCAAGTTTTTGGAGGACCATCCTGGAGACTGGCTTTTGGAAGAACAAAAGCTTCAAGAAGGGTAGTAACATCTTAATCAAAGCCTTAGTGCAGAAGATGGGGATACTTCAGTTTTACATTTTTCTTTACCAGTTCTGTTTTTCTGGACAATCCTTATTGGATGCATGGTTTACACCCCAGTACTTTTGCCACTTACATTACAGCAGGCAACTTATTCACAACTGTCTTTTGGACCAGTACCTCTGCTCTTCATATGACACTTGGGCAGTTTTAAAGGAGCTGCTCAATTTATGCAGCTACTCAAGAAATCAAGAAAACCACATTTTCAGAACCGTTGGCTGCTAGTACATTTGCAACAATATGTGAAAGTCAGCTTGCTCAAAAAAAACCCCCAAACAACCCAACCCCCTCCCCAAAAAGGCCCCCCCCCCCCCCCCAACCCTGCCTTGCCTCAAAATGGAAGGGTGTTAAAATGATGAAGACAGGCAAAATGATGAAGCCAGGAAAGATGACAAGACTGTCTAAAACATCAAGCTAAAATATCTAGAATTCCTGGAAAAGATGATAAATTGAGATCCAGTGAGCTTGTTACATTATAGGCATTTCATTGTCATTTTAAGTATTCTGTTTGTAATATCTTTTTGCATCTTCTTATGATATTATTAATGTAAATCTTACTTTTTATTGAATATTAATCGAATAGGTAGTATGACTCAATCCATCATCTCCATCTTGTGAGAGGTGCTAACAAAAGATGATTTAAAAATAGCTCTGTTTTTTGTTTTCAGCAAGTTATTTCCTCATCATATTCTCCACAAAGAGAGAAAAAAAACCTCTTTGTTCATTTTTCCAATTGCCCCAAACAGGGCATAATTGGGTCTCTTGTAGGAAATTTCAGAGAAGGGGGTAAAATGTTTTCAATGTGCTCAGATACAGTGAAAATGAAGCAATGTAATGTTTCCTTTTTAATCTAGGGAGCATCTCATCGACAAAAAAATTGAAAGTGCCGTTTCTTGTTTGCAGTCTGTTATTGAGCTTGGACGAGTAATCAGAGACAGAAAAACCATTCCAGTAAAGGTTAGAACTCTATACATCTCTTATCAATACCTTGGGATGTGCAATAGCTTTGTAACTTTGGGATAAGCCTGGAGAAATTGAATAATGAGGTTTGGAATAGCAAAAGAGTTCAACAATAAAATACTTCAAATGATAAATAATAATTTCTGAAGTTCTTTATTTTCAGTTGGAAGGACAAAAGTTTCTGTTTTTTTTTTCTTCCTTCTCCCCAGTATCCTTTGAAAGAAGTAGTTGTTATCCATCAGGATCCAGAGGCTCTGGAAAACGTCAAATCTTTAGAGAAGTATGTACTTGAGGTAAGAACATCACGAACGTGATGCTTAACTGGATTGTGTATGTCAGTTACCTAAACAAACAAAACCCTAACCTTCCCTGTTGATGATATTAATAACTCACTAGGTAAAATTAATTTAAGAGAATTGCAATGAAAGGGGTTATCAATGGGTACTGTGTACAGAAATGAAGGTAAATAGGTGATGATCCTTAGTCAGTTGTAGTATTGAGAAATACTTAAATCACTCAAACTGACCACACAGGACTAAGAGGCTATTAGAAATGTTCTTTTTCTTGATCAGTGAAAGGAAAAAAACGTTTTCTGAATGAAAATAAAACAATAGTCAACTACACGTTGTCAAAGAGATGGATTGCAAAATTTGTGATCTCCTTCAGTTAAAGGGCATTAAAAACAGTTTGACAGTAAGTAGAAGTGTCGATGGAGAGAAGGAGTTCCATGTAAGGGAGAATAGGGGACCAGGCCAGATTTTTGCAAGACGTTGTTTAGGAAACAAAATGTCAAATAAATAAGATGTTAGTCTATACAATTTCTTACACTCATCTGCTCCTGTATGCCACTGCAGTACTCTTTTAATGTGTGTCCATTAGAGAAATGCAGCCTGCCCTACTTCTAAATCTTTGTTTGGATAAAAGCCCCATCATTCAAAAGAAAAGTAAGCCTTCTTCGTTTTTTGAGCTTAACTTTCTGAAATTTGCTGCACTTTCTGCTTTTAGTCAGTCATGTAAAAATCTATAGCATTTTAAGACGTGAAATGAAAAAGGAGTTTGTTAATAAATGAAGTTTATTTATATATATATTTATACTATAAATATATCTTTTAAACTTCAGTACTCCATTTCAGAAGTTGTAGTGCAGGCACAAAGCCTATTACTTTTCATTGCTTAAAAGACTGTAGAGTCCGCTTTTTTTAGTCTTTATGTTCAAGTAAATTTCATTACAAATAGACCATATGCATCTTCTTTCACATCTGTGATGTACAACTGAAATCAAACTGTAAGAGGCAATAGTGAGAAGGAAGAGTGTTTCAGCTACAGGGATGAATTTCGATGAGCCATGGTTTTTTTATTTAAAAGGAAAAGCTGGCGGGGGTGGGGGAAGGTACTATGCCAGTATGCTTTTGAACGTTTTTCTAGGTGTTGGGGCCTTCAAAACGTCTTGCAAACCAATGGTTCTTACTACTTAAACCTGCCATGATCATGCGTTTGGTATACAGGAGCTATGCTGTGCATAATTTCTCAGTGTTAGCAGCCTAGGGGCTTTATAATTGCCTAGGGGCTTTATAATTGCTTTGCTGAACAGGGAATTAGAGGTAATATCATCTCCATTGTAAGACTGGAGACCTTTCAGAACCACTCTGGAAGGCAACGAGAGAAGAAGGAAGACTGGTTAAGCAATGCTGTTCTTTCTGAGCAGTCTTAATTTCCTCTTGCTGCAGTTGTTTCTCCTTGGGATAGATGACTGCTTTTCACCCAGATGTTTCACTGTGTTCCTTGGGGAGATAAGCCAGACTTAATCTTTGTATGTGTTTTGGGGAGGAAAGAACTGCATTTCGAATAGTGGCTCTTTGCTAAGAAAGCAGAATTCTAAAGGAGCTGATTTGGTGTTGATGTTGGGCAGAATGCATGCATTAGACTTGAATATAAATTGGGGATTACTTCACGACAATAATTTCTGTGTATTAATCTGTCTGGATTTTCACTTGAATCCTTCCCTTATGCAATCTTGTTGTATTTGTGTGTAGCTCTTAATTCAACAAGGCAGAATACATGCCAGTTTTTCTCTCAGATGAGAACTGAACTTGCAAAACAAAAACACCTAGGTAGTTGTTCAGATGATCTTCCCCATTCACGACCACCTAATAAAAATGTTTCTGAGGAAGGGATACTAGCCTCAATGCAAGGTCCTTGTTAGAGAAGTTAAGTACAACGTAATACAAAAGATAACCGCCCCCCCCCACCCCCAAATATCAACTCCTTAACTGTTACAAGAGATTTCGTGTAGAAGTCTTAATACAGTTTCTGAATGCCTGTGAACTGCAAGCTTAGCCTTCTCATGTCTTGCCCTCTCAAATCTACTTGTTTGAAACAATCTCTGTTTAAATGAGCAGAAACTAGAAGGAAAAAAAAAATTTGAACAGCAATGTAGTTGTACATCTGAACAGTTTATGAAAGACTTCCTTCCCTTCCTTCCCCTGATAACTTCACATCTGGAAAGGTGAGCCATAGAGTGTACTTTTCATTATCCTCTGAAGTCTGCCCTCTTCCTGTATTTTAAGTGCCTGTAGCCTGTATACTAAAAAGAGATTACTGTTTTAACTTAATTCTTTGTCCTGTTTTACCTTCAGTGTACTTCTCAGCTACTGTCATATTAGTGTATGGATTCTAGGTGTCCAAGTAGAGTAATCAAGTGGGAAATGTAGGGATTCTCCACAGTTCAGAGTGGTTCCTTTCCTTCAGCTCCGTCCACAGCACTGAAGCTTTGAATCTGACACTGCAGAGGAACTTACTGTCTCATTTCTGTCTTCAGGAAATTCTTTCCTTGTATCACCTTAGGACCTCTATACTTCTTCAAGAGCTGATGTAATATAGGACTGGTGGGTTCAGCGATCTGTCTTTAGTTTGTGTGTCTGTTTAATGGTCTCTGGATTATTAAATAAAATTTATTTCTACTAATAATTGACCTTTGACCTTCCTATCATCTTTCATTTGTCACAATCTGTCACTTTTCAGATCATTTTATATACGTTCATGACAGTCAGTTCCAATGGCTGTACTAAGGCATGCTGGTAGTATGTGAAGCATAAGGTTATGATGCTTTCCATGTAATAGATTTTTTCTTTTTTTCTTCCGTAAGTGTTTGTAACATTTTGCATCGTCTAAAGTCAGTGAAACAGGTCTTCGAAGAGAAGTGAGGTGTAAGGTCTTTTTCTATTATAATAACCACTGGCAGTACAGTATCTAAGGATTTTTCCCCCTTGTCCAGAAATGGCATGGCCCTTGTCATGTGCCTCTCCTTGGTAGGTTAAGGATTCTTTCTTCCTTTCAATAAGGTCTCTTCAGAGGGTTCTGTAACAGAAGATCTAGTCACATGCTTCAAAATGTGTTGGAACTTTTTTAGTTCAAGTTGTCATTGTCAAGATCAGCTGCTTTGCCTTGACAAAGAGAACAAAAATCTGCATCTACCCAAGCAAGATCAACTCAACCTCGTTTGTCTTGGTGAGAGCAACCATGTTAGTCAAGGAATTCAAGAGATGACTGAAGCAGCTGTGTATTACTCCAGCAATACCGTCTTTCCCCAAGCCTAAACATACAACTAAGGAAGGCTGCTAAAAATTCTGCTGGGGGCAACTTAAGAGCACTGGCGAAGGCAGTCGTGGCTCAGTGTACAAGACTTCTAGAGCAGTGTTGTACGCTTCTTGCTTTTAGTTACTTGCTTTTAGTTTAGTTTTATGGGACCTAAATTCTTTAGAATTGTGCACTAAAGGAATTTTAATTAAAAAAATCATATTTCATTTGCAAGTGGGAACGTAAGGCTTTTCTGTCATGTTAACTTATTGATTATTTCTTAGACTTGGCAGTTACGATGCTTCACTTCAGAGTTGCTATTATTATTAATCATTTCAATACATGGATCTTTTCAATAGCAGAATTTTGTGAAATTTAGGTTAGTGTCTATCACGTTTGCTTGATCTGAAAACTGGATTTGTGGATTTTACATAATCCAATTTTAAGGGAGATGAGGTTTGCTTGCTCAAATTACTTCCAAAAAGATAGCCGACAAAATTTGCTGTCAACTTCTACAGCTAGTAAAAGGTAACAAAGGAACCTAACAATTTGATAAATTATTACATAATTGGATTGTACAAAAATATGTCTTTATGTTCATTTGCTACTGCAAACAAAGTTAAGGTATGTCTCATGGGTAGGTGAGTTGCAAGAAAGTCAAATACCTTTATGGAAGCACAAATACGAAATACTGTCTATTGTCCTATTTTTATTACGTATCTTAAAATTCAACAAGTTGATGCTGAAGCTTAGTATGTGTTTTATTGTATTGCATAGCAATCAATCTAGTTGTTTACTAGGATGGTTCAGAGCTAAAGAGGTCAATGAATATAGGCAGACTGGGTAGTATTACTTAGGCTGTATTTGCAGCTTTGTTCATCAACCTCCTACATATTCAGACCTTTAGAACCTTTAGTTATTGCCAGAAGTGTGTTTTTAGTAAATTTGCAGGTGCCAGAGGTAATCTGTAAGAAAAATTACACCGTTTAATTTCATGCTGTTGCTGACAAAAGAATTTGAAAAATACACTTGTCAATCCTTAGAAAACTTCATTCATTGCTTTTTCAGAAGTAGCTGTAGTCTTTGATCTGCAGCCTTACTCTCTCATCATCAGAACATAGCAAATCATTTAAACAAATGGATTTTAATATTGGAACTGTCCAGACTATAGAGTTGTCATGCAGAAATGGCCAAGCTCACAAAATGAAATAAATCCAGAAGGCTTTTAGCAACTGAACACAGTTGCATTTTATTCATTAGTATCTGAGGCCTTTTACAAGCCTAGTTCAGGACTTCTTTTCCTAACTGCTTCCAGGGAAAGGTTTTATCTGAGTAAATTTTACTCTATGCACAATCAGAATCTTGTTTGCATCTGACTTTTGTATACCCTTCAACCCCCACCCCTATGTATGGTTATGATAAAACAGAGAAAATTGACTTTTTCATCACATCCAAGGTCTACCAGTATTTCATAACGTTAATGGTGTTACAGTAATGTAGTAGACTGAGTCCGTTGTCCCGGTTTTGGCTGGGATACAGTTAATTTTCTTTCTAGTAGCTGGTATAGTGCCGTGTTTTGGGTTCAGTAGGAGAAGAATGTTGGTAACACACTGATGTTTTCAGTTGTTGCTGAGTAGTGTTTAGACTAAGTCAAGGATTTTTCAGCTTCTCATGCCCAGCCAGCAAGAAGGCTGTAGGGGTGCAAGAACCTGGGAGGGGACACAGCCAGGACAGCTGACCCAAACTGGCCAAAGGGGTGTTCCATACCATGGGACGTCATGCCCAGTATATAAACTGGGGAGAGCTGGCCTGGGGGTGGAGATTGCGGCTCGGGAGCTAACTGGGCATCGGTCAGCGAGTGGTGAGCGACTGCATTGTGCATCACTTGTTTTGTATATTCCAATTCTTTTTTAATTACTATTGTCATTTTATTATTGTTGTTATTATCATCATCGTTATTATTATTATTTTCTTCCTTTCTGTCCTATTAAACTGGTTTTGCCTCAACCCATGAGTTTTACTTTTTTTCCCCAATTCTCTCCCCCATCCCACTGAGGGGGGGAAGTGACTGAGCGGCTGCGTGGTGCTTAGTTGCTGGCTTGGGTTAAACCACGACATCCATGGATGGGCTGAATTAACTCATGCATGAACTGTGGTAGTTGTATGGTCCTTCAGTATTTTGTTTCTTACAGTATTACATAATCAATATTTGTTTTGTTTTTTAGGATGTTTGCTTAGAGAGCCTAGACCAGCTGAAGCACAGCACTGGCATTTCTCTTTCTCTGTTCTGAGAACTGGGTGTAGCTGGGCTGCTGGTTGATCTGATCATGGCTGGCACATGGCACCAACAAAAAGCCCTTGTACATAGGAATGCCTGAATCTACAGGTCTTCTAACTGGCAATGGGAAGGACTGGTTGCCTCAGTTTGTGTGTATGAGACTTGAAAGATGTGTTAAGGAGCTAATTTTGATTTATTGGGAAGATAAGAACTATTTTAAGTCAAAGCACTATATTGAGACAGATGTAAACAGACCTAAGATATGGGCTTACTTTTTTTTTGAAGAGTCAGTCTGTTTTTTTACTTGATAATGTATACAGAAGAACGTTTTCCTAATCTAATTAGCATAGAAAACTTGTCCTGATGGAGTTGGCTTGTATGCAATTTATCTAATCAGGCCTAAAGTCATCTTTCAGTTGGTGCTATTTTTTTGGTTATCTGTTTTTCCCCACGAAGTTGTCATTTACCACTTGTGGGCTCATTTCCAACAGCACCCCATTAAAGCTGAATTTCTGAAGTACATAATTTTCATTAGATTTCCTAAAAGATGTATTAAATAAAATTAGATTCAGTATTCTTGGCTCCTCATGTCAGTAGCACTTCCTAGGTAATTAAGCTGTAGCTCAGAGGTTGTATTTAAGCACTACTTCTCAGTCTAAATGTTTGGCTACTTGCTAGTCCTGTCATGCTGACGCTACCATTTACTTCTGCTTCCTAAATGACTTGGAGTAGCTTGCTTGCCAAATGCACTTGGTGATTCTGTATCATGTTGATGTGAACTCTAACAACCTTCTAGTGGAGATTTAAACACAAAATGCTTCAAGTATTGGGCAGCCTGACAGACAAAACCTGCTGAGTTATAGTGAAACGTGCTCCTGATATGTGCAGGTTTGTACCTGTAGTAGAGTTGCATGTCAGCAATTAAAACTTTCCAAGATCTGTCCCTGGTACGTTACACCAAGAATAGAGAGTGAGACTCTGAAACTGGGAATTTAGGTATCAGATCCTGCCTTGTGTGTGTTTCTTACTTGGCTTTACAAAGCAGGAAAAAAACAGGCTCTCTTGAAGACACAAAATAACACTGGGATACAGTGCTCTTATTTACAGGAGGTATACCAAGACATTATTTCTTGGTGTTATTAATAATGTGTGTAATGCATTTGTTCATTGGACAGAATTAAGTGTAGAGTGGAGAGGTTTGCTGTGTATTTTCAAATTTGGCATTGTATGATGGTCAGGGTGTGTAATAAGGTTTGTGGGTTTTTTTAATAGTGATTTTTAATGTCTTTATGTGATGAGGGAAATATTTGTACTTAAGAATGTAAGAAATTACTTAGTGGTTTAGACTCACGGCTCATCTTAGCACATCGTGCTTTCTCCTGCAATGGTAGAGTCCTTTTAGAGAAAGCACAAGCATCTGGCCACTTCTTGCAGTAGGCTGCTGTCGTGGTCACCATCTGCAGCTAGTGTATTAAAGATACTCAAGGGCACATGCCTGCCTGTTCCCTTTAACATCTTTTCACGTGCCTACTGTTATGAGCTTAATTCCTTTTGGAACTTGGTGGTACACTCCTGCTTACCTCCTCTTGTGGCATTAAGTTCCAAGTGTTAACTACTTGTATATCTCTTTTAAACCAATCTCCTACTATTTCCATTGCATGCTCCCTTACTTGAGGGGTGGTTTGGGTTTGGTGAATAACAGTTTTACATTCCTTACCCACCTTTTCCATCGTTTTTTAAACCTCAATCATATTCCCCTTCAGCTTTCTTCTTTCCAAAGAGTTCTAGCCTTGGTCTTACCTCATATGGTAGCAAAGATCTCTTCTTAATCAGTAGTTCTGTAAAACTTCCCACAGCACTACTATATTCCCCTTCAGATATGGGGACAAAAACTGCACGCATTACTTAGAAACTCGGGCGTGCCCACGTTTTATGTAGTGGCAAAATAACATCCTTGGTCTGGGGCCCCTCCTGAAGTTGATGCAAGTTTTATAAGCTTTTTTTTGTCTGCTCCAGCATGCTGATCTTGTGCTGCAGGGCATAGACGGAAGTTTTTGTGAGCAAGGTGGTTTTTTGAACAGTAAGGACCTAGAATAAACAGATAAGGAAAGAGACAAAATGAGGCAGTAGCATTTGTACAACCTAAAACATAAAATTGTCGGTTATAGTTTTCTGGCTAAATGCATACTGAAAGGACTATTTCAGCAAAATTGTTCTTCTTGATTTTTGCCAGGCCATTTTCTAATGCCATCGCACACAAAGGTAATACTTTTATCTCTTCAGGCAGCTGTTACGGTAAAATAAAAAAGGCTGTTGAATAGGGATCTGATTTGAGTTAAGAGCTGACTGGTGTCTATTAATAACACAGAAACGTCTACCTAAAGGCTGAAGTGGAGGATAGGATCTTCTGCTGAAGGGTAGTTTCAGTATTGGTTGGGTTTGTTTGCTCTTGCAGTATTGGCAAATGACTTAGTTCATAGTGACAGCCACATAAAAAATTTGCAGCTCGAGACTTACGACTTCCCTACTACTGTGGCCCTTGGTTTTGTACCCTTTCCACAGCTGTCAGAGATGGCTGTTCTTTATCTTCTTTTTTTTTTTTTCTCTTGGTGTATTTATATAGGAACTTAATGTACGTCAAGTGACACTATCTACTAATAAAGATAAATATGGAGTCCGGCTGAGAGCAGAACCGGATCACATGGTGCTCGGGAAGCGTTTGAAAGGTGCATTTAAGCTTGTCATGGCTGCAATCAAAGAGCTGAAAAGTGAGCAGCTGGAAGAATTCCAGGCGACAGGTATGTAGTGGTACAAACCACTAAACGATGGCAATGTTGACCAAAAAAAGATCCAAAATCCTTTGGCTCATCAGGAAAAAAATCAAGCAATTGCACTTGATTTGTGTGTATTAATTGAGCATTTGCAGGAACAGATGCAACAGTATCCTTCTGTGGGCTTAGGGAACTTAAGGCCTACTTCCCTGTTGTTATCCCTATTAAATTTTATGTTAATGAGAATAGGAGAAAAGTTGGTTTTGTTGTTTTGCTGACAGATTAGAAGTGGCTGTGTAGACTAATCTTACACTGTTCTCCTGTTTAATTGCTATGGTAAGGCCAAAATGAAGTAGAGACTAAGCTGTTCCATAAGACCGAATCAGATTTGAACGAGTATATGTGCAATAGTTTTTATTCTAAAAGCATTGCTTCAATTACAGATTTACAAGTGGGTGTGAATTTTCCAGCTATATCTGTTTAACTGCTGAAATGTGAATTTTGATTTAGTTGAATATACAGGTTATTTTTAAGTTTTATTCCATTTCATTCAAACAGTACACAAACAGTTGCAGAAGTGTCTGCATTTGAGTGAATTCTGCTGCTTGTAGAAGTGCTTGTGTGAAAAATCTGAATGTGGGATAGTTCAGTGTTTCTTACTAGTGCTTAACTACTGTTTAACTGTGTCACAAATATACTGCATTTCATCTATTTGCAGTCTGATACTTATTTAAAGCTGTTTTGGATTTAAAAGAATTTTTTTTTTTACTCTGATTGTAAGAGATGCTCTTCATCTGCCAATTCTGCAGGCACCATTGTTGTAGAAGGACATGAACTCCATGGGGAAGATCTTCGTCTCATGTACACCTTTGATCAGGTTGCGGGAGGATCTGCCCAGTTTGAGGCACATTCCGATGCTCAGGTACTTTGTTGGTTATTTCTTCTTTTTTTTGATTAAGGGAAGAGTTCCTCTAGAATTAATATGAAAATAGTGAGGTGAAAGCTGGGGTGGCTTTGTTTGTTCAGATAAGCTCCTGGAATTTGTTGAATTATCTTCTGAATTTTGGAGATACTAAAGTACTCTCTTCAACACGGTATTTTGTAAGTGAGGAGCTCTAAAAGTGTACCTGAGCTTCTGAGTGAGTTAATACTAGCTTGTTTCAAGTTTGTCACCTATTCAACTGTCTTCTGTGCATTACCTCAGGTTTTAGTTCTGCTAGATGTTACCCCAGACCAGTCCATGGTGGATGAAGGAGTTGCCCGGGAAGTAATTAATCGCATCCAGAAGCTTCGTAAAAAGGTTAGGAAACAATGGTTTGGAACAAGACATTTTAATTTACTTTTAAGCAATCTTTGGGCAATATGCAGCAGAAACTGACCTTTTTAATTAAACATGAAGCCCTGTATCATTTATTGCTCATATATAGCTTTCTGATTGGACATAAATGATTGCAAATCATTATTTTCATTTTGAATTCCCATGTTCCTAAGTAACTTGAGTTGAACAATGAGCTTGCTATACATCATCCATAGTGAATTAACTAATTTTTTTATTTTACTGAGGCCCTCTTGTTTTCTATCTTCAGCCACATAGCAGTGGTTCAGTCCCAGTTAAGCAGCTCTCAGGCCTGCCTGCCTCCTGCCAAGAATTACGTTCTGTTCCGTTCTGGTTCCGGTGTGTTACGTCAGCTGGGCTGGTGGGAGCCAAGACATCTGAGCCTAGGACTGCTAAAAGAAACAAACTCGTGTCTTAGCAAATTGCAGGAGGCATTTTGGGCACTGATTTGTGTACCTACATTAATGATTCCACTCTAAATTGTTCTCATCATACATACAAATGATGCTGTCTGACCTTGATGTTAAAGCACTTTGAACCAATGTAACTTCCTTCTCTCTACAATACTAATCCAGAAAGAGCTGCACTTGCTGTCTCCGTTTTGTGCCAAGGAAGCGTGGCCATTGTGGAGGTGATGACAAGTCTAAAAAGCCTTTCATCTGCAGAGGACATTAAGTAATATTGAACTTGGTACAAAGAATTCTAAAGGTTTCAGAACCCGCAAGTTTAAAAAAACCAGCACGCAAACCAAAACAATCCCCTGTCCCCTCACGCACAAACACATTGCAGACGTGGAACGTGTTGTTCCATGATATAGGTAGGGTTTTCCTACTTGACTAACTTGGTCACAATGTGCTGGAATTTGTGTCTTTTTCAGACTTATGCCTGAAGAAATCTTGCGAGAGCTCTAAATGATGTTTAGAGAAAATTTTCATGGGACGTGTTTTTGGGAAAAGATATCTGTACAGTTAAGACTGCATGAATCTTCAATATAAGACTGAAAAATGACAATTTTGTACCAAAATAGTTATGTGTATATATCTAATATATATTAAAACACCTATGTAGATTAATTTCTGTGTAAAATAAAACCAGAAAGGAATATAGCCATGAAAAGAAAACTCTCTCATAAGTTACTGGATGATTTAAATTTACTTTTGTAATGACATAAAGCCATAATTTATTCTCACTTAAATGAATATCAAAATACTTAATCTTGCCTAATAATTAACATGATGCTAATGTGCATTTATTCTGTCATTCTTTCATTCCCACTCCTGTTATAAAAGTGTACATGTAATAAAAATACAGATTCCGGATCCACAGTAACTATTACTGGCATTAGGGCAGTTCTTATTTTTCGCAGATTTTAGAAATAAAGTTTTCTTGGTGCTGCTGTTGTTTCCCTTGAAACCATTTTCTTACTGAAGCAGAATTTTGCTCTAATTCAACTTTAATAAGCCTACCATTCAAATTAATTGTTCTTTTCCTGAAGTGTATGTTAGTATGTGAGCTGTGACAGAACTAGCGTGAAAACTCAAAAGTCTGGTCACCACCTTCCAAAATAATACTAAAATGGCTTGGAGACTGTTGGATGTTAAGAAAATGTCACTGATTGAGCAACTGTTCAATAAAGAACCAAGGGCTTAATTTCAGGCTAACAGGATGTGTAACTGCTAGTGAAATTCTCGTGCATCAAGAAAAGCTTTTTAATAAATTTCGTAGGCTTTCAGCTCACTAAGGGGGTGAGCTGGTAAATGAATTTGGAAGTGAGACATTTTGAGTAAGGTACACTGTTTGGTCATTACCTTTTGAAGAAAAACTCACCATGTTTCAAGCCTCTTTCTTGCCCTTCTGACAAAAGAATTGTTTTATTCTAAATGTTTTGTGGAAACTTTTAACAAATGTCTGGTAAATATCTTTCTAAGATATTTTTTTCTTTAACTTAACAAATACTCTTCTTTTAGTTTGTATATGTGAAAGTCATTCTTGCTGTCACTAATAGTATATTTGGTGTATCCTACAGCGAAATCTGGTTCCTACAGATGAGATTACCGTTTACTACAGATCACATCCAGAAGGTGACTACCTGGATACTGTTATTAAGGAACATAAGGATTTCATTTTTGCAACTGTAAAGGCTGCCCTGAAGCCTTACCCGGTGCCTACCTCAAAAGAAGTTCTCATCCAGGAAACAACCCAGGTAAGAAGGAAAAAGCATTGGCTGCATAGTTCATTTTGTTATCTGCTTTTAACGGAACAAAGGGCTTCAATTACAGAAAAATTGTACGCCAATATTTATTTGTGGGATATAGTGGATATTGTTTCATATTTATAAATTTCCATATTAGTCTTTCTGGTTTAAAAAAGAAAATAGTTGGGTTCTGTATGTGTAGTATTTTTGAAAATGAAGCCGCTTGGGTACCAAAATAAATATCTTTAGTTGTTTGTGTAAGCTTAATACACACAGTTATTTGTACTTGGATTAGTGCATTGTTTAGACAGCAAAAATATTGTTGCTCTGATTTCTTTAAGTTAATAGGCTTTCATATTAGAACTGTTCTCCTTCGAGGCTAAATTTTGCCTTTTGGCTTAAGACCAACTTCAGTTATTAATGTTTAAGGACGCTTATTTTTTCTCCCCCGTGTTGCTAAAGTTCAGTCTTTTGTAACAACACAGTTTCGCAGATGGTTTATTCTTTCGGCTGCAGATTTGAACTATTTCCTTTGTTTTCTTTGATTGTTTCTTCTGACATGTTTTGAGAATATTTTTGCCATGGTTTTATTCAAACTTACTATATTCAAAAGGCATTCCTAGCAGCATTGTGGATGAAGTATTCTTCAATCTAAATGTCACACTAGACCAGAAAGACAAGAACTTAGGATATATCAAACTTAAATTTTGATTTACGGAATGGCTTGTGGGTCTGAGAATAGCAGAAAGGAAAGCGCATATTTTATCCATTGTAATAACAGTATGTGTAAAGGAAGTGTTTTATACTTAGTAATTACACTTCTAAAGTTGTACAGGTTTGAAACAAAGCTCTGTTTGGCCTTTTTCAAAACTATTAGTTTAATCTAGTGACAAACATAGGGAAAAACACTACATAAAAGTGGAAAATATTGTGGTTGAGAAATCGGTGAAAATATTTTGCTATTTCTTCTAAGTCCTTGTTTGATTGGGATGCTGCTGATGGACAGTTTGATGTTAAGTCAACATCAAATCTGAATTAGAATGTAAAAGCAGCTGGAAGAAAACATGTAGTGCTGGGAAACACTCGTCTGAACGCATGCCTCCGAAATTGCCTAGTACATGGGCTTTAATGTTGGTCACTGTGTCCTTCCATGAAAGCTTGCATGCCTGTGCAAGTATAGTCCGTCGTCCCGTCCCCCCGCTATTATTTTTCTGTTTTCTAAACCTTAATTTAGCAGATTCTAGTGAAGAAAAACATTGTGGAAAGATGAAAGATGAGTCTATTGGATTAGTTTTACATAATGCTGTCTACATAAAGATGAAATCTTGTCCTGACAGAAGGTGCTGGTTATTATGGATGTAATTGATAGCTGTTGTCTCAATGTCAGCAAAGACCAGACATGCGTTTGGTTTTGGAAATGATGAGCTAGTATGTAAACCAGAGACAGGAGGTTTGTGGATCAGGCTATGCATTTGCACAAATGTTACATATCAGACTGGGAAAACCTAAAAAATTTTAACTGGAATAACACTATACACAACAGACGGTTCTGCGTGACTATTGCAATTGATGACGAAGTTTATAGAAATGCAGTCATCTTGTAACAGTCATACAGCTGAGAGTGCCTACCTGTCAGCTTAAAATCTTGGGTGTGGAAGTTTTTTCAAACAAAACCGTTAGCAGGGAGTTATTGCAAGTTCTGTGTACTGAAGCTATATAGATTGTGTGGTAAATGGAGGTGAAGAAAAACTTTTTAAGTAAATGCAGAGTTGATTGTTATTATTTTACTTGAAGGAGCCTCAATCACTACAAAGTACCTCCCTATGGAGTCAATCTGTGGTCTTTGCCGCCTGGGTTGCCTTCTGCATATTTAGATGGTTACTGTGCTTACAGACTTGATGTGCCTCTGAATTGTTAGTCACATACTTAGACTTTGAAACAGGTTGCAGAGAGAAACAGATGACTGAGATTTTAGTACAACTGTAAAGTCTTCCTTGGAAGTCTCGCTTCCTGGGACTGCAGAGACGGATTGCTTAGGGCAGATGTTTGACTCTGTGTTCTGCTGCAACTAGCTTGTCACATTAAGAGCAGTGAATAAAAATACCTGAAATGAAAAAGCCCTTCTTCAGAAATCTTTTCAGCGTAGAAGTTTGGCCCTTTGCGGAGAGTGGAGGACAGCTGCAGCTGTGTGCAATGAATTTGTAGTTTGGTGCATCAGACATGGCTGTGGTTAGTAGTCTTTGTTGGTCATAACTGCATTGCATTTTGTACTAGCAGTGTCAGGCATAAAGACTATGAAGATGTGAATTCAGATTGAATTGTGCATCAACTGTCTTCTGTTGGTGGGGGCTGATAAGCAGCATTGACGTGGAAAATGCTTTAGTGACCATTACACACTTTCAGATGTAAAAGCAGATGCAAGTTAAAAGAACAAAGTGTGTAATTCCACACCTGAGTGTGTAAGTTGTCAACTGCGACAGGATCATTGCATCAAATTTCTGGAAGTTATTAAAAGGAGTAACGGAAGTCTGCGTGATGTTGGATATATGTGAAGACTGGGGCCAAAATGCAATGCAGTCTGTCTTTTCTACAAGTATTTTGATTATCTTTGGGATCATTATTTCTGTGAAATTATCCTGGACCAATTTTTGATACAAAGCCTTAACTATGAACTCCTCTCCCACAGACTTGCTCTGAGAGTCAACAAAAAAAATAAGCAGTTGCTCAGAAAATACTGGGATGGAAAAGCAGCTACTTGAAGAATGTATTTTTAATTGCTGGTAGAATGGATAAACACAAAATGAGATTAGCTGCTCCAGGTGTCTCTCCCTGCTTTGTAATAGGAGCTCAGTAAAGAGTGGCACTTCCAAGTTTGTCTGTTCACACTTTGGACTGTGACTCTTACCAAAGACTGTCTCTAAACGTACAAAAAAATTGGCTAAAATGGCCACATAGTCTCAGTTGTTCATATAAGTGATTTCTGGATGATGCTTGTTTAATCAAAAATTTTAATTAAGAGATCTTTTAAGGTGTGCTTCTCATGAAAATTGGTGTAGGTGCAGGAGTAATTCTAGCCTGTACTTAGCTCAGGAAAAGACCTGTGCTTAGAAAAACCTTAGTCTTAAAGCTGTGGTTTAAGGCCTCTACAAAATAAGTCTGTTTCTGTAGTATTGCTGCAGATTCTCAAGTCTCTTCATCCTGTGTCTCATCTGTGCATTAAGATACACGTTCCGTTTCTGGATGGAGTGTTTCAAGTTTTAATTGATTCACTAACAGGTAATGGGGTGATAGTCACAAAGGCTGACTTGATATCAAGGCAACTGCTACCCCTGGTTGTTCTCGGTAGCCGCTTGGAGACGGATGAAGGCTTCTCCAGACAGTGACTGAGAGCAGGGTCCTGCCTTCAGATACCCTGAATTACCTCTGGAAGAGTGTTCCTCTCAAGTATATTCACTTTCGGATTATATTTTGGGAGGCTGTCATCACTGCTTATCACTTGTGCAAATTAGGCTGTTTATTACACTCTGTTTTTCTTATGTGTTAAATACTGCTATATCTTTAACATATATTAAAGGCAAATTCATATTTGAAGCACTCTGAGGAAAGATGTCGCAAGAGTTGCTTTTTTAATTGTAAGTTATGTTTAAGATAAGACAAAATCTTAATGTTATTTATTGAAGGAAAATACTTTGTTGTGTTTCTTTAATAAAACCATATTCAAATAATCATCATAACCTTCTTTCTTCAGCTGAAGGGATCAGAGCTAGAAATTACACTCGTCCGAGGTGGTTTGTGTCAGTGCGTTGGTCCAGCCTGTGCCTATGTCAACCTCAAAGTTTGTGTTAATGGGACAGAGCAAGGTAGGAATGTACCGGGTTTGATTTGTCAGCGGTGGTGTTAAAAGATTGTTTGGAAAAGCGTGTGAGGAATGTTGGAGCCACAAATTTGTTGGAAAGATGGTGCGAACTCCCTGCCAATAGTAGCTTTAAATAATTCTTGAAAATAAGTTTATTAAGAGCAAAACCACATGTTGTCTGTGATGTCTTCTGATGTGGACCTGAAGTAAATACTCAGGGGTGCGTGTGAATTATTTATATTCTGCAGAAGGGTTTGCACGTGAACATCTATATGGAGGCATACGCACGCTATATTTGTGTGTGTACGTTCACCCATGCTCCAAGTGTGTACCTTGAGAGTTTTTAATTCTTGATGTAGTAAATCTGTACTGTACATGTACACCTACTGTACTGTACACCTATGTTGTAGTAAATCTGTACTGTACACCTACATTACACTACTGTAAATGTAGGTGATGCCTTTCTGTGGAGGAGATGCTCTTTTTGACAAACTTAGATATTAAGTATAGAGCTGAAAAGAATACTTAAAACCAGAGAATATAATGACTGTGTCTTGGATAATGAAAAGACGAGTGCAGTGATATTGTTAAAAGTATTACAAGGTTGAGTTATATATTAAAAGGAGAGAAAACCAAATGCACTCTCTGGAACTTTTTTTTCAACGCGTTTACAGTTTATGTGTCAAAGTAGGTGTGTGCCTTGTTTAACATGTTTACAAAGTTGCTTACTGAATAATAATGAATGTAACTATGTACGCTGGTGAACATCTCAAAGGGCACGCAGTCTGTCAGTTTTTAATCACTACAATACTGGATTATAATTCAGTGACATAAAAATTTGACTGCTTGGTTAATAAAAACAAATATAACTTCCATACTCTAAATCTGAAGTACATTTGAGTCCATTTCCCTGTTTTCTTTCTTCTTTCCCTTTCTTACTAAAAATTTCTAGAAGATGCAGTGTTCCCAGTTTTAAGTTAGCTTAGAAACTCACTGGAAGTAATTAGAAGACAACATTAGAAGATCATTGAAACTTGGATGTTGCTTCCAAACTACATTTTAATTTCTTAATTTCGGTTTTAGATGGTGTGTTGCTGCTGGAAAATCCGAAAGGAGATAATACCTTAAACTTCACTGGACTTGTAGATGCTGTGTCCTGCATTTTTGGTCTTAAAAATTCAAAACTGACAATTTTTAATGGCAAAACAGGTAAATGGAGTATGACAAGGAAAACTGAAACTCTTTCTAGCAGCAGCTAGGAGTTACTTACTGTATAATTATTAACTGTATAATTTTTCTATATATATACAAAATTGACAAGAAAATGCATAAGGAAATATTCTATTTTATAGTACTTAGGTTATGAGACTGTGTTTATAGTCATATCAAAATGTTTCCAAAAGCTGCTGCTAAATGATGCTCATCTCTTCTGTTATTTCCATTGCAGTTCTCATCAGGACAAAATCTGATTTATTTCAGAATGTGTTTCCATGGGGTCCAGGCTATGGTATATATTTGATGGCAAGCTGCCATCAGCTTCTGCATGCTTTTTTTCCCCTAATGCCTCAGTAGGCAGGGTGAGAACTTAAATGGAATGCAAACTGTTATTTGTAGAGGAAAAAAAATGTTGCTTTTTCACCCTAGAGAAACTTGAGAATCTCTGCATTTTTTTCTTTTTGGAAAAATCTATCGAGTATTTTTGCAGCTTGAACTTTGCCTCTGTTAAGGCATGAGAATGTAAAGTATCTTCTATAGATTATACAAAGACTTACAGGCTGTATCATAGTTTGGCTCATTACAAAGACAATATAGCTGAAACAGAAGAAAAATGTTATGAAAGATGTTGCGATTAGTGACTGTGAGACCGTACCAGCAAACTGGCATTCTCTCCCCTGAGATGAAGATGCTGTTTTATTATTACATTACGTATAATATTTTAATACATCAGAAAAAGTTACAACTTAAAAATCAGCACACTGAGAACAAGATTACACTAATAACCAAATGCTTTAGTGAAGAAATACAGAAAGTAGAGTACTTAACAGTGGCCATGCCGTGATACGACTTTAGAGATGTTTCAACAGTAATAGTAAACTCTTTGTGTGTTCTTGGTGTTATTTACAGGCACATCTTGAAGTTCAAAGTTTGTCTGTTTCCACACCATTCATATTAAGTCTAAAATGGGTGACAAAGTGTCATGGGGGGATTTAAAAATGAGAGGGGGGTTCGGATTGCTTAAAGAATCACCTCCAATTGTATTAGCAATAAGAAAATGATGTAATAGAAATTTGTATAAAAGTGCGACTTCACAGAATTCGATGGCAAGGTTCACTCTATTACTTAGTACACGGATGAAATGCACCCAGGAAAATTAAATCAGAATCAAACTAAACTTTTGTATATAGGGACTGAAAACGTAACAGGGTAAAAGGGAGTGTGGGAAAGGGTAAGGGAGACCCTCCTGTTGAGTCAGGAGGTTCAGAGAAGACCCCCTTGCTTTCTAAACTTCTTTCGGAGTCTAGGTGCAGCTGGATCGACTCCTAGTCCCAGACTTGGTCAATGGTTTATATCTAAAGGGGTTATGAGTATAATAGCAGCCTAAAATTCATTCACAGTTGAATAAAAAATCATGACAGTAATTTAAGTATAAATTTGAAAGTATTATATCTTATAATCTACTTGCTATAACTTACTTATGATACACTATTCAGGTTAGTACACATGCGTGCATAAAGATACTAAGAGAAATACATTTAAGAGATAGGAGAGAGAAAAAGAGGTGTATACCTGTTAGAAATACCCCTTGAGGTCAGTGAAAATATTCACGTTGAATGCTTCGGCATTTGTCTCCACGGGCGAAGGGTCGAGCCTCAAGGAGCGGAGAGACTCAGCGCAGGCCATGTCGGCTTTCGGCGACAAACCTCCAATTTTTGCAAATAGGAAAGTTTGCAAGCTCTGAGAGGCGTCCTGCTCGGAGGGAGATACTGGTCACAGCCCGTGGCGGTCCAGGAGAGCTCACAGGGCCTCCCTTAGCACCGCTGTTTGTAGGTTCGGGAGATGACTGACTTTTGTCATCAACGAATCGCTAGAATCCCAGCTGCGCTGGAAAATTCCGAGACTGTTTGAGAATAACTCAAAACACAGACACGGGATGCTCCAAGATTGTCAGGGGAGGACTGTAATGTCTCAAGGTTGTTATGAGAAAGAACTGGGTGCCAGTTGTTATGAGAACTGGCTATCTCTACTCCTGTCCCCCACCTTCACCGGGCAGCAGGAGTCCTTGAGAGCACAGCATATCTCCCTGTCTTAGTTAGCTGCGTAAGACTTACTGGCACAGTCAAGAGTCATTTAACTGCCTGACTCGTTACACTTATGCTCAGGCCTAGCGAGCCTTCCCAAGTTCGTAAATGAGCCTGGAGAGGGGGAAAGAAATGTACCACTACACAAAGAAATTATAAAATACTGCAAAAATGGTAATTGGACAGCTACAGAAACTTTTGCTAGTGTGTTTTGTAGAAATATTACTGAAGCAACATCTAAGGGGGAGATAGTTTAATTGGCTGTTGCGAAAGGCTGTTTTGGGGCGCCCGCAGGACTGCGAAGGATCACCGGTTTATGTCTACCTATGACATCAGTAGGGGAATAGTCTTACTTGTGTCTGTAATGTCACTGTTACCATCTCGGTCTTTAGTTTTCTTACTTGTCTTTTCCTGAAAGTATTTCTAGAAGAATGTTTTGGGGGTTTTCATATCTGATGTAATCCATTATGTCACTGTGGTGAAACCTCTTTCCAAGCTGTGTTCAGCTGAACTCAATAGTTCTATCATACAAGATGATTATTCTTTCCTTTCAGTTATAGGTGATTTATAGGAAATTTTGGATCTCTCAGTATCTTCCTCAAGTTTCAGTTATGTTTTAAAGGAGGAAATAGTTTTCCTTGAAATCCTTTTCCAAACAGTAGTGATATACTTTGTAGCAGTGAGGTATGTGCCTACAGAGGTGGGTATGTACTAGTACAGTTCATTACCATCACAGATATAAAGACATGACCCGCAAAAGGCCAGGAGGAGTTGGGAAACTCATCTCATTAAGATTATAAGCAGTCTGACTCCTTCTTTGGTTTGTTTTCTGCCACTAACAGGACAAAAGGATGCAGCATAAATCTATTAATGCTGAATTCCTAAAGGAAGAGGTAAAGAAAATCTAAACCTTGCCTCTTCCTCAAAGGTTCTTTTCTGCTGTAATAACAAAGACTTTATTTCTTTCCTTTCCATGTTGCTTTTGCTCTGTAGGTATCATTTTGGGCCTTCCCATCTTGGCGTGCTGATTTTAAACTTTCACTCTTTGTTAAGTGGTCTGGGCAGAGCAGGTTTTTTTCCTGCCCGCTTATTAACAACATGGAAATTCCCTTGGAAAGATTAGATTAACAAATGCACTTCTGTTACTGTTTGGCAGAGATCTCAAATAAGTATTGGTCAGCAGCAGATATGGCTCTCTGAGGAGTCGGGGTTGAAAGCATGTACAAAGAAAACAGCTCTTAAAGATGTTAGAGAATAGAACTGAAATTCTTGATGTTTGGTTTGGGTACAATTCCTTTGCTTTATCTGCCCAACCTTTGCATGGGTAATGTTAGGTGAGGCCGAATGGCGATTCCAGGGTTTCTTTAGGTAAGGGAAGGGATTGGTATCAGCCCCTCTGAGAGGAATTGCAAAGAAAGGTCGCGCACTCTGGACAAATTGTTGCTGAATTGTTCCCGTGGGTGTCAATAAAATTATGACCCAGTAAAACCATATTTCTGGCTCCTTATTTTCCTTCCTGTGGTTTATAGGGCTGTACCCTTTACTCGCAGTAATTTATTATCTTGCTTTCTAATTGTAATGAAGATGTACTTAGGGTTGCACAATGGCACAAAATCAGGCAGTACTTGTATTAAGGCAGGCTACAATATGTCATGTCCCTGTTTTTCAGTGCAACATTGAAATAATGGGATAAACATTTCCTCCCCAACGGTGTATCGAAGTATTTTGAGTAACTGCACAAACACTGAGCAAGGCTCTGGGATTTGTACTGACCTTCAGAAACTGAGAATAGAATTTGTCTCTTTTTACATTAAAAAAAACCAAATCATTTAAAGGAAAGAGGCTGGCCTCAAGTCAGATGGTAAAAACAGTTGTCTGTGAATTTTTTTGCTCTAGACTGCTGAAAAGCTGAAAACTTTCTGAATTTCTTACTAGGAATGTTTTCTGACTTGCACTCGGCTTTCATGGAAGCAGCCCATATTGAAAAAGACCTATTAAAAAAAAAATAAATTTGTTCATAGGAATAAATGAAGCTGTAAATCATGTAGGGATGTAGGGCTTAAAAAGTGGGGGGGTGGTAGCGGTGAGGCAAAAATCCTCCTACAAACTTCTTAGTCCATGTCTTATTTCATCTTTATGATTTTCAGACAGCTAATTTATTTTTTTAATTCTATTCGTAGCACTCTTTTCTGAACAAGAGTACAAAAAGATATTTTTTTTTTAATCTTTAATTTTTGAAAGGCCATGAGGCTGTAAGGCACCTTAGGAGAGCATTACCACTTCAATCTCAGCTGCAGGGAGAACTGACTTTAAAAGTGATTTTAATATTGATGAGCACTTGTAATATCTGCTTGTTTTCGAGTCTATTGTTATATATGAAAAAATGATCCACTTTTTCTTGCTCTTATTAGAGGGTTATATGAACTGACTCCATTGACAGCACTGTACATGAGCTCTTCCTTGTGAAAATGTCAGCGGTCCTGTAATGCAAAATGCTAGATTTGTTAAATACGCAAATCACCATTCCTGTAGCTCATGCTCTGTTGCCCTGCATAGATCTGCACAGATCCCAGCAACTGGGTAATGTCAAACTCGAAGTTACTTGAACCGTGTGTTTCTTGCTCTATAAAGCACCCTGCTCACTAGTGCTGTCTCCTACCCAGGAACTGGATGTAAATGGCAGGCAGTGCTGCTTTAAGGTTACGCGAGGAAAAACCTGCTGCTAGCTCCCTTTCCCTATGATGCAATCTTGTTAATTCCTCTCCACTTGTTAATTTAGTTATTTTCTTGCTTTCCTTGAAGTAAAACCAAACCAAAGACCCCTCTTGTGGTTGAGCATCATGTGCCTTGCACCTCAAACATACCAAAGAAGTGTTTGCGTAGGTAGCGGATGGCTGCCATCATCATAAAATCTTCATTCTTGATAACTGAATTTTATAAGCAGCAATGAAGTTTTGCCTTTTTCTTTAAAGATAGATACATAGATAGATAGCTAGAAATTTATTTCTTTTTTTTTTTTTTAAAGCACTTTAGAATCTTAGATGCACTCTGAGGTCTTCATCCTTCCTTAGGGCAGTCTCATAAGCCTTCCACAGTGCCTCGTGCTTTGATGTTCTGTGGCAGTTGGCAAAATTTTGAGACCTTCCAGTCTGTGATTACTTTTCACCTTTTGGAGGTTTGTTTTGGTTTTTTTTGGGGGGGGGGGGGGGGGGGGGGCGTTGGTGGTTTTTTTTTGTTTGTTAGTTGGTTTGGTTTGGAGGTTTTTTCATTTTTAAGTTGATGAACATCCCTGGAAAAAGGAGTGCCACTTCTGCTGCTTTTGAAATTCATTCAGATGAACTGATGGAAAATAAGCTTTATAAAGCTCAGGCTCCGTGACATGCGACTAGGGCTGATACGAAATGAAAACCTGTTGGAAAGAGATGACAGATGTGCCTGTTCCGTAGGCAACATACACTTCTTACAAGAAATTAAATGTCTTAATTCTTACTGGATTTGACCTTTGGAGTTCTTTTGTAGCTGCAAAAGCTTTGTAACAAAGTGATGTTATTTCTCTGTATCTTTAATGTCATGGCTATCAGCAGCTTTTTTTTTTAACCTCTGACAGACAGGCTCATGTAGGTAGTGCAGAATGCAGCCCTACGTATTTCATTTGTATTACAGAAACCTCATTAGCTTCTCATCTGAGTGCTTTCAGGGTGCTGATATTACTTCTGAACCCCTTTGAGACATGGGTCCTATTTTGGGTCTGATCGTCCACCATTTTCTCAATATGCATGGCTGGAGTCATCTGCTGAATCATCAGCTATTGTTGACATTAAACACAAATATTAATGCAGAGGGCATTATTCATGAGCTAACCAGCCACTGATTTTGCATTTATTGTCATCTGGAGTTGGATGAGGGAGATGTCCTGATGTTGCATACTGACACATATCCAGTGCCGTTTCAGCTAGGAAAGTCAGGGTATAGGCAAAGATCATAGGTCTTAATTTAATGAGATAGAAATGGTTGGCTTAAGTGAATAATTTCTTGCTTGTTTGAAGTTATTGAACTATTTTTATTGCATAAGTAATCATGTTGTATATTTATGTGCATAAGAAATGTTACATAGGAGCTAATTTCCACAGCAGATGAAGTATTCTGTGTTGTTAAGAAAACAAAATATTTCTGCACAAACTCCATGTTTCAAAATGGAGAAATGCTCTTTCTTGAGGAAGGATTGCAGAGAGGGAAACGCTTCCACAGTGGAATCAGTAGTTAGACTCATTGTCAGCTAAACGAGTGAGAACTGGACCTCAGCTTCTGTGTAATGGCCTGACTGGTCTCATTTTCTTTTTCAGAACTGATAAACAAAACTGACTTACTGAGTCTCAGTGGAAAGACTCTACATGTCACAACAGGGTCAGCACCTGCTCTGATCAACTCTCCTGATGCTCTGCTCTGCCAGTATATCAACTTGCAGTTAATGAATGCAAAACCACAAGGTATGTAGGATACTGATCTCTCCTCATTTACAGGCCAAGCTTTTTGAGATACAAGTTTTGGACACCGTTGCTTACTGATGAAGATAAATACGTATGTTTTCACTGGCAGATGGTGATTTTGTTTATTTTTTCCTAGTATTTGCTTTCTAATAAACACAATGTTTATATTTAGCTTTTCTCTCTTTTCATAAAAGAAAAAGAAGAGCCAGTTTGAGATAAGGGACAGCATTTAAATGGAGCCCTTCAGCATTGTTTTCCTATTTCTAACCATCAGCTCACCTGCACAGCTTATTTTAAAAGGCTGAGTCTAAAACTGACCAAAAAGGAAGAAGGGGCCAGCTCTTTACCAAGACATTGTAAACAGCCTGTGAAACATTTCTTAGAGCTATTTAGAAGCCACATGAATTGTATTATTAATCTGATCTGGAGTACAGATGTGTGTATGTAATTCTGTTTCACAGCTGCTAATCTTGTAATTTCTACTCTGAAACGTCACGTTGGAACAGCTATTAGTTGGAACAGTTATGTTACGTTGTTAGTAACTTGCTCTTAATCTCTGCCCTGGTATGAGTCCTTTCTGAACTGTCCATGTGGAATCTTATTGACACTACTGGGAACCTACTTGGACCAAAAATGTGTTTTTAACTGGGGATTTGATGAACAGAAGGTGCTTTGTGAGCTTCTGTAGTTCTTAGTGGTTTGTGTGTCCTGTTGAAATATTTCACGTTTCCCAGTCTCTAGGTTATCCTGCTGACCCATGTAAAGAATTCTGCAAAGTTTTCTTTTGTTTGTCAAGCTGTTAATAATCACTTATATTTCTGATTCTATAATTCATGAACTTATTTACTGAATATCTGTAAGTAGGTCAGTATTGGTAATTACTCAGCACTATGAAGAAATAGAGATGAAATGGAAGAAGAAATCCTAAATTTCAATTTACCAAGATAAATGAAATAATATCATTCCTCACCAATAGTGATTCAACTGTTTATCTTGTTCAGAATGTCAGAAAGGAACAGTGGGAACTCTTCTAATGGAAAACCCTGTTGGTCAGAATGGATTAACGTACCAAGGTCTTCTACATGAAACGGCAAAAGTTTTTGGGCTCAGAAGCCGGAGGCTAAAGTTGTTCCTGGATGAAGCGCAAACTCAGGGTAAGCACAAACTTTTGGTTTGCTTGTCCAAGGATACTTGGAAGTTTCTGTTGAGGAGCACCTAATGTGACCTGAGCTCTAGTTTAATTACTAAACACACACTATTTACACATTGTTTTCTAATTTTGCCCAGTAATTCAATATTTACTCAGTAAAATCCTTTAAGCACACATATACGTTTAGAAATTCAAAGCTCTAATGCATTCCTTTCATGAAATGGCCAAGACAAATTCTGTAAAAGTTTCTTCCTTTTGAATTAGAAAGGTCAGTCAGCAATGTAAATGGTAGTTACATATTGCTGTGACTAAGCAGAGTGAATCTCTTCCTTAGAAGTGAGTGAGTCTGAAGTGTGAGTATTTAAGAACCTGTTCAAATTGTTCCTGTAACATTCATATTGTTGCAGATATTATTTTTTTTTTCCTTCCTTCCTTTTGGAGAATGGGAGTGGGTGGAAAAGAGTATCGAATCTATTTTAGAGTTGTTTGAGTAGGTCAGACTTGGTAGGGTATGGCAGCTGCAATTCATTCAGAATACCTGGGAAGTAGGAAGCTTTATCACATAGTCACATATCTGAAATGTTAAAGAATCTTCCTAAACCACAGACAGATGGTGAGGCTTAGAAACAAAAATCTCTGATTCATGACAAAGATAAGACTAAAGACGTAGCCTCCTGTAGTGCTAAAAAGTCAGACCTGAGAAAGATTTGGGACTTCATTTGAGAGGAAGAATGGACTGGAAACTACATGGTAAAAAAACCAACAGGTATTTCTGTGTATTCAGGAAAATTCAGCTCTTCAAATGAAATGATACAAAGGACTCTCTCCCCAGTTTATCATAGTGACATGATTTACAAGCTCTTTGGAAGGGGTACATGATACTTTACCTTGACTTACCATATGTTAGGTTACCTGTCCAGAAGTTAGACATCTTGTTTAAACTAGTTATCTAATCCTAGGATGGGGTGAATTTCCTTAGGAGGTGCCTGTCAGCTGATGAGGGAAGGAAGAGTGTAGCTCTCTAGTGTAGCTGGCTAAAACTGGGGTCACTTAGCCGCCCCCCTGCGCTGAAGGGATTCAGGTAGGATAGATTAGAATCAGGGCAAGGAAGGTGTGGGGATTTTGTTGTGGATTTTTGGTTGTTTTTTTTATTTCATGTGACCTGAACTCTGTTCAAAAGTCATTTTTGTAAGTAAAATGGATCTCAAATGTTGATGAGACTTTCTAGTGATAGTTTGAGCTAATGCTAAAAATAATGTGCTGAATGGTGTTAACAAACAGAGAGAACCGGAGACTGTAGTGTTTAGAAACAGCACAAGGTGTAAGAACCAAGTATATCAGCCACACTTCATTTGCATAAACAAAAAATGTATTCATGTGCGAAACCTTGCTGACTAGGAATTTAGCCATTCTGGAGCAATTGATGTTATACATATTTCTTTTTTGGTTTCTATCATTCTTACAGGGCAAAAGGGGTTCACAGCAGCATATGGTTTAGTTAAGATACTAAAATAACTATTGTAGAAAACTTTTGAGCTTTGAAAGAGGGAAGTAGCTGACAAAACAGGAAAATATATAGCCTTTAAGTCTCAGTTTAAGTAAGGATTTTTATAATGCCTTTACCTATATGAAATCAGTTGAATTACTGTAACGTATTTGTGGTATGAATTCTCCAGAACTGTTTAAACTTCAAATTAAGTGTATAAAGTGACAAATCACAATGATGTGAAAGATAAGATTTGATAACTCTTCAAAGGTTAAAATAACTGATTTGGTCTTTCTTAGAGTCAGAATGTAGAGAACTTGGTCCTGGAGGCTTATTTGTGTAGCAAACACATGCTTATGCTGTATAGCTATGTGTCTGCTATCTCAGATTTAATTCTCACTATGCAGCTCTCTTTATAACATTTTTTTAATTGTACAAACACTTAAAAGGTTGTACTTTATCTTCAGATCTCTTTATGTGATAAATAAGTGCTGCATATAAAACAAATAGTTTGATGCCTGTGGAAAAATATTAGGTCAATTAATGTGTATTGTTGCAACTTTGTAATCCTCTATTCATCTTTTTATCTATAAATTTCAAGGTCCTACCTTCAAAACAAAAAAAGTTCAGTCTCTTCAGTAGCTTTTTCATAGTTTATTCTAAAAATAAAAAATTATTTGCTGTTAACCATTTGAACCATTTGATGAAAGTAACCCATGAATTGGAAGGTTGATGCCTGTTTTATAAAAAGAAAAAAAAATCACTTAGTGGGAAATGAGTTATCAGTTTTGCAAACATTGTTTTTATAAATGTTGTCAGGTACAGGCAGTCGGGCATCTGCTGTCTATTGCACAAAAGCTTGCCAACTTTTCATTAAAAAATGTGGTTTTCACCCCCCCTTTGTAGTACTGGAAAAACATTCTATAAATAGATGTCAAAGTGGTGAGCGTTGCTTATTCATGAGATTTAAACACGAGTTTCAGGTAGCCGATTCAAAGACACATTCGGGATGAAGGCAATACTTGTTAATGTGATAACTTCAAAGCCTTCCTTTGGAGGAACTGGCACAGAAAGGAGGATGTCCTTACATTTTGTTGATAAATCAAGTTTTCAATTTCTAAAAGTAATTATTGTGTTAAACACTGTTGAAAATAGTACCTTCGTGTAGTTCCTCATTTTTCAGGATTTAAAAAATAAATAATTTAAAAAAAGACTTTGAGACCAAGTTCGTAGTTTGTTTGGCTGCTTCTGCAGACCAAAATAACTTTTTTACATATTGATGTAACATTTTCATGGGGAGGGAAGGAAGGTTAATGAGGGAATAAAGCCCTAATTGCTGAATTGGATTATTCCTCCACACTTTTAGCTCTGTAGATGGGTATTCAGCTGCTTAAAGCAGAAGCACTACACTGGAAAAGAACTCCTTAAAAACAGTACCATCATGATCCATAAGGGCTTTTTAATTCTTTAATTAATAGATGGCTTTTAAACTTCAATGCAGACTATATCTGCTCAGTCTAAAAATGAAATATTTTTCAAAGAAAGATAGGGGCCTTAATGTTAGAAGGAGCATGCATACTGTTACATGGAAACAAAACTCCTTGCTGCCATTTCTAGAATCAGTTTTCACTTGGACATCATGTTACTGAAAACTAAGCGGCTTTTACATTATCTCCATGGATGCACTTCACAGACTTGCCTCCCCCCACCACACACACGCTGCCTTGGTCTCTCTCAGCTGGAGGTGAGCCCAAGTTAGAGCAGTGTGAATATCAGACGTCAGTTCTGTGATACACTGCAGTACACTACAAAATGGTTTCTACTGAAAAAAACACCCAGGCGTTCTAAATGTTATTAATCTGTCATTTGTGCTAACACTAGTGCCAAAATTTAAAATTATCTTTTATTTGCTTGGGTTGTGTATAGGGATTCTAGTGTGCAGAGTAAACACTGTAACCCCCAATATTCTTTTGCTTTGGTTTCGGTGGATGTATTTGTGGTTACCACTTTGAAGTTTCTTACCACTTTGAAGTTTCTTAGTAAAGAGACCTCTGGTATCTTTGTTATTCAGATTACTTTTGTTCCAAAGTTCTACCTCCCAGTATTCAAAACAATCTGCTCTGTTAATGGGGTAGTTTGCTACAGCTGACGGCTGCTGGGAAGCATTGAGCTAGGAAGCACGTAACTTCTTGGGAAAAATGCTCTGTAAAGTGGCAAGAATAGTGAAAGAGATTTCCAGTTCCTACCAACTTTGCAGCCACAAAGTACAATTATTCTGTGTTTGTGTTTCATAAATAATTATAAACCCTGAATCAGCCTGTTGGAAGTATGCTATATCCTTAGAAGACATTTCTGGGGAGACTTTATCCTATTACTGTTCCAAACAATGTGCGTATAGCTATGAAAAGACTTAAGGAATTGATCTGGTGTGGTATGAAATTCTTCATGCATACTTGACAAGATTGCAACATGAGTTTTTTCAGCAGATACTACTACAATCCTTGCTTTACATATAAAACTCAAGTTAATGTATGCATGTTCTTATTCTTGTACTCCTTCGCATGTACATTGTTTTATATTCTGTCAGAGATGGGATACTAGAGGAGATGGATCTCTGTATGGCCATTCTTACATAATGTTTATAAGGGATTCTGATTTTCAGTGCATTGTGGTGTATTGTTAATGTTAACTTCATATCATTGCGTTATGAAATAGTTTTCTGAACTAGAGATGATTCTGTGTGGATGTGAAGCTGGGAGCTGTGGGCTGACATAGGCTTTCAAAAAAATCTACTTTGTAGCCTAGAACAGTACCTTCAACTCTTGCAGTGGCAATCCTGACGAGTGGTGACCCTTCCTTTAATGCACCATGCTTTAACAGGAGGGAATTTTGAGCTGAGCAGTTTCTGTCCTAGTCCCATTTTTACTGAACCAGCAGAGCTGTCTGAATAAATGGAAAAAAAAAAAGTTCATAGTTTTACCTGTAAGCAAGAGCACTAACTGTGTTCTGTTTCTCTCTTGTTTTCTTGGTTCAGAGATCACAAAGGACATCTCCATGAAGAACTTGAACATGAAGACTCTGTATGTTTGTGTTATACCCACCACAGCTGAATGTTGAGAATTCCATTTTTATGAATAAAACCATGTAGACTTTTTTCCACAAAAAATGACGTCAAATTAAATTAGTATGCTTTTAGATTAACATCCAAGTTGTGTACGGTACTTTTAACATCTCAAATTGCACACAGGATGTTTTCTACCAGTGCATGTCTAATATGCTGCTCTTTGTTTTCGAATACAATGTATTTTCATTATGTTATCTTATGATACTGTAAAAGCTGTTCAGAAAAATTTCAGAACTCCTTAACCTTAGATATCTATGCAGTAATTTGCCTGAAAGAAATGGGACTAGTACCTCAGTGATGCTGTTCTCTGCCTGCCCTTTATGCAGAGGGCATCTTTGATTTTCTAAACCATGGGTTACCTACAAGGCTCTATGATATATATACCATGTTACAATAACTTTGAAACTTATTTAAGGATTACCTGGATTTGTTCATTCATACTAGCTGGATTTTCATGAAGTGTGTGGCTGTTGATTTAAAATACTCCCTAATTTCAACACTTGGAACAATAAATTTGCTTCATCTCCAAACTCTTGTTTCCCTGAGTTCAGAGTACTTTGCTTCCTTACATTTTCTAAAGAAGATAATGCTTAGCACACTGTATAGATCAGGAAAACCTACAGAAACTTAAAATCTGAAAACGTCCACACTGAATGCCAGTGACTGTTTGGATTGTGATACTGACAGGTTTTGGGGATTTTCTTTGGTTAGGGTTTTGGGGGAGGGTTGTTGGCTTTGATTTCAGATTTAAAAGCAGTTTTAGATTGAAATTAGTGTTGGGTTTTTAGTTTTCATAATAATCGATATAACTTGCCAAATGTTTTAATGGTAACTTTTGTGTCTGTAGGCAAGTGAAATAACAGGCAACCTTTTTTCAGTTTGAGGATGTTTTTTGACTAGTTATCTTAAACTAGAAACTTAAGCACACTTAAGTTTCACTGCATTTCAATAGTGTTGTTAATCAGTGTTGAAACTTGCTATTGTACAGTGTACTGAACTTCAGAAGGTATATGTGCATGCAGCTGCCTTCACTGCTGTGCCTTTATTATTATCTTCCTGAGAACAAGATTACATACACCGCGAACAGGAGTATTAACGGAGAGTAATATTTTGTAAGAATAACAAAGTCTTGCTTAGCATGTTTTTCCATTGCTCTGTTTTTCATCTTTACACTATGAATATAAACCAAAGCTTTTTTGTGATAACACCGTGTTAGTGGGAATAACTATAACTGTAACTGTGTTTCTGTGTAACTACTGTGCTCTAGTGGACCATACCAAAATTGTAAATACTTGTTTGAAGTAAATCAAGTCTCTGGCATTCAGCTTACATAAAATTATTTTTATCAGTATTAAAAATGTCAGTGTCTGAACCTACTGAAACACTGGCTTGTTCAGTTTAATGAATATTGGACATTACCCTCTACCATTCCCTGTAAGTCAGCTTGCTTATCTTTTTATTGACGTAGTGACATGGAAATCAAATTTGGGTTTTTTTTTTGTTGGTTTTTTTTTTGTCACATTAAAAATGTCCAGGTTATGTCTTCTGCAAAGGTAAGACTGCTATTCCTAAGCTGAATAACTTTGCTTTATTGTGGAGAATAAATGAAGATGGCAAATGATTGCAATCTAAACCTCATTCTTAATGAGACAATCTAAGGGGACAACATTACTTGCTTTTTTAAAGACTTACTTGGGATTTAGCATTTTGTGTATGTGTATTTTTTTTATTTCTAAGGATGTTGGCTGGCCAAGTTCTTCCATGTAAGGACTGGATTATATTATTTTTATATATATATTTTTATATATATATATATACACACACACAAACACACATGTTTTCCAGTGAATTAAAAGCTCAGCTAAGACTTATGAATTCACTCTGAGTTACAAACAGAAAAAGGTAATCTTCAACAGATTTTTTTTTTTCTTTCTCAAATATATTTATAGCTCCTTAATGTAAAAAATAATCTGCCCTTAAGAGAAGAAATACTTCTTGTGACCTTAGTCCAATAATCTCATACCTCACATGAGGTATAATTGAATTGGGTTTCCTGGATTTTCTTTAAGTAAATGACTGCTTTATACTGAGAATGAAAACTGGCCTTTCCCTTGACTTTATACATGAGCTTTCTCTGTGAAGATGTTCTGCAGAATAGCACTGCCTGTCACGCACTGTTAAAATAGATGCAGGCATGCTGATAAAACTTAGTCAGAGATAAAGGATTTAAATTACTCACAGGAAAGAGGTGAAGGAAAAATATTGCTAATAATTCTGTGTGTCCCTTAGTTCTTCAAGACCTATGCAAAGGCAATAGGCTTTAAGACAAAGTTAGCGAAGACAGTACTTTATTTTTGTAGACCTGAAATGAGTCTGGTTAGTTTGTGCATGAGGCTGCATGAAGGTTGCTGTATTAGCATAACTACCTATTACCTGCTTCTCAGAGAGTGTTTATGGAATAATAGAGTTTATACTGTACTCTGAAGAGCAACCTAAAAACCAAAGGGAGGCAAGCCATTATTTCAAGAAAAGGAGATGATGATAGACTACAAACTAGATGTGAAGCGCTTGTTTGTTTGTTTGTTTTTTAATCCTGTTTCACCACAACTTCATGTGCAAACAGGAGGCTGGAAGAATGCTTTCCTGTGGGTTTCTAGTCTTACCACAAAAAATGAGACTAAATATGGCCAAAAAGATAATGGAATGTTGAACTGCTTTTGCTGAGTCTCCACAGTGTAGGTACAGAGTGCACCTGTAATGTAACACTTGTATTCAGACACAGCCTTAATGGAGGGATGCTGCCTACCTGGCGCTTGATATTTGCATAGGTGTGGATGTCTCCTAGATTTGTCTCTAATGATAATTAGCTGCATTTCTTTCATTTGAGTAAAATACAGATATATATTCATATTGCTTGAGCTGGAAGTAAACGGTACCACGCTTGGAACAGCATGAGAAAGTACTTCCACTCGCTCTCAGTATGCGAACAGGGAATGCTGAAAGTCCCGTTCCGAGTGGCAGTGTAGCACAAAGGATTACCTTTCAAAGAAGGGAGTATGTTCAGCTAGTCCTAAATCTGTCTTTAGAGAAGTTGACCCAAGAAATCCTTCAGTAAGATCTGTTTTTCTTTTCCAAATGAGACTTGAGCTTAAAAATTAGAGGACGAGCTTTTCAAGTAGCTGTACTCTGTAGGGCATGCAGTGTAAACAATGGAGTTAAAGCTGTTTTCTCTTCATGTAGTTGATTGTGCTTTTCTTCTGAGGTACTGATTCTTCAAAGTGAAATGGGTGTTGTATGGGCACAAAGTTACACTACCTGTTTCTTTCCAGGGTTATGGACTTAATTTCCAGGGTCAGAAATTGTGTATGGTGCCCGTTGGTGCTTCCCTTGCTCTGCTTCACCTCGGTCTCCTTTCCTCACTGCACAGACTTTTAATTCTTCCTTTTTCCTTCTTCCTTTTCCTTTCTCTGTGGGTTTTTTGTTTTGTTTTGTTTTTGGTTGGTTGGTTCATTTGGGTTGGGGTTTTTTTACCTTGTTGCTTGTAGTTTCTCAGCTGTGGCTTTCTGTCCACATCCACATACTCCTCATGGGTTGTGATGACTGGAACAGAAATCAAAGTGTGCCCTTGCACTCTCCAGTCTGATCATATCACAAGGATGGAAATGCGCATAAATGCTATTTCTGTCTTTGGTAGGATCAGTAAAAGCTGGCAGAAGGGAAAATTCAATATGCTTAGAACAGGTAATGGAAGAATGAGACCAGAGTTATCAGAGGACGCTGCTGAAAATGCTGCTGGGTCAGTTAACTTTACATCAACGTTTTACATAAGGAGTATGTAATTAAAAAAATAAATTTGTTGCAGAATTATAGTTTAATTTTATTTTCAGCTGCCACTTTATTAGTTGGCTATGATCTCTTATCTCCAAAACATACTGACAGTGAATGTTAGGAACAAGTTGTGACCCATTTGGGTGAACTTGTGCTTTTTCTGCTTTCCTTCTCCACATCCATTTTTAGTGTTCTTGTTTCATTATTCTGGATAATATCTAATCATTGCTTGAGAGAATTTGTCTTATGGGATCTTCAAGTGGGGAATGTTTCCTACTAATTTTTTTATTGAGTTTTTTTAATGCACGTCTATAACCTCATCTAGGTTGGGGTAATAATAGTATCTTGGCTTGATGTGATACTCTTCAGGATTTATATACTTCAATTAGCTTCCCTCTTAAATAGCTTGTTACACAAATTAGGTCCCAGACCACTATTGCCTCTCTCTGCATAGAGAAAAACACTACCTAGGCACTCACAGAACTGTGTTCCACCATTTATTGTACTCTGTAGGAGTTCGTATCCTTGAATTCTGATGCAGTCTGCTGACCTTCTGCTGTTGCCTTTCACCTTGATAGCAGTACAGCACTCAAACTCATTGAAATGTGTGCAGCATCCAGTGATCTGCAAGAGCTGGACTCTGCTGAACCAGCTTTTTGCTGTTGGGGAGCTGTAGGCACTGGTACAAAATAGATCTGTTGTTAGAGCTGTATCCAGAAATCATGGTGCTGTGGCTTAAAAAAAGAAAAATGGAGACATCTCCCCCCCTCCCTGTCCTATTTCCCCTCCTTGTCTCAATCAACAGCCCCTTGAATCTATGGAGGCTGGTTTGGGCTCAAAGTGATTTGCTATCTGTCGCATTTCTACCAGAGAGGAATTCAGTAGCTGATCCGAATTGGCACCCTTGACAGCATATTTAGCAAAAGGGCCTGGCATTGACCAAGGCTGGTGACAGGATGACATCCTCGTCAGGATTAGCCAAGATACACCAGCAAAGCTGTGCGGACAGTACAGCAACTGGGCTGTTTGCTCCCTGTCAGTCCAGTTTCCATCTTTCCTCAGAATAAATCAATGTAATGGTGGATCAGGCTAGCTATATACCATAGGAATTGTATTTCCTTTTTCAGTTGAATGTACAACAGTCAAAAACTTGCATTTCTGTTTTGCTTTCATGCAGTAAAAAAGTAGTGACTGTTGGTATCCTTCTGCAAGTAACTTCCTTCCAGAGAGGTTTTAAGGAGAGAAAAATAAATCAGTTTCTTCTCATCCTGTTGTAAGTTGAATAGCAGTTGATCAGCTGTATGGCCCTCTTGCAACTCAGTCTCCATTTTTCTGTCAGCAAAGGTAGAGTCTAGGTATATTACTGGTTAAGCACAAAGCAATTACTCAGTATGTCAAGTCATTTTTTTCTCTTTATCTGATTTCTTCTGGGATAGACTCTTGACACTGATTAAACAGATTGAAAAAATAGTGTATGCAACTGCATAACAAAAGGTGAACTACAAAATAGTCTCAAATAGTTTCCTTTAACATTTTTCTTTCAAAGATGGAATGAAAGAGTGAGCAGCACAGTGTCATCCACGCACAGAAGCAGCTTTACAGTATGAACGCTACTTGCTGAGTTAATTTTACCCTTGCTGTGCTGTGAGTGGTGGTTAACTGGGGTTGGGGGGAGGCTGTGTCTTCAATTATCTAATATTTTCCCCAGTTAAAATGTTTATGTAACAAATATAATTATAGCTTTTATGTAATTGGGGGGGATCCTACTTCAGTATGTCTGGGTATCTCAATTAATTTCCAGTCATCTGTCTGTACAAAGTTCTAATTAGGGGTCACAAAGCTCCTCACAAGACTTCTAAAGTTCCTTGTAGATGAAATTAGAATAAAATTGCCCCTAAAGATATTTAAATTTTTTTAAGAGACTTTCTTGGGCCAGAGATAAGGGAGTTCTGTATACATTATCCTAATTTTGCAATTTGTTCCAGTTCTCTTTAGTGTTCAAAATAGTGCAGTTGAAATCTCCCAAATAAGCAAAATGCACCCTGGCACTTAATGTTTGCTGTATTTGATCAAGTATGACAGCTGGACAGCTGCACATAAGGTACTTCCATGGAATACCGTTTGTAGTATACCTGAAGGACAAATTTACTTTTCAAGTCAGCAATTTTGCAAAGGTGAAGACTATAAAAATTTAGAGATAGGGCATGTGTTCTGTGATTAATAGTGCTGGCAAACCCCAAAATCATGGAATCTTTGGGACTTAAGTTGCTGATGGATATCATAGGCCAGGCATTGCAAGAAGGAGGAGGGGAAGATAGAAGCAGCATGGCAAATTTAATTTAGGAGATCTTATACTGCAGATCTTACTTATGGACATTATATAATCTAAACAAGGATGAAGGATCCTGAATATTCCTGAAGATAAGTGAATGTTTGTAAGATGAAAAAGAAAAGTTACCTACTGGGTCAGCTGAACAAGCCAAAAAATAGGCTTATGCTCTTAGAAACCAAGAGCTTTCCAGTAGAGGGAGTTGCAATGGATTAGTAATTAAACAAGAACTAATAATTTCATACTCTTGCCAAACAACACAAATACCAAAAAAAGCAAGCACTGGGCTGTATAAACAAGTCTATTTGTAAGATGATGAAGTAATGTTTCCACTCAAGTACTGATAAGGCTCCTACTGCAGCACTGTGTCCAATTTCGGGAACCACGCTATGAGGAAGATGTTGACCATTTGGAGGGAAGCCAATGAAGAGAAGCAGGAATAAGATCTGGGAAACATGACCTGTGGGGAAAGACTGGAAGAACTGGCATGTTTAGTCTACAACAGAGAAGACTGAGGGTGAGATGTGATAAGTCTTCCAATAAATAAATAGTAATTGCAAAGAAAATAGTAATGAACTAGCTTTCAAGAGGCTTGCAGTTAAATTGGATTGAAATTTAGGCCACATATCAGGAAAAGCCACCTGATTATAAGAATAATCTGCCCCTAGAATGGGTGGCCTAGGAAGGTGACAGGATTTTCATCAAGGGTGGGTTTAAGAAGGTGTTATGACAGGGTCTCCAAGGAATAGCTTGGATACAGATTGCTCTTCCTGGAGCTGGGTGTAGGCTGGAAAACCTCTCAAAGCCTTTTGTGACCCACTTTTAAATTTATTTTCTCACCTAAGGAAAAGATGAGTTCTCAAAAATTTCTTGATAAATTTCAGCCTGTCATTTGCTAATCTATGAAAATTACTGTGGAAAGAAGAAAATAAACTGTTTATTAGTTCTAAGGTATGTTTTCTAGTCAGATGTCTATAATAATGTGTCCATCATTCTGATGTCTGAACACCTCAATGGCACCTTGAATGCTTTTACTGCACTCTATTTGATTTTATATTTAACTATATTCTAATGTCATCTGAAAGACACATGCCAGCACAAATGCTGCTTAGGTGGGTCAGACCTGCATTTGAATATACATAGTAGGTTATTCTGTATGTGGTTTATCAGCTATTGCATGTACAAGCCAGATGCACTAGCAGATTTTGCTGGCAGTATTCGGGTACCTTCAAGAATCTGTCATTCACCTGATGTTAAACAACTAGCATCTAACTCAAAAGATCAGCTCTGATGGAGGAATTACAGTGACTGTATTAAAGGCACAGAAAGGGGATTAAAAAAAACCAACACAGGTTATATTTATCTGTGTGTGTGATGGCTACTTGTCCCAAAGGGCAGTGGAGAGGACAAACTCAAACTGGAACATTTAGCTTATACCGCAGATAACTGGATGATACTATTAGTCTTGTGGACTTGGGAGGAGCTTACTCCTGATCTTAATTCTCCAAATGAATTAGCACAGAAAAGTGTCTTGAGTTCTTCTTTACCCCCTTTTTTTTTTTTAATGGTCTTTTTTTTTTTTTTTTTTATGTCTTTTTCAGCTGCTTTGCTCTTCTCTCAGTGGTGCAAACTTAGAGTTCAAAAGTAACAAAGCAGATTAACTGGTGAACAGCCACAGGAGTTTCTATTTTCCCCACCCTAAAATTAAATTAAGGAAAAATTGAGTATCTCTGAAGAAAAAAGTAAAAAAGCAGCCATGTAATGTCTCTTCCACAGTGATTATGTGAAGAGGTAATCACTGATGATGACATGTTATCAGAACATCTATATTTGTGATGTTTCAAGTGTATTGATGATCAACATCGCAGGATTAGTATTCTTTTCTAATCTATGTCCAGTGCTAGACTTTCTGCATTTTATAATACAGAGTTCTGAATCTCAGTTTTACAGAAGGCCTTCAATCTCTTCCACTCTGTAACTGAGTACAGCCACTGCCCCATGAACCTGTGCTTTCACTTTTATCGCTTCTGTACATTAGCCAAAAAACACTGGCTATTTCAGGCTATACATAATCCAAATAGATGTCTTCTTTCCCCTGAGGAAAATAGCAAAGAACCAGTAAGGTTCATCATTTAAAACATGGAAAAATCTACAAAAAAGTACTACAAATGTAGACTTAATGGTCTGTGTCCAAATGACATTTTTCTGATGGTATCATCAAATACAAAATGCAAACAAAAAAAAGCCTATCATGAAGAATGACAGCAATCTTATCAAAACTGAGTTTGACAAAATTGTCACATATTTAGCACTAAGGATCCCAAAGCATTGTTTCCCTTTTCCATATTTCTCTGTGATGGTACGTCGCACAGTGCAACACTGTTCTTTGACTGTGATCTTGTTTTGGCAACTGGCTGCCCAGTGGTTTTTCACTCCTGCCCTTCTAGTCTCTTATGTATGGACTCAAGGGATTATTGGACCCAAAGCTACGTTTCTTAAGCAGGATTTGTCTGTGCTGAACCTGAAAGGCACGAACATGGTGACTGCCACCAGGGGGTCCAGTCTTAACATCTTCCCCCCCCTCATCACTGACACACTTTGAATTTCTTAAGAATGGTAGTCATGTTACTTTGCTGTCTTCCAGAAAGGCATTTTGCAGCTGACAGTTCAATAATGTCTATTTATATTTTTAAACGTTAAGGGTCTCTTTGAAGACTTGGCTTTTGGTCTGTCCTGAGTTAATTCCTACTTTCAGATTTCTTCTGTGATGTACATGAGTTGCTAAATGAAACTGTGACTTTACTCGTTAATTACATCATGTATATATGACATGAACAGTGAAGTCACTGAGGGGAAAAAAAAAAACGAAACAAAACCACTATTTCTCTTAAGGCAAAGAAATATGCTGATTATTTTGTAGGTTTGCATTTTTAGAAGCTAATACATTAACTTGAAGCCTGTGAGTCTTGTCCTGCTTTCTACTTAGCTCAGTAGCAAAGTATCGGCTCTGTCTGCAATATTCCTCCCAAAGCTGCCATTCAGAGCGTGAATCCAAATTAATCTTTGTATATGATGTCAAAACAAAAATAGAGAAACTGACCCAGGAGTCACTAGCAGCACGTTAATTCTTAAATAGTTTCCATTATAATAGGAGGGGGGAAGAGAAAAGGAATGAAGTTGGAACAAAATGAAAGGTTTTCATGCAATTATATATAATGAAGAGAAAAAGAAGACAAGGGAACAGAAACACAGAGTATATGTAGTCTTTTTTGCAAGATTGTCTTCCTTAAGCAGATGGTTTTAAGGTGTTGAGTTGCAAGAGGCCAAAGTAATTTACATGGGGCAATAATATCAAACAGTTTTTATACACCTTTGTAATAATATGCCTAAAATATTTCCAGTTTAAAACTATTTTTTACATGGAATAAGAATCACTTTGAAAAAATATATCATTCCCTTCAAAACAGTTATTAAAATATTTTATAATTGTAGCTAGCAGTTTGTGTTACGGGTCTCAGCATTTTCCTGTATTACACTGGATATTATCAGTAGAATACAGTTACAGTAGAGCTTCTTTTTTGGGGGGTCATGGAGGTTGGTAATATGATAATCTTAATCTTATGGTCATCTTAACAAAAGAAAGCAAATTAATTCCATTTGGGGCTAGAAACAAAATGCAGGGCTGTAAGGTTAACAGAATTTTCTACCTGCTCACGTCTCTTATTACAATACTCCAGGACTGGTTCAGAAATTTTTCCAGCCTTGTTGAATATATCCCCTAACCTGGAAAGACTTTCTTAGAGCAGTACCTTATCTCTGTTCACATAAACATGTTAGTGTCACTTATGAAATGCACGTTTAGCACATATGTCAGCAATGAAAGGCTGTCTATGACACTGGTGGTTTCAGAAAGGAATTGCTCCCCAGTGCCAGAATTTAGAGTGCAATGAAATCACAGTGTGAAAATGGTGGTAGCAGTTAGTGTCAGTAATAGTTGTAGTAGTAATCTGAGCACAATTTTATTGCATTAAGTATAGTTGTTCTTATTTAATTTTGATTTCAGCATCATAAAACTTGCAACCAAGATTCAGACTTCCCCGCTGACCATTAAAGGTATGATCCGTAACGATGAAACTAGAGGGAGACTGAATGTAAGAGATCATTTCAAACTAGAACGCAACCATTTTCTGCTTCTAAAATAAAGATCCTAGCTCCCGTCTTTCAAAAATAAAGCTATACCAATGTTCTCTGAAGACCACCTTGTTTTAACAACCATTGCATTTAAGTCAAGGGATGTTACATAGAAGAGCTTCTTGCAGGATGCACTGTCTGAGCACTGGTGAGTGATCACAACACCTCAGTATCATGCTGAGGAAGACGAGGCAGTTTCTGAAGCAGACAAATCTTCATCTGTTAGTGGTTTTCCAAAGATTTAAAAGCGGCACTTTGGGTTTTTTTGAGCTTAGTAGAAAGCCCATGTACATCTGGCAGAACTGCTGTCTGCTTTCGGTAAGATGCTCCACTTAATCAGCAGACTGTTGAATTTTGCGTTAAATCCAGCTTTCAGATAGACTTAATGTCATGATTAAATGGCTAATACTAAAACCATAGAAAAGCTGCAATGTGTTATATTAATTCAGAGGTGGCAAAAATAGAGAACATGAAACAAAGGGATGTATTTGGGAGAATAAATTTTTATAGCTGTTGGTCAGACCTACATAACTTGACTAGGAGTTTGTACTTTGGAAATCAGGAGTTCCATAATAATGCAATATGGTGCAATAATGAGTACAAACAAAAAGGGTGTACAGGTGGAGATACAGATTTAATCAAGGAAAGTGAATATTTACACCAAAATAAAAATATTTTTGAGTTTAATTAGTGAAGCTCTTAGGGATTTAAGATCAATAGCAAGTTAGTAAGGATTTGAGATGAGATCTGTGGCTGTTGGTACGTGTGCACTTCTTCGAGTGTCATTTATGGTTTTCTGTTGGATAGTCTATTTTTCCTAATATAACAATGATATTAAAAATCACTTCCCACAGCTCATCTATATTTACAGTTTTGAGAAACAACAGTGTAATATCCTTTATCCTCCCATTCTTTGGATAAAGCTTGTTAGTGAAGAAAACCTAGACCTGTTATGCCTCTAACAGCTGAGGCTGAAACTTAGTTCAGGAGTTCTCAGCAGAGCAGAGTTGAATTAAAGAAGTAAGTTTTTATGTCCTGAGTACAATATATAAATTGCTGACCTTGAAACTTCTTAGAAATATCAAACTAAAGATGATTTTTTTCAATTCCTTAAACTATTGTCTCTATTTCACAAATGGATAAACAGAATCAACTCTTACCATTGTCGTCTTTGTAGGGATGGTGAATTGGTACAGTGTGGTACATAAGATCTTGAACTGCTATGTTCTCCGCTGCTACGCAAGAACAGGAAATAAAGCACAGAATAAAACATAATCTATTTTTGTGTTGCTTATGTATTGCTGGAAGTATGGGAATTTGTTCTACCCTTAGTATTTCTCTTCATTTTCATGTAATTTGCTTTCCCCTGTGGCTAATAAGAGGATCAAGGCCTAACATTAAAATGAGATGTAACAAATGGAAAAGCAAGAGTGAGCTGGAGGATGAAAGTGTCATCATGGGCTTATCTGGGGCTCTCAAGCTTGTATGCAAACCCTGAAACTGAAAGGGGTGGAAGGGCTGGGTTTTTCTTTCCCCTTCTTTACCTCTTTCTGTCTCCTCCCTCCCATTTGCTCAATGGTAAAATGCTGCAATGTTTCACAATCACTTTGACAAAAATTGCTACATGGAAACATTTGCGTAGTCTTTGTTCATTCCTATGCAAAACATGATTTATTGAAGGTTGTAGCTTGACGAGGTAGCATCTGAATATATGAGCACCACTTTTCCATAAGAAAGGAGGGTTTACTCGTCTTTACCCACTTAAAAGTTGAATCATTTCCTATAAATACACTGAACATAATGAGGATTTAGGCATGAAACAGTCTGTACTAGCATTTTAAGAACCAATTTTGTATTTTTTTTTTTGTACACTTGAAATACATGCCAGGCTAATCTTAGAATGCCTTTTAAAGCTTAGCAAGGTCAAATAAGTGCTTTGTGCAATCACACACGTAAGTTGTATTTAACTTTTCATTAACTTTTCAGTGTGCTAAAAAATATGCATAATTCATTTCCCTGCTGTTTTTATGTAACCATATGATAAATGAATAGGAGAGGGGGAAAAAAGATAAGATATTGGTGAAGCTTTGTCATGTATGCCTACCACTGAGAAACCACTACGACTGCCAACTCAAAGGGCGTGCCACTGTATAGCTTCATTTTTATTCATATCTCAGTAAGTTATATAATTAAAAGAATATTAAGCTGTACTAAGTATGTCTACTCGAACACCCCCTTATAATTGTAGAACTTTGCAATAATTACTGCTTTAGTATAGACTTTCTGATTAATATATGCCATCACAGTTCACTAAAAGTAAGAAATGTGTGTACATAGTCTGTGAGAAGTTTTAAGGAATGGACGAAGATTTGCTGATATCTTTTTCCTGTGCTATGAAAGACAGTTGCTTTTCCTTTATGGGTTTACTCTTGTATAATAAAACAATTTTTTTTTTTTTTTTTTTTTTCAAATATTGTATCTTCATACCTAGGTTTGCTCTCTTTGGTCTTACATAACTGAACATACACTTAAGACTGTCCTCTGTGCTTATATGCAGATTACAAGATGATCATAACATCTGGGCAGATACTACTTTGCACTGTATTCAGTGCCTCATCTAAACCTTTAACGTTTGCCTTAGTGCAGAAATTCCTGGATTTTCGTTACTGAAGCTCTCATAACGTTGAATCAAATGTGTATTTTCAATTTTGCCAACTGTTGTAGACTAAATGCAGAAACAGCTAATAATCATTTGTTTAACCAAGAAATAAACTAGAGACAGTAGAAAACTTAGAGGGAACAGTAATAACTTAATTTACAAGACCTAGCCCTGCCTGCCTCCTCCCACTGTTAACAGAACAGTCCATCTTTGGTACCTCCGTTCTGTGCAAATACCTTGTTCCTTTCTTCATCAGCAGAGAAAGTAAGGAAACAGTTTGGAGTAACCCGAGGTATTGGGGAGAAAGTCTTGATGGTCATCCCAACCTGTTTGTTCCTGAAGAAAACAAGTCATTGAATTGCAAACTGGAGCATTTCTGAAAGAGTCAGGGACTTTTTAGTCTTACTACTTTAGTCTTTAGACTTGCCAGTCATTCCAGAACTGTTTTAGCAAGCCATCATGGAAGGACTGGCAGACCATCACCCACAATCTTTTCCAATGTTATTCTAGCTTTTGTTTTCTAACATACCCCAGTTCATTCCTGCTGCCGAGGTCCATGCTTTCTAGGCATAATTAGGACAGCTAGCTGTGTGTAGTAACCTTTTTAGTTGCCATGCTCAGGAAATGTGGTACATTAGATTTTTTTCTTCTGCTATTCAGTCAGAAAATTGTTTATTTTGGTGAGATACATAAATTGTAATGTAATATATAAAAGTAATATTTGCCTCATTAGGTAGTGTTTGTAAATGAGGGTAGACTATGCATCAGCCCAGAAGCAATAGCAGACTAGTAGCAAAATAACATTTGCATAGGCATTGCAAAGAAACGTAAACCATGCAAATTCCATCTTAAGAGAATAATAATTCTCCCAATGACTTGTTTGTGTTAGGATACCACATACATATAAGAAAAAGTTTAAACCACCTCTAAGAGGTAATTAAATTTTAAAACTTCAGGGGGTGGGTGTCCGAGTGGGATGTTTTTGTGCAACATATCTGTATTCTGTGTTAAACGCTATCCCCAAAGTAGTTTTGATCCAATTATCACCAGAAAATGCTAGAGATAAGGTAGTATTTCCAGGATCAGTAAAACTGGAGGAACTCAGGTTGCTCCAGAAAAGCATTTTAAAATAAGATTCATCCCTATGTTGATCCATGATTAATTAAAAGTTGTGTAGAAAGTTAGATTGAGAGATACTGCGGTTTGGATGCTCTTTGTCAGTAAATTGTCATTGCTGATAAAGATCAGATTTAAAACTTTAAATGACAATTTTCATAGCGATAGGAATAAGAAAGAAGTTTCAACAAATCTGTTTGATGAGGATGGTGGAGGAGAGGCTAATTTCATTCATCTGTATGGGATATAGAGTAGTTGAGGCTGGAAGGCACTTCCAGCTTCCCTGCTCAAAGCATGTTCAACTACAGCAGGTTACCCAGGACTGTGTCCAGTTGGGTTTTGAGTGTCTCTGAGGATGGAGAGTCCACAACCTCTCTGGGCAATTTCTGTCACTGTTTGACCACTCTCACAGTAAAAAAAAAAGGTAGGGTTTTGGTTTGGGGTTTTTATTCCATTCAGATGGAATTTCCTGGGATTCAGTTTGTGCCCATTGCCTCTTGTCCTGTCACTGGGCACCACTGAGAAGACCCCGGCTCCATCGTCTGTATTCGCTGCCACTGGGAATTTAACCACATGAATAAAATCCCCCTGAGCCTTCTCTTTTCCAGGCTGAACAGTCCCAGCCCTCTCAGCATCTCCTCATATGACAGATGTTCCGGCCCCCTAAACCTCTCCCTGGCCCTTTACTGAACTCATTCCAGTAAGTCCATGCCTGGACTTAACAGTCCCTGTTCTGGGAGCCCACCAGCACTGGACCGTGCACTCTAGATGTGTCTCACCACTGGTGAGCGGGGGAGATGGACCACCCCCCTCGACCTGCTGGCAATGCTCTGCCTAATACAGCCCAGGAGGCTGTTTGTCTTTTTTGCCATTAATACAGAGCCTTTTTAGATTTTTTTTCCTCTCTTAACTGGGGCAATCAGTTGACACTATAAATTTATGCTGATGCAAATAAAATCAGAATTTATTGTCCAAGAAAAAAAACTACAAGTAATTTTAAACTGGGAGTAATTTTTTACCTAAAAGTTCCAGATCAATATAAATCAGTATGTTGCTGAAATGCTACAAGAAAACAAAAAGCTGAATGAAAAATAAGAAAAAAAGGCTTGTACTTTTTCCATCCATAATGTATTCCATGTCCACGTTTTTTCCTTCCTGCTTTTTACACTCATCACTAGAATACATGTCCAAGATCATTAGACAAATATATGGATTTAATTATAAAACAATGTAAGAGATTAATCCTATTGAAGAGCTTAATTTAGGTGCGTAGTCACCTTAAATTCCTCTCAAGATAATGGAAAGATGCAAATGGTGATACTGAAGAGGTCTTAGGAGACCTGGAATGCCATCTGGATGCAATTACTTCTCTTTTTGTTGTTTTATATATGTGTGTATACATCTATATGTATGTATGTGAGTACACACACACTGGAGTCTAAGAAGAATGCTCCAAACTTCAGCATTCTGGTTCAGTATATTGAATATAAGCCTGTGTAATCATGATGATATATTAAATGTACAGGTAAGAGCCTGGTAAGAACCCCCTCTTTTAAGAATTAAAGCCTGTAGGTGGGATCACACATGAATCTTAGGGCCATACATGCTAAGAATATCAACTGTCTCGCTGCTGCCATTTCCATATGCAGTTAACCACATAAACTACTGAGACAGCACATCGTATCAGGCATGCTGGTAATTGTGGGATTAATTTGCAAGTACTTTGCTTGGAGGTACCTGAGTCTATCCATGTCTGACAGGAATGCTTATGTTCATCTCACCTCAGAGCTCATTTGTAGTAATTGCTAAGAGATTCAAAGTGACTATTTATAGAGTGCATTGGAGAAATAAGTACTATATTCATTAGCAGAAGTTTTGGCCAGAAGCTGAAAAAGTGAAAAAGCAGACTTCAACGTTGATAAATTGCAGAGCGGTCTAACAGCATTGTTAACTTCCTTTTGCAGTGACAGGGGTCTCCTGAGTGGATCCAAGGGCTTCCTGATTGTTTTTCCTGGCATCTATGACTTAAAGCAATCACTTGCTTAAAATGCACATTGGCAGATTTACCTTGCCCTTGTGCTGTTTTTTATTAAGAGTTTAAGTATGAAAGGTAAGCGGGCTTCCCAACAAAATAGCATGAATGTAATTTACAACCTTCAATCCAAAGAAGATATTTTAAAATGTTGTTATTCTCAAAGCAAATGAATTATTCTTAGCCAAACAGCAGCAAACTAAATCTGGTATTTATAAGATGACCACTGGGACCATGTCTAGATTCTGTATGCCTTGCTAAATCGACTTTATTCACAACATGAATTTTGTGTTATTGATAAATATTTTCTTTTAGGAATTTCATGTAGTGTTTTTTCTAGCAATTTCTACTGAAACCATTGATGACAACTAGTATTTAAATCAATTATTCTGTTTCCCCTTGGGAAACTGCTGTAGAAAGCAAGGACTGACTTTTAAATTTATAGGAATGTCGAGAAAAGTTTGCCAATACTGAGCTTGTTTTCCAGTACTGACCTTTAGATGCTGCTTTGTTTTCACTGCTTTTTTGGATTTTACTCTTGCTTCTGAAATGACCCACATCCCATGTCCAAGGACTTAATTATCTTCCACATTTAAAATCTCTGTTACTAGCACTAAGGATGATGCAAACTGGTGCCTATTTCACTCTATCAGTATTTTTTCTCGGAAAACAAAGTCAGACAAGCAGTTGAAAAATGAGAAGAAAAGAACCATATTTGAGGAGATTATTTGTGATTATGAATGACTACTGTCCTCAAAATACAGCTAAAAGTTGTCTGTTTTTCTGAACTGTAAAATAACTGTGCTGTGATTTAACATTCAGTAGTTTACCGTCTTTTGTTCCTCACATCTACAGTGTTTTCAGGGTTTTCAATTCAGCACTGCATCCACTTGAGCATTTTCCTTTGTGTACTTTCCTGTGAATAAATAAATTCAACAAAATATGTAAGTGGTTCTTAAAGTGATGCCATTCTTACTAAAACTTTTAATTTTGCCAACTGAGTTCTCACAGTAATCTGTGGAATGGGTGTTATATAGGATTTTGGATTTTCTTTAAAGCAGACCTGCTGCATAATTTAAGAGGATTGTCTCAATGTGTTGCAAAAAGGTCTGAATATTGCAAAAAGCTCTTTCTCACAATTTACTCAATGCATATAAAGGAATTTTGTGACTGCTAATTAGTTCAGGGATAAAAAAAGTTATTCTGGCCCCACTTATATACATGTATTCAGTAGATTATGACAAAGCAAGTAAGATTATGCATCTGATAAGCTAACTTGTGGTCCTTTCAGAAAATGTACAATCATAATATTACGTTGGCTCCATTTGCCATATTCTTCTGATTCATTTCTGTTGTGGTGGGTTTTGTATCCTCGTTTTTGTAGGCTTCTTGTTGTTTGGTAGGTTTTTTGCTTGTTTTTTGAAATAAAGGTGTTATGGACACCTCCGTTGAAGTTCTAAATGATGCAGAAAATGGCTTTTTATGTTGTTTCTGACTAAGTGGTTTTGGGTGCAAGATCATCAACTTTATGCCAGGTTTAACAAATTACTTACAGTTTGAGAATTCTTTTTGCCAGGGAAGCACCAGATTTATTTTATACGGAAATCAATTAGTAACTTTTAGTAAATCTTATTTCTAGCCAGGGTCACTAGTGCCAACAGGGTCAGCATAAGAACTTTGTTCAGGCCCTGTGTCTGGCCTATACCATTGCTTCTAACATCAGATGGATGTTGAAGTCTGTCTACTTTTCGCACAGCTGAAGCTAGGCCCTATCAAGGTCATTTCACGTTAAGTGCAAATATAACGTGTGCTTTGCACTTGACTGTTTTTGCTTTGATACTGAATTAGAACTGTGAAATGATGGTTGCAGAATATCCCAATATATCTAATAATCCTCTGGTCAACTTTTTTTTTTTTTTTTAAAAAGAACAAAGCAGAGAGCAGATTTTTGTTATCTTCTCCTAGTCTTCTGTAGTGCATACGACGTTCAAACGTTAAATGCAAAAAGCACCTTCCTCGTGCTGACTGCTATAAAACTTCATGGCAATGTCACAGAATGTGTTACTGTCACAGCCTTTGTCTGTCATTACTTTTGCTTTTAAAAACAATAGAGATTTAGGACTGGTTGGCTTTTCACTGGGAGACTGTTATGTGAGGGTGTGAGATTACTGCAGGAGATCACACTGGCGATTCACAGGGATATGCTTTCTACTGTAATCAGATGCTGGACTTATGCCATAGTTTGGTGGCATATGATACCATGGGAGTTTTTTCTTAATAGCAACTAAGGCTAGGTCTGAACATTCTGGTAATTAAATGTCCAAATTCGTTATAAAAGAGTAGGACTTCATGGCTGTGAGTCAAATATGGGTACTCCAGATATCCTTCCTGGTCCTTATATTTCACAAAGCTCTGTACTGTTGTATAACAACTCTTCGTACAATGTTTCTGCCTGCTTCATAAAGAATGATGACAGGTTTTACAGTTGCACTTTGCTCTGTTAATCTACGTACTACTACATTTTTGGCAGATCCAGTATTCTTCACTTTCTTTTTTAGTGTTGCCATTTGGCACCAACAACACTTCAAAGGTAAACTCTGTAAGTGCATAAGGATTCCTTGGGATGGAAGAGGTTATGTATATATGATATGAAAACATTGTAGTTATATGCTTTAATACATACATCTTTTTTTAGAAGTTTCTTAAAGGATACTGAAATATGAACAGCTATTTCATTCTAACATAATACAGCCAAACTATAAGTTGTTGAACTGGCATCCATTATCACCTCCTTTTTGAAATTTCCTTGAAATTCCTCCTCCGTTTTGTTAGTGTGGAAATTAAGCTCTAGGTTGTGAAAATTACGTGAAGCTGAAACCTGAGAACAACTATCTGACAAGTATAATTCACTATTAGATTATTCAAACTTAAGGCAAGTATACTGCCAAAGTGTTTGGTGATTACATGATCTCTGCTCTTTCACATTCTTTTGACAAGTAGATTACCTGCACTATGCATATATTCCCCCATTAACCAGGAAAATGAGGAAGAATTTAAAGGAATATCTAAACCTCACCTTAGGTGAGAGAACGTGCAATGAGTTTAGGGAAAAACATAATGCAAATGGTCCTAATCTCCAAAACATATTGAGAAGTGTTAAAGTAGATTAATTGACGCTGTTACTGTTAATGTCACATTTTATCTTGTAGCATTATTAAAACCTGTACATAAAAGGTTGAGTTCCTGGAAATAATGTAGTAAAAGAAAGATCTCCAAAGGCAAAAAGAGATGCTGAGACCTCTGTCATATATGCCTTATAAAAATATGAGGCTAGCTTCTAAAGCTGACAGAAATTTAAGCAATTCTACATGACTGTTTGCATGGGAAAAGATTTTCATAGGCAGAAGATATTAAAATGAAGAAAGCTGCCCTGTCATTCATTGTTTATCACAATTGATGAATAGCCATGCACTTCTGCTATTTCACTGTGATTTAAAAAAATCAGTCATAGGGGCTAAATATCTTAAGATGGAGAGGAAGCAAGGACAGTAATAATTTGTTTGTACTGCTCTGGTGTTATCAGTCCCAGTTGCAGTAGCTGACCAGCTGTGGATGTTATGATGTGAGGAATCATATGCTTGGAACTGTCCTTCTGTGTAATATTTAAATCCTGAGCTCTGCTCTGTGATCTTCAGTGTTTAACAGGTGTGGTTGTGTGTGGAATTTAGTATTTTTGTGAAAACAGTCTGTAGGATGTAATGTTTTTATTCAGTGCAGAATTATCAGCCAAATGTATTTGCATGCAGCTAGTAAGAATGCACATCTAATGCTTTTCAAATGGTACTCCAATCATCTGCTTTAAATGATTAATAAGCACAAGCTGAAAATAGCACCACATTTACCTAATGTTTGCATGATTATTTTTGTAAACATTTCATTCGGGCTTTCTCTGCCGTCTTTCTAAGCATTGTCAAAACAGAAATGTTGCTATTCTTGATTAGTTTTTCTCAGTTTGTTTGATCTTCATCATGACCCAGAGAGACGTAGCAGGGGAAAGCACCAGAAATGTTGATTCTCAGTTGACAGTAAGCATGTGGTTTAAGATCAAATGAGAAAATGAATCTAGATATTTGCAGAATAGTTACAGGTTTCTAACTTTTTCCAGAGCTAGTAACTGAACTTGGTGAGAACTACAAGTCTGTATTTTGCTAACGAGCTTGTCTGGAAGCACTACAAAAATACGGTCACAGCCCCTCCTGGTTTCGAGTAAGTTAGAAATAGTTTTAAAAGATGTGGAGGGATTTTTACTTTTGTTATGTTGGCTGTCCTACTTTTTCGTTAAGTCCTTGCTGAGATAAGGTTAAGACTGGAATTTAAATGGTGTTAAGGAAGAAGCCAAGATAGTAATCAGAATAAAATTAACAGTGTATCATCTCTCAAACAAGAAGGGCTGGCCAGCGCTGCCCTTCACCAATAAAAAGTGGTGGAAGATTTCCAGTTTTCCAAGTAAAACGCTAGTGTTGTTCACTGTAGCACTCTACAGGTGTTGTGTGATGTGTACGAATCCTTTACACCAAACAAAAAACCATCCCATCTACCAAGTATTTTTTTCTGCTCTTCAAAATTCGCTCTATTTTAGTTCAGCTTTGGAGACATTCAGTAACTGGTTTTAACTGTCATGGTGAAAAGATTATATGGCACAGCAGAACTGCTATAAAATCTAATGTAAGCCCACGTATAAAACCAGGAAGACTTGGTTACCCAACATTAACTACTCCAGCAACGTTTCAAAGATGCCGTCCTCTTTTTGGCAATGTTGCAAGGAAAAGTAGTATCTTAAAAACTATGTTGTGGGGGGGGGGGGTTGGGGGGGGTGGTGTTGACTTAATTTTCTAATACTGGAGTGTTAGTTCCTCAGTCTATGTAATGTACATTATCTGTCCATCGTACTTCCTTCACGAAGTGAAAATATACATACATTTTTCCACAGGTCCTGTGTCCCAGGGCGGGACTCTCCATCTCTCAGAATCGGGGTCAGGCCTTCCCCTTGCGGTTTTTGGAGAATTCTGACTGAGAACTGTGAGTATTAAGGAAAAAAAAAAAAAAAAAAAAAAAAAAAAAAAGAAGAGGCGGCGGTGGTAAACCTTCGCTATTGACAGACGGCATTGAATCCCCTCTCGCTGAGGCGGGGTCAGAGCCGCCCTCACCTGCACGGCGTCTCCGCGCTGTTCCCGCCAGCGCCCCGACATCTTGCGAGCGCCAGAGGCAAATTTTAACGTCGTAACTCGAACAGAATCAAACCGGGGAGTGGGGGGGGGTCCCCACGCCGCCTCAGGACGCCCCTTCTCCGGCCCTCCAACCCCTGCCGCGGCCCGGCCCTCCTCCGCGGGGCCCTCGGCCCTGAGGGGTGCCCCGGGCGGGAAGCCGGTGCGGAGGGTCCGTCCCCCCCCCCCGCCCCGGCCTCCGCGCCGCTGCGCGCTCCCTGGAGCCCCGGCGGAGCTGGGCGCGGCGCCGGCCTCTCCCCGCTGAGGGGAGCCCCAGCCCTGCCGGGGGAGGCGAGGCGAGGCTCCGCTGGGGCCGGGACCTCGGGCGGGGAGGGGAGAGGCGCTGCCCGCCTTCACCCCCCCCCCCACAACCACCAGGGCTTCCCCGCTACGCCGCGGCCCCGCTAAGTCTGACGGAGCGCCGCCGCCGCCGCCCACCGCAGCGCAGCGGCCCGGCGCAGGAGGGAGGCGCCGTGCGCGGCCCGACTCCCCGGGCGCCGCCGCCGCTGAGGGGACAGCGGCCCGCCTCCGCGCTCCCGGCGGCTCGGCTCCGCTCCTCTCCTCTCGGCTCCGCACGCCGGCTCAGGTAGGAGCGGGAGCCCGGCGCGGCCCGGCTCCGCCGGCGCGGAGGGGGGAAGGAGCGGGGGGGGGGGTGCGTGGGGAGCGGCGACCCCCGGGGCTGCCCCGCGCTGAGGTGACCTTGAGGCGCGGGGGGCGGCAGGGGAGTGCCGCCCCTGGGGCGGCGGCGGGAGCCCGCCGGGGCCAAGCCCGCTCCGGAGGGGTGCCGGGGGCAGCGGGGATGCGGCCGAAGGATGTTTTCTGGGCGGTGGATGGAGACGGCTCCGCCGGAGAGGGCTCGCCCTGCGGGACGGGAGGGCTGCGGGGCAGCCGGTTGCGCTGCCGCGGGGGAAAACCGCCGCCCGGTCCGCGGCGGTTTCTTTAGTGACAGGAACAGGGGCGGGCGGAGGTGACCGCGCTCTCCCGTGCCCTGCTCGGGGAGCCCGAAGGCTGGGAGCTGGCTGGCGGCAGCGAAGCCCCGCGCTGGCCCGCCCGAGGCGCAGCGGGTCCCCGGGCGAGCGCCGCCGCGGCCGGCGGGAGCCTGAGCAACCCCGGGGACGGGCTCCGGGCGCCAAGTTTCAGAAGGGGACGCTCTTCTTAGAAATGTTTATTTGGGAGAGTTAGAAGGGGGTTTATGCCCCTCAGTCCTGCGCCCTCGGCCGGGTTGTGTGAGACGGTGAGCTGATGGAGGGAGAAGCCCCTCGGGAGCGCCGTCGCCGCCGTGGCCGCGGGCGGGGGAACTCGCCCAGCTCCTGCGCCTTCAACCGAGCTCTGGTACGGCGGGGCTGGGGCTTTTTTTTTTCTTTTTTTTTTCTTCTTCTTCTTCTTCTTTTTGTTTTTTTTTGGTTTTTTTTTTTTTTTACCCCCACCACTGGGGGATTTAAGTATCTTCTACAAGCTGTAGTTTTCAAAGCCTCTCAGTACTCCAGTGAAGTGCTAAGAGCACCTCAGAGCCCGAGAAAAACTGCGGCGGGAGATAACTTTCCCTAGGTCACCCAGTAAACCACCCGCCGACGTGCCCCTGGATGCCGGCTGAGGGGTCTGCTGGAGTCCTCGTCGCCGCCGCCTTTGCACGGATGTCGTCAAGATGTGCTTTCCTATCGTCACTGAACATAATGGATTCTTTTTCTAAAATTTTGACTTCGAGACTGTACTAGAAACGTGAAAGAAAGAACACTGTCTTCCGTTATGTATCTTTGAAAAGCCTGTTGTATTGTAGGTGGAGGAAACCTTTCTTACTTAATTAAACTGTCAAAAAGTTTACTTCTTTCTGTGTATCTCTTGCTGATCATTTTTGCTTGTATTTTTTTTGTTCTTATTGTTGTGCTGCTTTATCACATTGCACCAACACAACCTAGTCCTGTGCTAGTACTTTCTTTACTTTCTTTTTATTTAAAGTATACTTTGTAGTAAAGTGATATTTGAGAAGCATGGATTCCAAGATAAGGTCCTGGGAAGATAGGCAATCTGAAAGCAATGGTGTAGAGTAGGACTTCACTGCTGCTGAAATAAACTAAAATGTAAGTTTATAAACAGTGTGAAAGTTGACGCTGCTGTAACCCGACTCCCAAACAGTAAAAAGAAATCTTTTAAGGAATACTGATATATTGCTGGTAGGTACTGCAAGCCCTTAGTTACATAAGCGGTTCTTTGAAACTGAGTGGGACTGCATGCATATGGTCTTGTTTGCAAATAGCACTTCGTTTCTGCTCCTGTCCACTCACCTACACGTGACTAATTTTCACATGGTGACTCAAATAGAATTCAGCATTTTTATGACTTTTATGTGAAGAAGCAGTTGCTTGTCTGTGTCTGTGTATCTTGCTAATAAACTAGTTCAGTATTCTTTTTAATGACTTCATGATCTAATGTTGATCTCCATTTTCAAAGTGAGCATTGCTCTGAGTTCTTCCTAAAGCAAAAGAATATGTATTAAATGTTCAGTTTAGTGTCAATGTTAACATTTTCATTTTAACATTTAATGGAATGAATGCAGGGCATTATGTTAACCTTAATTTGTATTTGATATCATTACCAGTATTGTCCTTCGCTGACGTGCTATAAATCCAGGACCACAACCTCTTGATTATCTAGGCTATTGAATGTGATGCTAATCCAAATTTCTGGCACGTGTCTCTATCCAAATCATATCTTTTAACCATTCAATTGCCTATTTCCTGATTATGCTAAGTAAACTTCTACTTTTTTTAACGAGTTCCATGGGGAGATAATGGGTATACTTATATGGTTTCCTGTAATGCTGTCACTTCAATAGGATTAAATTTGGAGGAGTGCAAAGGGGAGAGCGAATGGACCATTATAATAGCCAGTGGATTTAGTTTGTTTTTCCTCAAATTGGCACTTGGTGTCATTTGAGATGTCTCAGGGTACCCCTCCTGGCCTTTCACACTGCTTCAGAGGGCTGTGAGTCTCCACTATGTCCCATGTCACGTATCAGACACAATAGGGCACCTCGGATAGCATTAGCTACCTCTTTGTAGATAGCTGAGTCAAACCTGGTGCATTTGTCTGGTTCCTTATCCTTTGTTAGCTAAGAATAAAGCGCTGCAGATCGCTTGCCACAGTAGCTTTAGTGATGTGACTAGAAAGTAGAACTAGTTGTCTGAATATACATATTCCTTCAGGTGTTAGTTTAGAGTTAATCTACATCAACAAAACCTGCATATTCTGGTTATTTGTCCAAAACTTGTAGTAGGCAGTTTAAAGTATAGCAAGTGAGGTAAAAAGAAAATTCTGATACTCAAAATACCCTAACATTTGCATTGTTACTTCAGAATAGGTGCAGGATGATGAATATGGCTGGGGAAAAATAATCTGTTTTGACCATGAGGAGAGAACAGAGTAATTATACAAGATTTAAGTGATTTACTGACAGTCTGATGGGAGATGATAGTGGAGGAGATAACTGGGAGCGGGATGAATGTTTACATTTAAACAACATTGTGTGGCTGCTGAAATCTTTTAAAATAAACATTTGAACAAAGTTCAAACTTCTGATGAAGCTTACCATTGGAATGCATGTGTCAGATGTACTTAAGAATTCTGTTTAAAAACAAAGCTTTACATGTAAAGTATACTGTGCAGTAAATGTTTGCAATTTGCAAAGTTCAAAGTAGAACTTAAGTTGTCCTTTGAAAGAAAAAGTATGTAAAAACTAAGTAAGTAAAGATGAGTATAAATGCAGACTATTTATGTTAAGAATAGAACTGGCAAATGCAGAAGGATAAAATATTTTTAATTATCTGAAAAGGAAAAAATCTAAAATCTTTAAGAAAGGAAAAGTGAGCGTGGACAAATAATATTTACATGTAATAGGATAATAGATGTAACAGTAATGCATATCATAGTGGCCGAGATACATGTTGGTCTCAGTATACTCATGCTACAAAATTACCAGTTAAATCAGAAAGGCTTTTTTTTTTTTGCCAAAGCCTAGTCTGAAAGAAGTTTCATCTTCCATAAATGGAGTTATTTAGTAGTGAAATATTTCAGACTTCCATTTTATAGGTGCGACCATCTCTTTCATTTATTTGATCTAATATAGCATATCCTAAGTGATGTGTTAACTGGCATTTTCCTGGGTGACCCCATACGCGTCAGCATTGGCTTGTATCTAAAGGTCATTATGTGAAAGGCCTTGTTTTCACGTATTCTGAACCTTACGTTCAGAATTCTTAAATATTTTGTAACATATAAATAAAATAGCTGGTGTGCTGCAGGGACTCCCTCCATACACTGGAATGTAAACCAAAAGGGCTTAAATGTTTCTTGGAGGCAGAAGTTGCTGCATATGTAACATGTACAATAGGAAGTGTATTTTGAAGGGTTCATTGCATACCTTTAAGTGTGTGGAAAAAGACATCATTTCTGAAGAGCCTGAGTTTCTTCAGTTTGAATGCTCAGGTCAATGACCTCATAGCCTCGATAGGAATTATCTTGTGGAAGCTTATTTAGCTGCTTTCAGCTGTTTCTCTCCTCTGATCTAAAGGCCTCACATTGCTGGCAGATTTTAGTCTTCCCATCACTCCTATTTCAAGGCCATACGTCCCAAGAACTGCTCAGCTTCCAGAAATTGCCACATTTGGAGTGCCAAATACTTGTGAAGGCAACATTGTGGTGCAATTTCTGAACATCTGTGAAAGAGCAGCAACGGTGATATTATGTACTAGGTAGTACAGTTGTCATATTACAAGAATCATTGTTGGCACAATGAATTTATTAATTGTGTAGTGGAACCCCTTTAAAAAGTAGTAGCACTGGGTTTTTCAGAACCAAAACTGCTTTCTTTCATTGGTGCTTCTTGTGAAGGAGGTACTTTGTCCTGCCTGCATGTAGCAGTCTGATTATGTATGCATTGTATGTATATGTGGAAACCATCACAAGGGTTTGCAAATTCATCAAGGAAGAATTGATTTTAATTGTTGAAGGGACAGGATTTGGAGCTGCAAGACTAAATCATGTTTCCCTCTCACACCTACCAAGCTTCACAGCCGTTTGACCTTGAATGTGCATTTCAAGTTTTGAAAAACTTTGTGCAGTATGAAGCCCAGAAGCTGTCTCTGTTCAGCATTTATATTTCTAAGATTAATAAGTCATTAATTCCATACTGTTTGGGGAATTATCTTTAGCCTAGTTTATTTATTAACATGCCTAAAATAACTTACATTGAACTTCATGAAAAGTACGTCTAATATAAAATCATCCAGCAGGGATGAAGATCGCTTAAAAATATTGCAGCAGCTCTTGTCCACTCCATATTACATGCATCTCTTTTTAAAATGCCTTAGGATTCAGCAGTTTTCTGATGAAGATCTTTTTCTTGGTGGTTAACAGTGAGGCTAACACCTAACGTATTCCTTTTGATATCTCATTATAAGCGGGAGATACTTTCCAAGCCTCTGGATAGCTTTACTGTGCAAAAGTCACAGTGTCACCTTGAATATATTTGGTGATCATATATATTCTATCCTGCTTATTGAATAGCGGTTCTTCATCAGTGGAAGTTATTCCCACTAATGGGAAATCTTCCATCATGGAAGGTGTGATTGCATTCAGCAGAACATACAAAATAGGCCCATTTATTAGACTATCTGGCATTTCAGTTTTTGTGATGCAAGTATTTTCTTGGTGTTTTAAACCTTTTTTGTAACATTGTTATTATTTAAACAGGCTAATAATGTTTAATAGGATTGAAATAATACGAATTTTTTTTCAGGGAATGTTAGCTGTAACCAAAACTGGAAACTCCCAATAGGTTGTTGGGTCCCTAGAAAGTATTCTAGCAGGTGTCTCGAAATGTTTTTAAGCAGCAGTATTAAATCAGGAGATTTTTGATAATCAAGAGCAGAAAAACATTCTTTGCTATCATCAGATTTCTTTGCAATTCTGTTGATAGCAATTGCTGAAGCTTAAGGTAAATTCAGTTTATTAAAAAAAAAATAAGATTTTGATTCTTTGTCACCTCAGGAGATTGATCTGTGCATTTCTAGGTGCTGGCCTACAATCACAGTAAAAGCAAAATTGTAGTTTTGAAAATAAACTTACATAAGAAAAACTAATTGGTGGCAATATTAGGTGCATATACAAATGCTTTGCTGCATTGAACTTTCAGTCTTAAGTTCAAGTGCAGTTTTAATGCATTGCTTCATTCTACAAAATCTACGTGTTCACCAGCATTTTTCTAATGTGTGAAGTATTTTACTAGCTTTAAATCAGTTTTTGTGGACTAAAAGTAGAAGACTGGCATAAGTTTTGGCCTATAAATAGTAGAAAGTAATTACACAAAGACAAAATGTCAAAACTTTATCTGGAAAAGATCTATTACATGTTATTGGGTTTTTCTTAATTACGGTAAGTACCAAGTGTCCAAAAGCCCTGACAAAAACTAGGCCCATTTTTGGTTAAACATGCAAATGACACAAGAATCGTTCTTGGAGAGGTAGAATGATTCTTCTTGAAAGGTTAAATACTCTGAAAAATTAATGTTATATACACTGTAGCCCTGCTGATTCTGTGTCAACTGCTAAAGAATTTGAGAGCAGTAGAAACAAGAAAATGCCATTATGGTCTGTGAGGGTTGGTGTTAATAGGTTTGTTTCCTCCAGAAGATACAGTATTATGTTGCTTTTTGTCTGACCCAACAGTGTTCCTGTCATTTTTTTTCTTGGCACTGCTAACATTTATTGCTCCCTAGCTAAATAAGATGACAAGACAGAGTTGCATTTACTGTGAATTTTCTTGTGATTTTTTTTTTTCCTTCCTTTTTTTGACTCAGGTTTTGCAAGTTTCTGGACAGCAGAGAAAAATGGAAAGGTTACTTTATGTGCAGCACTCCTGTTATACATCCTGGCAGGACGTATGCCTTTTTTAAAAATACCATTGTACTTTTTGTTACTTATAGTCTACAATGGCTTCCAGATCCCTTCCAGCAGAACTCAGCTTATCTCTATTTTGTATTTTTACTTGATTTCTAGATTTTCACTTGCTCTGCTTACAGTTTACTTTTCAACAAGTTCTTCAATATATCAAGTTTTATTTTGAATTTTGATCTTGTTGGCTTGTGGACTGAAAGTGATATGAACCCTACCTGCTTACTTCTCAAACATTTTTCTCTACTGAAATTGGTTAATGTATACAGTCAGCTGTGATGTATATTCTTGCAGTGTGCCACGTGAAATTGCATTCCATTGACAGCGAATTTTAGTAATCACTTTTAATTTGTGTGGCAGTTTGTTTTTTAAGAAACTGTGCACCCACTAAGCTGCAATTTCATATCAATCCCCTGCTAAGCTGTGATTTCATATCAGTCCTACTGTCCCATGAAAATATCATGTTGGACAGTTACTGAAAGCCTTACTGTAGCCAGTATAAATTCCCTATTACTGGGTTTTCCTTCTTTAGTAGGCCGGTTACCATATGAAAAAGGAAATCTCATTGGTTTGACGATTTGATTATTTTCAGGCACTTAATCTTGATGATTTAACCTGTTTCAGCATCTTCCTTGGTATAAAAGGGAAGTGGATTGGTTTGCAGTTTCTAGACTCTGACTTGCTTCTCCTTTTGAAGTTGCATACTATTTTTGCCTCTCCACAGTCCTTTGGGAACTTTACCCTTCCTTCGTGCATTATTGAATATAATAGCTAATGTTTGGGGATGGCTTTAGGTAATTCCTTAAGTACTCTGCAGTGAACTTCATCATTCTCTATCAAACTGAGTATGGGCTTCTTTTGATATTTTTTAGCCTATTCTTTTTTCTTCAGGCCTGTAGTCCTGTCTTCTTGGTAAAAATCACTTCAGAAATTTTTTTGCTTTTCATTATCCTTTTAGATGGAGACATTAAAAGAGTATGAAGAGGGTACTGAGTACTTCAGCTTTCTCTTAACCATATGTTATTTTCTGTCCTTTCCCATTAAATTCTAGAACCTCTGCTTATCTCTATCTCCCACTTTCTTCTGCTGTATTTGTAGATCGTTTTCCTATTGCCTTTTTATGTCCCTTATTAGTTGTTGATCCTTTTGTGTGTTGGCTCATCTGGATCATACCTGAGAGCCATTCTTTTCTACTTGTTCTTTGTTAAAAGCTCTTGTTTCACCTTTTGTACAATCTCTTCTGATAGTCAAAGCCTTTAAAGACTCTGGGTGTGACAGTAATAGTTTCTTACAATGCTTCCTACATTCCCTCTGCACTGAGATAATCTGTTGCACTATTTTATACAGGCTTTGTTGATAACTATCAGTTTTCCTGAACTCCTCGATCATCTCTTCAAGTGATGTTACAAACCATTTGGCTGAGTTTGCTGAAGTTGCTGCCCTGAATGCCACTTCTTTTTTTGTGCTGCTTTCACATCTTTCTTTCAATATGCTAGTGAATTCTCTTGACTTGTGATAATGCTTACTTGAAATGTATTGCTGCCCTTAAAATCTCAGCCAGTGCTTTCCTATTAAATCAGAATAAAACACAACTGCCGTGTTAGTAACCTCTTCCATGTTCATACCTTTATCTTGTTAGCACAGCTCCACCTTAATAATATACCATGTTTCCTCCTCAAGGGAGCAGCATGAAAAGATTAAAAAAATGCATGTATGTGATGGCTAGGGCATGGCATGGGGGAACTAAGACTCTGTGTGTTTTTACTTGCTTTGTTAGGGGACATTTTCTGCCTTCATGCAAGTTGCTTGCCTTTGCTGGGCTGTTGTTTCAGATTAATAATTAAACTGCTATGGTATGCACCTAACCTGCATGTTTCAAGGGTTAATTCATCACTACTTGTAAAGCTACTAAGAATTTTGGATAGAAAATGCTGTTGTAAGTGCAAAGCACTGTTTGTATCAGCAAGATATTTCTAAAGTTATTTGAAAAGAGTATTAAAGTCACTTGCTTAAAGAGAAGTGAAGTGTGGTAGGTTCTACATATACACAAACAACCAAGTCTCTTCTCTATGTGAAAACATCAGGTTTTTTGGTGTTCTTCTTGCAGGCACCATTCTGAGAACCAGTGCATTTCAAGTAGAAGAACCTGCCTAGAACAGAATACCCCTTCAGTTAAAATTTCATTCTGCGCTAGGGAGGGAATATCACATTTGTAAACTTGGCACTAAGTGTTGCGTTCTTGTCAAGAGACCACTTCCAAGTAACATTTATGGCCTGATTGTCAAATAAGTTATAGATAACGCAGTAGAAATATTTAATGTATTAAGGGCAGGATTTTTAAAAAGGCGAGGAATGGCAGCCAAATGGAATTTTAAGTCCTGTTGGCTTGTCAATGGGATTTGTGCATCTATAAGTTGGATGTTTTTGAAAATTGCACTCTAAATTGGTGACTAACAGAGATCTTCCCATCATAATGGCTTACCAGTTACAATTAATAATTCAACTGAAGATTATTGGAGTCTGATTCAGTACCTCCTGAAAATGATGAAAAGTTTCTCTCATTGATTTTAGTGGCTTTGGGTTACGTTGTTAGAGTGCTCTGATGAAATAATGTGCTTTTGAGGGATAATTTTCCCCCTTCCAATGCATCTAGGTAGCCACAGTTGAAAGTCATGAGTTACAGGAGAAATGGATGATGGATTCTTCTTTGATGCTGTTTATGTACAAGTATTTACAAGGATGTATAAGACCCCATTCCCCTGAGCGCAGGAAGAATCAGGCAAAGTGAGTTTCTCTTTGCCAGCTTTCCATAGCAAAAGCTCAGTGGTGGATTTCCTTGGAAGGGAAGTGGGAGGTGGGCTATGCAGTAGCTATTACTGCTGTGCAGCATGGGCTCTGCATCAAATGAAACAGCAGCAGTGCCCAGCCTTCCCTCCCAGCTTCCCTCCATCAGTGCACAGGGATGTCCGATGCCGCAGCCTTTGCTGTTACGCACCACTGAGGAGCTGGCTGTTTTCATCATTCCTTCTCTTTCTTTGTCTTTTACTGCCTGCCTCTCCTCTTTCATTTTAGCTCTCTCTTTCCATCCTCAAAAAATATCTAGATGAATCCTTTTCCCTTAAACCATTTGAATTCCTAAACAGTCTTATATTTGATATTGATTTGGATGGAAACATGCCTTTTACATCTGTTTGAACAGAGCGATGTCAATTAAACCTACCAGTTTTATCCAACCAGATTTTCAAGCATCCCAGAAGCACAGCACTGTCTTTGGATAATCTGTGTATAAATATAAAAAATAGAAGCCCCATGTATAAGTATGTGAGGGACATAAAATCTATAAAAGAACAGCAGTGCATCACTGGTATTGGTAATAAAACAGATACAATATTTAGAGATTTTTAGGGAGATGTGGAATTTTTGTTATCATATCAATATCTGTGAAAAGAGATTGGTTAATCGAAACAAAGATTTGTGAAAATATGTTTATTATCACTGAAAGATGAGCTGATAGGTCCAGATCCCTCTGCAATGGAGAGAGATATTTTTCTAAATGAAAATACAGAGGTACTGCTGTTGAACTGGGAGTCATTTGGAAGTATTTTTGTCTTCTCATGACACCATGCAGTCCTGTTAGCAGTCTGCCTCTCTGCAGCAGCAATGGGTGTACAGCACTGATGTCTTTTCAAGTTGAATAAAATTCTGCTTCAGATATGACCCTGCCTGAATTTCTTCATCTGTGGAACAGAGTATTGCATACTGAAGGACGCTTGCAGAAGTTGGAATGAACACTTAAGGGTGCATATGTTAGTGTTTAGTTCCTATGTGAATGCTTTTTTCAGTGCAGGGGGGGGAAAGGCTTTTTCAACCCATTATTATATATGACTTCTGGCTTCATAACTTTCCTATGATTCAGCCTAATTTTTTTTTTTTGCATATTTCTGTGTAAATATGGTGAAAGAAATATGAGATTGGAGGAGCTTATGATATCCATTCTGATTTTAAACCTATGACTTCTGGAAGAAAATTGTAGCCCTAAAAGCTTTGCTGTGTGAGGGGAAGGTATACAGAAGGAAAAGCCATAGGATGACTATAAGTGTTGAACAATAAAACCGGAACAAAAAGCTTTCTATAAATAGTAGCATGGTCCCAGTTCAGTGAAGTACTTAAGCATATGCCTAAATCCCTCCTTGTTCAACAAAGCACTTACATGTGCATTTGAATTCTGCTGAAATAAAGCATTAAACATCAGGCCTAAGTACTTTGTTGAATTAGGGGCTGTATCTACAGACAGACCTGGAGAGAGGGATAGTTTTCTTCACAGGAAAATGGTATGCTGTAAGCCTTTCTGGCATAATATTTTCAATAAAGTTTCTGACATTGTGCACTGACCAATTAACTTAGAGAACTATTGGACATTAAAGTATTAGAGAGTAATTGTGTTCTGATATTCCAAAAACTGTGTTCTTTTGGTGTTTGCAAATTGATCAGACTTAATGATAACTGCTGCCTTTGTAACAGTAGGACCTGCATTATCTACTAAAGTGAATTTCCAATTTCTCAGTAAAACTAATACAACGAGGATTTTCCTCATGACCTTAGTGAAGCAGTCTGTACTCAGGAATTCAAATCTGGGCTTCTCGATCCAGGTACCCCAGTTAGCACTCTGTCCAGTAGTTTTCAAATACATGTAAAGACCATTTTGGTTCTCAATTTTTGAGTTACCTACATAAGACCTCTTACAAAGGCTTATTTTCTCAGAAAATATTTAGAACTTGTTTTCTTAAAATGAAATCTAGTTAACCATTTCAATTTTTCAAAGCATTAGTCACTTTTGAAACTATTCTACAGGTATCCTATTTATTGACAGCTATTTTTAGTCATCTTGTCTCTGAAAAGGCTCCACATAATGTTACCAGTTGTTGTGACCACTGGCTGGATTGATCAGAAGGCGATACTTAAGTGTCTCTCGATCAGGCTAAAATAATGAAAATACAATGCATCCTGCTTTTTTATAACATGGACATATACAACTAACCAGACAGTTTTTTTCATTTGTAGGAGTGTGGAGGTTATAAAACTTACATTTCCATTGGGATGGAAACTTCAATGTGTCACTCCCTTGTCAGGGATTCTGAGGTACAGACTTGGCTTTTGAGAAACCTGCCCCAAGTTCCTGCTCTGATTGACAGCACAACTTTCACATCTCAGATCACTCAAAATTAATCAGACCCAGGATTCCCCAAATGCATTTCAGTATATTAGTTATGAGAGTCACCTTCACAGCTAGGATACTTTTTTTAATTTTTCTTTCCAATGGAAATCTGAGTGAAGTAGGTAGGTAAGTAGTGAGTAGTTGGACTTTTGATAAAGTGAAGTTTTGACCAAACAATGTTCTGATGTTTTAATGAAACAGAATTACCATTGTGATTTGGCGGACATATATATGTGGAAAGTGGATATATATGTGGCAAGTGAAAGACCACTTTCAAAAATAAGTCTTTGAAGTACTGGGACTCTTTAAAAAGAAGTCTGTACAGCCCAAGTCATACCTAGTGCTAATTGCCTATCAGTCACAGTGCTAGAACACACTGCCTTTCCTTTGTTTATTTCACTGTTTTTCTGTTGAGCAAATCTGTGTACCTATTTCGTGTGTGTGCATTATGTCCCTATCAGGAAAAGTACACTGTAAGAATGGTTAATTCAAGTGTTACACCTTTGAGCTGATTAAAGAAATTCTAATCTGGATCTTTACATAGGAAGTTATAAAGGAGTTTCATAATTTAAACCAGATCAAGTCTATAAAGTCATAATAAGCTCATGTAAATCTCCCCAGTGTAATAAAGTTGAAATATTTCAATTGTATAATTAAAAACACGCCTCTGTAAATATTTGAGTGAAAGTCCCTTGTTGCTTTACATTATATTTGATTAGAGCAGATATAGCTTTGAAGAAGTACCATTTTGATCTGATTCAAAGGCCAACTGTTACGAGTCATGGTTAATGTCATAATGTTCTCTTACTTCGTGTGCTGCATTTGGCACTTTAAGATATACAAAATGAGCTTTATCTTTTTGAACTTCATACTGTGTGGATGGCAGTTTCTGTAGCAAGGTTCAAAATATCTATTAGAACCAGGATCAAAATAGGAAAATCAGTCTATAGAATGACATAAAAATTCTGTTGAAATTAATGAAATTATACTATGTGATGTAATTAAGCAGGTTGGTAGATAAGAAACTAATGAGCTGGTCTTCGTCAAATATGCAGACTGAGTAACTTCCAATAGGATATTGCTGTGGAAATGACAGATTAAATTGGAAGTAAACTGATGAGGTGTTTGATGATCTAATGTTGAAATGTACAAGTAATGAAGCAAACCAATTTTGCAAAATATAAGTCTCAGTCAAGCTTCCTCTTCAAAACACTGAAAATAAGTTCAGTGTTTTGAATGAAATGTTCAAGAGCTGCTTTGTTAAGGTAGCGTGGCAAATAAATTCTTTAATTATTTAGTCCAGTGATGGTGCCAGAGGCATTTAAATCTTGCCTGCAGGAGAAGGAAAAATATTTTTTAAGCTATATATCAAGTACCACTACTAATTTTAATTACCAAAATGTTACAATTTTTGATTAAGAAAAAAAATCCAAGAAACTGAATCACATTCTATTCCTATTAGAAAAAAATAATTTTTTCTGAGAGAGGATTTTGGTATGCGTTAGACGATATTGTGAGTAAAGTTTAACAAAATGATAATGATTATTAAATATTTTTGTTAACTAAATAAAGGAAAATGTAGTGGGGAAACATGAACAGTCATTATTTCCTCTACAATCCCTTCTGCGCATTTCTCTGCAGAGAGCTTTCAACAGATTTTAACCTAAGCAGGGCTTCATCAGCTGGATACATTCTCCTCTCTCCCTTCCTCCACCTCCTTGGGAAATTGAAATCAAATTGCATTGTGCAGCAGATTAGTAGGGAGTTGAGTAATCAACTTGCAGAGGCAGTGATGACCTGGAAGCTTGGTTTTAAGTTCTCCCCGCCTCCAATCCAGTACTGTGGCTTTTTCCTAGATGCTTCCTTTCTGTTTGAGATAACTGACAAGTGAATATGGAAGCGTATGTAGAAGTGTATGCATAGGAATATGAGAGTAAGATTGATAAGGGAGGAAAAAATGTATCTGCCAACTCAGAGCAATTTATATTCTCATTTCAAATTCTTCCTGAAGGTGGAAGGCAGGTTTCCCTCAGCTACGTTCATGTATCAGCTACTGTGTGTCTACAACAGTCTCATGGGACTGATGGCATCTTTTCATATTCACTTTTCTCATTCTTACACAGCAGGATCGTAGAGGTTCAAAGGTATGGTAACAGTGGTCAAAATATCTTTGTTCTGAGAAATTCAGAATATTTTAAAGTTGTGGGGTTTTTTCCTCTTTTTTTTCAGTCTGTTATCCAAGATGCTTTTTAGCACCACGAGGGTTGGTAGGAATTGAAGTTCTTCGCAAATTAGTCCAGCTGTGGTAATCTTTGCTGTATTCATAGAAATAACAAAACATTATTTGTTGTTTATATGAATAGCTGTTTGAGATCATTATAAGGTAAAGGCTTATTTTTTAAATACAACATACATTAAAAATATACTTCAGAAGATACCTATTAATACACATAATATCTTAGCTTTCTGAAGGACAAATAACTTTTCACATATGTAGAACTAGGAATTACAAGGAACTTCTGTGAAGTGCTTCCTATCTATAAATATTTGTGAAACCCTGTCCAACTGTAAATAGTAAGGAAGGCTGCAGGCTGAAGATTTCATCTTAGAAGACACCAGTTTCATTGAGGATGGTGCTAGAACTCTGTAGCAAGTGGGGCACCAAAAGGGTATGCTTTTTACAGATGAGTACTTGGCTGTGATGATACAGACAGATTATTAAATCAATTAATTTAATCTTCTGTTTCTGGCACAAGTTTTTCTGTGCATCATCTCCATGATATTTGATCGTTTCCTTACAAGTTGTCGTTCCTGGAGTCAGATAATACTGCAAAATGAGCTTCTGTTTCATTTTTGGGTCTCCTTTTAAAAAAAGTAAAATCCTTCATAATTGTGTGGAAAAAAAAAAAAATACCCCAAATGTTACTTTAAAAAGAAACAAACCCTCAATTTTTCTTTTGCCTACTTCCTCATTTTTGGAAGGAGTAACCTGATTAGGATTTTTTCAGTTTCTTGATAATAATGTCTACAAGATAATTCTGGGGCTGCTTTGGAAGCCAGTTCTCTGCTAGAGTAGTCAGCATTAATACAGCTGCATGAAATTCCTAGTGAGTAATATTGCCCTTTTAATGTTCAATTGAGAGTGTAAAATAGCATTTAAACTCACTGGGGCAGGAAGTGCGTATAAAGTGAAGTATCCAGTTGCCAGCAAGTTTACAGACACAGAATCGTTTAATGAACTTGAGAAAAGTGGCTGAATATGAAGAAAGTACGTATTAAGTTTAAGCCTTGATATGCTCTGTGGTGCCATTTTACTAGAACAGATTACAGAAATCAAGTAGTAGTATTCAGCATTTTTCTGGTCTTTTGGTTGGGTTTTGGGGGGGTTTTGGGGGGGGGGTTTGGTTTGTTTGTTTTTTTTTTTTTTTTTGAAAGAGACCTTTCCTCTAGGAATTAAATCCACATTCTGTTAGATAAACTCAAACTTAATATCAAAACACCATGAATAAGGCATTCTTATCAGCTATGTTATACTGAATTCCAGTGCAGTTATGGTGAGTAGAAACTGGGGTTAGAATAAACCCTCCAAACAATAATTCTAATTGTAGACTTAAGAAGATTCACCTTTGCTGGTAGGCTAATTTTAAAAAATACTTGATGTACATGAAAGACTTTTTAAGGAACAGCAAGGTTATAAAATTAGCTAGTCCCAGATTAGGGTATTCTATAATCTATTCTCTGGGCAGTGAAGGGAATGCCGTCTGAACTAGTTATTTAGGACAATGTGGCTGACACTTGTGTAATGCTACAAATATGAGATGTATCTCTACAGACAGCAGAGTTCAGTGTATGGTATGTGTTTTCACTGTGAAAAGTTTCAGGTCTAATGACTGTGTGAAGTGGATGAAGGCATAGGAAATGAATTATATTCCCAAGGCTCTTTCAAAAGAGCATGCAGGGAAATCCTTGACAGATTATGAACTTGGATTCTCAAGTGCAAAAGAGTGTGTTTAGTGACTGCATTTCTCAGAATCCAGCTTTACTTCCCCTGTCTTGCAATATTGGAAACTGGAAGAAAATTAGCATTTAGAAAGTTAGGATTGAATAGACCACACGAGCTGACAGTATTGTTACCTAAGGCAACCGGGCCAGGGCAAGCAAAGGAAATGCCTTGACCAGGGGAAAGTTTGTGGTATGAGTGAAAAAGTTGGGTTTTTTAATCTCAACTTGGACAGAAGTTAGCCCAATTACTTCAAGTATTGGATAAAAAGAAAAATAAGGCCATGGGTGTTGAAAACTTCTGAAAATATTTGTATTGAATTGTTAATGTAAGTTCTGAGGAGAATAAGAGGAAGAGGCAGCTGATGAGGCAAAACCTTCACTGGCCATCATGCCTCAAACTCCACACACACCCCCCCAGAAGCAGAGGAGAGTGGTAGTGGTTTTTCTACAGGTTTTGTGTGTTGGTTTGTTCCGCTGTGGAACTCAAGGTGGGCATCTGCATAAGAGTCCTCTGTGGGGAAAATGGCAAACAGACCTGAAATCTGTGTATTGCACCCACTATCTTGTCTGCATGTCTAGACTTATTTCACGTATGGTTTTCCATTTCTGTAGTGTTCTGTAGACTGTAGGCAGAATGCAGATAAAGGCAAATTCATAACTGCATTTAAATCGAGTGGGCATGCTCACACTCGGAATGTTTCCTTACTGCTTATTGGCTTTTGCATTTCTGATAATTCAGTGGTTTATTTCAGTAGAAATGTTTTGCTAATCTGATAGTTTATGAACTTTCTCGCATAGCCATCAATGGACCATCAGAAGGTGAATATGCAGCATAAATTAAAAATCTACTGCCATGCTATTACATTAGAGTAATTAAAAGTAATATGAATAAATGTTATCTTCTACAGATAATTAGTGCATAAAATATACAATAGGCAAAATACTCACCTGAAAATAAGCACTGTTATCAAGGGCAGTAATACTGCTAAGCAGAGACATTAGTAGTGTGTGTCAAAACCACATTTTAATTTCAAATGTCCTTTAGGAAACATCAGTTTGTTATTCTTTTACCTTCCCTACTGATGATGTGACCTTTTGCAGTTCCTATATAGAAGCAGAAAATAAAACAGTTATTCAAGAATAGTAGGGTAGAAACACAGCAATTAAAGCTGAATATGTTTCTAAGCTATTGAATATAAAAACTAAAAATTGTCCATACATCTTCATTCTAATGGTAATCTAATCTCTAAGTCCATTCAGATGGACAGCCTGTTTCTCCTTCCTTAACAGCTCTTATAACAAATAAACAGTCCTTTCAATTTCTGCTTTTCAGTGTGCATTAAGTACCTTTAATTTTCAGTTAAATTCCTCTTTATTCAGCTGTTTTGAAAGATGAGCTATAAACATTTATAAAATGTAATTATAGAGACATTTCATTGCTGCATAAATAAATGCTTTTGAACATAGACACAAGAATTCTCCATGGAGTCACTTGGTTGTGCGTGTTAACTATAAAATGAATTTTCTGCTGAGTAAGTGTAACTGGCTCTGAAGTGCAACCAGTATAAACTTAGCATAGCTTTAGAGATTGTTACAAATCTGTGAATGACTTTTAGCAAAGATTGTAACCTTAGTTTTGTTTAGTACTGCTCTAGATACATTGTTAACCCCGTGTCTATGATTCAAAGTGTCATGGTAAAATTTAGAAATGTCAAGTTCTAAAATAAATGGTGTGAATGAGAAGAATAATTACTTGTATGAGCAGAGAAGATAAACCTTTATAAATGTATTCAAACAAGTCAAAAGCCTTATGAATTGCAGTTGCCAGGTCAGGGCTGTGCTTTTTGAAGAGTTACCATGTATTAATTACTACCATTTCATACATGAAAGATTTAGGAAAGCTTAAAACCTGATGCATTCTGTCTCTCTCTTAGCTGATTTTTCTGTACTGTTTGATCTGTTTTTCTGTGCTCTTTGATTTGGCAAAGATAAGTGTGTGTGCATACAAACACAACACCATTTAATTACAACTCAGAGTAAATGGTGAATGTGTGCATGTACATAAACACACACATGCTGTCCTCAGTATCATTTAATTACCACCCAGTGCAAACAATCTTTCTGTTTTCTGTATCCTGGGGCACAAAAGGAATGTTTTCTTCTTTCTGTTTGTTTTAGGGGCAGTAGACTAAGTATTTCTCTGAAAGATGTCATTTCATATCTGACTACTGAATAGAACACAGAAACAGTAGAAATTACTGTGAAAATTAGACATACATGACACTTTCTTGACATGTAAATGTTTTGTATTGTATGAGATTGGGTGTCTTTGCATCTTGCTAATATGCTTGACATTTACATATACAGCATGATAATTAAAAATTTGATCTGGCCTAGATGCTATAGAAATACAGTGCATATTTATTCTTTGTACATGGACACATACATTCATATATGTGTATGTAGATTTCTGTTTTTCTTATTTGTTTTGGCTTTTTGTATTTTACAAAGGTATTAACAGTAAGAATAAATATCATCTAGCTCTTATGAGTTGAAATTAGCAGAGTGCCTTGGCTGCATAAAATAATGTTTAAAGTTTTTGAAAACGTATTATTCCCTAATGGCTTTCTTTTGTTTTCGGTATGCTTATACTGACTGCCTTTAAGAATTAATATAAATTAAGATGGTATAAAGTGGTACAAAGACTGAATTTCACACTATTTCATAAAACAAGTTTATAGCAGGCCTGTTTCCCAATTCCTAAGGTGTTACTTTTATAAATGGTTTAAGTTATTTATCTCAATTAATACTTATCTTAAGCTTATTTGGACAATATATCTTTACAACTGGTTGTAGGAAATGAGGCTTGAATGTATTTGATAAAATATTCTATCAGAAAAGTTATAATTGACCTCAGAATTGAATATTTGTCTATCTTTGATATCATCTCCCCAGGAAGGAAAAAACCACAAGCTAACAGCTTACAAACAAGGCACCATTATTTTATTTGTATCTATCTGTTTATCAATTCACAATCAGGCTGCTGATTCAGCTTCAGCTGAATGTTGTTTGGACAATTCAAGTAGGTAAAGAGACTTTGGTCAGTTTACCAGTAAACAGATGTTTAAAGTTGAGAACTAAAAATAAGATTAGAAAGTGATCACTAATTGGCATCCTGTTGGTTTGCTCAGCAAGAGACTACTGAGACAGAAATAATATTTATGCAGTGCCTGGGTACCACTGTAATAAAAATGAATAATGACTGAGCTGCTTTCTCATCCTTGGAAGTGGTCCTTCCACTTCTGGATTGGAGGCATGTTTGTTTAACAACTGCCCTCTGGGGTATACCTCTTCTGTAAGTAAGTAATAGACTTCAAGCTGTATAACCTTTTATCCTTGCTAAAATATTAATTATTTTCAACATTCCAAACTATGCACAAAGGAATCAAAGTACAAATGCTAATTGTTGAGGAGGGGAGGAGACTGTAAGCGAAGACCTCAGAAGTCACTATACAAAGCAAACTTAATGCAATTTTGGTTATTTTTCTGTCTCTTTCTTAACTATTTCCTTGGCCCATGCTTTTCCTGTATGCCTAGGTAAGAGCTTAGAGGCAGTTTCCTGTTGATGGCATCAAAGACAGGGAATCAATTGCCCAGATTTTCCTAGAGGAAGCTGCGGAGTCTTACTCTTTGCCCTTTCAGTACTACCAGCATTTAGGAACAGCAGTACTTAAAAATGAAAGTCCTTTGCCTTATTTATCCCTGCTGAAGTTTTGTTTTCAGCTTGGAGAAGGTGAACACACCTGAGTCCTGAAAGATACCTCTTAGCCATGCCTGCCAGTGTAGGTACCAACTAATGGCGGTGTTACGTTAATCATATAAGCATCTATACTGTAAGAATCTTAACTGATGATTTTACCTGGCTATGAGGAGCACACTTGCATTCCACATTGGACTAAAATCATTGTGAATTATTGCTGAGGTAAAGTTGGTAAATTTTGTTTGCTTTCATATTCTCAGTGGCTGAACCAAATATTTTGCAAGAAACAAAACCAGAATTGAACTGAAGCAGCAATTACAGAATTGTTGGCAAAACAATCTATAAGGCTTTGCTTTTCAGCCTAAAATATTTGCTGGCTCAATTAAAACTAAATGTTTTCCAGATTTTCTTAAAATCAGGTGAATTCTGAAATGAAAAGGTAACGTTATAAAAGTATTTTAACATGAAACATTAAATTGTCCAGAAAGAAATCTTTCACTTTGATTTCAAAATGAGATGTTTTATATTCTGAAACTTCTGCTCTCACATTTTTCCCAGCTTAGCCTCTTGGTCAAATATAACTTCAAATAATAATTAGTTTTAGTTATGACCTCTTTCTCCTGCTCCTGCACTCCCCAGCTATCCCCAAGACACACTTAATTTTTCCTGCAGCTTGCTGGCTCTATTATTACTGATCCCATTGACTTCTGCAAAATGTTCCTCTGCTAACTGGATGTCTTTTGGAGGAATGACATGCTCTTTACTGAGGTTTTCATTTGACTGCAGTTTGACTGACTTCTTAAGAAAACGCAGTCCATTTACTTCAAAAATGACTGCATGATAAGTGATATGGACAACCCCTTCCGTAAGTACTGAAAGTAGAAAAATCTAAGATGTCTATATTTGTTTGTTCATATTCTAATTCTCAAAATGGATTAAAATCTAAACCATGTATTATTTTTAGGCTCATCAAGAAATGCACACATACATAATTCAGAATAGAGTAGAACCATGCTCTATGCCAGTGGCTTTCATCTAAAATAAATGCATCTATTTCTTCATCCAGGGCATTTCCCACCATCTGATTATTACAGTAGCTCTGTGTGCTATTATATGATGTGTGTAACAAAAGCAACATATATGCTTTTATCTGATAAGTACTCTAAAAGATTTTTTTGTTTGTTTTGCTATAGTTGTTAGAAATTCTGCCGTTGCAGACTTGGATTGAAATTGTTTAACTTTGGAAGAAATACTTAATGAAGAGTTGCTGAAATTAAATTTCAGGCAGGGAGATATCAGTGTAGAGGATGAGAAAAGGTGCAATATAAAGCTGTTAGTTATACCTCATGTACAGCATTGACTATGTTGCTCAGTGGCATTTCCTGTAATTTGCTCTGAAGACTTCTGTGTATCTGTTAATCATCATTCCTGGTTTTAAATACAAAGTCTCTCTGCTTTGATCTCCTAGCTCTCCCGCAGCCCTGCCTAATGTAGCTGTTAGGCAGGCTTTTCACAGGCCAAATATTATTTGTCAAAAAATCCAGAGAAAATGTCTGCCCACAAATTTCTTATTTGCATATTCATCTGGGCATATTCCTGGCTCAGACTTGGCTTTTCTTTCTTTTCCTTCCATTAAAATCTTCTGCTGAGCAATGAGCTCATCGCAGCACTTTTCCTCTCTCCATTTCTTCTGGAGAAGAATTGCCTGTGTAAATCACTGAAATGGCATCGCTGATTGCCACAGTCTTGTAATGTAGCTGAACTCTAGCAATGATTCATCTTTGGATCTGCTCAAGGTCTCCAAATATGAAAGCAAGGAGAAATAGTTTGAATTATACAGAGAAAGTTTTGCTGTGAGTTCTCAACACTACTTGACGGCCACTGACTAACTATTGTAGATGATCAATATTGTCTATCATGTTTTTTTTATCCAGCTATCCAATTAACTTTGTCTCCCAGTGATGCATGGGAAAAATAAGACCAGAGTTTTGCTGGTACATTCAGACCCCGCAGGTATGTTTTACCAATATCCAGAAGAAAAATGATTTTATTTTTTTTTTCCCAGATTTGAACTCTCACAAGAAGAACAGCAAGGGATGAATGACTTACCTAGAAAATCAAATTAGAATTTTCTCCAGTAAATGTTTCCCAAACACCTCTAAGCCTAACAGAGAGGAAGAATGAACACCATTTCTCTCCATCAGATAATCCACAAAATGTTATGGTAAAATGTCTGTATGATTACCTCTATGTTGGAAAGCAATAACAAACTAAGAGAATGGGGCAACAGCATTGCCACGAGGGCAGTGTAGCAAGAATTGTGTAATTTTCACAAACCTTATAGTGAAAACAGTAGCTGTCAGAAAAAGTTACTGACACAACTGTGTGGTGGGTAGTGTCTGTTCAAATGACAGTCGTCTTAGCTCTAGTAAATGCTTCTAGTTTTATACACTTCTAGATTTATAAGCATTTTAAATAACCCTCTAATGTGCCACATGTTTGGAAGTAAGTCATCTCCAAAACAGAACACCTACGAGACAGATTTAAAGACCTAAAATTCTCATAAGAGCTATAACCAACATCCTTTACTTATTCTCCAAAAGTTTTTAAAAAATGTAAATGTATTCCCCATATTCCTCTGCTTGCTAACTGAAAAGAATCCAAACTTCCACTGCCAATAAAGGAGGGGGGGGGAACTGGATCTGAGGCAAACAAAAATGTTTTGGTGAAATAGGATTAGTTCTTAAATCTCAAAAAAGCTTGTGGAGTCATGCAAAACAGAAAAGAGAGGTTTAGCCTGCATAGAAACAGAATCACATGAGTGCAATATCATTCAGACTTTCACTCATGTGACGTTTGGTTGTTGTTGGAGACAAATCTTTGAGAAAAGAAGTACAGTAGTTTTTATAGATAAGGAGCTCAGTTTCCTTAGCTTTTTGTGGTACATGAAATACAATTATTGCAAGGGGGATGAAGTGGGAATATGGCAAATACTCTTCTAATTTGGCTGCATGTGTGTGTTCTTTAAACAGTGAGTTGGTTTTTTTTATTTACGGTAATGTGTTTTGATTTGTGGGCTGTAACACCAGGTGCAGCATGTGTTGCTGCTAGAGTTTCACAAGTAGTTATAAGAGAATGACAAGACACGGGGAAAATTGTTAAGACCTGCCATAGTGAAGATGCAGTTAAAAAAGTCAGATCCTGGGGATAATGGCTAGAGAGAATGAGATTTGTTTGTTTGTATATAGGAACTGCACAGTCCCTTCCTTCATTTTCTTGCAGACCTCTTTGAATAATTGTGCACATCCACAGTGCGTGTTGAAGGTTAGAGTCTTCATGGCCATCAGCACCTGCAGAGTGCTTTGTGTTTATTATGGTCTGCACAAGAAGGCATGAAGGATATAGTATACTTCCTGGGGCTCAGTTCCTCTCAATTGCTTCGTTCTCTGAATGAGTGCTGTTTGCATTTGGACTGCAGGAATGTTTTGCGTTAGCAGGTTGCTTGTTAGTTTTCTTAGTGTTTTTAAAAACCTGGGCCTTGCCTGGAATAAAGTTCACTGCTTCAGTTCATTCAAAGGAGGCATAAAAAATTAACATTCTGTTTCCTGGGGTAATGCTGCATCTCCAGATTCCTCAACACAAGACAGAGATTGTCAGTTGTGTTGGAACTGGACTAGAAAATGCATTCAAAGTCTGAGGGAGTTCGAGTGGCAAATCCCCCACAAAAAGACTCCTTTAGAAAGAAAATTCTCCTGGTGCTGCCTACGCTGCCTCTTTGCTGAGGCTTGTGGCAGTTCTTGAAGGCACTGACATTATGTTACAGGGACAAAAATCAGATAAAATATGGGGTCAGTGTTACAGGTGTCACAACAAGCATTTCATTCCCTTAGCACTTCTTTGCGTTTGAACTTTTTCCAGCATAACCTGGCCATCTAGACTGCATGTGTAGGATTTGTGTGCTGTGACTCATTCACCTCTTCAGCACCATTCTGAAAAGATCCCTTTACATTAATTGATTGCAGTACTTGGAGATCTTTCAGATGTGGTAGTTCTAAGTATGTTCTGCAGTGCACACTCATCTCTTCTTCTGTCTCTTCTTTGGTCTCTTGTCTCTGTAATTTAGAGAGAGCTGAGATATGGCTGGTGTATTTTGCTCTTTTTATGATTCTAGGAGTGACTAAAGAGCATTCTGGTCAAAACATGTCTTGGATTGGGTTCATAAGACGCAGGAAAAATGTGGGACCTGGAAAAATGAAGTAAGGAGCATTTGAAACTCATTTTAAATTCCCACATCAGCATCACCATTGAGAAAAGGTTGTTTATAAGTTGCTGTGCGTGTTTTTTGTAATTAACATTTGGTTTCTTGGTATTAGTATATAGGAAAGCATCGTTTTTGGCAATGCTTCTTCAATCCAGGGAAAAAGTAAACCTCCCTAAATCACACTGTCCCATAAGCCAAATTATGTATTAACCCCGAGATGAAAAATGGTAATACTTACCAGCATCGAATGCTTCCTAGGTACTCTTCCATAAGAGTCTGTCATCCTTCTGGCAAGTGGGGAGGTGAGTCATAATGATTCTTTTCCTTTGCCTAATAGGTTGTACTTGGCTTTTCAGTCCACTTGCAATTTGACAAAAGTCCACATTACAAAACATACTCCCTGTGTACCTTCTCCTGCAACCAGATACAATTTTCACTTGCACTGCCAAGGATTCAACATGGATACTTTTTATCCACACTCATTAATGTGAAGGAAATAGTATTCTGATGGGAATGTGATTTATTTTTTTCCTAGTGCATTGTACTGTGTTCTCCTAAACTATGCAAAACTCCTACGCACAGCTTCTTGTAGTTTTCTAGTTATTCTTAATAATCTCTGTTGCCTTGCCTTTGTCTTTGATGCTAAGGTAACACCTGGCCCTTAGTGGATGGAACGTAATGTCTTCTGAAACATACTCTCAGCAGGTTTTCTACCAGAGGCAGTGAAAGTTAATGGTCTTCTCTTCTGAAACCCAAAGTAGCTTCTGGGTGATTTTGAATGCAGTCCAGGGAATGGACTTATCATTACCTGATAGCTTGTATTTCACTGATATAAATTTTGTCAAATCTACTTTTTAGGAGAGATATTTTTGTTTCTCTTTTTCAGTAGAAACAAAATCCAAATACAAAATAGATTGAATACAAAGTGGATTGAGGCAGTATGGTTGAAGAGGAAAAAAATGTTTCCTCTGGTTAATAATTCTTACAGAAAAGTAAGTCAGCTTAAAGGAAATCAGTGTTGCGTTGTTAAATGAATGTTTTATTTAAATGAAGTAATGCCACCAGCTATAAATCACTTGGTGACTCTGCCTTGAACATTTTTCTCTTTGGGTAGACATGACTGACTTCTGAAGGCAGGAAAGGTTTATTTGCATTGATCCCATAGTACTGACCTCAGGCTAAGTGCCATCAGCTTTGAGTTTAAAAACATTTATTTAGATGGATTTCACATGACTGATGTGAAACTTCTTTATACCTTACAAATATTGAAGCTTTTCCTACTCTTCCTAGAAAGAACAAATGGGACTGTAATCTTCTTTATAAGAGTGGCAGCCAGAAGTTCCAGTCAAAATGTCCTTTTTTTTTTTTTCTTCCTTTTTTTTTGTAGTGAAGAAATAGCCTCTTATTTCAAGCATGAGTTACCGAATCTTGCCAACTCTGGAGACCAGCTCTGTCTCAGACATCTTCCCTCCAACACAGCCTGTGGGGTGGTGTACAGGGCAGTGGTACCAGTATTTTCAGCTCCTCTTGGGCCATGCGCGTATGTTGAAGGAGAAGGCGCCCTAGGACACGTCTGTCCCTTTCCCTGGTCTTTTCCCTTCCCTCTCTGCCTCCCCTGCCTGCACCAGCAGCCGCAGGTGGATGCTGAACTTCACAGAGACACAGGTGGAGGTGTTTGGCTGTGCAACAGAGTTCAAGCCTGAACAGTCACTTCCTCACTGCTCTGGAGGGAGGGCATGAATCAAAATACATTTAATCTGGCTCTCAGATTGACAGCAGGACCATGCTGTGCACTCAACTGATGCTGTTATTTGAAAATGGAGAATGCTAAAAAAACCAAAAGGAACGGTAATTAAGACATTGTAAATTAACAGGTTTTCTACTCAGCAAATTAAAAATGAAGCATGGCGCGCAATATGAGCAGAGTGGAAGAAAGCTGCAGGCAGAGATGCAACAATGAAGTTGCATGTACATCTCTGAAATTGCTGCCATAGTGACCTGGAACAGGGGATGCTCTGTCGTACATCCTTTCAGAGAGGAAACAGGATATGGTTAGAGAGCAACAAACATTTTCAGCCCCACACAGATGTCAGCCAGGGCTCTGAGAGCCTGGAGGAGCCAGATGCTAAAGCAGAGAGTATCTGTACCTGTTGAAGATTTGCCTATAGTTCCCCAGAATAGTAGTTCTAGTCATTTTAGCCTAGTGAGGAGAAACTAACCTGGTGAGCTGTTGAGGCTTATCAGATGAATAATTGGTCAGAACACAGAAAAATAACTTTTTAAAAAACAGCACAAAAACATTGAGATAGCATTTGTCAGGACGTGTATTTAATGGCTAGAGCTCATTTCACTAATACAAGCTGTTGTTACTAGTTGTTTGTAGCTGGCTTCTGAGGCAAGGAAGTGTCATGAAAAATCAAAAGAGTCCAAAATGATTCAAATCAAAATGGTAAAAGAAGATTTTATTTCACTGAATGATCTAGACCAGGAAATGAGGCTTGTTGTTTTTTGCTCATTAGTGACTTAAATCAATAACAGCTGACTTGAATTGGGTCAGAATTTCACCCCACCCAGACTGCTTTTCCCTTTCCCATTTGTTCCCTTGTTTCTCCAGTTTCCAGTGGTTCGCAGCAAGTGCTGGCATTAAAAAGGTACTGACACCCAGCAAGGACATAACCCGATCTGTTGTAAACCCCGGTGTTGTGGCTGCAGGAGCCTGTGTGCTGAGCTTAGCAGAGTACCATTTCCCATGAAAAGAAACTAGAATTTGTAGGCAATAGTGGGCATTTTAAAAGAACTTGCAAAAGCCATTTGAATATTCTGATTCCAAGCTGTAAAGAGGATGAAGGAAGGATGTGCAGAAGGTGCCATCTTCTATTTCCCAAGGGAACGGGAATACCAACAGTGAGGCAGTAGGCTCAGTGGAAGTGTTACAAATCTTGAGACTTACCTTCTTTTGTTCTTGTTTTGGTCTAGTCTCTGCTGTTCATGTCTAGCTCTCCCCTCCTCTCTCTGCTTCCAGAATGTTTTATGGGACTTTCATTGTCTTTCTCTGGCAGTTTATGTTGTAATTTCAAACTGTTCACACAGTATATTCAATTTTTCCAGACAGTGGATTTCAGCTAAGGAGATTAGTTGCTCTTATAGAATGCTAGTGGACAACATTAATACTTGGGAATTATTGCGTAAAATAAGGTTTAGGGTCCTGGGGTCGAGGGTGGTAAGCTGTAAATTTTTTTTTTTTCTCAAGTGCTTAATTTTCTCTTTTGCCCCAGATTGATGATTTCAACTGATTTGAGGCAAAGGTATTTCTACTGGGCATACATAATGCAGAAGCTTCGGCTCGCTTTAAAAAAAAAAAAAAGAAGTAATTTTTTTTTATTTTGGGTGGTTATGGATTTCTCAAAAACCTTTAATCTAGGACCCTTGAAGGTATTCTCTGGCACTTTTATTTATGTAAAAATTATGATTTAAATGGATACTGTAGGTGACAGAAGTGACATGTTGTTATTTTACAGTGCCTTTCAGTGCATTGTTGTAAACCAGTTTAACCAAATATTTGCTTGAAAACTGTAAAAAACACATTATATTTTACTTTTGGTGTAAACAGGTATAATTTCATTCAAGTTAATAGCATGTCATTCATCCTAAAATTAGCCCACATTTCACAATGATAACTCAAAATTGCCTGTTGGTGTCATTTCTGGAAAGCAGGATTAATACTTCAGGACTCTTGCTCCTGCAGAAGCAAGAACATAGACAGAAATACAAATAAAAGCCTTTGTCTGCTCTCTCCTCCTTCCCCCTCCTCTTACATACTTTTTTTCCACTTATCTCACTGCAGCATGTAGGACATGGGATTTCAGCGTATGCTTGCACTGTGTGCAAGCTGCCTTACAGTCCTTTGAGAAAAGTTGATCTCACTGGGGGGGAATATTACTGTACTAGAAAAGGCTGGTTTTGAATTGCTTTTATACTGAAAAGTGATCTTAATGAATATATTATTTTAATGCCTCAGCTTACTGTGCAATACTCTTAAAAACTTTGTCAAAAGCACACTTAATTTTCTGACTGAACATCTGTGTGCTAGTTACAGCAGCCTTTTCTGGGACATACTGGTATTTCTAGCTGCAAAAGCTGATGGTTCTAGAATGTCTTAGCAAGTCTTGAAATCTATTTCATGGAACTGTGACTAGACACGTGCATGGGCAAAGCTTCCCTTTAGAGGGGTCACATCACCTCCTGCTTTTTTTTTGGCTGATTATATGCTTTAAATGAACTTTTCTATCCACGCTGGTGGACTTCAATGTGTGTGTGAAACCTGATAGTAATAGCTTTATGGTAACTGCAATGGCCGAAGGTTAAAGAAGCAAGATTTGTTGGGAGAGGGAATAAATTTTATCAAAGCAGTTGATATCACTGTAACTTGTAAATTTTAAAGTGTTGTGCGTGAGTGGGAAGGCAGAACTAAATAGAGCATACGGTTGGCCTTAAAAAAAAAAAAAAAAGGCAGAACGAAATTTAACTCTGAGAGGAGTGTAGTCTGTGAAACACTTCTTGCTTAGAATATTTTTTCGTATAGGAGTGGGATAGAGGAAGAAAGAAGATTCAAAACTCATTTGCGTAGCTTTGAAATCTCCTTCAGTACTTCTTGTTCTTTTTAACTTTTAGCTATAATCTATCTTTTTAAGTTTCTATTTTGGACAAAAAAATTCTAGTTATGTTGCGGTTCTGCTTGTCCTAGAATTCAAGACAAAAAAATTAGAAAGTGGCAGCTAAATGTTAAAGTGGCTGTTAAAAAGGATCAAAGTATCTTTTATATGAGCTTCCAGTCTTTTGCTACTAGACTTATACACATGACTAGTCAGATTTTTTGTTGACGTTTGTGAATTTTGCTGGCTAGTGATGAAGTACCAATTTTGCGGACTTAATATGTAATTAGAGACTTTTTTTCCCCGGTGTTCTTGCCAACATGGGAAATTCTAATGCTAATGCTGCTACGTATCAAGACACTGAATTTGCTAGTTTTTCAGTATATCTTTAGGGTGCTCATAGAAGGTACAGGGTGAGCAGGAGAGAGTGAACGAGTATGTTTATACATACACTAAGCACTTCCCAGGATATAAATGGTATTTAGCTCTTCCTGTGAATAGTTAATGTGCTATTATTGTTATATTTGCACACTAGTACTTTTGTCAACCATTGCTGCCTGTCTCTCGGTGGACATAAACCAAAATGTATCTGAAGAGCTAAAACATTGTCTTGACCTCTAACCCTTCAGCACCACTGATTGTTTATACAGTAACCAAACCAGCTGTAAATCGAGTTCATTGCCAATGTGGGATGTTGATTTCCATGCTGCTGTTAGTACAAAATACTCATTGGTGGTAGTTATGCCCAGAGAGTGAGATAACAGCAGAATAAGTTGATATTATGGCATATATCAAAGAAGTTTTTTATGCTCACATGCACAGAACTATGTCACCAAACTTGTTGATTGACACATACCCTGGACATTCATCTTCTAACTAGAGATGCTGTGTGTTCAGCTGTCACTCTTCCTCGTGTCTAGGGGTTGGCATTGTTGCTTGTAATGCTGCCGCTTGCTCTCTGGTGTGAGTACTGGGCTAACTCTGCTCTTTTGCTGTTAGCCTCTCCTGCCTGAGCTAGCACCCAAAAATATGTCGATGCATGTCTAGGCAGATGGAAGCTTATTCAGCTCGTGCTGAAGCAGGATGGAAAGCAGTGTGGCACCAAGAGTGAGATGAGATTATTAGATCTGTACTGAACTATGGAGCTGTGCAGGTTTAATTTATGTTGTAGCACAGGCAGTATAAACACTCATTCGATTATGAATTGTTATTTAGAGATGCTCAAAGTTGTTTGAAAAATTCCTTCTTTGCAGCAACAGCAAAAAAAAAAAACCCTAAGTGAGAGACTGGTGCCACCCAACCAAGTGCTTACATTGGCTCTGCCACTTAATAGCACCATGCTATCACACTCTTGACTATGTACGGTTGTTGAGTGTGTGCTTTTCATCCCTTTAACCTATGGATAGAAAATACGGGCTTCAGGTGCTTAACAGGTTTGTCCCTGCGCTTAGTAGCTAGATTTTCCTGAGTTGTTAAGCTCTTCTTTTCTTCAGCCAAGTATCCTCTTTTTATATATATGTATGTCTATGCGTGACTATATATATATGTATATATCTATATCTCACTCCCCCGTCTCCACTTAATGACATTTTTCTCAAGTGCATGCTATAGAAAGCCCTTAGGTTGTGATAGGGCACTCGTGAGGGGGGGCGAACACTTCCCTCATCCTTTGCCTTATCTTTAGTTCTGAATTATCTTCTATTGAAGACTGTATTCAAACTTCAAATATTGAGTTGACATCTAGTTAAGATAGAAAGAGTATGTTTTTTGAGCTATTATTGTTAAAAAGGGTTTTAAAGATCCAGGACAAAAGACTGGATGTTAAACCTCCCTCTCTGCAGAGAATTCATTCAGTAGCTGATAATGCGATCCGCTCAGGATAAATGAAGATAAGATGTCCAGGCTCTGTCAGCAGCCTCCGATACTGTTGACTGGGGAGGTTTTTTTTTTTTTTTTTTTTTTTTTTTAAATGCTGCCTGGGCTCGCAGCGCTTATCAGGTGCGGCTCCGCTCAGGTTTGCAGCAGAGGCAGCCTTACCGCTCACATCTGGGTGGCTGCGTTTGACTCGACAGCGTTCGATTTATTGAACGCGGACCAAACGCCCAGTGCTGTCGGTGCTGAAACGCGCTGGGTCTGGTGGAATCCGAGGGGGAAGGGGGGACCCGGGTGCGCTCAGCCCCAGCGGCTGGCCCGTTGGTTGCTGCTCGCGGTCAGACGGGAGAGCTCCAAATGGCGGCGGTCGGTCTCGGTGAGGGCATCTCCCCGTCGCCTCCCCTGGGCGCGCTAGGACCCCCACGCGGGTTCGCGGCCGGAGCCCTGACCCCCGCCCGAAGGCGGCGGGGCTGCTCCTCGTGGGTGCCGCGAGGCCGAGGCCGGGCACGACTCGCCTGCGGGATGCCGTCCGCCGCCTTTTCGGTGCCGCGCGGGCAGCGGGCCGGCCGGCCGCGGCGTCGCTACCGCAGCCCTCGCTGCTCCGGTAACGTTCGCGGGGCGCTCCCGGCGGGGGGGGGGCCGTCCGTGCGGGGGCGCCCGCCGGGGGCGGCGGCTGCCTCTCCCCGCCGCGGTCGCCTGGGGGCGCCTGAACGCCGTCGGCGGCGGCGGGGCAGGAGCGGCGGGCGGGCGGGGAGCGGAGGGGCAGCGCCCGCCGCCTCCGGCAGCCCGCCCTGGGCACCGCGGCGGGGCGGGCGCGTCTTCCCCCCCCGTCCCCGCGGTGTGGGGACATGGCAGAGCCACCGAAAGGATCAATAAACCCGCCAAGGCGGACCCGCGGCTTTAATGGCTTTAGTGTACGTACGTAGACGCGTAATATACAGGATGGGGGGTTTGGCCGCTGCAGCACGCCTGCGGGTGCTTTCGCGTACGACGGCTGCCCAGTGCTGAGTGTGACGGCTTTTGTTTAAGACCCTCTGCAGACCAGGGTGCCCTCCTCGACACCAGCGGAATCCTGAGCGAGGTGGCCGGGATGGGTTTGCTGCTGATCCAGCGGTGCTAGCACAGGTTCGGGTGGCTGGAGAAAGGAAAGCTTTCAAAGGAAGCAAGAATCGAAGTAGAAATTTCAAGGCCCCTCCTGCCCTGTTTATAAATCTCTTTGGCACCATCTTAATAGTGTTTTGTGTTGGTAATCTCCAAGTTCCCAGATACCCTGTTTTCACGGTGTGTAGTAAAGCACTTAGTGCTGAGCAAAGAGCTTATTCTTTTTTTAGAATGCAAAACCCAGAATGCTGTACCCATTTAAAAACAAAATTTGCACTGCTCCGTGTTGCCGTTTATTTAACACCCCATGGAAGGAAGAAACTTGACCTTTCTGATTGTTACGTGGTCTCCTTGAAGCGATTCAAGTAACTGAGTAAACACAAGGTTTCTTTTCTGTAATCTCTGTTTTCTAGCAGAAAACTGCAAGTGAAAGCAGCTGATTATATTAAATCCAATTACAACTTAATAGCTTTATGGAATCTTCTTTGCATTTCTTAAAATCTTACACATTCAGGACATGTACTGAGAGGAGATGATGGCAGTGTAACACCTGTACCCTTTGTGTTATTACTCCTGTCGTCAAACTTAAAGCCAGTATTTTAAACATATTTTTGTTTCTGCATGTTACTGATAAGAATACATCACTGTATTATTGATTCTTAACTAAAATCGGGGAAAAATAACCACAACTAATGTTTTAGTTTTTTAAATCTAAAATAACTATTATTCTTAAGAAGACTGTAGTGCTGAAACTAAACATCCTGCTGAGATGAAGTAGTGAAAGTTTCTTATGGGGAGGGAGATTAGAATATATTAACACTTAGCTTGGTCTGTTTCTGTAACCGCTGCTGCTGTACTGCCTAGAAACATCAGGCTCTCTGCTACACATAATTTTTGCCATCCACTGCTGGTGACCTGATTGTATATTGATGAGCATAAACATTTTTTTATAATCTAGGCATCTTCCTGTTATAGCCAGCATTGTAATTTCTGTAATGGGTTTACTCTGTGTAAACAAACAGGTGGGTGGCCAGAGAAAGGTGGAAATTTACAAAAAAAAAAAAAAAAATTTTTTTTTTTTAAAGTCGTAGACAGAGCTAAAGAAACAGCATTTAGCTTTTGGACAGATACTGCGGTCCAAAATTTGAAAAGTTCATCTGAGGTTTTTGTGAGCTCTGTTCAGAGCACTTTTTAGAGGAGGCTATTCAGAATCTCTCTGGCTCTGGGAAGCATCTAAAACTGGGCATCCAAAGCACACACACGTATCCTGGTGTGTTTCAGAATTAGAATATGACTGTTCTTTCCAGTTTAGCTGTGATACATCTGCTTGGCACACTTAAATTGCTCCCTCGCTCCCTCATTATGTGACAATAGTTTTGTTGATGTTTATATACATACGTTAATATTTTCCTCAATATTGTCAACCCCATATGCATATTGATGAAATGAAATTTCATACCATTTAGCATTTTTAATGTAGCATAAATATAGCTGTTTGTTTAAGTTTAGGCACGCTCTTCTTTCGCTTGCATCAGTACAGCTTCTGGTTTCACTGAAGGCTCTATCAGTAAAAATGAGATGGTAAGCTGCCCCCAAAAATGTGAGTTACATAACAGGTAGAAATCCTCTTTGGCTATAAAATATTTATTCAGTATTATGTAAGAGAATGGAAAAGCTTGGAGGTGGAGAAAGAAAAAGAAGAAAAAAAAATCTAATATAAGATTTGAGTGGGAAACTGAAGCAGATAAAATCTGAGAAAGTAAGTCTGGTGATGGTGGAAACAGTCTATTTAAGGTTTCCTTCATGACTTCATCATTAATTCCCAAAGTTTTCAGGCTGAGGAGAGAAAACAAGTGTACAGGTTCTGAGCTTTCCGATGCACGGCTCTCACATATTCTCAGACTTCAGGTACAGTAAGAAATGTCTTTTATTTCTACCATAAAGCTTTTGTCACATCATGTGAAGATCTAGTGACATTTTTTTCCAGGGAATCGTGACTGAAAGCTCCTTGCCCTCCGTGTCACCATCTACCTGCCTGGCCTTGAGACTGTCAGAGGCATGTAGTGATGTTTGAATACCTGAAGAAGAGTGCCTTCTCCCATGCCAATTAACACTTCCAAAAAAGCACGATGTGTGCTGTAAAGTAGGCACTTTTAATTTGGGGTTACAAAGTGAAAGTTTTTCAGCCTGTGACTGAAGTCACACTGCTGTCAGCTTTCTGTGACTGGGCCAAGGCTTTCCTGATGGATGTAATGTTTTCTGGATGTCTCAGAGGAGGAAGTAACTCTTAAGTTTGCTTTCTCTCAACATGGAAGACTTTGTACATAGGTCTCTCTCTCAGTGAATATATCTAATGTATCTAGGTTTCTCTGTGTTGTGTAAATAGGTGAAGAATATTGGCTTCAGTATTTGCAAAGCAGACGTTGCAAGTTTTGTGGGGTTTTTTTGTTGATGGTTTTGGTTTGTTTTTTTTTTAAATGAGAGATTCATGCTATTTTTCTCCAATTTTGAAGCTCTGATGGTTTTATGGACTCTTTAATTTAAATCTACAGCGTAGGGGGAGGAAAAGCCTGTAGTGGTTTTATTATTATTTTTCCTTAATAGTTGCATTCACTTCTGTGAGAATTACAGTGGAAAGCATGGGTAATATACGTACTACCTGTTAGCTTTGTAAGTGATTGCTCTCAAATATTTGGCCAGGAAGGTAGGGATGAACTCAACTGGATGGTATTCCTTTGTTTGAATTAATATATGAGCAAAGGATTCTCACCGGGGAAAAGCTATGATTCTCTTATCTTGCTGTCAAAGCACATGATGATGAAAATGAAATGAACTTGTTACAAGCGAAGTTTGGTGAGAACTCATCTGCGTGCAGAATAATTCCTGTAAGCGTGACATCTTCATTTAAAGATGTTTCTGACACGGCACAGAGAATTTGTCATGCAAATGAGATCCTCATTAGGAAGTAATATTTTTAGACTACTTTAAGCAAAAGGAAGCATGTTCTTCTAAAGCCTTTCTATACACATATAGAACAATTTTATAAAAAGGAAGATCAGGCTGGACATGGTTGTATTAATGCGAGACAAATGTTTTCCCAGATCACCTCATTAGGAAATCTAAATTTGGAGTTCCTACATGATCCACCTTTCAGAAAATGTTATTCTTTAAAGGCCTAGGTTTTAATGTCTAAAACTTAACCTACCTATGCAAGATAACAAGGGCCTGTTCCTTTGCTGCAGTGCACCACTGGATATCCTTCCTAATAATTTTGTCAAAGAAGAAATGTGGGTGTTTTACCTGCTTTTGAGTAGGGTGAAATACAGGAACTCAGTTACAGTATGACACTTATGTAGGTGGGACAACAGCAATATTTCTTGGAGGGAGAAGTGACAACACTGACACTGTGTAATATTTAAGCCTCTGGTCTTAAAAGCATGTGATGAAGTTATGCATCTGTGCAGCTGAAATGGGTATGTGTGTCTTGCTAGGTAAGACTGGGAATGTATGTTGCTGAAGAGGCCTGGGTGTCAAAAATGCCTGCTTCTGAGCAGTGGCGAATGAGGGCAGTTTTCCTCAGCGCTGATTTTGCAGTCTTGCAGTGCAATGTGACAGCTCTGTACAAGGCAACTCCAGCCTCCTACCCCTCTGCTGTATTCACATGGGAGGGTGTGGAGCTCCACACAGCCCAAACACCCTGTCTTGGTTCTCTGAAGAGGGGCTGTTGGGCTGGTGGGAATCTGCCACAGATTCTTAGCTGGGTTTATGCTTGCCTAAAAGGTTGGCTAGGTTGAAGGGGGCTTTGCATTCATCTTAATTGTTTCTGTTTGTCTTGTTTTGCAGGTACTTCTGTAGGTAATTTCTAGTCAATTCTGGAAGTTGAGGAAGTTTTCTATGTGTCAGCAGGAGAAGTTTTGACTTTGCTGATGACAGCAAATACACGCAGTCCCCTGTGGCATGAGAGGCAGAAGAGCAGGAGGTGTTAAGAGGTTGCTCAGTGAACTATCCTACTCTACTGCAAGAACTAGAGAAGTCCTTCGCTTTGTATACTGCTTGGGCAGTGCTAAGGACAGAAATGATCAAGGTAGATAGGAAAGGTGGTGACGGAAATTAGGAATTCAGGTCACTGGATAGTAGGAGTGACGAAGAGCGAATTGATTGGTACTCGCATTGCAACATTTGCTACTCTGCCTCCCTTGCCAATAAGACCAAATAGGTATTGTTGAGGAGAAGCAGTTTGTGTGAACTTCTAAAGCTGTGAAGAGGAGCAACTGATTAACATTAATGTTTAGGGTTGGTGTCAGTCTCCTGTGAAACCGATAGTTTCGGGAACTGAGATGATCTCCGGTATCTGTCAGCCTGCCTATTGAACCAACGAACTGTGTGAGCCCTTCTGCTCTGTGTGCTTAGAAAATGTATAGTTGATTAATGTGGATATTTCTCCTGAAGTGATCAGAACTTTTGTCACCTTAGGTGGGCTTAGGTTCTATTGTTCAGATACTCGCGGAGTTACCAGGAAGGCTTTTGAGGCAAAACTTGGAAAGTACTGTTCCTGGCCAGAATGCCAGGTGAACATGTATTGTACCAATTCCACTATTCATCCATAACCATGCTGAGATGCAGTAAATTTTTTTTCTTTTAATATAGATTCTGAAATTATTGAAGATTCACAAGTCCTTGGTTTTTATTGCAGTCATCTAAAAAAGCCAACTGTGAAACTTCTAGCTTAAATAATGTAATAGTTTCTTAATAAATCTATATTCAGTATTGTAAGGTTTTAGGTTTGCTATAATGTATATTAAAAAGATGAGGTTTGGTTTTGAGTGCGTGCTTTTACTAAGCAAAGCAATGCTTCTTACAGCTACTTAGATGGCAAGGAAACAAATGCAGTTACTGTTCAAGAGCGTGACATTTGCTTTGAAATATGCTGTGGAATCTGTGGTGCTTTTATAAATTGCACTCCTTCCATTCATCTCAGGAGGACTGCTAACGTTAAAGGCTGAATATTGCACTTTGGTGGACCTCTGCATGCAGGAAGAGAAACATCGAGTAGAATGGAGAATCTGGTGACCCAGAGAAACAGGCAATAGAAATGGGTGGAGAATGACATGAAATAGGCTTTGTGCTGTACGCAGAATAGTTTTCACCTGGTGTGTTTTTTGTTTTGTTCAGGGAAATGGAACTTACCTACATGCTTTAAGTAACCACATTTTTTCAAGGAAATACCAGATTCCATCATTAAATCCCTCCTTCAACTAAAAAAATACTCCAAACAAAACCCAACCAAATAAAACTAAAACAAAGCCAACCCTCCCCCAACCCCAAATACACCCCCCCACCCCCCAATAAAAAACCCAGTGCCACACCCCTGGATCTGGCTAACTCCAGACAAAGTGAAGTAATAGTGATTGTACTTGGCGGCAAATAGAAATTGAAATTTTGTCATCATGCTAACTCTTTTCCAGTGAAGGAAAATACTGGATAGCACTTCTTATAGGTCCAATTTATCATTGTTGAATTAAGTATACGTATAATGTATTTGAGAATCTACAGGTAAATACCATATACATGAACTGAGTAGCAATGTACATTCAGTCAAATGAAGGCATTAACACAAAGCTGTATTCCTGACGAAGGTAGGAAAATGGGAGGTGGGAACAGACATGGGATATAAAGGGTAGAGAGAAACCTTAGTAATGAAGGAAATAAGGAATGCAGGCAGGTATTTGTGTATGTCTATGAGAAAAAATACATCTCAGTGTGGTGCTATAAGACCATGTGCTACCTGAGTGCTGCTGTAGATTCTCATAATGGTTAATGAACGTATTTTACTAAAAAAGTTATTTCGCTGTGGCTAAGCTTGTGTCTTTGAGAATGTGATGGAAGAGATACAGAACAGTTGGGACCATTGGTGCTGCATTCCAGGCTACGTTCCAGCTGGCAGGCACCTGACACCAACATTTTACCTACCTGCAGTGTTGACAAAGATAATTGCAGTATTTCTGAAGAGAAAAAAACAGTCCTGTGGTAGTCAGCACAAAGGGGATTCCTTCCCGAGGCACCTCAGTGCCGGTGGGCACCTGTTCTGTGTGACAGGGAGCTTGTCTTGTATAGCTTGGTGCTGTCACCTAGGGTCTATTTAGTTCCTGCAGGGAGCAGCAAGAACGGAGTGGATTATTGAATATGCTGCAGAGAATATAACGATTCTGCTTTACAGAATTATATAGGTATCCTTATTCCTCTTGCTTGTGGTCTAGGACATGAGGACCTGCTAGAACATGTGCTGATGTTGCCACTGTTATTTTAAATTAATATCTTATGTTCAAGGCTGTGGTCACAGTCTGCCAGATTGTGCAAGGGTTAGCAGAAAGCTGCCTCCAGAAATGGTAAGTTTGTAGCTTGGATGCCTTGGAGAATATGCCACTATGTGGATTTACTGTTAAGATTCAGCTTCTGTGATTGATTTTCCTGAAAGGATAAAACCAAAAGCATACCTTTATCAAAGGAAAATTAAGAATGAAAATGATTCTTCAGTAAGGTGCTGTTTCTGTGAGGGTATTCAAATGTTCTGAGACATATATGACTCAAGTCTGGTAGTATTTCTGTGAAGATTGTCTGAAGTCACGAACTATGGCTGTCCGGATAGAAGTGTATTAATAACAAAGATCTTATCGTTCCAGTTATGATACCATAGGGGACCAAACTGCTTCACTTACACGAGTGTAGCAGCAGGGTGAATGACTGGGCATGGAAGAATACAAACTGATCTGAGACAGAATAATTTCTTCAAGGTCAATGACTGTCTTGAGGTTCAGGCTTAGTTCAACACTGCTTTGTTTGTGGTGATGTACTTTGTTGATGCAGTACTCAGAATAAACAGGTTTTTAAACTGTGAAGCAGAAGTGACAGAAGATGAATTTTGTTACGCAAGCACCTAACAGCAATAAGTACACAAGGCAGGCATCCTCTTGCCATCCTCTTGCCATCAGCATTTTTTTTAGGGATAAGAAGTGCTGCTGGATACAACCAATTCAATAGCATGTGCAGCAGACTTCTACATATAGGATATTTAATAAAAGGTTAGTGATTGCTTTTTATTAATCCATTTAGTAAGGTAATTTTATTGATTCCTCCCCCAATCTAATTATTCAAATAATATCTTAATCATGCCATAATTAACCATGATCACAAACTCTAGTCTGTAAACACTACAGATGCACGTACTCTTAGTAAACACTAAGTTACCACAAAAATTTGTCCTGGATACACTAGCATTTACAATTGCCTTTGTACTTGCTGCTTAATGAGTGGCAAAGTTTTGAACAAGGACACTCAGGTGTATTTGATGAGAATTTAAACTTTCCCATAGCTGTTTGTTCTTTGAATTCTGTTACCAAAACTAATCTGGGAAGCTGTATATTTTTATATATCAGGACAGATTTCCCATGACCCTGACTATAAATAAAACAAGATTATTATTTCTGCAGGCTGATTCTTTTAATACTCTGAGTAGTTTTCATGGATGCTTTCTTAAAATTAAAACAAACAAACAAAAAAGATTAATTCAGCCAGGTTTTTTTCTCTGTTTTCACCCATTCGTTGTCTTTCTGTTAAATAAATCTTAGACCTCCAACTGAGGTTGTGCTGACACAGCATAACATTTTGGTTTTGATTGTTTGCTCTTTGGAAAAATTGATGGTAAATAAGGGGAAGGTTAAGAACTTACAAAGTCATAAACGAAGATGTATGCAACTAATTTGCATTTTGCATTCAAAGTACAAGGTTGGATACATGCTATATGTAAGTTCTCAATTCCTATTTCTGAGAAAGAGGAAAAAGCTGAACTGTGGCCCATGTATTAATGGCTGGATGCTCTGCTAAGTTGGCCACAGTTAAATTTGGACAAGGTTAAATGCAGGTAAAATACAGTCTTGGGGAGATATGCTTTATATCATTTATCTTTGATGTATTTTCAGTGAAAACGTTAGATTCTTATTTCCAGCAGGATGCTGGAAAAAGAAAGAAGTTCCTGGACTTGCTCAGGAATGATTTGTATTTATGATCTGTTAGTCTGTAGATATAAACCTACAAGATAGACCTGTATGAGATGTCTCTGTCCCTGCAGGCCTTCGGGACAAGCAAAAAGATCTTGTGCTCTGAACGTACTGATTCCTTAACAGAAAAAGGTAACACAGTGTGATTAGAGATTGCGTAGACTCATAAGTAATACAAATTCTTTAAAGAAAAAGTAAAACCGGAGAATACTAACAGCAATATTATTTATGGATGCTGTGATCCCGTTGAGCAAAGGACTTGGCTGTATTTTTTTTCATCTTCAAAGGTAAATAAGGCAGCCAAGTGAGGGGATTTGATGACAATTTGCAAAATCTGGTGACCGTGCTTGAAAGCTTTGAGCTGAAGACATTAAAGGCAAAAGTTTTAGACCCTCTAAGTAAGATTCATTGTTATGGATCAAGATAGACAAGACCTGAAGCATGTTGGAAGAGAAAGTAAGTGGCATATGCATTTGGAAAAAGAGTTCCGAAACAGTACAGAATTATCTAAAGTAGTTTGAGAGTGGGGTTCATGCTGTCTAAACAGTTGTTATTTCTGTAAGCAAAGCAAAACATAGCTGTAACATGAGGTAAAGCCGAGACCTATGTGTTGGTGTGATTTGGGATGTGGGACTGGAAGAAATTACTTTTGCATGCAAGGCCAACCACTTTGGCTGCAGGTAACCGTATAACACTTTTCTGGCCATAGAAATGTTTACATAATGTCTGTTCCGTATCTTGTAGTGTACAAACATTTTTTGGCACCTGGTCTGAAACTTGAGATCTATAGCAGAAAACCAAACATCTATAGCTGCTGTGGTTCACTGGAAGAAAGGGGGAAGGACTGAAGGCTTTGTTCATGTCCTTGGTGCCTTCCAAGCTAGGATGTGTAATTACAATTCCAGTCCGTTAATGATGGAGATTATGCACGCTGCTATGGAATAGGGCAGATGAAATGACCACGTAGTCCTTGACCGTCTGCCCTGGTGTGACGGGTTGGCCCCAGCTAGGAGCAAAGCACTTGCATAGCTTCTCGCTCGGTCTTGCCCCACAGTGGGACGAGGCACAAAACGGGACAAACAGGAGTCAGAAATCTTGTGGATCAAAATAAAGACAGGGAGATCACTCATCAATTACTGTTGTGGGCAAAATGAACTGAACTCAGGGAATCTGTCTTAATTTTAAATGTTTGATTACTGATTGGGAAACACAGAAGACAAGCACTGAAACACTTAAAGAAAACCCCTTTCCTCCCCTTTGCCTGGCTCACCTTCACCACAGACGCCTCTCCCTTCCCGCGTTGTTGCTGCGGGTTACGCCTCCTCCCTTGGGCGAGGTGCGGGGTGGCACAAGGGGCTGGGGTCAGGGCGCGGCAGTTTCCTTCTCCGGCTCCTTGTCCCTCACTCGTCCGCTGCTCCTTCCTCCGTAACCATTTCCTCAGCTCCGGTGACCGTCCAGGCGTGTCACCAGCTCCTCCATGGCGGCGTCGTTCCTCTCGCTGGCATTTACCGCCTTTCAAGGGTGTTCTCCCAGGGGCGCCACGAGCTCCTCTGATTGGTTGAGGGGCACCACAGACTCCCCCTATTGGCTCAGCTTTGGCCGGGGGCGGGTCTGCTGTGGAACCTGCTGGAACCTGCTGTGACTGGCGCAGGGCAGCCCCAGCCCCCTCCCACAGAGGCCCCCTCGCAGTCCTCTTGCTACCAAAATGTGGGAGTTTACACCCAGTATACCTGGAAAAAGAAAACTTCCTGGCTGCAGGCTCGTTGCTGGGTTATCCCTGTGAGCAGGGCTGCTGAGCACGGATGACGTGCGAAGCCAGGGCACTCGCTTCTTGGGGCACTGCTAGGCTGTCCTTTGGCAAGTAAGCAAATGGCGTCTTGGATTGATTGCAGCTTCTGGTGATACCTTTTGTTCGGCACCAATGATATAATTCATTCGGTCTGAAGGCTAAGCGTATATTCTAGCAAGGTCAGTCAGTCATAGCTATGACTTGAGGAAGGCACCTTATTTGCGTTGTATTGCTCTGCTGGAGAAATTAATTTTGAAACTGCTGGCAGTTCCTGTTGCAAATACTTCTTTGCAGAGGTTGGGGTATGAAAGGAATAGAATTAATGTAACCAGGTCCTTGGTTCCTTCTTGGCAACATCTGCAACAAGATGCTGCAGGAGGATGAGGAAGCAAGTATATGGTTGGGATCTGCTTATTTACAGCAGTAAACCCTGGAGATGGGAAGCCAGCCAGCCTAGAGCAAACGAGAACAGTGCTGATGCTTGTTTAGCCTTTAGCAATTAACACAAGAACCAGGAAAGCAGCTTCCTTTCTCTCCTCCTTGCTATCATGTTGATGCCCAAGTAGCTGTGGAGGGGAAGAGCTAAAGGATTCCCTCCTCTCCTTCAGCTCCCTGCAGTGTGGCAAGTGGGATACAACCGGAGCAGCCAGAGCTGCTGTCTGTCTGTCTCTCTTGCAATGTGCTGAGGTGCCAGCAGGGCAAGGAGAGCTGCTGGAGACACTGTGGCTTACCTTAGCCTGTTCCTGGAGCTGCCAAAAGTACCACAAGTAGCTCTGAGGCAGGTGTTGCACAGCCTGTGGAACAATGTTCGCATTTCAAAATTTGGTAAGAAAAGTTTGGGTGTGAGAACCAGAAGTTTTCTATAGACCACAGTTTGGACATCCTCGTCATGCACTAATGAGCTCTTTGGGGGTTGTTACATTTGCTAGGAAAGCATTTTTCTTGTTGGTTTCCTAGTCTGTAATCTGCTTAGTTTGTGTTTGATTGCACTAATTGCATTCAACTTGCATAATGTGTCAGTCATTCTGTGGCAGGTGCATAGTCACTTAGATCTAGGAGGTAAGAACATGTGGGAAAGTGACACTCCTCTGTTTGGCTTTGCCATGTCTTTTTAGCTCTTCTTGTTAAAATTAGAGGGAGGAAATTATTTTGAAATGAGTTTCTCTTCATAGGTTTTGTGTTGCTAGGTCGTCGCCAGAAATATTTTCAACTCCACATTTGAAGGAATAATTGTAACTATTTGCTTTATTAAACTGATTTCTCCCAGTAATATTTCAAAGCCTTTATTTGCTACTTATTTAAGATACTATAAATATTCCTATGTTTTCCAGTTGCATTCTTGTGTTTGGACTTAAAGCTAGAACTGCTCTGCTAATGAAAACTGTGGGATAAATACCTCACTGTTTTGGACGCATTTGGTTATAAAGACCATGGCAGTTATACTTTATTTCCAGTGCCTTAATCCATAGAAAGTGCCGTTTCCTTTATGCCACTAAAATTCTGAGGCTTGGAGGGGAAGTCCAGTGTGAAGGGAGAGGTGTCAGTGGCACAAAGCCATTTTCTTCTCTTCTACTTTCCTGAGAACCTTGAAGCTCGTGTAGAAAGACCTTACCAGAGGGAAGGGATGTTCTTCATTGCCCCACAGATATTAAAAGAGATGGTTCTCCTCAGACCCAGTGGGTGTGTTAATGTGGTGAATCCAGCTTTGCACCTCTGCCTTGTATCGGAGATCTACCTACTGAGAACAGCAGATTCATTAGTGATGGCTGGTGGTGTTTTTGACACTGTGAATCCAAACACAATACTGCAGTAGGAATTGTAAGAGAGATTAAAGTTTTTCTCTTGTAAAAGAAAGTAAGGCCTATAAAAAGAGAAGCAGGGGGAAAAGAAAAGCAAACTTTGGAGTAGTCAGGGGATTTAAAACAGAGCAAAATGAAAAGTTTGATTTGTTACCTGGGAACAGAGACAGTATGATTACTCTATGTAGATAAAGCACAAAAGGAAAGAATTTGGAAAGTTCTATTTATTTACATTTCTATAGTTTGACTAGATATCTTACTCAAGTGGGTGCCAGAAGATTTTCTGTGTTTGAATGTAGATATTTGTATTTCAAGGTCAGAAAGTTTGAGGTGCTACAGCCTTATAGGTTCTAAAGAAAAATAACTTGCAGCAAAACTGTACATGACCTCAGATGTAAACACAAAATAAAATAATCCCCAGGATCATAGAATCATAGAATGGTTTGGGTTGAAAGGAACCTTCAAGATCATCTAATTCCAACCCCCTTGCATAGGCAGGGACACCTTCCACTAGGCCAGGCTGCTCAAAGCCCCATCCAACCTGGCCTTCAACACTTGCCGGGATTGGGCATCCACAGCCTCTCTGGGCAACCTGTTCCAGTGCCTCACCACCCTCACAGTGAAGAACTTCTTCCTTACAGCTAATCTAAATCCACTCTCTTTCAGTTTAAAGCCACTACCCTTTGTCCTATCACTACATGCCCTTGTAAAAAGTCCCTCTCCAGCTTTCCTGTAGGCCCCCTTTACATACTGGCAGGCTGCTATAAGGTCTCTCCTGAGCCTTCTCTTCTCCAGGCTGAACAACCCCAACTCCCTCAGCCTGTCTTCCTAGGAGAGGTGCTCCAACTGTCTGATCATCTTCATGGCCCTCCTCTGGGCTCACCCCAACAGGTCCATCTCATCCTTCTTATGTTGGGGGCCCCCAGAGCTGAATGCAGTACTCTGGGTGGGGTCTCACAAGAGCAGAGCAGAGGGGAGAATTGCCTCCCTCGACCTGCTGGTCATGCTTCTTTTGATGCAGTCCAGGGTATGGTTGGCTTTCTGGGCTGCAAGCACACATTGCTGGGTCATGTCAAGCTTCTTGTCAACCAGCACCCCCAAGTCCTTCCCCTCAGGGCTGCTCTTAATCCATTCTCCTCCCAGCCTGTACTTGTGCTTGGGATTGCCCTGACCAATGTGCAGGACCTTGCACTTGGCCTCATTGAACTTCACGAGGTTTGCACATGCCTACCTCTCAAGCCCGTCATCTGGATGGCATCCCTTCCCTCCAGCATGGCAGCCACACCACACAGCTTGGTGCCATTGGCAAACTTGCTGAGGTTGCACTCAATCCCACTGTCCGTGTTGCTGACAAAGAGGTTAAACAGTGCTGGTGCCAATACCGACCCCTGAGGAGCGCCACTCGTCACTGTTCTTCACTCGGACATTGAGCCATTGACCGCAACTCTTTGAGTGTGACCATCCAGCCAATTCCCTACCCAGCGAGTGCTCCATCTGTCAAATCCATGTATCTCCAATTTAGACACAAGGATGTCAGGTGGGACAGTGTCAAATGCTTTGCATAAGTCCAGGTAGATGATGTCAGTTGCTCTTCCCTTGTCCACCAACACTGTAACCCCATCGTAGAAGGCCACCAGGTTTGTTAGGCATTTGCCTAGATTTGCCTGTAGTGACGCCATGTTGGCTGTCACCAGTCACCTCCTTATTTTCCATGTGCTGTAGCATAGTTTCCAGGAGAATCTGCTCCATGATCTTGTTGGGCACAGCAGTGAGATTGACTGGCCTGTAGTTCCCTGGGTCTTCCTTTTTTCCCATTTTAAAAATGGGGGTTTTATGTTTCCCCTTTTCCAGTCAGTGAGAACTTCTCCGGACTGCCACGACTTCTCAGATATGATGGATAGTGGCTTAGCAACTTCATCCACCAGTTCACTTAGGACCTGCAGATGCAGGTCTAAATTAAGTCCATAGAATTAATGTAGAATGCATAAGATTTCCCAAGGAGTATTTTACTGTTTTGCTGAAATGATAGAGCATATTGTTTGTCTTTTAATTTTTAAGAGGATTTAGAGATTTATTTTTGTAACAATTATTCTGCTTTGTTATTCTAAGATTTTGTTGAGTTCCAGTTTTATGACTGTCAATATGTTTTTTAATTTGTTAAAGGGTCACAGGTACATGATGGACATCTCACTAGGTTTGTTTTTGATTCACCTGGTTATTTTAAAATAGTATTTTCTGTGATACTCATTTGCAACAAAGATAATAAGTAACTAGTTAATGGGAATAAAATGTTTTGTGTTTCAGTAATGTTACCTCTTTTCTATCATGTTGATGGCTTTGTTTTCTTCTTCTGTTCATTAAGTTAGCTTTTCTCCAAAAAAACCCAAAGTGTAATTATAAAACACATTTTTCTCATGAAAATACACAGCTTGTTAAATATTAGTATATAGGATCTTATGCAAACTCTGTAAGCAATGTTGTGTAGCACATTTTTTTTTCTTTTCCGAAGAGATTTTTCCATTAGTAAAAATTTGAAGTATTTTCTCACTTTATTTTTCTGCTTGCCATGTTCATTTTCATCTATTACAAATATGTTCATTTGGAAAAAATAGTAATTATTAAAACATTATAGCAGAAGCTGATTTTGGCAGTTAACTTGCTTTTTTTAGAGATCTGTTTTCTAATGTAGTTCGTTTTCCTTTGCCTTAGGCTAGAGAATTAATTTTGTCATGATGGGGTGAGGAGTCATTTGCTTAGGCTGTCGTTCTGTCGAAAGAGGTTATGAAGGAATGGAAGACAGTCAATTTAGAGCAAGAGGAAAATAAAAAATTGTGCTGTATCTCAGAGCTTCTTCCTTGTAAAGCTCTGTAATGTATGGTATCTATTACAGGGTATTAAAAACTGGGAGTTTGAGATGAGTCCCTGGCTTTAATGGAAGAACCACCATGCTTTGGTGAAGGGAGTGGAGGGACTCATGGTCTCTTGTCGTTATTCAATAAAGTTGACGCATGGCCACATGATCAGGGATAATAAAATGTCTTTCTCTGAAAGGCAGAGGTTTTTACAGGTAAAGTATGCAGTGACATGCGTGATGCTTTCTTCTTCATCTTATGTTTCTGTTCAAGTGCTTGTGTCTTAACATTGTGTTCTGCTTTGCACCATGAAGTCCTTTATTTCATTTTTAGTGCCGAGAGTGACTGATTAAAAAAAATTTCTTTCAATGAAGCCTGTCCTCATGGACAAATAGTACTTCTGATCTTCTGCAATAGGAACTAACACCAATACCCTGTGCATGCAATAGTACTTTTGCTACGTTATAGTAGACGTGATTTTTGGTTTTGTTGTTGTAAATCTGTATTTGTGACTTACAAAATCAGTTTGCAGTTCTTTTGTAATGCTCAGTTTTCATTGACGCTCTTGATTTTATCCACTATTTTCTGAATGAGCCTTTTTCCAAATAATTTCCTTATGCTTTTTTCTTCTTCCATTTAATCTCAGTGTTTAAAAATAGAGAATTTTCAGACATCATTAAAGCCTCTGTCTCCATGAAATTTTAACAGATGTGATACTTGAGAGTCTCTGTAGTGGGCAGTGATCATTTATCAGGCAATACTTTTTAAGACCTGCATTATTATTCAGTAATTAAAAATTCACAGGAGTGAAAAGATACCTTTGTAAATATTTTATTCTCTCTCTTGCTTTTTTTTTTTGGGGGGGGGGGAGTAGGGTGGGGGGTGGGGTGGGGTGGTGTTTGGTTTTTTTTTTTCCCCCCTACAAGAATTTTTAAGACAGTAATACCTTTTATGTAAGACTGCTAGCAACTATGGGATAGTTTTCTGTGGACAATACTTGTGGCAAGGTAGGCAGTTGGAGATGAGTATTTGAGGAAATGGCTTAGCATGCCATATTGTTTCACAGAGCACACATGGTCATTCTTTTGAGAATGAGGAAAGAAAGGAATACTTGTAGTAATGTGCATATTTTTCTCGTGGTATTTTGTTGAGATTCTGGGAAAGCTTTAGCATTGGGTGGAGTTAGGAACTGCTGGAAGAAAATGTATAACATTAACATAACATATAATTGATCAACATATTGCCAACTCTTTTTTGAGATGTAAATGGATGAAGTCCTGTGCATTGTTTGCCTAATTTCCACTTCTTAATTACTTTTATTTCTACCACAGAATATTGAATATTCCTGGGTTTTGGACATTTGAATAAAAATCTTCATCTTTTCCTTACGTTCCACTGCTAAGTTTTTCATATTTTGTGTGTATTATTAAAAAGCTATTTTAACATAGATTCTTTGGGGTATCTAAAGCTAGTGTATGTACTTTTGTGTTCAGTAAGTATTTAACCATAGTGTTGTCAATGGAAAGAAAATGCCAAAGTCAGCTGTGGTTTGAACACCTAGCATACCAAATCATAAGACAGTAAATTTCCAGCTGGTTTACACTTAGTGTGTTGTGTCACTGGAGAAGTTAGATCATCTTTCTTGTTTAGAGTTTTGCTAGTGCTAGCTTTTAGCATCATCATTGTGTTCCTTGTTCCTTCATTGATTCTGATAGTGGGTTAAGTCTGTTTAGGACAGTACGAAATTCTGAACTGAATTCTCCTCTACTTGTGCTTGTGAGATAAAAAAATTTTAAACAAGTATTATTTTTTAATATATATCACTGGGAAATACTACTAAATAAAAAACCTCTTAGCCATGCAACGGAATATAATACCATATGCAACTGAATGTAACACCATATGCAAATGTAAGACTTGCCCTATATGTATGTATCTATATTGAAATAAACTTGCTTTTAAATTGGCAGAGAACATCTATCTACAGAATTCCAAGTGATGTTTCCCCTTGCTTTGAAAAGATTATGTCAATTCTCTTGTTTCATCCATGAAAGTTGACTGTACCTTGATGACTAATTTCAGGGGAAGATTAAAGCTAGCTGGACCAAATATTGGGGGTCTGAAAAAAAGGTTTGTTTGGTTGTTTTTTTTCTCTTAGTTTGCGCTGTTTAATAAGCTTTTTCCTTCTGCTTACAGCCTTCTAGTTCAGTTTTGCCTTCTGCTGTTGTCTTTCTACTATTCAAGAGTCTTCAGATTTCTTCCCAGGTGATGATTTCTAAGTTACAGCTATGTTAGTTTTTGACTGACTCACAGTAATCACTCTTGTAGTACATAACTCTAAATTTTTTACTTTCTGACCTCATGTCTTAGATTTTGACAAAGTCGTCTGCTTTTACTATTTCATGTAGAAAAAAATTTTCTTCAAAATCTCCTGTAGAAAGCAACATGTGTATAGAAACTTCCTAAAAGTATACATGAAGTATAGCAAGTATGGCAAGACAATGACTTAAAAGCTTTCTTCATAAGGCTCATTTGTAAAAACACTGAGAATAGAAAAGACTTCTTATGAATGGAAAAGACTGAAGAGGAGTGGACGTTAATGTTATACCAATGGATACGCCATCTCATCCCTTCTGAAAATCTACTTATTCTTTTTATAAAGCATAGTATAGGTTAAAACATGAATGTGGGTGAATAATGCTCTATCAGATGTGAATAACAAATGGCATATTCAACAGTGTATTAGAGTCAGAAGTAGTAAGACAGGGCAGAGTTTATAGTAATGGAATTATATACAAAAATTCTAGTAAAATTTTAAGGATGATCTTCTAGGTTATTTCTCTCCTATTCCCCTAGAAAAAAATAATCTCTTGCAGCAGTGGAGCAGCATATGAAAGAATTGATTTGGTATCTTCTCAAAGAAGAGAACTTGTTGTATTGACAGTGTATATATTTAAGCTGAATGGTTTATTTAAGCCATTTTCTTCCTGGAAATGTCAAGTTTTAGTAGTAGTACATTTAAACTGAAACTTAAGGTAATTGTGCTATATGGATGCTTATTTCTCTGTTTCTAAATGTGCATGGATAGATACTTCAAGGAGACTTGGAGAAAGACATCTTTGAGTAATGCATGCTTTAGCTAGGACCCTGTGTTTTAGTGAATGTTGGGTTTCTAGTTATCTCTCTGGCCTGCGTGAACTGTGAAAATTGTAGATTAACCTGAGGAAAATTGTTACGTTAGGGATCCTGTTTTTATTTTGGAATGTAGCATTCTAGTTTGGAGAGCAGCTGTGAGAGAAGCACTGTAAATGACAGGTTAGTGAAACTTTGTCTTCCCTATGTTCCGCTTATGCTCTGGTTTCATTATTTCACCATATACTTAGTGGTTAAAGTGGCATGTACGTGTTAGCTGTCCATTTCTGAAAATGAATGTTAAAACAGTAAATGTTTTTTAAAATGTACTGGCTTTGTTTGGCTAAAGATTCCAGGTGGCAAGAGATTTTCTGAATCTCCTTCTTGATGTTCAAAGCAGCTTTACTTTTCCCCAGTGTTTGTTTTTCCCTTACAGTTTAGGTCTGTGGAGATTGGATCTTTGATACTGAATTTTCTCCTCAGATGGAATAGCAAGGCACTATTTCAAGGGTACTGAGGGGAATGTGTGATACTTATAGAGCTATTACTGAGTAAGGAGGAAAATTTATTTTAGAAAGCTGATGAGGCAAACTGGTAGAAGTTAAGTTAGCACACGCCATATAGAGAAGAGCTCATCAATTGAGAGAGAATAGCTGGTCAATCAAGAGAGAAAATTGAGAAAGTACCTTTAAAAAAATTAAGAAAATATATTTATTTGTTTAGATGTAATACCTGTGTTGTCAAATACTAAATGTTTTTTTCCAGGAGATCTTGCATCCTTGAGTAAACGAGTAGCAGAAGAATGCAAAATAAAATTGAAATGTTTATAATATTCTTGTGAATTTTGGCCTGGTATTTCTTTCCTTGTTAATCCCTGAAAGACTTCTAATAAAATAATTTAGTGGCACCAGTAGTGTATGGTTTTTAAATTGAGAGGATTCTTTTACTGCTTTTGTTGGATCTACCTCAGCCAGAACAGCTAATGCTAGCTGTTTTATGGGATTGTTCTTTGAAACTGTATATGCTGATAGTATAAATATTCAGGAGGCAATGTAATTTTATATATATAGGCAAAGTACTCGGATGTATGAACTTGAAGACTTTTTTTGAGTTGATTTCTTCTTGGTAAAATAATTCTGGTTACTGCTGTGGGATGTGGATATGCTCTATAGTAAGGACTTCCTATTAGACCTTTGCATTGGTGAATGTAGAAAGCACTGACAATGGATTTGTGTCTGTATGAAAGATGTACTGAATTGTCCTCATTGTGCTTCTGTTCCTCTGAACCTATTCATGTTTCAAATAATAAAAAAGGCATTGTGAGAGCCAAACACTTTCATGCCAACATAACAATATTTGAAGAAGATAATCAAAGCTGTTTGTTCTGCTTTACTGCTTTCACTTTGTCTGCAATTCAGGTCTTCATTATGAAGCAAGATGGTGTCTGAAACATTGTCTGCAATAGAGGTAAAAAAAAATATGCCAGAATAGATCTGGGACTAAAGCACCAACAGAATTGATTTTGACTAGCTGGAATATTCTTGGATGTGCAGTGTATTCTCTGTGTGTTCATGGACTGTTGCATGGCATTGCTAGTCTCCTACAGGCTGTGGCTGTCATCTTTAGAAAAGAAACATACTGAAACCTTGATGTGTGAATATGTCTTTGTATATATAAAAAAATATATATAAATTTTGTTTTACTTGGACTTACACTTCATAGAAAAACAGATTTTTCTTTCTTATTGTAGTACTTTCATGTAAAATAATGATACTTCTGCTTTGTCTGTAGACCCAGAATAGTTACTTAAACAGTACAATAATAATGATGGGGGAAACCTTCTGCAGAGCAGAACCAGAAAGATTGTTTATATGGCAAAAAGAGTAGAAGTGACAGTGAAGTATTAAGAGGCAGCCTTTGCTAACAATATAAATGTTTCTGGCATGTTCTTGGGGTTTGGGGTTTTTTTGTGGGTTTGGGTTTTTTGTTGTTGTTGGTTCTTCAGCCTTTTGTTTAGCCCTTAGAATAATGGGTCATATGATAATTAAATATATTAACAAAATATGACCAGAGCATTTGTATGAACAAGAAAGCAAATAAAGCATGCTTATAGGACACCCTTCTCTATTCTAATTTGAAATTTGTCTTTAATTCTGATGTGCTATGGAAAGATATATGTAGAGAGGTGGATTGTTTTGTTTTGGGGTCTTTTTGGCAGGCTTAAGATGCTAATTTTTCCATGAAATTTAATGCAGTATGAGAGCTTTCATAATAAGAAGTACTTGTAGCCACTGACACTTTGAATAAAATTGTATTGAAATTGTTTTGGCTTTTTACACTTGAGTTGAAAGAGGGCCTCTTGCTAGCTGTACATAAGTAGGGATTATTTTGTGGTGAGGAAAAAAAAAAATACAAACCAATAAAAAACCCCAGACCAAACAACCTAATACCCAACTGTAACCTGCCTTTGGAGCACATAGCTTTGCAATTCCTGAAGCTCTGTTTGGAAGGAATAATTATGATAATAATAGTATCAAATTACTGATTGATTTTTTTTTTTTAAGTCAACTGCTTAATTATTCTTGGAAATTAGAAATATTTTTTTTTAGTGCTGACTTTTTACGTGAGTGCCCTGCATGATTCAATGTGTTAACTATAGCCTGAAAAGCAGCTAAAGGCATGCTTAGCATTAGCTTGTCTCATATAATTAAATGCTTTGTTGGATTATAGCCAAACTGTTCACCATGGTGTAGAACTGACCTTTTGCATGGCACAAATATAGGAGTATTTTGTATATTTTTATGCTAACAGTCTTCTAATGCTCATGTCTTTTGGGGATTTTGTGGAAGATTATAGTACATCTCTGGAAAGCTAGACAAACAATTTATGATGTCTTAGTAAATGCCAGTTAATATTTGTGCTGTTAACACCTGTTACTTTCATTTTAATTTCTAATAGCCAACTGTCTTGGAAAGGAAAGGTATCAATAATTGTAGCTGAAATTTGGTTCTTAAATTTCACATTGGATGAGGTTGATGTTCACATGTAAATAAATGGCTAACGGCCATAAAATAGTCCGGCTTTATAGGCTAAGAGTATTGGACACTTACACAAGAAAAAAAACCTTAGTCTGTTGCAGGAACATTTTAAAACTTCTTATCATAATTACTTTGGTCCAAACTGTAATAGTGCTTTAGTGAAATAAAAGAGGAGACGAGGGATAAGGAGGGATTTCTTTATTTGCTGCAAATGCTCCCTAAAATAGTCAAAATTGTTGTAGTATCAAGGTGAGGCATTAGGCAGCGTAAAAGCATTGGAGATTCAAAGAGGGGTTTTGATGGTACTGGAGCATCTGCTGGACATTAATCAAAGGCCATATACAGTTATTCCCGAACGCAGTAACAAATTCTAATATAGTAGTTTCTTTTCAATATTTAACAATTAATTGTTTCAGATTTCACAAAACTAAATGGCAGTTTAAATATAATGTTTAAGGCATGCTACATAATGTCTATGGAAAAGCCTGAGCTGGCAGGTGAAAAAGGGAAAATAAATAAAAATTAAAGGGGGTGGTAATGATTTTGTTACTGTGAAAATGACTGTGCACTAATTTTCCTGAATTCAGCACTTAAGTTCTTTAAATACAGTATCAAATACTTCATTTTTTGTGTTTTCATTACAATCATAATGTATCAAAAAACTTTAGTTTGATGTAGAATTTTTACCTGGGGAGAGTTTCATATCAATTGTTTAGTGTCTTGAGAGAGTTTAGCTTTTTTATAGCATGTATATTAAAAACTTACTACAAAAAGCCAAAAGGGCATGCTGTGACGTGCCTGCAGCCCTCCACTTCTCCTGCTTGGGGGAGTGCTTGCCACAGCAACTGAACTCCAGCGGTTTTCGTGTCCTGTTGTGTTCTTGTTTTGTGTATGTGTGTGTGTATAGTTCCTGGGACATTATGATGAATATGGAGAAGTAGAATGGAGTCTAAAAACTGTAACTTGTAGTTAGTTGGCGTTTTAGTTCTTAGTGAATTCAGTAACTGGGATTTTAACACAGTTGTTTGAATGGAATATTTACTTAGTTTATTAGGAGATGAATGATTATTTGAATGACTTTATTTAGACTGCTTTCAGCTGGGAAGGTATAATGTTGCTCAATATGTAACTCGCAGTATATCCTTTTTTCAGATTTTAAGATTACAGTTAATACAGCTTCATTTTTATTCTGTGATCAGTATTTGATTAGTGTTCTTGAAATAACAGGTTTGCTAACAGGTAGATCAGTTGCAGTGATAGGCACTTGATAAGTCCTTTGGTTTTAGAGTGCAGATGTGTTGACCTTTGAGCCTTTTACAGTATGTAGCAGTGCAGATGCCTCGAGTGTTTAATTTGTATATGAGTCCAGCCAATTTTTTTAACCTTGACTCTGTGTGATATTGGAGCGCACTGCAGCTGTACCACGGCAGTTGTGTTGCAGGGGTGTAGATCATGCACTGAAGCCTGGATTGTGAGAGAACTATTTTTAGGAAAGGGAAGGAAGGACCAGAGATGTGAGATAAAACCATGTGTGTTTGTGTATCATGAGGATGAAGTGGGGAATAAAAATTGCATGCAATATTGCATACTGCTTGATTTAATCGTGCTGCAAACAGGAGGAACTATACGAGGATGGTTTGAAATTCCTTTCCAGAACTCATGCTTATTTGGGTCAGAAATAAATTTTCTCCCTAGCCCCAAATTAACCAATTTATTAGTGTCAAGATCTAGACTTAAAATTATATTTTACTTAGGATTTTTCCCCTATTCTAATTACTTCTAAAAAGAAAGAAAAAGTAGATGTAATTTGGAATTTAATTTGCTGAAACATTCACTGGAAGAACAGTAAGATTTGAACATGTAGTTATGATGTACTGCAAGAATAAATGTTAGACAAAACTTTGATTTTTAGCTGTGTGATGCTAAATTATTTATCCGCTACTGAAAGATATGAGAAACAATAGGTTTAATGAAATTATCAACTACATCTTAAGAAAATGAAGAAGTTTTCTCACATGCTTCTGAAATAAGGCTGAGAAACAAAATGTATAGTCCAAAAGTTTAGTATACAATAGGAGGTCAGAGAGGATAAGGTAAATTAAAAGGATTACTTTTGTATGTTTGGAATGAGCAATAATGTATTGCTGTTCACTTCTTTTCTGCTTGCTTTCTGTTTGTTTTCTTCCAGAATTTAACCTGTAATATGGATTAAAGAACACTCCCTCCCCCCATTATGTTTTCTTTCAAAATTTTTGTAGTTTCAGCCATTGCTGGTTCTCAAAATTGTGTAAACTGAGGACTTGACCTTTCCTAAGTAAACACTTGTTTACATCAGTTACATCATGTGTCTGTTTTCTTTTCCACATTAGTCTTTAACTCACCATGTTTCTGACAAACCAGTAGGACTAGATTTTTCTTAAGAGCTTTTTGTTGTGTGTGCTAATTCGAAATAATGAGTTTATCAACACCACATGATTGACAACGGTAATACAGATAATTTTTTGGTGATAGATGAAATGCTGTCACACTCTTGTCTTTCGCTGTACCCCCCCCCTTTTAAAGGAAAACTATGTGGTGATTTGGAAAAGAGATCAACACTGTTTAACTTCCTGTGAAAATCTAGGCTACTTGTATTGGTGTTTATTAAGCTAATTGCTACTCTGCTGGTTGGGTTCCAGGCCACTTGTATGGTGACTTTAATAAACTGAATTATGTCCTCCTCCAAGGAAGGAAGTCTCTAGTCTGCTAGAGAAACTGATTCCTTTCAAGGTGTTTTAATTTTTCTTAAAATGGTTTTGGGAAACCTGTGGGTTCCTGTGTGTTCTCAAAGGTTCTTAATTCACATGCTATTTTGAGCAATACCATGTGATTATTTTTTTTATACATTATTAGATAATACCTTCTTCTATCTTCTTCTCTTTCTGTCCCAGAATCAGAAGTGAAGTGTGAGTTTAGAGCATTTATAAATAGTCAGTGTTAGTTTGTTCCAGAAAATGTTATTAATTTCATGTGGAAACTATTTATTTGTAGAACTATTGAGAATTAGGTTTCTTAAATGACTACTCATAGAGGTGCTTGTATAGACTTTGGGGCTATAGAAGATGTGGAAAGGTTAGAGGTTTTTTTAATCACACTACTAGCTGTCTGCAGTAATGAATTAACTTACATCTACTGTACATTGAAAACGAGGTTTATGTTTCAAGAACTACTCAACTGTGGAGTAGATAATGAAGTGAGCAGTTGTAAAATAACTAACTACAAACCCCCCTTTCATTCTGATAAACCTGTAGTTCATGTGTTTTCAGGCCAATGATTATACACTTATTGTACACTATATAATATGTGAACAAAAAAAATGTCCTTGGTTTAAACACCTTCACTTGCCAGAAAGGAACAAGTAGTCCGTTTACTGCTTCTGGATGGATTCTGAGGTTTTGCTTATTGTAATAACAATAGGGGACCCTCCCCTCCCTGCCACCTTCATACTAGTTCATAAAAGAAAGAATATTATAATTGGCAACCTTACCAGCATTTCAAATACCTAGAGTTGAGTTAGTTTGAGCGGTAGGAGCTGATAAGCAGCTCTGGAGGTATGCCAGCAAAAGATCTTCCCCCCTCCCCTTCTCCCTTCTTTTTTTTTTTTTTCTCCTCCCCCTTCTGCTCCACAGTGCTATCTGTGCTAGATAAAGGCCTTCCCCCACAGATCAATTTTCTTCATCCCTGGAGAGAAGCAGCCAAATCCATTAATTATTCCCATTTCCTTTGCCAGGGAAGCAAGTGCAGTAGTCAGAAAAGCAATCTATTTTAAAATTTACTTTTAATAAATTCACCCATCATATTATTTTAAGAGGTTATTTACTTAACGTTCCATTTATTTCTGACTGACCTCTTAAATGTTAGCTTCTTTTAAAACATTCATCAAAATATACCTAGTGTTATTAAGTGGATTTCATTCTTTCCTTACCATGCACTTAGAACCGTTTTTGTGCTCATAGACCTGTGTTTGACATTACTGAACATTGGCATTAGTAGGTAAGTCTTTTTACAGGAAAGTCAGGCACTCTTTTTTTTTTTTTTTTTTTTTTTTTCCCTGAAACAGGAATTACTCATCAAGGTGAAGCATTACGTAGAGAGAAATGTGGTTGGTTGCTTTGTTTTAGTGTTTTAAATATGGCAAAAATAAAACTAAGACCCATTTTCTTTAAGGCTTTATAGACATCTTACAATATTTTCCTTAGAAAAACCTGTTCATTTACTACTACATTTTGGTATAGTCAGTTTTCCTGATGTGCCTTTGCACTTGGTGGTTGAAAATATAAAATGCACTACATTGTAACTTGCCATGGCTAAATGGCTGAAAGGTTCACCAGTGAAGCAAGGTTTATGTTTATTTCTGTCGAGAGGGGAAAAATGTGGCTAGAGTTGTTGTAATATGGTAATGTTGACCTTTTACTGACCGTTGTATCAAACTTCTTTTCATGATCAAAATCAAAGCAAGCTTTGCAGCAACAGAATCTGCTACTTATGCTGAGAACCTTTAGCCTGCTGCCAACACTGCAGTCTGGGTTGAGGAGGTTGCAGAGCTATGCAGTTTATATATCTATCCATCTATTTATAATGTATATTTATATACATGAGTGTCATTCTTTCAGTAGGAAAAAATAACTTTCTGATATAATTTTTTTCCTCTAACAGATATGTTTGACTTATTCTGTCCTAATTAAGCTTATCTTTTGGTGGACCATGTTAAGCCAAGATTGTGCTCTGAGACTTGACAGATGGCTGTGTGCAAAATGGCTGTATATTGTAATAAGAAAGTAGAGACAGAGGAATTAATCCCTTGTATTTCATTTTGGTTTACTTATTTAATTTAATAGTGCATTTAATATTTAGTTCTAAATAAGACTGAAACATAAAATCAGTTTGGGCAACAAAAATTGCCTAGTGAGATTCTCTGCTGCTTGTTAAATTTTAAGAGTTTGTCAGCTCATTCCCCTGAAACATAATGCATTTCGCCCCCTTCTACAAAAGATATTTTAGAGATCTCTGAGAGTAGCAGCTGGTCACCCTCCACAAAATACAGTGAAAGCTGAATGTTAAATCCAGAATGGCAGTATGGAGCGCCCAGAAACAAGGTTAGTGACTGGTAATAATGCTGCCACTTTCCATCTTATCTGTGAGGATGAGTGTTCTGACCCATCCCTAGAGCTTGGGACAAAGCTACCAAGAAGTTAGGGCTTGAGCAGAAGTAGATGTAGAACATTACCTTGGCTCTAGATGGTGTCCTGCAGCACTTTTGATTGACTTCTAATCATTGAGTTTTAGGGAGATGAAGGTGTTCCTAAAATACATGAGAAACTGGACTATGTCAACACTGGAACAGCTGCCAAGGTGTGGAAGTGTTTTTCTCCTAACTAGAGGTTGCATAGATTTTATAATTTGCATTAATTCTGCATCCTTCTTTTAGAAAGTTGCTGTTATATAGCAGTTTCCACGCTTTGCTGTGAAAACTACAGTCAGAAATTATTCAAGGCCATACTTATTCCTGTTGCAGAGAAAGCTCTACTGGAATTAAGATCTGTAACCTCACAATGTTCAAGTTTGCTGAGGTGTTATTATGTAGTATTATGGCTTCATACCATTCTGGTAAATTTTTGTGGAAGTAGATGCCAAGAGAGGCATCCATGTAATGTGTATGTTCTTTTTCTGATTCTTACTAAAGAGTGCTTTACAGTATCATATAGAGGTTATGTAGTCCAACTGAACTGAGCAGGAACTTGAACGTAGTGCTGTGTGGTATTCAGTGAGTATTTTCTGAAGGTTGACTACAACTAAAGATTGTTTTTCTTGCTACTGTCTTTCTTAAGGGAATATTTTGAACATGTTTCTGCTTCTTTTGTTTAAATGGATGGTACATACTGTACTGCCTTCTGTGTTCAGCAAAACAGGTGACAAGGAATGGCTCAGTTCATCCTGCCTACACAGCCACTCATTTTAATTAAAATTCAGCCGACACTCTCTGCTGTCTGTATGATTTGTATAAATGACTGACTTTAATTTGACCTCCTGGAGTGTGAAGGGATTTCAGACTTCAGTTAAATGTTGTAAGTTGCAGCCTTTCCTGGAGTGTATGGGGAGTGGGAACTGATGAACCATTTCTATTGGAGAAACACCTGTTTGAGCTCAAACATAGAGCTGGGTGTGACAGGTCTCAGCTTCTTCTCCGTTAAGTGTAAAATGAAAATAATGGTAGATTTATAATAGTTATAAGGAGCTTTCTGGCATGAAGACAGCCATTTATTATACCTATTATAATCATAAGCCTGAACTTTGATATAATTTTAGCTAAATAGTCTCCTACTTAGATCCTCTGGATGTGTTCTCTGGAGACTTGAAGCATGTAATTTCTTAACACTTTTTCAGCTACTGCTTCCAGTGTGCAGCCCTCACGAAGACGTTTTACTGACTGATCCCGTGTAGATTGTAGTGACCTTGGTGATAGGAGAAAAGGGCAGAAGTGCAATTCCAGCTCTGCAAAGGCCGAGGGAGGGACTTCAGTTTAACTGAGACATTGCAGAGACTGAGTGAGTGACAGGAGGGGAATGCCTTAAGCGATTGTCAAAGTTAGGATAAGTAGGATAACTTTGTTTATTAAGGACTTTACAGATGTAATTCAGTGAGCCAGGTCAGCTGAGCATTTTCAAGTGAAGGGGCAGAGGTCAGAAGGAGTTCTAGCTCCAGACTGTGAAGCCTATGACTTACAAATGACATGCTCGGGAAGACATGAAAGTGGAGAGAAGACTGTCGCTGATGGTTGTTGAAAGGAGAAGGACGCTAAGATAAAAACATTCCCTTCTGGTAAAATACTGAATAGCTCATAAAGCTCATAAAATGAGAGTTAAAGGATGCATCCCTATGCAAAAAGGCAGTGTCCCCTGTTTGTTAATGATTTCGTTTGCATGTTGAGACGGTCCTGCCTTTGTCAGAGGGAAGACTAAAATTACAAGCTGATTTCCATTTTAAAGGGAGAGATAGAGGGCATAGAAATGAAGTGAAACTCTTGGGAGCTTACTGAAGGCAAAGAATTGAAAAGTTGATTCCATAAAGTGTAAGAAGTTGTGACCTTAGTCACCTAGAAACCAACCTGGTAGAAAAATACCAAATCCGGAAGGAATTTTTTTACCAGAAGAGGTACTTTTAAAAAAACATAACAAATGCCCTTTGGTTTTTTACTAGCTATAAAAGGTGTAATTTTTAAAAAAAAAATTTACCTCTTTTTTTTGACTATATATTTCCTATCCAAGTTTGATGATGAGGGGAAAAAAGGGAGAAGTTTTCCAGGTGGCTGTCTTTAGAAATAAACAAGTAGACCTGACTGTCTCTAATCACAGAACAATAGGACCCATGGATTGCTGTCAACATGTAGCATGCATTATAATAAAGGTGAAAAGTACAGGAAAGAGGCATGTGCTGCAGTTCGATTACCTGTATAGAGTCAGCTTAGCAGAGTTAAATTCAGCAGTGAAACGTGCTGAAGTTTATCTAGGTGACGTTTTGAGAAATCTTTCTCGTACTGAAAGGAAACACATAAAATTGTTGGGTACCAATGTAAAGATGTGTGAATACCATAGAAACAAAGGAGTTCTAGGACACCACGTACATGTTTGGGCACTTCAATACTAAGAAAACCAATCTGTAGGAAAAGAACATAGGTCCAAATATGCCCAACTGTGTAATGTAACCATTCATAAATGCTTGATGTGGTCAGAGATGAAAGTCGGGTAGGCCTTGTTAAGATGACAGCAGTGAACCATAGACTAAATGGATGCAATGGCAGCTAAGAGAGAACACAGCATGTATGTTGCCTAAAGGAATGGTTATTTAGGCAGATGAGGTCTCCTAAATTAATTGGCAGATATATCCTTGAATTAGCTCTTTAAAATGAGAAAGATCGAAACGTACAAGATCTGAAAATTTTCTCCCCCCCCCCACCTTTTCTGGTACTTGCTTACAAGAAATTTGCTGTGAGACATGCTAAATCTGAGCCAATGCGAGAAAACGGATTATATAGGTAAAATGTGTGGTGCTAGAGAACAGAGAACTTCTGGGACTGCCTCAGCAAAATAATGAGCCGTGATTAGTGAAATTCATCAGATGACATCAGTCTTCTGCCACCTTTGAATTCTCTCTAACATTGTCAACAAATCCTGTAAACATATGTATGAGCATAAATTGTGAGAGTGACAAGGGTTTCCTTGAGATAGCTCTGTAACCTGTTGACCACAAGAAGTTAAGCTCACTGTGCTTGATCTGACTTCTAGTTCCTGATGGTCAGTGATGACATCGTATATCAGTTGCTTTGGAGAGAACTGCAGTTATGAAAGGAGGTTCCGGGTTTCTCAGTATGTGAAACAGTGGCTGCTTGTTATCATCAAGGAAACGGGAAAAGCTTTTGAGAGCAACTGGTTTAAACAGATTGCACTTGTTTGCCCATGTGTACTACTGCTATGTGCTGGAAAGAAGTTTAATTGTGTAGTAAACGCTGCTTTTCCAGTTAGATATGTTTGGTTTATACTTTTGTGTTCAAATAATTTACTTAAAGCTTATCAGACACTTAGAAAAACTGTTTGATAAATAGTTACTCTTACTGCTTTCTGGACTATACAGACAGGTATGGGAACATGTACCCCTGTTAAGCGTTAAATACAGCACCTGTGCCATCACTACTAATTTCTAAGTGGCCAAAAGACAGAGTATGTTGACAAACATGAAGTCACCTAAGGTTTTTAATTTGTTTAAATGTTACACAATGTTCTTACCTGACTTTCTATTAGACTGTGAATAACGATGAATTGAAAAGGAACCTGCGGCTGTTGTACAACAGTGCCTGTGGTACAGTTGGCAATATTTATTTTTAGTATTCACTGTGGTAGATTTACATGGAGACTATTTTGTTGAAATATTATAAGGAGGTATTTGGAATCTGAAAGCATTTTTTGAATATAGTTTGAGTCTTTAATTTCAAAGCAGTCAGAAATAGATGTAGCATATTTTTCTACATCCCTCTGATATTTATTCTTTGGTTTAATCAGGTAGAACTTTTCATATCCTAGGGATATCTAATGTGATGGATTGCTTTGTTTTGACTTTCTTAGCTGTAACTCCTCTCTGAGAGTGCTTCAGATTCAATGAGACGTAAATAATGTTTAGAACAGTATAGAGGAATGTCACTTTTGTGAACATTTTGTTTTTCCTCTGGGTTTGTCCTTTGCACCTGGAATCTGATTGACCACCTCCAGTCTGCAGAATTTGCCTTGTTGAGGGTTCTTCAGTTTATCTTCCTGGACTGCTTAAGACCTAATTGCATTAATAATTCTATATTAATTAAGAGTATCTAGAAGAAACAGCTGCAAAACACAGAGTCAGGTAAACTTATTTTCACCATTTTTTTTTTTTTTTAAGGATTGTAAAATAGTATTTTTTAAAATGATTTTTCTGTCTGTTTTTCTCCCACATTCTTACATAGCAAGAAATTTTAAAGACCTGGCAAATTTCCCCGATATTTTATTTAAAAATCAAGAAAAGAGGTTTAAATTCCTTTCTATAGAATGTTTAACTTCTGTGCTATAATTCAGATGGGTTTTCTTTGGATACGGAGAATGCTGAAACCTCCTATTCATCAATATGAAAGAAAGTTTTCCCCTTTTACAGATAAAAATGTATTTTGTGTACTGGCTTTACTTAGATATGAAGTGTCGATTGGAGGTTATAATTTGATGTATGTATCTATGATAGGCATTGAGATGCAGTGGTGATGAATGCTAAATAGTAAGCACACACATAGATGCTGATGTGAAGGGTTTCGACACTGTTCTGTTACATTTTCTTTCCATTGTTTTTTGAAATAATTTTTTTTCTGTAGAGCATCAGTGAAGGCTGACTTGCCATTACTGTGTATTAGTTGGAAAAAGTTAGGTGTTATTGGAATACTATGGGAAGTATTACCTGACATCTTGGATTTGACAGAATGAGCAATGACAGGGTTACAGATGTTGGTGGTGATTTTTCTTCTGTGAACAATACAGAATGATGCATCTGACTAGAGAGATGCTGACAAGCACATAATTTGTATATCTTTTTTTATATTTCCAGTTACACTGAAGAAAAAAAGTCTTTTCACCCGGAGTTAGCTGTGGGGATTAATTTGTTTGTGCTTAGTTCAGTAGTACTGAAAAACTCATCTTGTGTTGTGAAAGATTCCCACCATTTTAGTCCTCTAAATTGAGGTGGTGCTGAAAATAATACATATGGAATTCTTTTACTGCGGTTCATTAAAGTAACCTATTTTGGGAGGTTTTTCCCCTGGGTTTATGAAAAATCTTCTGTCATTTAACTAACTTCAATGCTTGGCACTGTATCTTGCTAAGATTTCTTTAGTACCGTCTTCTCTTTTTGTCCATTAACAAATTCTCTTAAAATGTGAGAAAAGTGCCTGTAACTTTCCTTATCCTTTCCAAATATATGTTCTAATACTTATAGCATTTGGGATTTTATAACTGAAGCTGAACCACTGGTGTCATCGTCAATGAATGTTACAGATGGTCTTACCCAAACAAACAAGAGATAATAGGAACTTTTGTGCTTTGAGATTCACTTGTTCAATATTTATTTTCAAGTAATGAATTCACGTAAAGTCACCATGTGCATCTTTGAGGAAGCAAATGCAAAATCCTTAATTTGGATAGGATTATCCAAAAACTGTCTACTGAAAAGATAACTAACTTGGAGGTTAATTACAATTATGACGCTCTTTTAAAAAATGAAATATATTTCAGCTGTCAAGCATTGTAATAAAACCATCACAGTAAGGATTATGGGTAACAGGTTCACTTAAATATGTGCTCTGTTGCTGTCTTGACCAGCTATAGTGATTTAATCTGTTGAGTTAAATCAGAAGCTGCCAGATGCAGTTACAGATTTACCAGCACTGGTGGAAAACTGGGTTAAAGTGCAATAATTTCTATAGGTTTGTCCAACAAGTTACATTTATGTGCATGATATCATGCCATGGGCCTATCTATACTTATAAACTTTTTTGTATATTTTTGTAAAGCATCAAGTTACCTGCAGATGCACAATAGAGGCATAGTTGCTATTAAGTTTAACAGACTGTGAGGGTTCCTACCCTCTCATGTATGGAGTGTCTATAAATTTATTTGTTTGTTTTACATGAGATTGTAAGCCTTTGTTATTTTAAGGCATCACTATCTCTGTCTACTCTGTTACACGCTTTGACAGTATTACTCTTCTCACTTTTATTCTAAGATCTTTTTCTTCCTGGACAAAGACTGTAGAGGCCAGCAAAAGATGCTCACCAGGAAGAAGCAGCTATAAGAATATTTTCATATGTGTGTTATTACTGCAGCTATTAAAAGTTTAATATCCAGAGCTAGCATAAAATTTAAGAAGTTATGATTAAATAAGCTACTATGCATTTTTTATCATCTCTTATTGCTTGGTATGGCTTCCACAAAGTTCATTCTGTATATTAACGCAGTCAGTCATTTGTATGACAAGTCTTATCAAAAAGCAGAAAGACTTGTCTAGATAGTCCTTTGACTCTCTTTTTGTTTTATAAAGCTGATAAATTATGCATTTAAAACTAGATTATTTTTGGAAGTTAGAACTTTGCTTGTCTTTCATATGTTTTAGGAAACCAGTGCTTGATCCCTAAACATTTTCCTACTTAAATTTCATAACAAGTTTTGTGTTTTTCTTTAACGTTACGTACTGATTTCCTAAGATGATTTAGACATTACTATAACTACTGTAGTTGATTAAGCTATTTGTCATCTCAAACTTACTTTTAAAAATACAGGGATTGTGTCTACCCTCCTGGATACCACAGCGCTTGAAAGAGATTGGTCCTTTTTGTGGTATGCACAAAGCATCACTCAGTCCTTCCCCAGTTGGAACCGATTTAGTTGTAGGCTTATCCCTTCACTGAGTCTAAACATTCTGGCTCCAAAACCTGAGTGAAGGAATGTGTTTGTATGCTTTTTTTCTTCTGGATGTAGAAAGGGGGGAAAACTTTCTTGTCTTTTCTTGATAACTGTCTTGTCAGATTCACCTTTCCCCTCTTGCTTTTACTGGAATCCATTTCCCTTCACCAGCTCAAGTCACATCTAGTGCATGCTGAGACATTCAGGTTGTGGTTTTTGATGAAAATTTTTGGAATTAGATGGTGTTTGAACTGAAATATTTCAGGGTGAAAGGCCAGCAATATTTTATCAGGAAAGTGATGAATGTAGAGGTTTTTTCCAGCCTTCTGACAAAGATTACAGATACAGGGTTTAAATTGTGACAACCTTTTTTTGCCTACATTAATTTTAATTGTACTTTTCCTTCCTTCATTATCAATGAAATTGAAGGGCTTTGCTGCATTTAGTTTAGATACTTATTTCTGTTTCACAGCTTGTAATTTCAAAGTGTCAAATATTTACTTCTGTCATGTTTGACTGTAGTGCCAGGCTTTGTGTGTAATTTGTATTTGTGTATAATTTACACCTGATTCTTTGATGCTGTCAGAATGTATGTAATCTGATCTGTTGCTTTCCCCTCACTCTTGCTTTACCCTTTAGACTGCAGATCATTTGCTGTCATTCACTTTGCTTCACTGGGATGTGAAGAAACGTGCGGAATTAATACTGAAGACTATGGGCTGTTTGTGCTCTATGTATGCAGTACCTTAAACAAGAAAATTGCAATGTAGCCTGAACTAGTCCAGTTCATGAGAAGAAAATGTTTACTTTGTAAGAAAAGAAGAATTTTTAGCTTTATAGTCATCAGGTTTTTAAGACTTTACCTGTTAACAATTGCCATTTTTTATCTCTGATTTTTGCAATGTTATAGTGAAGTGAGAGGTAGCCTGTGAAGCCAGTTTTCACCTTGCATTGACTACAGGAGTAAGTTTAAACATCTGAACTATTAATGCAACTTGGACTGCATAACTTGGTTTCTCCTAGACATCTGTCTGTATTTTTGGAGGCGGATTCGGGAAAGTTTCGAGTGCTTATATATGTCAAAATTAGGTTTTGAGCCTTCCATTTTTCTCCACCCTGTAGGTTCAAATCTCTCACTGACACTCAGCTTTCATTTACTTATTAAATGAGTAAAAGTGTAAATATTTGGATGCCTATCCTTGGGCATCAGATTGTGCAGGCACCAAAGGGGTGACCCATTTCTCTGAAGTTTTCTGCATCAGATTTGATCTGTTCATTTGGATATAATGGTGAGAATTGTAGCTTGCAATGACTGTGTATTCATAAGTATTTGAGCAATAATAAAATATAGCTGGAGGTTTTAAAGGAACTTATGACGAGTCCTAAAAAAACTTGATGATTCAGTATTCTGGTTTTCTTTGGAGACAGTTATATATCTGCAAGTTTCCTTTTGTTGTGAATTTTGAATGACTTCCAATCATCATCAGAAGTTTTATTAATGTTTTTTTGGGGGGTGGGGATGCCTTCTGTGCTTATTTCAATACAACTCCTCAATTTTGAAAGTGTTCTGAGTATGTTGGGATTATAATCAAGTTAATTTAAGCGTGCTAGAGTGTGTTTCCACATCCCGAGTCCACCTGACGTGGTTGTATGCGAACTGCTTATAGGGAACAGTCCAGGATCTCTCACTAGATCTCCACCCTCCTTGCTCCCCACCTCTCTCTTGTGTGTGACTTTTTTTTTTAATGTCCAGATTAGATTTGGTAACCATATAATTTATGGTTATGTATATGTATAAATATTTTCATGAATTAGGTACCAAGAACTCTTGATTTGCTCCATACCAGCTTCTTTACCAGTATGTGGCATTTTAAACTCCATATTCCAGAATATGAAGCTTAAGCAAACTGATTTTTCTCTGTAACAGACTCCTGCCAGGTGTTGGCTTAAAACCAGCTCCTGTATGCACCCAGAAGGAACCAGAAAAGGCATATCTTCCTAGAGATTTTTTCAGTAGCTGCCATGATGATATAGAACATGAATTAATCCACAGGTTTTTTAAAATACATATTCTAAAGAAATACTACATCTTTTTAAACCTTTTTACATCAGGAGGAATTTAGTTTAATTCTCATTATTTATATTATAAACTCATTATTGATAATAAATAACAACTTTCCTTCTCCATAGAAATCCAACTGCATAGACTGAAATGCTCTAACAGGTTCATAATGCTTTTGAGAAGAGATTTTCTTTTCTTACTAAACGCTGAATGATGCTTTGATTCCAAATTTGCAGTTGTCCTCTTCAAAAGTCTGAAGCTGGCCAACACTTTTTACTGTGCAAGGAATGCATTATTACTGCACAGAAGTTTGAATGCATTCCAGTAAATTCAACTTTTAAACAAAACACTAGCAAGGTATGATTTTTATTTATTTATTTTTAAATCGCACATTGTAAGAAGCTCTGCATTTGTGGTGATGTGTTATATTCACTGTATGTAAACTGAAAATAGTTAATGTGTAGCTGATTTTCATTCCTTATGAAAGAAACCAGCAAAAAATAGCTAGGTGGATATTCAAAACCTCTAAAGACAGTTAGGGTCCAAAACTTGACATAAATCATAAATACTATTTCTTTTAATACATTTTCAAAAATTGAGGGGACCCTGGTATTTTAACTGTCACACAGCATGAAAAATCCACTTACACACTGGAACTGTGTTCCAATCCTTTGGAACCAAATTAATGTCTAAGTAGAGATTGCTGTCTGAGATAGGTGGTGGTTTGTATGTAATTGCACCACAATTGATAGAAATGTTTGCCTTAAGATTAACTGGTAGTTTAAAAACAATGGTTTTAACTCTCTGTTTTTTTGTGAATACAGATGGAATTCCAGGTTCATTCATAGCAACAGTTATGCTGGTTGTGTTTATTCCTGAGAATGAGACTACAGTCTTTCTTACATTGGGGAGGATCTGAGAGAGTTAAGAACTCTATCGTAATTTAAAAATATTCCATAGTATGTAGTAAACGATTTGTAATGATGTACAAGTGATAGAGGGCTCTAGGCTGTAAATTCAGAAGTCAGATGCATGTGTGCAAAATGTGGGCAGGAAACAGATAGCTCTGATTTTTGTCTCTGATAAAAGATTGTTTGAAGTGCCAAACATTGCTTAAATAGCTATAGCTATATCCCATTGCTGGGAAAGTTTAGATGGTGTATCTATAGCATCTTGACAGATCCACTTATAGATGCTTTTATAAATTAATTAACTGTGTTGCAGTGGTGCTCTTTCCTGAAATTTCTGTCTATTGGGCAGTTTATCTGAGCAAAGAATAAGGTCTGTGGTGTTAAAAGGTCTGTAAATACCATCTGTGCTATTTTAAGTTTTGGGTTTTGTTTGGCTTTAATAGAGAATAGTGATATGAGCAGGTGAAGAGAGACTATGAATTGTTCTGACCCATCACTCTAAATAATTACCAACCTTCCTGAACTTTGACAGTACTAACTTTATTAATTCGAATACTTAGATCCTTGTATTTTCAGCTTGTATGTCAGGAAAAATCTCTGTTGCTGTTGGCCATTGATAGCTTGTGTTAATCATGAAATTTCTGTCTTGGTTTTATAAATTCAAGATACTTCTAGAAAAACCTAAGTAAATGTGTGTTTTTCACCTAGGTTGCTGGGGACCTTTTGCTGTAGAGCCTAATGGGGAATTACTGCAGGATAGTATCTTCAACAAAAGAAATTGTGTGTGTGTGTGTGCGCACGCTTGCCGAAAGAAGAAACTGAAATTTCATACAATCAATGTAATGTAAATAGCTGTAGACTTCTTAATGTTTGCCAAAAGGCAAAGCTAACATATTAGAGACACTTAACTGACAGTGTGTTGTTCTGAGTTAAATAGTGATTTGCTTCAAAATAAGGTTCAACAGTTTTGGTTCTCTACAAGCTGTTAATTGACTTCAGAAAACTTTTCTCCAGTTAAAATGGATGGAGATGGTAATTGGGACTTTTCTCCAAGACCACTGTCTGGTCAAACGAGAATGATTGCTATCTTTAGGCCTATAAAGAAGGAGGTGTCCCTTTCTCCTAGTGAGTGAGAGAAAAGAACAGATGATTTGGAGAAGGCTGTAGCATGTAATATCTTTTTTTTTTTTTTTTTCCTTAGCCTATCCGGAAGAGTTTATCTGTGATCAGATGCTTTATGTAATTTCAAAATAGTAGTGCATGCCTGAAGATGAGAACGTGCTAGAAAATATTTAGGTAATTTAGATGAATTCAGCTCAGGCTCAATGAAAATACTTTCTTTGCTATTTAAGGAATTCTTTGAAGTAATGTATGATTTACTGCCATTTGACATAGCAAATTTGTTAGAAGGAAAAATTCCCAGAGAATTGGATGATGTGTGTGGGTGGGAAGCAATATTGCTTTTCTTTGTAGGAGGGTAAAGAGTGCCTAACTGGATATTTGGAAAGATGTCAGAATGGATTTTTAAAAAATGAGCTTGACAGTACATAGAGGACAGATTTTGTTAAATAGTTGACAGGTTTTACTGAGAACCCACCTACTTTATGGCTTTGAAAGGCTAGCTGGAATACCAGAAGAGGGGAAACACGCAAATGTGGCTTCAGTAGGGTATTTGACATGGTCTAATATGACATTGTCATAAGAAAAATCTGATGTAGGTGAAATGACTGCAAAACAATTAAGCCTTTTCAGGGGAACAGCCAGTTTAGAAGACTCTTCAGAGTTATAATTTATTCACTATCTAATTGGAATGGATCACTCAAGAATATGTTCTGGGCCTGATTCTTCTGTGTATTTTTTTTATTAACAGGTTGATGTTAGAATAGAAAAACACATAAAACTTTTAGTGTTTCCAGGATAGATGGGGATGCAAGCATTTTGCAGGACAGTACCGCAATTACAATTGATGTTTACAAATAGGTGAAATTAATCAAAAACATTGAAGAACAAATCAAAAAGGGCAAGTATGCATTACTAATAAATATTAAAATCAAAAGTACAAACCTGAAATAAGAGATCATTTCATTAGTAGGCAGAGAGGGAATTAAGGTTAGGATAGGGTGTAGAATTATAGTGGACTACAAACATGAGAGCATGGTGTTCTATGAAGTTTTTAATCTGGGATGTTTGGAGTTGCCCTTTGTAATATGCACCAGCTCTGCGTTCACCCTCAGAGCTCATGAAGGCCCACTTAGCTAGCCTCTAATTTTTGGTACTGCCCTTTAAAAAAGTGGAAGGGAAAGCAAAGGACAAATTGTGGAGAGGACAGTGGATAAGGGAAGAATAAAATGTTTGTGGAAGGTGATCTGTGGGGGAAAAAAGCCCTGAAGGAATTGGAAGAGAAAACTATCAGCTGGCAACATGATTCTTTAAATACAATATTTCTGAAAAGAGGATGGTAATCAGTTTTTCTGTGTGATCCAAGAAGCATAGAACAAAAAGTCATCATCAGATAAGTTTGCGACAAAGATTTAAATGGGGTAGTGGTGGGGGGAGAGTTGAACTACACTTGAAGAGTTGAAGCACTGGAGTGGGCGGTCTGTGGAGGCTGTGTGAAGGATTGTAAATGGGACTGGAGGCACATCGTCAGGCACACTTTTTAGGTCTGCTATATTCTGCCCAAGCTGTGGGAAAGGACTCTGAAGTTCCTTCCAGCCTGTTGTCTTTTTCAGGTAAGCAAACCTCACTTCACACTTCCTGTGTGGCCCCTTTAGCTCACATGGTCTTAGTAGGGGGATTTAAGTGAAATGGAAGGTAATATTCCCTGATGAAGAGCATCCATCTGTTTCCCCTGTGTGAAAAGACTGGTCTCAACAAATATGGTCATCATGTTCCTTCTTGTAATGTCTTTGCATGGGCATAATAGGAAAATCTTAGGCATACTCTGAATTTTACCCATTGGTATCTAGAAAGTTCCTTGCAGCTTTGTGAAGTGCTATTGCATCCAATAATTACTTTCATTGTTTTATTTTCAAAACTCAAAATGAGCTAACATAATGAGACAGCATATGCACATGGAGTTTTTTTGAGTAAGTTCATAATGCTGAGTCTCTGCTGTTGTTGTCCCTTTGTTGTGTGCATTGAAAGGTCAGAAGATTGAGTGCTGATATAATCTTAGATTTAAATGGATTGTTTCCAGATATTAGAATGACCAAAGGTGGCTCTGCCACTTTCCTCAGATCTTCAGAGCTTGGGGTTTAAGCACTAAATAACACTCAGACCCCTTCTGTCATCTAAAAGCTTAACAACTTCACATAACTTTTAACCTATAAGCCTCAACTGCGTATTTTTGAAGTCTAATTGTTTGAAGCTGTCAAAAAATGAAGAATTTATGATATCTGTTGGAGGAAGTAGAAGAGTATAATTATGTACCACTTAGAATCAAGAAGCATTACACAGCATCAAAGCAAACTGCAATGCATTTTTGGTTATGAAAATTAGTCTAAGTAATAAAAAAGGTTATACTTTTTCAAAGAAAAGCAAGCTGTGGAATTATTTTTAATGTAAGCCTTTTAAAATGAGGTCCGTTAACAGCTTATAACAACTCCAAAATTTTTGTTGGACTCACCACATTTCCTCTGATGCTCTCCCTCACACAAACTAGCAAAGCAAGTTTTTTTTTCTGCTGCTTGTTTCAGAAAGCTGCACAGTTCTGCTTGTAATCTGAGCATTTTCTATTTAATATATTCAGGAATGTTTAATCTAAATAAATATGCCATTCTTTCCATTAGCCTATGCTCATGTATTTGTATGATCTGAGTTTAAGCAGCTGCTTAAATCACTGCTTGCTGCAATATACTAATAATGTCAAACAAAAATTGATTAGACAGCCTAACAACCCAAAGTAAACTATTTATTTCAAGTTACCCTTATGTTTACTATGTTCACATTTAAAATCTCTCACATGACTTTTACCTGGCCTTTTGCCTTTGCATGTTGTGCTTTAGGACAAAGTGAAAAATCTGTTTTCAGAGATCTTGTTAAATTAACCATAATTCTGCTTAGTCTAAAGCAAAGGAACTTATGAAGGAAAAATAGCAAAGGAAGAAAGAGGTAGCAAATGTGTCACCAATACTTTGAGTTATTCTTAAGGATTTTCGTTTGGAGTTGTTGACAAGAGCAATGATTGGTAAAATGTTAACAAATAGCAAATTCTTATTTTGTGCTCAGCAAATTGTATTAAAGACACATTTACAAATTTGAAGAAAATACAGTAACTCTTTGGAAATGTACCCTTAATGTTAACAGGATTGACAGGTATTTCGTCTGAGATTTATTATAATTCTATCAATATCTTTGCATTCCTCACAACTTCTAAGACATAGCAGCAATGTGAGAACAGCCTACTGGCCTTTTGCTTCTGATGCTTTTGTTATACCTGAAATAGTTCACAAAAGATTCTTATAACAAATCTTGGCAGACAATGATTTCTCAGGTTGTTTGCTTGACCTTAACCCATGAAGAAAATTCAAGAGTGAGAAGACAAATGCTTGAAACATGGAAGATTGAATTTCAGCTATATTTAAGTTTTTTAGATGATTCGATGCTAAGAGTTCAACCTACATAAATAAAATGTGCTACTTTTCCTTTTCAGTAATCAAAAATGTAAAAAAAAAAAAAAAAATTACATTTCTGTTTGTGGATTCCTCTTGTCCTTTGGAATTCTCTGAAGCAGCAATCCTGAAATACTTTATATTTATAGGTCTTTTTTTCTCTAATTGGAATTTCAGTGCTTTCCAAAGGAGGGAGCTAAGAGAGACCTTTGACATTTGTATAGGGTGGAAGGTAACAGTTTAAAAAAACCCCAATGAATGAAACAAAACCAACCAACCAAAAAACCAACACTGCCCCCCCCCCCCAAAAAAAAACCCCACAAACCCAACCAAAACCCCAAACCAACAAAACCAACCCAACCAAAACCCCAAACCAACAAAACCAACCCAACAAAAACCCCAAACCAAAGAAAGAAATCAGTGTTCTAGTTTTGCTCTGGACACAAATGGGAATTGCAGGCAGTCTCAGAGCTATTTTAAATGTATATAATGCCAACCTGTTTTGGATTCAGAACAGAAAAGAAACAGGCAAAGGCAGAAATTACTAACTCAGGAAGCAGAGTTGTAGAATGCAGCTGGGTGCTGTCTCCGTCTCTAGCCTCTCCTTTCTGGTAGACTTCTTCAGTGAGGCATATATTGCAGCTTCATGGGATTGTGCACTCAACAAAATACTATGAAGTGCTGTAAAATCATACGTACATCATTGCGTATTTTTAGTAGACTTTGTTTTGTATGTTTGGGTGCTTTTCTTCAGTCTTAGCAGTGGTAGCTTAAAATGTATTGCGAGTTCAAGGAATAAATACCTTCCATATATTTGATGTACATCACTCCTGTTAGGCAAAAGTATTTTCATGTGTCCATATAACTTTGGAGTCTGACAGAGTATATCTTCCTTAGTAATAATAAAGGTTGCATATGGGATCTTTCAGGCTATATTAGGTGTTGTGATACGTTCACCGTATAGGTTAACACCTGTTTCTGTTAGTGTCACATTCCTCCTAAAAAGATTGTCAGAAATAAATTGCCAAGAATCTTGAGGGAGGAGGGAAATAAAAAAAATTAATAAACAGTGCTAGGTCATGTATCTAGTAAGTGAATTTATAGCTGTTTTTAAGTTATTATCTATAATTATAATTTTATATAAATAAAAAAAAAGTGGTCTTTGTCATCTACATTCTTCTGAGGGAAGAAGGAAGCTTTTATAAGGTACTTTTGATACAAGTCAGACTTGGGCACTGTGTCTTTGCTTTACATAATCTTTCGTTCCTTTCTGTGAAAAAGATTAATATTCTGATGCTCAACTAAAGGGGGTTTGAATTTTATGGTTCCTTTGGTTTTCACCTCACTGGAATGTCACTTTAAGAATGGTAAAAATTATCTATTCTGTCAAAATCTTTCTCAAGTGTGTGTGGGTTGTATTTACTCCTGGTTAAAAATGTTACTATTTCTTAACTATAATATTAATTAGGAACAGTATGTATTGAAAAAAAATACATAGGGCTGGATGTCTATGGTCAGCATTATTCAACATTAATGTTCTGTAGTGTTCACTGTCCTGCAACATTTGCCATTTTAACTTGCCTAATTGGTCTACAAATCACATAATCTTAAAAACTCCCTGTTTCAATGAAAACAAATAGCAGAAACAGCTATTCTTGGTATTCCCCCTCAAAATTTTCTGATCTTTTTAGGAATAATGAAAAACTTTTGCTTTTCTCCCTAATAGTTATCTGAAAACAATTGCAGTTGTTATCTTAGTGCTGTATTGAGTTTTCTTTCATTCAGCAGAGGACTAGCTTACATGTGACTTCCCAGCTAGAATAGGAAGCTAAGAAAAGTTTTTTGGAAATGGTTTCATAAAATACACAGATGAATGGCTATTGGGGGTGGGGGCACCTTATATTTTGATTTATTTTTAAACTTGTCCTTTCTGAGAAGGTGCCAGTTTGTGTGCAAGAAATCTCTTTCCAAATTGGGAAAATGCAGAATATTTCCTTTGTTGTTAATTTCTGTTAGAAGGTTAAAGGAAGTCTGATTTGATTATTGAGGCTTTTGGTGCTAGGGAACTTTACAGTTGAGGAATGCCTTTGTGAACTTTTTCTTCAACAAGTGGGAGGCCATACCCAAATACAGTTCCCGTACTGAAAAGCCAATGATTTCTTCTTACTTGGACAGAAGAACACACTGTGTGCCAACATACCCAGTAGTCTTAGCCAGGGAGACTTTTGGATAGGCAATTCTGTCCAGTCTGGATATAGTTACTGGGAGGCGAATTTTCCAGTGAGAGAAAGATGCTGTCTTTTTTTAATGTGATGTTTCGTAAGTCTGTGGAGATGCAGGAGTGCAATGAAATGCTGAAGCTTTTACTTTCTTTTCTGAAGTTTTGGTTAGTGGTATATGTGTTTGTGAGTGCATGTGTATATATGGTCTAAACATTTTGTATGTGCACATGCACATGCACTTTTTTCTTTTACTTATAGTGAAATCTTTATGGCTGTTCTTAAACTCTCTTTATTTGGAGTGGCTCCTCTTTTCCACAGCACGATTCCTAAAATCACTTTTGCAAAGAAGCCAATATTGGCCTCAAAAAATTGCTCATACTTCCACTATTCAAGTGACTGAGACTAACAAATATTTTTTTGAACCAGAGACCAAAAAATGTTAAAATAAAGGTGGCTTCTTATCTGTGGATAAAATTTTACCTACAAATAAAATGAAGACTTGAAAGTAAATTTCCTAATAGGGCTATTCTAATTATTGGGGTTTTAGTGACTTTGCAATATATTTTTGTTATATTAAGTAAAAATTCATCTCAACTTTCAGGTTGTACACATTGTGTTTAAGAGAAAGTGTACCCCATGTTACATTCAAAATAAAGATTTTGCAGTTACCTGAATTTAAAAAAATAGCTTAGTCTGAAATATAGTTGATATTTCCTCAAGACTTACATAATTTTTTTTCATTGTTTCATTGTAATTTCCTACTTGGACATTTTTTGTTTTCCTTACTAGAACAGAAAAGACAAAAATCTAGTCATCTAATTTGTTGGATTATGGGTGTTTCTGTGAAAATGTTTTTTTCCTTTACAACTATGCTTTGACAAATCTGTTGGCTCACATCTAAAATTTTTAATTAGCATTACTGGTAGGAATGGGCCTGCTGATCACTTGCAGGTAACTAATGTGGGCTTGTGTCTCTTAGAGACAGTATTTGATTGTGGTGGTTTTCCATAAAGTGTACATTTTGAGAATAAGACTGAACACTGAACTCGCACAGTGTTCATTTAGAAGTTGGTGATAAGACATTGTTAATTTTCTTCTGTTTAAATTATTGTATGAGCAACAGATGAAGTAGAAAGCATGATTGTTGCTGCTGCATTATCTGTTTTCCCCACTCTCTTCTGGTATGTTTTGCATGTTAACACCGTTCCTCTTCTCAGTGCTTCAGGACTCAGTGTGGTTTGAACCAGGGTAGAGGGAGAGGTAATCATAGTCTGGCCCAACTAAAATAATTCTGTAACTCTACAGGGCATTTATATGAAGTAAGAAAAAACTGGTCTGACTGGAATTTTGAAGTACCCTATTCAGAAGTCATTACTGAAATATTTTCTCTTCTAGTGAATGTGTGAAAGAAAATGGGAGGGGGAAAGCATTTTTGGGGAGAGGGAAGGGTTTATGGATAAAATGTGAAATTGCATTGGCTTGCTTTGACAGGCTGAGAGATTGGGTCGAGTCTGGAAACTGGAATGTGCCCTTGTGCTTCTTTTTACTTTTTCTGGTCTCTAGACATTTTCCTGTGAGTTGAGGCAAAGGAAAAAAGAAAGCACACAGGTTGACCTAAAGGGATAGGCAAACATTTATGTTAACCTTGATATGACCAGCTATGATATGTAGTATTGTACCTATGTATGGGACATAGCAGAATTATTTTACTATTTGCGCTGAGTTTAAAACCGAAAGAAACACACTCTTCTAGCTTGGACGGTAGTAGGAAAGAAATTTCACATCTGCTGTATAGCATTAAATACTGTTCTTTGATATAGTACTAATAGTGATGTTTTTTTTTCTGAACATAGATTTACAGGTATAGCATAGAAGTATTGCATCATGAGGTGTTCTTTTCCTGTTTTAGCTGCTGCTCTGCAAGTAGGATGGGAAATGCTGAAGGACCTTCATTGCTGTATATGTTTTCATTGCTTACTACTTGCATGTTTTTATTCTCTTTAGAGCAGAAATATCTTCATTATAAGCAATGTTTTGAAGCACCAGTAAGGATTATGGTCTCATCTTCTCAAATGCTATTTTCATGCATGATGCCATTTAAGCATATTATGTTAAGTATTGCTTAAAATTATTCTTGATTAAATATACTTTCTATTCTGCATTTACTATAAAATTCCTCAAATCTAGCCAGCAGGACTTGACAATGTAAGGAAGAGTTCCTGCTACTTTTGATTTGTTGTCCGTCCCCCCCCCCCCCTTATTTTCTTGCAAAAACATGATTGCATAAAGATAATAAGGCTATTCATTCAGTGATGATGGTGGGAATATTAATCTGAAATGATTGCTTATGTTTTGAGTAATTCTTAAAGTCACTTTTGTTTTAAATTGATTTGTTACTCATCATTATGACTTTATTTTTTAGCCAAGTTCAACCCCCAGTGTCCATTGAAGAGGTTTTTTTTGGAGGAATTGTACTTAGTGCATTTAGTTCTGTCAGCATTTCCACTGGAGGGTAATGCTTGCTACGCTGACTTAGTGAGACAGTTGTAGCCATATTGAGAAACAGTAACTGAAGGGTTTCTAGAAGGTGAAACTTTTGCTTTATTTCATTAACACAGGGGATGTGTATATGAAATCACACATCGTTCAAAGAGGTAAGGATGTATAGAAGTCAAAGAGAGGAGGAATTAGTTTTCATTTTATTCTAGTAATAGCTAATGTTAATTAATGCAATTGGAATATTTTGCAGAGAGAATTCAAATTTCATATTTAAAAAAAGATGATTAACAACATCCTGGAAAAAAGAGTGTAGGGTGGAAAGGAGTAATTATGGAGAAAAGAACTTGGTGTCCTCGGAAGGAAGAAAATAAATATTAATAGTAAATTAGTAGTAAACTAATTATCTCTATTCTGTGATAGAATAGAGAACTTGTTATCCCAAATGAGAAGTAGAATTGCAGCAGAAATCATTCCCCACAGATAGGGTTTTTGTGTGTGTGCTTATGCTTTTTCTCAGCCATAGCTAAGATAACAGGCATATTTTCTCTGATAGTTACTGATTTTCAACATAGTGGGAAAGTTATGAGGAAGGGGGAGTGAGTAGAAAGTTTGCTTTCTTGTTTTTTGAGAATGTTGTTTCAAGACTTTCAATCACAAACAGATTCTTTCTCCATACGATACAACATTCCTCCGAAATTTTACAGAGAATATAGGTTAATTAGAGCAAGATAACTTAGTGAAGTGTGTGCCCTCAGGAAGAAGAGGGGAAGTGGTACTTGCATACGTTGTGAAAAACATATGCAACTAAATTTAGCTCATGCTAGCAGATTCTACTTATTTTGAAGATTGTTTGTGGGATACTTCCAACCTTGTATGAAAAAGGGCATGGGAAGATTTTTTTATTTCTATTTGGGCCCTCATATCTCCTTTCTCCTTTCTCCCTCCCCCAAGGAAAAAAGCCTCTGAACAGAAGACAAATTATTTCTCTGCCTACACTTGTATTTTAGTAGTCTGATTTTAGCACCATGTCGTCATGCTGCAAGATTAATTGGCACATGCTTGTTTTTGGTTTTAGCCTTCTCCAATTTTATACAGTAGCTAATGCTTCTCCCATAAATCTTAGATTTAACTGTGAAAGCTTAGCCTGTTATCCAAAACAATTTCTTTCCTGTTCTTTTGAAATGCAGCAACATTAGAAACTGCTGTTTATTGTCTGCAATATATATTTTGTGTATTTGATACTAATACTGCTGCATAAAAAAAAAAAAGGACTGGATGGCTTAATATTTATCTGCTAGCACTTTAGAGTCTTTCTTAACCCTTTTTAGTGGGTATGCTGAGCTGCAAGTGCTCTGATTGTAGTTCACAGAAACACAGTGTCAAATTGACCTCTTCAGCTATTATTTTCAGAAATAATTTCCGCCCCCCCCCATTACTGGGGAAGTTGAACACTAATGTAGGACGCATCGTAAACCTTGCTTTGATTTAGTTGGAAAAGTATTGATTGCTTTCCCTTTTGAGAAGAAAAACCCCACTGATATTATAATTACATGTCACATCTGTAGCTGAAAAGCAAAAATACTTGTACCCTAATGCTCTTCTAGATTTCAAAGTATATAATTTATTCTCATAAAAGATACTTTCTCTCCCTGCAGATTTTGCTGTGCATGTGCTGCCTTTCTATCTCGAGCTAAACAAATACTAGTTAGTTGAAATAGATTTTAAGGATTCTAATTGTTTATAATCTTCTTATGGAGTCAGTGACCATAATATATTCAAATTCAGGGATTGTACTTTGGATTTCCAAGCAGTAAAATAAGGTTGTTTACTCACTGTTTTGAAACTTTTCATGATACTCAGAGAATTACCTTTTAACACTGCACTTCATAAAGCTGTTGGTATTTCTTCCTTGACAGCATGTACCCTTAGGTGTTGAATGCAAAGATTTTTGGCACATAGATAGTAAAAGGATTTATAAAACACTTTTTTTAAGAAGGTCACTAATGAATGCTGAGTTGCCATTTTTAGAGGTGACTATCCCAGCTGCTTTTAAAGCTTGTCCTTTGTCTTTGGTGTACCTTATTTTACAACAGAACCACTGAAGGTTGAGTCAAGTTTGTTCAGAGCTGTATCCCCTGGAAACGTATTGGCAAGCATGATTCAGCGCTGCTTGTCTTAATCCTGTACATTCCTGACCATGGCAAGGCTACACATTCAGTAAGCTTTATTCCACGCTGTACTTTCAGCATTTAAAGTTTGTGAAGCCAAAGGCATTAAAAAGACAATATGAGAAATGAGCTTTTTTCTTTTTCTGTTTTGTAGATATAAACTTTAAAAGTCTCAAAAAGAGACTATTGCATAATATGAAACTATAGTTTCTGAAGTATATTAAGAATCAATCTGAAATGTGAAAAATATATGAAGTGACACAACTATTTTCAGCACCATTGGATTCTAGAAGTATTTGGGGCAGTTCATGCCAACAGCACACGTACATAAAATTGGTGTGCAGATAAGCTTGTTTTAACTTGTTCCAATGACTGCTTTATTTAGGCAAAGGACCTCTTTAAGATCAACCTTTCCTCGTCAGGGCAAGCTTCTAGGACAAATGAAAAAGCTTCCAAAATAATGGTAAGTTATTCAGTGGATCTGTAGAGATGAAGAGGACACGTACGTTTTAAAACCCATACAAAGAGTAATGGCTTCAGGCAGTCCTGCTGGTAGGAGGCACTCAAGTAATTATAATGACTGCTGTCAATGTAAAATGGGTAGAATATGTTTCATAAGGGTCTAATTATTGCTTTTAAAATGAGCAATGTGGTTGGACTCTGTCTTACTAGAAGACCTAGATTTCATTTAAGTTAGGCCTGTCTCACACGGGGACATGATTATGTCACCAGCTAAAACCTTGCTTTTTTCTTCAGGAAGGTGGACAATGTATTTCAGTAATTTAGATATAATTTCCTGCAGTAGAGCTCTGCAGAAAACTGAAACGAATTCCAACCCTTAGGGAATTCTCCAACACAGAGCTGGATGCTTTTGGGAGATACTTGAGTGTAAGTGAGTGTTATCACTTTGTTGTATTTTATGGTGCTTACACTAGTATTTATGATGGTACTACCATAATATTATGACATGTTGTCTTAATAGCTCTGAGAAGTAAGGGAATCGCTCCTGTCTACAAAGAGAAAATGAGTCATGCAATAACTTGAGAAATTGCTTGTGATCTATGGTAGATCTTGTGGAGCAGGATAGATAGTCATTACGTAGTGTCTGAGGGTTGTGGGCCAGGACTACCGCAGCACTGAGGATATATACAACAACATAAGCAACACTTTATATGACTATGAATGCAGCTGTCCTGTTTCTTATGTATCTTAACCCATAAGCTAGTTTTCTTTTCCATCAAATAAAAAATAATCAGTTTAAAATTCTGAGTTGGTGAAAGGAAATATCCTGAATAGTAGTCTTTTCCTGAGACAGAATCTGTGCTTTTACAATTGGGATGAAGTGAGCAGAGAAAGAATGTCTGTTCCTAACTCATCTAATAAGTTATTTAAGGTGGTTGGTTCTGCGTGGGGTTTTTTGTTGTTGGTTTGTGGGGTTTTTTTGTTTTTAAATTACCAAAGTTTTATTAAATGACTAAAGTAAAAATAGTTCTATTGTTACTCCTTTCATGGAAAAATATTCTAATTGTTTGAGTACCACCACCCTTCTTCATTTCTTCCTTATGGCAATACTGGGCACTGCTAGGCTTTGAGAAAGCAGGGCCAGGGAGGAAGAAAGCAGGGAGCCCAATTTTCTGGGGAATAAGCACTTACAATAGAATCTGTGTAAAAAGCCAGTTCATAACATTACTAAGTGTTCCCCCCTAGATCTTGCAGTCCGAAACGAAACCATCACATCTTCACTGTTTGCAGCTGTTGCTTGAATGCCAAAACATTCTCTAAAGGATGTTTTGTTGCAAGAAATACGGGTTTCTGCGCATGAACAATTGATTTCTCAGAGTTTCAGTAAGTATACGATTCCAAGAGAAATTTCCATTTTTATAACTGTTTTCCATGGTATTTCAGGCCACCTTAGTTTTGGAAGAAGGAAAAGTTGAGAGGTCTTTTAAGGATAGGAATCCCTTTGTTGCAAAATTGCTGTGATGGTGTATCAGGGAGGAGCTTCTGGTTTGTGAATAGAATCTAAAACAGGTTTTGCAGCAGGTTACTGAACTCCTTAGCACAATCCATTGACACTTACTATGGTCTTTAAGTCTTGGCCATTTCAAAAGAACTGCATTTCTATCAAAACGCACTTTGTTGTTTTAAGGGAGGAATCAAATACTATTTTCAGTATCCCTAGTCAGATTTGGAACCTAGAGGTTCTAGGCATTGCATTAATGCATTTCGGATTATTACTGTTAAATGTAAGTTTGTTCTCTATTGTTCCACCATCATAATTGTATGTAAATTAGAGGGAAATTAGGCTGAGTAACTGCAAATCTCTGTAAAATCCAGTTTTCTATATGGGAAGATTTTCCTGAAAGGAAGCATTACTAGAACTGTTAAATTAATGTAATACACTAACAAAGTACCTTATGGAATTTCAGGGATAGCATACATCAGTTTTCTTCTTTCTTAGCACAAATAACTGAATGCAATTATATTTCTGTTTTTTATTGTTGTCTTATTGGAATGTCAATATTATGTATAAGATGAAAGTATAGAGGCTAGTCTAACTCATGCTTTAATAAATTATATTTCCTTGAAGTGGGAGATCCATTTAATCTCTACAGATAGAGTAAGCATCTTTGTTTTTGAAATGCATTACAGTTTTGTGTATCAACATTAGCTTCCAGTTAAGGTTAGCAATTGCACTGATACTAGCTTCATGCTAGCCAGAATCAAGCCTAATCTTTCAAAATCCTTGTCACACCAAACTGTTATGTGTCACAATGGTTTGTATCCCACTTGACATTCCCTTGCTAATGGAAAAGCTGTTAGAAATTAAAGTAAATAGTTTGGGATAGGGTGGGTTATGTTTTTCTTCAAGTAATTATTCACTTTGTTTCCCTATGATCCTGGTTGGGTGATACATTAGAGGAGGCTGAGGAGGAGCAGTGAGAACACGTTTATTCTCTGTTTGGAAGTCATTCCATGAAGTGTGATTTATATAAAATGCACAATAAGGAAACACCCTGCTACCCTGATCTTAGAAAATAAACGGTCTTTGGAGAGTGAATCAGTAGCTGAGCTATTTCCATGGTTGCAAGTCTGTTAAGCGATTGGTCACCAGTGGCAGCTTGACAGCAATACCTGCATTGATTGCTCTTGCAAAAATGTTATCAATAATATTAATGAAGGTAATTATTTTGTTTCTGAAAGTACTTAATTACTTGCAGCAGCAAGGGATAATTATTGGAAGTAATTTCTTTGCAGTAACACTTTCTCCAGCAGGATCTGGGGTGGGGAAACCTGAGCTTCTAATTTTTGTTTTAGAAATAATGTATTTTGACATGGCTCTGTTCTGTGGGTGTTGTGCATCATCAAAGCAAGAGAATCAGTGCTTCTGTGCTGAGATGTCAGTAGGTCAGTGATAGTACATTTCTCTTAATCTTTCATCATGAGGTAGCTAAAAAAGAGAATCTGATGTTTTTATGACTCAGAATACTGAATAGTGTCACCTTGTCAAAAGCATTAACTTGCAATACTGTCAGTCCTTTTAAAAGTTTTTATGTATTAACATAACTTTTTCTGTTCCGGGCTCGAGCACCCATTAACTTGTTGTAGCTGTGAGGGTTCAGCATATCTGGCAGTTTCAGGTTGGATACAGAAAATGCACAGCACATGATCAGCAAGCATGGGTGAAAAATTTTCTTGGCTCTGGGTGATGTAAGAATTCTGCAATAGCTTCAGAGAAAGAATCCAGCTGGCCAGAATTGCGTAACAAATTCTTTCTTTTTATGGTTTTTAATTTGGTGGCAGGAACGGTGGAGACTTGTGACAAAACGATTTTTGGCTGAAAAATTTAAATTCATTGTAACCCAAAGTGTTTGTGTAAATGTATCCTTTTGAAATTCTAATGAAACAGACCATTGGAAACAGCTTGTTTCCTGCTAGCTCAGCTTTGGCTTGGCAGTTGTAGACAGAGCTTCTATGATGATTGCTGTGATCCACAGACCCAGGAGGCCTGTGGTCCTTCGTTTTCAGATTTTAGAACAGGGCCAGGGCTCCTTGTTTCACAATAGGACCTCACAAAGTCTGGGCTCTTGGCTTCTCTGGTTTTGCCCTGGCATGCTCAGTGCTTGCAGAAAGCCAGGTGTGTCCAGAAGCGCTGCAAACGACTGCTGACTCTTAGAAATCAAGCCTTGATTGTCCTATTTTTAATAAGTTATTTTGATTTCTTCTCCTGTGGGAAGTTTTACAGTATCTGTCTTCTGTTTTTCAGAATTTCTTGCTAAATAAAATTCTGTATTCCTAATTTTACAAATGCTGTCACAAATGAGGCAGGAAGCCCACAGGTGCTACACATCACTCTAGTTCTTGGAGCTGACTTAGCTGAGTTTTAAGTAGAGCAAAAAGTTGAAATAACATATTATTCACTCACATGCACGGATTTGTTTTGGGTGGAAGGATTGGTGGAGAAAGAGTAAGGCTACCTGAGCAGGCCACTCAGGTGAGTGACATGAAATGCACATGTGTTAAACAGGGCAGTGTCAGCAGGTGGGTGACGACTATGTTCTTGGCAGTCAATCACAATGACACTACCTTAATATTTGCAGATTGCACGACTTAAGTTTATCAAAGTAGCATTAATCCCAGTTATTCTAAATTAATTACTTTGCAAGTCATTTAACGTAATGAATAGGTTCTAAAGTCATAGTTTAGTATAATCTTATGGGCTAGAGTTATGTGACCAGCGAATGAGATTTTACCATATATAAATTTGGTTCAGAGAAAGGAAAACCATTAGTTTTTGTGAAAAGATACTCTTTTGACCTAGAGTGACAGGTTTCTGTAATTTTTTGTATGTATAAGCTGTCCAAACACTCACCTGCTTAGGACATCCAGCACCTTCTGCTATTTTAACTTTATTTTGCATCAGGCTCAATGTAGCAGAGTAAGCTTCGCTGCTCTGAATGTTTTATGTTGTCACTACAAAAGTCCCAGCTAGAAAGTGCTTATTTAATGGTTTTCATTTGGCCTATTTTAATAGAGGCAGACAAGGCTGAGAGTGACCTGCTTTGACTGAAGCAAGCAGCTGACAAAAATGATAGGTTTTATGAAAAGTTTTATGGTTATATAAACATTTTTAAGTTTCTAGATTTTCACTACTTTAGATATTAAGAGTTTTGGGGTTTTTTTTTAGCATGTGAAGTAATATTTTTACCTAGTGTGTAGCTTCATTTACATGAAAATATTGTATAGTCTTGTTTCATTCAGGTTTTTACACATGGAAACAGGCGTACAGGTGCACAAATGCAGAACAGCGCAGGAAGAAAATACATGCCTGACTGTAGAATTTGTAGAATTCAGGTAGTGAAACTTTATCTCAAGTGCAATTATTGTTGATTTGAGTAGAAACTTCAAAGCATCCCTAGATACGTAAAGAGAATTTAATAAAGGCTTTAATTGCTTTTTAAAATTATGTAGTGTTGTCAGTATGTTACTTTACTTCATTGTTACTTGTTCCAGAGGTTATAATTCTGTTTGTGACTGTGTTTTCTTTCAATGTTTTACTAGAATTTTTTTCTTTATTTTGGAAAATTAGAGTTTACCAGTTTCTCCAAAGTGATCATAGAAATGCTTGAATGTTAGACCTAGTTAAGCATTTTGAAAAAGAGCAAAGAGTCTGATGAAAGTAAAAACTAATGTGAGTGTCCTGAATGTACTTCACTGATGCTTAGTTTGGAAATACCTTTCCTGGTGAATGAGTCTTTTTGTTGCTTTTGTTTGGGTTGGGGGTTTTGTTGTTTAAAAGCCTTGCTGACTTCAGTTAAGTCAGTTTGAGAAGAGTTTTAAAAATTAATTGATCTATTTTGTAAAGAAAGGAATATGTTTTTTCTTTAAATGACTATGGATCTATTTTGTACATCTAGCAATTCCACATGAGTTTTCATTTCCACCTGTAAAACTGAAAGTGTTACACATCTGTACGACAGGTGTAACATAGAGGTTTTAACCCTGGAAAAAAAAATAGAATCTGAGATTAAAAATCCATGAAGAGCGGTCATAAAACAAGTAGTTTCTCTAGGAACTTTTGGTATATAGTCTCTCTTAGAACTGCTTTTATCTCTAGAGCATACAGTGTCTCTATACTTAGCAGGTAGGTCTGCAATTTCACAGATATGTGTAGCTTCCAAATGTTTTATAAGAAAAGCAATAATTATATAATAAGTGGAAACATTAAGGGCTTTTTCCACATCAGTGGAACAGTTATGCTTATTTAGAAAAATGGCTTTTTGTTGAGCTAGCTCTTTAGAGTTTAATAAGATTTCAAGGTATATCTGATCGCTAAAGTCAACCTCAACCCTTATGCCCTATTATTTTAAGTACAACTCAAGGAACCTTGAGATGAAGCAAAAGTCTTGAATGCTATTGGCTTTTTAAAAATAGTATAATAAAGCCTTCCCTTTTCTTTAGAACTGCTTAACTTTTCTGCTTTACTATTTGCATAGCATATTGACTTAAAATAACCCCAAAACCAACAAAGCAAACCCACTGCTTTTTATGGCAAAATAACCTTCAGCAGAAGTCCAAACAGGAATTTGTTATTATTGCTGAGGAGGGTGGGTGCAGCTCTGTTCTGAAGGAGGTTTCTGTCAGACCCTTAAGGATGAAAGCAAAAAAAATCAATTTTGTTTCCACAGTACTTTTGTACTGTCCTATACCACTTTTTCTGTGGCATTACTGAACATTTACAGCCATGGAATAGGAACAGACATCATAGTATTTCTGATATAGAAGCACAGAATCCTTTACCCTTTGACAGTTTCTGTGTCTAAAACACTGGGGATGTGTTTTTGTGGACACATGACATTTTTGTGTTTTCAGTCTCTGTATTTCTTTGCTTGTCAGTGGCTACAGACACTTCTTCATAACTCGGGCTTGAACTTCTTAACTCGGTCTGGTAATGTTTTAGATGTTTAATTTTTTGCAATAGTATTTATTACAAATACACACAGATTGCCAAAAGCATCAGAATCAGAAATTCTTTGAAGGATCTAGCAGTATTTTCCACTGTCATTTAATTGAAGGGGCGTACAGCCCTTGTAATTTTCTCCTTGTGAAGATGCCCCAGAAAAATACGTAATTTCCATTATGCAGGACCAAGGAATTTAAAATTGCACTGTAGATTTTTTTTTTAAAGGCAAAAATCTGTAGAGCTCACTACACAGATTGCACAGCTTGTTAATTATTGAAACCATTTATTTTTTTCTAAGTTAGTTTATTGAAAGGGGGTAACTTTTTCTTACTTACTGTCTTCCTCTGTTTTGCAGAAAGAAATCTGTTTCTATATATTAAAAGCTTAAAAAAAGATTATAGTGCTATTATACTGTTTGTGCAACAGACTATGGTTATATTTTACTTGGTGCTGGATTACCATGCAGTTATATTGCTACGATTACTGCACTCGGCCCGCTGTACTCGGCACTGGTGAGGCCGCACCTCGAGTCCTGTGTTCAGTTTTGGGCCCCTCACTACAGCAAAGACATGGAGTTGCTGGAGCGTGTCCAGAGAAGGGCAACCAAGTTGGTGAGGGGCCTGGAGCACAAGTCTTAGGAGGAGCGGCTGAGGGAGCTGGGGCTGTTTAGTCTGGAGAGAAGGAGGCTGAGGGGAGACCTTATCGCTCTCTACAACTACCTGAAGGGGGGTTGTAGTGAGGTGGGTGCTGGTCTCTTCTATCAAGTAACTTGTGATAGGACAAGAGGAAACGGCCTCAAGTTGCACCAGGGGAGGTTTAGACTGGGCATTAGGAAAAATTTCTTCACTGAGAGGGTTGCCAAAGCATTGGAACAGGCTGCCCAGGGAAGTGGTTGAATCACCATCTCTGAAGGTATTCAAAAGATGTGTAGTTGTGGTGCTTAGGGATACGGGTTAGCGGTGGACTTGGCAGTGTTAGGTTAACAGTTGGATTCAACGATCTTAAGGGTCTTTTCCAACCTAAACAATTCTATGATTCCGAGATTACCCTGGTTTTGTCTGATATTGCTTCCTTGTACGTATAAATGACACAAGCAAGTAAAGGAGAATTCAGTTATGCACAATGCTGAAGCTTTTACATGTTAATATTTTATATGGTTTGTAAGTAAAAGACCTTAATTTACATTTACTGCCTGTACAGTATAAGCTATATTAGGTATGTTGCTTTTTTGGGGGTGGGATCTTTTAAGTAAATTCGTCTTTCTATATAACAAGAATTCCTGGAATGTGAGGTCCTGTGCTTTGTCACAAAATTCCATAATTGTTTTTCTCCCTTTTCTATCCAATTTAGTATGGGGCAGGTTTCCATTAAAGAAGGCAGGTGTTCAGTTTGCATAGTCCACGTGACAGATATGTATTTTGTAATTTACTGCTGAAGTGTGAATTAGAACCAATCTGCAGGTTACTTTTCCCTGGGAACTGGGCTCAGACTGTTAAATTTGCATCATGTAATCTGTCAAATATCCTAGTGGGCAATCATATAATTTATTTAGCATGCATTTTAACTAGCTACCTAGATATGAAAAGCTTTATATGCCATCATCCTCTTGAGCCATGTGGCTCTTTTTGAAGGATTATCTTTAGTAAGCCTACCCAGATGAATTCTAGCCAGGTAAGTTGATATGTACTTCCCTTTTGGTGTCAGGTCAGTTCTATGCTAACAGCAAATGAAAGACTGATTTAAAAAAAAAAAATAACCGAGTTGTTATTTCAGCACTGCTAGAGGTTTGCTTGGCTTTCTGTGTGTTAGTGAAGTCAGCCTGTCTTCTCGCAGATAGGCATTAGAGCAGTTTTGGTTAGTGATGCCTCTGTGCTTTGGGGAGATACAGAAAATAGGTAATGGAAAAAGGTAAAAATAAAAATATTTTATTTTAGTGAGTCTGCACTACTACTATTAGAATAGAATGAAAGTAGTTTGAATGGAAATTGTTCCCTTACAAACTAGCTATCTGTCTCAGACTGGAATCTTACAGGAGGAAAGCCTAGCTGATCTGTAAGCAAATCTGAACCAAAGAGTGAAATCCACAAAAATGCTCTCCTCTGACAGTGTTTCTTCACTCCTGCTGTTATATCAATGCACTATTTCCTCAAAATACTTCAATTTTTATATAGCCTAGAACTAAGTTTAATATTTTCCCTCAAACAGTAGGGGTTAGTTGTTCTGTGCTAGTAATCCCCATAGCATTTCCATTTACTTTTCCTAGCAGTTGTGTAACATGGCAGCCAAGGTATCTTGTGACATTTATAATCAACAGGAATTCAGATATGCTTTAGGGCACTGAGTTTTCCCCCACCTCGAGTAAAGTGAGGTATTTTTTCTTCAGTACATTTTCCATGATTTTTGGAAGAGAAGAAACATCAGTGTTTCAGAAACAGCACTGTACTTGGTTTCTCAGTGGGAGGCACTGTTTGAAAAAAATGAAATAGGTTACAGCAATGACAGTTATCTTCTTATTCATGGATGAGAAGCCGTTCTTCCACTGATCACTCCTATCTATGTAGAAAATCATGTAAGGCCTTTGTAATGTTCAGCACAGCATATCTTCATCCAACAAGTGAGGTATTTTTTCCTGCTGTCAAATTATTTTGGCTTGAGCGTAGCTGATCAAACTTCACTGGGACTACAGCTGTGTGACAGTTGCTGTAGTTAGATGTATCTTGCTCACAGAAAGGAAGCTTCTGTAAAACTTGGAAAAGATTCTGGCAGTAATAGTACCATACAGTTCAGGAAGGATGGTGCTGGAGTAACAGAAAGGTAATTTTCAAAAATTTCATTTTGGCCTTTATCACCAGGAAGAGTGTGAAGGAAAAAAATTTCTTTCCACCCACCAAGTGTTGCATTATGTTAGCAAGGAGTTTGTCAGCACAGCAATAAAATATTCACGTAATCCTACTGGAACTATTGTTGTTGACATGTCAAGAAATACCAATAACATGACACTTGCCGCATAGCCTTATGAAGACATTACAGGATGGTAGTAATGAAGTCATCCAAAGGAGATGTTTCTGGTTTTTTTTCCCTGCATTTTTGTTTTAATTAACCTGTTCATTAAAGTTGGAGATAAATAATCGTAGTCATCCCATTGGTATTTTAAAAATAAACTTTTAAACTGGGGGGTTTTTTGGTGTTCCCATTATGATTTTTTATTGGCAGTATGGTGGATTATAGTATGAATTAATGTGTTCTAGAAGGCACAGTTTCTAATTAGAGTCACTAAAAGTTGTGGGGTTTTTTGTTTGTGGTTTTTTTTAAATTTGCTTTAGCTGATAGTAACTCTTTCAGGGCCATTAATGGGTTTAAGGCAAAAACCCAGATTATTTCCTCAACCATATATTTCATGAGATCAGTCATCATGTCTCTGTTCTCTCATCATAGATTTTGTTCTGCCCAGGTCTGGTTAAAGACTAGATAATACCAGTCATTGAATAATAAAGCTACTTCTACTGCCTTTAGCTAAATTCTCAACAGTATTGGTGTTTATGATTTGAATCTCCTATTTCTCCTCCTTTTGAGTGTGCAACTTCTCAATCCTTTCCTTTCCCCCTTCTGCCGCCCCCTTTCTTCTTTTCTCCTTTCTTCTTCTTAGTAGGATTTTGCCAGAGCGTTGTCAGAGCTCCAGAAGATTGAGCTTGCTGGGACTGAGGTTACAGGTCAAATGTATGAATCAGACACTTAAAAGCAGGCATGATATGCTCCAGGGTGATGCCTAGGCTATCCCAGGAAGGGGTGACAAGTCTGAGAGAGGTATTTTGCAAGTGGAAGATCATTAGTTGTTGTTCTCTAGCCATTGGACTGTTTTCTTGCTAGCTGTCGTCTACCCTGTAGTGCAGGTTTGTCTTTTTTTCTCACCAGGAACACCAGCGGGGATACGGTCTTATTTCAGGAAATTGTTTCAGACATCATTTCATCTAACCCCAACTTCCTCTCTGTGCCCCAAGATGGTGCTATGATGACTATTAACTGGAGGAAGGTGGAAAGGGGAAAAACTGTCCAGAACACACATCTTGCACAACTAGTGAGAAAAAGAATCTGATAGATGTGTTCTTAATTCCCAATGTTTCATATGCTTTATATTTGTTTCTTCCTTTGTATGCCTTTTAAAGAAGAAGAGAGCTAAGTTAGTGGTGGTTGCTAAAACTAGAGGAAAAACTAGCAGTAGCTTGATGAAAAACTCCCAAACCACAGTTAACTATTGATTATGACAGAAGCAGTTTAAGTGAAGATTTAATCTGTTGTTTGGAGTGAATACGTATTGTTGTCACCAACAAAGAACCCAAAAGAGTAAACAGCTAAAAAGAAGGAATGCAAACACTGAATATATTCCAATATTTTAAATCCACCTGTCTATAGCACAGCTATTCATGCAAGTATTGATCAATAATGTACAGATTTCAGCATGTTTTATCTCAGGTTTGATGCCAAACTAGCAAAGAACTATCTGGAAAAATGTTGTTCTTGCTCCTCTTCTCTTTTTTTCTCTTCTCACTTCATTGAAAATTTTGACCAAAATGAAGATGTTACTTACCCAACAGGCTGTACCTGCAGCATGTTGCTCTACAGCAACAACATGTCTCAGGTAGAAGGCTGGAAGCAGTTTTGGAAACAAATGACACTAATAACCTCCCCCCCCCCAAATTAATCCTACAGTGAAATAAACTAAACTTTGGTACTTCAACAATAATTCTAATGAAGTTAGAATTTTGGGTCATTTCCATAAGTTAAATATATTTAAAAGCATATATTTATTTAATTTGCATAATTAATACTTTTATGAAATTCTCCTTTTTTTGAGCTCAGGACTGTTGAATGTTAATGGAGTTGCATTTACAGTGTGCTAAGTGAGATTAGAACTGGGTCCTGCATGTTTGCTTTGGTATGTTGTGGAGCAAAATTCTCTAGCAAAAGTCTTTGACTTCCATGTGTGTTAGTGTTGCAACCTTGCAGTAGAAAAGCTCTTTTTGTATGCTAGCAAAAGGTTTATCTCTAGAGCTTGTACTTTTGGCATGTTTGTGAAGTCAGACAATAGGAGCTAGGCGCTACATATCACTAAGCATTCTGGAAGAAAGTTTAATTGATACTGTATTAAAATCTTAGCTGCTAAAACCCTTCAAGAAATGATGCTGGTCTAAAACATTTCCTGACTTATCTAAAGGCTTTGAGAAGTGCTTAAAGTTCCCTTGTCTATTGTAAGACCTAAGGTGGGAAACTGGCTGTTAGCTTTTCGTCATTGTATAGCATACTCCTAATGAGGCAGGGAACTGTTTTATATTTTTGTAAGATGATGTCTTGTGATTTAAAAAAAAAATATTTTTTTTTTAAATAGAAATATATTTTTTCTTCATTAGATGTCAAAAAGTGTCTCCCACCAAGGACATTTTTGGTATAATCTCTTAAGTAATTCATGTGTCCTTCTGCTAGTGCATTAAATAACACAGCCAACCAATTACAATGCCAGCAGAATTTTAAAATTATGTTAAACAGCTATCTTAGCATTAGACCAAAATGTTCACCCCTTTTTGCTCTGGAATATTTTATAAAATAAATAATAAACAATATAAGTACTAAATGTATGTCACTGGTGGGCAAAGCAGTAAGTTTTACTTTGCCTATAAAACATTGCTTCGTGATCTGCTAGTGTCCTTCAGTGATCTCTTTGGTAAAAAAGTTACTTAGTGAGACATGAAAGAGTGTAAAATGGATGAAACTAAAAGAAACAGTTATGCCTTCTATTTGTAAAATATAGGTACATTGGATATACCCTCCATCAGGTGGATGGCATGTAAACATCATTGCAACAGTTCTCTCCATTGCCTTTTTATTTATTAGCCTTGCTTCAATAAGAAGAATATAATTTATCTTCCAGAGTGGCACTATGCAAAGCTGTGGTGGCTATAATAGGAGGGCCCAAAGGCAATAATGATGCCTTGCTCCTTTTATATGGTAAATTAATCTCAGGAACATTCCCTCAGATGTGGGAGATTTTACAAATCCCTAGTAAAAAGAAGTACCTCCTAACAGGAAGGTCCTAAGATCTGAGAAGGAACTCCAGACACATGCTTGTGTGTTTTCTTGGTGGATCCTGTTTCTAGATGTATCCTGATTCATGCCAACAGGGAGTCTGTGTCCCTAAACCAGGACTGCCTGTTGCTCTGGGGGCCAGAGACCTATAAATGAAATAAGACATTGCTCAGGTTGTATGCTTAGCACAGGGGCTTTAGTTCCTTTTTGGATCCAGCCTCCAGCTCTTTCTTTCTACAGTTTTAGTGGCTTTCTCTTGGATGGATAAAGATGTTGAGGGTTAGAAGGAGAAGGGTTAACTTTCTGAGGAAGTATTACAGGCACATGCCCTAATTGTAGGTGCTATTATGAGAGTAAGGCTGAACTGTGATGAATTAGGTAATTCCCTCTCACACAAGAAGAGGAATGAATTCTTAATAGCTGAGAATTGGAAGGCAACCTTATTTAACAGGCAGAGGGAAAACGGTCTCCTGAGAAGGCCCTGTCATAGACCCCCCTGGCTTGTCAAACTGTGTTTTCTGGAGATGGGAAGCAGGTTTGAGTCTGATTAAGAAGCCTTTTACGAACTTAACCGTATCTGAGAAAGTGGAACCATGGCAGTTCATCTTACTTATGACTCTAGTTCTCTGACCTTTACTTACTTTTAAAGACAAATCATTATTGATCCATCAGAATGCTTCTTAGAAATTATTTTATGTGCTTCTAATAAGGAACTTCTCACAGGTAGATATTTTGCATTGATTTATAAACAGTTTTAGAGAACGTGAACCTGCACACATCTAACCTACTCAATTAGCAATGGAGAAGACTGAAGGTGTGCTTGCAGGTGCTGCAAGTAGGGAGAAATACTTACTGCTATGTTTCTCCTCAGGAAAGTGGTCTGCAAAGAAAAGTTACCACCTTTGTAAATGTTTTGATATATGTTAGTATTGGAACAGGCTATTGTCTTTGCCCTGGGAGGTAATACAGATGTGGTACAAAAGCTGAAGGGGGAAGGACAGAAAGAGCTTTTAAAAGCTGATTACGAGCCTTATTTTTGTATTATGGAGTGACAAGCAAGCCTTTTCTTTGTCATCATTTTTTAGGGAGAAATGAATCTAGGGAGAATGGCAAGTAAGGGTAAGAGTTGGGAAAAATCTTTTGCCTCTATGGGCTTTTGCAGTTCTCTTTTGCTTTACGGCACTCTGTCCTAGCCCTTCAAAAATTTGTGTTTATTTTTATCCCTATCTGGGACTCCCTATGCAAAGCTATGCAAAGTAAAGCTGGTGTCTTCTGCCTAATGGGGCCTTGCTCTTGTATTCCTTCTTTCGAAAACTCTATACGCTCTGTAGGAAATGCATCTTCTTTGTCTTGTGCATGGTTTGTACGTTTTTAGGTGCTGACACAGTATAATTAAAATTGAAGAAAGTAGGGAAGGCATTTAGAAACAGTAATTACTGGTATGTCAGTAACAAAATTAGTGGGAAGTGAGTATGAAAAGAGAAAATGTCCTTCTGTGAACAGCTTTAGTAGATCTGTCCCTGCCTATGGGCTTAAAATGTTATATTTGAGTTGCAGGACCACAGATGTACCTGTAGCTGCCACTAATGATAAAAATTCTTTTACTCTCAGTGAGGGAATTAGCTGTCCTTTCCTTTTGCATATTAAATACTTATTAATTAATTGATTACACATTGATGTGCTGGTGCTTATCGTACAAGTCCATAGTGTGGTGGTTGCATCGCAAGAGGCGCGGGCCATGAAAGCATCTGTGGAAGGTTTGCTTCTAGGCTACCAGAGAAATAGCCCTTTAGCTCTGGTGACTATCTATAAGCCTCACTTGCTTTTTAGTCTTAAGCCTGCAGGGCTGTTTGTTTGAACATTTTGGCAGAACTTGATTTTCCAGGATCAAAGAAATGTGAGCCAGAGTTTAGCTCTGCTCTAGATGCTGGTCCTGCAGGGTTGCAAAGGAAAACAAATAATACTCAGTTAGCTTTCAGGGTCTATAAACCTGTTTGTAGTAGACTAATTTCAAAACCAGTTTATAGTCAGGTAGTATAGGAGAAAAAGTGAAGGGAGGTGTGTTTTGGGGTATTTTTGTTGGTCTTTTTGTTTTGGTTTTGTGGTTTGTTTTGTTTGTTAATGGAAGATGTGTATTGTCTGCTTGGTTTTCTTTCTTATATTTTTTTTTTTTTTGTTTATATTGAGCTGGTTTGATCTCTGCCAAGTGTGTTAAGATAAGCATCTGAAGCTAGTTAGTGTGCTCAATAGTTTACCAAAGCTAGTGCATAATAAATACCTTGAAACAAGTATTTGCATTTAATAGAGATGAGTGTGAGTTGCAGAAGGATCTCATAATGCCAGCTGCATATGGAGCACATATTTTGGTTTGATCTAATGCAAAGACTAGAATCTGCTGTAAACTTTTTGGGTCCTGGTCCAGGCTTTGATGCCATTCTTCTAAGGTCAGGGTAATTTGCCTACTTTTTCCCTTGCCCCAGTCCTTGGCCCTGATCATTCAGTTCTTAATGGTATCCCTTTGGACAATCAAATCTTCATAACGTAAAAATTACTCTTCTGATTTCAAAAAAACTTTGAGACTACAGTCCTATCATTGAAGGTTGTTAGGAGCAGTCCCACACAAGTGCAGTTCAGACTTTTAAAGAGGTCTCACTCATTGAGTCATTCGCTGTGTCATGAAGACTTTACTTAAGATAGATACAGAATTGCTGCTTTATGAGCTCTCATCCCTGCCTGAGACTAGCTTCTTTTTTTCTATCATACCATAGAATAATGTAAGATTAATTTTGACCTACTGATTCAAATTTTGTCTTGCAGCTATTAACTTTCTTCCTTGTTATTTTACACATCTATTTATTTCTTAATAAGCTTTTGTCTAGGGATGTGCTTTTCATTTCAGTGTTTTGGTGTTTTTACTATTTTGAAGGCATGTAAATGTTGAAAATTGTTTCTTGTGACTATGGCAAACCTAAGTGGATAGTAGCAATGATCATATCCATAATCAGTGTTTTCTTTTCTGAGAAAAGTAATAAAAAATTGTTTTACTACTTTCACACTGAGCTTCTACCTCCGGTAGAAGGGATGATGATACTGGAGGCAGTCTGATGTGTGGGTTGTTTCTTTGATGCCAGTAGACTGGTGTGTTTTGAAGGAGCCCAGCTTTCCAACTAGCATTAGGGGCTAATGTTTAAATGTATGTTTAGGTTTGAAAAAGCTTTATAAAGACAGAAGATAAAATGTTCTACAAAAACTGTGTGCTTTGAGTTTTGAAGTCTACACAGGCCCTGGCTGCTACAAGTCTCACACTGCAGAGTGAGACAAAGGCGTGTATCTTGGGAGCAGCTCGCCAGATAGGTTAGCAGCACTCTGAAAAACAAGTGTCGCTATGTACAAATAAATTCCAATTCAAATTCTGAATGTGTGAAATTGATTTGAAGTGAACACTGAAAATGTTTCAAAACCTGAGAAATATCTGATTGGCGTAATAAAACCTTGGGAGCTGTAGTTCATCTTTCCTGTTTCTGCTGTTGGAACCTGAGTTGACATGAACTTTGTTTGCACTGAATGATCCAAAGGGAAATAACTGGGTTCTGACCCTGCAATGAGTTTTGCATGGGCTCATTACCATTTGGACAGGTGGGATATATTAGAGTTGCCATTTCTTGTTTCATTGTAGTAATAAATGGCAGCTTTTTTAATAGTTTATGTTCATGAAACACTATAATTTTTATTATGCTTCAGTGAGATTTGCAAGCTGCCATTGAAATGAACAAAACCACACAAATTATTGTAAAGCTGAAAGAAGATTTTAACAATATTCACTTTGGATTATATAAGGTAGTGTTCAATTTTGCTGTTTTCCTTTCAACTGTTCAGCTACTTTTCCCATAAGCTTCAACGGCTACTTTTTCTTCTTGGTGTGTGCAAACCACATAGGCTTTGCCTGTGTTTCTCTGTGTGTGAGGGCAGGGAGTACCTAAGCATTAGGGAAGTAATAAGGTGGTTTTGTTGGTTTTATTGCTGTTGCTTTGTTTTGCTTTTTTTAAAGGCTGGCTATCCAGTGATAAGTGTAAATGTTAGTATTCCATTAGGAATTCTACCCTCAGACATGGCTCTGAGATTTCCAGTGGTCTCTTCTTTCCTGAGCCTTCTCCTCCACTACCTAGTAAATTTCTCTTACTTGCATTTAGTGGCAAGATTGTAAATATGCTGATTATCTGGCAACTCCTGTTAATGGCAATGGGACCTGAAAATTTGATTGCTTCATTGTGGTGCTGGCTGAGCACTTCTGAGTATCTGGCTCACAGGGGTTGCAAGGCACCCAGGAGAACTTGCATCTGATCTGGACCTCCCCACTGGCACATCATCTCTTCTTTGTTCTGTGGTTTTGATTTAAACCTCTTTTCTGTGAAGTAAAGGTGTGGCAGGAACAATAACTTGAGTGAAACAATTCAGAAAGCTGAAGGGTATTGATCTGTGTCCTATAGAATAGTAAGTTACTGGCTTTGAGAACAGTTTGCTGCTCTGTGAATCACTTGCTCTGTCTTCACATACATTGTTAAAGTTTTGATGCCTTAACATGATAAATGCCGGTATTTCTGTTCGTTTCTTATCCCAAACCTATATGTCTAGGAAAGTCAGACTATTCATTTCTATACTCTCTGCTAGTGGAACAGTTCCTGTCATAAATTCCAGGTGTTGAGGAAAATGCTTCACACAGATGTGATGTACTGCTATTTGACTGAAAGACTTTCACATTCTGTTCACCTGTCATATCTCATATGTTAAGCTGGGGGTAGAAACCTGTTTTGTTTGGGTTTGCTATCTTATGTTTACATTGATGTAAAAATGCAACATATAGTAATGAAAGATAAAACGCACCTTCAGATACTACAGAAAAGCTCTCTGAGAAGGAAACCTTTATTATTAAATTGCACAAATTAGATACATGGAGCAGAATGGAGCAATTTTCATTACAAAAAAGGGAAGGAATCCTTTTTTTCACTTACAAGGGAAAATGTCTGTTTCATACAGAGTATTCCTTTGCAACAGGATCCTGATTATAGGATATTACAATAAAATATGTATTTTCCATTTGGCATTCATGGGTATGGGTCACTTTGAAAATCCCTGAAAGCTTTTTATTTTGTTAGTTTATGGGGAATAAAAGCAAGTAAATGAAAAGATGAAGACCAACGCTACTGTAAAGCTTGTTACTGAGTTGAGATGATCAGTCTGAGACAGTTGAAAATGGACTTAATTAAAAAAATAAAACAACCCCCTTCTCCCTTGCTTCTCCAAAAATTGGCCTTTTTGTGCTGACTGAAGTGGACAGCTGGAGTCTCAAGTAGTGAGAGTAGTAAGGGAGAGTAAAGAGTGTAATAAGAGAAAATGTCCAATATTTGGTTAAATATACAAGTACGTTAAATGGGAGTAGAGAAATTTTAAGTAAAATTAATGCATCCTTGCTTTGAAATGTGGAATATTTTGTTACATATGGCTCTGGTGGGAAATTTTGTATGCTCTCTTGCCCTGTGGAAATAAGACTCTTGAAAAAGTATGCCTTTTTATGTCAGAATACCTGGGTCCTTGTTAACCATTTGACTTCATAAACTCCTCTTGGAGATTTATCTCAATACGAAAGCCATCTGTCCTCAGTAGGAAACTAACCGAACTGTCTTAAATTAATGTTTTGAGTATGATGGTTGAATGGACCATGATTAGCTTGGTCCCCTATGGATGGAAAGTTTTATGGCTTTTTATATGCTGGAAATAAATCCAGCCTTTTTCATAAGTATATATTTAGTGTGGCACTGGTAGCACTATAAATGTATCAAATAGTAAATATAAGGTGCTATTCATAAGAGAAATATTCGGGGGACTGTATTTCTTTGAGTCTTTGGCACTTAACACAATATAGGGGGTACTGTTTGGAGGTAAGCTTTTACTGTTGAGAGATAATGTAATTATAAACGTCTGCTAAGATTGAAAATATTATAAATTTTGTTGCTTTTTGCTATGGCAATTTGTAGTTATGGCTTTCTTTTAAACAACTTGAGCAGTTTTTCGCTTTTCTGTTTTTGTTTGGGTTTTTTTGGTTTTGGTTTGGGTTTTTTTGTTGTTTTTTTAAAGTTATACCTCAAAACCAAACACAGTTAAGTCAAGCTGTTTAACTTATTCTTTCCTTTTTGTTTGAAAATGCTTTTTATTTTCTAAGGCAAGCTTTTGCCTAAGCCTAACTGTTGAAGTCAAAGTCTGTTCCATTCCTAAGAAGAGTGGACAGCAATGGGAGGGAAGTGGAAAAAATAGAAACCAGAACAGGCAAAAGCTTTTTCTGTGGTGCCTGCAGCTCAGCTGCTAAAGGGCAAAGCACATGGCACATGACCTAACTGCTGAGCCTTGATTTCTGCCCCCCCGACCCCCCTCTTTTGGCTGAGGACAAATCATGTTCTTGAATGTTGTCTTTGTCTGGCCAGTCTGTGCAAGCAAAATTCACCAGCAGCATGCTGCTCTTGGGCAGGTCTTATTCTGCGAAACTGGTCATAGCTAAGTGTCGTGAATAGAGATGTTTCCCAGTTACTAGACATAAATTATAATGGAGTTATAGAAAAGTAAGTGACTTTTGGTGGAAGTAAAGAAAGGCTTTGCATTGCTTTTCAGCTGTAGTTTTTAGTGGTGTTAGAGGTATTTGCTGCTTGAAAAAGCAGCTATTCAGGTTTCTCTCTCTCTCTCTTTTTTTTTTTTTGTAACCCTATTAGAAGCTGGAGAAATGGCTTTTGTGGTACTGTTGTAGATGTCTGAAGAGTCTTCTTCAGTTCAAGCAGTAAATAAAGCCAGATTGCAAAACAAAACATTGCTATGTTGCACATTGTATGTACTGGAAGTACCTGTGAGTAGAGATTTTTTCATGGCTCACTAAGTGAAGAAATGGTGACAGCAATAGGTAAAGGCTTTGAATTGTTATCTGGAGGGATCCATATCGGGAAACCTGGAATAATAATGATGCCAGTAGCTATAAGTAATAGGTAATACCTAGTAATACCAACATAAACAGTGTTTGTACGTGTTCTAGTCTGTTTTGTGCACAGCTATTGGTTACAGGGGTTTTTTTACTTGCTGAAAGCCCGATACGTTTCTACCTTTGCAAACAGTTACTGAAAAGTAGTGCTAGTGCTTTGCCAACTTTTATTTGTTGGCTCACTCTTCCTTGTTGAAAGGAAGGTAATCATGATTTATATTGCTTTCCAGCTTCATTAGTTTGGCATGTGGGTGCTCATTGTGTAAAGTTAAATATTTGGCATCAATTGGAATTTACATAATCTTGATGCATTTTCGTCATATAATCATCACTGATGTGGTAAGCATTTCTGAGCATTCTGTGCAAGACTTTGTAAGATTCTCATGCACTTGGCTTGGCCATATTGAAGCCACTGGGGATCTAGATGCTGATGATCTCCAATGAGGATCAAAAATCTCACAAAAATTTAATACATCACTTACAATTAATTACGTCACATCTCACACGATTTAATACATCTGCATTTGTTCTGTGAATGACACATTTTACAAAAGAGTTAATTAAGACCTCCAAAACACTTTAAGAATAGTATTTTTGCATGTATTTCCATTTAATACGTCTAATCTCTGGTACAACTGAAATCCTGTTACATTTCCTTTAGTTGATGGCTGTGCTTTTATTCCCTTGGATCCCCATTGCATTTTCTCTTGTCAAAAGGCACGCTTTATCAGAAAAGGAAGATAAATATAGTACAGTGTTATAACCTTTAAAACAGTCTTATTTTATGCCTGTATTTCCTCAAGTATTTGTTCACATGCTTAGAAATGATCTCGAATAATCAATTTATTCTAACTATGTACTCTAAACCAGTGTTGTTTCTCCTGTGCAGAAACACAGTCAGTAAAAACAAAAATGTCTAATCCATAATAAGGGATCTTTTTTTTAAACCTAGAAAATCTACAGAGGTTAGCAAAACCCCTCGTCACAGAAAATTTCGGCTGAAATGTATTCTAACAGTGGTGAAAATACTGGTGACTAATGGGTATCTTCAGGTAGGTAATTATCATGAAACTAAGCTAGCGTGATCATCCTTTATGCTACTACCCTAAGGAATAAACTTGATTTTGCCTCTGTTTGGCTGTCCTTTCGCAATATAGTAACTCCTATCAGGCTGCATTTTCTATTTGCACGTGCTCCTCGATCCTGCCCATAAAACTGGCTGCCGCTGAGGGGAAGCAGTACAGTTGGCCTAGTTTTGGCCTCTCAGAACATGTGGGGGACGCACCTCCTGAAACCAGGATGTGTTCTGAGGGCAGGGTAGACAGGAGATGGAACGGGAAACTTCATAAAAGGCACAGTAGCCTGCTCTGCTCCTGGATCCTATAGATAAGTGGGCTGGCAGCAACACCGTCGGTTGCAAAGTGCTTTCTGTGGCAGATGATGAGTCCCCAGAGGGAGATCCTGCCAGCGCCGTGTTGCTGTAGGAAGAGGTGCGACGTCACGTCGAGGCCTGGCCAGGAGAAGCCAGTTTATCAAGGCAGAATTTTTCTGGATCTGTGTGTGGGTGGCTTCCTGCTGGAGCCTGAAGAGCTGTCACCATTGCCTTTTTGTGACAATAGTGTGGGGGAAAGCTATGCAGGAGAAGTCTTGAAGAGCTGAGAAATGTTTTAAAATACTTACTACTTTTCCTTCATGCTTTGCTGAAAGACCAGTGTTTTGCCTTTAATAGAAGAGAGATTATAATCACTTGGTTTTTAAAAAGAGTATTCGGTGTTGTGCTCTAATGAATTCTTTTATGAAGAGCTTGCAGGGAATAGTCCTAGGCACATTAAAGTACTGGTAATGAAACAATATTCCTCCAGTGCAGGGAATAGTCCTAGGCACCTTAAAATACTGGTAGCAAAACAATATTCTTCCAAACAGCTCTTGTAAGCATTCTTTCAAAAGTCCAGCCACAGATGGTAAAAGGAATAGTTTAGGCATAGAGTTAACTGTCAATCACAAGAAAAATTTTCACTGGCATCTCATCGTTACCTTTTAATTGATAAAATGGCCTGTTGTCTGCTCTGTAATCAAAAGAATTCATCTTGAACCACTTCTATATGTGCCATGAAAATAATTTCTGTATTTTAGTTAATCAAAGAAAATTTAATTGATTGCTGCTTTTGAGTCATAGGCATTAATAAACAGGCAAAGCATAACACGTCTTGCATAAAAAGCCAACAGTTTAATTTACAGAGAAATCTGTGTCAGATGCTTCTTGCCATACGTAATGTGTTTAGTACAAGGACGTACAAAATTTTTGCAAATTGTTGTTACAGTCCCATCATTATTCATGGACTCTGAAACTACCTTGTTTATTATTGTGGCTGTAAAGAAACTATAGAAGTTGCAAGATCTGAGGAAGGATTCAGAAATATCTAATCTGCAAATTTTTGTATCTTTGTACAATAGCAGATACCACCTTATCAGGATTATAATCCTGTTCCTTGTAAGAATTGTTGCTTTAAATTAGACCAGAAATAATCAGAATAATTCTGCCTATTCTACTTTGGAACTTTATTAGGCAGTTTTCACTCTGCCTGCCCAAAATTTTTTGTTGGCGACATCAAGGCAGAAAAAAGAAAGGAAGGAAAGGAAAAAGAAAAGGAAAGACAATGACATATAAGCATTATACAAGACATGATTCATCAGGTTTATTTCCTTTTATCTGCACTGTTTTTCTGATCTGTATCAAGAATACTCTGGAACTCTTTCTTGAGAAATTGAGAAAACAACAAGACTAAACAACAAATGTTGAGGGAGGTGGTTAAATTCTAACAACTCCAGGAACTCTGATTGAGATTGTTGTTAAAGACAGTCAGTTACAGACAGCCTTTTTCAGGCTTTACCTGTAATATTTGTTTACTTTCCTGATAGTCTGCTTATAAGCAGATATATCTGCTTACAAACTGCATGCCAGACTTCTTGTTAATAATTGACTGAATGTGCTGCAGAAGCAATGCTTGTTCCCTTTGAAAAGGGGAAATTCTTTTTCCTCCTTGAACTAGAGGGGTAAAAATCAGGCAACACACAGTTGAAAGCTGTATTGGAGCTGCATTTGTGTATGACAGTTACTATACTTATAACATGGAATAGAACAGTAATACTCCTTTGGCCAGCAGAATACATTATCTACAGATCACTGTGATGAAATTGAGATATATCTGTGTGTTTCATTTCTCCATCCTTTCATTTCTGAAAGAGTTCTAATATATCAGCAATCTTTAATGTTCAGTGTTTCATGATGCCACCAGACAGCAATTTAGTTGGTGCAAATCCTCTGGTAGGCTATATTTCTTTTTACTTTTTTTTTTTTTTTTTTTAAACTTCTGTAAGAGTCGTGTGTGGTGTGGGACTACAGTGGCAAGATAGATACCTTGCAATAGTTCAAGTTGTAGCATGTGTAGTTAATTACAATTTGCAATGAATAATTATGTGTACGGTTACTATAGGTGATGGAAAAACCAGCTACAACAACTACGTTGAACTTAGTTTAAGAAAATGCTGGAAGGCATCTTTGCATAAATAATCTTGCTTGGAAATGTTGTCACCATACTTTTCTGGTGCTTTGGAAGACCTTAACAGAGAAAATAAATTAATTTGCAGGTAAAATTTTGTCAGAAAAGAAGAGTTCAACAGTTCTGTGAAAGGGAGGTGTAAATCCTTTCTCAAATCCAGAATGTTTGGATGCACCTTATGGATGCTCAGATTACTTTCTAGGAACTCTTTTAATCACTCCTTCAGTGATCCTAAACTTTTGGTCCAGGCATGCATCTTAATTTGATGAATTAACCTACTGTGAAAATCTCCCGTTACGTCTACAATGCAAGTGGGATGCTGAGGTAGCTGAGCTACCTCCAGAACCAGCAATAATACAGTTTTGTTACAGAGTATAAATTACTCTGAAACAGCACTATACAAGCATGTCTGTGCTTCTACTGGGACTCAAGCTCAGATCTCCCCATAGCGCTGCGCTGTGCCCAGCAGACTGGCACTTGCACCCTATCCCTCAATGTGTATGAATCAAATAAAAAGAAGGTGTGTTAAAGTGTTGTGTGAAATGGTGGGAGTGCTTCTAGTTTTCTAAATTCACAGTAAGATGCTTATGGTTAGGATCTGCCTGCCTGGCAAACTGCTGTAATTTCAGTGTTTTATAGCTCTTTCCTGTGAGAAGATCTTTAGCTAAGCTGCAGGTTATCCCTTGGCAAGCCTTGACTATGGATATGACCTTTATGCAGCAGGTTGCACACTCCACTAGCCAGCAAAACTGAATGAGAACACAATTATAGCCCTTTTTCTTTTGAGGGTTGACTTAAAGCGTATGCACAGTTTTCTCTAGTGGTTGAGAGAGATTCTCTCAAATGGAATGAAGTTATTTTCCCATGCACATCAGCTGAGAATCCTCCCAGTGATATTCAGGTAAAAAAGAAGCAGAAGGAAGCATAAAAAAGAAAATTCTTGTTATCCTTTAATATTTGAAAAAGTAGCAGTGGGATAAAAATTCACTAGCAGCATAACCCATCCTATGATGCAGTCAGAATCACAGATGTCCTTGCGAACATCTGATATAACAGCAAGCAGAGCAGTAGATTAAACCTATTTCCTTTGCATTACTAAAAAGGTTAACAGGCTTTCTAGACAGTTTGGTGGGTTTAATATTAAGGTTGATTCATCTTTCTTAAATGAAGGCTTGCAGTACTATGAGCTTTTGCGATACCTCCAAAATTAGCATTTAAGCATACACTGAACCACTGTGTTAAACTTACTGCAGTCCTTTATACTAAAAGCAGGTTGCAAAAATTAGTCCTTTCTGTATATGTGGAGCAGGCTGGCAGCATTCCTTTGTTGCAGAGTCATAAATGTATTTACAATAAATGCAGCTAGCTTAAATTCTAAATGCATATTTTTTTCCTTGGGAGGGGACAAGAGAGTGATGTATTGCTAAGCAAATCTTTGAAGCTCTTGAAGAAACGTGCTTTAATCAGCATCATTTGGGGAGGGTAGCTTCTTTCCCCCTTGTACGAATGAATTCTCTCTTAAATGTGGATTTTAATGAAAAACCTTGAAAAATGCCTTTGACTAGGTTATTATGAAAATACGTCATAATTCTCCCCCCCCTGCTTTGGTCAGTCATTTATATCCTGCACAGACTAGAATACCACTGTGGGGGGAGCACTTAAATAGGAAGAAGATATTTGTCATCTGTCATACTCTGAAATTAAACTTTTGATATTGGGTTATTGCCTTAGAAATAACTTCAAAAAAATTTACATGCAGAGAAAAGTACATGGTGGGGGAAGCTGTTGAACTAGTTATTACATAACTGTGTTAAATCCTCTGTCACTGAAGTCTTTAAAAATATTTCTTCATGAATAAATTAAAAACATACATCCATACAATAAAAATTTCATTGATTCCTTGACCACTTACATGGATTTTTTTTCTTTTAACACAATCACAGAGGGGATGCTGAGGTTCCCAGAGCTGCTGCAGAGATTTCTAATGAGAGACTGATACCCAGTTTTGTTAGATGCTTTGAAAATTCTTGTTGTACATTTACATATATTAATGAAATAGAAAGGAGAGAAAGGCGCCACGTCTAAGGAGAACTGTTTATTATACAGTTAGGGAAGTAAAGCTCAAAAGTACCAGGGGCAAGCTGTACAAAAAGGAAGTTGGGAGGAATATATACTATTTAATAATGGCTACAGCGGAAGGAGTATTTGGACTTTGGCACGATACTTCCGTTTTGTGGAAAGATGTTGAAAAATTATAAATGAGATGAAACGAAGGAGTGGCTTATCCCCAGGGCTGGGACAATAGAACCATTCCTGGCTGGTGAGTTTAAGACTACTGAGGGAGAATGATGGACTCCTCTTTCCCACAACCGGTTTTGTTTCAAAATGCTTGCTAAAAGAAAATATCTGTTTTGTGGCTGTGTTCATTAAACCTGTCATTTGTTGAGATAAGTGAGCAACTTGTATTTTTTTTTGCTAAATCAGGTTGCCTGCTTTGTGGTTTTGCTTATCCCCCACTGACAGCTTCTGCTGTCGTGCAGAAGGCTTGGAGGCATTGCTGTTACGTAACACAGTGCATAGCAAATGTATTTTCTTGTCCTCTGCGTGGATTTTTTTATTTTTTGTCTGCTGCAAGTACGTCTGTTTTATTTGTAGCCATTGTAGCCTATGGTCATATCATTTCTTCCCCCCAAATGTTTGCAGATTCTTTTTTTTTTTTTTTTTTTTTTTTTCTCCTTTTGGCTCATCGTCGATAGCAAGTTTGATTTGGCATAACGAGACATGTGGTGTGAATGCGTCCGTGCTGTCACAGCGTAAGGAGGCCTTGCAGCAGAGGTAGATGGCAGTAGCTAGCAACATGCGGCTCTTCCATCTGATTCCCTTTTTGCGTGCAGTTAGCCATGCGGGAGCTGGCTACTGTGCTGTTTGCTGGCTGAACGCCAGCTCGACACACGGGCAGCGCTGTAAGTAGCCAAGCAGCCTTACGTGCCGAAGAAATGTGTGATTTGTAGCTGGGAATGCCTGAAAAGCAGCGTTTTGTTAGTCCTCGGCTTGTGCTTTCAGAAATAAGAAAATATGGGGGTTTTTTTCCTAATAAAAAAAGCTATTTTACAAACACGAATTACATTTTTTGAGACTGTAGAAGAGGTGAATCTCATTCCTTTTTGAACTAGTTTTTATAGGGTGTTTATCATACAGCCTTAAACTGTCTAGAAATGTTACCGGGTCACTGAACAAATCTCTGAGAGAAAACAATCTAGTATCTATGTTGAATACAGCTGTAAAGCTCTATAATATCATATAGTTGCTATTATCCGTGGATTCTTCTAGCCCAGATAATCTTCTAGAATTAGAGCGACAAATTATTAAAGGAATTGGTAATAACTCCCATTTATGAAGTGCTGGTAAATACAAACAGTGAAAGTGTTTGCACGTAAGCTGGGTCATAGTTGTTTTATTTCCTTTGAAATCGTTCAAGTTCTGCTACAAATCCACACCCATTCGTTAGTAATAAAATGGAATATTTAGAAAATATGTATCATATGTCTGTGGTAAAGATGGTACTATGCCTTTTGAGCTACTAACTGTTCTTATAACCAAAACCATTTCAGAAGAACAAAAGTTCAACCTCTTGGCATATGAATAACGTTGAGGCAAATGAAGATTGGACATCACCTTGAGTCTTTTGAATACATGGCTTTGATTCCAGCACTTAAAATCTTGAATACCAGTTTTATTATTGTCGTGGTTTAACCCCAGCCAGCAGCTAAGCACCACACAGCCGCTCACTCACTCCCCCCCCACCCAGTGGGATGGGGGAGAAAATCGGGAAAAAGAAGCAAAACCCACGGGTTGAGATAAGAACAGTTTAATAGAACAGAAAAGAAGAAACGAATAATGATAATAATAACACTAATAAAATGACAACAGCAATAATGAAAGGATTGGAATGTACAAATGATGCGCAGTGCAATTGCTCACCACCCGCCGACCGGCACCCAGCTAGTCCCCCAGCGGCGATTCCCTGCCCCCCCTTCCCAGTTCCTATACTGGATGGGACGTCCCATGGTATGGAATACCCTGTTGGCCAGTTTGGGTCAGGTGCCCTGGCTGTGTCCTGTGCCAACTTCTTGTGCCCCTCCAGCTTTCTCGCTGGCTGGGCATGAGGAGCTGAAAAATCCTTGACATTAGTCTAAACACTACTAGCAGCAACTGAAAACATCGGTGTTATCAACATTCTTCTCATACTGAACTCAAAACATAGCACCCTACCAGCTACTAGGAAGACAGTTAACTCTATCCCAGCTGAAACTAGGACAATTATTTATTTTAAAACTGAATACTTCTGTGGTACAAAGAAGCATACCGCTTAAGACCCTTACAGGATTTTTTTTTTTTCCCCGTTTTAAATCTACAATAGATGGCCTTTGAATAAAATAGATAATACAGATTAATATCTTAAACCACTAACCATACCAAGTACAATATAGGTCAACAACTAAATGCACAACTGTACCTGATGAAACTTAAACATCAAATTCATCTGGATCCATTGTATTTCCCAGGTAAAGTTGTCCATTCATATTTATTGCCTTAAATTAACATATAGTCGTTGTATGAAATACTTGGTATATAAATATATTGTGGATTGAAGTCAGTATTTGTTTCTTAGGTGTTGAATGCCTTTTTTATTATCCTAACTCTGCATCTTTAAAATAAAGGCAAGGAAAAGAAATAAAGAAAAAAAGCCCAAAACCAAACCAAAACCACAACCCAACCCCAAGCCCTTTTTTCCCCTTTGCTCCACCAGAGTAACATTTCCATTGACAAAACATCCCCAGAGAAGTACTCAATATATCGTGAAGTCTCAACCAAGACTCTTTGGTGACACTGAGGCATAGTCGCTTCCAGAAGTGTTTTTGACATTGTACAGTAACACTTTTATATTCAGCTCTTCTGTCTTCTCATTCCTAACAGCTTAGGTCACTAATGAAATAAAGCATCTGTGAGGGCATCTGTGATCTCAGATCTTGAAGTAAAACAAATGGGATTATTTTAATTAAAGCATCTATAACTTTCATGACCAGGAAGAGAAGCAGCGTTGTCTGCTTGGTGCCTGCAACTCTTTTCCAGCTTCAAGAGCGACTCAAGGCACCTGGAATTTCACCTTCATTTTAATGTCAGTCATTTTGATAAAGGAAGCACCAGGTTTGCACATTTGAAAAGATATGACTGCTATGGGGCAATGTTCCCAGCTCACATTTCTAGCTAGGTCTTGTCTGAGAGACAGAAGAACCTCTCTAGAAGAACGCCCTTGACTCATATAATAGAACAAGGAAACCCGTCACTTGCTGCTTTTTCAGTTCGTCATTTGATGAGAGATGACAGTAGATGTACCACAGCCACTGAGAGGCTTTACTGCCTGTCTTTTTGACATATTGAGCTAACACATAGGCTGTCAGTTTTGTTTTGTAATGCTATAATTACTTATACTGATATCCTGGGGAATTATGAGAAGGATGAGATGCATTTCACATTGTAAGCTAAACTTGGAATAATACTACATTTATGGAAGGTGGAAGCAATTGAAGGTGCAGTGGAGGTCTCTAGCACTATTGCAGCGGGGTTGTGGTGGAAGACAAAGTGCCTCACAATAACCATTTAATAAAAAAATGAAGTAATTTCTGCTCTTTCCACGGGAATGTATTTTCCAAGTATCACTGTAGTTTGTCTTTCCCGTTGTCTTCCCTGACTTGCAAACATTGCGATTTCATTTCTTTACCAGCTTGAATTGCAGATGACCGGTTCATTATGGATTTTTTGCTAATGCTACAGCCCTTCTACTGTATATATTATATGCTAGAGTGTCCACTTTAGAAAAATGGCATGTTGCTTTACCTGGTCTAGAGTTGCATTCATGCATTGTTCAAACATTGGTAAACTTTGACCTGGGATGCAAGAGCCAAATGGAGTGGAGTTTTGAGGTCTCTTCCACTGCACAAGATGAAAACACTGGCCAGCAGGATGCCTTTCCTCCCAGAGGCAGTCCTAACAGAGCTGACTTTTATTTATCCCTCCTTCACCCAAAGCTGTGCCTTCTTTTATATTAACAAAAGCATTATGCTTGATTCAGAATCTACATCCATGATAACTTTAACATTCAATTTATTTTGTTTATCTTAAGAGATGTTACTGTATAGCAGCAGCATTCTAGGACATTTAGAGATAAAGTAGAAAGAAATTCAGTGATGCTGCAGTGAACATATCTGACTGGAATTTGTTGTAAATTGAAAAATACAAAGCCACTTCGATCTGTCTAAGCTACAGTATAAATTTTGGGTTTGTTCAGTATCATGCCAAATACCACTGTCATCTTTCTAATTTTGTTAAAGCTTCTGTCTTTACAAAGATCGTTCTCTATATTTATATACATATGTAATGATGGACAACATTTTTCTGCCTGATCTTCATGGATTTGTGCATCAAAATAAGAATCTCTCATTATATAGACTTTGCAAACTACATTTAAGCTATCTTTTGTGAACTATGTGTACATGCTTTGTCCATTGGCTGTAAAGGAGTAAATCAAATAAAGGAAATAATGGAAAATCTTAACTATCAGATGTCAAGGGTGCACATATTGAGTAGTGGAAAATACTGCAAATGGAAAAGCTCTTTTTGGGTGTTGGAATAATTGTATGTTGCTTGAAGCACACAACTAGAACAGTTTAAACAGTTATTAAAGAATGTTGCCAGATCTTATCACTGCAGTCACGCATATAGATCGGTGATCCTCGTGCAGCACTACAAAATGTGTGAATGAGGTACACTTGCTAAAAATAAACCTATTAAGTGCTATTCCTAAATTGCCATAGAATACTGGATAAATGATACAATTTTAGCACTGCAAAATCATCTCCAAGAATGTTAAAAAAATGTGTTTAACTGCAACATTACATGTGAGTTTAAGAGATGATAAAATAGTTGCAGGCCTTCTTTGTTTGCCTGAGCATTCATCAATGGTTAAAAAACAAAACCAACAAGACACAACCAAACAAAAAAAAACATATGAGCAGTATAGTAGGATGAAAATACTGCTTTGAGATGAGGTTAGGACTAGGTGTGGTACAGTGGATGAACAAGCATGCATAGCACATGTGCTGAGTCTTACAAGAAGGCACCATGCAATATTTTACAGGTTTCACTTGGCATCAGTGAGTCTGCAACCTATATATCTCTGCCTATCTACAACCAGTCTTTAATCATCCTCAGATTAGTTCATTGAACTTGGAGCCATTGTAGTTCTGCTCTTGCATCATTTGCAAGAAGTATTGATGCTTTCTGGTTGTGTGGAAACACCTGGTAGGGGTACAGTTCTTGGAGTAGGCTGGAGTAGATTGTAACTGCTATGATTTACATTGTAAAGCCACTTAAGCAGCCCAAAATATAGAGAGAAGTATTTGTGTGTTTTGGGTTTTTTTAAATAAAATATTAAAAAATTAGTTCTCAAGACATTTGGCAACAGATGAGCATCCCAGAGCTGATTGAATGAGGGACAAAAGAACCTTTTCTTTCCCTCCCCTCCCCTTTTAGAAGAATCCTTTAATACTTAATCAAATTTCTCTTGTGCCCTTGTTCCCCAAACAGAATCTATTTTCTTTCTCATAATAAACTGGTTTGTTGATGAAGAGTCTGCTGTTGCCACCTCTGTGACTCTTCCAAATTTTTAGGATATTGAATAAATGGGAACTCACATCAGTTTCTTTATAGTTCAATCTTCAGTTTGACTTGGGAAGATGAAACCTTTCCCTCATCAACAACAGTTTTAAAAATCAATAAACTACTTTTCTCTCTAGCAAATTTTTTGATTATCAATTTCTGTATGGTTATTCATATATTCAGCCAACTGTAACAAATGAATGATTGCAGGCATACTGAATTTCTGCTCCAGCAAGTGTTCAAACTATTTAGGGAAACAAATGAAGCACAAAGGTTTTTATTTAACAATAAATTTTGTGTGAATCTATTTTTTTTCATGAGTGACTGGCTTTCTCAGATCAAAGTCCTTTACAGGGAATTTTACAGCAACATACAGTACCTTTAACAACTGTAATTTTCTAAAACTCTGGGAATGCCAGGTGAAAGCATAAAGAAATATTGATCTGATGGAGCCTTAAGTAATCCCTGATCAAAGCAACAACGCACTTTAAAGCTAGCATTGATTACTCTGGGACTTACAGTTTTATAATCCTGGTCTATGGTTTTATCTTTCCCACTCTGAAAACGTTGAGTCTTTATACAGTCAGAGAAATAATATGGAGAACACTGATTAGATGTTTATTTGAATTTATCACCCTAGTATTTGAGCACTTTTATTATATCTTCTGAATTTATACTCAAAACCAGCCTCATGGAAGTAGTACTTTACTGATGAGGCAAATGGAGGCAGGAGGATTAATGACACACCTGTACTGTTAGGCAGAAAGACACTTTTTGCAACCTAAGCCTCAAATAGTGAGCATTGGGAACTGTGGCATAGACAAAACAGAGCTAAGTATTGCCATCACGATGACTCTACCTGTGCAGCTTTGAGTCCTGAGCTGGGAGTTCCCCTTCTTACTCATTTAATTTACTTTGCATCAGTATAATCTCTGCTGTTAAAGTTGTTTTGACTTGCTGTACTTTAAAGCTATTGCGTTCAGATATTTTCCCCTAATATGTCATCCTGTTTGCAGTTAGTTTGATTGTTGGAGTTACCTGCAAATTGCCTGGAATAGTATCTGATGCACAGGTTGCATTGCTAGTTTATGGAGAAGATGGACTGCTTTTGCTTAGGTCCAGTATTGTGCACGCAATTCACAATGATAGAGCTCTAGTTTTCAGCCATTTTCCTGTATTTCCATGATGGGAAATCTGCGGAATAAAAGTGGAAAATGGTGTTGGTAGCCTGGGTGGTGGAGCAAGGTGTTTGACTTGGAACTACTGCAAGTAATTCTGTTGGCACAGGATGAAAGAAAGATATCTTGATCACTTGTAGTAATTGGATCCCATGGCACTTCTGTCAAGTGGGTTAGCCTTTTTCTTGGCCAGATTTCAATTTCATTTATGATGTGTCACCTACCTAACTTAGCCTTGGCTCTGGAATAAGTTGTATCATCCTTTTAATTTCTGACCCGAACAGGTGTGCAGCGTTCACAGTGAAACTCATAGATTCAAAGAATTGCTTTTTGGCTGTTAATAGCATAACGTACATTCGGTTGGTGTGTCATATTATGTTCCAATAGTGCTTTGAAGAGTTGAAAGAGAAATTGATATGGAATGTATCTATTCTGAAACCCTTAGAAAGCTGTCATTGCTATGTAACTGTATAAATCTCACAGCTTAGTGCAACAATTATGTGACTAGTGGTAAGATGGTATGTTTAACAAGACTGTATGCTTATCAAGTTGTGTCTTGGCAAATACGATACACCATATTATGTCTCTGCTTACTTAAAATAATCTCCAGAAGGTTTTTAAATAGGTTCTTTGTTGAAAATTTAGTAATCCTCTAGTTAGATTTATGAACCAAAGAGATACCTAGATGTTTGTCTTGATGTAATTCTTGGAAGAGATGCTTGTTTTCATCTCCTCCAAAAGTAACTGAGTAAAACTTTCATATACCCTGATTCATGCTTATAATTATTTACTAGACCTTTTTCCCTTCAAAATATTTGATTCTAGGAAAAATTAAGGTTATCAGTTCTATTTAAGACTTACAGACCTCAGTGCTACTACAGAATAATTATAAATGGCAACAAGTGTGATAGCTTTTACATTTATTATTATTTTGATTTTTTTTTAAGTAGACGATTTTTAATGCTTCAGTTACATTGGAAGGTGTGTTAGGTATTTTTTGTAAAGACTCACTTTTAAGTTTGCAATTAGGGAGTAATACAGAAGAGATGAGGTTAATTTTATTAATTGTGCAGTAAAACCATTTGGAGCTAAATGAAACCAAATGCTTTTACATAGTTGGACTGCTTTTTGCTCTGATTTTACATTCATTATATCTAGTCACAATTTATATTCCCAAAGTTGAAACTATTTATTCTTTATTTTTATTAGGGCTTGCATGCTGTGGCACAAAGATTGCATCACGCTGTGTGCTATGTTCATGGTAAGCCCTATTTCATCTTGTTAAGTTATACACATTATCATTCTGGGGGATATTATGTTATTTTGTCAGTCTGTCGTTTGAATTGATCATAAACACACTGACATAACTTTAGTCTTTATCTTTTGTACTGAATTAGTGACAAATCTCCAGTTTTGTACAACTCCAGTGCAAAATTAGTTTTAAAAATCTGTGAAGAATCTGATAATGGCCTCAAAGTTTCAGTGGTTATGTTAGAAATTGTAGACAGTGCAGGACAGGGACATTTTTGTAGTTTAAGTAATGCAGTGGCATCCTAGTTCATGACTGGTCCCCAAATAACAAGAAGATGCAAACAGTAACACAAAAGGCCCAGCTTGGGGTCTAGTGAATCCCATTTTGTCCAGGCTCCATGTCTTCAGGCTCTTTATCTATGCTAAGTAATTCTCCATGGCTGCCAACTCTTTGGCACTTCTTAAAATAACTCAGTTAAAAATATTTCATAAACTCATTTTGTATAGGCAAAATAAGCCCCTGTGCTCCTCCAAAGCAGCACACATTTTTCTGTTCCCCTTCTCCTCCAAATATTAGCAAATTACCACTTTTATTATGGATATGACATGAAAATAAACCAGCTTTTGGAATTAAGCCTCAAATTTATCAAATGGTTTCCAACCATGTTCTGTTCTTTTTTGAGCTGTTAAGTAGAAAACACCTTCTGTATTTCTGGGTTTACTGATACATACTTTTAATTATTTTTCCTCTCGCTTTTTACTGGAGGTAGCTTGAATCCTCATATGGTTCCACCCCTCTTTTATTTTTTTTTATTGTTTTTTTTTTCTCCTACCTTGTAAGTTCTCCCTTACCTGCCAAAGGATGTCTGTGCTACTCATTGACCTCTGCCTCTGAGACCAGAAGTTAATAAACTGCTTTCCCTAGCTGATGGGATTAGAGATGTCAGAGGAGTGGCCAAGGCTTTAAGGGACACAGTCTTTTAATCTTCTTCCCTAGTTCACTTAAGTTCAGTCAGCCATTGAAAATCTGCCTTATTAAGCTGTCATGGTAATCAATAGACACGTTCAGTTAAGCTTCTTCTTAGTATTTCTGAGAGTCCAGTCACATTCATAAATGTACTGCTGCTTCCTGAATAAAAATGTTTAATCCTAGCATATTCAGCGGCTTCTTAATAAGCACACTTACCCATGGGAATAGTTTGGTTTGCAGGGTCTTAAACAGCCAACGGTAAAGGTTGATGTGCATCTTTGCAGATCGTGACCAAGGACAAGCCCTTGCTCAATTGCATATTACATTTAATTACTCATCACTCTGGACTAAGACTTAATGCAAGAACAAAAGCTTAACATCTGTCAGGTCTTTTAATGCCAGAGTGTCTATATTTCCAGTTTTTGTTTTGTTTTATACGCTTTTTCCTCATTCTAGCAACTTTTCCATGTAATGAATGAGTTTTTTCCATAGTCTCCTGTGCAACATAGTGATATTTGGAGCAGTTCTTCTATTTTGCTGGTGCTTGCTGGAGGTTTGGAAAGGCTGTGAGGATCTTAGCACTGACTCTGCCAATTTAATTAATCTGGAAGCCCCAGACAGTTAATGGCTCTATTAATAATTTCACTTTCTTATATTTTCAGTTTTAAAATATTGGACAAATATTTTGTGGTCTGAGGTATGATAAAAGTGTCTTTCATTTTAGAGTCCATCTAGTAGTAATGTACTGCAAGCTTTGTAGATGTTCTCTAAAGCAGGGGTTCGTAATTTTTTGTTACATAATTACTGCATAAGGCCCAGAGCTTGGCATTGCTTAGCAAAAATATATTTTACAACAAATACAAGAAACCATTATAATCTCAAGGGCTTCTAGTTAAATTTTACTAATGCAAATCATTTTTGAGTTAAGCAAGTCTGACAGTATTATTGTCAGTCTAATTTTTTTTTAACACATTTTATCAAGGCTAGCAGAAAACCCCAGATAAACTGAACTCTAACTTTTCTGATTTTGATGGAAAAATTTATTTTATGTTGTCCAATCTTTCTTTAATGGTTTTGAGAGGGAGAAAACGATGATTAAAACAGAGTATTGAAAATTCTGCACAGAAAATACTTTGTGAAAAGGACTTACAAGTCTAGTGTCAAAAAATCCGCATTGTCAGATAAAATTGTTCAGTGCTTCCTTTTGTTTCTAATTTATATTAATAAGAAAAAATTAGGATAAAATAGCAATCAGATCAATTAAAGCTATCAGCACAACTAGTTTTAAAAAAGAAAATCAGTTTACAGTTCATACTTTCAAAATTGCCACAGTGCAACTTTTATATTTGTACTATGTTTGCAAAGAATTTTGTCCTGTATGAAGAACTGGTTCAAATATAAACGGATTGCTTATCAGTTGTGAATCAAGGATGAGTCATACATCTAGACTTATAAATACACAGTTAATCTTTTATTATCTAAAATATGTCCACTATAGGTGATGCTGAACTTCTTTTTTTAATAGTTTTATCAGTTTATACGCTTCTAATGTGGTATAAAAATACTGCGCTTTCTCTGTAAAGTCCCCAGTTTATTTTCAGATCCCCATGGTACTCTAAATTGAACCTGGCATTATTATTCACCTTCTGATGTATGGCTTATCTGATTAATATGGTTTGGGGATTGCAATTACTTTGAATCATTTGTCATCTTTTGTCTGCTGTAATGTAATTTTTATTAGAATTCTCTTGAAGAATGCAGTCTATATTACTGAATAGAGTGGGAATGAAACATTGGAGAGTGCAGGTTCCTATATTTACTGAATATGACCCTTATTGTATGTCTGCCTTGTATCCCAGAAACGCTTCTTGTGGCAAGATGATATTTTTTAATTGACCTTTTAAAAATTGCTATGTAAAAATAAGAGTCGTATAGCTTCTGCAGAGATGGGGCTTTTGATTGCAGGTGCTCATAATTAGATTAATTTACAAAGTAGATCAAGCCAATGAAGGAGGCATGGCAAACTGACTGAGAGCTTATCAAATTAGCTAAGTAGAGCAATTAATCAGGCAGACCTTAACTGTTTGGTTTCTTTTTTAAATTATCATCTTGAACAGTGTGTGGTGTTTTTCAGCTTCCATTAAAGAAGGCATTTAATGCGAAGCTGCATTTGGTGAGACAGTTTCCTTGTTGTCTCCTTGTGACGTGTGTCTTGCAGAGTGTCAGCAATGGTAATGAGCAGTAGCACATTGTACTACTTTCAGAAATCCACTGACATCTCCAATGCACAGAGCAGTGTCCTGTAAATGAAAAAAAAAAAACCAACAACAAAACTGTATAGCATTGTCTTTGAAAATAGCTGGGATCTGCCCTAAATTTCTGTAGCCAGATAATGCAGTCCTGCCTAATGACATATTTGCTCACTTCTGTTAGCACCAGTGCAGTTACACCAGTAGTTCTAAATGGCATAAATTCTCATCAAAGATAGTACTATACACTCAGTAATATGTATAGTATTGGTATAAGCCAGAAAAAAAAGTAATTTTTGGTTTTCATTATTCAAAAGTTTTTCCACACTGAACTCTAACAATTGACTGATTTAACTCCCACATAATTTTTTAATTATTATTATGGACTGAGAATAGTATCTTTTCAGTGTACTATCCTCTCCAGTACAGATGTTGTACAGGGTGGACATGATATTTCATCTAAACAATAAGTTGTCAGTGAAAGTGTTCAATAGGCAGCTCTTCAGAAACTTCTGGTTGCAATGTGGTAACAATTAGCCATTCAGGTGTCCTTAAAATGATGCTTTTAACAAGTTCTTTTCATTTCTAAGTAAGTTCATTCAATTTTGGGAGTGTTACGCATATTGATACAAATTTCCTTCTTTCTTAATCCATTTGCAAATGATCTTGTATTTTTAGATGGGCTTTTTCTGCCTTTTGCTGCAGAAAAAAGGAAGGTTTCGTAAGATTGTACAAAGCATACTTCTTCCTTTTGTCATTTCACAATAAACCGCACTGGTAGTTGTCAGGTTTGGCCCTGACAAATTGGACCAAGGCCCTGTAACAGTGACATTGAATACAGAGAAGTCATCTCTCTCCAGACACAACCTTCACAGTTACCTTTTCCTTCTCTTCAAGAAGTCAAATAATCTCCTTTCCCACATTCACACTGAATCTTAAAGCATGTCAGAAAATGAGGAAGGATGGGAGTTAACACTTCTTACTCCAAAGCTGGGAAAAAGGATGACAGCCAAATTTGGCAATGCGTGTTTTCTACTTTCAAAATTTAAAGAAGTGCTATGATACATTGATCTTTAAAGTGAATTTCATTCTTCTTTTTCTACTATATAGCAGCTTTCTCCCCATGAGATAAAAGCTAATTACAAAGTTGGGGTTTTTTTAATATGAATCCCCTGCCCTTGTGTACTCACTCAGGTCCACTCCTTGAAGTACTCTAGTCTGCTTTGACTGCACCCTAGCACAATGCCAGAGGACTGTTAGTTGCACTAGGTAAAGTATTTTCTTGGCTGTTAATACCCAAAACACAGGGGTGAATAGGTTAATACAGAAGCACAGCTGACATTCAAATGTGAGAATTATGAATCCTTCCTTCAGCATCAGCACTGATGAGAATGAGACCTTCCTTAGGATACTTCTGAATACTAAACTGCCTCTTGTGTAGAGCTTAAATATAGATTTCATGTAAATTTTGAACTGATAATCATTCCTTGCGCCATCAGCTGAACTCTAATATTATAGTTAACTTGCACACTATGGGCCTTCCTTTAAAAAATACACAGTGAACACCCCGGAACATGAACCTGGGGCATTTATATTTGATAATTTTATCACAACTTAAAATAGTATCCTTCTCCCTGCTGTAAAACTGGTTTCTCCTCTTTATAAGTCCCCAGCCATTTTATTCTTAAATATCCAGAAATGAAAATCTTAACCAAGGTTATCAGCTTGGGTCAAGTTTTTGAAATCCCTCTTTAAAATTTGGAGTGATATTTTTGTGACATTAACACTGAGTACTTAAAAACCCAAAATGTCCTGTGTTTAAGAGTTCTTTTGAAAACTATAGAATCCTTGAACAGCTGAAGATAAAGAGGAGGTATTTACGTAATTATTTCAGGATTTTTGTAGATTGATCGTCATGTTTGCCTTCAGAAGATAAAGAATAGCTCTAAAAGATGATGCCTGAGACGTGTAAGCTGCATTTTCTTTTATATCTCTGGAAAGGTAGTCTCTCATTTATTTGATGAATTTCTGTCACTTGCCTTGATTTTCGAATCACTGAAAATAAGATACAACTTCAATTTCAACCGATATGGAAAACTGCTAAAATAAACCTGTAAATAGGAGTAATTAACACCACCACCCCCCCCAATGTTTCTTTTTTGTGCTTGTTTAAATACAGAATTCTTAGGTCTAAAAGCACTGTGAAAATATTTTAGACATGTATGTGCTTTCAGGCTGCTTGGATCTGATCAGTTATCCAAACGCTTCTTTTCCTTGGGAAGGCTGGAGGGCTGTACTAAACATGACCTAAATTACTTTGGTAGTAACATGAATCCTAGAACTTTTTCATGTTTTCATTTGGTCTCTCTGAACAAGTGTAAGATACCTGGATGTGACTGATAAATGAATCAGTACAGAGGAAGGAATGATGGATGACTTGTAAAGCTAAACATTGCCACTGAATAGCTTGTACCTGTACAAAACCCTGAAGTATAGATCTCGAGGAGGATATTTTGCTTTGTATAGGTTTGAATTAGTTGATTCTTTTACCACTCTGTCAAACATAAGCTGAATGTGTGTACTATATTTCACTGGTAAAATACGGTGTTTGTAGCAAAACGTGTATTTCTTGTGGTGTTGGTGTCAAGGTCTAAAACCACTGGCATGACATTATCTTAGTTCATAAACCGTAAGTATTACTGCTGAATAATTGGAAGTACTGGTTGCGGATTCACAGTCTTGGGGGTTTTCAGTTTATCGCACCGCTTTCTGAAAAATAAGTGGCATTTCTAAAGTATGATGATACAGCAGCTTCCACGTCTCTGTAAGTCTATACACACTGGGAATCCAGACAGCACAGTTGAAGTATGCGGTGAAAGATGTCACTGAAACTAAGATGTGAGAAATTAAGATGCAAGATCAAAAATATCTGTCTAATAATGTGTTCGTGATCATTTTACTACTGGTAATGTCAGTGTGTACTTAAAAGTAGTTCAAGGCAGTACCAAAACTCTGAGTTTTGCGGGACCAGGAGCAGATCAGAGTCAGAATTAGCTTCCAGCCAGCTTTTGGGAGGGGAGGTAAGAAGTGCCCTATGTTGGATGAAGCTGAGTTGTGTTGATGCGGGCTCAGCTGCACTGGCTGGTACAGCTTGCAGGTGGGAGCGTGGCTCTGTCAGCTCTTCTCTGTGTGAGTGCCTCAACTGTGACTTCTTCCCGCTTCTGTGCCTCCAGTGAAAATACCAATCTCATGCAGGTATCGTAGGCTGTCTCCTAGCTGTGAACTGACCTGTGTGCAGAAGACTTATTTGGAGAACAGGTACCGCTCTTCCACATGGTTAAGATTTCTCCAAGTCTTTCCCCATGGATGTCTACAGTAGCTCACTGACTGCTATTCCATAGGGCACTGTAGCTTTCTCTTTGATGCAGAATGAGCCTGGTCATGAATGTGAAACTACTTGCCTTCTAAATTTTTTTCCCAATGATGTAATAAAATGTTAAAAATATCACCTTGAAAAAAAGACTTGAGAGCCATAATGATCATATTTATGCCATTCTTTTCATTTCATTGACTCTCTGTCTATATTCCGCGGGTGGCAATGGTTTTCTACCATTATAAGTGGTAAAGCTGGAAAAGAGGTGATACATTAATGGCAGTCAGGAGTTATCCTTCTCAGTCTCATTTCTTACACGGCATGTACCATTATTTGCAATTTTGTTTAATACTTATAATATTAAGTTTGGGATAACTACTTATTATCCCGTGGTTGAGTATTCCTAAACTTGCTTTCACGATAGCTTATGTGTCACATAAAAGATGTATTTTGTCCAGGACCCTTAATCAAGGTCATTGTTATTCTTGGTTTAGTAGTTGGGGTTTTTTTCCTCCTCCATGATGTGTATTATTTTTCTTTGAGAACCTTTATGTCATGGATGAAAAGCTGTATTCAGTAAAAAGAAAGCAGAATAAAATACCTTTTTTAATGGTCTGAGGTTTATGGCATGAATACCTCTTCTTCTTCTTCTTTTTTTTTTTTTAAACTTACTGTTTTCTATCAAGTAAGAATATTTTTACATTTGCTTAAACACTGCATCAATATTTCCAGCAAAATACTTCTTTTCCTCAAATTTCCTTTTTAATAAAATACAGCCTCTTTGAACTCCACAGACCTCACCATCTGTTACTCAATTTTCACTCCATAAAATTTTGCTGACATCTGTTTAATCAAAAATATTTTTATAGTCATGGAGAAATTTAGTTCAAACTTGGTATTATACTGTTCCTATATGCCAAATAGAAAATAGGAAAATAATGAACAGGAACTTATGGGAGAGGAGAGGAAAACATTAAAATCAAGTCTGTTACCACTTAGGGCACTACTTGAATCTGGAAGCGCTAGTCCTGTCTTGCAGGCTGTGGAGCTCTATGTTTCCACAGCTTGCTGCTGTGCAGAGGCTTCCTGGGACAACTTTCCCCAACTTTGCCAGAGCTGGCTGTTCCCCCACGGCTGGAGTTCTGGAGCAGCTGCTAAGCTTGGGTTTGAAAAGCCAGAACCAACTTCATCAGTTTTTAAATCTTGTCTTCATTCGTTGCCCTGCTGTCGCCATCTTTGTACTTTCTTCCTTTATTCACTTTACCCGGGTGAGGTAACTCACCCCCGCAAGCTTATTTACGCTGTTGAAACTCTCCTCTCCAGCACAGTCAGGACACCTGTAAGACATTACTGAAATAATAAAGGTAGGGGAGATAGATGGGCTTATGTGATTCATCTCCCTTTGGTTTTCCCATGCCCTCTAGGGTGATACGCTCTCTGGTTTCATTGTTTTTCTGTCAAATGCACGTCATGTTGAAGTTTGTGGGTGCTATAATAGTCGCTATAATAGATGGAGTGATAATTATCAGTAAGACCTTATTTTTAGTCTGTTTTTTTAATAGGAAATGAGGCATATGCAATTTCTGTCTATCTGTCAATCTGTTTATTTGGTTATCTGTCAAGCTTGATTAGGAAATTTTCACCAGTATTGTGGTTTGACAGACCCTTCCCATCTCCCATATGGCATAAAAAATTTACATAATTTTTAAGCAACAATTTACAACATTTGATAACCAAATAACTATATTTTTTTTCATTGTGCCTCTTGGTTATCATAAACTTTTATCAGTTAAATTGGTCTGTGAAGGCATGATATTTTGTACCACATATTCTTGATTTTAGAGATGTATCAAAGTGTTGTGGCTTTTCTATTGTTTATTTTCTCTGTTGCTATTGGGGTTGGTGTATAGGCGAAATTTCTCTTCCAGAATGATTTAGCTGTTTACTGCAGATTTATATTGTTTTGCATGCAAACTGAATTGATATTTACAACTGAGTAATAAATTTAGAATATTGCTTTTTAATTCAATCTTCAGCAGAATATGCTGATTATCTTGAATTTAATGATGATGAGCAATGCTTTTTAAATTTTCATACAGATCCCATTATCTGCACATTTAGTATTTACGTATGTATTATTAAACTGAAATTGTTATATCATGCTTTAAAATAATATTTTGTTCCCTTTCCTGAAGAAGAAAGTCAAGCTTTTTTTTTTTTTTTTTTTAAATGATTGGGTAGACAAAATCAATTGAAATGAAACATGAGTATAATTTTGTAATGCTTAGAGCCCTTCCCTAGTTCTTCATCCTCAAAGACGCTATTTATCTACCTTTAAGTTTTCTTTATTCAGAGAGATTAACTAAGGTATGCTTGAAAGAAAAATATCTGGAAGCATTCTTTGGTTTGTTTAAAATATTTAGTTTATTTGGAAGGAATACTTTTCATCTGGTCTTTCAAAATCCTTGAAAGCAATGTAAAAGAAAAGCTGAAATGACTATGTTTATTTCTTTGGGGTTTTATAATGGTAGATTACAAGGGGGGAGTTTTGTTTTCTGGACGTGTTGCAGATTGTTTATGGTAATGATCATGCTGTATAAGTTTAAACTCAAATTATAACCAGAATAGTTTTGGCTAGATGTTGAAAACTGAATATGCTGTTTGTTTTGTGGCAGACAAAATGAGGTTGCCATCATATTTGTTTATAATGAGATCAGTAAACTAAAGAACAACAGCATGTCTTTTAGCATGAACAATGTGTACTGCTTCTTCAAAAAATATGAACTGAAAAAATTGCAATTGATTTCTTTTACTTGCATTGATGTGAAGGTTTGGTACAATTGAAAATGCTAACACTGCAGTGAAACAATGCTTTTTAACCTCTGTGTGTCAGAAGGAAAATCTGAGCATTATATCACCTGTCAGTCCCATCCAGGCAGGGCTATATGTCACAGAGAAAAATTCTTGTAATTTTTTCTTGCTTAACTCTATCTTTTGCTGACATTTAGAACAAAACAAATTAAACTGAAACATGACAGGAAAATCTACTGGGCATGAGGCATAAACTCAGTCTTCCATTTGCTGAAGAACCAAAAGAATAACATTTCACAATGTTTTACCCTTTTCCCAGCATAGGCAATAGGGAGGATCCTGAAACATTTCTCCAACGACAGCGTGGTTCAGTGCAGGAGTAAGTTTCCCAAGGTGTAGCTGATCACTGCTTGGCAGATTGCTGCTGCTGCCAGAATCCCAGAGGGAGAGCTAGGAGTGTGCTGCATTGCAGGTGGAGGTGCACTGATGAGGAATTCTGTTCTACTCCAATTCTGTTCTGTTCCAACTCCGATTTCACCTTAATTCTTCCCTTAATGTATTCTCCTCCAGTTCTTGTTCTACCCCAATTCTAGTTCTTGTTCTACCCTAATTCTAGTTCTTATTCTACCCTAATTCTAGTTCTTATTCTATTGTGTTTAGGATCACAAGAGATCTTGGAGATAGATGGCTAGTAACCTTACACCTGATGCAGTAGAAAATTGAATAAGAATCATAATGAAAAAGCAGCAGGTTTCTGTGGGGTTTTTTTGGTTGTAGGGTTTTTTTGTAGTTTTTTTTCTTTGTTTTTTTAGTTTGACAATAGAAGAAGCTGTCCTGTAGAAAGGCAGTCAAGTACTGCAGCAATCCATAGCTAGGAGAAGTCAAATAAGGACAATGAGCTCCTGTTAACTGTACCTTCTCTGTTTAGTGACATGCAGTGGAATGAGGAGTTTATTTAGTATTGTTCCATGTTGAAACTCTTAAAGACTGTTTTAGGACAAGGTTCCTGGTGTAGAGGATCTTTTGATGTGGCTTGAGATAGTAATTCATGGAACATTACCAACTCTTGCTGTAGGGATGAAACATTTCCAAAAATCAAGCCATTGCCAGCTGAAAAGAATAAGCAGATATGGACAAACCAGAATGATTCAATAATAAACACTTTGATTTATTTTAGAATAGTTTCAGGGAGATGGTAAACAAGCAGAAAGAACACCATAATCCAGTAATCTTGACTGTAAAAACTTTTAGTTTAGGAAGATAAAATCCTATTTCCTTAAGAATACAGGCCATCAGAATGAAAGGTTATGTTATATCATGAATTAAAACCTAATTAGAAATCAACTGGGGGGAACTAAATGGCCTATTATCAATGCTGCAAAAGTGCCTCTAAGATGCCCAGGGGATCAAGATTTCAATGATGCCTTGTTTGTGAATTGCTGAAGTTAAGAAAAAACTTTAAGTTTCATTGGGAGTATCTTCCTGGCACTACAGAATTTTCCTTGAAACAATACATTTTCAAGGTTTTAGTTTTCAGATATGCAAAACAGACACATTAATAATTGTTTTCCTAATTTAACTCATTATTCCTGCTTGTAATCTTGGCCAATTTTTAAATATCCCCTCTGCATTTTGTATTCATGTAACCCATTTGTTTATTAAAGTCTATTTTCCCCTACATTTTCTTAATTAACAGCCTGTTTTTAGACTTAGTGAGTTTTGGGTAAAACAACGTGTAATGGTCTGCTTCGCATGGTGATCCATTCAATGAAGGAATATATTCAGTGCCATACAGTGATGCAAAGAAGTAAATTGCTGTGAGAAAAGTAGTTTACTGTGTGCTACTGTATCACTACAGTATTTTTTTTTTATTATTATTACTTCTTTGCCATGGCATAAATTATCTCATTCTGGTCTTTGGTAGTAATTTGGTTTGAATTTCATTAGGTAGAGGTAAATGCTGTCTCACTGACAGATTCCACGTTGCTGAAATAGTGAAACTTTTGACTGCGTGCTGCACAGATCTTTCTTCCATACATCTATGCCCAAAGGCGGCCGTTTGTGGCCTTCTTCAGCAGGCTCTTTGAACTGGTTTCTTTGAAGAAACCAATGGTAATATGCCATCAAAATTGTTAACTAACAGAAATGTACTTTCTTCCCCCACCCAAAGTTTACAAAAAAAAAAGAGGCATCTCAGTTTCCACACTCCATGGCTTTGTCAAATCCTAGAAGTATCTTCAAATAGGAGAAGGAGCTGTGTGTATGGCTGTTTCCTGGTCTGTCTCCTGATTTCCAGATGGAGCTCCTTGATAGGAGCTTTCCAAAGTTTCCAAGCTTTTAGCCTGTAGCCGTATGTGACATTTTGTGCATTGGTTGTTTTTTAAGGCCATTTTTCTAATCAAACTCACTTTCACAGCCCAATTCTTTTTACTACAATTGTTTTCCTGATTTCCACCACTCCTCCAGGGCACTGCTATAGTCTCTCTTCGTAAGCAGGTGAGGGGGAAAAAAACCCAAACCCCACATTAAAACCGAAAGTAACCTCTTTACTCTTGTGACCACTCCTACACAGTTTAGCTGTGAACACTGGTGGTTGAGGGATTCACAGTTAAGTTTACACCCACCTGCAGTTGATGTTTCTGCATTGCGCTCCCCCCGCGCCGATTCTCTGTTTATTGTTAGACGTATGTGCTCAAGTGTTAGTGGGGTGAGCTACATAGGGTGGCTGAACCATATGTTAATGCAATCTCCTTGTGAAATAAATCAAGCATAACTCTCTCTTGTGATAGACTGTAACTTTTGAGTATTAAAGAATTTGGAGAATAAAATGTCTTATCTGCATGAAGAAAATGTCTTAGAAGTAGAATTTAGTAATGACTACTTTTCAGTTAGCAAATTTCACCTGAGAATGGCACACTGACTCTATATTGCATTTGCTTTGTTGGTCTGCTGGTATTTGAAGAACCACATGAGAAAGTAGGTAGTAAAAATGTGGAGAGAGGATAAGGAAGATAAATGAAGAGAAGAAATTAAGGAAATTACCTTTTTTGGCCTTATGTTGGTCTACTTATAAAATACAGATGTTTCCAGAGTGTTCTCCATTTTTTGTTTAGTTCTCCACTCCAACTTTGGCCACGTCTTTTTGTCAGATTTGACACAAATCAACGAATAGTTTTAAATGCAAAAATTATTTTCAGAGGAGTTAACTTTCATTGAAAAATATTTCCAATTTTTATGTTTCTTGGCTGATATTAAAACTTTGTTAAAATTGAAGTTTAAAATATATGCGAAAATATTAAGTGTCCTTTTTCTTTATAAAGTTAATAAAAGGTAAAATTAATGGAAGGTATTCACTTTACACTTAGGTTTGGAAGAGAATGGGAAGAGTTTTATTTTTTTCTATAAGTAGTAACTTCATGGGATTATAATGTCATATTTCTTGATAATACATAAGTGCTTTTACTCCTACATGTACCTTCACAAAATGTAAATTTAGTGAGTCACATTCAAAGTACAAAGGCACTGGGAGTTTGAAAGATTATTTTGCTTTATGCAGCAGAAACCATTATTTGGTATCAAGTCCCAAAACTTTTAAAACATCAAAGTTACAAAAGTATTGCAATAATTATAGTAAATACTGTGAATAAGCTACTCAGTTGCTATCTAAATTTAGTTTATGCAGAGAATTAATAGACACTTTTGTTTTACATTTGTAGAATAACTTTAATTAGAAGCAATTAAATAAAATTACATTACTCCAAAGTAAATTGCTGCTTTCCAAAATTTTTTTTAATCTACATATATTCCATTTGTATGTGAAAGCCTACTGTAATTAAAGTTTGACTTCTTTATATTCTATAGGAAGAGCTATAAATCAGTTCAAGGAACCCTTCCATGGAGATGGGTTTTACCAGACTGCAGATTTCTCAGACTTCTCTTACTTGCAGCATTTTTTCCCCAAAGCATTTGGTACTGCCACTGTTCAAGGCAGGATGCAGAACTAAATGGACCACTGCTTAAGCTCTGTTTCTAAATCTATAATAATGTGTATGCTGTTGGTATTGTCTTGATGTTTTATGTATCTAATATTTCAGTTCAAGGAAATATCTGGCCAGAAAATGCTCCTATAAATGTATGTACAGGAAAGGTTTCTGCTGAAATTTTTAAAGTATAGTTGTAACAGTGACTATGTTAATGTCCCACATTAAATTTCTTCCTTTTACACTAACATGACAGCACCATTGTTTTGGCATAAAATACTTGATGGAAAAGATGGTCTAAGGACAAAGTAGTCCTTCTAAAGCTTCTTTCTTTAAGTGCCTTATGACTTAGCCATAGATACTTCACAAAACCTCAGTATTTTGTTCTGGAACAACATCCATGCATATGAACAGTGAACATAAAATACAATGTGGGATACTTGGAATTCAGTTTTATGGTCTGAATGTTTTGAAAAAAATGAATTGGTTATCCAAAAGGCAGTGAATAGAAGGAGTTAGCTTTCTGCTGCCAGTAGTAATTATAGATAGAAAAGATCCTTGCCAGTCAAAAATGGAAGTAAGCTCGTCCAAGTGTATTGGCCACCACTCTTAGGAGTGTAAGAAAATGTTGTGTTTTGTCACTTCCATCTTGAATTGCATTTCCACCTCCCTGAATGGGGATTGACAAAGGAGCTTGTATATAACAGGCTTTGATATAAGCAACAGCATTTAATGGATGTTTCTGCTCTTTTTTTTTTTTTTTTTTAAGTATTTAAGTTATTTAAAGAGCAAGAATAGGTTTTCACATGAAGAAGTTTGGTTCTTCTAATGGAATTGTCACTGCTATCTCGTCTTCTCACTTCTTAGGCAACAGACAAAATCAAGTATATGTTCTTCTGAAAATACTCTATGCAGGTGCCTGCGTGTACCAGTAGTATTATTAAGGTCCAAGTGCTGGTGGCTCTAATATGGAAAATGCATATTGCAAGTGTAATTGCAAATATCATTAAACTGGCTATAAAATGATATTTTAAAAATAATGAGTATGATTTTCTTCTTTTTGTTTCATTTTTTCTTTTTTCTTTTCTTCTTTGTGATTCTTGAATATCCAAAGCCAAGAAAGAAAAGAAGAAAAAAAATTTGCAGCTTTTTTTATTCAGTAGAGTAAGGAACTTTTAATTTTCTTAAAATGAAGCTGAGAGTTTTTGTTTGTTCCCCTTTGCATTCTCACAGCAGGTTATTGTACCTTTGTCCTCTTGGATCCTATCCATATGATGTTTGTAAAATTAGGATCAGTAAATTCTCAACTGTCAAGTACTGTTTAGTTTATAACAGCTTTGAAAGTGTGGACCTGAGTCCACTTTATATTTAAGATAGGATAACCTGCTTCACCTAGAAGGAAAGTGTATATAATGATGGTAGATTAACGCATATCTGGGTCTTGACTCAAAGTTTTCTTGTCCTTGTATGCCTTCATGAATTTGCCTTAGCTACTTTATGCTGGATATAACACGTATATTTACACTCATCCCCACCTGCTTTGCAATGTAATTTACTATTAAGTACAAGATGACTTGAATTTAGAATATTTGAGTGGAAAAAAAATTGCATAAATGGTGCTTAGCAATGCTTTTACTAAATATTATGATTTCTGTGCCTCAAGTCTAATATGCTGATTTTGCATCTTTTATTAAATGCTGTGTGAGTTTTTGTGCTTTGACTAGACCATCACGAAAGTACAAATGCAAAATAGTGATGGAAGAAATGATGGTTTGGAATTAAATTTTTATTCACTGTACTTTATACTGTGTTACAGAATAGCTTTGATCATAAGAATATGTATCTGATAGAGCATGTAACATATGAACATAAATGTATAACATTCAGTGTAAGCACATTAGTCTAACAAGATATTGCTTAAGGTAAAACCTGCTCTCCATTTTAAATAAATCGTGACTACTTCTACTCAGGCTATCTAGACCCTGGAAATTATCTCCTTCATTTATGTGCTGCAACTGATCTAAAGGAATTTGGAATTGTGAAAGCTGCTGATGTCTTCTGGTATAATCATCATCTGGCTATAAATAAAGAAATTTACTGACTGGCTGAAAACGTGACATTTAATTAGTTAGTGTTATATTTAGGCTACGACAGGTTAAACAGCTATTGCATTATAGTTTGGTTTTGAAGTTGATAATTAAAATAAGTAAAATCTAGGTATGTTAGTTAGCCGTAAATCTATTAAAGTAACTTTAAGTCAGTGGACAGACATATATTGAAGTGCTATGAACAATGCAGATATTTATCCAAGGATGGCTAGGAATGGGCAAAAAATGGCTGTTTACATCATGTCCTAATTATCAACACTTTTTCCGTGACAAGCCATTACTCAAGAAGATACAAGCGTGGATGATATTGCTACAGAAATACCAGTGTGGAAGCTTGCTGTGATTTCTTTTTAGTATGTCATTGCCAGGTGAAATACTTATCCACCTTCCTGTCAGAAAAGCAAATTTCAAAGGCTAGGAAAAGCAGCCAAATCTGATGGATATTTTTATGGTTTGTACTATAATCTCCCTAACTGGACATAAAAGGTCAAGAATGGAAAGAGTGTTGTTACTATACTACAGTATTGATTATTCTCATTTATTTAAGAGAAAGAAAGTTGTTATGAATTTGTATCTGCCTCCTGCTCTGATGATGAAGGATCATTACATTAAAGATGAAAAAGCTTCTTAGAAGAACTATAAACATCGCTTCCTAATACCCTCTTTTACTCTATTTTTTTCACTCTTGGGAAGGGCTTGTGCCAAGCTGCATAAGAGAAAAGTAGTTCCATATATCTAACTTCTGTATAAAGTACATGAAAAGAAAATTTTATTACTGTGAATATAAATTGAAATGTCTTTCTAATGTGATTGTGGATGTCCTTTGTGTCATGTATTTCATGTACCTGAGTGCATTTTGATATTGTAGTGAAATTTACTATATTTCAGACTATTACAAAATTTAATGCTTATTTTAGTCACTTGACAGCAATATTTTTTCATCTACTAGTAGCTGAAAAGTCTATTGCACAGGATATTATTTATTTCCTTTTTTAAATTATTTTTCTGCTCTTTGTTAATAGAACATTTTCCATGGAAACTTAGACTTCCTTTCACATCTTCAAGGATTAGGACCAAAAAATACAATTCTAAATTGCTGACTGATTCTTCTTATTTTTATTCTTGTCAAATTAAATTTGTGTTATGTATGAAATATGAAGTAAAATTGAAAATTTCTAGATATGTTTTATTCCATATTACTTTCTGTTGCATTTGGTACATATTACATAATAGGAAATTAAGCAGACTTTCTGTGTTCACTTTCAAAGTGTAAAGATTAGCTGCTGAGAACATGATGGTTCAACATCTATGCAAATGAAAATTTCAGCAGCTTTTATGTACTGTAATTTAATGCCAACCTAATTACCTCTATTTTGATAACATTTAAAATAAGCACTGTAACATAGGGGATATTGGACTAGTTAATAAGAGTTGTTTTCCTTATTCAAATTTTCCTTTCATATTTTTTGATACAATTTTCTCAAGCTTTATGTGAAGTCATCTTATGTTGGTGTGTACTGTGCTGGTAACTCAGGTCAACTTTAACTTCCAACTCCCACCTTGAGTTCTTAATGGTATTTGGTTTTCATTTAATCATAAATGAAACAAAATCTGCATATCAAGCGTCCTTTTTGGATCAAATGAAAATACTTCAGGCTTTTCTCGTTTCTTGGTATGAAATAATTATGTAAACTTAATCATGTTGCTGCTAGAAGTTAATCATTGGTAGCTATCGCAGTACTGCAACCCAAACAGCTCAAAGTTATCATGAATTGAGGGCATTTTTGAAAGAGGAGAAATACGTACACATGACAATTCTTCTGTTTTAACAATTGAGCATGGAATACCTTCAGTTCTAGGACTTGTTTTTAATGGCCAACAATGAGCAAATCTACTTAAAAATTCCCTTTAAGTAAAAAGGGAAGTCATAAGTCTTTGCTGTGAAGTTGTTTAGCTTTTGTAGTGAAGGTCAGAAGTGTTTAGCCTTCCTCCCAACTGAACAGAGTGTAGAGTTTGACTGTGCTGTTACTGACACTTACCAGCCCCTGCCATCTTGCTGGACTGACCTGGGCACAGAAGGTTACAGAAACAGAGAGGTGAAACAGTTTTTGTGTTTGCAGAAGTTTCTCCTGATAATTCAGGTAAGGACTCCACCAGTTCTCCCCATTAATAATCTCTTTCGTAATCAGCTCATTGTGTGCCAAGTGAACTTGACTGTATTTGGAAACATTTGTGGGAAAACTCCAGCCACTCACAAAATCATTGTATTCAACTTGTGTGATAGTTGCAATTAGAAATCAGAGATTTTTGAAGGAATTGTAGGAAATCTGTGATGAGAGGACAGTCTTCACTTTGAGGAGTGCTCATTCTGAGTCTCATCTTTTATCATTTTGTTTAAGACCAGTCCAGAATTTTTTACTGTTTTCATCACTCTGCCACACGTAGCAGTTTCTGAATGATGATCCTCTGAACTAAAGGTTCCCTTAATCTTTTTCATAGTCAAGGTTACCCTTGGAAGTTCTCTTTGTATAACTTTCTTGTAGACTTCAGCCAGGAAATGAGCATTCAAGGAAAATTAATTTCAGAAGGATGGAGGACAAATCTCTAAATAACCACGTACTTTACACATCTAGGCATATATAGGGCTATTTAAAAAAAATTATGGATATTTAGAGATAAACTGGTTTATATTTTCTTTATGATGATACTGCAGATCAGTTCATAAGGACGGTACCAAATTTAACTCTCAACAAAATAGATGGTCACAAAACCACATTATAGACTAGTCTTTGCTTAATTTTATATCTGTAATTATTGGCAATTTAATCTGTTACACCGTTTGTAGATAAATGTATCTTCTTCATTTTTTCAGTCAGTGCTTGTCTCAGTTGATGGTCTAATGCAAATGGTGCTTGATGCCCATGTCAGAGGTCTCACTGTAGTGCAGTTTCTTTTATGTTCACATTACAGGGCAAAAAAGAAATCAAATATCCTCCTGTGATCACTTGACACTTCAGGAGGCAGCTCATCTTCTATTTTCCATATTTCATCCAGATCCATGTAGATTTCTCAAGTCTGTAGTGATTGAAGTTATCTTCCTGAAAGGAAGAAGCACTTAATTATTTGGCAATATTCTGACTTCTATAATATACAAACAATTATGGTGTACTTCTGGTTTTTGTTTTGTATAACTCTGGGTATATGTGAGTGTTGTATTTGTAGTCTATTTTTCTGTTGAGCACCTAGTATTTGTCCAGAAATAATATATAGAAACATTAATATTTTCATCAAACCTTTATCTTTGATTATTTCAGGTTTTTATATACACATGTGTGTATATATGTCCTGAGAATTCTTAGCCTAAAGAACTTGATTATCTTCACACTTCTGTTTAAGAATCAGTCTTTCAATTCTATGCTTACTCTGTGAAAGGCAAACCTCCTTAGAAATGTTCTCACCCTGATTCCCATGCTACCCACCCTGTTGATGATGACGACCTCTTTTCTTTTAGAGACAAGAGAAATGGAGGCTTTTTACTTGAAGCTATATGCATATTATTATTTTTAATCTCTGCATTTTCTCAGCTGGCACCTGAAATTTGAACTAAAGGGAAATAAATTATTCCATCCTGTTCCATCCCTTGCGATACAACTCCAATGTAATCTCTTTTGCACGAGTTAGAAGTGTGGATATCCCTAACGTTATCATCAGGTCTCAAGTATTATTAATGTTAGATTCTTGATGAAGAAGCAGAGTTTAATATTTATATTAAAAAATGCCTATGATATTTCTCTGTATTGCAATCTTTCCAGTCTGGTTGCAACTGGGAAGGTGATAACCACATGAAGAATCCAAGAATATGTATCTGTTAAGGCTAAGGACCACAAGGCATTTTTTTACTAAACAAACAAACAAAAGGTGAATTATTTCATTTGTAGATGCCACATATCTGCTATAGCATCAGTGGAACTGCTCAGTCTAGAGAATCTAAAAATCAGTATTGTGCAAATACCTTTACTTCTTCCCGAGGTGCTAATAGTTTGGGCAGGACTTGCAGTGTTAACCACTGTATGGACGTTAGCACTGAGGGAGCAAACCAGCCCATTCCTATTTACTTAATTTATTCAGTAAATCACTGACAGTAAAACCAAAGAATCACTCCCAAATTTCTTGGTTTCCATTTCAATCTGAATTTAAAGTTGGGTGTAGATAAAATGGTGTGAATGCTTTCAGTGTTTTAGTGACGGTATTTCCAAAATCTTTATACATTTATACATAACCACATAAAAAAAGGCCCACATGCATACACAAACACATGCAAATATAAATGTAGTGTGCTTTGGCATCTAGAAAATGACAACAAATGGTGCTAAAAAAAATTTTAGCATGTTGTCCTTTCTGGCACTAGGTAAACTTGTTGAATTTGTTCAGGTTTGGGTTTGTTTCTTTGTTTGTTCCCCCTCCACTTAATGCTTTTCAATAATAATGAAAAAATATACTTGATATTGCAAGTATCACAGTTTAAAGATGTTTAGTTCAACTTGGTTTGTTGGGGAGGGGCGGGGAGAGGTGGTGGTGTTGGTTTTTTATTGGTTTTAGTACCACTGCTGATAAATATTCTCATGTGCCAGTAGCACTCGAGGTTTGTTTTGTGGTAGAAAGAAAAAAAAAGTTACATGACTTAAGGCTAGTGATATTTTTACTGTATCATCACAACTTCAGGAAAACTATGGCTCTCAATGGCAAAATATAAACTGCTATCTGCATCAGAGAGCCTACTTTAGTATGCATCACAGGGCTACATTTGCTTTGCTGCTGCATAATTATATACTATTTTGCCATTGGTGCCTCTCTGAATTAGTGAAATCCTGACCACTTGGTGAAGAAACTAATCCAGATAGGAATTTAGGATTAAGGATTAGTCTAAATGTTTTGTGTCTTACAGAAGAAAAATATTTTTCAGTTTTTAGAGTACGAGGAAGCTTTTTGGATGATAGAACTCTTTATGTTAGACTTCTGAAGAACCTTATTTCTTACTACTACTTTTCTGTTAGAACTGTTAGGCAATTAGGAAAATGAGCAAGTAGAACCAAGTATAGCAGAAGAGCACAGGATAGGAGAGGCTGGTAGAGCTCAGCTCAGGCATTTAGAACATGGGCAGCACCAGGAAAAGTCTTTGATCCTTTGTCTTCAGCACTTCCCCCCCACTTTCTGAGGAGAAGGACAGTTGCTGATTCTTCTTTTTTTTTTTTTTTTAAAGAATCTCCTGCTGAGATTTTTTTTTTCCTCCCCTTGGTGCTAGGCATAAACTATCCTTCTTTCTATCTTCAGCTTCCCATCTGTTAGCAGAAAGTGATGAGTCTGAAAAAAACTGCTTTGAAAAGTAGGGTAGCTTCCCTCACGATGAGGTACTGTGAAGGCTTGACAAGTTCATTGTGACCATTTGCCTTCTTTGTCCTCATTGTTAATAATCAGAAAATGGCGTGTTTTTAACTTGTGCAAAATATTTTTCTAGCTAGAAAGAATAAATTATTTTAATTCCCTTTTCTGGGCTTACAATAAATTTAGTTTGTTGAGATTTCTGTTGCATATGCATGATTTCTTGCTGAGTTTCCAAAGAGAAAAGAATCTCATAAAGAGAAATGTTGAGAGGTGACTCATTCCCGAAACCTAGATTCCTTTCCCGACTTAGTCTGTGCTTATGAGTGGGGGTAGGAGAGGGGAAAATGCAAAGGGAGAAGATGAAATGATTGAGGAGGAGCTGCAAGGATTTGGCAGTTGTTACCCTCAGAAACAAATCAGATCAAATCTGTTGGTGTGTCTTTGCATTCATCCTCTCTTTCCCCACACTTCAATAATTCTTGAATCCTTGGGCCAGTTTTAGTCTATTTGGCAGGCAGGTAGAGACAGAAAGACATTGAGTTCCTGCCAGCAGTGAAAACAGATGACCGGGTTGAGGGAAAAAAAGCCCTAAGAAACAGGCTGATGATCCCTGTTGAATACCAAAAAGCTGCTTGGGAATAAGACCTTATGAAATGTCACTAATTTGTGAAGAAAGCTCCATTTTAATCTTGTGTATTATTAGACAGCAGAGAAGCAAGCAAGGCTTCATTAGCTCAGCTAGTCACAGAGGTTTTTTCTTGATTTCTTCTTGCTCTTAGTTGTAGAACCATTCTACCTTCATAATTTGTATTTTCTTAGGAATAGTTTCTTCTCAATTGCTTGTCATTACTGGCATTCTTCTCTGGCTGAACTATTACCTTATTTTTACTTAATTTATTTGAACTATTGTTGCTGTTGCAGTAGTATGGAGTACTTTGTATCCTAAGGAGCAAGAGCTGTGAAAGGTCTATAGCTTCCCTAACCATTATATGATAATCTTGACAATATTGGAAATCAGAATTGTACTTACTTTTGCACTGGAAATTTGGATCTTGTCTTGCAATCTCATATATCTTTTCTTATTCCAGATTTCCTGTTTTCTTGTACATGGTTTCTAGAGTACACACTGGCCTTTAATTGCAAAAGCCACAAATTTTGATTTCTTTAATAATCCTAGCATTACTTTTGTCTATCAGGGAGCAACATTTCCTACTTCCTGTAGTGTCCACTTAATGCTTTTCAATAATAATGAAAAAATGTGAAGCCTTGTTATTTTTCATTACTTTAAGACAGATATTTAATAATTCTCTTAACAAACCTGATTTGATTTCTTTGTGTAGTTAAAATTGTTTAACACCATTACATGGCTTAATGAAAAAAAGCTTAGGCTTTTATTTATGGATTAATTATTTTTTATTTACTTTAAGAAACAGAAAGCTATGTTTTTGTATTCATATTCCTGATACACTGGCAATAGCTTTGTATTGTCCATGGTTCAAATCATTCTTATATAGTTGGTGTGTGCTTTTCTTTGTCTTGGTTTACACCATTATTTTACTAGTGACAGAATGCTATTGCCTGCATTTCTCTTATATCCATTAAACAAACCCCCAATTTTCTACAGGTTGGTATCTTTTGACATCCCATACATTTTCCAAATTGCACGATGTAATGGATTTTGTAAGTTAGCTATTGTATTCAGATGTGTCATATGTCTATTGCTTGACAAGCTGATGTTTGTCTTTCATGTTGTTACGTCTTCACTTTCTTAAACTGTCCTGATACATTGTTTTCCCTATTCCAGTTTATTTTTTTTGTCATGGTGTTTCATTAAACACATAAAGGGTTGCCAAAAATATTTCTGAGTTTTTCTGTTCAGCCTTTTTAGTGAATATACTCCTTTTTAGAATCTGATCTTGCTTGAATTTTAATTCTATTTAGCAGTTCATTTATAACAACTGCTAAGGTATTGTGGTAATTTCAAAGAAGCTTTAGACAGTTTGTAAGTACCTCTCTTGATTAACTTCCATGTATGCTTAAGCATTTGTAAAATATATCAGGGTTTAGGGTTTTTGTGCAGTAGTGGAGACCCTGCAATGTGACAAGGAGAGTAATGTAGTTCAGCAGAGATGTTAAACCTCTTTGCTGATACCTGGTGGTTAGAATGAGAAATCCAGGAATTCTTTGAAATTGTAATCAGTGCTTATTTGGGCCTAGATACCTTCAGGTAGCCAGCAATTAGGTTCCTAAGTCCTACTGAAAGCCAGTGGTGTTTAAATTCCTAAGTGAAAAGGTGACTATGATTCACTTGACTGCATTTAAAAGTATGTCCTTAGCCTCTGATTCAATATCACCTCTACAGCAACCCTTTCCTTGTTATCTTTTTAGGTAATTTAAAACTCTGATGTACTTGGTCTTTCAGTTCTATGAACGTTGATACCACCATCAGTCTACTAACCAGAAGACCTTCTTAGCAGTACATCAGCCGTTTTGACAGGAGCTACTCAAGGCTTTACCCTTTCTTTAATGGATGTCCATGCCACTGTGTGTTTGGGTTACAGCAAGTAAGGTAAAAGGAGTGGGCCATTTCTGAGACCCCTGGCATCATTTAAATTCATGTCTTAAAATACAATCCCTGGGAAAATCATTGAGTCATGCTAAAATTGAATTGAGTACTCTGGAAATGCATACCTGTTTCTGATTGTCACCTAAGCCATGGGTTTCTTTGTAATTGCATATTGTTCGCACATTCCTTTCAGGTGATGACTCTATATACAAAACCTACTTTAGATCAATTCTGCACTTGTTTTACATTTTGTTACTTCGTGTTTTCTTTCTTATATTCAGCCCAGTGCAACAGACTACAAATTATTTGTTTTTAGCAGGCATCAGGACATAAGAAACAATCCAATTTCAAGTCTTTAAGATATATAGAATCATAGAATCGTTTAGGTTGGAAAAGACCTTCTAAGATCATCAAGTCCAACAGTCAAGTGTATTTTGATATACTGTTTAAAATAGTCCTCTTCTGAAAGTGATATATTCACCTAACATACAGGCTTAGGGTCATGTGAGGTTCTTATTGTCCTTTATTAGGTCTTTCATAATTCAGTTGCAACTTCATCACCAGTGTCCCAAAGCCAACTCACAGCAGCCCTGTGTTCCACTTACATAAATTTTATTTTTATATTTAATGAAACTAGACTTCCTGCCCAGAGATAAATCTTTGATGCACTCTGACCTGCCTGCATTTCTATTATCTGTGTCTGTATAATCATTGTCTAATAGTAGTAAATAAAAAAGAAAATCATTGTTGAGAATATCTGCTCAGTGAGCAGGGAAATCACTTTTGACAGCTAGAATATGCATTGAACCTTAAGGCAAACAAACAAAAAAAATTATGAATATATATAGAAGGGCTTTCCTTTCTTCCCAGTACTGTCAGGGAGGCTGATGGGGGAAAGTACAGATGAAGAATACAATTAGATGGCAAGACGCTTTATGTTGCCTAAAGCACACGTAAGATTTACTCATAAAAAAATAGGCAATTTAATTATGTTTATAGAAAGCCAGGCATGGGAGAGATAATTAATCCATACAGTGGCCAAAAGGAATTTCTATGAGTGGTAATTGTTTTCCTAAATGATCATAGGGAGCTACTATTTTATTTTGTAACTTTCTCTTACTTACAAGGTTCTGATTTAGGAGGCCTGCAGGCTAAAAATCCCATTTTCAGGGATTTTTTTTTCCCTTTGTTCCTTTCCTTTGTTCCTTTCCTTTTTCCTGCCCCCTTCTGCTTACCTAACTGCGGCTCCTGTCCTAGCCAGGTAGTCTGGCCAAAATAGCTCCTGCCATCTGGAACAGTCACTATGAACCTCTCGGTGACTTCCTCTCATTTGAAATGTCAGCTTGAATCTTTTCTCCTTTGCTTACTGCACCTTAATTTTCTTTTCATTTTGTTATTCATTATTCAACAAGGTGACTGTGGTGTTTGATTGTGCTGATGTACAGTGTGCATGAAAAATGCTATGCAGAAGAGAGCTCTATGTTCCTCCTCTGTCTTCCCCATTATCCTAATCCACATCAGGGTCTGGTTGCTACTGATATGTCGTCTCTCCTATGAGAATTATTTAGCATGATGTATTGCAATTATATTTAGATTCAGTGCGAGTGCAGAGCTGTCTAAATTTTCTTTTAAAAGATGGAAAGAAAATAAAATTTAGAGAAGTCATTATTTTTCAATTAAGATCAGTTTTTTCATATCATTCCCAACACATGTTTGCATTTTCAGATGTTTGATGAATTGCTGAATTTCCTGATAAGCAAACTAAATATTTCTTTTTTCCCATAAAGGTTATTACTGTCATTGTGCAGTTAGATGGGAATGTCAATTTTGTTCTGCTTTTAAATAAGCTACACTTGTATTTGTAGGGTTGTTTGAAATCATGCTCTAGGACGTTGATGATGAAAAATTAGGAGCATATTAAGAAATAATTCTTGTATTAAATTAGCTCAACAATGATTTTAAGACACTCTTCCGAATAGTAACATGAATGTTTTAAGATGTTACTCTAGTGAGTATTAGGGTTAGGACAGAAGCTGACTCATGGTTATATATGGTCAGAATTGACAATGCAAGGCTATTAGCAATGCATCTGGCTATGCAGAATACAAGCAGTGAAGTCTGTAAGCTTTTCCACACAGATCCGCCAACAAAACTTAGTCCTTGGTCGCTTGTGGACAGCAGTGACGTAGAGTACTGGAATGCTTAATTGCTTTAATTCACTGAAGAGCAAAGTGTTTTTACTAGACCTGTTTTCTTGAAGCATTTGTGTAATCTTTAAGTTAGAAATTAATAATACATAATATGTGCTTTAGAAATTCTAATTTTGTTGAAAACTGGGGAGGAGCATGTGATTGTCTAATCTTCCTTTTAGATATTTGTCCGATCTTTCTGAGTTACCTACACTTTGGTGGTGTTGATGCAATACATACAATGCCTTGAACTACAGGTATAGCTGTCTTATCATTTCCAAAGAAGGATTTTTAGAGTGTAATGCATATCTATCATTTACAAAGAGCTATTTCTATTGCTAGCTTCTGCTCTTACATGGAATCAATCTTTTCTGGGTCAGAACTCTGATACCAGTATGGAATTAGGGGCAATAAAAAATGATGGGGGGAGGTTGCTAGTGAACAGAAAATTTGTTTCCAGGGCTGCTTTTGGTGTTGAGATGTTCTTGCTCAGGAAGGGAGTTTCCCAGAGATGGCTTCATTTCAGTTTTGCCTGGTATCCAAATGCCTGCTTTGTGTCTGTGTGCCTTCACCAGAGAAGACTTTATTTGTGGCCTTCCTATATTTTCTTCCCAGGTATATATCTTTTCCAGGGAAATGTAGGTCTGACAACTCACAGTCAAAACTGACTCTGTAAAGAAATGGGGTTGCTTGAAGAATTAGGAGCGAGACCTTGAACTGATTTTGGAATTGCCTGCGAGAGACTTGGTATACACCTGCTGTGTCACAGCGATGTAAACCTTGAAGAAAGCAGGTAGTCACAGTTTGTACCATCTTGAGCCAGTGTATCATCTTCACCCTGTACTTCAGCTATACTGAAATGATAAACAAAGTAATCGCAGTGCCCAGAAAGCTGGCCGAGTAGCTGCAATTTCCCAGGAAGCTGGAAGTGAAAAGGGGAGGGGGAAATTGCAAACTGTTTGTGACTGGTGTCGCTGTAGCAAGTGGATGTTTCGTGTGCCAGCTGAAATAAACTTCATCTGATAGTTAGGTTTGGGTATCTTGCTGTCTACTCCCTGCAAATACAGATACTGGTGCGCACAGCGCTTGTCTGTGTCTTGTGTTAGGGAGCTGAGAAACCTCACATTGATGCTTTTACTGGCTTAGTGTGGGGGGCCAGTAGCTGGGTGGAGCTGGGTTGTGGGTTTCCAGGCTTTGTAAAGTGCTTGGCGACATCACAATCTTTCACACTATCGTTGCAAAAACAGTAAGGGCTGTGAGATATGCTTTGCCTAATTCTGCACTGAGTGGGTGCATTTGGGGTATCAGAGCTATGAGCCACAGTGGTCACCAAACAGAACTTTTTGTTTTATGGGCAGTGTTTGGATGTTTCTTTTTTTAATCTTTTCTTCCTGGAACAAGGTCAAGAGGGTTATTTTTTCATTTGCTGCAGTATTAGATTTCTTTGCCCCATTTACAGAAAACCCTTGAGGAGTTAAGCAGATAAGGAAATCCTTCAGGATATGGAAGCTGCTTTTTTAATTTTAGGTGCTAATTTTAAAGGAAGAGACATTTGGGCAAGTATTATTACTTGTATAGTGACTCTTTCCAGTACTAGAAATCTGGAACAGTCTTTGTGTTTCAGAGGCAAATAAAATTTGCCTTTTTTTCCTGTGAGCCAGGTTGAATTAATTGGAAAGAAATAAACCTGTTATTTCTGACTGATTCATTTTGGCTTAGGAAGGCTATTTTGAAGATTGATAATTCTGAGTGAGAAATAGGACGGCATTTTGCATGAAATATCTAAATTATTATTGGTGATTGCAATATCCAAGTCAAGGCGATGAACTTTGTGTAAGGCCATCATTTAGCAATCTGCAGCAGCTTACTGAGTAGTTTTAGTTTTATTGGTGTCTTTGGGTAGCAGTCTGAGGGAAAAAAAGATTGCAAAGTTGCCTCTTGCAGAGCAGATGGTAGTGGCTGTAAAGAAGCAGGAGACTAAGCAAGCTGTCTTGGTCAGAATGAACCTTTGCAGAGTACCTTTTAAAAAACTTATGTATCACATTTATTCACAGACTACTTCCTCTGTGGTGTCCAGAATGTGCCGCTTTAAATGTTCACGGTAACATAAAGTCTGTAGAAGGCACCGCAACTGTGATTACTCTATTGACTAACTTTGTGAGAATGAGTGAGTGGCTGACTTGGCTCTTTGGGAGCGTACTCCTCAGGGCTGCTGCAATGCTGTGAAAGTGCCATGGTTTTCCGGTGAAACAGTATCAAATGCTTCCTGCAATCCACAGAACAAATCAAGTCAAGGGGGACTCCCTCCTGCAAGTGTCCTTTTCAATTAACTTCACTGAAATTGGGGGAAGACTAGCAGTTTTGAACATGGTGCCTGTTCGTTCTTATACATATATATATATAGGGAGAGCATATCATCTTTCTTTGGCTGCTCTGGTGCTATCGGGGCGTAGATAAGAAGCAGAAACTGTTGCATTTGTTATTTTCAAATCAGAAAGCAAAGAGTGAACATTTAATGTTACAAATAAGTATGAATACTGAAAAGAATATTTTGGGGGTTTTCTTACTATTGTAGGACTGTGATTAGCAACACACCTTTACCTTGGAACACTGCGGTAGTGATGATGCTGCAGAAAAGTGCTGCCCCTCCCCAACATAGTGTTACATATTTTAATGGGTCGTGGTATTTTTTGAAATTATTATATATGTATAGCCTCAGACTAACTTGACCCATTTGTTTCCCAGTGTAACAAGCTGTTACATTAGTTTCAGATTTTTGCTTTTCACCTCTGAAAATAAGGAAAAATACTCTTGCAATCATATTTACCTGTGGTAGGAGACAGTGCTGAAAGTACTTGTCTTTCTTCTACCATGCAACACTTGCTGTGAGGGTTCATGCATCTGCTTTTCCTCCTCAAGTGTTTTCTCTCTCTCGCTTTTCTTTAAATATGCAGGATCCTTACTTGACAAAGAGTAGTGTCACTCTAACCTGAAGAGCGTAGGTGTGCCATTGTGCTTTCTCTGATTCCCAGCTGCAAGAACATACTTGAGCCATTGTCTTATTTTCCCACCTGCTCTTTCCTTGATTGCCATAAATTCCAGACTTACAATGGTACAAGGTAGGGTTAGCAACCCAGGGCAGGTCATTAAACAGCAGCATATGCATAGTTTCGATGTTTACCTGTCTATGCAAGGAAGTGCCTTTTAAGTCCTGTGGGCTTCTAAGATGTCTTCCCCCAAGTGACTACAGCTTTGAAGTGCCATACTCGGGGTAGCTGAGGATTCAGCAGTCATAAGCTGCTGCCACTCTCAGAGGCAACATATGCTGCCACTCTCAGAGGCAAGGTCTTGTATGGTATTCCTGATTTTGTTCCTCCATGGGAAGTAGCGCCCAGCTTTCACTAGATCAGGAGGTTAGAGACTTGTTACAGGCTTCTATTTGGCAATGAGAAGTGTGTTTTGATATCATTTCTCTCTCTATCTGTCCTTGGGGTGCAGTGCGTAATGTTAACCTCGCATAGTTTGGGTCATTTGTTTGTGTATGTATTTCCTATTAATGTTCTTGCACATAGAAACTCTGCAGTATTTATGGCATTATCACATATAGTTCCATCTCAGTCACACCAGCATGAAGGCTAATCCAGGTTCCAAAAGCAAGTAAATGCCAAGGAAAAAATTGCCATTTACAACAGAATTCTCTATTCAAAATGTTTATTTCATCCAAGCATGAAGTTAGATTAAAAATTGCTCACAAATACTGTTGCAGCTGGCTACTCAAGTAGTGCTTTGGTAATATTGACAGCAACATAGCTGATCAAACAATGCCTTTTGGACATGTGGATAGAGTCAATTTTCTTTCTAGTAGCTGGTATAGTGCTGTGTTTGGGATTTAGTAGGAGAAGAATGTTGGTAACACACTGATGTTTTCAGTTGTTGCTGAGTAGCGTTTAGACCAAGTCAAGGATTTTTCAGCTTCTCGTGCCCAGCCAGCGAGAAGGCTGGAGGGGTGCAAGAAGTTGGGAGGGGACACAGCCAGGACAGCTGACCCAAACTGGCCAAAGGGGTATTCCATACCATGTGATGTCATGCCCAGTATATAAACTGGAGGGAGTTGGCCTGGGGTGCGGATCGCTGCTCAGGAATTAACTGGGTATCGGTCAGCGAGTGGTGAGCAATTGCATTGTGCATCACTTGTTTTGTATATTCCAATTTTTAAATTATTATTATTGCCATTTTATTATTGTTAGTATTATTATTTTCTTCCTTTCTGTCCTATTAAACTGTTCTTATCTCAACCCATGAGTTTTTTTCCTGATTCTCTCCCCCATCCCATTGGGTGGGGGGGAAGTGAGCGAGTGGCTGCGTGGTGCTTAGCTGCTGGCTGGGGTTAAACCACGACAGGGGTGTAACTTATTTTACTGTCATAATGCAGATACTTCTGACAAGAAGGTACTGGCGAATAGCAATCCCACCCAGTGACCAATACTACTAAGTGATTAACAGGTTGTGCACCTGTAAACTGGTGAAGTTCTGATTCTCACCTCTAATAGCAGTTGGAATTTTTGGGGTGTGTGTTTTTGTTTATTTTTCTTTTTTTTAAATCCTGTGTTAAGTTTGTCATGCAAGTGCAGGTGGTTACATTTGTACATAACGGACTAGGAAAAAGGCCAAGGTACTCCCTTGTAAATGCATGTGATACATTAAGTGAAGGCCAACAAGTGACCCTTCTATTCAACACAGAAGATTTAGTAACCTTGTACAATGCAGCAAATTATGAATTTGTCTTATACATCTTTGTATGAGGTGGAGGCTGGATCCCAGTCTCCCTGCTCTTTCCTTGGGCTTTTGGCTTTGTTAGGAGCTCAGAAACAAGGCTTTGCTTTTTTTATCTTTACTTTTTTTTCCCTTAAATATATTAAGGGAGTTTTCCTCCAGGATTTTACCTCTGTTATTTCCATATATATTTGAATTTTGTTCCTTCCAGCTTAAATTTTTACAGTGCCTAAATCAAAATGGCCCCACTATAAACTTACAGTCAGTCTGGTAATATAACAACATAATAGTATTATATAAACATGTTTCTTGCAAGAAAATCCGTTTTGAGTGAAACTATATGCATATGTTAATGGGAAATACTTGCCACACTTCTGCTTTTCTGCCATTTTTTGTATTTGTATACTTATTAATAGCATCCTTCTGAAACCTCTCTGATGAGAGAATATACAGCAGATTTTTTTAATGCCATAACTGGAGTAAAATTTTAAATGTCTTGGATGTGATTCCAGAGCTGAGCAAGAGTGAAATAATATGTAGTCCCTGATTGAGTATATAGCTGTAATTACACTTAGGGACTTTGCTGATGTTATATAAACCACTAGAGCAAAACTCCATCAATAGATAAATTATCATTCTCTATTTCTATAAATCAATCCATAGGGACTCTTCCCTGTGGAGCTTCTTCTGAGGAACTTGATATATACCAATCTTTTTTTGAGTTCACATCTTGTTCATGGGAGAGGTTGCAATACTCATTTGGACTGCTTCCCACCTTTTTCCTACAGTAAAACAGTTGCATTAGAAGGGCAGTACTTTTGGGGGGGCTAAAATTGTGCATTCTGACAGGTTTGAAGTAATCTCCATGACCTTCCAGCATGACACTGCATTTTTTTTACCCTGTAAATCATCTCTCCGTAGCAGATCTGCTTGGTGACCAATGCTTGCCGGTGCTTGGTGTCTCACACTTCAATCTTCTCGGAAATTTAGTGTGGTTAATTGTTTAGGTGTCAGCATTGGCTGTCCACTTGATTTAAAAAATACTGCTTCACCATCAAGGGATTTCCATCCATTTAACAGGCAATGGTGATTGCTGTGTAAGGGTACACATATGAGTGTTTTCTGCTATGTGGTGTTGTGTCCTAAGGTTTTGCATGTGAAAATGTAAGGGATGTTGTCCCTGGTATGGTCAACTATCTACAGTCATCCCAAAACCTCGCTTCTGTATGGAAATTATTAGCTCAGAGATTATCCATTTGAGCAATAATGTTAGGATTGTTTTTCATCTGTGCATTGTGTCAGGGGTACCTGTGTGGAAATTCATCTGACACTTTAATGTCCAGTTATGCAGTCTTGAAAGGTCTTTTCACACTGCTTCATGGTTAGCCCTCATCATTTTAGCATGAATAACTTTGCATCTTGCTTTGGCTTTGCCATGTTGCTGCCCGCTCCCTTTTCTGGCTAATCTGCGAATACGCAGAGCCTCCAGGTCAGGGCACAGCTCCCTGAAGAGCTCTGCCGATGACCTGCTGTGGGTCGGAGAACTGAGCACTTACTCCTGCTCTGGTTCCCATCTTTTAACCAGATTTTTCCTAAAAGCAAAGGCCTTGTGTATTATCTTGTACTGGCTTAATTTTCATATAACTCTCTTCACGGAAGGTGTTTTCGAAAGCCTATGGATATCTATTGGATTTTAATACATCCAAATATATAGATCCAACTGATTTCCTCATGCACGTGCATGCAGCAGATTTGTGAAGTGTAACTTCCCTTTACAAAAAACCCAAAGACTGACTTTCCTCCTTAATAAAAGATGTTTATCTATGTGTTTATTTCTAGATTTAATAACTTCTTCTCATTTTCACGCTAAAGGTGTCAAGATTACTAGTCTGTATTACTCGGATATCCACTATAATCTTAAGAAAATGAAAATGAACCACACCACCACCACCCCCGCTCTGCTGCTCCAGTCTGTCTGCACTGGAAGAATCTTTCCTTTTGCCTATTAATTGGCAGTTGCTGCTTGTGTACAGCAGATTGTTTTAGACCAAGTTTGCTAGTTGCATGTTACACACAAATCTATTTTTATAAAATCATTACTGAAGCCCAACATGTGGCTGCAAGCTTTAAAATATCTTTAGTTTTGGTGGGTTTTAATCTTTTGGATTTTATGCTCTTGATACCTAACAGATTTCCACCCCACCCCCCCCCCCAATCTTCCTCCTCTATTTCTTTTTCATCCTGCTTTTACATGCAATACTCCTTTCTATTTTATTTTTTAACCAAGTTTCTGCCCAGATCGAGAGGTTTATATGTTCTTAACTGCCAGGTTTTATTGTAAAGGATTTTTAACAGCAAGGTCAGTCCATGGGAAGTTCTGTTATTTGTAATGAAGGATAGGTGGCACTCTTGTTATTTTTGTTTGGTTTCCTGAAATAAATCAGGTGTATGTACTCTCTCAGTAAGATTTCTTTTTATAGAGTAAGTGCTTTAGAGAGTGTTCTTGAACACTGAAGAGGATTTTAAGTTGTTTTTTTTTTTAATATGAACACATACTTAAATTGTCTGAGTCTGGGTCTGGTTCACAGTACTCTCTAGGAAGAGGAAATATGTTATTTTTATGAAGACCTCAAGAATAAGTGCTCAGCTATATGGCATTGGCTCATTTTACATATATAATTTTGGGGTTTATATATTTCTTACTATTTCATTAGGCAAAGAAGAAAGCCAACAAATCCTTTAATGTAATTTTAACTCCAGTTATTAATACCTTTATACTTAGTACTTTCTTGTTAGTTTTGTATTCAAAGTATAGATTTAGGTTGGCATGGTAATCATAGCACTGCTGAATGAAAGGAAATGGCATGTTAGCAAGTGCTAAACCGTCAACAGAGCCTTTATTTCTTAATCCGGGGTAGTAAATACTTGTTGCCCTAATTCTATAAATTGATTGCAGAATTGTATAGGGTTCTGTATAGGTTTTTGAGAGTTTTTAAAAATCCTGAAATACAGAAAAATCTATGCCGGTAGAGGCATGGCATGTTAGATGTTTTCTGTAACTTTAAAGGAAAACTCGTTTCAGCTCTACTGATTTTTTTTCCTTCTCTTACTCAGTGCACAGCTAGGACATGATTATGTGGAGGTATTTTAACCTTGATGCTTGATTACATCAAATGAAATAAATTTCCTTATTACTACTGGCTGACAGTTTCATACGGTTGAGGCAAAGTGATATGGTGACCTCAGTCCAATTTCTCTTGATCCATTTGTCAATCAATTGATTCTGTTATTGCTCTTCCCAGAAGAGTGCCCCATGGTTGCAAGGAAAGGGGGTAAGAAGAGTTGGAATGAGCAGAGATGAGAAAAGTTTCCATTCTGCCTCTGTCCAAGAGTATGAATCTCTTCCACACGAGTATCTAAATACCTCATTATTTTGTGACATATTCTTGCCATGTAAACCTCTCTGTGATGGGGTCATGGCTTGTCCAATGCTACAGACTCTTCAGGGAATTTCTCAGTTGAAACCTTCTAAGTAGAGCCTTTCCTAAGTACTGAATGTCCTGTAAGGCTACTTTTGTCATGCAGTTCAAATAAAAAATTAAATAGGTAATGTAGAAGGAAACGTGAATAATAAAGGAGAAGCTCATTATAGACAAAAAAATATATATTTGAGTGATTTTCATCAAACATCTAGTAATAGGTGTTACTACCTAATCATAGCATAATGTGCATTGTGGTTTTTTATATATTTCTTCAATGCTTTACTTTTAGTTAACCACAGTTTCAGACTATGCTTTGCTAGTATGGTATGAACTTAGTTGAAAGAAAATCCCTTCTTGAAAGACTTTCCAATCTAATTTAGATTTTAGATATCTTCACTTTAAAATATTTAGTTAGTATATATTCTCTGGGGAAAGAGTGCTTGATTTTAATTTTGATGGTGATTGAATTCTGGAATTAAAAATTGATTGAACAAGCTATTTTGTTTTAATGGGTGAAGAAACATTTTATAACTTGGCAGTTAATTTTACAGGTTATACTTTTGGTGCCTTTCCATGTAATACAGGCTCATGTATTACTCATCTCTCCCTTTTTCTCCTGCAAAGTGTTTGGGGTTTGGTTTTTATATATATATATATATATATATGTATATTTTGTTTGTTTGTTTCCAATACCCTGAAGTGTTTGAATTGAAGAGTCTTTAAAAATGTGTTTTGGGGCAGGAAGTTTTCTTGATGATTTGGATAATGTTCACCTTTACTTTCTAATGCCAAATCAGATTTCAAACTATTAGATGCCATTAAGGTAAAAAATTTTATGTGTTTTGTACAATACTACAAGTCCCAAATGGTGGTAGTTACTGAAGTTAACACTTTTTGCCCAACTGTGGGAGTACTAGCATGTTTGAGAGATTCCAATTTTGGTTCTTATTTATGCTTGACATTTAATGTGCTTGACATTCTGATTATTTTACACCTACCTAATTTCTTCTAGCTCAAGGGATAACGACAATATTTTAAACAGTTGTGAAGTGTAGCTGTATGTTATTAAGCAGGTGCCTTACTACAAATGGAAGGAAAAAGTCTCTAAACTATTTCTAGAATCATTGTTTTTGTGTTGCATATCTCAGGGTCAGCTAGAGCTGTTCATCAGCTTGTTAAGCTGTGCAACTTGGTTATCTGTTTCATTGCCAGGAAGATGAAGCCTTACTAATATTTTATGTGCTTTTATTTACCTATATATGTATCTCTGTGTATATAGATGTATATAAAATACATAATGCTGGACTGTGTGCTTACATTGTGTCTTTTGTGATCTAGAGGTGAGGTGTTATAGTGAGAGAATTCTGAGCAGTTACTGAGGGCTTACATTTTTCCTAAAGTTTGAATTAAAATGACACTGTAAAAGAACATATTCTATATAAAATTTAGTCCGTTAAACCGAGCTCATACGTCCATAGCACACATTTACTGCTGGTATGGTAGATCTTAGAAGCAGCTGTCCTGTGTCTTGCTTTATAGATAATTGGGGTATAACATGAAAAATTAAAATATATTGGAAAAAAATTACCTGATTGATTGTAAGTATACTTTGTTGAAAGTCTTTCCGGTCCCTTGGCAAAATAATTTTGTTAGCCACCTTTGTTTAGCTGTATTCCCATGTAAATATGTGGTTCCCTGCAGTCTTCCAAGCTTTTAGGCTCTTTCAAAAAGGGTAAAAAAGGTATCAGAGAAAGAGGAAGCAGAAGGAAAATGGTAGGAAGACCAAGGTGGTGGTCACAATTTCTGTTTGTTTCATCTACTAGAAATTTTGTGCTGCATTTAACTGTTGTAATTGTGTGTGAATTGACTACATGAAGAGTGATGAAGGAATGTTAAAATACTTTATTTCACAGACCCATGTGGTGACATTTTAAGTACTTACCCAAGTCCTCACAAAACAGTTGTCATGTCCCAGCAAGGGGTCCTTGAAACAGCACTGACTGAACGCGTTATAACAATGATTTTTTTTTTTTTTTCTAATATATATATTATCTATCTTTATTTTGCAATCTTGCCACCTGGTGGTATACTCTGGCAATAAAAGTTTGGTTAGAAACCTGTTCCAAGAGTCATATTTACTTTTGTAGGCAAGATCTTAAGAGCAGAATTTAAGACTGGATTATAAGTAGGTTCTTGGTTTTTAGTGTACAAGTTCAGCGTGTTATTCCTTTATTGTGTCAGTGTCCCATGTTAGGTGCAGTGTAAGGTTGTACGTGTCTTTGCATTAAATATATATGTTTTCCTCCCCTCTCCGATTTCTACAGACATGAGAGAAGAGAAAGTCTAGAAATATTGTGTGGTCCTGGAACACTGAGTAATGGCACATCAATCTTCAAAATAAATTTGAGATATAGTTTAAAAAGGAATGGTGTCCATGTCCTGAAATTCCCAGATAAAATTATGCAAACTGAATTTACCTAAATTATGGTAAGAACATTTAAGGGATGTTGATATCCATAAAACAAGTACTACAAATCCAAGCAATATGGAACTTAAATGTATTTGGATAGTTTAAATTTTCATTTGGGCATAAGGTGGAGACTGAATTCAATGACGTGCCAGACCTGGCATCTTTAAAATCCTAGTGGCCGGACCATCGGGGGAGCTCTCTCCTTTATGTTAATCGAAGATGAAGCAGATGTGGTCTTACTGGTGTCAGTGTGGGGAAACCCTCATTTATAATAAAAGATGTTTTCATATAGTGTTCAAAGGGCATTAAACAATCCTGTTTTTGCAAGCTGAATCCAAACCTGATTTACTGAGGGGTAGGATGAACTGATCATTAACTGGAACTTTTAAGTCAGAAGTGGATGTTTTCTCTACCAAGATCGCCTCCGGCTGTACCATATGCTGTTGTTTGACACAAGAGTAACTGAGTAAAATTCTGTGACTTAGGTCAAAAATGTCATCATACTGGAGCACAGTGGTTCCCTTTTAATATAAAAATGTAACATTTTATTTCTTTTTGTCTGTCTTTATGGTATAGTGTTGATGTGTTTGCACATGGAACACTTGCATCCAGCAGGACCTCTCTTGCTTACAAACTGCTGCCTGTTGTATCATTATGCCTTCTTGAGTATCTCTGACTTCTTTCATAATAGTCTCATTTATTCATGATGACATCATTATGTTGACCTTAAGACCTCTCAGTTATTCACTTGCAGGTTCTAATGTCACGCAAGGAAAACCAAGGGAATCTCTCTCCCCTCTGCCACCCTCCCTCTCTGTCTGTCTGTCTCTCTCACGCAGACACGCACAACCCCCCCACCAGCTGTACATTGCCCCCCCAGCTCTAGCAGCCTGCAGACAGCCTGTCATCCTCTGCAGTGGCTCTCCCGTACGATCCCATACAGCACAATCAAAACATTGTTCTGTGTTTTCTCTCCTCCTGCCCTCTCTGATAGGAGGCAGAGCAGCGGATACCAAAGCCAACACGATGAGCACTGTCCATTTTGTTTGCTGTCTGCCTTCTCGTTCTTATCCGTGTCTTGGCCTCAGCCTTCCCCTTCCCACTTTCAGCCCTTCGCCCTCCCCCTCCTGGTTAACATTCTGTATTTGTCCTGTTAGTACTGAATATTAATAATGTTGAGTAGCTGTTCTGGAGCAGCTTGAAGTGCTGAAGGTTTAGACTTACCTTCTTCAGGGTGCTAGCTATTTTTAAAGACGATGGGATTTGCAACCAGTTGAAAGTCTCCAAAGGACTGTGTGCATTAAAAATACCATTTATTTATATATATGAGAGGCCAGAGGGCTAAAGTGCTGATAAATGGACAAGCGCGAGAGATTGTTGAGACTGAGACTCATAATTCCGAGCTATTAATATAGATCTTTGGCCACAGAGTTAGAACTTTTAAATCACATTTTACTGCAAAATGCCTCTAACTGTTTATGACACTGGATGTTTGCTCTTGGATCTGTTTCTCCTGTGGGGTATCCTTTAGATCAATCCTTGTTTGTTCTATTAATTTGCTTAATTCTCTGGGGTTTGTCAAATCTAATTACCTCTTTTCTTTCTTCCAGTTTTGAAATCAAGATTGATTAACCAACACAAAAAGACCCAGCTGGTTATGTGACTTGGAACCCTGTTTATGAAGCACTCATTTGTTTTTACAAGACGACAGCACTGTATGTTGTTTTTTCTTTTTCTCCCCAAAAATAAAAATCAACTGTTGTAATTTAATAGAAATCCTAGAAAATATAAAATTCCTGAGGAATTCAACTCTTATTGATAAACAAGATCTTGATTTTTGGCTTAGTGACACCAGCCAAGGAAATAGAAGTGCTCTGTTCGCTTTAGCATACTACTAATCAGAGGTTTCTTCCACATAACAATGCTACTTGTGGTTTCACATCACTTAAGGAGAGCTTCCCTTAGTTTGAAAGATCAATCTACTTTCTCTTTACATTGTGTTGTATTAAGTGTGGGATTAGTGAGTGTGACAAATGTGTGTTTTAGACTGCATTGATAATGGATTATGTAAGGGCCAGTGCTGAAACCCAGGGCAGAGACTGTAAAGTAAAATGCAGGAGGAGATTGCAGTGCCACTTAATGATACCTATACAAACAGGTAGCTCTAGCAGAACTCTAGATTCTCTCCCACACCCCGGGACTGCAAGATTTTGGACTAAATAATGCTTCCTCTGTACTTGATTTAGACAGGATTTTTCCACAATTATACATTTTTTCTTTGTGAGATATACCCTCAATTTTAATTGCAAAATAAAATTGCACAGATAAAGTATCAGCCTTATAGTCTGTAACCCAAGTGTGGGAATGCATAAATGAAAGTTCCAACAGTAGCATTAAGTGGCTTAACTTTTTTTTTAATATCATACGCTATGTTGTATAAGCTAAAACCTAATAAAATTAAGGTATTAGAAACAGGTGAAGTGCTGATATGTACATCACCATGCTATATGTTGTATGAATCTTTTCCTTTTCCAGTTCTGTGAAAATGTTCTGCCTTAACAGTGATGAGACTTTTTCATTTCTGTAATTAGGTGGTGGGTTTTTTTCAATTGTTAAATATTGGAGGCAATAAATTTACATTATGTTCCACTTAGACTAGCAGGAATCCAAGCAACGCTATCAGGTACAGGGCAGCACCAGATTATTTCAAGCATTTCTTTAGTCATAACTGCACTAGAAGTCAGGCAGCTTGGATTGGCTGAACTTTGTAACCATGTTAAAATGAAGTTGCTCTACTTGCTCTGAATGTATGAAGATTCCGTTATTTTTTTAAGTGAAAGGAAAAAGCTGATATTTATTCTGGATTTTCTGTTGAAAAGTAAGTGGTTCTAGTGACTTGTAGGTGGTGATACAATAAATGTACAATCTGTATTTTCATATGTTACATCTCTTGTTACTGAAGGTTCATTAACCAAGAAGGCAAAATGAGGTATAATATTCAAACCGTTATAGAAAAAAGGGGAAATAGCACTCACTACCTACTAAATTAAGTGTTGGGCTTTCAAAGTAGTAGAACCAATAAAGAAAAATTAATAAGTATATACTCTTAAATAGAGTTTTGTACAGCGAAGTATAAGATTACTTTTGATTTTTATGATTACAAGAAGAAGTCTGAGCAAATTTGCTTTATGACAGCAATAAATATATTCCCAGTATGGTAATAAGATTTGTTAGCATGTTACTAGGAAAGAAAAAGGATCACACTTGCTCTTTTTTTAACAAGTAAACATAGGAAACAGAAACTTTTCAAGAGTACCCTATCATATTGGGTGTCTTTTTCTGTTCACTTCCTCTCCTATAACACGTGCAGAAGAAAGAAGACAAAACTTGATGTGAAAAACACAAAGAAATTAATAACTGCACAGATAAAACAGCTTTGCAAGTTTTCTATGAGTAATTAAGGAAGCTTTCCATAGCATATAGCTTTCAGTTCTGTATAGCTGCTGTGAAGAAGACTGTATGAACTTGTTTTAGATTATTCATTTGCTTTTATACTGTATGTTAAGAAGCTGAAAGTAACTGTTGTATTATGAAATTTATAAAAAGTATTATATTATACAAAATGGCACTTGCACAACTTTAATGTATTCAAAATATCATGTAATGTAATGTGGATAGAAATTATTCAAGGATTTGCTCTCTTTTGTCACTAATAATTTCCAGATGAATTTCCACTAGGGTGATAAGTGTGCCTATAGTTCTCACCTACATGTAAATGTTTGATAGGCTCTTTTAACTAAAACTAATCTAACTTATATTAAAATGTTCTACTTAGTGCCTATATTTTTTCAATATAGAGCAGAACGAAAACATGGCCATAATGACCATGTGGGCAACTGTAACATCAGGTTACTGCAGTGTGTTAAGCATTACTTCTTACTGACATCAGTTTTTGACTGCAGTAGTTTGGCACTGTTGCTTTAATGAAGGTTTTAATAGGTGCTATAAGCTGTGCAGACCAAATATTGCTCTTGTCTTTCAAAATACTAGAGATTCAAGCTTCATTTTTTTCAAAAACTCTTAAAACAAGTAGTCTATAATCTATTTGTCAGACATTGAAATGTCTGTAAGAGACTGAAAAGCTGACACTTACTAGAGAGGGAACTTTCTTAGTCATTCAGCTATTTAAAAAAAATTTAAAAAAGCCTCCCCAAGGTTTTTGTACTTCTTTTGCAAAGAAATATGAAGAGTTTTAAATACCATCATTTTCTCTATTTCTTAATATAATACACAATAATTTTAATTTCTGTTGTGGAAGGCAAGCTGCCAGGCACAATCACATAATTTAGTATGCTTGTAAAAATAAAAAAATGCAAAACCTCTAAACAAACCTTCCTAAGGAATGCTCTGCCTTTAGCCTCTCAAATACTGTTCTAGAAAGGTATAATGGACTGAGTCTAACTATAAGGTATATCTAACTATCCCTGGATTTCATTGTTGTTTAACTTGCCTTCGAACCAAAACTGAGATTGCATTTACATAAGATGTTGCTTGTTTCCACTGATGAACACAAGGCGTCTGTTCCGGTTAGGTCTTAACACAAGCTTTAGATAACTGTCGTGGTTTAACCCCAGCCTGCAACTAAGCACCACGCAGCCACTCACTCACTTTCGCTCCCCCATCCCACTGGGTGGGGGGATTGGGAAGAAAAAGTAAAACTTGTGGGTTGAGATAAGAACAGTTTAATAGGACAGAAAGGAAGAAAATAATAATTATTATAATAATAAAAATTGGAATATACAAAACAAGTGATGCACAATGCAATTGCTCACCATTCGCTGACCAATGCCCAGTTAATTCCCGAGCAGCAATCCGCACCCCCCAGGCCAACTCCCTCCTGTTTATATACTGGGCATGACATCACATGGTATGGAATACCCCGTTGGCCAGTTTGGGTCAGATGTCCTAGCTGTGTCCCCTCCCAACTTCTTGCACCCCTCCAGCCTTCTTGCTGTCTGGGCACGAGAAGCTGAAAAATCCTTGACTTGGTATAAACACTACTCAGCAACAACTGAAAACTTCAGTGTGTTACCAACATTCTTCTCCTACTAAATCCCAAACACAGCACTATACCAGCTACTAGAAAGAAAATTAACTCTATCCCAGCTGAAACCAGGTCAATACATTGAACAGGGGGTAACACTACTTTGACTGTGGGATTTTGTCTGGTGAGGCCAGGAGCACATAAGGATTATTTCTTCACAAAGGTAACTGCAACTATTGTCCTCTCATAAAGATATTCCCATATTAAATCCTTCAGAGTTTTGTTTTATCATTCTTGTGGTTTATCTAAGTTATTAAGGAAGATACTTTGGGCTGCTATATTATTTCTGTACTACTCACAAATTAAGTATCAGTTGTAACTGAGAATGAAGAAGCTGAAGAAATGGCTTCATCTTCAGCACCAGATGCAGCCACTGTCTTGCCTGTAAATGCAGGGCACTAGTGAAGCCACTGAAACTTCTGGCTTTTCAGATAGTTACGATGACCTTTGGCAAACTATGCTCTTGTAACTTCTTCCATCTACATTGGAGGAAAATAGCTGTAACAGCAAAGCATGGGATTACTAGTCTCACTTCATGACAACTCTCAGCACAGCTATGGTGCGCACTAATTATACATCAGCTCATCCCAAACGATTGCCTATATGTCAGCAAAATTTGGTTTATAGGTTTGATGTCAGAGACAGTCCCATCTATCTATTTCTGTGTTACTTTTCCTGGGTTTGTCCCCTATGTTTTGAAGGGGAAGAAGAGTAGGTTCCATTTTCTTTCACTTGTTAGATGTCAATATGTTATTCAGAAAAGTTGTGCAGAAGTAGAGTACGTCTGTATCTACAATTACCTGTACAGTAATCTTTTTTTGCACAACTAAATTAAAAATATAGGTATCTGTGAATATGTCTGAACTCTTTGAAAATCAAACTCCCTTTAATTAAATAATCTTTTTTACTATCTGATATTACTGACATTTTATAATCATACAATTGCTACTTAATTTCAATTTTATGTTATTTTAAGAGGTCAGTAATGGTAATATTACAACATAACTATATTCAGTGAGAGGGTAATGGTAGACAATAGCTAGCTCTTGCATAGGACTTCTCATCAGTAAACCTTGAAGTGCATTAGAAAAAGTATGCATTGTTATCTCTATTTGATAGGTGATGGAAACCATGGCCCTGAGAAGTTATCTAGCATGTCTGTGCAAACCTGTTTCCATGTATTCTGTTGACTAAACATCACAGTATAATGACTCTCCTGGGCAACATATTAAAATACAATATGGAAACAAATAAAGCCAAAAAAGTTTATGGTATTTTAATGGAAAAAAATTAAGGATTTTTTTTTTTAACAGAAAAAACTGAATGTATTCCTGCTGAATTCTGTGTGTTGTGTGTGCTGTCCAAGTCATTCATTAGATTCAAATGTATTTAACAGGAAGTTAATATATAAAGTCAGTTTATTTTTTTTTATTATTGACTGTTACCCTGTGGTTTAAATATTTCTCATCTGTCTTGGTGTGAACTAGCTGTTGAAAAATCACAAACCCCATCAGTTCAAGTAGCTGATTTTCCTTTCTATACAGTATGTATGCCATTTTTATCTTTTGATAAAGAGTACAGTGGGTGTTTGTGCTCCAGATGGTTTTAAGAAATGGAGTAAGGTTAGGAAGAGTGAATAATCAGGTGAGACTTCAGTAAATGCTCAAGTGACTGGAGAAAAGGGGACTAATTACTCAGTAGCTGTCATTACTGACTTTGAATATAAATGACAGCCTGGCCCTAATCTAATGATTTGACTTCTGTACGTCTGTGTGAGCTAGGCAGCATAGTTCCTGGCATGTCAGGGAAATTAAGTTTCCATGGAATTTTTTTATAGATTAGGACACAAATGAAAGATTTTAATTTTTTTTAAAATCATATTTTAATACTGTATTACTGATGTAATTATTTTTTTCTTCCTTATTACTTTTGTTATACCTTTCTGATTTAAAATTATTTTGGAAATGTTGAATATTATTAAAAAGGTAAAAACTGTATAGTAATAATTGATTTTTTTTAATATTTATTTTATAATTGTTTTGTAAATAATATATTTTAGTTTTACATGTTGGGGATAATTTTAATTTTGTCTTTCCTCTTTATATACTGGATTTGCTTCGCTATCACTAAAGTAGCTGCTTTGAGGTTTGGCATTTGACCAAAATTAAATGGTTAGTTGTATGTTCTGAGAGGCCTTTGTATAGTGCATTGCTCAGTAATGTCACTGAGAAAAAACATTTGTTCAGAAATTTGTTATTGGCTATCTCTATGGCATAACAGGAGCTTCTTACAGGTGCTGTTTAGCACATTTTCCTTCTCTGAGTAAAGATAACATGCTCCGGAGAGTAGCTGCAAATGACAAATTTCTGTTTGCTTTGAAACAATCCTTGATAATACCCAGAAATTGCTTGCAATCAATTAACAGATGCCCTCCATGAATGTGAAATTCATATCTGCTATTTGTTGCTTTAGGTTTTTTTCTTGGCAGGCTCTTTTATGGTACAGATTTTGTAGGTATGCTACTGGATTTTTACTGGCTTCTCTCTCTTCCTAGAGTTCTCAGAGCCCAGAGCCCAGATTAATGCTTTTCTGCTGGTTTCTCCTAATACAAAGCATACAAATGTGTATTTTCTTAATGTGACACCACAGAGTGCTGAGTACAATTCAAATGCTAATACGTAGAAACTAAATCTCACAAAGGAGATGTGTTAACATTTGTCTTTATTCACTGTATTTCAAAGGCTATGTGCCAAATCTTGCTTGACACTTATAGCATACTACATTATACAAATTTATCCCTTAAAGGGAAAGAGAAGCATTTCCTTTTTGCAAAGTTTAAGTCTTTTGATCCCGTGGAAAAGTGAAGGTTTCCTTTCATGACCCCACCTGAGCCTGCTTTGCTGATTCCTCCACTTTCTCCCCAATTCCTGTGTTAAATTTCCCCTTTTCATGGAGAAACTGTGAACTGAATATATCCAACAGAGCCTGGACTGGTTTTTTTTTCCCCAGCTGATTTTGTTTTATTGCTTTCCTGGGTGCTGGAAAATCTCCTCAGTTCCTTTGGTGCTCTTCTCCCCTCTTTTTCAATTTCCCCTGCAACTGTAGCTCCTTGCTGAGATCAGGCTTAGCTCTTTTTAGACAAAATACTAGTTCCCTTTTTTCCTTATTATTATGAGAATGTATATTTTGCTCGTGGACCTTGTTTAGCTGCTTTAAATTTTAAGTGTTTTGCCTGCTGTTACCCGTGGCTATTAGAGTTCGATTGACTTCACTGAATTGTGTACTCTTACATCAACAAAGTAGGTAAATTCTCTGTTTGCTTTCAGTTGATGATCCAATCATCTTCTATTGCAATCCTATCCATTTTTCCCCCGGAGAGTTCATCTAAGCCAGTAATATTAATGCCTTTCTTGAATGGGTATTTGGTACTTTCCAGCTTTTGCAGAGTTGTGTAATCTTCCTACATCTCTCCCCAAGCCGGAGAGTCTTTCAGAAAAGCAAATGAAACTGGAGAAGAGTTTGTGACTGATCCAAGATGAGACCTCTCTTGCTACTTTCCCCCAGTCATCTTGGCCACACTGTGCCTCGAGCTGGGCCCTGCCTTCAGGGTCCTCGCATCTTTGTTCCTTTCTTGTCTCTGTAGTATTCTGAGACACAGGTTTTGAATTTTTTGGATTCTCAATCATTGGCACTGTCTGTTTGGATGGACCGAGTGACTTATTCTTAGGGCTCGTTTCAGATTTCTCAGTAATCTCTCTCTGCAGATGTCGGTGCTTCAGCACTGAGTGAAGTGATGCTTTGTTTTTTATGTATGCAAGCAACACATGGTCTGCAGCCAGCTACTTAAACTCACAAAATATTTAAGAATGTGTTTAAATGCAAGGTCTTACAGAAAATGCAAATTTATTACTTACTACTTTTCATTTGATTCTCATGATAGATTTCTGGAGAGTGCTCTGAGGCTTTTTTTCTTTGGTGCTATCACTACTTTGCCTTCGTGCTTATGCTGATTTTCTTTCTTTGCCTGAGCCCCATAACACTTGTTATCAGTAGCTACAATTTCCTGCCACCTGTGGTGGAATATATTTCTTCATTATGAGCTTTTTGCTGCTTCCTCAAGTTTTGTTTTTGATTAGCTGCTATGGAATTTTTACTTATCATTTGCTTGTCCTGCAAAACTTAATCATCTGATAGATACAAAAATTGCTGCTTCTAGTTTATATTGGCCCAAATCACTTGGTGCCTCCTGGTACCAGTACTGAAGTGGTGCTAAATTTAGCACAAGGGAGTGTGGTGGAAGACTGGATTTTTTAGGGTTTGTTTTGTTTTGGGTTTGCGGTGATTTTTTTTTCCCCTTCCCTTCCCTGAAAGTGAAAGAGCACTGAAAATGCCAAGGGTCAGTTCAGAGTGACTTATTTGAATTGGGTTAGAATATAGAATAGATCACAAGTTTTTATTCTGAATCTGGTGAACATTTTCTTAATGTCATTTGCAGCAACTTTAAATCTCTATTTTAGAAGCTATTATATTTTTAAGGACCTCTTTAAAAATGAGAATGTAAGCAGAGGTTTACCGCTCCCTATTAAATCTTCATGGAAGTGATGTACTGTGAATCCTCCTGCTCAGATTAGAACAGAAGAGAACTATAAATTACACCAACTATTGCCTTTATAAATGCAAATATGTATCTTGCTGTTGTCCATTAAATGGACTTTTCCATACTCAATTTGAAAAAAACCCCAACTTTTAATCACAGGAACAGCTGTCCAACACCTCATCTGTAGTGGGTAGTTTCTTCTCTCCATCAACATCATCTGGAACAAGGATAAAAACCGTGGAAATGTTAGAGTCTGATAAAAAGAAGCATGCGTGTATATGAAAGCAAATGTAAATTGCACTGGATTTCCAGCATCAAAAAAGGGACTTGGCAACTGCAGATGTATAGCTTAAAAACTGTAGGAGGAAAGAGAAGAAATGGTTTTGTTTCTCTGTGCTGAATTCTGTTGGAGCAGCTGGTGTGAGCTATGTACCAGAGATGAAGTGGTATCGTAGGTAAAACTGCTGCTGTCTGGCACGCAGTAATTCATCTGATGTTTGCCAGTGAGGCTGCTGGAAAAAGGACTGCTGAGGAGTAATGCCTAATAAAAAAAAAGAGCAAAGAATAATTTTCTATATTCTTTATTGATACTTTTATCTTTACTCTTCCTAACCAAACCTAGCCCCTGGGATATAAATGACAATTTGAAGGGAGGTGCGTCCATATTAGTCTTTATAAACTGCTTGTATTAGGCAGCAGAAACCTATTTATGAAACAGTCCATGGCACTACTGGAAAAAGTTGTAAGGGTGACCTCGATGGGTCCTCCCTGCCCCCACTTCTCCCAGTTACTTTTGTTCTGAGATGCCGGCCCTACTCTCATGAGCTGGGGCTCATTTTCATTTTTTTGGTCGTTGGTTTGGGGTTTTTTTGGTGGTGTCCGCCCCCCCCCCCCCCCCCCCCCCGAGCTCACCACTGAGGAATTCTTCCTCTTTCCACCCTCCCACAGGTCCCCAGAGAAATGGCACACGGTCTTTCTGGAGTAGCATGATTCACCACTGTAAACGTCTCTGTCAGTCTTGCTTGAGAAACTTCACGGAAATGGAAATGAAATCTGTGCCCAATGGGCATAGACATAACTTACAACAACTAAACTCTTATTTTTCCTCCCTTTTCTTTCAAGAGTGCATGCGTTTCTACTTTCTCATTTATGGATGAGATGAAATGAAAATAAAGCATATACTTTGCAAGGTGGTGAGATTAAGGGTGGTGCTGAATCTTAGTTTTCTCATAAGCTTTTTTTTTTTTTCAAATCCCATGAAGTAGCTTTCCTGAAAATTAGGAAAGGCAAATGGTTATATATAGTTTCTGACAAGGGCTAGGAGCAGATCCTTTCTTTATGGAAAGAGTTTTAGCAAGAAGGTAACTTCTTGTTTCTGTAACCAGTTCATGAGAGAGTGAGTGAGTCCGAAGTCGCATCTGAACCAGAGTTTATAATGATCAGAAATGGATCATTTGTAGTCATCAGAGAACCACTGAATTTTGAAGAGAGATTTGATAGAGCTTGGTTGGTGGACTTTGCAGGTTAGTGGGATTGCCTTTTATGAAGAGATAAGACTAGCTCATGGTTGTTGAAAAATCTGGTAATCGGGCAGTCAAGGAGATCCCTGCAGAACAAAGGCATGTATAGCTCCAGATTAACAGCTCATGCAAGACTGTAACAGTCAGGGGTCCTTTGATGTGATTGTGAAAGAAAGAAAGGAAAATAAAAGAAGGAAAAAAATCCACCTGATGTAATCAAAGTAAAGAGCCAGCACAATTGTTTTAGCATTTTAGGACAGAATTAAAGGTTAGCAAATTGGCATTTGCAAAGGCTAAAATAGAGGAGATTGCGGTAGTTAAGACACAAGATTATTAAGGATCAGAGAATTTTCTATCTTGTCTTCATGGATTCTGAATTAATTTTGATACAATATGCACTGCTAAAAAGAAAAGAAAAAGAGAAGGGAGGAGAAAAGGACACCCTGCAAACCTGAAAAAATAATTTTATTGCAATCTGTATGTGAAAGAAAAATGGCAGAAACAGAAAATCCCCCCCCCCCAAATCATCATAAGGATTTTGAATATTAATGAACTTTAAAACACCGGGGTTTTTTTGCACATGCATGCATATAAATACACACGGGTGTTCGTGTGCCTGTTCACACATACACTATTACAGTTAATCGCCAGCTAAGGTATAGTAAGATTTAAAGCTTGGGAAAAGCTTCAGTTGTCTTCTATCTGGAGTCTCCTTTTAATCCTTTGATTTTGCTGTAGAAGTCTTGACCCTTGTGAACGTGTTTCATTTTTTTCATAAACTTTGTGTGTAACAAGGCTTTTGTTACTTCCGTAGTCAAATTTTAGTAAACCATAGATTATTTTCATACTATAAATTAAAAATGCGTAATTTAGATTTTTTTTCTTACCTTGCATTCCCACATTGCATTGTGCTTACAAAATGTTCTCTCTTATTGTAAGACATTCTCAAAGTTTTTGCAATGGTGGTTCATCCTTATCTGTTACAAGAATTTGGAAGCTGGTATGAATGATTCATTTTAAACAGCTATTTTGGTGGTGCACGCATCATCTTAGATACGACTTTACATAAAATGAATGGGGAAATGCTAGTTTATATACCTCCTCCACCTGCCTATTTAAATGAAAATCCATAAAACTTGAACAGGAGACTGTCATCTGGATTTATTTGGAAAGAACATACTTTAAAAATACAGTAGGAAAAAACAAGGAAGGAGCTCAGGAGTGGTGAATGGTGATCAGCTAACTGTGAAATGGAGGAAATTCTGTGGGCAGTATCAAAAGTCACCCTTGGCTTTAAGCCACAGATGTTTGCAGTGCCTGAAGATAAAATGATCCAAACCAGCTAAAATAAAATTAAAACTGCAGCAAGGCAAAAGATAAGATCTGCATATGTTCTCACACATTGAAGCAGAAGCAACTGCTCTCGAAAGTGGTTTGGGTTGTTGTTTGGTTTTTATTTTTGTTACTGGTTTGGAAGGATGAAGAAAGGGAGAGGACAGGTCTTTCATTAGTGTTCTTGGAGGAGGGCTGTATGGAGTGAGGTTTCTGGGAAAAAGATAATCAGAGAAGTTAACCTTCCAGTGAGAGAAGTTAGGCTTTTTATGAAATGTGATTTTTGAAAAAATGTAAATCTTTTGCATTGATTAACAGTGGTGTTATTTTTATTGCTGTGGGTACTGGCTTGAAGTTGCTGCTAGTCTGTTATGTGGTGTGTAAAATTCAACATTATGAGGAAGAGAAAATACTATGATAATAACATGACAGCTATTTTTAAAGTACAGACACAAAATCTTAAAACTACAATGCACTTTTCCTCATATATAATCAAAAAAAGTAGTATATTGAAAAAAGTTTACTACAGCTTTGAATGAACAGTGAATGAATTTAATGAAACTTCTGTTACACCGAATTTAGTTCCTCACTGATTACTGAGAAATAATTCAAATTTCTCAGTGCAGGAAGAAGTAATGTATAAAAATACAATTTTAATAATCAGTTTATCTTTTTCACTCAACTGTGAATAATATAGTTTTAAGGGTTTAGTTTAATCGCTCTACAGCCCTATTTTTCTTGTTTCTTTATAGGTGGCAGATATAACTCAATCCAGGCAAAAGTCCTGGTGAGGTAAATGAGATGGTACGCTTGCACAGTTTGACCAGTCAGTTATGAATATTCACTTTTTTTGTGAGCAGATGGTAGTTCCAAGTCTGTGCAGAAATATTGTCATAAGTATTTTCCTTTAGTACTTCTTATGTTCTGGTTCTTTTCACAGCTCTCCTTCCATTCGGGACATGTTTGTTGTAGGTAGTATGTGTCCTGACAAAATGCTTAAAGGTGAGCAAAGAGAAAGTGTGCTCAGAGAAAGGAATAACTTTGTCTTCTTCATACGAGGAAAATGACTGTGACACTTGGTGTGCTCCTGCTTTTTGAATGATGATATATACATGCAGCATAAGTGGATGAAAGAAAGTTTGGATTTAGAGAAAATAAGTTCCCATGTCTTTCCTGCACTTTTTCTTCTTACAATATTGGTATATTTGATTTCTTAGTTTAATGTACCACTTAAAAAAATGCCTGATCGATTATCTTAAAAAAATTAATTCCTCTGTTTACCAGTGGAGCAGTATGTAAAAGGAAACTACAAAGTCATCTTAACCCAATATGAAGTCATGTATCGTGACTTCTTATAGTGCAGGTAGAATTGGAGACGCTCTGATGAATGGTGAGAGAGAGTAGCCTGATTTGCAAAGGTTGGTCTTTCAGTCGGTCTTTAAAATTTAGAGTGGACAAGTATTCAGGTTTGCTGTATGGAAAGTAGGAACTGGTCTCCAGGAGGATCAATTTTGTCCTTATGCATTATAGCACAGCTGCAGTTTGTGGTTATCACCTGCAATAAAATGAGTTGCTCATATGTAAGTAATGTATTGCTGTAAGAGAGAGATTTTTCTTCTAATAATACTTTCACGAATTGAAGGAAATCTTACCAGTAAGTTTACAATGCCAGTCCCATGAAGTTCTAAGTCAATGTTGTAATTCACAGTATTTATAGAATTTCATTAAACACCACACCTGTTAATTCCCCATCAAACGGAGGATAGCTAACCAAAGCAACTTAGAATCATAGAATCATTTAGGTTGGAAAAGACCTTCAAGATCATTGAGTCCAACCATCAACCATGCCCACTAAACCATGTCCTGAAGTACCCTGTCCACTCGCTTTTTGAATACCTCCAGGGATGGTGACTCAACCGCTTCCCTGGGCAGCCCGTTCCAATGTTTGACAACCCTCTCAGTAAAGAAATGTTTCCTAATATCCAATCTAAACCTCCTCTGCCCCAACTTGAGGCCGTTTCCTCTCATCCTATCTCCAGCCACCTGACAGAAGAGGCCAGCACCCACAAACTTAATTTGAAGAAAAAGAACTCTGCCATGAGATCTCTATGATTCTTTCCATGTCTTAAGTATATTCACAGAGATTATTCTGCTATTTTTCTACCTCTAATTGTTTGTTAAATGAACTTATAAGGGTCTGTTGTAAATTAGACTGTAAATCATTTGGTGCAGGAGTTGTGTTGTGTAAATTTTGATAGATGAGACATTATTGACCACAATACCATTTGTAGATTTTGAGTAATTCTGCAATCCAGGATTTAATAGCTCTTTCTAATAGAGCTTTAAAATTTCATTTTTGTGTTTTTTATCTTTTTCTAAAGTAGTGCTTTAACTCTTATTCAGGAATAAAAGGAAATTATCCTGGAAGAAATTCTTAATGCTTTATGCGAACTCTCTTAACGGGGAGAACTCCTATTGCAGGATGACCTATGTCTTTACTGCAACTGATTTGAAAGAGCAAAAGGTCAAAAATCTCCTAATGTGTTTTTGACATCTGTGTGTCAGCACAGCGGATTTCAGAAGGGCTGTTGGGACTCTCTTGAAATTGCATTTCTCTTCTGATTTTAATTTTATACCTGGAAAGGATTAGGGGATATTCATTTCAGCTGATGGCTAAAGGGAAAAACAGAAAATATTTTTAGAATGGAACATGCATATCAGAAAAGATATGCGCTTAGAGGAATGTTATATGAGGAAGTGTTTATATAGTTTCATTATTTTATGTGAGTGATACAGAAAAAAATTTAGCAAATTTCTTTCTATCCACTATACTAAATTTCTGTGTTTTATTTGCTATTAGTTGGGTAGTGCAATATTATTCATGACCTTGTTCCCTACTGAAAAGATATCTTACATAGCAGAATATAATCTAAACAAAAATATAATCTCCTAGAAAGCAATATTTAGCTGTTGATTTATTTACTCATTCTGTTTTTCCATCACCTATTATTTTTCCAGAGCTGCTCTCTATCTCTGGTGTTGATAGTGACCTTGCAAGGTGATGGATTAATTTCGGTGTTTAGGAATTTGTACAGGCTGCTACTCAGTCTTGTATTTTACAATATCTGTATAAAATACATAGTATTCTTTAATTCAATTTAAAGCAGTTTAACTATGAACAACCCAAACTCAAATGCAGGAGAAGCTTTAAAAGCTCATCCATCTTTTTGCTGTTCTGTGCTTAGAGTGGCTCTTACGTTCCTCCTGTCATCAGAGAATACTTTGCCTCTAATCTTTTCAGTGGCAGGGCAAAGCAGAATTCACAGAAAGATTATGGTGCCTGGCTGCGAGATACACCCCAAATCTGTCAAAAATCTTAGTAGCCACAATGAGTGAGTCACAACACTAGACTACAATGTACAAATGTCAACTTCTTGCTTTAACCTGACAGGAGAACCTGCCCAGTCCAAAGACCCTCATGACAGGGCAGTGAAATTTGGCTCTGTGCAGGCACCTCTGTAACAGAGAGAGTCTGCTGCATAGAGTTAATTTAGCAGCTACTCTTAGAAAAGCAGCCACATCACCTCCAGTACTCCTGGCTTCTCCCAAAAATGTGTGTAATAGCTTAACTGCTTCTTAACTGTTTGGATTTTTAAACACCAGTGTGACATTTCTTTGGCTTTTGGGAAACTGTTTCGCTATCACTGATATTAGTGTAGCAATTTTAAAATAGGATTTAAAAAATAGGATTTAGGGAACCTTTTTAACAGTTTTGCAGCCCTGTTGAGAACTATTATAGATTTTGCAATTGACTTTTTTTTTTTTTTTTTTTTTACTGATCCAAGTGGTGCTTATAAATACATGGTATAAAAGGTGCTGAGAGGAACATATTAACGGCTGGGAGCACATAACTTCATTAACAGTTGAGACTAACCCAATATATTTTTTATTTGCTATTGTTGGAAAAATTAGTAAAAAGGTGTGACAGTTAATTAGAAAAAGAGGCTATAACTTCTGAGAGATATGGAAATTCACTTTTTGGCACCTGTGCAAACCATATAGTTTCCTGAGCAAAAGTGATTTATGTTTGATTTGCACAGCAAACATGCACTACATATAGATGTGCTCCACTGGGACATTACAACTGAGTTTAATAGCTTGAAATTGGAGAAACTCTGCGGTCAGTGAGGAATCATTATTGATGGAATAATTACTTTTTTGTGGAAGGTAATTATTTACCTTGAGCAATGTCATGTTTGTAAGGTCTGGTGGGGTTGACATGGGCTGCTGTTCCGTCACAGCTTCGGCTGATAAAAACCCCTGGATATTGGCCTTTCTGGTTTCAACTTCTCCTGCAGTCATGGTCCCAGTCCTGCCTTGCACTGGCTCTCGCACTCGCTCATCTTTGAGCTGATCTGAGTCCAACCTGGGCTGCAAGGAAGCCACAGCTCTAGGGTGGAAGAAGCCGATGAACCACATAAAGCTGATGCTAAGGTTGAAGGAGAAACACTTAGAGTAGTGGGAGTGCTTGAAGTTTCATTCCTCACTAGCTGCCTCTCTGAACTTTAAAAAACGGGATCAGTAGCTGATTTTGTTAAAAGAACCACTTATATAGTAGATGTGCCCCATTCTTTCCAGGGACAGCAAACATAGCATGTAATTTTAGCATGTGGTTTTAATACCCTATGAATGTTCTGTGGTTAATGCACTTTCAACTACATTTGCATGAAAAGGTGTGCTGGTTTTGACTGTCATAGAGGCGGGGAGTGAGCAAGTGGCAGTGTGGTACTCTGGTTGCTGGCTGGGGTTAAACCATGACAAAAGGAAAAGCTTCAGTTCTTCGTAATTCCCCTAACCTGTGGGGTTTTGTTTGTTTGTTTGTTTGTTTGTTTTAAGAGAAGTCATTATTGCAGAAAGCAAAATCAAAAGTTCTGTGTCTTTGTGATCTTAAATTTGCAAATCTGAGATTTGCATCAGTTAGCTTCCGTTCAAGATATTCTTATTTCCTGTAGCTGATTGGCTGTCAGCATGCTTTCAGTTGGGCAGTGGTAATGTCCTGTAGTTGAAATTAAGATCCATGAAGGAATATTTGTTGACAAAAGTAGAAAAAGAATCCCATTTCCTTCTCCCTGACAATCACTTCTTTCTTGCATTTAGTCCTGCAGTGAGCTGGCTACGGAAGGGAAAAAAGAGCAGAAGCTTTTTTTTTAAATGGAGCTTAGGGAAGACTGAAATAAATTTTCCATAGATAACTGCTTTCTGAAATGTCTCTTCCTGAGGTCAAAACAAGCTCCAGTGGTCACACATGGGCAGCAGGGGGAGCCTGCATCTGAGGAGGAGGATGTGGCACTGCTCTCTCTGGCAGTTGTTAGAACTGCTTGGGTGTGCTCCATTCTCTGGTACGTTTGCTGGCTAAAAGAGCTACTTAGCTTCAAAATTAAAATACTTGATGGTTTGCATTGTAAAACAGCATTGCAAGGAACCTGTAGAATCTGTATCCAAGCAGAAAAATTAAATGAAACAGATTGACACAGTTTCTCTGTCATGAGATTGTTCTTGGATAACGGAGCAGTGTGACTCTTACAAAGACATTAATGTGGATGATGAGGCTTATTTGTCACTTACGAATGAGGAATCTGAGTGTATAGAAACTTCACGAGCTTGAGCAAATATACAGCTCTACGTGCAATAGTTGTGCAGAGGTTAACTTTGTGATTCTTACCATGCCTCATCTAATATGATAATTACTTTTGGCACCTTTGTGTCTAGGCCTAATTCATCTTGCAAAGATAAGGTAATAATTTACCACTTAACCTCATTCTTCATGTGCCAAATAACACAATAGTGCAATAAAAACTTAGAGATGCAAGTTGGGAGTAAAGAATGGAGGCCAATATCTTGGGCAAAAGCAATATCTGAACAGTAAAATAGGAAGGATCAGAGGGAAATTCTGCCTCGAAACAAGTCGTGCTTTAGCAAAGAGTCTTGCATTAGTATTTTCACTTGGTTTTACTTGGAGATTTGCTGTGGTGAAACATGTACAATTCTCCAGCAAACATCTGTAGATTTCAAAAGAGGACATGGTTCAGGCGGTGTTGCTGTACCATTAGTGGCATTTTATGGTAGGCTGTACAAAGCTACATGTTCCTAGTTAATTTTTAGTTTTGTACTGTTGCTCAGGCACACTTTGTGCAAATATGCCTTGGTCCAGGCTAAAAAAAACCAAATCCAAAACCTGAGACAGTTTTTAGTGTATTGGAAATAGGAATGACACAAGTTAGTCCAAATAAAGAGGGGAATATTTAAGAATTCGCAAGGTGAAAGAGACTGTAATTGCTACTTGGCATCTGAAGAGCAGATCTAAAGTGTAGTCAATAGCTATAGCTGTGTTGATGCTTTCTCCAATAACTCGTATGTGTGTGAGTTATGTTTACAGTTCAATAATTGTTTATATGTAAATAAAGCTATTGCAGCTTTCTTTCCCTCTGTAAGGACAGTTTTAGCTTAATTATGTAGAAGAGAGACGTGTGGGGAGCAGGGGAATGTTCATCTTGTGATTAATTTTAAATTTGCTTCCTGTGTATTTGCTACTTGCCACACTTGAGGTTTTTTTCTTTCTGCACGGAAGAATGTGCGTTCTTCCTTTCTGTTTTTTTAATTTAATAGCTGACATTTTCAGTCTTTCTGGAGAATTGAAGAAAGGTGAACTGTACCTTCTCTTCTGGTCACCCAAGTGGGCTGATACACTACTGTCATTTCTCACTATGGATGTTTGAACAACTGTAGAATCAGTTTAGAGTTAATCATACTGTGGCTTTCTTATGGTGTGATAGAATAAAAATCATGAATTAGTCGCTTCAGTGGACCTCCGCTCCTCTTACAGCAAAGTTTCACTATACTGTAAATGCTTGGTATTATGTCAGTTCCCTAGAAGTAGTCATTATCACCTACACACTTGGTGTCAAGTGCTGCTTTCTAAAGAGATTAGTACCTTTTCCTCCTCCTCCTCCTCCTCCTCCCCCACACTTGCTCAGCTAAGTAGAAGAAAATCCAAATTACCAAATTACCAACCATACAGGATGGAAGACTGAAAATAATGCCCCTGATTTGGTTGCTGTTTCAAGGAGAGAAATGAGAGACAGGATTTTATTCCCCTTCACTAGCACTTTTATGCTGACCTAATTTCACCTGACGTCAGTAGGTTTAGCATGGTAGGTCAGAGCAGAACAGGGCCTTAAGTCTTTCAAACCCTCTCTGCACACTATGGAGTGGTTAATTAAGGAGACGGGCGTTGCAAGCTAGACACTGTGGAAGAAAACACAGGTATTTGCTTTCTCTGCAATAGGGAAGGGAAGCAAAACTGCAATCAAAGTAACAATAAAAGCAAATCCAAATCAAAGGGGATCTTGAACCAGAAAACAATTTTTTATTCTTCTTTCTTTGTTACTTCCATAATATAGCTATGCTTATGAGAAGATTTGGCTAATTGGACTCTTATCAGTTATATGCCAGTCACCTGGCAACAACTACTCATACCTCTTTTATAAGAGCATGAATTTGTTGTCTTACCAGGAAGGACTGACAAAAAAAAAAAAAAACCAGTGCAGAAATTAACTAGGAAAAAAAAAAAAAAGGAACAAAAATGCCATTTACTTTTTTCCACAGTTGATATCTCATTCACTTGGACACTACCTGTGCACCCAACAAAGAAACCCAGAACAAGAAAGAAGAGTGGTATCACAAAGGAAAAAGTTAATAAGAGCGTCCCAAGCAACACACACTTGTATCAGTAATGCCTGCTTTTGTAGAACAGAAAGAATAGCAGCATTCTTTGATTTAAATTCTGTTTACAAAGGTGAGAGAGAGACAGTAGAACAAGCTGTTAGGAAATAGGAAATGCTGCCACATTGGAAAGATGGGTGGGGGAGCAGTGTCTTCCCCATCTCTTAATTTTTTTTTTAATTTCCAGTCATGCTAGCAAAGCACTCGCTCTGGATGTTTCTGCTGAAATCTGCACTGAAACAATTCTAAAAGCTTTTAAATTTTGTTTTGCTTCCTGTTTAGCATTCCTTTGAAAAAAATGACTGAGATTAAAATTCCTTGCTTTTATGTTTTTCTGCCTTTAAGCAGACTTGTGCAGCCAGAAACGTAAGATTTTATGTTTTGATAGTATCTTAATAAGTAAAAGGCTATGTACCTTAGACTGCAAGATTTAAATTCTGTAGAGAAATACAATGACACCAGCAGTCTTGGCAATGGCGTTTCGGTGTCTTCTACGGAGTTTTCATTTCAGAATGTTTAATAGGTCTGTTCTGCTCATCTTTTCTGGAGGAGTTTTATGTTTTTGGAGCAGAGATTTCTAAGCTGTGGTACTAACGTCACTAGTGGTACACTTCAAAGTAGTGTGCAGAAATGGCAGCTCCCAATTCAGTCTGCACAAATTAAATGCCTTTATGCAGGCTGTTCCTCTGCTCAGTGGATTGGCCTGATTTGCTGCTGTTACATGGGAGCCGCTTTCTCTGCAACCTGATCACTGCGTTCCACGCTGTCATCCTGTGCAGGACCTTGTTGGTAAGAAGGCCAACAGTTGTTGGTCATGGGCAGCTCCTCCGTGCAGGCAAGCGAGCCCATGCAATAAGACAGTGGGTAGAGATGAGGGCATTGCACTGGGATTCGGGTTTTGCGGAGCAGGATTGGAAACGGTTCTGGTAGTGCAGCGAGTGAGGTCCTACTGCCAGTGTTTGTGCGTGAGTAAAGTAAGTTTGGAACTCCTTCCCTACAGAAAGCAGGGCTGTTAGTGTCACTGATGTTTTTCGTATTTAAATAGTGGGCATATAGATAAAACAAACTCTTCAGTTCAGTGCTTGTTATTAGGAGCTCATAGAAGACAGAAACAGAATTGTAAAAAGGTGTTTGTAGAAAAAAAGCCCCTAATACTGGAGGTTTTTTATGGTGTTCTGGAAGCACTGATCTTGAAGGTCTGTTCCACCCTAAATGATTCTACGATTCTATGTGTGGGGATCTGAGGAGATGCTCTAGGTGTTGCTCAATGCATACAGAAACTTTACATTCACTTAACACAAAAATTGTGTGTGTTCTGAAGAGTGTGGGGTTGGGTTTTTGTTTGGTTGGTTTTTTAAGAGACCCTAGTTGAAATCTAACTAAGCAGTTACAATTCAGTTTTATATCTGAAAAGATCTGGAAATGGAATTAAATTAATAGGGGTCATCTTGACACAAGGAGCCAAGAATATGGGATGTGGAAGGTAAGCAAGAAAAGTAGGAGTTGTTTCACGAGGTCGGACAGAAGAGCGAGGCTAGCTGGGGCTGGAGTTCCTTCAGACCTCAGTCGTGTATATACTTTCATGCTTGATAAGTCTATGTTCTGAAAATTGACCAGAATGTATGTAGGTTAAAAATGGGGATAAAGGCTCCTTGAACAGTTTTAATTTTTTTTCTCATCCATGAAAATAAGAGAAAGTGTTCGGTGTTTTTAAGAACTCACTGAAAAAAGTCTGTAGTCCTCCTCAGCTCTGTGTGGTTATGTTCAGTAAAGCATGGAAGATGAGTTTACACCTCTGAATTTTTGCTGCAATGCAACAGAGTGCAATAAAATTCCTCAGTGGTTTGGCTACTTAATATTTAATTTATATTTATGCAGTATGTTGTAACTGTCTACGAAAGACCTTCAATACTGAAAGATTATCTGAGTATTTAGCAGTCTTCCATTTGTCCTCACTGTACATTTGGAGATGATCTATCATGTATGTATATAGGAAATGGACACTGTGAAACTAAATCACTTGGTCAAGGGTACAGGGAGAATCTGTGATGGATGTTGAAATGAAATCTAGATCTTCTTTGCCCTGAGTTAATGCTGTTGCAGCATGGTCATCCTTCTATCTAGAAATCTCTTCTTTTGTCATAGGTTTGTTTATGGCTTAGGCTAAGTTTACTGCAGATACAAACTGTGATACCCAACTTGGGAAACTTTCACTGAAAAGCTATTAAATGTGCAGCCCCTCTCCCCCCACCCCAAACTATCAAGCAGTATGAACCCCTACTTCTTTAAGTGCTGTGAAGAATTGAGAGTTGTTATGCAAGTGTGAGTTCAGAGATCAAAATAGCCTCAACTAATGTTTTAGTTGGAATCAGAGGAAGCACTTTATTTGAGGTAGTATTTCGAAAAAGTATCTTGGAGGTAGTTTCAGTATGAGGAGTAGAACTGAGCTCAGAGTTGAAGGTGTTGTCCTGGCCATCGGCCTCGGTGGCAGGCAGTTGCTAATGAAGGCGCAAACAGAGTCATTGGACAGGTGAGGACATGCCGCCTGCATTGCTTTTGGGTAGAACTATCAAACCTAGTTTTAAGGATCTATCTGGCTTGAATACTGATAATATAATTGGGACAGCATGCAGTTCAGCACAAACTAATTGCTCCATTCTTCACTCAAGTATTTTTCAGGATGATATAACTGAACATAAGCTGTGCTAACTTTCATTCTTTTACAGCTAAATATACATCTCTGTAGTCTTGTTGAGCTTGAGCTGATTGTGTGGTGATGAGGAGAGGCAACATTTTATGTAAGGCATGTGTAGGAGATCTGAGAGAGATCTCCACAGGGATCATATTAGAGCTTATAAATGTGGAAACGGTTATTTACAGATGAAGTGCAGAGTGAGAGAGGAGGGGAGTAAAGGATCTGAATCTCACTGTTACGATATTCAGCACTTCTCTGGAGATAATATACTATTTGCTCAGTATAAACCGAAATTGATGCTTTATTTCATTAGGTGCCAAATTTATAAAAGATTGGCCATTGGTTTGAAAATCAAGACTTCTGACTACTCTCACTCATGATGCTTTATCTTCTTAACAACTTTAACATTAAAGTTGTCACTAAATCTTCATAGAACTGTATTACTTAAACTTGATGCTGGTTTTTGTATGTCCAGTGGCAAATTTTTTAGTTCCTCTTGCTGATGCTGAGTGGACAAGTACTGTGCAAGTCACCAGTTGTGTTTTAATATAATTACTTGGATTGGTTCTGTAAGGGACAGAAAAACTTAAGTGCAGGCCTCTCTTTCCTTGTACTAGTTACGCATTTCTTTCATTAAGATTGAAATCACTACCTTACTCTTCTCATGCTGATTCTGCAAACACACATAGCATATTTTACTGATGTAACTCCATTGCACTCACTTTCTCTATTCATATTGCCCAAATAAATCATGTGTTTAAGTTTTCTCATGAAACAGGAGAAAAGAAACCAGGTTTTCTTACAAATGAGGTAATTTTGCTCTTTACAGACTGTGATTTCAGGATGTCTGTCCTTCGTTTGTGGTGATTATTGTTTTTACCTTCAAGAAAACATAGGATCCAAAACTTGTATAAATTAAATATCCTGCTGTAGATTCTAACTTTATTGATGTTGTATCTCTGATTTGTATGATTCATGTTTTTTCACTAGATTCCTTAAATACCATATTGAAGGATTTCAGGTGGTTTCCAACACTGTCCTCCATAATCATGGTCATCCTTTTATGGCTCTTTTTCTGTAAGAGGTAGGTAGATACACAGCTTCAACTTGCAAACAGGCAGAGCAGAATCATCAGTACTTTCTGTGTAAACAGTAGAAAAAGGCAGTAACAGTTTTTGTGCCTTAGTATCTGGCTATTTGGAAATGAAAGATAAATTTTGATATTATTGATGGAATGGAGATGACTTCACAGTAGCACTGTGGGTTTGTATGTTTGGAGTGGGTTTTTTTGCCTTTTTTTTTTTTTTTTTAACACTGTAATTTATTTTAAACTGTTGGAATGTAGTGTTATAAAATTTGGAAAATTTCCTTATCCGCACAGTTTAAGTCTAGTCTCTAGTTCTATTACTCAGCTCTGTAACACTAACTAGAAATTATATTTGACAAAAGGATTCCACAAGTGTTAAACTTAAATGCAAGCAGGTACTCTTCCTTCCAATGCGTTGAGTTTCTTTCATCAGTTGGTTTACAAACACATCATTTCACACCCATTCAAATAATATACTGTAAAAGAAATTAACTTATTCTGATTCTTAATAATGTGATAGACTTAGTTTATTACTGTGTAATTATATTTAATTTATTTTTAGTTTAGACTGTGAGAAAGTAAATGTTGTAAAATGAAGTTCTGTTTTCAGAAGTGTCAGAATTTTTTTGTAATCTTGTAGGGAGGAAGAAGAGGCATCACAAAGACCCTTTCCCAACTGTTTTAGAGGGTAGACACAGGAACCAGTTCTTTTAAATTTCCTTAATAACAAATGATCACTCTTATATCTGTACATTTTCTCTGAAAACTATTCTGGATTACATGGAGTGTTTTGCTTTCTGCTAGCATCAGTGGCAAGACTTCAGATGACATTATTGAGAGTACAGCTACAAATCTGATGTGGGATGGGTGTTTCATCCTTTCGCATATGCACAGGACACTTATTTAGCTATAAAATGGTTTTTCTGACAACCAAGGGATACCATTGCCTCTTAGGACAAATTCCTTTGGCCAGGTACAGGATTCTGTACGTTTATTAGTTTAAATAATAGGTGGAACTCTGGTCTTGTACAGTATTGTGTAAAGTTGCTATGAATTTTTTTCCAGTTAAGCCTGTGAATGCACAGTCTGTTTTCTTCATAGCAAATTAAATTGCTTTTGGGAACTGAAGGTGTTGTTACTCGCTTTAGTGAGTACGCTGAATGGAAGACGGATCAGGTTGCTGGAGAGCGACCTCTTGGGCAGCTCTGAAACAATTTAGAGCTCTTGAAGGCAGGTTCAGTGGAGTCAGCTAAAACACGACAACCAAATACCTTAGCAAATGAATGCAAACACTTCAGGTGGCACCGTGGACTGCTGCCAGCATTGAGTAGATGAAGTGTCGTGTGTGATCATTAATTAAGGGGGACCCCAGGATTTTCATAAACCAGGAAAAATCAAAGGCTAACAGCTAGTGTAAAATGTGTCTTTGAGAAATCATTTCCTTTTTTTAAAGAATATTTCAGCTTAGCATTTAGGTGTTTCTTAAGAGAATTAATTATTTGAAAGTCAGTGTTAGTATATATCTCAGCGTTTTTGGGAAGCTTGTATTTGAGTCTTCTCTCCCCATTCACAGCAGTTGTATTTACAAAAATTCCATTATTTTAGAAGTAGAAAACATAGAATTCTGAATTATGTTTCATTATATATTTTATGATTTTATCTCTTACATATATTATGATCTTCTGTTGTTGTTCCTGAGTTAGAAATAATGAAATGGCAAGAGGAAAAAAAACCTCAGCGGGATTTAATTTTACAAATAATATGCTGAGGGTTCTCATCACTGCTTTATCTAAACATAATGCTGTAAGCATCTCTGTTGCTTGTGAATAAGATGATGTTTGGAAGCTACAGCAGCTCTCAGGAAACCTAATTTTCCTCTCCACAAATCAAAGTTAGGAGTATTAAATATAATTAATATGGGATATCTGTGTTTAACTGTTTTATGGTAGGTAAGCACAGAACATTTAGATGTCTTTAGTGAACTAAGTTGAGGACACAACGCAGGACTGCAAAATTTATTCTTGTCCTCAAGGTCAACTAACATCTTTGAAGACTGACATCAGTGTTCAAGAAATATATGTCTTAATCCTAACCTTGAATGTAATTGTGTAGTTTCACTGTATACAATTTTATATATATGAAAATATATTATTTACTTATTATCTTCTTTTCCTTGAGCTTTTGAAAATAACTCTATAAGCTGTATACTTTTAGAGACTGGAGTGTCTGACTTGGACAACAGAACAACGAGATGTATAACAAAGGTATGCAGTTTATCTTTGTAGGAAGATGTTGTGTAAAAAAAAAAAAAGACTATTTGTATATAGAAATTATTAAGGAATCCTTCCAAATATATGAATTTCTAAGAAGTAATGCTATTTCAAGTAGAATTTGAGTGGCAGCTGCTTATCTGATGGTGCTGGACTCTTTCAAAATTATTAAGCTGAAATGGCAGATAAATGCTTAATAGTCTTAAATTATCAGACCCTTAACAGCCCATGCATAAACCACCTTGTAACAGTTTAAAGAGGAGAGAGAAAAGAATGATGCTTTTCTGTCTTTGACTGGTTTACAAGTGCTTCAGATTTTTTTCCCCTCTAATTCCTCTTTTTGGAGTGATTGAAATAAACTTTGCCTATTACTATTAATTTACTTTTTAAAAAAAAAAAAAAAATTTGCCCATTCGTTATATGTTTATGGAGATTCGGATGTTAGCATCATCTTCACATATTCAGCAGGTAAGGGCATACGCCAGAGAACGAGTAGTATGGTAGTTTATGCCAGCCTCAGATAGGCAGAGGTGGTTGGGATTTTACCACTATGATCTGCAGTTCTATTACTGGACATTAAGCCATCCAACAGATTTATTTGGAGCAAAAACCATGCTAAGAGATCATGTCTATGAACCAGCCCTGGAAAAAGGTGATGGTGATGTTAGTTAGCCAGATGGACAAGTTCTAGATGAGGCCTTGAACTCTGGCCTCCCAAATTTGCCTGCTGGTCCTAGAACACTTTCTTGTGGTCTCTGTAGCCTTGTGAAGGGCAGTTTGCCTGTGTTTGTGATGTGAGCTTACAAGTGACCCACAGTGAAATATATCATTATAATTCTCCCCCACCCCCCGCAAAATAATGTGTCCTGTTCTTTGTGCTTAAAACTAGTTGTCACTTTCTTCCTCCATTGCAAACTTATTCCTAGTTTGTGAGCATTGTTAGGTCTTTTGAGTGAAGAGTGACAATTCTTCCTCTGAGAAAAGGTAGTTAAAAATCTAGTCAACAAATCATTCAAACTTCATAGCCTGTGCTCATTGGTAGGTTGATCCACCATGATTTACCATAAGTAATAAAAGTGCTTAGGGTTCTTTCTTAGTCTTTCAGTTCTTGTATTGCCTGGCTACTTTACAGCATCCTTGGGGGGCAGAGGAGATACTACCATGTGTTGTTTGCCCTTAAATCCTTTCTTGACCCATTTCTGACCAAACCCAAGGATAATTTTTTTTTTTAACTCTTTCTGATGGAATAGAACTTTCCTGTTAGTGAGGAATGTAGTTATTTGCAGCACGTGAATGTTTCGGGTGAAAGATTATTATAATAATGCATAGTTTGAAGGATTAGTTACCTTTGGGAAATACTAGAAAATATTTCCATTCACTTACATTGCTGGTTTGACAGACATTTAAATCCTCACTCAAGTCCCTATTCAGTTCTGCTTCCTGTTGCTACCTTGTCAATAACATCTTTCACAAAATGTTGAAGAAAACATTTATACAATGCAGTGTAGATATTTATCAGGTCAGCAAGATCAAAAAGCGATGTGTCTAGGGCTTGTTCATACATGCGTATATTCTGGTTAAATTAACGTGAGGATGTGTTTATTCTGGAATGTTCCATGTCTTTGAAAGTGAATTAAAGAAAAACAAGAAGAGGCACACACAAGAGTTGTGTTTGGATGTGGGGTTATTCTAGACTAGATATTGTGGGTTTTTCTTCTCCAATAACATTTTTGTTCACATGTAAAATTCTTCTGCACTAGACAGTCTCCTTTATTCTAGAATAACTTTTGTGTTTTGGCAAGCCCCTAAACTCAGTTGCTTAAAGTCCTGAAATTCTGGCAAAATTGTCACAATTATTTTTTCATAGTCTTTAATCTGGAATTAAGAAACAGCTAATGGATCTTCATGACATGGTTTAGTCCGGAAGCCAAGCCTGATGCCCAACTAATCTTCACTTGCAGTGTATTTTTATTTCATATACTGAGCACATTTTTTTACAATAAGATTTGGGTCTGATATTTAGTTTAATATTTAATAATGTGAAAAAATATTTTTGTATATATTAGATGTTATATTTGTAAGTAAATATTCATGATTACAGTATCTGTACTGATAATTCTTTAAGCTTTCATATTGTAAAGCGCAGAAAAGAAATCCCTCTGCTAAAGAATTTGAACATTTATTTCAAATCTACATATAATTGCGAATAGAAATTTTGAGTTCTCAGAGTAGTGTATTTATATATAAAAGCCACAAACAGCCGTCGAGATAATTTCAGATCAGGTTTGACTCTATAGTTTGAACTCCTGGAATGGCTTTTGTGAGAAGTATTCCCAGAAGTTCTAGTGGAACTGAAAGGACCGATCTGTTGAAGTTAACACCTTTTTGTTGTTGTTGTTGTTGTTTTGGCTGAAGTGCAGCCATTCTGTCAAATCCTGTCATGAAAGGGAAGGACAGGACCGGTATAAAACGTTTCGGAGCGTACCAACATGTTCCAGCCAATACCAGTGAAACCCTTCAAAGCGCCGGAGCCAGCCTGCGAGTTACCGCAGAAAGCGAGGGGGTGGCTGCCAGCCCCGGTCAGGGCTGCCCGTGCTGCTTGGGGAGCCCCGGTGATGTCAGCCGACCCAAACTGACCGCTTTTCCCAAGGTAGGAGGTTGTGGTACGGGGAAGGACATTGGAGGTTAATAGTGATTTATGTGACAGGCAGGCTCCAGTTTCTTCTTTCCACGCAGAGGAACATCAAGAGCTGCGTGTCTTTTGGCCGGGCGTTGCGGCCCTGCGGCAAGGAGAGACGGGTGGTGTTGGGGCATGGGGACAGTCGCCCGACGAGGCGAGCGGTGGCTGTGTGGTCCCCTGGGATGGGGCTCCCGGATGCCCTGGGGTCTGCCCAGGTGTGCACGTCACCGTGCAGGACGATTACTGCCACTCGCAGAACAGGTCGCAGATACCCGCGGCTTAACAAAGCTTAACAGGTCAGATTGCTTTGCCCAATAAGCTATACAGAGACTTTTATCTTATTATATTGGAAAAAAACCCTCGACACAACAGAAGTAATTCCCTCAAGGTGATTAATTTCTAGGAAATATGTATCCTAGTTGCATTATTTGCTGAGCTATCAAAAGTCCTTATTTAATAGTTTGTTAAAATTTTGTTATCCCTTTTAATTGTTGAGGGTGATTGAACCTTGTCCCACTGTTATTTCCCTTTATGTTAATCATTTTCTTTTACTAGAGTAATATACTAAATAATGCTGATACAGGCTTCAATTCTTAGCCGTTTGATATAGTCTTAAAAAAGACTACAATGGTAACTACTGTGTCAGTCTAATGAGATTTACAGTAAGGATATTGAGGTATGTATGAAAAATCCATATATTGAAGAACGAAAGCTTAAAGAATGTCTTAAAAGGAGGATGCATTTCCTTATTAATATTATTAACAGGCCATAGTTGTACTTTAATTCTCTGCTATTATTTATTACTTTCTAATCTGTCTGAAATATGACTGTAACAGTTGAGCAATTTAAATAGAATAATGCTGGATTTCTTTTTTCAGGTGCAATCCAAGGCCATAGCATGACCTAGCTATGTAAAGGTGGTACTTGAGATTCATATCCATATCATAGTCATATGCAGTTTCACAGTAAAGGATGCTCCTTCAAATGCATCCTGGCTTTGAATATACATTTCAAATTGAAGATAAGTGATTTCCTCTATGCAGCATTAGCCAGTAAGAAGGAAAAACAACCTCTGTAACACTGTGGCAGTATTTTGCATCAGTGATATCAGGAGAAGGTACCAAACTAAAATTCTTATTCTAAAATTCTCTGGTTTTTTCTGGGAGGATAGTTTTGGTGAGGTAGAGAGCTGGGTCCATGTAACCCATCTCTATATACAAAGTTTCAACCCTATTTCCAAACATCCCTGAAAGATTGTTTGAAATCTGTAGTCTGATGCAAACTAATGTGATCCTTTTTAATTGTAGAATCCTATAATTTGCATTTAAATGTCAGTAGCCTACCAGTGCCTCTAAGGGCCTATAATCTCCATTAGGACCAAAAAAGCAGGGATATGAGATGGAAGAGGAAGTCTAACAGTCCCTTCCAGAACACAGAGAAGGGAACTCCTATGGTGGAAAGCCACAAGTGACTTCTGACTCCCCTTACTAGTACTGATATATTCTGTTAAGTAAACAGATTAATGCTAGAAGACAAGTTGGCACAAGTCCTGTTTCAAAGACTGGCACATTTATGGGGTTTAAATGCGTACTAAATGAAAGAGTGATTCCTAAGCATATTGACTGTCTCATTCTTCAGTTCCTGAAAGTTGTGGCACCCTCAGAAGATTATTCTTTAAACCTCTTGTTAGGCCAGTTTATTGGTTAAGATTTGTTCTGAGTGTCAAAAAAATAATTTCTCTCATCTGTATGTGATATGGAAGATTCTGTCTTTAAACTTAAAAAGAAGGTGGAATGCTTGTATAATACTTTTTCATATTCTTAGGAACATCTTAGACTGTTGAATCATGAAGAAGCTGATTTCAGCTGTGGCTTTAGGTTTGGCTGTATCAGATGTTGCAGATGCTTACTCTGGCAAATACAGATCACTTTGGAGGAGACCGTGAAGATGCTTCTCTGTCATTGCTCTGGTTAGACAGTGGCAGTGAGGCAGGTTTACTTAAACTTTATTGGGAAGCTCAGGCTTATTAATGCTTCTTCCAGTCGGCTCTGCTTTTCTCAGGTTTTGTTCTTCTTGAAAGGGCCTAATGACCTGCTTGGGTGATCCTGAGAGTCTGGTTTTGTTTTCTGAACACTAATACTGTGGCAGGGAGGGGGACAGCAATGCCAGCCCAACCTTGTAGACATCTGCTCTTTTTGGGCATGGCTGTTAGGGAATGGAAGAAGAAAAATTATTGTATTCATCGATATCAGATGGTAGAGACTGAAGAATGGGAGGTAAGCGCAGTGTTGGCTGTCTGGCAGGTTTCCTTTCGGATACTGAGGAAGCAGGTGTTCTGATCTAGGAAGCGAGCTGATCAGGATTGTGATAATTTGTCAGTCAGAACAAGTAGTAATTTGTATGGTAAAATAAATGTGGTAGATATAATAGAACAGTTCAAGGCAACTATGAGCTTACGTGTTTTAAATGCATGCTTCTTCTCTCCTAACCTTCAGTACTTCACCAAGTAGACTCAGGTATGTCAAATACCCTTCCCTCAAAGGCAGGAAAGAGTTAACCAATCAAGCAACTTATAACCACTCTAATTTAAACCAGTGAATATACTTATTTTATAGTTAGGGAAATTGAAGCACAGTGGGATCAAGTGACCTACTAACATCTCATAGTCAAGAAACAGCAGGGCAAGTCCTTGAATTTGAGTGTTCTGAGGTCCCTCTCCTCTACTACTTTTATTAGGTCATGTTGCTTCCTAGGATAACAACATGTTTGCGCAGTTTGGAAATGCAAGCTGTTTCTTTGCAGAAATATTACAGCAGAATGTTACAAAACTGGAGAAACAGCAAGTCTGAAAACAGATTTAATTCTTGTTTTTAAAATGTAGCAAATGAGATTTAAAAATACGAAAGGCTGCCAGTCTGCTGTTCTAGTTTAACTATCTGGGTTGTGATTAGAAAAATATTAGAAATCTACTGCTGATTTCCAGTGCTATTCCTCTGATTGGACAGCCTCACTGAAAAGGAGGTCTTGGTCCCCAAGATCCTGAAAGAGGAATTAAAATTATGTTCCTGCGTTTCCTGTCATTAATTATCTTGTGAAGACCTTGAAATGTGCTTATGATGTCTATCACCAGCACACATGGAATTAAATTTTTCTCCGAAGAAATTAGGTAGACTCTTTCTTTTGCCTCTGAATATCTTCTGAATTGTCAGTTGAAGTTTTACCAGAGAAACAGTTTTTCAATTCATGTTTCAAGCTCAACAGCTAGTCTCATTCCTTTCACATCCCGTAAGCGTTGTTGTGTTTTTTAAACTTAGTTCCAAGAAGCATCTTTCTATTTTCCTTTCCATTTTTCTGCTCCTTTTCTGCTCCATTTCCATTCCTTGCCCCCAAGTTAAGGTGTTAAATTGTACTTCTGTCAGAGCTAAGTAATATGCCACTGGATGCTTTAATAGGCATGAAGATGCGCTGACAAATCTTCGTTTCAGGAGAGGCACTGTTCACACGTTACGTTGTTTTGCAATGCTTTGCTATTAAATTTTATGACGAAATATCTAGAAAAAGCACCAGCTAAGACTGTAGCCATTTTGAGTTGCACATGCTGAAAGCCAAATGAATTGGAAAATTTTACTTTTTTCACAGTTGTGTTTAAAAAAGTAAAAAAACCCCCTCCCTTAAACTCTGAGGTCAGAATATTACTGTTGGTACTGTTTACTAGATGGCCCACTTCTGGGGGTGGAATTGCTGCTTTTAGCTTTGGTTCTAAGATACCAGTGTATCTACCGGCTATGTGTAGTGGGTATTCCCTGCGTTAAGTGGTTTAGTGACTTTGAGGGTAGCGAGCACATCCTAAGCCCCGCAGCTGGAACCTCGTTCTTATTGCAGGAACCAGATGACTTCCTGGCATTGACTTGCAGCAGCACTTGTGTTTAGCAGTTGGAGAAAGGATTTGTAGCATTTCTGAAGAATTTGCACTTGGTAGCTTTAAGGAAGGACAAATATAATGTGACTCTTCATTCATAGCTTCTTGATTGAAAACCATGGCAAGCTCCAGCGGTGTGCATGGTGCCATGACATAGGAGTTCAATTCTTACTCCAGAAAGCCCATCTTCTGGGATTGAGCTCAGCACTAGTGGTTGGCCTCCTGTTGCCCACGTGGCAGCAGGATGACAGCATTGCGATGAAGGTAGCACCGACACTAGCAGTAAAATACACGCAGCACTGTGAACAGGCTCCAAACTGATGAGCCTAGCGAAAAGGTTAATAGCTTGTTCATCTTCTTTTGTGGTATGGTACTACAACAGCCCTACATTAAATGAGCACTGGGGATATTCATGTGAAAAGTTGTTCGGTTGGATTGGGTATATAAATATATGTTCAAACTAGGGGTTTTTTTTCTTTTGAACTTTTTTTTTTCATTATTTTCCTCCTCCTCTTAGTCCCTTGCCTATTCTGTTAATCTAAAATGAGAGTTAGAGTATTTCCTGATTAAGTATAATGTAGGCATTATGGGTCTCTACCTGAGCTGAAGTTTCTGTAGTACGACACACAATCTTTTGAGAACAGCAGTCCTCAAACTGGCAATAGCCAAACATATGGAACAAGTTTTCATACTGTGTTTAATTTCTTTAAACTATTCCTCTCTTCATCCAGAAAAGACAGTTTAAAGAAAATCTTCTTTAATGTATTTTGGTACTGTGTCAATCAACCTTTTGTTGCTTTTCAAATTATCTTTAAAATTTGTACCAGAAAAATGAATTTCAGTAGCCAAATAATTGCATAATATCTTAGCATCTTCCTGCTTTTCTGACAGAGCAGTAGAGGTCACCAACATTTATGGGTCTGGGACCTAAGCACAACACATCTTAAATATAACACTTTTTTGTTCTGTTACTGTTTCGTTCAATGCTTAGATTCAGTTTTGAGCCCGCACTCCATACTCCTTAAAGCTGCAGTTTGGACTAAAGACTTGCTAAGAAAACGAGGACATGTCTCTCTGCTTAATATAACACAAAGTCACTGCATAGAGTGTCCTGCCATGCATGCAATTGCCTGTAGCTTTCTAATGATAAAGACAGTTTCACATGAGAAAAATCTGCATTGATCCTAGTCCCGATTTCCATTTTACTTCATTAAAAAAAAAATTGATCAGCATAGATAAAACTCCTGATCAATGATCCTAGCCTTTTTTTTTTTTTTTTTTTTTTTTAAATAGCTTCCATTTTGGTGCAGTGCAGTACAGACTTTTGGTTTAACTGGCTGAATTGATATTCTGAGCAGCGAGTAAGGCAGGATGACAGAGCATCAGCACAGCTACTCCTATTAGTGCTCAGGGAGGTACGCTTACTTGCAATTGCCCACTGTCCAAGACAGAGTGAAGTCACGAACCACTGCTGTCCTAGGATACTACAGAAAAGATTCCAACTTTTATGTATGCTGTTTTATACATACTTCAAGAAAAACATGATATTTTTCTGTGTTTAGTCACTCTCGGGATTGAATGGTTTGAGGTACAGAATCGGAAGTTGCAGTTTGAACACGGTACATGTACTGATCGCAGTTCACCTTGGAAAAAATAAAGTATTACGCAGAAAATGTTATGCTTTTTAAAGGACCGATGTCTCCGTCTTATTTTTAGTACTTGGATTTTTTAAAAGAAATAACACAGAATAGATGGTAAGAAGCTCTAAGCAAAACGCACTGCTTCCTCTAAGTGTAAGGCTGTCGTTATCCTGAGGCAGAGTGCTTTATTTTATATGGTTCCAAAGAAAAGAAAAAGGGGCAGAAGGCTACACTGGCATGCATGTATGGTTTTACAGCGTACGCTAACGTGACCAGCTCAGATTAAAGAGGAGGCTATTTTGCGTGCTTCTCCTGGACGGGCTTTAGATTTTGGGAAGGCACGACAGAAACACAAACACAACAGAACCATCACGGCCCTGCAGTAATTGCGGGGTTTTTTTGATTTTCGTTATAATCAGCGCTGCTCTTACACAAACAGAAAGGGAGCGAGAGAGGGAAGCGAGCCGGAGCTCCGCAGAAGGGGGTCTGAAGCCAGCCGCGGGAGAGCCTTGCTTTGGCGTTTGCTGTCCAGCCTGCAATCAGCGGGCGCGGCCGGGGGACCCCGCCGCGGCAGCCCGGGCTGCAGGGGGGGTCTTGCTCCCCCCGGCCCCCCCCCCCCCCTTCGTGCTCCCCCCCGGCCCCCTGCCTTCTCAGATGACGGCGATGGGACTTGACAGTCCTCGTCCTTGAAGGTTTCTCCCGTTTCTGAGTAAGTGGCGTATTCCTGGTAGTTTGCCATCTTCCGTTTCTGTCGTTATCCCAAGGGAAGTATTAAAATCGCAAACAACAACACGGTGGTTCGGTCCATTTTTTTTTTTTTTTTTTTTCCTTTCGGAGGAACGTTTTCCCTCCGCAACGACGCCCGCCGTCGCCTTTCCCTCTTTAGCGATGCCACACGGCGGGCGGTAAAGGGCCTCTCGCCCTCCGCCAGCCAGATGCCGGGGCAGAGCCCCCGGCTGCCCCCCCCGGCCCCCCCCCGCCGCCGGCCGGGGTGGTACGCTCTGCAGAGGGGCTCCGCTCATGGAGCGCGGCTCAGCCAGCCCGCCCAGCTGCCGGCCGGGGATTACTGCGCTCCCTAATTGAAAGCGGTTCGGATTTGGGATGCTAGCGTAGCCAAGTAAGTAGCGACAGCCCCAGCGCGGGAATAAGCATAACGATAATAATAAAAAAAAAAAAAAAATAAAAAAAAAAAATCTTTCCCTTTTCCGCTCTGAGCTTGTTTATTGGGCGATTCGCTCCTCGCGAAGGCGCAAGCCGGGGGGGCCGGTGCGGAGACGGGCGCTGGGTGATGCCGGGGGTTCTGGTTCGTGCCCTGGGAAGCTCGGGAAAGGTAACGCTGCCGCTTCTGTAGCTTATTCTGTAAGGTCAACCAGCAACCGCATAGCTAAAAGGCACTCTCGCACCAGAAATCATTCACCGAGACTTTGTAGCTTGCAAATTCGGTGGGATCTGACTGCGTTTTAAACGTACGGGCTCGATTTTGATTAATTCTCTCATTTAGGGATGAGGAGAGCACGTGGATGAGATTTTGCTTTTATCATCGCCGATAAGTATCGGATGTGCCTTTTTTCTTTCAGAGGTGAAGTGCAGAAAAAACCCACTAAAATGTGAGCAGTACAGTTTGAGGTTTTTTTTTTTTCTAACTTGAACTAATGTCCTCTTATGATAGGAAAAGACATTTCTTGTTAGGAAAATATGTAATCCTCGACTGGGTTTATTTATAGAGCTGCTTACAGTTTTGCAGTGTGTATGTTTGAAAGTAAAGGGCACGCAGATTACAAAGCCCCAAAGGTTGCCTTTCCATTAAAATGGATGAGAAAATACTGTTAAAGAAACAGGGACTTTTATGTAATTTCTGGTAAGCGTGCATGAGGTTTCCTACGGTAAGGTGGGGAAAGGCTTTCTGTGGTGTATGGTATAATAACTAAAAATTCTGACAGATAGATTTTTTTAATTTTTTTTTTTTTTTTCCCTTTAAAAAAAGAAGAATCAGCTCCAAATCCCCGAATGCTGCATGGAAAAGCTTTTGGCTGTTCCTGAAACACACAACGCTTTAACAGAAACCATAAGATTACAGGAGTCATTTCCTATTATGTAAAGGGAGATTCTGTGCGTTTGATCCCTGCCTGCGGCGCTGGCAGCTCATCTGCCCAGTGGTCCCGGGCAGCAGACAGCTCTTCCCCAACCTCTGATTTACTGACTTTAACTTGTCCTACACAAGCTGGGGCAGTTGCTTGTGCACTGCACGTCGTTTCCGAGGACTAATGAGAGGATGGCTGTAGGCAGTCCTGGAGCACTTAAGCAGCCAGGAGCAGATGCTTAGCCCCGTACTTCCCCTACCTTCTGGAAGGTAAGTATTGAAGTTGCTCAAAGGGAATGTGCATTCTTTCATGGGAAAACTGTTCATTTTACCGTTCATATGCATCCGAAGAGCTACGTGCTTATAAGGACTTCTGGTCATTTGACCTCCTGAGTACATTCTGCTAGGGACTTTCTTAAAGGATTGCAGAGATATTACACAAGTTAGGATGCTTGAAAGAGAGCTGGCACGCTTAATATGGAAACATTGCGCTTTTGTTGCTGGGATTTGTGGTTAATATTAGATATATGCAGTATGAAATTGATAACGAGGGCTTTTTGTTAGTCTTTGCTTAGTAAAAGGAGATTACAGATCTACTTCGTAGTCCACGCTTTTTTTTGGTGTGTGTTGAGATGCATTCCTGATTAGCATTTAATTTGTGAGAGGTCATCCATATGCATGACTAGCTCTTGTACCTTGCTCTGAAATAACTGTTTGACTCAGGTATCCAGCAGGTCTTTGATCACATACAGCTTTTACTTTGTTTGTGTTCTTCTCATTTTAATCAAAATTGCTACCTGTGAAGAAGCATTTCATATTTTCCCTGTAGTGCTGGTAAAATGAGTGAGTTTGTGAATAAGGCAGTAAAATAAGGCTTGTAGATAAGTTGTGTATAGTAATGCAGCATGAATATTTTGTTCCTTTTTTTTTTTTTTTGTGTGTGCCCTCTTTTCATCCTTTTCGTATATCTTCATTTCTGTGGAGAATTGATTTTGGCCCACATCAGTGGTAAATACAGTTGCATTTTCACAAAAAAGGTCTGGTTTTTTTTCTTTTTTCCCTGTTGCAAATCAAAATTGAATGATATTTCTCATGCTTTTTGTGTATATAAAAAGGTTTCTTGCATGTATGTTGAAAGAGCTTGGAAGAGTTTCATGCTTCTCAGTAGGATTACAGGTTACAGAAGACATGGTAATGATGAGCTAGGTATCATACTGTTCTTTTAAGAGCGTCCATGAAGTGACTTTTGTGAGTGCTTTTTTCTTTTAAATTTCATATCATGCATCTAGGAAACAGTTTTGAAGGATTATTTTTTCCCCTTTCATCTTCCCCCAGCATTTAAAATATACAGCTTATCTTTTCCAGTACTGTTGAATTTGGGATGCAAACATTTTTTTAATCATACTAAAAAAAATAATATTCCTGTCTGAATACTGAAAATGTGAGCATACATTCTGCTAATATATAGGAATGTTACAAGTGTTTTCACTTTTTAAATTTTCATCCTGCAGTTCATATTGTCAAATGTCAGTCGTGTATGTAGTAATTCCTTGTTACATTTTGAAATAAATGTAGAAGTCGTGACCTTGTAACTATCTCTCACACTCACTGAAACCCCATTATACTGCAGTAGGGCTCCAGCAGCTGATAGTTCTGTAAATTGAACCCACCTCCTTTTAATAAATTAAATACTTTCACAGGTCAGACTTAAAAGAATGTTCTGAAGGGAAGAAAGCGGTTTATTTGATTCACCTGACGGTGGAACCTTATAGAGAATAAGCTTGCCTTTTGCCAGATTTTTCATTATGTTTTCAAGGAGAGACAAAGAAGGATATTACAGTTCACTGGAATTTAGCAAGTATTGCTATGCCTTTCTGGCTGACTAATTACGTTCAAATTATACACGATCTGATCAACTGAAAAAAAACGATTAAAATTACACATTTCTGAATAATACGTCAATTGAAAAAGGGGTTAGAAAAAGCTAAGGGCGATTATGATTAAATCATCTGCTCCTAGAGAGGTGGTTTTGTTTAGTTCATATATTAAAATGTGTTGCTAAAGCTTAAGACGGTCTCTCTCATGCTTTCATTAAGGTTCTTTTCTTGTTGAGCCAAGAAGGTAGCAATGAATCCACTCTGAATGGAGGCTCCCTGTCAGTATGGCTCAGTTGCAAATCGAGCAACAGAAATCTGTGTGACCGGGATAGGTTTGCTGCCTCTGCAGCACCTGCAGTCCAGGCGTTGTGCTTGCCATTAGGAAACCTCAGCTTGGATTCAACTTGCCAGGGCTTTATTAAGCACAGCAGGGATGCTCGACACTGTAAGACTGTATAGAATTTATCCTTGTATATCACCTATGCATACCTTGTGTTCAAAGATAATATATCCTTAGCGGAACGGTTGCATAATAGAACGTGTTTGGTACGCTAGATTTTTTTATATGCAAGTATATACAAATAAAGGATATCTAGGCTTACATAGCTTGTATAAATATATAGGCTTTAATTTCATACTTAAAGCAATGAAGATGATCAATAATGTTTTATTGTAATTTTTATTGTAAAGTTTGGTGCCCTTTTATACAAAGCATAAACATATGGTGCAATTTCAAGAGCTGTGGTTTTTTTGTTTGAAGTTTTACTGGTTTTACTCATGTCTAGGGGAAAATGCATGCTTTTAATGTTATTTTTCTTGATATATGAACTTGGTTTGTGTGTTAAAACGGGGGATTTGCAGTTGAAGAAAAAGAATCAATTTATCATAAAAGGGTTGGGAATGAAGCATATTTTAAAAAGCCCAATAATAGGAAAACAGTTTTAAGAGGCTGGCATCACTGTAAAATGCAGGACATGTTCCTTCATAACACTGCAGATCAGTGAATGATGAAGACTCAGAAGTGAGGTGGGATGCCTGCTTAAATATCAGACCTTGCGTAGTTCAGACACGGTAACCAAGTTACAAAATACTTCCCTTCTACCACATCGTATATGAACAAGTTCATCCTGCTGGCAAAGTGTTTTTCCTTGTTTTTAAAGTAGCCGTTGCACGCTTAGAGAGTATAAGGGTTGTGCACCAGGCTATCAGAGAAATCCTAGAAGCAGTTCATGTGAAAACCTAGAAGAGGACCGACAGTAATAATTGTGCTTTATTTGTAAGAGTTTGTGCATTTTTTTTACCTATTGTCTCCTTTCCACACATGGCGAAGGTGAAATGGGTGGAGAAGGTAGCTGATTTCAGAGTCACAGAATCACAGAGTAGTTGAGGTTGGGAGGCACCTCTGGACATCATCTAGTCCAAACCCTCCTGCCAAAAGTGAAGGCACCTATAGCAGGTTGCTCAGGGCTATGTCCAGTCAGGTTTTGAGGATTTCCAAGGATGGAGACTCCACAACATCTTGGGGTAACCTGTGCCAGCGTTTGACCACCCTTGCAGTTTTCTCATCTTGAAGCAGAATTTTCTATGTTTGTTTGCTCTTGTTGCCTTTTTGCCTTTCACTGGGCACCACTGAGAAGAGTCTGGCTCCATCTTCTTTACTCCCCCCCAGCAGGTATTTATACGCATTGATAAGGCCCCCCCTTAGCCTTCTCTTCTCCAGGCCAAACAGTCCCAATCTTCTCAACCTCCCACTTGCATGTCAGGTACTCCAGTCCTTTTATCATCTTTGCGTCCCTTCATTGGACTTGCTCCAGGAAGTCCCTGTCTCCCTTGTACTGGGAGCCCAGCACCGGCCACAGTACTCCAGATGTCTCACCAGTGCTGAGTGGAGGGGCAGGCTCACCTCCCTCGGCATGCTGGCAATCCTCGGTCTAATGCAGTCCACTTTGCCGCCTTTGCTGTAAGGGCACGTTGCTGGCTCACGGTCAACTTTGGGTCCACCAGGAACCTCAGGGCCTTTTCTGCAGAGCTGCTTTCCAGTCAGTTGGCCTCCAGCCTGTCCTGCCCTGGGTTATTCCTCCCCAGGGGCAGAAGTTTGCGCTTCCCTTTGCTGGACATCCTGAGGTTCCTGTTGGCCCATTGCTCCAGCCCACCGAGGTCCCTCTGAAAGGCAGCTCAACCATCTGGTGTCACCAACCCCACATCCGCATTTTGTATCATCTGTGCGCTTGCAGAGGGTGCGCTCCGTTGTATCATCCAGGTCATGAATAAAGATGCTTGGCTATTGCATTGCAAGAAGTCACTTGGAAGGAGAGGATGAGACCTAGAACTGCAGTTTCAAGATTCAGCCCAGAACTGAAGCACTGTGTTACTAAAGAATGCCAAAATGTGGTCAATATCCTGGTTAGGTTTACAATCAAGAGTGTGGAAGTTGCAATATTGAAGTAAAATACATTGCATCAGCATCCTAGATGCACTTGGGTATGTATATAAACTTTTTTGAGGACAAAAAAGGAAAATCAGTGATTTAGGTTTACTAAAAGCTTATTTTATATATTAAAGAATGAAGACTCACAGCTGATGAAGTAATTTCAATTGATAATTTCGTTCACTGCATTTCAATTAAAGTGAGTTAAAAATAAAACCGTATGAAATGAATTAAAAATAAAATGAGTTTTAGTCCCATATGATTCAAATCTTGCTGAAAAATCTATCACACAATATGAGGAAACAGGATAGGGAAGATGCTTATCTGTTAGATGTTGGGCAAAGAGATATTTCAGTACAGTCATCTCCTGCCCAGTTCACTGGCCTTCCTAGCTCCTGACCTCTGGAAATTAGTTAGGCATTTGAAGTAAATGACACTCCTCATATATGCACTTTATCTGAGAAGATTTTTACTTAGAAAAGAGCTGTCTTTCAGTATGATAATTTATCTTCCATGCTCTTACTTGAATTGTGCTCTGTAGGACAATTCAGTGCAAACTTTGTACCTCAGTTTAGGACGAGATGTAGCATTTTAATTGCCTTCAAGGATTGCTCCCTCTGTATATCCCAGCCACAGTCTGACAAGACAGTTCCCGCCTTGCTAGAGACAACAGTCAACTTACCACAATTTGAAAGCAGTGGTTAAACTGCCCATTGGGTTGGTTTAACAATTATTTTAGGTGAAAGCTAAGTCTCTCTGCATACTACCGTAGCACCATCACTTTACAGTAGAATGGGAATTTTATACTGGCCTTTAAACATAAGGTGAGATAGAGTCAGTCTTAAGCGTTCTTGGAAAAGCGAAAGTAGAAATACCTCAAACTTTTTCCATTAGCCAACAGGCTAATTGAAGCTGATCCAGCATATGAAGAACCACAAGCGTAGGCTCATGCTGACCGGGAGTAAGAGCTTGCTGTCAGGGTGAGCGTCCTCTCTCCAGGAGAGCTGAGTCAGGCAGCTGTCGCAGGTGAGGCAGGAAACGACAACCCCTACTGGGTTTGGATACCAGCGTTGATTCATTCACGATCCAGCAAGCTTAGAGCTTTTACCCTGCTTGATCTCACACACAGGCTGTCCTCGGCATCCCCTGGCACTTGTCTCCACGCATCCCAGAACTCCAGGATCTCCCCTGACTTCCAGAGTCTTTTGTCCAGTCTTTGTTCTTTTTTTGTCCCAGACGCCCTTCTTTTCTCTGAGACCACTTCTTTGGGGAACGCTTTTGTTCAGCCTCCTCTTCCTTCTGGAACTTGAGGGCCTCAGTTTTCCAAATCTCAATAGTCTCTGCGCAGAAGCACATGTGATTAGCCTCTTTGGTGGTGCTCTCTCATGTCTCTTCATTAATTGGATGTCCCACTGTTACTTAGTCCCAGTATTACCAAAATTTGCAACCAGTCCATTCAGGCTGCAGCCAGCAAGAAGCAGGCTTATGCATCAGAGTTGAACAGTTTTAGAGACATTTACACCCTCCCACTCATCCAGTTATCTGCTGCATTCTGCATTTAAGCCATTTTTCACCTACAGCTGTGGCACATTTCTCCACAAATAGAAACGGTGAGGGCTTCCGTTCCTGTTGCCTTGATTACCTCGGGCCATTGGCTTTCAAAAGCAGACATTGCCATCCACAGTCTTTGTTGCAGTGGGTTTCTGTGCGTTAGGGGATCTTGAGGAAAGAGTTACACTTTACGGAAGTATGGTGACTGTTTATTTTGGCTTGTGCAATATATATCGTTTGTCTTGCAGGATGGATGAATATATTGTAATGGCCGTGCTCAGCATCTAACTAACCTTGACACAAACACTGGTGCTGATGAAGCACAATAAAAATACGCTGCTACCGTTACGACTTGTCTTTCAGAATGGTACACTGTGTCACATAGGTAATTAGAAGAAAACAGTGTTCCCAGTAAACTGTTCCAGCCTCCTTGGGAAATGTGTGATCCCAAATGTCAGGAGGCAGCATTGATTTGTGTCCTTTGTAAGTCAGTTTAGGAAGAAAGTCTCATCCTGACCGAGGACAACTATGTAATTTTACACTGCATGCGTACTGCATTCCTTTCCTCTGCTTGAATTATAATGAAGATTTTGCATGTTGTTCTAAAAATGTATCAAATGATGTTTGATATTAAGGGACCAGTGAAATGCAATTGCAATGAAATAATGATTTTGTGTTGCTTTTCACAATGAAATGAGATTCTCATCCTCCCTCCCCCCAGCACTTAAAGGAATACCTATTTATGAATAGTTTAGTTAACCTGGGAAATTCGAAGAAGAATTGTGCGCAGCTTCTTAGGTGCAATGCAAATCATTGCACTACCCAAGGAGAGCATTTGCATTATGGTAGGACTAGTTGCCTCTGTAATGCTGTGGTGGTAAATTGTTACGCAGAGAACTGCAAGATAAAATGGTAGTGCTAAATCAGCACAACTACTGAATAAGATGGCTGAAAATAACATAAAAAGAAAGTATCGGAGCAGGAGGATTACAGAAGTAATGATATGCCTAATTTCCATGCAATATATCTCCCAGCTTTCCCTATAGGCTTGGGGGCAAACTCTTAGTTTTGCAGGTTATCATCTTCGGTTCGTACTAAATGTTTGGTGCCTCTCTCATGCCCATACTGCATTATTTTGCATTGGGCAGGACAGAGCTCCTTGTCACGGACGGGCAAGGCAGAGGGGGCTGCCTTATGTGTCCTCGATTGACCTGAGAGAACATGAAAGGACTGCCCTAATATTTCTATTGCAGCACCAAGAATTCCCCTTCAGGGCATAGGGGTTTTGAGCTGAGGTCTTATTACTAAGCATATGCGGGGAGCTTTTAGTCCTCAGGGCACTCAGTTTAAGTGTATGCGCCACTATTTGCAGAATCTTCTGTTCATTTGATTTTAAATCTTGTCTTGGTTCATCCAAAAGAGTACTGGGTATTTCTGTCTGTTCTGCGTAGTGCTTAAATATTAGAGATAGCTATAGAATGTGGAGGGGTGGAATTTATTTACATATTTGGGCTGAAATGGGAAGACAAAAGAGGGGAGTATATTTTTTCCAGGAATATGTGATATAACAATAGGTGACACGTAGATGGAGACCACTGGAGTCTGTCTCAAATGAAGTTCTTTCAATATGCAGGTGGGACCTGGCTCGTACCCAAGCTGGGGGGGAAGCTTGGGTGGGCCAGCTGCTGCCTGTGGCTGGTAACAGACTTGACCTTGGTGAAGGGACAGCGTGTTAACAAATTGTGCTCAGATTGTTAAAAAAGGTACTCTTTGCTGCGGAAATTGAATTGCTGCCTATTTCTTTGGTTAGCTTCTCAAGGATCTTAATATTTCATTTTAAGAAACTGTAGTTACTATGCCATTACCTACCTTGTTATGGATCCTGCCCCCCTGCCCACCTCAAGCAGTGTTTACCAAATCATAGAAAAAAGAACCAACAACCTGAGGAAGGGACATAAAAAATCTGCAATGCAGAAATAGGATTATATATTTATCTGACTTCTCATGTAGACAGTTGATTAATATAGTACCAACTACAAGGTTTATAGCTTGGTATATCATTAAGGTTCCGTGTAACTCTAATGTGAAAAGATAATAAATTAAGTGTCCTCTTCCCTGCCCTTGTCCTCCTTTTTGTAGTTTAGAAATACACTTAGAAGTTTTAATCTGAAAACATGGTTCTGATACCAGAACTGAGGATGGAAAGAAATGAAAGAGAAAATGGAAGACATCTGAAGTGTTTTTTCTTGAACCTTTTGAAGCACTAAAATTGAGTGCGTGAGGTCTTAACATACAAGTTTCATTTACATATATTCTTTTGGATTAAGAGGGTATCTTTAAAAATATTGCTAGGAAAGTATTTTGGGGGATTTTTTTTTTTTTTCTCACTTGTTAGAGAAAACTAGAATATAATTTCTTAATCAGGTCCAGTTTCCTTCTAAGGAAATCTTGTTCCCCTCCTTTATCTTATCTGGAGCAGATGAAAGCTGCAGACACAGGACACGTTATTTTTAAAGTTTTTATTATCAGTAAGGTAAGTAGCAGTACTTTTGGAGCTTTCATTGCCAAACCCAGAGAAGGATAATTGTAATATTTAAAATAAAACTGAATGAGAATGCTATGAAAGAACAAATGATAAAGTAACTAGAGATACGCATACATACTATTCCTTTAAAACAAGGCACTTCATATTGGGAGGCAGTACCGCCGATCTCACTGCTGAGATCCTCTTGCTTGTGATCAATGGGAATCAAAGAAGATTAGGGTCTATGATTCTGTATAAAGCCTCTGTGCTGGATTTATTACATGAATTTGAAATATAACGCCTAACCCTACTCTCTTTACGCAGAGGCATGACCCAGGGGTTGCGACACTGGTGTAAAAATTGAAGTAGTAGGCTCGGTCCTGAAACCGGTAGCACAGAAACTGGACTCTGCAAAAGATTTTCTGGTAACTAGGACCATTTTTATTTTGAAGCTTGCTTGAGAAGAGTTCTGGCCATTGCTGGATTAGGAAAAGGATAAGTCCTTCAACATAGAAAAGAAAATACATATGTGTGTGTGTGTGTGTATATATATACACACATATATATAAAAGCACCGCAAATTGAGAGCAGTTGCTATAAAATCCTTTTTGTTGTTTAGTTTACTGTGTAGTTTAATTCCATTCAAAGTTATTCTTTCAGTGGTTCACTTGAAAACAATAACAATTTTGTACTCCCTCCCACACACAAGATCCACTCCCTTCCTCAGTAATTCTTGTTTGACCTTACAACTAGTTCTCTAGAAACTTTCATAACAGCTGCCAGATATTTCTGTTTAGGAGTTAACCTCAGCAGTGCTAGGGACACATTACCATGTTGGTCTGCTTTTTGCACTTGTTCTGTAGTGAAGACAGAGCCTCAAAGCTTGAGGTCTTAGTTAATTCAACATTTTATATGGATTTGACTTCCTCTCCCGTGGCTCTGCCTTTTACAGCAGCCAAGTCCCACTGCAGTAATAAAGAGACAAATATGGGAACCCTTGTGATTGGTTGAGATAAAAATTTCTTGGGAGCTGTGGAATTCATTCCTGCAAAAGACTGGACAGACCATGGAATGAACCTCTTACTCCATTTAGTCACACAACACAAAACATCTATGGTGATGCCCATAAGGGCTTGATGAAACTGTTTTTAATTCAGTTTAGGAAGGAAGAGGGGGTGTATCCTACTCTTTGTTCACCCCACAGATTTAAAAAAACCCAATAGAAGTCTAGAAGTAGGGACTCTCCCCCAAACCTATTACTATATGACTGAAGGATTGTTCAGCTTCCATGGGAAAGGCAGAAGGTGTGATATTCTGTGCTTGCCCATGAGAAATAGTCTCATAAGGAAAAAATATGTAGACCAATGACAGTGGTTTGGAGGTTTTTTGAGCCTCTTAGAGGATGGAAAAATTCTTGATGTAATTAAGATATTTCTCAGGGTCTCTGTTACTGGTAGCAAATTTTTCTGTCTGTCTTGCTGCAGACTGAAGTCTTGACCCTAGAAAGCCTCACAGATGTTTATGATAAGGGTTTATGACTGCAGCTATACGAGGCTGTGATGCTGGCATTGGAAGAAGGCTTTTATGGCACAGCTTTCTGCTACTAGTGTACAGGCATGACAGTAGTCATGAGGATCTTACCCAAGGAGTACAGTAAATACATAAGCAACTAGTGACAGGGAAATAAACCAACGAAAAGTCTTGTATGTCTGATTTTAGAATCTGTTACATGCATTCTCACAATGTGTACAGAGTAGTACAGCTGCTATCAATCTGTCCTTCATATATCCATACAATCTGCATGTCCCAAAAGCCTTCAGCAATGACTTGCCTCCCTAGAGCCTCATCATCAAAGCCCAGCAAGGTTGATTTTAGCTCTTCATCTCTCTTAAATATATACCCATAGGAGAAATGTAATTTGCTGTGTGTCTTTGCAAGACTTTTTGAGATGAGTTATCGAGAATTGAGGTCATGCCAGTTCAGCCTGGCAGCTGAGTCCCTCTGCTTGGTTTTCTCCATAACCAATGTCTCCCTAGAAATCTTTGACTCAGATTTCTCGCTTGACTGTGTCGCGCAGTCTTTCCCCTTTTTTCAGACCGATGGTTGTATCGGCTGTTGTTGCTTGTTGATCTTCTTCAGCATCATCTGCTTTCATTAGCATTTTTCAACAAAGGAATGAATCAGAATAAATCACAACTAATAGAAATATAGGAACAGATTATCATTTTGCAAAGCCGAACTCTCTCAAAGGAGATTAGAGATTTAAATTGAACAAATACAACTTCATAAATAAACTAAATTAAACATCATATAATTTTACTTTTGAAGCCAAGTAATTTTAATCCATGCTCAGCTTCTCAATATAAATATTTCCCAACTCAGTCTTATTCTTTGAAGCATTCTTATTCATATTTAAAAACCAAAAATGTGCCAAATTGAACCACAGTAGTGTATGCTGAATAAATGTAAAAGCTTGGGTATATTACATAATAATCTGGGAGCTGGCAAGAGGAAACGATTGCTTTTGTGAGTGTCCAAGTAGTAGTGTAAAAATGTTTTTCAGAACCTAATATTTCTCTCTAAAGCTATCTGACTGATGGCATGCCTGAAAAATCCTTTTCATAAATCACTTATGTATAGTTCAAAAGGAAGCAATAGATGATTAGAAATCTATATATTTCCCCAGGGAAGATTCATGCAGAAACTCTGGTGGTGCAAGTATTACACAGATGGTCTGCATTTTGAACAAATTCTTGTTCATAGATGGAAGAAATGTTTCTACTGCATAACTAATTCTTAGAATTGGAAGCATTTAACACCCCAAATATGTTACCTTGTGATTGGAAATGCACTTTAACAATCATCTTATTAGACAAGAAAGAACCTTTTTAAAAAATATGTGGTAATAAGGTTCAAGAATATCTTGTTAAATGTTTCAAATAGTGTTCACAAAGCTGAAATACAATTTTAGCCCACCCTATGTTCAGTCTAAAACGCATGATCAAAAGCCATTCTCCAGTAATAGACTTAAATGCAGTTCTTTCTTCCATGTTCATTAAATTGTTATGTACAGGTTGCAGAACTGACCTGTCCAATGACTTCAGTGGCTGAAAGTAGTTGACAGTGGTTTTCAAAAATTCTTAATTTCCAAGTAAATCGGATTTAAGATTACCAAGAACTTTTTCTTTGTCTAATATCTTGAAGATCAAACAAAACAAGGGTAGTGAAACAAATTTCTGCAGGTTTTTTCTGGTTTTAGTAGTAACCCATTTATTTATGTTGTAACAGAGCAATTCCTTTCCAACTGTAGAAAAAAATCTTATACGTAAGATTTCTTTTCGTATTAAAGCCACTAATATTGATAGTTTCAGTAAAATCATCTTTTTATTACCACCCTTAGATTTTTGTGGTAATAGCTGAATATAACTTTTCCCAGTATTTGAATTGAGGACTCGCTGTGTGTAGTAACAATAGAGTAGGGCTTGCTAATTCTCTTCAGTGATTCAGAAGCATCATAGGTTAATGAGTATTGTGGGAAAAACGCACAGTTAAGAAATGCTTGATGCACCCTGACGTTTTTAGTTTGGCTAATGAAGATAGCTTTGTTCTGACTGTTGAGGACTAAACTCTGCAGCAGCCGTGATGGCAGAGACCCCCTGTTAGACGTGCAGCCATCAGAGTTCGAGGACTTTTTTGCTGTATATTTAAACTGCTGTGCCAAATGATGTGAGCAAGAGCACCACAAGGACGCTCTGACTCATGCAGGCTGTGTCTACAGTGAAGGTCTTGCTGGCAATAAAGCTGTTCGCAATCTGTTTTTCAGAAGTACTGCTGAAGGGAGGTGCGGGCCCCAGTAGGAGAAGAGGTGCCATAGGCAGGCCAGGGCTAGCGGTCATCTTGAAAGTCCAGCGGTACAGAATGTGAGACCTTGAGTTACCGAATTTCTTCTTCAACTGAAATGCAGAGCAGCCACCAACAGCAAGTGGAAATGAAGGCTGGTTTTGTTTGTTTGGTCTTCCTTCACAAACAGGAGTTCTGGACAGGTCTTCTGGCTAGGAATTTTATCACATGGCAACCAAAAAATATGATCCTGTCAGTTTCTAAATGCATACAGTTTCATCTGAAATCAAAGACAATTGCTAGTTCTCAAATTAAATGTGCAGCCAGGATATTTATTTGTTTGGTATAAAGTAGGATTTGTGATGACGGTGTGAACGTTGCCGCATTAGTACTTCTCTACATTTTCAGGGTGTCCATAAGTATGTTTGCAGTGATGATGAGACAATAGGAGGGATAATTTCATTAGTAGAATGCAGCAAGAGAGTAATTCAAGAACTAGATGAAGACATTTTACAAGTGAAATTTTAGAACTATCACTAATGCACGAGTACTTGTCCCTAAATGCTACATTGTTGACAGGTGTATGCTCTTTAGGGTGGGAACGATGGGAGAGGTCAGGTACAATCACATATATTTAAAAAACATTAAATGAAAATTATTAGTGTTGTCTGCAAATAGTAGTTACTAGATTTTGACAATTCTTGCAAAGCCTGATGCAAAAAATTTGGCATAATAGCTTTGGTATTTTTTGGTAGTACATCTGCCTGCAGAGAAAGAAACATAAAAGCATAATTTAATGCAATTTTTCAAAACAATATATTGACTCTTCTCCTGTGGATTGTAACAGTTCTCTTGCCACTGAACTCCTGGATGCTTTCCCATCTTTATGAATATACATGTTATTTGGGACATGATTAGATTCTATCCTTCATCCCAACTATCTGTTAATTGCAACAACTGATTTTTACGTATTCAGATCTTCTAAGCATATTGCTTACAATTTTAAGAGACTGATAACAAAATCTCCTATTTTTAATACATAAAATACAACCTGACCTTTAGTGGTTTAGCCACCATTACACATAACCAGTATATTAATCTCTTAAAAACTGATACTTCTCAAATAGCATGGGTTTTTGATAGTTTGGTAAGGATTTGATATTTGAATAATCAAGGCATGGAGAGCATATGACTGCCTAGCATTCAGGCTAAAATCTTATTTCATCTAAAACATTAAATATTCTCTTACGCACAAGATACTAAAATTTTTATTAAAATCTGTATGCATGAATCATTCACAGTAACACAAGGTAATGTATTTGGTTGCAACTCAAACAAAATAACCTCATTCCAGCAAATGTTTCTAATCAAGGGCCAGTAGTCTGGTATGATGCTGCAGAAGCGTTTGCTACTGTTGTGCAAAGAATATTTTTAACTGTGTGTTGTCAGGAGTTAGTGAGGTTACTGTAGTAAATCTAACAAAACAGAGCTTGACAAGCGCAGCAGTTCACGCTGTATACCATTCTCTGTAAAGGAACTGGCAAGCATGGTGTTAAGTGAGATTGCCTGGTGCCCTTTACTGGGATGCATTAGAAACAGCAGAACTGAATTTTAGGATTAATGTCAGATATTGGTTGTGCTGGTAGAAATGCCTGTAACTTCTGATGTTATGACTAAGAATTGTCATCAGTAGATTTCTCTAGAGAGAAATATTTAATAGCAGTCCTCAAGGGGCTGTGTAATTTGCCCTGCTTGCTGTCTAGGGAAAATGTTTCCAAAGCTGTATAAAAGTGGAAGTCCTAAATATAAGCTGAGTCAGTGTGTTTTTCTTAAAAGATCCCATTAACCTTGTGTCCTCCCCAAAACATCCTCTGGTTCTGAGATACATTATATTAGATTTTGAAAAGTAATATATGCTACATATGGGTAGATATCGTTGACATCAGTTGGCAGTATCCTGCATAGTAATTAGGACCATGACCAGTAAAATACTCAGAGGTTAAGGAAAAAAAAGGTACCTGAATTAATTAGAATTGTTTATTTTTATATGATTTTTTTATTAGGTCTATTTAAAGCATTCCAGCCTTTTTTTTTCCTGTATATACAACTCTGTTATATACTAACTGTTTGTTATGGGATGTTTTTTCAATCACATCTCTTTTACAGAGTTTTAACCTAAATTATTAATTTCTAGTGGAGCTACACTCAATGAGGCAGCCCACATATATATGCATCACATGCATAATGGCTAAAATAGCCAAAATAATTTTGAGTGAAAAATTTGCAGGTTGTCCATAAAAAAATCTATATTGAAGAAACTGGATGAAGAGAGGGAGAAATAACTCGGTCTGTATTTTAGGCATATCTCTAGACTAAAGAGAAATAACTTTTTTGGTTGACACAGCTCTATTTCACTTTACTCTGTTGTAATGTCTTTCTCAGTTAATAGATGGAATAGACTTTTGTTGCAGAATTCTCATAATAATTATTTTATTAAAGTCTGTAAAATGACTGGTTTTTGAATGAGTGGTGCTTGCATATTTGAATATTGTTACAAACCCCACTATGCTGTTTTTGAGAAGCATAATTTCAGTGTGTGACACATGCAGTCTATATAGCAAATAAATATTGCCTGTAAATACATATCAAGAAATATGAAAAGGCAGGCTCATATGGGGCCAAGAACACAGCAAAGACCATGGAGTACAGGATGTGAAGACAGGATAAAACAGAGAACCACCAGACTTCAGAGTATTAAGAGAGGGAACAGCAGGTGAAGCAATTGCTACCTGTTGAAATAAATAGAGCTTACATCTTGAGAGGCATTTGGAATTATTAGAAGTTTTTGTTTTATTGTACACTTGGTTTCAGGTACTGAAGGACTCCTTAGTCTCCCTTTTCCTTTTAAAGCAGTTGTTTGAAACTTTTTTGTAAAATAGAACTGTGATAGATAATTTAGACGTGTGCTTATAGGTATGGCTTCTTTGCATCTGAAGATGTTCCAAAGCCCTACATACCATTTGAAATCAATCCAAGCCTTTTCTGTATCTGCTCTTGGCTTTTTCCTTTTTCTGGATATTTTGAGATATGGAGAATTTTCCTAGTAAATAGAAAAATTTCTAGTTATTTTTAAAACATACATAAGTTGGCTATCAGATACCGCTTTTACAGTTATTACTTTTTAATAATATTTTCTGGAGAAAACAGTGTAACTACCACAGGCATTTCTGCAATGGAAGAAAAACTGTGGAAAGCTAAACAAGCAAATTGTAATGGACTATTAGTCAGATCATTCTCCAGATGGGACATTTGATTTCATGCAAATTCAGGACTGTAGTCTATATAAAGTATGTGGTTATAGTACATCTATTGTGTTGTTCATTTTTTAAATGTGCAAACAACATTAATATAATCTAAAAGCTTTATGTGGTTTTTTTAATACTTTGAAATGGCGTTACTTTTCTTCCTTCTTTTCATTTGAATGTTTAGCAGTGATGCCTGTCTGGATAGGTATATGCTTTCAGAAGACCATTCTCATTTGTCTTTATCACTTGGTCCATGAAACAGAGAAGCAATTTGCAATTTATGATTATCTCTTTTGGTCCCTCTTGGTTTCATGCTAAGAATATAGTCTATTAGAGAGGTAACAGATGAATCTTTTTTCTTTTCTGTGACCTTAAATTTATTTATGTTCTGTGGAAAAACCCTGGACTGCTTCAGTTAAATCAGACAAATCTTATAATGAGTTCAAGCGATGTAGTAATACATATTCTTCCAATGTTGCATTTAATCTCATGGGGTTTTTTTGAGGGGGGGGGGGGATGTTTGTTTTCTTTTTTTTTTTTTTTAAATTCTCTCTCCTTCTTATGTTTGTGAAGATTTAACTAGAAATTGAATTTAAAAATATGGAATAATTGTCAGAATTGAAGTCAAAGGTACTTGTTTTGTATGGCCAGTAGATGACAGAGGAAAGGGAAAACCTAGAGTATGTGTTGGAGACATAATTGGGTATTCTAGAAAGCTAATTTTTTAAAAATTTTTTTTTAGAAGTACGTATTTATGTAAGCAGGCTACTTTTGAAAATGACCTGAAGAAGCATGTACAAATACAGACTATAGCTTATGACAGTTTGAGCACAAGGCAGCGGATCATTTATAAGTTAACATCAAATTTGGTAATACCTTATGTATCTTGGTATGTGTTGCTGAAGCCACACTTCCTCTTTTTTGGAAGGTCACAGAATCATGATTCCTCTTTGACTTTAATCATTCCAGTATAATAGGTTTTGACTCAGCTGTCGGACATGATGAGGATTAAAGCTTAGTATTTGAAAATAAACATCTTGGGCCAGCTAACCTTAAAACTGTTGAGCTCTCTGTCTGCCAGGAGATGTGCTGTTCTAAACCCTGCCAGACCATGGGTGAGTACGCTGGGTTAGACCCTGCGAAAGACACGCTAGATTTCATCAACAACTTTACGGGCATTTTTTTCTCTCTTGAACACTCAGTTTTGCACTCTTAACATTCCCAGAACATTTTTTGTCTCTGTGTGTGTACACACCGTGTGTATATATATATTTACATATATGTATAAAAGTTGTTGGTTTTTTTTTTTCCTGAAGGAATATTTACTGAATTACCTGACCAGTTTTGTATTGTGAATGGTTTAGTGGAAGTTAAACATTAACTAGATAAAACATAATGAATTATTAAGTAAAAACTTTGTTAGCGACAATGGCAAAGTGGTATAAGTCTATCAGGTCCCATTGTTGTGCCCTTTTTTTTAGGAGAAAGGAGTGAAGTTATAAACAGCAGCATTTCTCCTATACTGGCTTCAGTGCTGTCATCTGAACATATTTTAAGGACTATGAAGGAGTCATGTGTTGTGTTCTAAATCTGCAGTTGTTCTTAAATGTATATTTGTATGCAAGTCTGTATTTTTGCTGGAGTGTTTTTCAAGGTAGCCATGGAACTACTCTGTCTGCAAAGGTTGAGGGGTTTTTTTTTTCATGCAAACCTTTTGACAGGTTTTCTAGTGAAGAACATATGCATGAAAATATAACAGTAAATAGTCATGCAGTTTTTTGTAGCAGTTTAAAAGACTGAAAAAAATGGCTTTGAGAGAAGAGATTCATTTTCTTAAGGGTACTTTAAAAGGTATTGGCAGTTTCTTCTCTCATTTCAGTCTTTGTCCTCCTGTTCTGACAGCTGCTGCTCAGCATTTTTCTTCTTCTGCTTAGTCTTGATAAGCAGTGGTGTTTTGTTTTGTTTTTGTTTTTGTTTTATTCCTGTTGGGCTTGAGCTGTAAACAGTTGGTACTTAAGAATATCATTAAGGCTGGTGGGGGAAGAAGCAGGTAATGCAGTGTATTTTGTTGGAGCTCTGATCTTATTGTAGATTTTTCACAAGACTCATGTCAGCTATATCCTCAGTGAAGGGGTAAAAGGCTAATTAGGCAAATACATCATTCAGTAGGGGTGGGTAAACCTGTCTGGAAAATTTAAACAAGATAACAAAGAGTGCTCCAAACTGAAGTTAAGCCAAACTCTTCTACATTGAAACCAAATCTAAAGGAGCTGTTCTGCTTACATTAACTTTCTGAAGCTCCATCCAGATTATACCTTTTGATAATCATATTGTCATCTTTCAACTCATGTGGGAAGCAGTAACAACATTTTAATAGTAGTTCTATTTCTTTTGTGTCTTTTATCTGTGGTTTATTCCCAGTGTGTTAGGTGGTAGCTGACATGACAGAACTGTTGCTTCATATAAAAATGTGGCTAAACAAATTGTTTTATAAGCAAAGCAATTTCTGAAATCAGGCTACGTACAAATCTTCTGCTGTGTCCCTAAGTTCTTATTCCACGATGTCCCCATTCCATTGCAGATGACGTTGTGTGCTTCCCCTGTACTCTTTTGCGTTTGATCTCTGTCTCTAAGCCACCCTCGTGATCCCCATATCTCACTGTGGTACGTGCCCAACTTCCTTCCCCTTCTCCTCTCCCTGTGCAAGACCAGACCACCACCTTTCCCTTCTCACCCCTCTTGGCTGCTGACAGGATCAATGGTTACCTCTGCTATTGAAGATGTGTAAGTACTGACCGTGTGGTAAGCTAAGAACTGCTAAGTTACAACTTTTCCATCAGTACCTGTGCTGATGAGGTTTCTTCCTTCCCATCAGACCCAGAGGGATATTCAAATATTCAGGAAAGTTGTAGGACCTAAGTACTTGTGAATTATCTCTCCTCCATCAAACTGGTTGTAACGGGCAAGTGAATCAAAAGTTTGTCAGGGGAGATGGGGATAAGCAGCATTCTGAAAGCCTCATTTCCTGGGGAGAGCACGCTAAACTTCAAGGAAAAGTATTTTGATAAAATTATGGAGAAGGAAACTGGTTTTGTGAGCATAACCTCTAATTTTTCCAGTGTATTAATAATAAAAACTGCAAGAAAACCAAGCATCTTCTACAATAAAATGTCAGGACTGTATTTCAGAAGATCTACTTGTATTAATACAAACATTCGATACTTTATTGTAGTGTGTTAAATACAGACATGTGTAATGCTTTCAGGTACATATTCATACCGTGTATGTTATAATTCACCTGTTAAAAATGGGAAATATCCCAAAGTACGGTAGTTACACTAAGCCAAAAATAATTTAATTGCACAGTTACTTCTGTTGTTATAGTATCAGTGAATAAAGTAATTATTTATGAAACATTTTTGCAGCAGATGACCAAAATGTTTTATTGCTCAATACCATTCATTGGATTAGGAAAATGGATTACAACTGTGAGTAATGAGTTCTTAAAGCCCCCAAATGATGTGATTTCTGTAAATGTCTGCTTGATGTCATTAACCTTAAGCATTCTGAGAAATAACTGACTCTGCAAGATTTGCCTTTACCTAATATTTTGTACTGAATTTACTCTGTGTGTTTATTAATATACATGTGAGATCTAACTGGAAGTCGCTTAAATGAATATGCTTGGTTTCGAAAAAGATGTAGGAACTAAAGAATTTCTATACTTGAGCAGATTACAAATCTGCTTAGACCTGTGTTTACACGGTCCTATTCATCAAGTGAAGAGTGATCTTGTAAAATAATAGCATGAGAAATGAAAAGATTGTATGTTTGAATGAGAGCATTACTTAATATAATCCTTATCTTATGTTTTCTTGCCAACACCACCACTTTTTAAGATTTTTGCCTGTAGTGATCTCTTACTCAGTGGAAGTTTAGCTCTGAAATCAGGGTGCAGCTGCCGTTATGAAGCCTTTGAATTAAGTCTCAGTGCCAGTCACTGGAGTGCTGTATTCTTTTCCAATGAACCTGTGGAGACTTCACGGCAGAACTAGTCCAGGAAAATTTACTTATTTCAATTTTATTTGTCTAAAATAGCAAATATGCCAGCAATAAACTATGAGTGAGATGTAGCACTGCCCCCACCTCCCCCGCCCTAGAACGTTGGAAACTTTTTTCTCAGATCTGAAGTGATAAATTATAACTTCAGTATTGGTCCAACTGGAAAACCAATCGTGTAGGTGTAAGGTCTCTGGCTGGGTGTCTGTTTTAAGGCACATGGTGAAAAATATGGGAAAGCAAAGCCTGAAGTATGGGGTTGGTAATTAAGTTTGTTAACAATGACAGTTCTGGGAAATTGTTTTAGGGGGTAAATGATCTGCAGTACCATCAAGCAGGGTATATAATTATAACTCTCTTACACATCTTTCTAGTTTGGTGTATCTTCCCTTCAGAATGCTTTTGCTGAATAGATGAACAACATTGCACTGAAAATAAGCCTTCAGGGGCTGGCTTGTAACTGTGTGTTGGCTTCAGCGGGCTAACTCACAAAACTGGTGCTGGGAAAGCTTGCTATGTGTATCCTGCTTTTAGACCAGCCTGCTACCGCTGTGTTGATTTGTTGGTGGTTTTGGTTCCAGTGTCTCACAGAGTAAGGTCAGACATGGGCAGCTTGGCTTGGAATGAAGACTCGTATTTTCTGTGTGCTTAATATCTCCCTTGACTCTGTAAATGGAAGGCTGCAACTTTAACTGCCAGAGAGCAGAAAAAGGAAATCTCAGTGTGCTAGCATCTTCCTTTTCTCTGAAACCCACTGTCTGTATCAACTACATTACACCCACAGATACAACAATTATGTAGAAGAAATAAACAGTATGAATGACAATGTGAGGAAGACAAAATCCTGTGTCATCTAGGCTACTGCAGCGTTTTCAGAAAATTTCTTCTGGACTTCTGTGAAGCAGGTCATCAGGTAATTCAAAGCAAAAATGGGGATTTGACAGCAACGTAAGAGGTGCAGATGATGGACAGGCTTCCCCCTCCCGCAGACATATGGAGTAAAGGGGTTGCTGTTGAGATGAGTGCTGCAGAGACAGAAGCCTCCTGTCTACCTTGTTGTCTCATCCCTTCGTTCCTGCCACTTACAGCAGCTGTGTGGCAGCCATCAAAATTATTATACTTTTGCTTCAGGGCCTACCAAACGTTTCTCTTGAGAGTCCTTGTTCTAAGGAAAAAACCCATCCCCATTTGCAGATTTCTATTTCTGACTCCTGAAGTTTGCTTTTGGCCTAGATTAATTTCTAGTCTTTGTTGTCCTACTAGTCAGATATTCTTCTTTGTACAGCTGAATGGGAAAGAACGGGAAGGAGTCTTTAAGTAACTTCCTGGATTTGCATGAGAAACCTAAATGAAGGGAAATATGCTCTTTCTGATGTTTTATGCAACAGCTGTACTAAAATCAGCATAGGGTGAGAAATGGATGTCCTACTTCTGGTTATCGATGTCCTCAGTAATGTTGTTCTATTTGTGCCCTTCTTTCATGGTTCCATTTTGCGGTGTGTGTTTGAAAGGTTTCAACTCCTGACAAGACAATGTATTATTTTCTTCCAAATTTCAGCCTCGATTACCTGGTGGTAATGGAATTAATAACAACAGAGTTCTACAATTTTTTAGGATCTTTTGTCTGATGATTTATTACACAGACTGAAAATATACAGTGAACTTCATGCAGATTTTATGTAAAGAAAGGGACTGAACTGAACAGATAAGATTTTATTGGGATGTCGTCAGACTGGGTTTAAATTCTGTACTTTTCTGATTGACAAATAGAAGTCAATGTAGCAGGAAGAAAGATAGTGAAGAGAAGTAAGATGGCGACCTGTCTTCTCAGGAAAAGCTATTGAATTGCTGCGGTTTACGGTACAATATTTTTAAAGTATTCAGAAATAGAACTGTTTGCCAGATCAGTATGATTGATTTGGAATTACTGACCTTTCCCTCATAAAGACTATCTGTTGTCTTTGCAAGCTTATTGGTGGAATATTTTTGCAAAGACTGGCATAATTTATGAGGGTTTATAGAGGTTTCGGTCTTTAGAACTTTTTTTCTCCTGAGTGATTTCTGTTCTCTTCTTAAATGGTTTCTAAAGATACCTCAAGTGAGGGATTCCTGACAACTAGCAGCTAGTATAACTTTTTACTGTGGTTACTTTTGTGCACCTATGGATGTATAATGACACATTTGAGTAGGTGGTTTAACACTTGTAGTTCGTTTCTTTTGGGTTCTAAATGTAATAGTCTTGTTTTAGCCATGACTTCATACTTTGATTTTTCCAAAATTAGTTTATAATTTTGTTTGTTTGTTTGGCTTTTTTGGTTTTTGAGCAGTATGAAAATCTCATCACAGAGTTCATGTAGGAGATAGAATCATAGAATGCTTTGGGTTGGAAGGGACCTTTAAAGATCATCTAGTCCAACCCCCCAGCCATGGGCAGGGACACCTTTCAGTAGATCATGTTGCTCAAAGCCCCATCCAACCTGACTTTGAACACTTCCAGTGATGGGGCATCCACAGCTTCTCTGCGCAACTTGTTCTAGTGTCTCACCATCCTCGCCGTAAAAAATTTCTTCCTTATGTCCAGTCTAAACCTACCATCTTTCAATTTAAAACCACTGCCCCTTGTCTTCTCACTACAGGCCTTGGTAAAAAAATCCATCTCCATCTTTCTTATAAGAACCCTTTATATATTGAAAGACCACAATAAAGTCTTCCTGGAGCCAGAGTGTGCTACTTATTTGAAGTGCAGAAGCATTATTCACAGGAAAAAAAAACCAAACCACTTTTAATTTAAAAAGTGGATACAGTCTACATTACAGTGCAGGGGAGTGCAGGCATTGTGATGGTTTTTCATAATGTACCGATCAGTATGTCCCATAGAGACACTGTAAATTACCAAAATATCGTGTGAAAGAGAAGTGTATTAATCTATTTGATTATTCTTTCAGTAAATCTACCTCTTTGAATACTGGTCGCAATTCCTTGAAGTTATAGTGTCTATGGTTACGATTTCCTTGGAACAATAAACAACGGTGACTGAATGGCTTTTCCAGCCAGAAACAAGATATATTATTGTGCATTCGTTTTCTTATTAGTAAGGCTGTTTCAAAGAAAGATCGAAACTCAATACTTACGTTAAAGTTGCAAAAATAGAAATAAAAGGTATGTTTTATGTTTCTTCCTATAAGAACTATGCTCTCAATGGCAAACACATGAAATATGTCCCCCCTACATATAGGAGTTGAAGTATCAGTTTCTTAACTAAAATATAAATGAAGCTCAAATGGGATGTGGGTTGTGAATTGTAGAAGACCAGTTTTAGGTTTGTGTTCACTCAGGCATGGTAAGTCTTGCTGTTCCAGCCTTATTACATAAAGAATGTCTAAGCTGTTGTGGAAGCTTAGTACAATCTAAACTGGATGAACAGGATGTAGTAAACAGATTACAGCGATGTTTATTGGTAATTCGTTCTGATGTGGGGTGTAAAGGAACCATTAAGTGGTGTATAAATAGGGTAAAATGAATAGGTGCTGTGCAGGGTTGAACAGTTTTCAAGTTAACTGAGCAATAACTCCAGAGATTTCTCTAAGGAGAAAAAAAAAAAGAGTCAGCTTTGCTTAAGTAAGATTGAGATAAATATGCTTTCAGTTTGGAAGGTATGTTTTCAGCAGGAAGGATTAAGTGGACTTGGCAGTTCCTTTGAGCTTGACACTGATATTGTAATGAGCTTTAAATAGTTGATTCCCAACACCTCCTGCTCCCTTTGCCCATGAGGTCAGCCCCAGGGTCAAACTGAATACCAGGAGGCTGGCTTCTCAGACCCTGAGGGACATGTCCCCAGGTAACACTCAGTCTTGAAAATCTGTCAGTTCATCATGACTCACTTGAAGTGCTACTAGCTGAAGAGAAAGCACAGATTACACCATTACCATCTGTTAGAAGCCTCCTGCTCCCTCCTGGCTGAGGCTTTGGTGTGTGAAGATGTGGATCAGGTTAGCAGGAAAGATGACATAGCAGAAGAGGATGGTGAGAAGATCTGCTTCTGCTTGGTGTGAAAAGCAGGTGACCAGACCACACAGTCCTTGTGCCATTTCAGTGACCTCCCATTTCATCACTTTTCTGTAACAGTATTATTTCTTAACAGCAAGTGCAACTTTCTCCTTACATATTTGCACCGTTTCTTTCCAGGGCACCCAAAATAATTTTAATTTCTGTGGTAAGAGTGTGGTGGGTTGCATTCTTTTTGTTTAGGAAAAGCCAACTGACCGCTTGAAGAATATAGAAGCAGAACTGGACTGGTACCTACAATATTTGAAAATAGATCAAAAAAAATCATCACGCTTGTCATACTTCAAGGACGTACAAGACATTGACACGTCTGCAGTGAGATCATTGTGTCTGACATGTTTGCAGATTTTTGTCAAGAAGGTGGGCAGAATCAACCAGAAAAGAGAAATACAATGAAAATATTTAAAACCAAATAAAGTAAATGCAAAATCATTCAAGTTAATGTAGAGAACAAACCTAAATGAAAATAGCTATTCTCAAAAAACTTTGAGCTAAGCACGAACCAGGCATTTTTATTTTGAAACAAATTCAAATCATTGCTATTATTTAGGAATAGTAATTCTGGAATAGTAAATTGAGATCATCTCCAGTGTGGTGAGAAGAGGTAGCTCTGAAGGCCTGTACTCGCAAGTTAAGGACCAGCAGTAACAGGTAGATATAACGTATGGGGAAGTGCAAGAGTACTACAAGGAAATACCACTTCCTGGGATGTCTATTTGTCAAATAAATAATTGTGACCTTATTTCTCATCAGTTGTCAGGGAATAGATTGGTTTTGAAGTCTGAATTAATATGTTATTTCTAATAGCTAAGTGACCGTATGGTTAGAATGCTGTAACCCATTCATGATACAGATGAGAGATGGGATCATAAAGTCCATAGGAACATTTTTACTACTGTAAGCAGCTTTGGGGTAGCTGGCTTTCAAAATTTCAACATTTTAAATGGGCCACTAGTAATACTTCTGCAACTATTTCATTGTTTAAGGAGAATCTTGTTCCAGGTCTGCAAAAAACCCCAAACAAGCAAACCTCCGTTCCCCTCAATATGGGAATCAAAGTGATCTGGAATACTGAATCTACTCCTTTATCCCAAGAGGACAACTTTCCTGGTTGACTGAGGCATTGGAGGGTTTGCACCACTTCTGTGACTGATTAGAACTAGAAATAGAAAAATTTCAAGCTTTGTGTCAATCATCTGTTTTGCAGCAATTTCATCCATACGTAGCGGCATCCGTTATTTTGTAGTTTTGCTTACATTGAGCCCTGCAGCATTTAACGAGCCGTGCTTGCCAGAGCACTCTGCCCCTGCAAGCGCCGAAGCACGTGCAGCTGCGCACTCTGCCTCTCCTTCTGCTCCAGGAGGTGTGAAGCCAAGTGCCCCGGGGGAGGCAGGGGGAACACCTCGGAACTGTCGTTCCCGTCTGGCGGGATGTTCTACCATCATTTCCTGCGCGTAAGAAGAGGAGCCTGCCCTCCTCTGCTTGCTTTCCGTCTTCTGTTGTGAGCAGGTCGGGGTGGGCTCAGAAGGGGCTCTGAAGTTACGGTGGAACATCCTGAGTTTTACTGTAATTTTGAACTTCTAATATTTGCTGAGACCAGTATAAAAGAAGTCAGTTTTAAAACTGGAACAAAGGCACTTTAAGTCAGTCTCTTTGGCACAACTCTCTGCAGGCTGTTCTTGCCAACGATTCCAGAGAGCATCTTTGCTGTTTTTAAATTTACAATAGAAACAATTTGTCAAGTTCAAGATTTTATGTAATTTACACAGAGGAGAATGTAGTTTATAAGGCTGACTGTAAAAGCAGTGTTCCTTACAGTTCCTAATACAGTATAATGAAAAATAACAAATGGTAGTAAATAGTTATTTGAAACCTACAACCAAAATTTCTGTGCTTCGTGTGTGTATGACAGAAGAGGTAGAAATGGTGTGACTTTGATATTTAATCTTTGGTTTTGATAGTTTGTCACACTAATTTTTCTTCAAGGATTACTTTTATTTTCCCGAAAAACACAGGTATGATATAACATGATACCCAAAGAGCACCCAATGTTTTTTTTCAGCGAGAACTTCCAGATGGTCAAAACCATGATTTTTTCATACCAAGGTGGGAAATGACAGTTTCACCTTTGCTGTCTATTTTCTTCCTGGTAGTATAGAATAAGAAGGGCTAAAGATGACTAAATTTGGGGTCTGTTTTTTAAACAGTGTAGGCACAAGTTCAGTGTTGGAAAAAAAATCCGCTGTTAAATTGGCATTTTTCAGTGATGAGTGATCTAGTTGGAGTTCTGCATTTCAGTTTTAACATCTACGCTTATTGTGTTGAGTATGTTCTGAGTTTGCTGAGGGTGCAACAGAGAACAGTTTTGTTTTGTTTTTCTTCTAAATTGCAGGCAATTTAGAAGTTAAATTACTGGACCAGAGCCTAAGTAAGAAATTCTGAATCCTGTGACAAGAACCAAAAGTTTGTCCCATGACCAATGTAACTACTTTTCAAGTCCTGTGTTAGGATTTTTTTTTGTGTGTGTTGTTTTAATAGAGATTATTTTTACCCAAACCCAATAGTTTGCAAAATAACAGGTGTTTTTGTCATGGAGTAAAAATAGCAGATTTTTTCCAGCACATTTTTAATCTTTTTTTCTCTGTACTAAAATGTTCTTTCAATGAAGAAAAATCCACCTCATTGCATCTTAGAATTGTGAGGAGGGTTCCTTCAGGCCATTTGAAGAGAATTTATGTCAGTTTGCCTCTGTGGAAGTGATACAGGCCTGTATGAATTGTCTTGAACTTCTTCTCATGTTGAGCTTGCAATTCAAAGATGGGAATATCTTTAGACATAGATTTTCCTGTTCAACACTGTGTTTTCTTATTTTTGTCCTTATTGTGCACAAGATTAAATATAAAAAACATTAATACAGTTCACTGATGTTTGCAAAAGCTTTCCTTATCGGTCACACATAATTCATAGTTAAATTTAAAGATATTTACAAATATTTTATACTTAAGTGTTCTTAATGGTAAAGCTTCTACTTTTCAGTATTACTTTCCATTTTACATGTTATAAGCTAAAAGTATCACCTGAATTTTGTGATGTCTTAAGCTGTTCTACCAGTCATTTTCACAAATGAACAAAAATAGAAAATGCTGTAAAAAAAGTGAAGTGAATTTTTGAGAATTGCTAGCTTGTACTTTTGTAATGTTTGTAAGTATTAAAATTTTTTTCTTTCTACTGGAGACAGATTTTTTTGAGATTTTAAAAATTAATTTAAAATAACATTGGTCAGCATTTTCTTTTCTATTTCTAAGTTTTACTAGATGCTCATGCAACTAGTACAAATATGGATTAAATTTAGTCGGGGGGAATAAATAGGAGCAAAATAAACTATATTATTATTATTAACATACTGAATTTTTAGTCATTAATATGGAATGGTTGGATTCATGTTAATCTCAAATGTCAGCAAGAAATGATTATCTTGAGCATTTCTGAATTCCACCTGGTGAAGTGAAAATTAACTCAGTTGTTCAGAGTGCACTTACCGAAACCTTACTACCCACACTGTTTGTTCTGAAACTCAAACTGAGTAGCAATCACTAGCAGAAGAGGTTGGTGGGTTTTTTACAGATGCACAACGGTTTCTTATCTTCATACATGCACATTTTCCTAGAGTCAGTCTGAAATTGAAGAATGACTTTTCTTTGTACTGTTTCATACTTAGAAGAGGTAATGTTTTAATTCCATGTTAAGTATATATAGCTTAGGTTCTTCTGGACCAATAATATTCAAATTTTCAGGCTGCTGAGTGGCTTCCACCTTCCACTGAAGCAAATGATTTGATGTAATGTAAGATGCTGGTGAGGAATGAAGAATAAATCTCTCCTTCTACTAATTTGCATTAATGTGTCACTGGGGCAGAATATTTTCCCCTGACCCATTATATATTTCTTAGGTCACTTCTTGTAAACAAGAAATGGTTTGAAAAGTGGCTCTGGAGAAAGCATTCTGGGATTTTGGCATTAGTGGCATAGTGCTACCGTGATAAAGTAGTGCTTTATGAAACATTCATAAAATTATGAAGTAATGCTTATATCGGTATATACTTTTTTAACCTGAGAGATTTTGTCATTTGGATAAGGGCAAATAATTTTTTTTTTAAATTATTTTTTTTATTTTCCTGCTTCATCTTCTGAAAAATCTTTGGGTATGTGTGTGTTTTAGGAGTCTGAAAGGAGAGTTCTGAAGGTTACGTTTAGCTCCAGAAAATGCTTTGCACTGATGGTGGTTATGCAAGCTCTTCTAGCTGCTCTTACCCTTCCAGGATGGCTTCTGCATGAATTCAGATAACCAGTTTGTGAAAATGGTGTAGTTGTGATCTATCTGGCCCTTGGTGCTCTGAGAAAAAAAGAGAAAAATTTCTGTTTTGATGACTTCCATTTAATGATTTCAGTGATGTGCCTGAATTTCAAGGAAATACAATAATTTATTAAACAGCAATCACTCGGAATCTGTAAAATATAAAGGACCATAGTAGCGACACTATGAGCCTTGTTTATATCTGATCTGGCAACTAAAGTACAAAATGTCCCAGTACTTCCATGCAAAGACTGGCGAGAGCTTAAACAGTGTGTTTGAAGAAGCAGTTGCACTGCACTTGCTAAAGGGTAAGCAGTCATTAGGCTGCCTGATCAATTAAATATAAATATTTTAAATAGATCAGTTGCACCGCTCGAATAACTGCAAAACATACTTCTCTGGACATCACGTATGTTGAGATGTGTAATTACCAGTACTATAACCAGTTGTAAATTCTCTTTTGCTAAATGATTTATTTAAAAGTTTGGCTTAGTTTTTTATTCTGTGTGGGTTTTGTTTTTTTTTTTTCCTCTCATTAAAAAGGTCAGGATTTCTTTCTTATAATGCAACTGGCACTTCATACCAAAACCAAAGCAGATGTCAAAAAATGCAGACTGACTTTTCTGGGTTCGTTTAGCTGAACAGACTACATAATTGTTGAGTGAGTAGCTACTGTTTAAGTTTCTTAGGAGATATTTGTTTGCAAGTTAGCATTACAGGGCTTATCAGCTTTGGAAGCTGCATGTCTTCTACGGCTGCTAAAAGCTGTGAGAGGAATCTGAAAGCTTTCAACAGCTTACACTGCTCCAGCTATTCTTGTAAATCCAGGCTGGATGAGCTGTGCATTACACGTGGGTCTTCTGACTTCTCGGGTGCTAGCACAGGAGAATTTCTATCAGGTGTCTTACATATCTTTGATTTTTACGTGTTCAACCCAGATGAGCCCTGCTTGTGTTTGGCTTATGAAAATAGAGTCTTACTTTGAATTTTCTAGTATATGAGTATTTTATGTATATATGTACATGTGGCGCTGATTCTGTAGTTGGGATCGGAGTATAACAGTTTTAAAATGTAAATTACGGGAACTTCCTACTTAACTCCTTCTAGAGAAGGTTTGTTATCTGGGATTAGTAGTCCTTAAATGAGAAGAGGATATTTTTAAAGCTGTGTTTGTGTTTTGGTCAAATATTTGGGACAGTCTTATTATAGTTTGTATATTTTCTTCGTCATAATTATGGAAAAAAACATGGTGGGGGATGAATTCAGACTGTGAGAACAGTCTGAGCACAAAAGTACACAAATGCAGTATTGGTTTAGCAGATCTAACATAGCATGTAATTAAATGATAATTTTACTGAGGTTGAAAGGGGTTTTGCAACTTAGGCGTCCACTGTTCTACCTCTTTAAAAAGCAGATGAATTACTTAAAAAGACTGTGTGGCCCTTCTACTTTTCAAGGCTCTGTAAAACATTTTTTTCAGAAAACATTTACTTTTGAAACTTTCTTCTCAGGCAGAAAATCTGTTCTTATATTACGGAAAGGTTTGCCATGACAGATGCATTTGGATGAATTCAGACTAGTAAAGTTACTTGAGAAAATGTTTGATTTGATACTAACCAAACTGCATTATGGACATTGGACAATCTTACAGATAAAAGAAATGGGTGTAGATTATAGAGACTATGAAATAGATTCAGTTTGTTCCCATTTTATTCCTTTGTATTATTCTGCCTTGAAAATTGCTAACAGCAAGTGATTAATAAAATATAACGAAGATATCATTAGGTCAAATTTTGGGGCCTGCCCCTTAATGGGTTCAAACTGATACATTGCTAGAAACTGTTTTGTCTTGCTTATGCACCTAAGTTTATGACAAAAAAAAATTTCTCCCCAAGCCGTATTCTCACGTAACATCTATTGGTTCAGTTCCTAATCATCACAGGGAGCAGGGGAGAATACTGCTACCTGCCCTTCTGCATGTTTTCAAACTACTGCAAAGAAGTTGCTGTTGCCGCAGGTGTGGCCGTTCAGTGAATACCTCCTCATACCACTGACTTTGGGGGCATCGTCCGTGATGCGAAATATATTCAACCTGCATAAAGATGTAGGGTTTTTAACATTTGTGTTTGTACGTTAATTTGTGTTATAGTGACAGTCAACACTGTATTATAGGTTTTTGCAACTGTCTTTAAAGTCCGGAGACACAGTGGCTGTCTTGCACTTACCAGTTACCTTTGGGGCAGTAAGTTGACACCTTCATAAAATATTACTGCTCAGTTGCTATCTATACATCTAAAAAATGTGCTGCAGTGGTACGTCTTAAGTACTGCTGCAATAGCACAAAAAATCTGTGGAGTTGAGTTTGTTTTTACCTTTCTGTAGATGAGGTCAAATTTCCTTTACATGTGCAGGTTCTGTAGCACATTGTTTCGGGGAGATGTCTAGATGTCTGTGAAATACTGAGGTACAACAGACACTCGTTTATTAGATGCAGAGCTAGGAGGTGATTTTTCATAAGGTCACTAGCTTCTGTGGTGCCTACCTAGTAGCTTTTTTCATAATTCATAGTTCTTGCACCCTTTTCAACTCTGCTTGCAGAGAATTGGTGTAAGCAAAATTATTCAGAAGATGAGAAATGGAAGATCTGATATAAAGGTCACCTCTGAAGCTGTAAAGCATACAATCGTATTGATTTTATCAAACCCACTTTTTTATTTCAGGCTGTTGGTAGAGAGTTTTTGTTTAAAAATCCTGGTTTCTTTTAAATGTTCTTTTAAATGAGCTGTTTTGTTCTTAAATTTGAAACCACATAGCTAAATTTGTGGAAATACCGGTAAAGGTGGCCTCCATTTTCTATTACCCTTTGCCAAATTCATTGCTTCCTAGTTTTGTGATTCATTTAGTTCTTACTTCTCCCACGTATTTTTTTGAATGAGACTGTACATTTTAAAATGTTGCTGAAAATGGCCTTCTGATTTCCTATAAAGAAAAACCAAATTCAAAAGTTGAAAGTATTTTATGGCTTGAGAAACTAGTGGTGTTTGTGCCCTTCCCCCAAGCAACAGGACCCCCCCCGCTGGCCTTCCATCATCTCCATTCTTCTTTATTCGTTCCTTGAAATTATACTCTCTCCTTTAACCTTGTATATATGCCTTGATACAATGATCTGTCATATTGTATAGACTTACTGTATCTTATCTTATGTAGACCTCTTAAAATAATCCGGTGCTATTGTTACAGATTTCCTACAAACTACTTGGACAAGAAACAATATTCTATCTGTTACAAAAGTTATCTAGGCCAGTAACTTAAATTTATGTACAGGAAAATGTATATATATCTGGCTAACAAAGATGATTTTTATAATCTAATGTGAAGATAACATTCAGTTACTCTAAGCTTCATGCAAATTTTAGAGCAGTGGCAAAAGTGACTTTCCTAAAGTAATACCTTGGAATGGTCTTGAATGTCCAGTTCCTACCCTGTGAGCGAAACTTCTGTCATTTTGTTTCTATAATTTTTAAGCACCCACCGGTGTAGATTTTTGGCTTTTTGAGTTGATCACAGTAGTAATAAATAAATAAATACTTCCCACCCCAATTGACATTTTTTTCTCTATCAGTGTAGATAAAACAATTTCAGAGTTATTCAGGATGGAAAGTATCGTTAAGGTAAGGTAAATAAGTTACTTTAACTCTTAAATTTAGACTCCTCTGCTCAGGTTCAGAATGGCTACTAGTGAACACTTCTGTTCTTGAAAATGGGGATTACATGAAAAACTATTTATTTGTATAAACGTTATAGTGCCAACAGTGTTTGCTTTGAAGTGACAGTTACCTTTTGCCAGTGTGGGAGCAACTACTGATACGCTCTTCCCCCCGCTAACTCCAACGACTCATTGTTCAGATGTATGGACACAGTTGCATTTTTGGCTGACTGTGCTTAGTGCACTATGTACTTTTGCAGGTCACAGTGCCATTTGGGCTTTGAATAATTGTGTAATGTATTTATTGGTTACTTTTTGTCTGCTCTAAATAGGCTCCATAGTATGCTGTACAATATGTGCAAATCCTTGATAAATCAAAGAGTTACTTTTCAGCAAAACCAGTTAGAAATGAACTATAAGTTTTGCTGCGTGGAGTGAGCGGAGCTTCTTATGGATGCATGGAAATGCGTTGCTGAGCAAACGGCTTTAATTAACAGAATATGCTGTAATTTTAGAAATTGGGTTGGAGTGTAAGTAGCTATGAGACAGAATTGTAAGTATATTTCAGGATACACCTGTATTTTTAATGCTTGGTCACGTCAATGTAGAATACTTGCAGGACACCAGTAAAAAAATGTGCTTAATGTGTATTTTAATTTTGCCATTTAAAAGGCAGACTTGCTATAACATTCTGGACTTGTAAGAATATGAAACCCAGCAATTTATTACAGTTTCAGTGCTTTCTTGCTCAAGTTCTTGTTTGGACATGAAATATGAATAAAAGTCCATGATTTTTAAATAGGTACTTAGGCTGAGTCCTAACAAATAGATATTTAACTTATTTATCACTTTGAGTTAAGAAATGAGTCATCTTACTAACAGCAATTTCTTCTCAATACTTAAGAAAAATATTTTATGGATGTTGCACATACTGCTTTCTTTTTAAGATATAATTTGTTTTATTTTGGATCATTTGCATGCCTCGAATGTACATTTATAACAGGTTGTATAGTGCCATATTTTGTTTCTGTAATATTTTCAAGTGTTTGAATTACCTAGATTTTAACAATTTATTTTAGTAGTTGGGTGAAGCTATCTCTAGCGTTTTTTTTGGAGTCTCTTTTTACACTCATAAACCCAAGAATCTGGGACTGTTTGTTCTTCACCTCAGCTGTCTGTTATGGAGGGTCTGTCCATGTGAAATACTACTTTAAATTCTGATTGGTCAAGAACCCATTAACTCATAGAATTTGATCTGCTAAGGTAAAATTCCAACAATCCTAATTTTTAAATACAACAGTATAATTCTTCTAGACTGTATCATGAATATTTATTAGGCCTATAGGAGAAAATGTTATGTTTTACAGATACAAAGATCTGTAATGGAAAGGAATCAGCAGTTAGTTTCATCACCTTTTCATAGTGTGACAGTGATAAACATAATTAGCACCATTAAAATATAGTAACTTTTACTGAGATAATTGGAGGATCTAGTTGACGGTATAGAATGTTTATCTATGAGAAATTAACAGGGTTTGAAAGCTTAGTCTTTAATGTTAAAACAGTATGATGTGATTGTTCTGTAGAACTGAACCTCTTCTGGGCGCATGCAGATGCACTAGTCAATTTGTTGTTCAGGTGCATTCTAACGTGAGGAGAAACAAGGAGTAAATGATGGATGTTTAGAACAGACATATAACCAATATGAACTTTCTGTGTGTGCGTATAAATATCCATCTATATATTGTCTCTCCCATAAAAAATATTGTGGGTGGTTTGGTTTTTGTTTTTTTTTTTAATGTGGATTACTACTACTTGGCTCACTTATTTTTGTGTGGATGTCTTTTAAAATTGAAGCTATTAAGAACTTTCCCTTTTCTCCTTTCCTTTATTTCCTCCAAGCTTTAAGTTGAGAATAATAGTTCAATATATTTGTATTCATCATGGAAAAAACCTGTTACAGTTCCATTTAGTCAGGTTTGACCAAAATAGAGAGCTAGGCTTACACATGGTGTCGAAACATCTGAAGAGAATCTGAGAAATAGGAACAATGACTTAGTTGCCTCCCCTCTTTCGTAATGTTTTAGTGGTTGAGGGATTCAGAGTGAGGGAGGCTGGGATTTGGTTTCATCTTCTGCTTGATCACGTTTAATCCACTACCTCTTATTTCCTAGAATATTTCCATAACAGGTAACTCGTGTGGTGTTCTGGGTTGGGTGTGAAGACTTTCTTTGCTACTAGTCTTCCATTTCATATAAAATACTTAAATAAATAAGTGCAAATTGGCAGCAGTGGTTGGAACTCTAATAGCTTCCTGCCTTTTCAGTAGCATTTCCTAATAGTGGTTTTTGAAAGTCATTATTTCTGGTTTAAGTGCTTCTAACTTCAGTGGATCTTGTTTTGCTTAATTTTGCACATGCTTATGTTTGTTTTGTGAGTAAAGAGCTGCCTTCTCCCTGGCTCAATAGCCTGAGGTGTGCACAAAGCCCAGGCTTTATTTTCTTGAGTAGGCATGGTGCGTTAAAAAATTAGGAACACAGGAACTGACAGGGCAAATGAATCCCGCGGTCCCCTTTCTTTGTTGTCTTCTACTGAAAACTAGTGAATTCCGCAAGAGACAGTTTAAATTATCTGGAATGGACAACTGTAGAAACGTAATTCTATTTTTCAAGATTTGTTAATCAAAAAAAGCAACTACCTACTCCTGTTCCCTCCTCCGTGTTTTGTGTTGCCCTGCGCTGTGTATTTTGCTTTCAGGAGTGCGGTGCTTCTCTTGCCTTTCTTCCCCAAGACGGTGTGCAGTCGGCTGGGAAGGGGGAGAGGGAGAGAGAAGGGAGGAGAGAGAGAAATCTATAGGGGGTGGAGAGAAAGTGCTCCCCTTAAAGAAAGGTGTGTCCTTCCTAACACATGTTCAGACCACTCTGGAGTTAGTCTTAGGTAAGTACATCGTAGTACGGTCATTTGTGCCTTCTTGCTGTCATGGGGAGCTGTGTCTCACTTGCATAATTTATCTCTTGGTTCAGTAATACAATCCCAGTGGCTGGAGAATTTCAGGTACGGGAGACTAATGCTTTTAATGGTAACTTTCTTGCTATGCTTTGCTATCCGTCAGGATGATTTTATGCTGTCGAAACAATATTTTGTGTTCTGAGGGAGGGTGCACAAGCGGTGTGTATAACAAGTAGCAACTTGAGTTACTTTTAAGTCATAAGGTGGATATGTGGGCTTGTAAGAGAGAGAATGTCCATTATTAGTTTGCACAGCCAGAAGGCAAATGATGATAATTGCTTTGAAAACATCCCCTACGTTTTAATTTTAGAAAGTATGATCATAGAAATGATTCATTATAATAGAACCATGTATGTAGAAGAAAAACTAAACTATTACTATTTTTGCAGGATTTATTACCTAGTGATGATGTTGTACCTGAAATGTTAATCAGCTGCTTATATTCTCATTAACAGTTGTCACACAGTGTACTTTTTAGCTCATTACAAATGCAATGTTTTGGGACGAATTTAATAGATAACAGTAAATGTTCAATATTACAAGAAAATATTTGGAAAGAAAAAAAGCAGCTTACTAATGAACTTTATATAAAAACGCTTGTACTTTGCATAGATTTCTATATTGAAAATTTACATCCTTTCTATTTAAACATAATCTTTTACAAATGCATGCAGGACCAGATTTTGCCTCGTCAGAATTTCACATGCACTGTTGTTTCATTCTTTTCTTACTTTCAGACCCATATAATAGCTGTGAATTTTATTTGTCTTTAACTGGAGCTTAGACACCAATAAGCACAATATTCAAATATTTGTTTTGGAGGTTACAATATTTGTTTCTGAACAAACTAAACCTGTTAAATGAGTAAAATTAGACTCACTGTTTTAGTAGAACATGGAATGCATCACTATTCCTGCTCTTTATTGGAAGCAGGAGTAGAGGAAAACAGATTACAGAATTATTTTTGATAAAATATAGCAACATTTTGCAAGTTGTCATGTTTTATGTAGTCAAATTTTGCTTATCCTTGAATTTTGAATAGATTCACAGTGCAGTTGTAGCTGAAATCCAAATGGTACTGAATGTCTGGATAGGGTGATATATTTGGATTTGCAAATACTTATATGAAATTTATAACTTCTCTGAAAGGAATTAGCTGAAAAGGGATTCTAAAAGAGACTTTTTTTTTTTTTTTTTTTAAGGATTCAAGTTGCATCTGAAATATTGGCAGACAATCTGCCATTCATCAATTTAGCTAGAAATGTATCTAAGAGCAAAGCTTTTTTTCATCCCCTCCGAGAGAGACAATCCATACTTTAAAAAATGTTCATATGTGGGCAAGTCTGTAAAACTGAATTCTGCCTGTAAATACCCAAAGTTGGTAAAGCATGGTTATGTAACTAGCATTGCATAATAATGCATTTAATGATATTCTAATAGGAGTTTACTTTTATCACTGTTTCTTTAGGAGAAAAGGTTGCAGAGATGTGACTAATTACCCTCCTTCTTTAAGGTTATCAGATGTCCTAATTTCAAGGAGTGTCCTTGCTAACAGGGACAACCCTGGAATCTTGGAGGCTTTATTGAAAATGGGGCAATGTTCTAATTTCAGAAAAATCCCATGTCAGCCAGATACCTGAGCAACTCCAGAGCCTCACGGAGACTCTGAGGGCACCGCATCTGTCTGGGGTAGTACCAGTACTTGTCTCTCATCTTACGAGAAAAAGATGTGAAATACAGGGCTGCTACAGCACCCGGCTGTCCCATTTCTGGGGACAAGCACTAGTACAGATAGAAAAATCTTCCTAGTCTTAGAAGTAAAGGAAAGAAATTGTGTTTTCTCTTTAGAAGTGTGTTCAGTTTTTCCTTTCTGTAACTTCCCTGTAGCTACAAAGCTGATAACTAGTCATGAGAATGGGTCAGCCAAATTGGGTTCATTGTCCCTTGCCATTTGAATGGAAAGACCAGGCAGCAGATGATGGAGCATTGGAAGGAATTTCCACAGAGGTTGAAGCTAAATTTAAAGGAGGAGCAGCTCCCTGCACTCTCTGTTCTCAGGCAGCTGTCAAAAGAAAAAAGTGGGTTTAAGGAGCATTCAGATTTGTTTGACTACTTTGTTATCTCTGTACTCAAACTCAGACTATTTCATATGTATTTTAAAATAGGGAAGTCCTGGGATTCTATAAGAGGTTACCCAAGTACAACATAGAGAAATCTGTGCCTTCTGGAGGAAAGATTGAAACCTGAATTTACTCTGTATTTTAAATATGTGCTAAGACATCTCTGATTGCATATATATCCAAAGGTTTCTTCTATGGAAGAGATCACTGTGATACCTCAGTTCTGCCCATCTAGAATAGGTATGCATGTAAGGCCCTTATTGGATTTCACTGAAGTTTCCTATACCTGAGAAAATACTGTGTAATTATATATTTTGTTTTAATAAAAGCTTTCTAGTTTTCCTAGCACAGAGACCTTAATAAATTTGAGGACTTAAACAGGAAGCTGTTAAAATGTTAAACTCCTTCACTCTCCTCAAAATTTTGGGGAGTGATTGCTCCCCAGTCTTTATGGCATCTAGTAGGACTTTCGCATATTGGGTTCTATAGTTGCCTAGGTAGGCAACTCTCTTGTAAATGTAAATGGCTTAGTAGGGTATTTAAATACACAGTCCTCGCATTCGGCCCTGTAATCTAATGTGTAAACTAAATAGGAAACTGCATGCATTTTTCATGTATGGTGGTGTGTCAGGGCACACGGGAAAACTTTCCTTTGTTGGGTTTGGGGTTTTAAAATGTATCATCACAAACGCATACATGCTGTTTGTCTTCCCATTAGAGTGGCAACTGTTTTTTAAAAGAAACAATTATAGGTACTGTAGCTTTATTTTGTAACAGTATAAATACTTGGTGTCCATTTAGCAATACCTGAATGAGTTTAAAAGAATGTAGTTTTTTACTTACAACAGCTGACTCTTACCTGGGTAAGTGACAGTTCTAGTATTTCATTACTTCCCCTTCTGTCATTTTGCAGTATAAAATTTCATGCATCTGCCAGCTCAGTTTCGTTTCTTTGTTGGAAAGATTTCGTTTACTCCCACTTCTTGTAATTAGAATAATGATGCAAAATTTTCTCAAGGTTAAGAAAACTGCTAGAGCCACAAAATGGAACATGAGCAAGCTGTAATTGCCTAGTTTCTTAAGTGAAGGTATGAAACTCCCAAAGAATTATGATAGCCTTTTGTGGGGAAGGTATACTGTTAGTATCAAGGGAAATGTCAGTTCTTAACAGTTGCTGCTAATTAAGGGCCGAGGCTTCCGCTGAGGTGAAGGAATGATTTTGCTTAAGTGTTGGAGCCCATGTGCACCAGTAAAAGCATCAGTGGAACAATTTGTAAGCTATTTAATGTTGTAAAAATCAACTGAAAAGAGTGTTTGCATTTTTCTTTATTAATTAAATAGGGAACATTTCAATGATAATGCATCATGTGGATCAAGTCCTACAGTTCTCATTGCTGCTAATGGGATTTGTAAGTGTTGCAAAATCCATATGCATCATAACAGAAAATTTGTTTCAGAGTGCCTTAGAAAGCTGTTTAGTCATTATTTCTGAAACTTTGGGTGACTTTAAGTTGCCCAAATCCAAACTTAATTGGATTTGCCTTTAAAAGACTACTGCTCTGAACTCCACTGCCCAATCATTTCATCTGAATATACATAGATATTTGGTTAGCAGGTTGTAAATTTTAAAATGCTGTAAGTGTTCCTGAATCACCATATAGTCAGACAGCTGCATTCTCGGTAACAAATGCCTTTTTCATTTTTGCTGGTTCTGTCTAGGTGAGCTGTAAATGATGTTCACATTTGGACAAGACAGCCAAACTACTCTGTGCCTGGCAAGTTTTGGCAATATATAGGTATCCGAGAAGCAGAAGTGAGGATGCTTGTTTGTAACATGAGAAGGCATGGGAAAGCCATGCTACAAAGCTGTATCGATAGATTTTCTTTCATCTGAATTCCACGGTGAAGGCCTGTATCAATACTAGTCTTTCCCTATCTTCTCTGTTGGGTCACAGTTATTGGGAAAAGGTTTAAGAGCTTCTGCTCTCTTCAGACACTTCATGACTCCTTCGTTCTCCAGTTTTTCTGCTTGTCTGTGTTCCTTGACACACGGTATGACAGCAGTGCCTCCACTGGTGCCACTGACAGTCCCCGTCTTCCCTTTTCCACAAACGACATCTCCAAGGGTTCTACAGAGTTGCATCACTCCTGCTGAGTATGAGATAATGCTGTAAGACATTTAACAGCTAAATTAACATCCTTTTCTGTGCTAAGAGATGCTACCACTTATTATCTGTGCTGCTGACTGCCTCCGTGTTGCTTTTTCTAGATGTGTGCTGATTTTATTTTGGTTAAACATCAGAGAGACTGACTTCATGCACAAGTTCTCTCTTTCTTAACATTGTGGCTCCACTGAAGTACTAATTGATTTGGTCCTTTGTTTGTCCACCACTTTACATGATTCCTACCTACCTCTTAGTGCATATTCAGACCTTTCCCCAGCAGTGCCCCTCTGGATAAATTTCAGTTTTTGGAAAGTTAGTTGAGTTAATAATCTCTGAATGCTGCTCTGATATGCTTTTGTTTGTCTGTATATGCCTTTACCAAAGCCTCATTTTTCAAATTTTATTTATGAAACAAAGGTATAGATGATTAAAACTAATGATCTGATAGTGTCTTACTTTGACCCTAAATGTTCATGTTCAGTTTTGGGTATTGCATTCTCTCATATACTGTAAAACCTCCAATATAGCAGAAATCAATATACCTCTGAATATTTTTGGGATTTATACAACCTGCTAAAGCTAGTAAACAGTTGGGGTTTTTTCTGACAATCAAATTTAATTATTTTTAGCAAGGCTGGCTTGATAGCATTGGGAATGAAGATTTGTAAATGTCTCAAACTCCTTCACCGATGGGAGTTACGTCCCTCAATTCCAATATTTTGTGGACTGAAGGAAAACAGTTTTTAAAACAATCTCTCCTTATGTGGCTAATCCTGTATGTAGGAAACATAGTTAATCTTTATTTGCAACATTTGACCTTGAGGTTCAAATATGTCTCTGAAAATCCACTCTGGGTTTAGTTTTTTGATCAAATGGATGTGCTTCATTACATTTAAAATGGTGGTTCCCCCCCCCCAGTGCCAATTGTGAAAATTTATCCTTGATTCTGAAAATGAAGTTCTATTCCCAATGACTTTGACAAATTATATCCAAACTCTTCACTTAGTCTCAGTGGTATTGTATAAATGATGGCATTGTATAAGCAATGAAAGCGATTTGGTATGGCAGGTAGAACTTAAATGCTATGTCTATGATGCTTGAGCCAAAATCTGGTCACTAAAACTTTTTAATAACTGTCAACTCCACTCTTTTTAACTTCCTCCCTCTGCTTAAAACTTGTGAAATTGCATCTGGAGTGTTGTGACCGGTCTCAGTCTCCCCAGTACAGGGCAGACGCTGACAACTGGGGGAAGTCCAGTGAAGGGCCACCAAGGTAGGGAGCACGTGGCATACCAGGAGAGGCTGAGCGAGCTGGGGTGGTTCAGTCTGGAGAAGAGGTGGCTTAGGTGGATTTAGTTTTATTGCTTTCTTCAGTTAGCCAGTGGAGGGTTATAAAAGAAGGCAGAGTCAGACTCATCTCTGAGGTACACAGCAAAAGGATATGAGGTAATACATGTAAGTTGCAGTACGGGAATTTCTGGTTAAATATAAAGAACTTTCTCACTAGGAGGATGTTCCAACATGGGAACAGTGGCACAGACAGGGGTGGGAATCTCCATCCTTGGGGATATTCAGAGCTCGGCTGGCCACGACCCTGAGCAGGCTGTTCCACATTTGAAGTTGGCAGTGAGTTGGACTAGGTGACCTTCAAAGATCCTTTCCAACCTAAATTATCCTATGGTTTTGTTAAGAAGGTAAAAAAGAGAGAGATACATTTGATTTGAAGTTAATTTTCAAAGTAGAAATGCATGGAAGTCTGAGCCTGCGTTTTCGTGAGTCACGTACAACTCTTAGTCTGATGGGACCTCTATACGTGTTGTGGTGTGGAGCCAATGGGTCCTCTGGCAGTCTTGGAACACTGATTTGAAATGGCAGTTCGTGCTGAACAGTTATTATGGGAGGTTATGCTTTCAGTGTGGCTGACTTGCCATCCTTTTTGATGTTTTTATATTTTTACATGACAGATTTGTGATTCTCTGTTGTTCTCTCTAATTGATTCCAAGTGGAATTCATACAGGTAAGAGCGGAAGTTGCAGAAACAGGAGAGGAGGAGTGAAAGCGGCACAATCTTGTCCTGTGTAGGGAATGCAAAAAACACTACAGGTGTAGTGCCCAAGTTCTTCCGTTTTAGAAATTATTATGGAGTTTCTTGCAACAGTGGTAAGTGACCTGCCCCAAATTTCTAGATTAGTTTTCCATTTACTGTGTGAAACTATATAAAATTTAGGGTAATAAAGAAAAAATATTGACTTAATCTTGACTGCTTGAGTCAGTGTACTTCTTGCTATGCAAGAAGTTTGACACTTGTTTCTGCAGTGTTATTACAGAGCTTCTTAATTAATGTTTCTGTTGTTAAAGCACCCTTCCTGGAAGTGTCACCTTCCTTTAGGTGAATTATGCTGCAGTGGGATTAATGAGGGATGCACCGTAAAATAGTAAACAATACATGTGATAATCATCTTGATAACGGCCTATATCTGAGGGGGAACTGTGGAAAAAGAAGAAAATGAGCTATGATAAAACTTATACTCAATTAACATGAAGGTTAAATGCAGGTTAAATTCTAAAATGCAGGGTGGGCTGATTAAGGTTACAGGGATAAAAACTAGTAGGTAACTGCTACTCCCTCCCTTGTTAAAAGGAAAATTGCTAGGGGAAGTCTCACTATAATTCTGTGGCCTTACAGATGCCTCGGTTCATCCTTCAAAGGCCTTAGTGGCTAGGATTGACAGGCAGAGCAGAGGTAGAGATTAGCCAGCCTAGGTCGGAGTGGGATCAGAGTGCAGGTCGGTTCTGAAGCCAGAGATCTGGCAGTCAAGAGACTTCTGTCCTAGTCTCAGGGTGTGGGGGGAAAAAAAGGGGGGGGGGGGGGATTAAAATAAATCATTGTTTACAGAGGCAGCTTGCTGGCAGAGTGAGATACACCTTCAGACAGGAGCTTTCCAAGACTTTTAGCATATAATTGTTAAAGGGGAATTTTAGCTGGATAAAGCCTGAAATATTTGAACTGCACTAACAGCAGATGCTCACTTATCCTCCTGTTAAGTATCTGTGAAGTGCTATGTTGGGGTTACTCTTTCTCTGACAAGATTTTTTTTAAACGAGTCTTTCAGTAGAACTCCTTTCACTACCATTGTAGTGTTTGCAAATGTACCTTACGTAATGGTCCTTCCTTCTGTGAAAGTTGAAAAGCCTAAAATACTGCTGTTCCTGCTAGATAAGTAATTTGATTTTGAAATTTTGACCCTTATTTGAAGAGTTTTTGTAGCATTCCTTTTCAATATTTTATTCTGATAGTGGATTTGCAGGTACCTAAGTTGGACTATAGTTCTTATTCCCAATGCATAAACTAAGACGTTACAGAACACTTGCTTACAAATAGAAATTTTCTTGATGTAAAGCTGCTGGTTAATGCACTGCTAAACACATGACCTCATGTCTAAAAGTGTCTTGGAATGTTAAGTCTGGGAGAGAATTTTAAACAATTAGAGTCAATTCCCTGTAAGAAGGAGGCATAGCTCTCAGGCCATAATCCAAAATGGAAATCTATGTAATTTAAATAAGAACCTGGGGATAAGACACAGAAGGTTGTGAACATCAGTAATGCTGAGTGAATTATTTAGGATGGCATGGGAAATAAAAAGATTATAGAGGTAAGAAGCAGAACTAGAGTCTGAAATGTGTCTATATCAGCAAGTCATTTGATGCATTAGGAGCAGATCAATAGCTTGAAGCAATCAGCGTTGAGGCCCCTGTATCTATGCAGGTTTTATGTTGAACTAGATTTAGTCTGAGCCTTTGGACTGGAAGTGCTCACTACATGTGACTGAAAGCTTTCCAAAGACCTGGGATTGTTTCAGATCTCTATGTGCTGAATGCTTTTGGTGTGAACCTGCACTGGGGCTTCCGCTTTGTTTCCTCCAAAAGAAATTTAGTTCATGAGCACCAAAGCTGTTCTGCAAACTGAACTAACACACTATAAAAAGGGATGGTTGTAGGAGTTGCTTCAAGACTGCAGCGTTGCTCAAAACCAAAATGGGAATGTAGGGCATAGCAATGTCATCTGGCTGTGGAGCCTGTTGTAAAAATATATCATCTTATCCTCTGATGAGGAAGCAGAGGTCCTTCTCTCTGAAAGTAGAATTTATCAAAATGAACTCTATTGGCTTAAATCCATTTTCTTTGAAGTTGATGGTAAAGCTTCAACTGATGTAAATGGGAGTAGAATTAGGCCAACACTGATCACTTAAGGGAAATCAAAATCTAGGCTAGAGAAAAGGCAAAGATCAACTCTGCACAGATACAGAAATAGTTTCTGTGTGTTATTCCACTGGTGACTCCTGTGTGCTTTAGTATGAGTTGGAGGGCTCATTTCTAGGGCAAATGTCACTTAAATCATTGTACCAAGTTTTAACGCCAAGCTAGTGGTTATCAGCTGGTAAGATGCAGCTGTCGCGCAGTTCTAGCTGCAGCACAGCATTTCTGCCTATGGACATTTGCTTTCAGACATTGTTAGACCTGTGAAACACTGCATGTAATGGTATGGTATACTTTGATAAGCCCTTTTCCACCACTGAATCTTTACTCTTTGTGTTACTATTCTGCAGACTTTCTTGACAATTTGTGAGTGAGGACAAGTGATTCAAAATGAAATTCTTTCAGATTTGTAGTGCTGAGATACTAAATGGCTTAAGTGAAAATGGACTGAAAGACTTTGGAAAATGGATACACCGGGAACATTACTCTACTTTTTACTGTGCCATCTGTGATAACGATGTTCAAATCTCTACAGGAGGATGCCACCTGTAATCTGCATAGCTTTTTTTTTTTTTTTTTTTTTTCCTGTACTGTGAATAGCGATGCTAGTACAAAGAAATCCGTGTTTTGGTAGTCAGTCCTATGGTGCTGCAGACTTTAACTCCTTTTCACTCACTGATTTGTTCCTTATTTCCTTTTCATAGCAGAGAGGCATGTATCACTGGAGTAAAAGAAAATAGGCTATTTAAGAGGTTTTCTGTATCTGCGTGCTGGGATTTCATTCTGGTGCATGAAATGTCTTATGCAATAGAAATTTAGCTCTGGTTATAATGTGACTCTGGCAAAAAAATCTGTCAAAAGAAATGACAAATGCACCAGAGTTTCTTACGCAATTAAAATGGCAACTTATCTTTGCGTGATTCATGTTTCTTCCTTTCAAACTGGTGAGCTATTCTGAAAAGGAAAATCTCGCATCTTTTGGTCCCCTGGCTTCTGTGCATCTCTGATTCGGGTGCATCTTTACACTGATAGAACCCTGGGGATGTTTTAATCATAAGAGAATAAGCACTTTGCAATTCCAGCATGACTTCCTGTCTACTCTGAACTGCATCCTCAATTATATTAATCTGACTGTTGCCTATTTAGGCATCGTACTACGTCTTGAATGACAGTGGGGTAAACAGATTCAGAAAATAAGCTGTCGTTCCTGTGTGCTTGCAAGTGGCAGATCAGGTCAACCAGAGAAACAGATAAACAGGAGCATACACACAGATTTTCTTGTGTCATTGCGTTTTGACTGTGATGTAAATGAAGAGCGTGAGTACACAGAGTGCTACAAGAATGTTTTTCAGTCTGTTAAAATGAGGTGTACGCGCTTTTGACAGTCGCAGGAAGGCACTGGGGAAATGCAGCTTTAGAAAAATGGTTAAATAAGTTTAGATGATAGATGTACATTTTTACTATCTGTATAATTTCTTGAAGGTCACTTGAGTTGCTGTTACAGAAATGGAAATGGGTCTGTTCTAGTCATTGTATTTCCACAGGTGCAGACTCCCAAGTGCTAAAAATAATTTTTGCCAGTGGGAATGTAGGTATTTTTTAAAATGGTTATGCTAGAACTTGGTAAGTTTTGTTCCTGCAAGAAGTTACAAAAAGCAAGATAAACATCAGGTTATTAAGGAACACATCTGAGGAAATATTTTCTGTTCATTTTCAAAGGCGGCAAAACAATAGACACACGAACATATGTGAATAACGCTGTGTTTATTTAAAATGCTCACCTATAAAACCTTTGCACTGATTTACATAGAGAGCACCAGGTTTAAATAGGCTGTAGCAAGAGGTGGTATCTTGTTAATCCACAGCCTGGCTGAGTTGCTTACTGAAATCAGGAGCTGACTAGATATGCATTTTGTGATAGCATGTGGGTTAGGTGCGTGCAAATCAGAGACGTGGGTTATGTTTTGATTAGTTTTGCTTAATTTTCTGAGATAAGCTTACATTTTTATTTTTAGGGGTTGTATTCAAACATGCAAAGATTGTTGTTGTTGAATTGACAATTTCCTTTCATTATTCTGGAGACTGTGGCAGGGACTATTATCCCTGCAAGATTTCTGATTTAAAAAACAGATTCAGAGATTGCTTAAAATTATTAGAAGCATAGTGATTTTAAGTCTCTGATGTGTGAATTATTTCAGATGGGTCCACAAAACATAACTAAGAAAAACAAATCTGTTGTCAGGAGGTGTGAATTTGCTTCTCTTGGAAATATATAGGAGTCGATTAGTATGAAAACCTTGGAAACAACTGGATTACATTTTTTGTTTACTTGCAGATTTCAGGTATTAAGTCAATGCAGAGGGTTGGAGTCACCCAGTGCTCTACGATTAATCATGGAAATCCCAGTGTTTAAGACTTAATTGTGTTAAATTGGCACACCTTGTACACAACATATTACAGATGATTAATAATATTACTGATTTTAGCTATGTTTAGACATGTTCAACACTAACATGGATCTTGCAGAACCTGTGATGAAATATGGGTAGTTCCTTGTTACCACTTCTACCTGTAGAGGGAGAGATTTAATTTTATTGGTTCACTTGTAGATGTATCCACATCTATAATGATGTAATACATTTCTTTTAGAATCCTTTACTTGTCAAATATTTGTGGACTTGGTGTCAGATTAAGTGACATGGCTTTCTAGTAAGTCTGTGATGATCATTCATGATGGGTGAATTTAAAAATTTAGTTGTGACATGGAGAATTCAGAGACTTACCAAAACCATTTTGGTTTAGAAGTGGAAATCAAAATACTGTAGTAACTGACTGATTTTTCTGTAGCAGCATTTATGCCTGAAAGAATTAAGAGCCCAACAAATCAATAAAGCAATGTACTCTGGTACTAGATGTAGCTTAAAAAATGGGAGTAATCAATCTATCTTGGCATTTGGGGGGGTATTTCTTCCCAATGTCTCAAGATACTTCTTTCAAAAATTCCCTTCAGGCATTTATTGATACTCTGATAGGAAATGAACACAAGACTTGATTCAATTTTCAAATAATCACTTTATAGTCAAAAGCCAGAACATTCTGTGTTGGATCACTTTTTGAGAGGTATAATCAACAGAGTACCATTTTTTTTTTCAGAAACGTTATTTAGATAAGAAAGGTGAAGAAAAAATATGCTAAAAATATGCTAAATTTCCTAAGATCTCAGTATCTCTGGAGTAGTTCTACTTACAAGAACAGTTGTTGGTTTTACTCTTTTAATTTTTCAGATCTGCTTGGAATCTGAAGTTAAAGGTGTCATTTCTGGTGAATGCATAATTAACAGCACTTCAACTAATTTAAAGAGAATGTTTCAATCTAAAATTGTTAATGGTGCATGTTGTCTGAGTTATTTTGGTGGAAGTCATTACACACCTACACACAAACACACACACACCCCCCACCTCCAAACCCAATTTTGGTCTCTTGAAAAGTAGTTATGAAGTTTGCTAAAGTTTTTAGAATTTGGAGTGTTTCACAAAGCGTTAGTGCCTGTAGTATTCTGACGTGGAAAAATCAGTGGGAACATAGGAAGTTTGGGTTCAGTCCCCTATTCATTTTATTTAATTTGAGAATTGAGCAGAAGTCTCTCAGCTGTCTAGAGAATATTCTAATTAGTAGTCTATAAAATTATTTTCACACTTTCTTTTGCGGGACTATTAATTATATGGTGGTTTTCATTTTTGTCCTACAAAGTAGAACAGTTTCAACTTGAGAGACTGAAATCATAGCATTACAGTCTGCATGATCAGGTGTAGACCTCAGCTGGCAGATAAAAGTGCGGTTTGATATTTTCACCTCACTGCTGGCCACTTATTAGCATTGCTGGCAGAAAGGAGCAGCAGGTAGTGTGGAAAGCCCCCCTTTGGTAGCATCATAGATTTATGCTAAGCTAAAATTGCTGGGTAATTGCAGATAAATGGTGCAGTTTGGTAAAACTAAGATGCTTATCTGACAACTAGGTAATATTGAAAAAGGCAGTGCTCTATGGAGCTGTGGGAAGAGGCTTTCGCTGCTCCATCTGTGCTGTGCTGCCACTTTTATGACCGTGCTCTATGGATATATGGGAAATTAAACTAACAAAAAAGAATAGAAAAAAAGTAGTTTTGCTACTTTGCCTCCCCAGATAGAGTCATCGTTTATCTTGGAGAACATATACAGGATCAACAGATTATATATTTCAGTTTAATAACAGTGTAGTTATCCAGTACTCAGTATAGCTTTACAATTGAAAAATGTACATAAAGAAATGCAAACTGACCTAATGCCAACACCATACAAAAGTGACAAATTAATTACCAAATTTTTTACACCAAATGTGTGTAAAGAAAAAAACAAACAAAAATGAAAAGAAAATTCCAGGTCTTAATATCTTAATACAACATCCAAAAATTTGGCATCTTTTATGTAGTTTGTGAATAAATGGTGGTCATATTCTAAAATGGAAGATTTCACTGAGAATGCTCGCTGTCAGCCTCTTACGAAAATACCTTTTCAACTCAATTGTCTCTGCTTATCCCCATCACCGTGGTTAAGAGATGAGGAGGGAGTTGTTCCCAAAACAGACGAGTAATTTGCTGGAAATAGATTTTAGATCAACACATTTGATTACAAGGAGAAATCAAGCTGAGCTAGTGCACTTTGTGCAACACAGGTCTATGTTCTCTGCAAGAGACACGGTTAAAATCAGCAAACAATCATGCTCTGTAGCAGCTGAGACATCCAGATGGTCTCAGTTTATCCCTCATTAAAACACATTTCAGCGTTCCAATCTTTAGATAAAGATAGGCTTGAATAGCTGTGGCAAGGCCCATATCCTAAAAGAAAGGTCACAAGCATTTAGACAGTTACAGAAAATGCATCTCAAAGCAAGCCGGTGCCTTGCTTTTATACCAGTTTGCATAGCAGAACTAGGCAGCTTGCAAACTGGGAAGCTAGGCAGGTCAGAGACACGTGGAAAAGCCCAAGCGCACGTCCCTCCAGCACTGGTTGCGTACGCTAGTCTCTTGCCTGTCTTGCATTGGTGTAAGCGGACGTTGAACTGAAGTTACTGACTTGCTGCTTTTCTGCAGGTATTAGGGCTCTCCGATTTCAATGATAGCCTAAGACTTGATATTACTGATTTAATTTCTTGCAAGTAAAAGCAGCACTGCAAGACGATGAGAAAAGTGAGTGCTGCAGCACGTGTACTTTGTATTAATGGTATCCGTACTAGACCCAAGAGTGTGCTTGTGAACGATTTTGTCTGTCCCTTCTCCTTCTGCCATTACTTGAAGGAGGCAGCAGAAGAAAAGCAGCTGGAACCATCTGATTTACGTGTCAGATGGCCACAAAGTGCCATGATACTCATCTCTAACTTTCCATCTTCCCTCATTTGCTGGGGAGTTAATGAGGACCCCAGTTGTGCTGAAATTTGAGTATCTGCTGAAGGGCTTTGCTGGATAGGAGTCTATGTATCCCGCAGCTAATTATGTCATTAATTAATCTATTACCTATTGATGACTGGCAAGAGAGTTGCTGAGAATGATTCAGAACCTACATGGAAATTCTTAAAGTATTTATTTCCTGTATGTTGATTACTCCTTATTACTGCTCTGTAGCTATGATAAATCCCTGTATAGAGTTATAGTTAGGGTATTCTTAGAGAAAATTCCTATTTCTTACTTGTTCTCTTGATTTTTTTTTTTTTTTTCATATTTGCAGATAGCTAATGTAGTTTAAGAAATGTGGAGTGGGAAGATTAATCTCTCTTCCCCCTTGCAGCTCCTAAAGAAAGTTACAGCTTTATAGTTTTGAAGGAGAACATTTTATTTTTAAGTTGCTATTAATAGAACAGAAAATTAAAAGCTCATCATGGTTAGGATGAGATCCCGATTGAACTTGACAAGGAAGAAGATATTTAATAAAAGTACCAGGCGTGATGATGGCTTTAAAATAAATCTGTGTGTTAATAGCTAAATTATGAGGCGATAATCTGATGGGCTATTTAAAAACGTGTTTGTAGGAGAATTTTTAGGATGACCCCATAGATGATGTATGGTTGTTAGTATGTCCTGTCCCACTGCTTATCTTTTGGGGCTAATTGTATGATTTTAAGGTTGGGCAGTAACATTCTACATAGCTGTGATCACTTTTTATCCATCAATTGATGTCTGCTGCTGTTTTATCAGCTTATTTTTCTGAGCCACCAGCTAGGATAATGTGCTTGAGGGAAAATTATACCCTACATCAGTGGTTTTGTTACAGCATGTTGTACATTATTGGTAATTTGAATGCACCCAGATAAAAATAGAAAGGTTAAGTAGTTTTCCAAATGTTGCTGCTGTGAAGCAGAAAAAGAGTAGTGTCTGTACCATACACATTTTTGAGGGAAGAGTGATTTTTTTTTTTTTCTATTTCAAAACCACTTGCTCAAATTAATGCTTTCCTTAAAGCTGAAAGTAAAGAACAGTTTGCTTTTGCAGTTTCTCTCCCCAAACTCTTTTTATTCTTTCTGATTAATTTTTAGGATTAATGACCCTGGTATGTGTCAGCTTTTGTATACATACGCATGTCCAGAAAGTGCCTTCCCATGGGACAGGTGTTGTGGTTTTTTTGCCAATTAGAAGGAGTTGCAATCAAGTGGTGATGATTTCCCTCTGCAACCAGCTCCTCAGTCTGTCAACTCTAATGCAGTGCGTTTAGTTGGCTCCTTCCTTTTTCTTCCAGTGGTGTGATATGTTTCTGATCTTTCTCGGATGTTTTCAGTAGAAAGGAGCAATGCCATTTTTGTGGCTGAGATGTTTATACACTGTGTGTCTATGATTTCTGTAAAACTGTAGTTTGTAATTTCTTTTCCAAAATAACTTCTTGATTGTCTGCATGGGAGAATAATCGGTGCAGGGAGCGTCTAGCAAAAATTTGGTATTTTGATGGAGTTGACTGATATACTTTTAATCCTTTGTGAATGCCCTATTTAAAATCACTGCAGAACATCAGTGTATGTCTTTCAGCTAATGCCCACTGAGATTTAAAACCTCCTTTTTGGCTGCTCTCTTTCTTAAGAGTGACCTTGGCTGACAGTTTCTATTGTACAACTGAGTCCTGCGGGGATTTTTTTTTTTTTCTCTCTCATCCTTTCACATGGATTTATGTGGTGCTGACTTATCTCTCCAGTAGCTCTGCTTCTATTTCATTGCGGTTAAGAGGTTTGTAGTTATAAATCACTGTGGAGAACATATGTTTATTTTGATTTTCTTATAGATTAAAAATTTCATGATAGATGTTAGTTTCTATCTTATATGAATGCTTTCCTTTCTTCTCCCCTGATTAAAGAGAAGAATAATCACATGTTGGTTTTGTGGCAGGTGATAGAAATAAGCCAGCTAACAACCTGCCCTGAAAGCCAGGAGAGATGGAGGGGCTCTTGGCCTTGCTTTGAGGTGGGGGTGGGTTAGATGACTGTTTGCTCTCTTCCAGCTTTGTTGTCTGTACTCTTGAAAACCTGGAAGGACACTCCAGCCAAATTATAGTTTCAATTGCAAGATATTGTTCTAACTTTATATTACCTGCAAAATCTGTGCATGCTTATGGCTGAGGATGTTTGCGTTTGAAGCTGGAATTCAAAGCTGTCAAGGTTTGGATCTATGTTTAGTAGCAAAGAGAAGTAATTTCAGCTTTTTAAAGTGAAATTTTGTAAAGCTGGGCATTTTGGTGTGACTATAAAAAATATTTATGTGGATTTTTTTAACACAATACAAATATGTTTTTGAAGAAAGGTGGCTTTTGTCTTCTACCATATAACTTGATTTCCATATGATGTAGGAAAGCTAAAGGATTATTTTTCTTAACTCTGGTGCTTGCGTAATGATGTGCTGAGAGTTCAGTGGCATAAAGGAGATTTAAACAGATGAGAAGTTTCATAGGAACTTAATTCTAATATGTGTACTTTAATGTCATTCCCCCCCTTTCAAATTAAAAAACTCGTAGCTTCATTTTTCAGTAATTTATAACCTCTTAAAGTTTGATTTTAAATTAGTTATACTTTCACATGCTGCTTTAGAATTCTGAGGCATATGTGAGTATGTTTAGGCATGCTATGCAATGTACAGGCATGCAGCAGGATAGGCTTTTTTTTTTTATACATTTAGTTAACTGATCTCAAGAGGTAGGTAAGGCAGTTATATGATTTGACATAATTCCTCATGAAATTTAGAGGTACGAACAAAACAGAAGAAGAATGCAATAGTATTGTCAGCAGTGTAATAGGAATTGTCTTGTATTTTCTTAGCAATACTGTAAAAAAATAGAGAGGAACTGTATATCTGCGGGAAATGATCAGGTAAGTCAAAGAGAGGTGAAAAACTCTCATTAGAAATCAAGAGGGTAAAGAACAGGCCATGTCCAGTGTGGAACAGTCATCTTCTCCTTTGGAGAGGAGCACTGCTTCAGTTTGGGGTACTTGACTCCTGGAAGTTGAATGGCGATGGAACGGCATGCCAACCGGGCATCTGATGTAAGGGAGACAGTACAGAGATTGGCCCAGGTATGTAGGGAAGGTGTAGAGTGAGAAATACAGGATACTGCTATTTGCAAGTGTGTGTGAGGAGCAGACACAAAGAAAGCATGGATTGTTTCCTTGTAGGTGACTGATGTAACTCGATAGGAAGCAGGATGAATTTAAGAACTATCTGAGTTTAAGAGAAAGCTGTTACAAGTTGTGCAGTTTTTGCAGATCTGTATTGTACTGATGGGTAGCAGTGGTGTCATGTTTGAGTGATGTATAGTTGGAGTAGACCACTTGGTCTGTCTGCGACTGGCACCTCCTGGATTTATGTGTCCTGTTCAATGAGATGTGTTGTCTAAGAATAGCTATTTGCTTAAAAATCCTGCCTAACAAAATTAAAATATTCAGGACGGCTAATATCCTTGTACTGTGCTTAACCATTTTGTGTTCTATCCAGGCAAAGTGGAACTGGTCTCTTGCCTTGAAATACGCAGGCAACAACAACAACAAAATCTGTCTTTGGTCCTTATAGCACCAAACGCAGCTGTTAGTTATAATTTGGTCTCTTTGCTCTCATTTTAGAGAACTGCATCCCATCTCAAGAGCAAAATAGCCTGATCTTATGTAAAAATTATCTTTTGGCTTTTTTTTTTTTTTTTAAGAAAAAGACACAGAAGTTCTTTTTACTGTTAACAAAACCAAAAAATACCTTTGTTCAGAAAAATAGATTATAGCCTGCAGTTTTCTTTTACAGCCATTATGGGAATAGTGCATATGAAAAATGTGTGTGTTCCAATTCCACTTGTATATATTTCTATTTACTCATTAAATAACAATATAGTGTATTTTTAACAACCAGATGATTTTCTTTCGTATTTTGTGTTCTTCCTGTTTCATTATTCTGCTTATAGTTCTTTTGCGTGGAAGCTGGATTTTCTGAATCTCATTAACAACCAATGGTGCTGCACTAAAAGCTTCAGTATTAGTTTCATGGCTTTATATCTTTACTTAATAGTATAATAAGATGCTTCTAATCGTGAAACCAAGGTGGCAGAAGATAGGACTGCAAATGCAGACTGCATTGTAAGTTTGTTTGGGGTGGTTTTTTTGTTTGTTTTTTCTTCTCCCCCCCCCCCCCCTTTTTTTTTTTTCTTTCCCTGGGCCAGCTGCTTCTTGTGGAGATCTGTATCATGCTCCAGCATTTCATCTGCTGAACAGTCATATGCCAACTGCTGACTGACATTAACGATGTCTGACTTCAGCTGCCACTGTGTTTTGTTCTCTGCACTGGCTGGCCCCACTGCTAGCAAAGGATTTTTTTTTCTTGAGTAACCCCTGAAACATGTAAGAAGGGAGTACCTCCCCCTGCAAACATGGATTTCTCTGCTATCGGTTTTGAAGCCACTCTTAGGTAAAAGACATTATTGTATGTATAAGGCTGAAATAGAGCATTTTTGGCTCAAGAGAGCAATCTGATTCCATTTTGGTATGGCCATGCTGTGGCTCTCCTGTCTTTTGGCTAAAGGTCTGTTAATATGCTCTGATTTTCTTCACTTTGAGTGACATGGCCAACAGTAGTCAACTAATCCTTTTCACTGCTAATGTTTGGTTGATTTGTATGATAGATGCTGATAGAAGAACAGAGAAAACAGCATAGCAAGTCCAGATTTTTTTTGGTTTTTCTTTTCCCTGAATGGTTTCCCTTGGGTTGTTATGTAGAATTTTGAACTTCTTTCTTAGCGATGTGAGTGTCAACGCTGATCATACTATAGTCATTTGGAATTAGATGTTAAAACAGGAAAGGTCTTTTCTATGAAAAATGTTTCGATTTAATCTTGTCTGTAAATTGTATGTGTTGCAAAGTATTTCCAGTCGGTTCTAGAAGAAACTGTGATACTTCCTAAGTAATCAACCATACCAGGAATATTGCTATTTAAACAGGTGTTTTTAGTAAAATAGTCAGCCACTGGGACTTCCACACCCTGGATGTAATTTCTATCTTCTTTTCTTTTTAAGAAGCACTAACTTTTTACCAGGTACAAAACCCATTGACCTGTATAGCATGTTTGCTGACATAGGTTCAATTTTTATTCTGGTTTCATCATTGCAATTTGAGCTGATGTAAAGAAATGCCAGTTGACCAAGCAAGATTTGGTTTGGGCCCTTTAACCTCCAGAGTTCAGAACACAACAAAATGTATTTTGCTGCAGCTGACCAGTTACGGATTTCCTCAGTTTTTATTCTCTCTGTTATCCTATAGATCCATACTTATGAAAAACATGATACCTGTCAACTTTTTAGTAAAATTAATCCATCAAAATTATATTTCACATTAATGAGTGCTCTTCCATTGTGCTTCCTTGGAAGTATAGATGTGGTCTTCTTGCTTCCATCTAAAGCAGGAAAAGGCCTCTATTTATCTCCAGCTTATTTAAAAAATAATAAAATTCTGGCCTCCTTTAAGTTTTTGAGACTACTGTTACGACAAAATTCTAACTGGTACTAGAAATATTTCTGCTACCATTTAAGAGCTCTCAAAACAATTAGTGGGTTGATGCAGCCCCCAAGGTAGGTGTCGGGAAGGCAGACGTGCATTGGCAGAGGAACAACACAATGCACTTTCAGAGTTTGGTTTTCCAAAATTTACAGGCTAGAGAAGCATTGTGGGTAAAAATTGTAGCTTATTGATTAAAAGGCTGATAGATGGTTCAGACATATATAAGATTTGCTTCATTACTTTCAATTTTTAAGATAAAAAGTTTCTGTAAAGCATTGTTCAAAAATCTGAGAAAGGAAGGTAAAATGAGGTTAAGATATACGTGTACTTATCAGGAGAAATGGTGGTTTCTACCATAGTATTAAAACTCAGTTCATCTTAAGGTGCGAAGATTAGATAGAGAGGCCAGTTAATATTTCTATAATAAAACAATTAGTAATAGACTAAAAAAAAAAAAAAAATTAGGAACCAAATTCAGTGTTCCTTCTGAACCAAGACTGAATAAGAGTCGAAAAATTTTTGGTGTTGTGGGGTAGAGTAGGACTGCCAGCTATATTTAATCAATCTCTATCAAGCTGAAGATCCTATTTGTTGTAAGGAGCTAGATAGCCTATTTCTTTTAAGATGTTCTGGAGAATTTGCTGATTAAAATGAGATATAATCAGATACCAGGCACATAGACTGTAAAAGCACAGACTTCTCAAAATTCCTTGAAATCGCATGCTTCAAGCTGATATCTTCTCGATGGTTAAGGTCACGTGGTAATTAAAATTCTAGATTTAATAAATCTGGTGATATGTAAAATGCATGAACAAAGGACAAATGTGGAACACCCCATCTTTTTATTGTTTAAGTTTCAATAATTTGCTTTTAATGAAGCAAAGTAAAGAAAATATCTGAATTGGAGTCTGGTGAGTTTGGGCAGTTTTTTGTATAGGCTTTTTTGTCCTTGTCCCCTGGGTCAATACTCTAATGGCCTATAGCATTACATAATTTTTTTGCTGCTAAAAAAAAAGGCAAGTACTTCAGCCCAGTTGAAGAAATTTTGAAAAATTTGTCCTGGAGATGATGTTGATGAGCTTGTACCTGATCAGTAGGTCTCTCTACTACATCATTGGATAATGCATCTTTTGTGTTTTCTGCTAAAGAAAGGCTGGTTTTTTTTCCCCTCTCTCTCCCACCTCCCCCCAAGCTCTGTAACTGATGCAATAATCATCATCATAAACTGATGCTGAATCCTGGGTCTCTGCTGGGATATGTTCCTTAGCTGATCAGCTATTACTTTGAGAGCATTTAACTTAGATTTTTTGTTCACATCTACTTTATTTAATGATATTTGAATATCTGTAGCCTGAATACCCTTAGCTTTCTTCCAGCTGTGTTTTCAATCAAATTGATAACATAGTTTGGAAGTTGGCCTTCCTTGGAATAACTGTGCTGTGTTAGTCTCTGTATAAAATCAATGCAGCTGTACATGAAAACATGAATTTTCTAAAGGTTATATAGGTGTAGAATGGGTCTTTGTTTAGTGCCAGAAGTACAACCCTGAAGAGTAGGAATATGTGTTGTGTAGGAAGGTAATGAATAAAAGAAATCTATTAACTGCTTTGCAAAGTGGAATTAGAGTCTTGGGAGAATAAATAGCTAATGAAAAATAACCTTTCATTTTATCACTGAAAGCAAACCAAAACAAATTTCATGTTAGTACTAGCAAGAAATGAGAGCGGGTTCTTAAAACTTGTGGCTAGGGCAGACTTTACTAGAAAAATCTCTCTGCGTAGGAGATGACTTTTGAGTAAGCATCTCTAATTCCGTGCAGGGCTCTGTACCAGTTGGAGCACGTACTGCTGGTTAGCCCTCTGGTCACACACAGCAGGGCCTGCAGTCAGCACGCGTTAATGGTGTTGCGTAGCAAAGCCAGGAATATTTCATAACTCAGACAAGTGCTCAGCGATGAGCAATAATAAACATGATTTGGTTTCCTATTGCAGGCTGTCTACTAACAGCATTCATAAAGAGTGAAATTCTGGCGTCAGAGGAGGCAGGATTTCATCTGCAGGACCCGATCCAATCCCCTAGAAGTCACTGATACAGTCATTTCATTGACTTTAATGGGACTGAATTGATTCCTTTAATAGTATTTTTGTTCCTGTCAGTAGTTCATTTGGCTTTGCTGTAACCATTTACATGAGTAATGGTGGAAAACAGACTTTGTATCAAATTGTAGACTGAATAACTGTACGCTGTAACAGGGCACTGGAGGTAGTTTTATTTCTCAATTGTTATTTTAAGTTTCCCTCAGTATACTGGTACAGCATGGAAAAAAATTTTCAGCGAATTTGTGAAAGAGTTTGATTCTGTTTGGTAGAAGTCCTAAGTAAATAAGCTCATTGTATAACTGAAATTAATGATATCTTGTGCCCCTTTAATACAAATTTATGTTGTGGTAGTGCCTTTTTTGCCTTCAACTAATCAACAGTATCTTACAGGAGGCATGGAATCATTTTTATTTATCCTAGCTGATAACAAAACTGGTCCAAGAAGTCCAAGCTGACTGGAGGCGTGGATTCATACTGAAAGGACTGAAACAATTGTTACTTCAGGGATTGTAATAGCTAGTTGCCTTTGATATTTTTATTTATTTATTTATTTATTTTTACCAAAAAAATCCCTTTTTCATTTTGTAATATTTTTAAAATAATACCTTTATTGTCTTTATGTCATCATATTATCAGGGGGAATATATTTCTGTCTAAGAACAACTGAATAAAGCATCATAGAAGAAATTCTAATTTTTTGTAAATGGAGTGTACAAATGTATCATTCGTGTGTGCTCATCATGAATTATGTACGAGTTAACGTAATGCAACTTGAATTTCATTAAGAAATGTAGTGATGAAGTCAGGAATATTTTCAGACAACACTTAGCTACAAAGTTCAGTTTCTCTTTCTTTATCTACTCTCAGCTTCCTGGTATTAAACAAAAATTTCACACTTGTGAAGGTGACAACCTGCTTATATTCAAATGGTGTTTTTCCTTTGTTCCTTCTGTATCTTGTGCATTCTTGATAATTAAACTTCAAAGTCAGTATTTGTTTTAAGAGAGTGTGAGTTTGAGCATCTTTGGGTGCATTTGATTAGCTTCGTTGGCTGCTTGGATAGACAATGCATTTCTCATTCTGGTCCGTGAAGATTATATTCGCAAATGGCTGGACATTTTGTCTTTGACATGAAAAGAATAAGAAATTGTAAAAGGCAGTACAGCTGGGGCACACTTGATTTATTTTGCATATCTGGAGACGTCTACAGAGCAGGTTATGGTTTTCCTTCTCAACTGGTTTCACCTTGCAAAGGTCTGCCATGAGTTTTTCATCCTCTGCAATATGTTGTCAACCTGTTCCTACCCACATGTCACATCAGACTTTGAGGAACTGTAGTCTCAAAAAACCACTGTTGGATGATTTTGCTCAGACTCAAGGGAGAAGTCCCTTAAATCTGCTTCCAATCCTGTTTTATCAAGGAATGGTATCTCCAATGCAATGAATACAGATAAATCTGATTAAATACATACTACTCACTAAAATGTGACACTTCCAGCACTTTTCCCCCCCTTATTTTGGGGGTTCTCTATAGGTCCCAAGGGACCAGCTAGCATTATATCTACAGCCAAATAATAATCAAAGTGGGGCAGTAATGCTACATATAGAAGGGTGAGAAGTGCTAATTCCCTTAGTTTAATTCCAGGGGAACCAGATCTGTATGCCTTCTTCCCAGTTGCATGATGAGTGGATAGTACTTGGGTTTGCTGATCTCTCTGCCCTGGCTGTGCCTCTGCCAACCCGCTAAGAAGTGATTACCTTTTCATCCTTCCTCCTGTAATGTAAGCAATTCCTTCATCATCAGATTTTGAGGTCAGAGTTAGCATAATCTTAGATAACAGTTTAGAGAGTCAGATTATTAATATATCCTGATTTTTTGGAGTCGTCATGAATCCGTTATTTGTCCAGACCTTTAATGACTGTGAAATGTAAGTCTTGTGATTCTGATCTGATGAAATCTGGTTTGTTACCTTGCTACTAACTTTTCTGCCAACAGAATTCCAAATGAAATCAGATGTCAGAATACGTGGTGATGATATCTACTTAGAAATCATTCTAACACACTGTGAAAATATTTACAAGCTTCCAAGATGAGACTTTTCCTGATTAGGGAAATCAAAGAATAGTTTTCCCAGCAGGTTTGCTGTTAGCTCATCCAAATTTCTTCTGTTTTAATTGGCATGCATTTCCTTTAAGCAGCTAGAAGATGAAAAATATTTGACTTGGGCTCTACAGGAATGGAAGCCTGTTCCCCAAGACACAGCCGCTCTGGGGAGAAGGGGGGGGGGGACACCGACAAATAGTTTGAGTTTGTAGTACTTTTGTACAACAAAAATCCATGACATCTTTGACAAACAAAATCCCAGACCAAGGTGAAGACTTATATTCTGACTTTTTAATGAGAAAAATAAGGATACTATTTTACTCAGGTTTTCTAGTGTGTGCAGTCTTTTGCCACCTGAAGTGAATCTAGGTGGGCTGCTATTTTGTCTTTTTGTCCACAACATAGTGTTGTTTTCAAACTGCACTTTAAGAAATTTTTTTTACCCAAATTTCTGATTTCTAAAGCTGGTTTCAGAAGTATTAAGAATAAATAAAAGGAAATAACCTTTATTAAAAGCTACTGCTGTTGTCTGGAGGAACAACGTAATACTGTGTGTGAACTTAGTTTTTCAGTTAGTGGAGTTTTTTATTTCTCTTTTGTTGAACATGTCTACGGAGGACTGGTTTCCCTATAAATTGTCATAGGGAATGGTGAGACCGATATGCATAATGGAGGAGGAAATGATCGTGTGCTAGAATGATGTCAAAAGCTGTGCTCTCAGGATTTGGGGATGGTGGCTCTTTGTGGCCTGGGAGGCATTTGGTTATAAATTAAAACCATTGAAGCACACCGTAGCTGATGGTCTTCAGATTGAAAGAGATTGATCAGACCTTGGGTTAAAGAGGTTGAAAAATTTTGGCCTGGAGGCCCTGAGGGGACTCAGGGCTCCTCTGAGAAGAAAGGGAGAAGTCCTTGAGCTCCCTGGCTATTTCCCACCCCCAGTGCAATGCACCTTCTACTGCTGAAACTTGTGGTTTACTCAGTCTTGTTCCCTTTGACTGCTGGAAATGTTATTCCCCAGGTAGCTTAGACCATAGCAGTGGGATTCAAATGTCATGGGATATCTTTTGTGAACTAGTTGTGCAGACTTGCCCTACAACCAGTGGAAGCAGGCACCCTGAGCATGAAATTCAGTTCACCTAATTTAGATATGCATATTAGAAAAAGTCTCAGTTTAGAAGTGCCTGTTTCTCTTCAGAGAGTGTCTGGATCTGCAGCTCCTGTGAGGCAAAAGAACAGCTGTATGGTAGATCAAGGTAGATCTGAACTGGATCGATGAGGGTTTTTCAGTGATATTGTTCCTGAATAATGTCACTCCTTCATTTTGACAATGTACAGGTATCACCTGCTTTTTTTTAAAATCAGGATCCCTTGGTAGTTCACCTATACTATATCCACATCTTGAAAATACCAATGTTTTGAGTGTGTTTTGTAAAATAATCCTCCCTCTCAAAAAACAGGAGACAACTCCCCCTTACCCAAACCTAGTGCAATGCTTGGATTTCTTGTAGAGGAGACTTTAAATTTCCAGTAATTTGATCTATTTTGGAGATGCAAAGCTTGTAGCCCCACTGATGAGGGAATATTGCCGTATGCCAGTCTCAAGTTTTCTATTTCTCAGCTTTTGTTAAAGGAATATTAACTGCTCAGGAAGGGTGAGATGGTCGTGTGTCAGTCATGCTAACCTGGTATGCACCCTGGCAAGGTTCCTGGACTTTTCATAAAAGAGATTCAAGGATCGAATGAAGCCTGCATATCTTGTTCCGTGGGATTAGAGAGATGCATTATCGGTGAATAATGTTAGTCATGCTTTGTGCTTTCTATTTTTTACCATCTGCCTTTCAAAAACGTGAGATGGTGTTTCCCTGGTGTCATAACATTAGGTGAATCATGAAAAGCACAAACTCTGAGTGATTTGTTTTTAAAGCACTGAAGGAAGTGTAAACTTCATATTTGTTGTTTATTGATTAATATTTAATTGGAAGTGAAATTAAAAATTAAGCAGGTAAATGACTCAAACATGCTAAAAAGCAACAACACTGTCCTGCTGTGGCTGACAAATGACAATAAATTTCTAAGAATAGAAGCAAATATATTAATGTGTAGTGATGGCACAGTGAGTCAAGAGATGCTTTGAGAGTGGTGGACACATCCCACAGAAAAATCATGTAGAAAACATCTTTGACACTGAGTTTAGTACACTTTGCTTCACTAATGAAATCGGTAGATGGTTCTCCTCAGAAAATACTAGTAATTGTCTTTGCACTGTGGTGTTATGGAACAGTTTAAGAACAATTTTATTTTATTAGAGGAATGTTTAAAAAGCTCACAGGACCAGAAAAGCCCTGTAAATTCTGTGTTAGATGAATGGCATATTTTTTTTGTTGGTTTTTGTTTTGGATATCATGGTTGTTTTAAACAGCGTTCAGGATCTTGAAGTGTACTTATCTTAGGAATAGATTATTTTTTGCCCACTGGAAGTAAATAGCAGTCTGTTATTTTAGCTATTCATTATTATTATTGATGCCTCATTTTTTCACAACATTTTTCTGGGTATTCTTTTTTCATGATCAAATCTGAGTTTGCTTTTTGATGTGACTGTCAGCAGCAACTTACCATAGATGAAACCAGGAAGAGTCTGAAATGCTGATTTTAGGAAAGGAGGGGCATATAATCAGTGGAGGCTGTGGTGATTCAGTGCCTCTTGGGATGAAGTCTGTTTTACTGGACATCTGTGACATTTCTATCCTGCATTTTTTTCAAAATAATGCTACAGGCTGATGTTATTTCTCTTCAGAATACTAATCCATCCTGTTTAAAAACAGATAAAGCAGTGGTGAGTAAGGTCTTTTCTGCATGCTATACATAGGGAATTATCTAGAAATGAACTGATACTGTGAACACTGTCCAGCATGCAAGCATGGAAGGTTGAGTGTTGTTGACAGAGCAGAATATCTCCTCCTTGGCTATTGCTTGGCAAATAAAGGCCCTTTTTAATTACTACTTCCAGTTTCTCTTTATTGCTCACTGTAAGCAGCATTTTTGTGCTGAAATTCTGCTCTTCTCATGAGCTTGAAAAGCAATATGTGAATATGTGAAACCAAGGTTGGGAGAAGTTCTTAGCGCTAGAATATATGTCAATAAATAGGATGGGTAGAAGAAGCACGTAGCAGTTGGCTGCTATTTTAATTGCATTCTGTAATATTGTAGTGAAACTTTGGTACTTCCTTCCCCCCCCCTTCCACAGAAATAGAAGGAATGTTGACTTTTTTATCTGTAAATGAGAGGGCTGGTAGAGGTTCAGTTTGTCTAATTGATCAAGGTATATTAGACAGCTCCAAAGCAGGTAATGTCACTGTGGGCAGAGGAATGAATGCACACAGCGGGCCTGATCTTTCCTGCATGCAGACCAATAGCAATGCTGTATAGATCAGTGGAAATACCAAGCCTACATGTTATGTCAACTATATGTGGGTGGGAGATTGTTGCACAAATATAAAATTGGGACTTAAAGAAGATCCCAAAGTGTTTCAAGTCCTTTATGTGTGGACTCGTTTCCACTGTGTATGACTGTACGTAGAAAGTTCAGAATATGCACTTTGACTATGGCAGGTTTGTCAGTCATTACGCTGATGGTGTGCTCTTTTAAAGATCTTTTTTATTAAGAGAAAACTATTCTGAGACCTATAGATTAGATAGTGTGCTCGCACTAACCCGCTTGAGGCCAAAAAGAAACCTTTAATCTCTGTTAAAACTCTCTGTGCCAAATATAATTGCTGGTTTCAGCAGTATTTAAACCAACTTCATTAGAATATGGGAAGGGGAAACAGGTTTTAAAGGCTGGTTTTAGCAAGTAATCAACTGTCTCCCAGATGGTCCAAATGTGACTTGTTCAACACTGCACATGGGGAGGGGGGGAGATAAAAAAAAAAAAAAAAAAAAAGAAAAAAGCCAACCCCACCCTGCTCGCATCTGTACTTGTGTGTGTCTGCGTGTGTTGGCTCCGTGCTCGCACGTTCGTAGCTGTCAAGGCGAAGCTGTGGGTGAGGGGGCTCGCAGGCAGCGCTGCAGGAAAGCAACCCAACAGCTGCCTTGTATGAGACGTAGCTCTGGCTGTTCAAACCAAGACACTGAAGCGTTTTCTCTCTTTTCTGGGGTATGCTTCCTTCCACAGAAGGCAGGGCTGCAAGATGTAGTGTATTTAAATGTATTCTGAATTTGTAATGGTGGCTCTAGTTTTTCCACCAGTTTTACTGTCCTTGCATTGAAAAACAGTTTTGCTTTAACCCATTGTGAAAACTAGTAGCGTTTAACTAATTTTTGTTACCTTGTAGCCTTTATGAGAGAGTCTTTGTTCTTGTCAGATGAAAGATTGATGTGGCTGTATGAACCAGAGCATATACTGGAGGTGCATCTAGCATGCTGGACTAATCGCTTACTTATTAATATTCATGAGCCATCTCATTTAGCAGGTGCTCTTGGGACTTGATTAAAGTAAGCAACACTGCTGTTGGTGCTTTAGCTGTAGAGAGCTTTATCTAAGACAGAGCTAGTGTTATCCTTGTTGTCGATGCTAGCTCTGACTACCTGCAGTGTTTTACAGGACACCTCTACAGTTTTTCCGCCTAGCTTGTCATTTAAATGAAAAGTCAAACTGCAATGATAGAATAAATTTGAAATCACCTTTGTAAAGCGTTATTGCTCACTCTTGTAATGAGTCCTTTCTGTTCATTCCCAAAGGTCCAGAGGAAGAAATGACCATGTAGATTCTACAGCTTGGGTGCAGCATAATGGGAAATGGTGAATGGAGCACAGCTGGTCTGCAGCCTTGAAAGCAGCCGTCCTGCGGACCACTAGTCAGTCAGGGACACCTTGCACGCCAGAGGCATCCTCCACATCGCTCACCAGACACACACTGGATTCTTTTTAATTTCTTAGATTGGAATTCAAGATTCCTTTCCTGCAATTTTTAAACAGTTTTAAGATTGTATCAACTATAACGAGTGGAGCAATATAATCAGCAACAATGGGTGACATGACAAATAGCGATTTTTATTCCAAGAACCAAAGAAATGAGGCCAACCATGCAGGAGAGTTTGGGTGCACACTGCAAGAACTGCGCTCCCTCATGGAACTTCGAGGAACAGAAGCAGTAGTAAAAATTAAAGAGACATATGGGGAAACAGAGGGGCTCTGCAGACATCTGAAGACATCACCAACAGAAGGTAAGCATATTTCACTTCAGTTCAATCAGGGGACTTTGCATGAGTGCTCTCCAGGTAGTGAAAGAAAGAGGTTTTGTTTCAAACCTGAACACAATTCTCATGGCGCTGCCATTATTCCCAACAATAATAAAACAAAAGAGGAGTCTTCAGAGAAAGAAGATAAAACCAGTCTAGCTATAGCTGAAGCTAGCATGAGAATAAAAGAAGTGCTGTTTATTCAAACAACTAAATGCATTAATTCTTCCTTAAAAGGCAGACAAAAAAAATCAGCACCTGTATTATGGCATTATAAAGAGGCTTTAACATATATATTGGGGCAAAGAAGGTGCAGACTAATTACTTCAGAAGAATTTCTAGGTGTTTGAACAGCTTGAGAACATGAAACAACCTTTTGAGATACACATTATGTTACTTTGTAGATCAATATGTAATATATACATATTTTGTGGTTACTAATCTTGACTTACTGTATTACCATACATAGCTTTGCTTAAGTTATTAATATATGACTGTATCAATTTTTTTATTAGTTGGATTTCTTTTGTATGTATAATTAAACTCCTTACTTTCCTATGTTTAATAATATGCATCATCACTTTTCAGTATCTGTTCTTCTAAGTGTTTTTGGAGTTCTCTACCTGATCATCAGACAGTAGTCTGGTTTTCAACACTCATCCCAAATATCTCCCCATAGAATGTTGACAATAGTGGGATGTTTCCCTCTCCTCATGCAATTTTCCTTTTCACCAATTCTTTCTCTTTTAGCGCAAGTAAAAATTCTCTTTAATTCTAAGAATTCTATTTTCATCACCATATTTTCATCTCCAAGGAATATTAACACTTTTGGAAATTATAAAGTCTTTGAGTCTATAGTTCTTATCTTGTCTTGTAAAGCAGCCAAGATGTTCATTTTAAGTTATTTTCTTTTTCAAGAAGATAGAAGTCTTGGCTTTATTCCATCGTCTCCTTTTTTAAATTAATCATTTAGTTACCTCCTCTGTTTAAATGCTTGAAAGTCTTGAATTATTGGTGTAATCATAAACGTGTCAATTGTAGCATCACATAGTGTGACATTATAAGTTACACTAGTTGAAGAGTCCCAAAGGAGCAGCTATCAATGCCTAGTCTTCAAGTAAATTCTTCATGGTTCTACACTTGATCATATACAGCCTTAGTATTGTTTAAGCATTATAAACTATAGAACTGTGAACGGTACCTTTTCAGCAAAGGATTATTAAGCTAATTCTGTATTAAAATGAGCAGCCAACTCCGACAGTGCTTCAGCATTCATGTGCACTCTTGTATTCTAGAGTAACTAGTGGCAAATGGAACATTTTATAACAGATCTGTCCTATTTTCTAGTCTTGCCCAAAGATCTGATCCTTCAGGACCTCTTTTCCTACCTGGAGATTGCTCCCAGTAGGAGCGCTGAGGTAGGAAAATGAGACCCTGCCACTCGTGTGGGGTTTCCAGATGTCTGTCAGTCTTTCAGAGAGTGGCCTAATAGCTGGTGCACATGAGAGAATCAACTCTGCAGAGAATATGCAGCGATTCTGACAGATCCCTGACACATCTGGGGAATTCCAGACAGAAGTGCAGGATCTTTATATTTACATGACAGAATAAACACTGATTTATAAAAATCCCACTAGGGATTCAGTGGTTTATAGACTGTCAAAGCTGAAGTCTCAGTCTGTGTGAGCCACGATCACTTCAGTGACTTCAGTAAAGTTTTGCCAACTCGTTCTAGCAGTTACCTGGTCAATGTGAACTTCAAAGGAAATGTTAATTGCATTATCTGTTCAATTTGTGACATCAGGGAAACTTAATTCCTCATATCGGAACAGAGTGTATGGATCCAACTAGCGTGGCATGCTGACTCCAGCAGTAATCTATATCTGATACTTCAGATAAGGTAACTTTCCTCTAAGCCTTACGTGCACTTCATCACTTGTGCATTAGGGAAAAACATTTCCAGCTTCAAATGGCAATCAGCATAGCCTTGGAATCACGAAGACTCTGCTGGGTTTTAATTTTAAATTAGATCACATAATAGGTATTCCCAGTCACACTAAGTTTTCATCTTATTTTTAATTGTTTTACTTGGAAAAATCCTTTTAGGATGGAATCTCTCTGAAATATGTCAAACTCAGAAATTTTCATTTGAGAGAAAGTATCTGTAAGAATTCAATAGAAAAACTTTAAAGGCATATCTCAGATATAAGCATATGTTTAGATACAAGCCCCTAGCCATTACTTTTCTTGTATCCAAGCAGAGAGAAGAAACTTAAAATACAGTGAAGAGAATATTCTTGAAGATATGACTATTCTTAGAGGAATGAAACATCATAGTTTCTTATATGGAAATGGAATTTTAACATCAAGTAGACAAGATTTACGAATAAATTATTGACATACATAGTGGAGGCTCCCATAGAGTTTTATCTTTTGGTATTTGCAGCAAACTGTGGATTCCCCATGAAATATCTTTATAAAATCCCATAATTTGCCACCATGCCTGAAAAGCACTTTTCCCACCAGCATCTTTTTTGGTGAAGCACAGTTAACTGAACCCCCACTATTTTTTGTAGTTTGGAGTGCTGCACATTTTACACTATTTTATGAGGAATAACAGAATAAGCATTACCGCAGGGCACTACATCTTTCAATAAACCAAATAAACTCTTGCAGAGCAAGAGTCCTGGGTGAATATGAATGAAACAGCAAAAAGGACTTGACTGTAGAATTTGGTTCCTCCTAGGCTTGTAGCTCTTTCAGAACTTGTTTTCAGGAAGTCTCTCATTTTGTGGGGTATGGCTTAAGTAGTTACTGGAACAGAGATAACAAATGTATCCTGGAAACAGGCATGTTATAATTTGGTAAAATGTGGTGTAACCTGAATTTACTGTCTTCCTCAGTATTTAGAAAATAAGAAGTAGCAGTTAGCTTAGAGTTTACTCAGCAATTCATTTCCCATGTTAATATTTGATGTACCACCTATGGACTGGTAGAATCAATCACTTTTAGTATAAGTGCCTTTTTGAAGCTCTGTTTTAAAGGCCTTGAAATTCTCAAGGTAAGATGCTTCATGCATAACTCAAATGTTATTTATGCTGTTGTGAAGATACACTTACTATTGCTTTCTGAACTCATGTATTAATTCAGTGTGGAGCTTTAAAAGTCTGCTGAATGTTGAGTAGAATACTATTTGCATGCTGAATGAATTCATGATATTATTATGGATTACAAGGCTTCAGTCTCTTCTTTAAATTTTCTTTGATTGCTTTTCTAGCTATAGATGCAGTGTGGATCCCAGCTCTCAGTTATGCCTAAGGGATTTCCTGCATTAAAGTGATTATATTATAATGAAAAGCTACCATTTAAGCGTTCATAAAAAGAACCTCCCCAAAATCTATGGAAATACTTTATATGAAAAAATACAAATAAGTGTCTCCTTGAATTTTCTTTAAAAATATTTTTATTCAGATTAGTTTCACTTTCATTATTCTAGTAATACGGAAAATAAGCAGGATCTAGCTTGCTGTCATTTTGCAAAACAACACTGAATCCCCCATTGGGCAGAGCTGTGATGACAGTTGTATAATTTTCCATGCAATCCGAGTCTCTGAGGCCCACTCGAGCATTAGTGATACCTTATGAAGGACAGCTGGTAAAATGTGATGAGTTAGTTGGATGAATACCAAATGAGATTGGAATCCACTCTTTCCAGTGCTTAACTGTATTTTACCCATAATTTTATGTAGTATGCACCGATTTACAGTAAGTTTTTCATCTGCATTCCCTTCGTATTACAAAAACATTTATTCCTTGTAAGAATATGTTAGTGAATTAACTTCCATGATTTCTTGCTTAAAATACTTGGATGCAGTCATTTCCAGTGTGCCTGAAAAGTGAAGCTGTGTATAGTGATGCTTCTTTCATTTTTATATAAAGAAAAAAACTTGTCCCACGGTGATGTCTGTGTGATCAGGCCTGAAGCAGCAGCTCCAAAAGATGTTACACGTTGGTGATAACGTTACAGCACTATAGGAGAAGTTTTTTCTGTTGGTGTTTAGTGGATACCCAATAGGCTAGATTTCTAGAAACGGTCTGGTGGAGTGTGGGAACATTTCAGATGTGTTATTATTATGTTAGCCGGTGGAACCTACTTTTAATATGAAAAATGCAAGGTTTGGGGTTTTTTTAGCTGTAGCTCTCTTAGGATACTGTAAAAAGGCTTCATGGCAAGGGAAAGTATCAATTAGCAGTTAAATGATAATCTTTCTAGTGTAGAACTTGACTTTTTAATCATCATAACTGCCCTTAGTTAGGTTAGATACAAGATATGAGTGACTCTCTCTTTTCAAATGCAAGTTTGTTATATGGGAGATATGGACTAAGTATCAATTAAGCCAACTGTGTAGGTGTATTTATTTTTCATTATTCCAATCTAAAAAGCCGTTACAATTTTAACTGCGAGGTAAAAGACGAAGAAATACTGAATACAACAAAATTAACCAGTTGCTTTTAGTACTCACTAGTTTCGGTTCCTCAAGCTTGCTTCTATAAAAATACACCTTTAATAAATTACTATTCTGTTTTGAAGCTAATCTTGCTAGTACGTACTGAATTTCAGTTAGGTGCACCACTGTGTTGTTATACGTTAACTTAGCTACAGATATGTAAAGAATTTAGAAACAAATTGAGAAAGGAATGAAAGATGATTGATTGAGACAAATCTAAGTTTAAAATAGAAATATAAAATAATGGGTTGCCAGAGATTGAAATCTATAAAACCACACTGTCAAAAATAGATTATGAAAGTAAGGAAATTGGTAATAGCATCATTTTAGCTGTTGTTAAAAGAATACACTTAATCATGCATAAACCATCAAATACTATGTGTAAGTTCAAGATTTTCTTAACTTATTTTAAATTCAAGGTTAGGATGAATACTATTCTACTCATGAAATGATTTTTGTACAAGCTATGCTGCCAGCTCTCCTAAAGTAGATTTTTAAGAATTTGGTCGTGAGGCTCAGCTGAAGTACTTTGGAAATCTTCAAAGCAGCATCCTAAAAGCACTGTAAGAGAAGACCCGCTCATCCTCTCTCCAGAGCGCTATGCCGTCTAATTCCTCGTCCTTATTTATGGTGTCGAAACATGACTTGTAGCTCAGGTCAATTTGCCAACACACCCAGGCCAGAAGCCAAACTCCAAGCACACATCTAGTCCTTATTTGTACATGTTCTCTCCACATGGAAGGATTGGTTTAAACAATGAAAACAGCCTTCCCCATGAAAAAAGCCTTCAGTATTGGCACGGCGAAGGCCTCTAAGGGATGCATTTTGCAACGCTTCTTTCCTACCTTGCATGGGAAAAAACCCACTAACAAACTTTAAACTCCTATTTCACCTAGTTATTCATGCAGCGTGAAGCATGGTTGAACTGGTAAGAACTTGTGATAACTTGACATATTTCTGTAGTCACTTCAATAAACACTTGCTGGCCCGTTCAGGTGCCCACAACCCCCCCGAATGCCCCTGGCCGCTCCCCGGCAAGCTGTGCTTACCAAAGTTACTGGCTGTTTCAGTCAGAGGCTGCTTAGCTAGGAAGGCAGGCGGGTTCTGACCCTACTTCGTTTTGAAGTTACTGTGGCAGTTGCTGAACCCCTGACAGGTACGACGGATGGATTTGTACCGCCTTTACCTTTGGGGCCATGCCCGGGAGAGCCAGAAGGGTGTCTGCCCCCCCGGGACGGGTGGGAGGCAGGGAAGGGACGCGCAGTGTGTGTGCGTGGGGGCCTCCCCTGCGGCACCTTCCCTGCCTGCACCCGGGGGCTCCTCTGGCTCCTGCTCGCTCGCTGCGGAGAAAAGCAAAGCGCTGAAGCGATTATTATTTATCTGGCTCTTTGCTGCTCCGTTCTGTGGGGAAACGCTGAGTCTGACCCAAGTTTGCATTAAACACCATTGTCATAGTAGGTCTTTCAAGATTGCGAACAGATGGAAAAAATCTAGGCAAGACGGTTGTGCGTTAATAACTCATGTGAGGCAAGGAGATTTGCTTTGGCATACAGTACTGTCTCAAAGTCCTATATAACATGCCTGTTAAAGCTGTAATACTTGGCGTTAGCGCAGTTGACGTTGGCTCTTACATTTCAGTTTTTCGCCGGGTGTATCAGCACAGTGCCATGCAGATGTACTGGTCTAGGGATTTCTGCACCGCACTCCCGGGACCCGTGCAAACTCAGGGTTTGGATGAAACCGTTCTGTACATTTGACATTCCTGCTGTATGCAGTATGTTATATATCCATAAAATAGTATCTACACGTTTAATGATTTGAGAGTAGTGCATGGATCTTTCTTGGCAACTGCAGTTATTTTCCTTATCTAATATTTCCATTGTTTGTGTAATGGAACAGCAAACATTCTCCCAAAGGTTACCCAAACATAAGCATCTCAAATGAATGGCTTAGATTTTTCTAGGTGATAAGTACAATTTCATCGCTCATTTTGTTTCTGGGTTTTGGCACATCGTGCTACTTGCTGATTTACTTTGGCTTTGTTCATTTACTTGTAGAAAGCTAGAGAAATATTGCATGATGCATTTTCCCCATGAAGCTTTTAAAATAAACATAAGCTAGATCACCTGTTCCTTTGAGAATCCTAAATGGTTTGCAAAAAGCTTCTCTATGTGTAACTGGCATTGCTTTCTTCCTTTGCTAACCTTACTTTAAAGCAAGTGAAATGTCTTCTGCCTGTTGTATTAGGTAGCATCAGAGATTTTCTGAAGCCAGTGCTGATTTATTTATGTGATTACCCAGGAGGTCATCTTCCTTTCAGTGATGATCTTACTTCAGCAGGTGCAACACTTTTAGAAAGGAGGCTATTTTCATGCAAACCGAATACCCCTTCCCTTTAAGACTGTACATTAAATACATGCAGGCAATATTACTGACTACAAACATACATTCTGCTGTTGCACCTCAGATTTAGATGAACACAATAATAAATGGGTGTGAGACTTTGCACCTGTTCTGCACAGGTCTGATGTTTGTTCATTGTAATTAGCTCAATTACAACTACAATGTGTTCTAAGTCAAAAGAAAGTCTGGCCCAGCAACTTTAAGTAATTCTTTCCCTCTTTGTAAAGAGGTTATCATAGGTTAACATTTGCCATAATGTATTGTGCCACAGATTTCTCCTTGATCTAAATACAATGATGCAATACAGTATGTCATTCCCTTTTTGCAAAATAATAAGTGATGGAAAGTGTTGCCAATATATGGTGCAGTTGATAAATGTGTAATCCCATTCGTAGAAATAGTGGTTTGAGTTTGTTGGCATAACCAGCTCGTTTATTGTGTGAAAAAAAGATGAGGCCAGATCTTTAACATAATAGCAACAGTGTACGTAACGATGGGGGAAGTAATTTTTACATTTCATAAACTCTGGCAGTTACGTCAGTTGTCGAAATCGCAAAGTAGGATTACGTTAGTGGTGCTCCCTCAGCAAAAGGCAATTAGTCCTTTGCTTGGAGGATCAAAAAGGTATTCTCTTGTGTGCGCTTTCATGCACGTGTATCAAAGTGGTGGCTTCTGTGCTGGGAAAGGAAAAGCAGTAATGGGAAAGAAAGAGCGGAAGGGAGGAGAGAAGCGTGGAGCTGCTGCTGAGCTATGCTGCAGCCTTGCCTTTACAAAGCATGCCTATTTTCTGCGAAGCCTATGTAAGACTAACAGTACTGCAGAGAAAAAAAAAAATCGTGTAATGATTACCTCGCTTCTATTGTATTGCAGGGTTAGAAATCCATAAATGTATATAGTGTGTCAGCCTTGAGTGAGAGCTGATTTATCTTAATTTTGTTCTTGCTTTGAGAAAGCTGCAGGAAGAAAGCAAGGTCCATTATACCAAATGAATAATCCAATCGATGTAGCCAGTTTGCCCTTGATGAAATTAAGCTTTGTCTTTGCAGTATATCAGAGAGAGTGAAAGGGGTTTCTGCCTTATTTTGTCAGTGTCCTGTGAAAGCAAACCATTGACATGCAGTGGTTTTATCCTTTTGTGATTGGCCCCGCTAGAGGGAACATAAGAGCACAGCTCTTAATCGATTGTCTCAGCTGATGCTTACAGGGGTGCAAAAAGTACTCCCTTTACAATGCCACCTTAAAATTTAAAGATAAACCAATTACCTGCATCTGTATTAGGCATTCCCAAACTTTTTGCCAAGTGTCGCTGCTAGCAGCGATGCTGCTTCCAGCTGAGCCATGGCAATTGGAAAACTTTGCTACTAAAGTCTTTGCAAGGATCATCTGTGGATTGGACAGATGATGACAATGCTGTTCCTCACAATAATTGAAATTTTGAAATGTTTTTTTATTCAGCATTGCATTTATATTTTTTCACGAAAGAGGATTATGTTATGTTTTGAAAGAGTAAAAGGTTTTTGGATAAAATGGGGCAGTGGCTTTCAATATGCAAGTCTAAGTTTAGTAGTCTTGCAAGTGCAATTAGCATGACTGAATGATTGGCCATTTTTCTTTTGGTGATAACTAATATGAACAGGCTTGGGATAAGCACAGTGTCAGATGCAGTAATGATTTCCGGCCTCCTGTCCTCTTTTGCAGTTGCTACTTACCCTTCAAATCTAGACTGATCAAATTTACTCTTTCCGTCTGTTTTCCAAGTCAAATATTGATGATGTTTGACATGCCTGTTGTTTATAAAGGTGAGGTTAGCAGAAAATAAAGCCAAAGATGTATTTTTGGCAGTCAACTCAATGTGCTTCCAAGACAAACATAACTGCATTTCCTCAATACTGATTTCCTTTAATGCGATGCATTCGTAGTTTCTGACTTGCCTTCTAAGTATCTCTAGAAATTATTTCTACCCTATCTCCAGTAATTTTTTCCCACATCTATCTAGGTGTTCTAGAAAATATGCTTGCAGTTGCACATCCCAAAAGGCGTAAGGACAAAGGCGGCTTCCCCACACATCTTGAAAAAATGATGATCGCTTCTGACATAAAGAACCTATTTTCACTGATAATAGGTGACATAGTCTGGCATAGCTTGCTGCATGGTATAGTAACTTTCTTTCGAACTCTTAAAGTAAAAAAATTCCTTTCTGAATGCTCATTAGGAATCTCATTCCTTGTCCTTGCCTCGGAGCTGGTAAAACAATGGATTTTAATGTCCTGTCCTTATTGCCAGTCCAGAACTTGGCAATGCAACCACAGATTATATTAAATGCAGAGTATTTCTGTTGTATAATAGCTGGGTGTATGTAGCTGCTATTTCTGTAACAATAGCATTTATTAGCCCTTGTTTCCTCTTTGCTTTCAAATGAAATTCTTTAGGGACTGCAGATACTCTTTTCCTGTGTGGATTGTGAGCTGAGTCAGTTCTGTTAAAAGACTTGAAAACCTGAGCTTGCACGGGCTGTGCTACTCCTTTGATTATTCCTTTTGCATTTTGTGTCAATCTCTCCTCCCCACCACTTCCCCACCACTTCTCCTCCTTCCCACTTCCTTCCAGACAGAGGAACCGTCTTTTTCAGTATGAGGGCAGTTTAGGTATAGTCCTCTAAGTTACAAAAAGCCTGAAAAAATAAGTAGTAGGAAGGAAAATCGACCAAATTTATAGAGTAGTTCAAAAGCTGTCATGATTCTTTTTTCTGATCAGCATTGGAGATGAGGGAAAATAGGGAATAGCCCACTTCTTTACAGGTGTGCTTGAAAAGAAGAGCTTGCCCTTGAAGTAGTTACAAAAGAATGAGAGGAGAATTTTCTTAATGCATTCAATAAGTATCCTATTAACTGCAGCAGAATTTCACGTTGACTTCGTAAATGAGGGCACAGCGCCGCAGATGCTATAGGCTGAGTACTATTTGTTGAGGATCATGTCAGCATTAATGCAGGAAGACAAATACATCATAATGCTCTAAAATTACAGTACAACTATTAAGTTATAATCTTAGCACTTAGCATAAGCATTATTCTAGGCACCGCAGTTAATTCTTTGCTTAAACAATCCAACAAATCTACTTGTACTTTCTTCACAATTTTTCTAGCAGTTTCAAGTCATTACCTTAGTTTGGAAGTTTGAGTGGCAAATTGGAGCACCATGAGTTTCCTTGTGCTTGCCTCACTTCAGCTGTGGGTTGGCCCCCACCCATTCCCTGGCACAGGGTCTGAATTTTAAAGGAATGATGATTGCTTTCTGAGCCACTGGTTGGTTTGTTTTGTTTGTTTGTTTTGTTTGTTTGTGTTTGGGTTGTTTTTTTTAATTACACGCTGAAGTGTTTTTGCATTCATTAAAAAAAAAACCTGAAGTAGTAGAGAATTGTTGCATTACCTCATCGTTCTACTTTGCCAGTGGGGTCATGACTGTTGCATGGTTTTGCGTGGATAGCAGAGGTCATCCAGCTTGACATTTGTAGTCTTGTGGTACGGCAGCCAAAATATATGCCTTTTCTTGAACTGTAGTCTCGCAGTTGACTTTTAGCCCATGGAAAACTTGGAGTACATAAAGATGACTGTCTTAGTGAAAATCACTTCTGTTAGTGAGTGATAATTGATTAAAAGGGTAAAACAACAGTGAAGAGGCTGGCCAAATCAGAACCTATCACTATGCAAATTGTCTAGTTTTTGCTTAAAGAAAAAAACCTCAAAAAACTTTAAAAGCACCCCTGTTTCCTACAAAAGTATAGTGTAAATTTGTAAAACTATTCAAGCATTAAGGTGTGCCTACCTGCTGACTTTGTACACATCTCATGTGATGACGGTGAGGTCCTTGGGCCTTGGGCTTTTCCTTTGTTCTATTGTTTTCTCAAGTCAGTGAGTTTGTGCAGTTGCGTTCAGCAGGTGCAAGGGCAGTCTGACAGAGCTGGCCCCGGCTCTTGGTTCATTAATGTACATCGAGTAGATGTGAAACAAACTGCAGAACAGGGTGCTTAGTTAAGCGTTCAGAACAATTGCTTTCAGGCTTAAGAAATAATATGCTGAAGGAAACCATGAAAGTAAATTATTGGTGATTACCAGTATTATGCGCGCATCAAACAGGAGCAATACGGTGCTACGTGAGGCTGTTAGGCGAGTGCTGTAGCTGCCCCTAGGAAGTTAAATTTGCTTATTTCTGGTGCTGGCCTTGTCCGTCACTGATACTTCAAAGCTATAGGTGCTGAAGGACTCTACAAATAAAGTTTAAAAATTTACAACATAGCTAAGGAAAAAGGCATAAATGTCATTGGTTTTGTTCCCAAGGAAGTCTCTGTGATTGTATTACCCCTTCTGCTACTTTGCCTGCTTATAAACATGAAAGCTAATCTGCTCCAACCCACAAAGTAAAAACCATAACCTGAAACTACAGAAGTGAACTGTCATCCAAACCTGTCACGCACACTGGATCGTAAGATGGATATGAATAGTATGTTGTATTACCAGAGAAATGAAAACAGTTTTAGCTGAGTAAATGTATTGGCTCCGCAAAGATCAGCTCTGTTTTCTTCAATGAGTTGCTCGTGATAGTTTGTTTTTGTTTAATGCTATAGCGTAGCTGAAGTAATTTGCTTAAATATGAAATATCAGATGGCAGAAGTCATTAAGCTCAAATTGTCTTATTGGCTGTTTTAAAGTGACCTCTTAGAGGACAAAGAATACACCCAGTTCATTAACGTGCATGTGCACGACTGCTCCAAAATACTGTATAAAAGCTGAGAATAAGCCTGTATTAATGTTTGTGTTGAATGTTAAATAAATGTCTTGGAACAAACAGAGATTTTTTGCCTTCAGCCCTGAAAAGTGTGCATGGTAAAAGATCTGGAGAGTTTGAAATGATCTAAAAATAACTTATAAAAATAACTGTTTCAGCATTACCAACATACAAAGACTTTTAAGGTGAAATCAGTGTTGGTTTTTTGGTTTTTTTTCCCCCAAACCTAGATGTTATTTTTAATTCCTGATGTTAATCCTGTTTAACAGGGATATCAGTGTGGCATGTTTTGCCATGAGATGCTGGCAGTGCTTTCTGCTGCCCCACTTTTCCAAAGGTATTGATGCTGACATTAACATCGCTGCAGCAACAGCTTAAAATTATAGAGAAAAATATATTGGTTCTTGCTATGCAGCGGCAATCAATACCATTTCCTGGAGGTAAAAATCTTTGCGCCTCTCCTGTTCTGCTCTTCTGTCCTATAAATCTTCCCGTGCTCAGCAGCTGCTACAAGGGACACCTCACCTTGCTCTGTGGACGCGAAACGTCCCTGCAGGGACGATGCCAGCCGTGCTCTTACAAGTCACTTCCAGCCACTGTTTACTGTGCGAGGGTGACTGCTGGCATCCCTCCCTGGAGAATCAACCCAGCGCTTTTGCAAGCTTGTCATTTTTTTCTATCTAGTCGTGTTCATGTAGTGACAGCAAACTGAATTTTAAATGAGGTATTTAAAATTAATGCCCTGAATCTGGGACCCAGTTTGGAATCCCCTAGAATTCTTGTTCAATTGGGTCACTATTTCGTCACAATTTAGTGAGACCTTCCTCCTCTCTTGCTTTTATTTTGAGCTGTTTAACTTGCATCGTTGCTTAAAAGTCCTGAATTTTATTTGGCAGACTTCTTCAGTCTTCCTAGGTGTCTTAAAAGACTCAGGTGCATGAGGTTGCCATGATATCTTTAAGAAGAAATTTTTGCCAGCTTCTTTTGAATTTGGGAGGCGGATGGAGGGGAATAGACTTAAGCCTGTTTTTATTTTGAAACATTTTGAAAAAGTTCATTCTATTGTTAAAAATTGATAGCATGTCTTATCTGCCTTGGACTACCCATGAAAGTTTTGGTAGCCTTGTTGGATTAGCAAGTGACTGGTGGTGGCTGACTAGAATAAAATTATGCTTCTTGCTGATGTTGCAATGTGAGCAAAATCCCTAGCATATGTGTAGTTATACAGGCAAAGTGACCATTGACTGGTACATCCTGTCTGCTGGGGGAACAGGTTTAAGCTCCATTTGCTGAAGTTGCTGTGTCTCATATCAGAAAAATCCCTCTCCAAAAGGAGGATTCCCAATGTGGCAGTATAACATTATTTAATTCATTAGTTAGGGTTTTTTTCCCCCATTTGTTAGGTATATATTTTAAAATTATCTCACTGCTTTTACCATAGTAGAAATCAGATAAAAAAAAAAAAAATCTCCAAAATTAATTCTTGTATGTACACGAGCTTTCGGAAAAGTTACTTTGTTTTACTCCAGAAGGAGGGTCGGATCTTCGTGAGAAGGAACCTGCAAGCCTTCTGGGGACAGAAGAGGGCATGGAGAGCAGAGGCTGAGGAAGCCGGTCACAGAGCCTCGCTTCTGAGCTCTCAACTGTTAGGAGAATGCAATGCCTGTTAGGAGAGATGGGTCTTCAGTGTAACGTACCTGCCATGAGAAAACAGCATTCTAGCAGATTATAAGTAGCAAACATAATAGATTTGCTTATATATATGTAATCTCTAGAAGGTATTTATTCGTATTACAAATGATCCATGTTTTCTTGTGTTATTGAATAATTGCATATGTTGGTGTGAGTGGTCAATGATGATAGAAATGTTGCCCTGATAAATTTAAGCAATTTAGTTATCCAAACATGATTGTTTCAAGATGAAGCAAAACATTAAACTTCATGTACAAAAACTAAAACTGATTGGAAATGGATTTTCTGAAATCACCCCCAATGTCTTCAAGCTTGCAGGCAAAGTAGTATATCCATTCATTTGCTACATGAAAGTAGCAGCATTTATTCTGGGAAATCTCTAGTGAGATATGGAGAACAGGAAGGAGCTATAAACCATTTCTGCATTCTTTAATATGTAAGACTTTTATGGCTGTGCAAATATATGGCCTGCTATGAATATCTGTATTTTCCATATTTAAAATTCGGTATACTGTTCCTACTTGAGGACTTTTCCATATTTGAATTTATACTTATAGACAATCTGAAACAATTAACACCAAAGTTGTTTTCTGCATGTTTTCATACCAAACCATTCTGTGTTCAAATCTCTTCGCTTTCTTCCATTGTCCTTTGACTAGATCAGTTTTTTCCTGATCCATATTTCCTTTATTGCTCATTTGCTTTTTGCTCTGTATCTAGTATTTTTTTTTTCTTTTTCCATTCTACTGCTTCCTGGAGGTCTTTCTCAAAGATCTCTACTTTTGAATTGGTTGTGAAATAATCCCTGTGGCCTCAGGCAGTTCCTCTTTTATTAACAGAGATACCTCTTTAAGCCAAAGTCTGTTGAGAAGACTGTGTACTTTCTGGTATTGATCAGGTCACGTGTTGGGCATTTGTCCTATTTGAACTTGGGCCTCTTGGCAGAACTGTGTCTTGTCTGCTTGGTCCTATTTGTCCTCTTTGAACTTGGGCCTTTTGACAGAACTGTATCTTCTTTATCTGCTTAGGTTGCTCTACAGAATGGTGGTGATCAATTTAATATTGCTTGTACAACTGGTTGATTATGACTGCATTGAGTTTTAAATCTTGGCAGCAGATTTAATGTTGACTGTTAGAGGCCAATACTTCAGCGTGACTCTGAATAAGTACACTTGAGATATTAAATACAGTTGATGCAACTGAGCTAGGTTTATCAAATGAGTGACTAGATTGTCTTCTGTAAATGTATGCACAAGTTTCCAGTTGAAACTATTTTAAGACCAGCATTTATCTTCGAACTTGGCTTGTGGCTTTTAAAAAAAACAAACCTAAATTATACAGTGATTTTCATACCATTTAATATTATATCAGTTTTTATTTCTCAATCTTTGAAAAAACAAAGTTGTTCTTTGCTGGAAAGGCTTTCAAGAAAAATATTTTTGCAAAAAATGAATTCTGAAAACTTCTGCCACTTCTCACTGTGTAACATAATTCAATGTAAAACTTACCGGCTGAAGTTCAGTATTTTAAATGATGGGAAGGATTGGCTACTTGTGTTCACATTTTCAGACATACAATTTTCAGAATTGTTTTTTTGTTAAGTTCTGTCTCCTGACTTAACCCTTATTTTATTCAAGTCAGTGATGAAATTTCTACTTTCTCCTTAAGCAAGGTAATTTAAAATTTGATTTTGGGGCATATCACAAGAAATTTAAATACTTTCTTCTAGCAAAGATATTAATTTAACATTTAGTGTTTATGATAAAGTCTTTTTAGCTGATAAAGTTTGTTAAAATGAATGGATTTTGGTGCTGTGACTCCTTAATCTACTCTAAGAATCTAGATACTCTAAGAAATCAATATGTAATTAGTAAAAAAAAAATCAGTTGTGAAAAGACTTTAATATCATGGTTGGTTTTGATAGGAAAAGGTTGAAGGTGATAAGGTAGAATGATATGAGCAGATACTCTTCTACTTAAAATATCTTTGTTTAAAGTCAACTGTTTCCTACTTAAGGCTTCATTATACTTATTGAAAAGTGCTCAAGATAATTTTGGCTTTGAGCACTAGGAGGAACTCTGGAATAGCAATTTATAGAACCTTCATTAATAGTATTGAGTTCTATGTGTAAAGCAAAGTAAGCCAGATAGCGTTTCTACTAGTCAACAGAGACATACTCATAGGAGTTCTTTACAAATCAAAGTTTATAGTGAGAACTTTGTTTCTGCCTGAACATCAATGCTCTTACTTTCCCATTCAGTGTCCAACATCATAAAAGACTAATTGTATGTAACCCTCAAAAACTTATAAACATAAAATGAAAGGAAAAAATAATAGCTTTAAAATAGCCAAATGTGTTTAAAAATACCACAGTCTGTAGTACATTGGAAGTGTTATAAAGATTGGGAAACCAGAGAAGAGTGTTAGGAAGTGAAAGTACAGTAGCACCCTCTGGTATGTTGGTTATCTAAGGATTCAAACACATTTTGGTTCAGTATGAACTGCACGAGCATTTATAGCATGTGTTGGCAAGAGTAGAGACTAGATAATAGTCTAGCAAAGTGTTAGGCTCAGTACAAAGTAACCTCGCTGAAAAGCCAAACACTGGTTTATTCAGTAGTCCAACAACTCATTAAAGGGAGTTGGCAAGCAAAGCTAATTAATAAGCACGTCCATGTCTTTTCAGAGGTGAGCACCTGACATTCTATTTAATATTGAGTCAGTATGTGTAAGCAAGGTGAGCTGGCAGGCAAAATTAATTAATACATTCATTCAGTTTATCAAAGGCTACAGTCGTCTTGTATAGCTCATGCTGAATTAGGAGATATTTAACAGGAAATGGAATGGCAACTTTTACACTGCACCAGTTTTTTTTCTCTTTGACTGTTATTTTACAGTGGGTAAAAGCAGCCCAGTTCATGCAAAAGTTGTCCACTATTAGCATGATCTTCTCTGCAGTAGGTGTAATTAATGTAAGAAAAATTGTTCGGGTTTTGTGGGGGTTTTTTTGTTGTTTTTTTGGCTTAACTCTTAGGGCAATATTGCATTCCCAGATACAGTCTATTAAGCATATGGAGCTAACTGTGGGTTTGTAACTACCATCAACATTATGATAGCAGGGTCCTTAGTAGTCTGTAGACTTCCTGGAACAAAACATGAACCAGTAATAAATGTTCTTCTTAATAGGCAATAGTATTGCCCAATATTTATTCAGATTCACTCTTTTGTACGACAGGGCTAGGTCCAAGGTTCCAGGTGGCTCACTAGGGAGGAGACGGAGAGTTTGCTTTTCCAAAAGGGATTATCTGTCAAATAAGAGGATGAAATAGGCCTAGACCTTTACGTACAGCTGTGTTTATCACCAGAAGATGTGATATTGCTTTAAGTTATGTAGAGTTCGTTCACTTGGATCTACTATTCAGCTGGGAACCTGTTGCAATTTACTGCTTGAGTCTGCTGTTCATACTCATCCTTCTGGGCAGGGTACTCAGAGTTTCACTCTAATCCTTTTGGGAGGAGGGAAAATATAGAAGTTTCAGTCTACAGAAACACTCAACAATTTGACCTTTCATTAAACCTGAATCAGCAACTGATAAATGCCACCTTGACATCACCTGAAGAGCTGACAACTTTATTTCAGTTATTCTAATAAAAGAATCCTAAATGACCAAGTTGCCAAAATAAAGCACTGAGAGTGCTAGGCTAGCAGACTTAGAGGAAAATTTTTAGCTATGGGTTAATTGTATCAAAAAGTCTGTCTTGACAAGGGTGAAATGGATCTTCCTCAGTGCCACATCAACTTAGTTTTGTGTGCTCTACACAGTGCAATTTAATATGGTATCAACCATCCTTGAAAATTGTGTCTTGCTTGCAGTTTGACTTCTGACGTCCCAGGATAAATATGTATTTTTTTTCTTCAATTCTGGTGTGTATGTTTAGAGGCCCATGTTTAGATTGAGTGAAAATTTAATCTTTCACTCAGAATATCTTCTATAAACACTGATAATTCTAGTAATTTTGTGTATATCATGTTGTTATAGCATCTGGCTCTGAAAAGTAACATTTTAAAGTGAGTATGACCACAGTTACTCCTCTCTTTCCCTCCATCTTTTGGCAAAAAACCCCAGACTCTTCATAGGCAGCAATAATACTCTTGGAAAATAAACTTATTGAAATGCTTAAGAATCTTAGGAGGTTCTGGGAACCAAAATTGAAAAAAAATTTTATTAAAGCATATGTTAAAAAAAAAGGGGGGGGGGGGTGGTGTAACCAATAGAAAGCAGACGATGTTACCATTTCTAACTAACTAAAAAGCTGGAAGTTATTTTATGTCAAAGCTTGCACAAGGAGGAGGAAGACAGAACCCATGAAGGAAAGACTGGATTCCCAAACTATTTTCTTCAACACAAAACATGAACCACAGCTCTTCTAAAGGACATGGGATATTTAGAAGACTGTTGTTAACAAAAGTAACCACATTTGGGGAACGCCGTGTTTGATGGAATTGTCTACAAAAATATAGGTATGCAAAGAAAGACAGGGGTGGATTTAATTTGAAATCTTACCATGTTCAGTGCTAGTAATGGATTTGGTTTTGAACACTGCAGCGATACGTCTGCCTAAATGGAGACAGCTACGTGCATTTCAAATAGTGGAAATATTGGCCTGATTTTATAAGGTAGCACTTGCTCCTAATTTAAGTACTTGTTCTTCATAAGCTTGAGCTTCTTTACACAGAAAGCAAAATATTTTACTGTGGCTGCTGTATTTTTTTACTCTGATACAACACAGGTTTCTTGAACAAGGTTCTGAATGAGCTTTTCCCTCATGGAAATATTGGTGATGTTCCTGCAATTCAAAAAAGGCTGAAGAGAATTAGAACAAGTGTTGGAGATTTTATAACAGACAACAAAACAAAACTTGCAACAGCTGTAGAATGTGAGAGAGTTAAACTAACATCTGGAAACCTCCTAGCAAGAACTGTGAGATGACTTGTGGGCAAAGATGATATTCGGTTAACTGTGAAGTGTTTGGACAAAAAAGGGGAGCTATGGTGAATTGAGTTAGTGAAGTTATCACCACTCTTAACAGCCAAGCCTTAGAAGAGAAGACTAAAATGAAACGGGCAGCGTGCATTGGAGCATAATACAGACATCCCTGATCTAGCTCTGAGTGTGCTGCGAGTATGTGTTAGAACCAGAGGTGATTCTGGTTCAGGTCATAAAAAATTGTAGTGCTGTGCTATGGCTGAGTGAACAGACCCTTGCCTCTTGCATGGTATACACCAGCGAACGAGAAAAGCCCTCTTGGGCGGCAGGTCGGAGACTAGTGTGAGGGTTATGGTTTATGCAGTATACCAGCAAGGCAAGGAGTAGGTGTCTGAGAGCACGTCACCCTTGGTCTGTCTGTTGCACTAGCATATCTATTTCATACATTACCATGTAAGAGCAGTGGGTGACATTTGCATAGTGATGTGAAATATGACTTGTTTCAAATAGAAATAATCCAGTGTTTAATCTGTAATTTTTCCACTGCTGTAGGATCTGGGTCTTTAATATATGTAAACCAGCAACAGCCACTAGATCAAAACATTGATTTCCATGGTAACAAAGAGTTCCGAATGTGACTCAGATCACATCTGAGTGGGCATTCAAACTTTTGAACCGTGGTTTTCCATATCTGAATTTCACAGCTCTGGCTAGTGTAGAGCATAATGGCATTAATTCTGAAATACAATGTTTTGAGAAAGATCAAGTAAAGGTAGTGTTTGAATACTTGATGAATGGGAGCTGTCCTGCATTACTGAATGACTTAATGATGGCTGTCTGAGACTGCTTTATTTCCATGTGCACTTTTATCGACCTGTAAAATGGAAGTTAGACTCATCTGCAAAATCCATAGCAGTCCACATGCAAGTAATCTGCTTTGAATTTCAGAGCAACATGTGTCTTTGAAATAATCCGAGTTCTCAAGCTGGTATGAATACAAGTTGGGGTAGCCTGTGGCCTAGCTGGGTAGGAGCAAACATAGATCTAGGTATGGATATTTCTTCTTGTCATAGACAGAAAAGGGGACTGTCTGCCACTTAGAGATCACATTTTCATCGCATGGGATCAATACAGGTAGGGCAGTTACATTGCTAAGATCTGCAAAAATCCACTTCAAGCACAGGCCTTCGGAAATACTTTTTTAAAGTCACACCAGCTGTCTCGTACTAGTCTAATGCATTGTATCTGAAAAGATTTCAAAGGAAAAATGATCAAATTATATATCTGCATGACCGTATGGCATTGGTTTCCAAGATGTTGTCATTTTTACTTTGTGGTTTTGTAGGGAATAAGAAAAGTGCTGGAAAACTTTAAAGTTTCCAGCTTTCATAGATATTAATTGTTACAATGGACAAACTCAGCAATGTGGTGATTAGGAGTTACTCTCCAGAGACTTTCCTGGAAGAAGAATCTTATATTTTGACTATTTTGTTCAGACCATATTGGAAATGATGTTTTTCATCTGTTGTTTTGAAACTAAAAGCATTTTTACTTCTTTATTCCAAGTAACTGATTAGTTGCTGTGCATTCTAAATTATGGATTTACGAAGGGAACTCTGCTGAGTTTCAGAAACTGTGTATTTAAATGTACTGCTTTTCTAGCTATCAGCTGCCTCTGGGCAAAATTGCACATGTGTGGTGCCCTTCACTTCTGTGCATTGTCTTGCATGTATGAAGACGGTGGGAAGTCGTTGTGGTTTTCACTGTACATGTTCAGTCAGATGAAATTCTGAATGGTGAATTATAGATAAGTGCATCTGAGAGGGCCGAGGTGACTGTTCCCAGAATTTTGTGATGAAAAAGATGCCTGAAGAAAATTGTGCCTTTAATAATTTAGAAGTCAGGGTTTGGCATGAGGTGTCCTTGACATGCATACCATCAATGTTATTGCTTTATGTCAGAGTATGTCTATGACAATTTCAACTTGAATACACTTGAGGAAGCTGCAGTACTCTTCTGGAAGAACACAAAAATTGGTTTTGTGTAGTCTTTTCAGAATATCCACCTATTGCAGCTTATTGCTTCTTGAAACTGGAGAGAGATTATATACGGTGTGTGATACAACAGGGATTGCTCTTGAATCAGGTATTTCAGTGTTGAACAGTAAAATATTTTTAGTGCCACTCAAGATTGCCCATAGCTATTTTGTTTGAGCTATTAAAATATCTATGTTGCTATTTTGTTAGTCACATAGTGCCTAGTTATATTTCTCTAATAATATTTGATTTGGGGAGATCAGCATTTGAAGTAATTTATACACAAATGTATATATTGTGTTCATGGCTTAAACTGAGATGTTGGGTTGTATTGAAGGGACAGTAGAATCATAGAATCATAGAATCATTTAGGTTGGAAAAGACCTTCAAGATCATCGAGTCCAACCATCAACCATGCCCACTAAACCATGTCCTCAAGTACCCTGTCCACTCGCTTTTTGAGTATCTCCAGGGATGGTGACTCAACCACTTCCCTGGGCAGCCTATTCCACTGTCTGACAACCCTCTCAGTAAAGAAATGTTTCCTAATTTCTAACCTAAATCTCCCTTGCCGCAACTTGAGGCCATTTCCTCTCGTCCTATCTCCAGCCACCTGACAGAAGAGACCAGCACCCACCTCACTACAACCCCCTTCCAGGTAGTTGTAGAGAGTAGAAATGTCATGTTTTCCATTAAACTAATAAAGCCATTTATCTGTTAAGTATATGAAACATAGATGTTGCTTTCTTTCACACAAACATTTAAGTTGTTAAGTAATAAGAGAAGAATCATAAGTTTACATTTTACTACAAAACATGGAGGTATTTTTAAGAAACCCTCTTAGCAGTATTGGAAATGAGTAGGGAATATAACCCTTGTGTATTATTATTATAAGCCATGGTACCTGCAGGAAAGGTGCAATCTTTTACATCCCATATTCAGTGTCATCATAGTTACCAGCAACTTAACACAGGTTATTACTGCCAGAATCAAACGAAAGTACTGTTCCTGTTCTTGCCATAGATTTTGCTCCAGAAGTATTAATTCTGCACACGTGTAGAACATAATTCTGATGAATCCTGTAATGATATTCTGCTTTGCTTTGTGGTACATTCCCCAAATCCTAGTTATTTATAGGTAAGAGGCAAAGCAATATGCCCACGATGTGGTACAAAGGTGAATATGGTTAAAGATTCTAGTGCACTACATGGATGCTTGTGTTTTCTATGCTTCATAATAAAAAAGATTATTTCTTTAATTCATTTCCAAGAGCAGCTTACACTTCCAGTATTATTCCAGTAAAAAAGCCCTCTACCCTTAGCTTCAAATTGTGTGCAAAATTCCTGATGAAAGCTTTTTATGTGGAAAAACAATTGATCTTTGTGTATTAGAATTCTTATTACGTTTGATGATAACAATGTTCTCTTTATTAATTTCCTTGTTGTACCTTTTGATTTATAGCCCTCCATAAATTCTCATTTTAAAGTAACCTATGACCTGCCTCTGATGTGGTACTTTAAATGTTCCATTGCTGATGCTAAAATGTGGGCTAAAATAATAGAAAATTTCAGCTGTAATCCTGAATCATAGGAAACAGAAATTTTGAGAGATCAGTACTGAATGTGCAGCACAACATTTACTGAGGGGATTCTTTTTGCAGGATTTTAATATTCTAGGACAGTATAATTTTTGTTTCAGCACTTTTGTTCAAGTGTTTGCATTGAAGGACAGTCTTCAGAACAAGAAGTGAGAGTTTAAGGCCAAGATCCATACAGTTTAGATTCTGCTTTTCATAGTGTAGGGTATTTAGGGCAGTATGAGGCATTTGCACTTAATCTAGCACAAGACCTATGACTCCGTCGCAGTCTACAAAACTCCTCAAAGAAGCAGAAGTACTTGGACAGTTAACCTTTGAGTCTATTGCCATGCCATGCTGCTATAAATACCTGAACTAGTTAAAGAAAGGCGGCTCAGGTGTACTGCGCTGGAGCACTCCTGTCACTGCAGTAAATATTGATGCACTCTAAAGCATTTGACAAGTGGAAGAAAGGCACTAACCGAGTATCTTCATGAAGGAAGCAGGAAATTATCTGTTGCTGCTATTGTCTTCATCCAAAATAGCTTTTTATTGATGCTTAAATGTATCAGAAGAGTTTAGTTTGGGCTCCTAAATGAACAAAACAAATGCAGAGTCCCAAAAAGGAAACAGAAGTCTAGGTGAGCATAGAAAATTCCTGCCCAAGACTCTGAAAACAGCTGTGGGGAGAGGCTCTTGCACAGGTTGAGGAAGAGGGCTGAGCATCTAATGGGGAAGCACTCCATCATAGTGCTGGTTCATGGATGCTTGAGAAAGGAACAATGGGGTAGAGTCGGGCCTCTGTTGCTTAGGGGTATTAAACGTTGCAAAATGGGGAAGGAGGTATTTTTTTTCTTACAAAGTTCTCTTAATTGCTCCACAGGAAAGAACAGCTATCTCCGAAGCTGGCCAGTAGTTTAAAACTTGGCTGCTTCAGCTGACTGTTCACAGCATTTAAGGCATTTTCTGCAATAGCTACAGGGGAATAGAAGAGAACAATTTTATTTCACTGTGCCTAAACCTTAGCAACAGAGGAGGAAAAATTAGAGATTGCTTAAAGCGGAGACTGAGATTCTTATAAATCTAATAAAGGGTGGGAGTGTGTGTGTGATGTTTATATTTCTTTCCTTTTAGCAACAGCTGTTATTGTATGGTAACACTATGGTACTCTGTAAATACTGTGTCAATACATTTGATTCAACATATGCAAAGCTCTTCTGGACATTTCTGCATATGGCTTTGCTAAACAGAATTCCTCAACTCCTCCCTCTCCCTCCTCTCTGCGCTCCGTTAGGATTTTTGGGGCAGAGTACACAATCTATTTTGCAGGTCTTTTGTGCCACCGTTTAGCTCCGCAGAGGCAACATCCCAAACATTGATACAGTTGTAATTAGAATACCCCAACACCATATATAGTGAGTAGACTTACAAAAGCCCAGATAGTGAGAAATAAGATCCGACCTGCAAAATTAAAACTGTTGGCTGCATCACTTGTCCTGAGTGCATTTTACCTTTCCCCTAAAGTAACTAACCAACTACCTAGAGAAGCAAGCTGAATGTCATCTTGACTATTTACCAATTTTCTTCTAACCTGGAATAAGAGGACAACAAGGGAAAAACCTGTGCCTCAGGACAAAACTTGCCTGTTGTCATGAGTTAACAGTTAACTGGTGAAAGAACATTGGAATACGTAGAAATCATGCTATATTTAGAATTTATTCTGTGCAGTGGCAAGGTCAAAGCCTCGTTCCCTGTTGTGGATGCAGAATGCAGAAGTACCAGGGTGTTCTACAATAGGTCACAGCTGAACGTATTCAGGAGGCTTGATAGCACGGTTCCCCTATTGCCAGGTAAGGAAGATAGGCCTTGTAAATTGAGCTGGTTTTCTGAATGGGAAAGAGATGCTGTGTGTAGAAGTTAGTAGTTATTTCCAAGGTCTCTAGGGAAAACATTTGCATAGTTATTCTAACAGAGGCTTCACAGATCCTGCTTTAAACCCCCCCCCCCCCCCAAAAAACCCAACCCCAAAACAACCCAACCCAACCATGAAAACCAAAACCAAAAAGGTGCTGCTCATGAACAGTTTAAGAAGGATGCTTGTGCCTGGAAATGGGGCTGATCACAGGCATGTTTTGCTCCTATTTCTAACTCTTCATGGTGCATGTGAATTTTACCTTAGAATTTGATTATTCCAGAGCATGAAGCAAGGCAGTGTGTTAGGGGATTATCAAAATAACTGGCAACTGTTGAAAAAACTTTGAAGTTTTTAAGTGTGTATATCTATTATGGATAGACTTTTCTGAAAAATAGTGCAGCATATCATGTATCATATGGAAATTGCTCTTAAGAGTATGGGTTGTTGCCTACAACTTTGTTTCAAGCATGGTGCTTTTATTCTGCTTTTCAGAATAGCAGCTTCACAATTTGAAGTGCAATTAAAAATTCATAGTAGAGTGAAATGTGTTCAGTCAAATTTGCATTTGGACATTCTTTAGCATTTATCTTATTTATGTTAATGAATAATCAATGTGAAACAGAATGCTCTTACTCTTAACTGATTCAAAATCTTCTGTCATGGAATAAAATGCTGATCGTCTACACCACAGAGCAGTTATGGGGCAGGTTTTATGGTATAACCTATAGGTATTTGAAAGGATTGCTGTGCAAGTAAGCTTTATGAAACCTTTTCATAGTTACAAAGATTTTTATGGAACTTCTATGCATTTCATAGTGATAAAAAGAAGTGTATAACCCTTCTACCCCATCTTTTGACACTTTGCTGTATTTCTTTAACATTTGTATCCTAATGTATACTGCAACATACTTCTTGATTCACTTGTTCATTTGGCAATCTCAAATGAAGCCGAAGGCTTTTGGAATTAAATTTATCTTAATATCATTCTTAAGAGTTAAAATGTTAAAATTTAAGTAGTGAATAAATGAATTTCTTAGATAAAATTCCATCTTCATAACAGGTTGATGAACACAGACATAACACTATGAGCTAGGAACTCTTGTTGACACAGTATTTCCTAAAATGTAATGCTGCTAATATGAATATTCTTATATTTATCAGAACTAATATTTGTGCATTTGTGAGAAATAACTTGCTAGCTGGTTAGATGAGAGAACTATTAAGGCAACAAGTTAAAAAAAGGAAACAACCTACTTACTAGGTATCATCCCAACAGTTGCTTTAATAACATAATGCTTTTAAAAGTTGTCAGGAGCCATGCCAGTCCTGGGGAATGGCACTGTTTTGCCAAAACCAAGAACCTCAAAGTGAAAAGACAGATCCGTTTTCCCAAGACTGGTCTTTTAATGGGAGGAATGAAAAGTCAGCTGCTGCAGGCAGAGACAGACTGAGAATGTCTTTTCCAGGGACCCACACACATAGATATTGTTAGGATATTGAAAAGCGTCTGATTATATAATCATCAAGTTTAATGACAAAGAATTTTTGCATAATTCTTAGTAATCTTTGACTTCTGATTTGGTAAAATAAACTAAAGTTTTTGCAACAGTGTTGAGTCAGTAGCCCAAGTACCTGTGTAGTTTTGAAAATATCAATATTGTCTGATAGTTATTTGTAACGCTGAATTTATAAAATTGGGTTTCATCTCATGTTGCCCTAACAGGATAAGCTTTATGTTGAACATCTTTTCTTCTGAGATTTCATAAGTTTTATACTCTGAAGGTTATGCAGTTACTGGTGGAAGTGAATTAAAAAATTCCTTTATGAGCAGTTCACTTATAGATAAAACATAGTCAGAGAGCACAGTTCTGGCATGTAGATTAGTAAAAGGCAGAAAAAGACACTTTTTTATTTTTGGTGAGGACTTGTTGCAGAGTAACAGTTACTATAAGTATGTGGTAGGAAAAGCAAAATTTCATTTAAATTGTTTTACTTGATAGTATAATGGACTCATGCTCTTACAGATTACTGCTCATGAATCTCTTTGAACAGCAAAGCATATAAATACAATTGACTGTTCTTCAGCACAATTTACATTTACAGCTTTAGATCACAGGGTTGGATAGATAGAAATGTCTCCATTGTAGGGGGGAGCTGGTAGAGCTCTAAGTATTGCCCCAAGGGTCTGGGGGGTTCTGGTGTGTCCTTCACCTCACCGCACCCATTTCAGTGTTTGCTTCTTGCTCCAAGGCTCTGGGGTCAGTTCACATACTAACAAGTATCTTTATGCCGAAGGTGGCATGGCATTCACAGTACAGAACCATGAAATTTTTTCAAAATGATGAGGTGGTTATTACGAATGTTTCTTGGGTCTCTAAAATTGTATTGGGCACAACACAACGCTCTGCAGTGTCTTGGAGGTTTAGCATGTGCAAGATCACAGCCTGTATGCGGTTTGCATTAGGCATGCCATGTGAGACCTTCAGAAATTTTTTGAGCGTTTTCTTACTTTAAAGTACGTACACTAAGTATGCTTAAATCTCAGCATATGCTCAAACAGTTTAATTTGGAATTGGATTATCCATATATAGAGCTAAACTGGGTGTTAAGTAAAAAGAAAGCTGCGTGTTAACTGGCTCTGTTCTGGAAAAGAATTAATTAGAGCCTGAGAAATGTTTCATCTGTTGTTGTTTTGTTAAAGCCTTGCATGCTCTGCAATACCAGCAGGGACACAAAATCAAGACTCTATTCATCCTCTTTTGTTACATGGTGATGTTGCTTAGTGTACAGGGAATTTTGCTATTATGCTGCGACTACAACAGATGAAGAATCCAAAGCTCTCCTGTCAAGCTGTTTGAAGTGTATATACCTTTAAAGCTAGGAATGGGAGTATTTAAGAAAAAAAAAAAATCTGCATTTATTGTTTGAGATCTGAAACAATGAAAATGAGGCTGTATATGCAAATTTTTAAAAGTTGGTGGAAGGGATTCAGAATTTTGTGAGGTCCCAGTAATCTTTTGTCACCATTCTGTTTTAGGTATCATCCATTAGGATTATTCTCCTTGCATCTTCTACAAAGTTATGCACAAAATATGATGTCCCAAAACATCATTAAGAAAAATAAAATTTTTAATAATTTAGTAAATAGCTTATTCTTTGGTAATATGCAATTTGTCAGAAATTTGATGATGCATTGAAAGTTACTGATTTAATTTTGTCAGCTTGACTTAATTTTCTGTTCTATATTTGCAATTGGTGTTAAAGGTTACACCTTAGAAGACACTCTGGATTCCTGAAATCACATTAGTGATGAGTTATTTAATCAACAGCACTATTTAAAGGTATTTGAAAATAATGTTGTGCCACTACAGCTGTGAGAGAGTTGGTATGAGGCGTTAAAGACACCATGCAATAGAATAAGTTTAAGTCTAAAAAGGGCAGTGGGATGCTAAAAATGTAGGATGATGGAAATCAAAGAAAGTCACTAGGTGGTTGCTGCCTTTTCTTGAGGCAGCTACATCTACTAATGCTCTTAATTGTGGCTGTATAAAATACTGTGTCTGTGCCACAGGCCTTCTGATCTCCATACTCAGACTTCTCCAGCCAGCCAGGTTCTACATACGTAGTGAGCTGCTGCTTTGCTTACTGCTGGGCACGTGCACTTGTTCTGTACTTTCACAATTTTAGACCTACCCAGGAAGAAATGTACTGTTGAAAGATTCTTCCTAAAAACCAGATATGACTATGAAGAACCTTCAGCGTGTTCTTGGGTGGTTTTTTTATCTGCTCTTTTGAGCATATGAAAGTTTTTGCACTGTGCAAATCGCCCTGACTGTTGTATGCACAGAAACGGAGGCCATCCTAGTCAGCAAAAGAAAAATTGAGAAGTTTCTTGCTGGTAGCTCAGTTCTCAATTATCCTTCCTTGTAGGCTACACCCATATGAGAATAGAAACTTTATTTTTGACTAGCACCATTTTGTGCATGTAGAACAGAGGAATAGAAGGAAATTCTGATAAAGTTTATAAAGCTGCCTGGCCAATTGATACTCACTGAGAGGTGGTTGTGAAGAACCCTTAATGGCTTCTTTGCAAGGTTAAGTAAAGAAACAGCCTTCTAATCCACGTTCTTAGAGGTACATTCACAACTTTCAGAAGCAATCAAAACCCTGGCCTAGACGCTTTAAAGATCATTTGATAACTTATTATGGATTCCACTTCCATGTGGTGCTTCATATATTTGTTGTTTGTCTGTCTCATGACCTTATTTGTGGGATAAAGGTGGCAGTGAACATGGAAATTATCGTAAATACTGTGTATATTTGAATGGGAAGAGCAAATGAATGGCACTAGATAGCAATGTTTATTGTGTCAAGTCTTTGGGATGTCATTTATATGTAACTACTTCTAATTAGTGCCATTCAAACCAACTAAAATGACTCCAAAGCAGATGCCAGTTGTTGCAAGGGATGTGCCTGGATACTTGTCATTTTGTACAGTCAACTGGCACTTAGAGCACTGACAACACTTTAATATTAGAGATGGAGGAAAGGTTTCAGTACTGCTGCTCACAGTAATTTTTAATAGGGAACATTTCTCTTAATAAACTGTAATTAGGAAACTGCTGCTTCTCAGATGAGAGTTACCATTCCCTTGGGTCTTGGTTACTCCTGATGAATAGTAATGGCTTACAGTTCCTCCTTCCATGTCCCCTCTAGAAAATGGGCACCATGCTTCATCCTCATTGTGAGCAGTGTTAGAGAGTGAGATAACATCAGATATCGGTCTAAGAAGGAAGGACTCTCATACTTGAAATTTGGGGATTTGCTTTTTCTTTGAGAATACATGCTGAAAAGTGACATAAATTAACAACTACCTCAGCCTAAATTCTGGTGATATCCAAGTCAAACAGAATCATTCAGCAATAATTTTTCTTTTGATTTGAATGCAATTTATAAACAAAATCAAAGAGCAATATAGCTTTATGTAAATTGACATCCAAATAGCAAGGCTTCACTTTGTAATGATACTCCCCCCACCCTTTAAAATTGCCTTTTATTTAATTAAGACTCTCCAGGAGGCTGACACTTTTCTATAGCTGAAACAGCAGCTGTACCGCAGTGATGAACCTCAGAAAAATCTAAACATCTCTGTGACTGCTGCGAATCTTGGCAGAACAGTAGAAAATATCTTCTTGGTATTGCTAAGAAAACAGCCTTCTAGCTTTTATAGCAATTTTCTCAGTGATCACCATAATACTCTGCAGTAGGGGTTTTGATTTTAAAACTAGTAATTTTGGATGTTTCCCTAATGTAATTTAACTTTCTCTTTTTCACAGAGGTATTTAAAGCCACATTCGGGCTACATTTGCCAAGATAGTGACAAGAATAAGTCTAAATAAGATTTAAACTTTATGTACGTGCTGCTGTTAAGCAGACACTAGCTAGTATGGGGACAGACTAGGTGTAGATGCCAGGCTGTGGTCTCAAAGGCCAATGGGATTAACCTCCCTGCCTCATCTCTCCTTTCTCTTGCTTATTACGTAGGTTGCAATGATGGCAATTGCCATGTATCCTGATGTCCCAGAGTCAGGCTGATTTCTGATTAATTTTTCTGTGCTGCTGCCTTCTTATACTCACATTGAAGGAAGGACTCTTGAAAAACAAGTTGACGTGCTAGCATTAATAGCACTGAGAAGTACAGATTTATTAAGAATGACTTCCATAAGAAGAAGGGGTGGAGAAACTGAGATATTAACACTTCAGAAAACGTTTGAGTCTAATATGAGGCCTTTGCTTTGTGTCAAGGGAGTTTCCTTGGTTTCAAGAAGCTATGCCGGTTCTCACAAATTCTGTTTCTGAATAGTTGCACCCTGATTCAAAGCCTGTTTCAGTTTGCCTTCAGGCGCTTTTCTAGTCTCTCTTGGCCATGCTGAAAATAGATCTCTGTTTAAGATGCTTACGTGAATCAGAGGTTGGTGGAAAGTAGAAGGCAATAAATTAAAAAAGGACAAAGTCTTACCTTTAGTACGCAGTGTTGAGTAGTTATGTGACATATTCCTGAATTCTAGACACATGGCTTAGGAAAGCTCAAAAAAAAGATTCAGTGGCAAAGTGGTCTTGAAGAGAGGTTAACGCTAATGAGCACCAAGTCTACCATTACAGAGTTCCCCACGATACCGAAAATGCTGTCCTGACGTGCATAATAGGAGTGCTGTCCTATTAGCACAGTGAGGGATTCTGTGGTTACTTCAGGTGAACGTTTAAAGCTGAAGGAGTTTGGAGACATTGTCTCCTGAACTGGTGGGACCTTTAATGCTCACATAAAGACACTTAGCTTTGTGCTAGTTTGGGTTCTTAGTATGTCTGTTTCTTAATAAATGGTAGCAAATACTGCTTTGAGTTCTGTTCCCCCATACAAAATAACTTAAAAATTAACATATGCACCACTGTGCATAACACAGTTATTATAGAATTTGGTTGAATAATTATTTTTTAAATAGGAAAAATTGTGGAATCCATGCAGTAGATGAAATCTTCTCTGAGGTGCTCTTTCAAAAATAACTCTCTTGGGTTAAATGTAGACAAAGAAGATGTTTTGTGGTAGTTGTGTTAGATTTAGACATGAGGATTGTGTCTCCTGCTCGTACATGGACTTTGAACACCATAAGGAAGCTTCAGGTAGCTTCAGGAATAAGTTATTTATGTAGCTTAGCAGTACTCCTTGCATCCTCTATGCTGAAGTCAGTCCTCACTTCGAAGGGGTCACATGTAACAATCCAACTATTAGGTGGTAAACAAAAAATTCTGTGCATTTTTAAGCATGTGAGTAGTCATTTATAAAACTAGAGTGCAATATGATTTTCCCAAGAGGCAATAAATCCTCACACTTCAGATGATAGACCTATTTCTACTTAATGAGGAAAAATTCACTCCTAGCTTAACTCCACTGAAGTTAATTTCTCTGACAATAAATTTGGCCCAATATGTCAATACAAACTTAACTCACTTGTGTTCATAGAGATTAACTGAACAGCATCTTATGTATGCCCAGAATAATTAGTTTACTGTCTCTTGAGGTTTATTTAATTAATTTAGAATGTTTTCCATTTAGAAGATACTTACTGCAGAAACAGGTCTGGTGCAGATAAGAGAAACTATAACTACTCCTGCAGTCTTGTGATTGACTTGTTGGAAAGAAAGTACTTGGAGCAGGGCAAGTCATGTCATTTTGTTAAACCTGCACTCTCTGAGCCTTTTTTATAGAATTCCAGCAACCTGGAATGGTTTGGTGCCTTAAAATAATAATTCAAATACATATTTTTTACATTTTAATAGTACTGTGCTTCCTCTGATCAGCTAAGAACCATTGCAATACTTTTTGAAATTTGTTACAGCTTCAGAGAAGATAACTTATTTATAGCAAAGTCTTTCAGATCTGCAGTCAGATGCTGAATTTTTAAAGGGAGGGTATGTGTCAGAAGCTAAATAATTAAGATCCATGCCTTCTCAGCATTTTATTTCCAATATTAAATATTACATAAGAGATTTTTTCCCCGTGGAAATCAAGCCTTTAAAGTGGTGCAGACTCGGCCAGAAAATCACTGTATTGTACAGTTAAATTGATACATCTTGAGTCCTACAAATAATTCAAAAAAGTTCTTAAAATATTTCAGCATTCTACGTACTGGTTCAAATTGTCCCTGTTTAGAAATGTTGTGACGATATGTTGTGATTTTGACGTAAACTCGCCCTTTCTGAACCCCCGAACAGTGATCGTTCTAGAGCTCCAGGTCAATTTTAAGCAAACTTTCGTGTTTGGACTAACCCAGGGAGAGCCCAGGCTGGGGCTTGCCATAGTTAGCTCACAGAAAACCTGGGGAACATGGATCTATGCACTGCCAACATGAGGAAACACATAACTTGCCAGATGAAATGCAGCCATTAAATTCCTTCTGTTGTAAGCCACTGTCCTCCACTGGAAGGAATTAAAACTGCACAAATTCTTCTCAAGACCTATGCTGCAAACAACTGTGAGTCCTTTGCTTGGAGAGCTTGCGGGCAGAGCAGTGTTCTCTATCCTTACATCTAGCATAAATTTCTTAATGTGGTCATCATGTTTAAAAACCGCCTGAAGCTTTGAATACTTACAAGTAGTTTCCTCAAATTTTGCTGGAATTTAGATGCATTAAACCTGTATGCCATGGTACCTCAGGAAACAGCTGTGCCACAGTTGTTGCCTTTAGCAAAACCTGTACAATTAAAGGAACCAGCACAAATTTCCACACAGCTCAGGTTCCAGTCCTGTCTTTGTTTACCAGCTCTGCAGCCCGGGTGTAATGGTATACGACAGCAGAGGCATCACAAGCTTATGAATATACTGGAAGCGAACACTGCCGTTATCTTCTGTCTCCCATCATCAGAACTGCAGAGTTTGTTACCTGCTTGCCACTTTCTCTTCAGTAAAAGGCTTGGTAATCTCTGGTTTCCGTAAGAAATCATGAGATAAGTCTTGGGTAGGTTGGTGTAGAGGCTGGAGCTGGTAACGTTCTCCTCTGACAGTGACTGCTTTAACTGCCCTAGGCTGTGAATAGTCTCAGGCTGCTATCTCAGTAGGGTGGAAAACCAAGGCATCAGATTCAGCTGATGAGTTACTTGCACTTAAAATTGTCCCTGTCCTTTTGCATCTTTCCAAAGGGATGTGGGGGTGTTTGAATGGAGTTGGTGTCCGGCTCCGAGCTAGAGCCACCTTCCTGCCTCCACCTCCCAGCTCAGGCCGTGGTTCTTCCCCCTTAGGCAGGTATTAAACTCCCCGGTGGTTCTCTTAGACTTCCACACGTTTTGCCATTCTTCACATTTCCTATCGGCGAGACCTCTAACCTGGAAATTCAGTACCACATTCAGTATGTAAGTAGTTATTTTAAGTTGAGCAAATGCTGACCTGTCAGTGCCATATATGATATACGTATTCCTGATGGTTTGGGGTTTTCTCCCCAATTTATGTTTGTAGGAATATGAATGGATGTGTGGAGAAAGATCACATTCACGTCATTTGAAAACTTCTTTCTGGAACTGGGAGAGTTTTGGTTTTGAAAGCTGCATATATGTGCATATGTATGCACCGTGTGATTATATGCCAGGATTTCCTTCACATGGCAGTTTCGAGAGCAACAAAGTGTTGTTGACAAGCTATTTCTCATTATTTGGGAGTTATTTATCACTATTATAACCAATGCGGATGAAATGATTGGTTGACAAGTGTATCAAGATTGATGCCGAGCAAATCCCAGAGAGCTTACTGCAATTATCTAGAGTATGGGCACACTGTTGTTATTGACTCTGGCCGATCCTACGCTATCGCAGCCTTTTTAAACTGTCCATCATTTCCTTCTCTTGGGGATCAACTATATATCCAGAGGAGCTGCCTGGTGTATGAGACAGATCTCTGTAGTAGGAGGAATCTGTTTTTCACTGAGTTTTCAGCACACTTAGGATTATGAAACATCAAAGGAACTTGCAGGAACCAAGACAGTATTTTAAGAACAGCCTCTGCCTGTTCTGCAGAGGCTGGAGCAGCTTTGGAGAGTATTTCTGTCACTCCGGGAAGCAGGTGTATTTGGATGGTGTAACTTACCTGCTTGCATATTCAAGGATCGTTTTCCACCCTTCCGTCAGCTGTTTGGGGTTGCACGAAGGGGATGAATGTACAGGAATATCCTTAATAACGATAAAAGCCTTTAAAGCGCAAGTACTGCAGGGTGCTCTGGAAACGAGGAGACATTAGACACCTCAGGGGACGCTAGTTCAACACCAGCTCCCGCAGGGCCCCCGCGTTATTGTCGCTGCCCTCCTGGCTGCTCCCCTCGCCGGAAAGCTGATCAGCACAGAGAGCACGAGCCAGCCCACGTGCGGCCCTGCAGAGCAGCAAACGTGCCTCTAACCTGCAACAGATCCCTCGTTGGCTCTACAAGGGTTTCGCTCCGATTTGTCGGGTGCCGCACAAACATAGCCGTGCGGCAGACCTGCCTCTGCCTGAACGTAACTCCCCCTTCACCTGCGGGTCCCCGGCACCCGCAGAGCACTTTCTGTCTTTGCATCTGCTGAACACTGCTACCTCTTCACACCCATTTCCTCCGTGATCATACTGTTCGTCCTTAGGTTTGTAAATCAGGGTCTATAAGTGAGTTTCTTATGTCTTGTGTTTGTAATGGAAATGTTGAACTCAAATTGGATGATAAAACACCATTTATAAATAACACCTGTACGGGGACTTATGAAGTCAAGCCTGTTATAGGGTATTTCTGTTCCCTATAAATAATGGTTTTTATGTCTTCATTTCTATTTCCTTTATTTTTCCTTGTGGCCTTCACCACACCTATCTGCTCCAAGGAAACCAACTGATTATATGCAGGAATATTTGATCTTTGCTGTTTTGCTACATCTTGTATTTCTAGGAGATTTTGTGGCAGTAACACCTGGTGTAACATATTCCTAGAAATTTGACCCCCAGTTTCAAGACTTCTCTGAGGTTTATCAGTGTTTGGGTGCTGCAGAATTTGGCCTTTCTTCCTTCAAGGTTTGATACCCACAGTTAGTGCTGTGAAGCCAAATAAAAGCCAATATTAATCTGAGTTTTGACAAAAATATTCCAAATCCTTTCCATTGACTGGAATGGTAAATGAGTCAAGGAGAAGTATTAGGTGGTTCTCATTGTCATTTTCAGTTTGTTGTGCACTGAAGGCAACTTGTTCACTGATTTAATTGAAAGGAGTAGGATGAGTTGGGTCAGAATTGTTTTATCTACTCAAAGATTGCAGTGGTTTTGTGTTGGTTGTCCGTATGCTAGAGAGTTACAGCTGCAGAACTCTGCATCCTCATTTTTAGGATCTACAAGATTTACTGTTACGTTCAGCTTGTAAAATCTTAGGAAATGAGATTTTTTTTCCTGAGCCTACAACTTTTAAAACCCTGTGCGAGAGAAGTCGCAACATCTTACAAAAATCTTCCCAAACATTGGGACCAAAACTGAATGGTAAGAAATACTCGAAGTGAACTTTACTCTACAAATCTTTAAAGTTAAAAGTGTTTCTTAGGGTTTTTGCTATAAACCATTTGCTTAATTTAATTTTTGAGCCAATTTTTGTAAGCAGCACAATTAGACAGAATAGATGGATTATTTCCTTTTTGCCTTGCATATATATATATATATTTATATGAAACTGTGTAATTACCTTTATTGAAAAAGGAAATATTGTTCATGCTTTAGAAATTAGCTTAGTCATGCAGGACAGTTTGGTAACTTGTAAGTGCATCTTGTGTTTTCCAAAGTTGCCTTTATTGGGATCTATAAGGGTATAATTGAAACAGCATTGAAAAATCCTTGAGGCATTGTACCTCAAGGCTGGTCTGTTGCTCTATGATTTGTTCCTACTGCTTGCGATACCTGGACTCTCAAAATAATTGTAATTGTGTAGATGATTTAACGTATTCATTTTCGTAAGAACTCAGAATCTGATCTATCAGCAGTTTGTGCTATTTTTTAACTATTTTTCATGATGGTTTGGATATGTATGGAGTCCACAAAGGCTCATAGGACTTCGCTGCATGGTTTGACATCTACAGGAAGCCTTTGGATGAGATGACCTGGGCTGAGGTGCTTGGTTGGTTTGTACTCAGCTCAGCCCTTCTTTTATGTCAAACAGATGTCCAAAGACTTAACAGGCGGCGCGAACTGGGGGCAACACTTCTCCTGTGCTACCATCATTGAGGTATCTATGGTCCATTCTTAGGTCCATGTGCACTCTGGAGGGAGAGCAAGGAGACAGTGTGTCTTGGCATAAGCTGTAGTTTTGGCAAAATTTGCATTCAAACTCCTCTGAAAGGTTATCTGGGAGGAGAGACACTACAGGCCAGATCATACTTGAAGTTTTAGTTCAACTGATTTGCTTAAAATTAAGCATAAAAAAGTCAGCATATAATAGTTAACTGCAAGGGAAGATAAATATCACAAGACATGCAACATTTGAAAATATCTAAGGGGGAAAGAAAAGAAAAGAACAATTGGGGAACACATTAATAAGAGGAGCCTGTTTGCTTTCTTATGGTTTAGATCAGACTGTGAGTTTTTTGTGTGAAAGTATTTAATTAAATCATCCCTGTGGTATCTTCTGGCTTTTTTTTATATCTCAAACTGCCAAGAATGCCTGGGATTCATACGTTTTGTTAGTTTGCTGATAATAATAAAAATTTGGAAGGCCAGGTCACTTGTAGCATTTAAAGAAAAAGAAATACTGCAACTTGCTTTTGAAACAGTTTGCTTCCTGGCTTGCAGGTTTTTATCTGTTGCGTAAGCGAGTGCGAGCTGTGAGCAAGAGCAATCAATCTGCTAAACAGCAGAATCATTAGAAACCTGTATTAGAACTGAAATAAGAATTACCCTGAGATATAAATTAATGCAAAGCCCCTACCGCATTTAAAATACTTCCACAATTACTTAAATCCCTGCCTATATGTATGTTACTTTGTCAGCTTCAGATCCAAAAGTCAGTGGTTATTTGTTTTCTGACAGTCTTTAAAGATAATGCTTTTGTACTTATCATTCCTAGAGGTCTCAAATTTTTTCCAGATCAGAAGATTTATGGCATGAAGAGGTCCAAAATAAAAGACCTTTAATGTGATCTTTCAACTGCATGTAATTTTAGAAATAACTGGAAGGTAGATTACATTTAATTTTCTGAAAGTTTCAAAAGCAGTTATATCCCTTCTATCCAACAAACCCTCAAAAAAAGAAGTGCCAAACTGAATCCAACATGTCCATGAAAATAATATCTTTACTCATCCTTAATTTTGTGTTGCATGTTAGAAATGAGAGCTTTAAAAATCATGCTGACATGTCCTTCTCATACTTGTCCATTAATTCTAAATAAACTCCATTAGATTTCTGCATTAAATCAGTTTGCTGACAATGAGCCATAGCAGCTGTGTGCTTGGAAAAAAATTGTTTCTACCAGCATAAGCCATATAGGGCAGTTCCATTCTCGGGAGATGTTTTTCCACCAGTCTGTTCCTTTATTTTAAAGATATCATATCTTTTTGTGCAAGTATAATTTCACAAAGGAAAAAAAAAAGTTAAATGCATTTAGACAGGTTTTACCATATACACACGCACAACTTTTGAGCCTAAACCAGAGCTCCGTATCTCAGCTTTGTGTTTCATGTTTCTAGTCAGTGTTCACATTTATAGTTTGCACCTTCCCTTGCATCATCACTGTGGTATCCCTGACATGTTTTCTACATTTGTGTATATTCTTTCTGTCTCTGTATACATAAGGGGATAATTATGCGAAAGATATATGTGAGTTAAGCAAGAATAAACACCTTTGATCTATGTTATGGCATTTATTGTACAAACATTATGTAATCCACATAGATTAGTTTCTTCTTTTTTTTTACAGAAATAAAACTTCCTGAGATTTGTGAAAATCCAAACATTTGAAATATATAGGCATGTAAGGGTCGAGAAGTATTCTGCTGCTAATAGCTTGAGCATTATGTTATGCAAACGTTAGAACTGTAAAAGCAAAAAGTGTGTGGCTGCATTTGCTGTGAGGATAAACAGAACGTTTTGAGCATCACTGGGTTTCGTACAGACCATTAACATGTACACCTGTGGTTGCCACTGTAGTGCTACAAATTAATACTTTTAATTTCAGTAATTTTCTTAGCACTGATACTATGTGAGATAAGTGCTTGTAAACATACACTGAAGACTTTTATGTTGATGCTCTAAGTATTGTTTAGCAGTTTAGATGCTTTAAGCCACGACTATTGCCACCCTCTCTAGTTCCCAGCTATTTGTTGCCACTGGTTTTCAGTGTCAGCACAGCTGTCTGTGTAACTGTGCTAGGAAATAGAGCTGGAAAAATGCCTGGCTGGCTCAGGAGCCGACCTCAGTGTGGGCAGGGGAAAAGAGGTGTTTTGCACTTGGCTTTTGTACCACTATTGCATGTGAATTTCAGGGAAAATTAAGGCACTCAGGTATTCATAATGACTTGTATATAGCATGGGATATGGCAAATTGAGATGTGAATTGCTTTATTTTTCAGTATGTTTGTATTTTGCTGGTCTTCAATCATAATTCAAATCCCCACCGTGCCAGATAGGGGACTAATGTCTAATCATAATTTGTAAACACTGAGCGGACAGAGGAAAGGGAGAGAGTATAAGGAGCTTAGATGATATCACACAGATCACAGATTATTAACATTTATTGGGAAACAAACAGCCTAATGACTGTGCATGGTTTTCAGGTAAATAAATATGTTCCAGAAAGCATCCTGTGTTATCAGTTCTGGAATGACAGCTTTCAGACATCTTGCTTAATCTGTCTGAAGGCAAATTCCAGACAGAATTTTGCTATTGAAACAGATCCTCATGGTCTACTCTAGCACAAGAACGCTTGGTCCTCTATTTTATACCACTAGCAAAATTATACCCCAAAGTTTCCAGAACTACAGTACAGTATTAAAGGAGTTTCTTTCTGAAGAACAAATAGCCAGTCAGTTACACAGCAGTGATGTGGTATGTGAAGAGCAAAGTAGCCTGCAAACAGCTTAATTACCTGCCTGTTTGCAATTTTTTATTTTCTCCTAATACTCATATAATTCAAATACTTCCTGCTGTGCACTTTTCCCCCTTTAAGTGGTTGCTTGTGAGGCAAAAGCTTGGCTGTACTATTTTTTTCCTACACATAAATGAAATTGTGAATTGAGAAAGTGCTTTTGAAGCCAGGAAAATGGAATTGCAGATACCACTTTTCTTTGTTTTTAAACAGCAAGAACACTGATCTGATTGCTTGGTGTTCCTTCCTCGTGCCCCAGGAATCTCCCTGTCGTCCCTCTCACACGGAGACATCCCTCCATGATTAACTCTCTGTCACTCAGCTCAGTTTTCTGACAGCAAAATGAGTGCTGTAGTGGAGTGAGTCATGGCTGCAGAAAGCCATTTCAAGGACAAGCCAAGGGTGTTGAAGGCAGCAGCTTGATAAAGCCAGGATTCAGGACCAGTTCAACTGTTTTCAGCCTCAAGGAATCTGACTTTAAGAAGCAGAGGCCTCGACAGTGACGCTACTCTCTTAAAATCAACAAAAGCAGAATCTATAGATGCAGTTTCCTATTGAAATTGTGTATTTCGGTGCTATGATGTTGCACAAAGCTGCATTACATAAAGCACAGCAGATGCAGTCTGGATTCAGGGACAGGGGGAAAGCATGTAACAAGAACAAACGTGGAGTGCCATAGCAGAGGAAAACATCTTAAAGATATATTATAAGGAAAAAGAATTTCCAAGTGGGGAGCTGACGTGGAGCCTTAATAACTGCCTCAGCCTGGCATTGCCTTTTTTTTTAACGTTTAAGAAGACTTTAAGTAAGATTTACGACTTGGCGATTGCACCTGGTTTCTGTGACGTATTGGCCCTAGCGGGTGCAGAGTGCTGCCCCGTCGGGGAGGAAGGGTGTCCCTGCCCGCCGTGCGCGGGGACGGGGACGGGGGCACCTCAGCGGCAGGAGTCAGCCCTGGGCAGCATGCTTCGACTCTGAACCGTCTGCTCAGCCCTGCGGCAAAACCGCCGCTTACCTCAGAAGCGGGATCAAGCTCTAAATTAAGTGTTTCTAAAGTAAAGTAGTCCTGGAGAAATCTGCGTCTTCGCTGCAGTTGGAAATATGTGATGACAGCATGTATCCAGCTCAGTTTCTTTGATGGTTAACCACTAAGCCGGGACACCACAGGTGCCGGCACTGGTTACCTGCCTGCGCAGGCATGTACAGAATATACAGCTGTTGCTGAAGGCCGAGGTCCTGTGGCTTTACCGTCATTTGTTACAGGATTCGGGTTAGAAGAGTTTGGTGCTGTTGATGTGAGCTATGTCTATGGTGCCTAATGCTGCGACTAGGCAGAGCAAAGTCCTTTCTAGTGAGGGAACTAGTGAGTCTAACAATGGATACGCTTCTAAGGCATCATTTTTTTGAGAAAGTTGGTCTGTGTTGGTTCTGGTTAGATGTCAATTGTATTAGTTGCTGTATTTGGTTAGTAATAGAACATTGTTATTAAACAATTTTGTATTCATAAGAGAAAAGCATATTAGGTGGACCGGATTGAGGATTTTGCATCAGTTAATGATATCACCTGTCTTCAACCATTGGCAGAGGAAACATCTCACATTTTACAGATCTAGTGTTTTGATATGGGTGAGCACGAAAGGATGCGTAAGCTCTGTGAAGCATTCTTATGCGTATGTCTTCATCGGTGGAGATGACGGTCTTTGTGTGTATCATCCTGACTGCATGTAAACAAGAGTGCAGTAGATACTTATCTATAGATGAAGAGCTGGTGTTTTTATAGCATTAGAACTATAACAAATGAACAAACTGGATGAATTAAAGGTCACTTTCAAGATCCAGAACCTTTCATCTCGAGTCACAGTGATCAAATTCAGCATGACTCAGGATTATCGTTTCATGGCAAATCAGTCCAGTCCAGAAGTGGGGGGAAAGGTGAGGGGATCAAACATAATTGTTACCCTTGTTGAATGAATTGCTCAGATATCAAGATCTGAATGAAATTGTAATACCTTCTCACTTTTACCAGACAGGTCTAATAGGTCAGAGTTTGGTAGGTCAGTGTAAAAGGAGCTTGAATTACCCATCCTGGGCTGTATCAGTCCTCTGAGGGTTGGCAGGCAGTGAACTTCATATGCACTAAGCTTAATTGCAAATAAAGGCTGTGACACAAACAAAGCTCAGGAATTTAAAAGATTAATGCTGTTAGAGTCTTTTTATGTTCTGCAAGCCTGTTTCCATAATAACAGGAATTGTTCATTTTTCCAGTAAGTTCTAAAATCTTGAGGGCACATAAATGGCAAGTGGTACTGGTACTTGGTATTAATAGTGTCATGTAATTCCTTTTGAAGTTTTTTGTTGGCTGCTCTTTTTCATAATCATTAAACAAATAGAGTGGGTTTTTTAAGATTTTCAAAGTCTTGCAACATGAGCAATATTTTGTTTTCTTAAAAAAAAAGGGTTTTTCTTTAATGTCATTCATAAGCCTGCAAAGTACGTAGTGTTCTATGGCCATCTTTGATGACATTAATTCTGTCAGTACATGGATATTGCTACATGCTGATCTCCCAAAGTGTTGCTTACTTTGTGTGCAAGCTTCTCTCTTAAAAAAAGCAAGCAAGCAAGCAACCAACCAACCCACCCCCCATCAAACAGGTGTGTATTGTTAAATAACAGTTGTGACCTCAGAGGATAGACAATTTCCCTAAAGTGAATAAGAAGTTTAAAGGAGAGAGGGAGAACTATGCTGAGCAGTAGAAACTCGGAGAGAAGAAGGAAGAGCTATCTGATATTTATCAGTGGTATTGGTTTCTTTGGGATAAAATGAAGGGGAAAAATAAGGAATGAGGAAAAGGATGCAGAGGGAAGAGGGAGGATCAATTAAGATGATCTTCAGGAAGAGCAGTAGACATAGGAGGCACAGAGGGAGACAGGAAAAATTATAAATAAGTTTAACAGAAGGCACAGCAGAATTAGGGCAACACACACACACAGACACACAAACAAAGTCTGCCTTTTAGCATCCTGAATATTTCAGCATGACCACTCAGTTCATCTCTGCTTATCATTTACATAACCTATAAAAAACAGATGCATACCCAAGATGTCTGCCTGAAAGGAATAACTTCATCCTTAGCCCCGTTATTTCAAGCTGTTTGCTCTTCCTATATTAATCAAAATTATTTCATAATACAATAGTATGTTATCAGTGCTATTTAAACTGATAACATTCTCTAAATATTGCTAAAGCGTAGATTGAAAGTGCATCTGATTTTCTTGTCTTTGTCTCGTGTTTAGTGTTAATGTGTGTCATGCTTAAGGGATGTATTAATGAACCTTTTTTTTATCCTGCAATGACAATCCTCTAGGCCCAGTCTCTTCATTAATGAATAATGATGGAACAGAGTAGGCAGTTTGGTCATTTTATCCTTTAAGTGCGATGAACAGTCTTGAAGAGAATGCTGCATTGCAGCTGTAAGCAAAATGGTTGTACAGATGACAAAATACTTTTGAATCATAGTCTGCATTTCTGGATCACTCTGGGTTTTAGGAAGATTGCCAGTTTCCGAAAACATTTTTTCTTAGGAAAAGAATCTTTTTTTGCTATTTAAGAAAGACTTATTTCAATGCCTTCTATGCTACAAACTTGGAAACCTGAGCTTCAATGAAAATATAAAGTCGCTTACCATGCTGTGTTCAACAGCCATTGAAAGTGACTTGGGAAGACTTCTGTTTCATAATATTTGTATAGCAGTTGGCTAGCAGTAATTTGCATAAGATCTTGGACACTGACCTTACTATGAATTTGGACTGATTTTCCCCAAAACATTCTGTGTGAGGCAGGAACTATACAAGAAAAATAAGCTGACCAGTTAAGGAATTATGCAAAGAAAAACCTACTCTCCTACCAAAAGAGAAGCATATGAAAATCAAAATAAGATTTCCAATTAAAGTTACTAATGGGACAAACCTCTAGGTTAAGTCAGGTAAATGTTTTAAACACTCCTTTTCTTGGGGTGAGCATAACTGGGATAACTTCATTTTTCCATCTCTTTCAGTGTAAAGAATGTAATTAAGTCCCTAAGTAGTGGTTATCTAAATCTATGCCTCTGTGTTACATGATAAAAGTCTTTGAGCGCCTAGAATTCTGCTCTGTTTTCGTATAGTGAGAACATTGGGTTTAGTTGCTTTTCTTTAATCTTTTTGCTTCTTTTCTGCTTCTTGGTCTTTTTGTTCCTCTTTACTTGCAAGAATTTGTTTCTAATTTGACAAAGTAAATTACTGTGTTCTCTTGTCGCATGATGTGTGGCTTCAACTCCAAACACCCGTATTGCCATAGCTGTGGGATGAGGAGGTACGTATCTAGCAGCAGCTTTGAGAAGCTGAGGTGAAAGTGGTCTAAATCAAACCAGTCTAAGGGATTTACCTATTCTCAGCCTGTGGATTTATTCTGGAACGTCTATTCCTGATTAACCATTATGGATTAACTCTTTGTATGGATGTTCTTATTTTGGATTAAGAGTGCCTTTTCCCAGTTAAGCTGGATTAAGGAAAGCAATGAATTAATCGGCTGGAAGTAAAATGAAATGGCTAGCACAATATAAACATAGGTAACTGCTGTGCAAGGAAAATGGTTAAAGCCATAAATTGATTAAATTACTTCCAATTTGAGATCTTATTTCAAATAAAAACTTCAGCTTCCACATGTATAATGAAGGTTAATTAATAACTGAAGGGGTTATTTTGGGGGCATTAAGAAAATGTGATTTTTGTTTACTCACTGAAGCTGCCCAAAGATAGTTGTTAATATGAATTTGGTGCTTCTATTATGATACAATATAACATTTTGATTTCTGCTAATGTCTAACACAAATTCATAACTATTTGTAAGGTGAGCAGACTTCTGCCAGAGCTTTGATGCAGAACTGCCTTATTACATTCTCTTGAATGTGCACTTGCCAAAAGACACACAAAGTTTTCAACTTCTCAAACCACAGAAGACAAAATTTAAAAGGTGGAAGAAGTCATTCTTAACATAAAGAACACATAGATACCAAATAAGTGAAGAGGTATGAATGCAAATCCTTTCCCACTTTTGTCACCTTGAATAGAGGTCCTTTATAGCTGAGTAATTTTCAATGGCTTTTTGGATTGCTGGAACTCCATCTTTTGTATCCCCCAAATATTTCCTGCTTTTGTCATCAGTGAGAACTGGGTTTTGGACCTGAAGTCTTCTCCTTTCAGGAGTCTCCCAGGGTGTGCTCTTCCTTCATGCTTGCTGTTTCTGTCTCATGTTTGCCTCTGCTACCTGGCATTCCCACAGGTTTGAGCTGGCCGAGATCAGTAGCTCTAGTTATTTGGATGCCCCTACCCGACTGAAAGGGTTTCCACATCACCCCAGTAATAAAATGCAAGGTGAGATGCAGGTCAGAGTCTGTTTTCTACAGAATATACAATGGAAGTTATGTATTCAATAAAGAGTGAAAAACAAGCTAGTGAGATACACTATTCATTTGTGGAGAAAACTTACAAGCAAACCTTGATTAAGTCTTACATGTTCTAGAATATTTCTATTAAGATTTTTTGAAGGATTTTTGAAGTGGGACCAGTTTGGTGTGCCTAAAAATATAGTGTCCTTGACTGCTTCTGACATACTCTTACTACAGCTGGGGGCTAGGAACACCTTCCCTGAGGTACTTACTTTATAATTTGATTTAGTATTTGATTTGCACTGGAAAAGAATCTGGAGAACTTCAGTAGTGATTATTGCATTCAGATTAAGTTAGTTATGTTGAGGGCTAATCAAGGTGATTGACAATATATGCTTCATATAAGAGAGAATCTATTCTTTTGGGCTTTTTAGTGTGCTAAATTAGGAGGTGACTGGGGGTGTTGTGTTTCTAATGGAGTTGTGCTGCATGTGGGTTTAAGAATAAAATAATGCTGTATCCCACAGTGCATCTTGGGATTGCTTTGGTCACAGTTTATATTTTCTAATCATTCAAAAATAAAACAGGAGTCAAGAAAATGTTGTCACTTTTCACAGTATTAAAAAAGGCATCTCTTGGTATTATCCTATTTTTATTATCCTTACATAAGGCTGAGAACTCTTTGGAGGAATAACTTTACATCTGTTCCAATAGTGCCATCATCCCAACTAAAACACTGCCTCTGATGGCGAGTCCCCTGCTCTGCTCTGCTGCTCTTTTACACCAGCTTTTGTGGGCTGAATTAACTAATTACCAGAAGACTGGAAAGTCTCGAGACTTTCTTTGCCATCTTTTCTCCACTTATCTAGAAAATGGGGCAATAGGGAGCTTGACTTGCTAAATTATCAGTGCCTGGTGACTCTAAACTTTGACTGTGTATCTGTGTTCAGTTATGAGATATTCACTGTAATAGTATTCATGCTGGCACTTTTGGATGAAATTTTACAGCTTCTTTCACTTTTTTTGTTCCTCCAAGTTTGTGTGGCACTTAAGTCTACAGGAAAGGCAGCTGATGATCTAAAGGATGGGTCCCACTCCTTTATGGAGAGGATGGAACAAATGGGTGATGATGAGTGCAACAGTGTTATGCAGGTAACAGGGAACAGAACACTGTGTGTGCTATGTTAGAGGTTTCAAATTATTTTAATGCTCCTGAGCAGTGGGATGTAATCCATTGGATGCTCAAAAAGCATCTTATTATCTTACTGTCTCCTCACAGGCTGAGCTTTGTGGTTTTGAGTGACGACATTGTCACTTGCAGAAGTGATTGTGGCATTTAATGTTGCTTGCAGATGGCATAATGATCATAGCACTTTGTTTTCTTCAGTGTTCTCACTTTTTTTTAGATACCTTGAATATTCTCCTGAATACACAGCAGCACAAGATACACTATTGCAAATGCTCTGCCTCTTGCAAAGGCAGAGCTCCAAGTGAGTACTGTTGCTGTGCAGCTGACAAGCTGACATTACTCATAGGAAAAGCAGATGACACTGACAAAGATAGCAATGAAATTAAGAAAAGTTGCCAAGTAGCAGCACTTGGAGGTAACACCTCAGAAAAATGCAGTTCATTGCTATCTGGTTTATTTGTTGTTTTTTCTTAAGTGAGGGTGGGAAAGAATCATACTATGGAAGCAGACTCGGCAAAGTGGGTTTTGGTATTTTGACTCCCTTATAGACATCATAAAAACGTGTCTCTTTCTTCCGAACATAAAATTTCTTCTTCTGTTATTTATTTTAATGTAAAAGATTAAAACAGCTATATGAGGAATTAGCTACCTTAACCTACAAATTCCTGGCCTCGTCTAGAAAAAAACCTCTTTTCCATGCTGTTGTTATGAGAGCATATGTTGTTATGCTATGTTACTTTTTACATTTCCCATAGGCTTCATCAAATAAATATGAGCTATAGACCCTTGGAACTGCTTATACTAAAGAAACTATGGTGATTGCAGTGACAAATAATAATAGTAAAGATCCTTCATATAAAAAGAGAGATGCATGGGACTTTCAGGGTACTGCAGAAAAGCCTCATGCTGTACTGACTTAGAAGTCTGTCTAATGCATCTTCAGCTGCATAACGTCTTCCTTTCTCAGGCCATGCTTTCCTGGTTGCGCACCTTTTATTCTTTGGGCATTTTCTTTCTCAGATTACTAGGACTGTCATCCTGAGTGGACAAGCTCTACGGAACTGAACAGAAAATCATGAGGAGTCTTTAGGGAGTCCAGGCCACATCTGTCTGAAAGTACATTATAGTGTAGAGAAGCCAGCTGAGGGTCTCCTTAATATATATTCAGCTGTATTGAATTTCAGTCAGATGGCCTCGGTTTCTGGGACATTTCATTGACACTTATGTCCTTTGAACATAACGTTTGACTTGCAAAACTTCAAGTGATGTGAAGTTGTCCTGCGATAAGAAATGGGAAAAGTTGAAGTTGAAGGCTTTTTATCGCCCATGAGCAGTAGAGTCTAGCAGCCGTTTTTGTAATTGTGGATTGCTTTGTTGCGGTGCGAGTCAACAGCGGGAGGCCCCCGGCTCAGCGTCACCGGTCAGCCTCACAGTAAGCATAGGCCTGTGCACAGGCGGACACGTGGCTCCATCCTTTCTTTCCCTCTCCTCCGCAGGAGGGGATCGCATGCATAGACCATGTTATTCCCTGCTCTACCACTTGCCCGCGGCTCACTCTGGTCCTGCTGGTGGACGGGTGGTGGTTACCTGTTTGGCTGCACTTACTCCAGGGCTTAGAGGAGCTCCTGCACACACACAGCTCCCAGCCGGTAGATGCTTTCACGCGGGCACTTACTTGAGCCATATGAAGAGAGACTCCCCGTGGACCGTGACTGATGGTCGTGTTTCCGCTGGGGGACTCACATTTCCCCAGGCTGTGCTGTATCCACACAGACAGGCAGAAGCTGCCTCTGTAGCAACCAGAGTGGTTTGCTTGTCAGCAGCGCTACTCAAACTGTGGTTTGGGAACAGAGAGTCACGGGTTGATTTCAGGGTCTTTTTTTCCCTCCCCATCCCCCGTGGTTGCCGTTAGCAATACATATGAAGTGGTGAATTTTTTTGTAGGGTCCAGTGAAGGTGATGGTAAGTGGTTATGGAGGTGTATTAATTAAGGAAGGTTTTCCACTTTGACTTTATTATGTACTCATTTATTCCTTGTTCTTTTTCTTGGCAAAGACCTTGGATCTCCTCCATTAAACTTAGATGGTTGCTCTTCTCTGCTCTGTTACACGATTCATATGTTAGTGCTTTTTAAGCCCGATCCTACAGAAGAGAAGCAAGTCTGTCTTAAGCTGTAGTCAGGGATGCTTGATTTGGCTTAAATATTAAGAGCAAGAAAAAGCTTTCACATTATCTGGAACAATCATATTATTACTTAGCATTGTAACAGCATGTTTTTGATACTGTTTCCCTCATTCTCTCTGTCAGCTTCATTGAAATGATCCAATCTTATACATCTATGTTTCAATTGGGAATCGGAGCTTTGTGGGTAATCCATAAGCCTGTGCGAACGGTATTTGTACAGTCTACTCTAAACCATAATGTTACCTTCTGTGGGAGTGAAATCCTAGCTTTGTTTAAAAAACCAAAAAAAACCAACAGAAGAAACTGTCTTGAGGCTTTGACTACCTGGAAAGGGGGGATGGGGGAAAAGAAACCATTACATTCCCCCGTTCCCTCTCTGTCTCTTCCAAAATAGCCCCAATACCAGTAAACTGCTGAGGATACGTGATGCTGAACAAACCTGAAGTTCCCAGCACCTGTGGCGTATCCCACTGGCTTGGGGTTGGTTGGCTTAGCAGCAGTAAAGACCTTCCATAACTTTTAGGTTAACTGTCTCTTAGTGCTAGGTGAAGATCTGCACTCTTACTGCACTGTTCTTTATAGATAATGTAACAAGGAATTTTTAGTGACTTCTTTATTATCTGGTTGGTAATGGGTGGGAGCTGGATGGTGGATATACATACTAGATTGTTAGTATTTATTAGTATTGCTGCCCTAAATCTGTAATGACTTTATTGTACTTGACACTACATCGAGATAGAACAAAAGAAAAACATCTCCAGGAGCCTGTGGTACACAAGATGAGACATATGTAAATGGTGTAACAATTATTGAGTGGAGTAAGAGCTGAAGAAATCATTTCTGGTGGGGTGATTATCTTCCCTCTCAACAGCTGTACGCCCACTGACAGCAGTACATTTGTAAAAAAGAAATCCTAATTCCTCTTTCTTCATACTGGACCCGCAGCTCTTGTTGAATGCTTTGTTATCAGCCTTTGCAGAAAGCTTTTTGTTGTCTGTTTGGGCAAGAAAAATATTAGTCATCTGTTATGATGCATATCTTGCCTTTAATATTTGATGTCTCGTCTCTTGCCTTGATATTGGCTCATGGTTACGCACTGCACATAAGTCCAGTCATTAGATTATTAAGAAATTGTAGCATGTCTTTTAGATGAGTGGCTTTTTTTTGGACTACGTTACAGTCGCTATCGGGAACCATTTCTGATTCTGCTGTTATTAGTCATCTTATGTAAATTATTTGTTCCTGGTTAATAGCTTCTTTTCAGAGCAATTTTACTTTAAAAAGAAATTAGAAGAAAGAAGAAATAAAACCAAAATGGCTAGATGGGGAAATGAATGAAACATGTCATGGAGCACCGAGTGCTTTTGGCAGTGATAAATCCTGCGTGGTATCTTTCAGCTGAGTGTAAATCAGGAATCCCAGGAGATGTGAATTTACTCCCCTGAACTGCCACCAAACTGTCTGGGGCAAGAACTTCAGCCTTTCGCTGCCTCATAAAATTGAGATAAAGTTGCTGATGCATTTCTATAGCTAGAAAGAGATTGAGAGATAGAAACTCATTGTAGAAATGCAAGTCGTTATGTATCTGTTCCTAACATTTACATTAGATGCATCAGTCTGTAAGAATGAACGTTAAGCTCTTCAGTTACTTTGTTTTTTAAAAAAGCCATGGATTTGGAGATGTATTTATGTACTTTGTATGACTTAAGAGTGATTGTTCGGTTTGCAACTTTTTGTTTGCAACAGGGGAGGTTTGTATGATGGTTTTTGTAGTTAGCTTGCTGCTTTCCAGAGGCTGAAGGGTGGTCCCTGTACTGCGGGGTGGCAGAACTCAAGAGGGCAGGACAGGGTGACTTGGCCAGTTGTTGCTGTTAGATGTGAAGAGGGAGGATGATTAATGAGGAAATGGAGGGGGAATTAATTCTTTTCCTGGTTCTGCCCTTTCTGTGCCCCTCTTTTCTGTGTGTTGGGTATTTGGATCTAGCTGTAAAGTGTTTGACTCAAGAAGGTTCTAAATCCTGTCAGGGTCTGTGGGCAGAACTGCCAAATGGACTCATAGAAATAGTAGCACCAGCAGCGTAAAGCTTACAGGACACGTGCTAGATGATTTGTAATTCCAAAGGCTTTGAATTTTTGGACAAGTTTCTTAAAATTTATGTAAACAAATGTAAGCAAGTGATATTACTGAAAACAGGTAATGAGATTCATTACACTTTACAGACAGCTTTGTTGTTCCGAGATTAGAAAGAAATTATTATCCGTTGAGGTTCATTCACTAGTGAAATTCAAATTCAGCTTGCTGAAACTAGTAAATGCTCTCATTAAATAGTCTCCCACTGAAGAACTGCATTCTCTCAGCTGATTTTGTTTAATATGACCTAAACAGAATTTCAATGTACTGCATCCAAAATTTTTTCAAGCAACACGATAAAACTGGGAGATCACAGAGGCATCCATTCTAGGTGTGAATATTTTCGCTTTGTGTTTCACACCTCTGGTGTATGTTTTAGTTTGAAAAAAAATCATCTTGTGTCAGTAAAACAGGTAGTTTAATGCAACGTATATTTTTGTGGCATACCTAGTACTAAAGCAGGTGTTTGTTTTACTTACATACCCTTTAAACAAGTGTCATGAAGACTTCATGGCCTAATGAAGACTGATGTTGGATTACACATAGTGTGCTTGATGACATCATTATATATAAGGGACAAAATAGACCTTCCTTAGCATTTGATCAAAACCATAACAGTAAACACAGTTTACTGTGCATGTCTCCTTGCCTTCCCCAATTTCTTAGGTAGGCAGTTTCCTAAAGCAGATCTTGGAAACTAAATCTGTCAGTTACTAGCCATTCATTTGAATTGAAAATTTGACTTTTTCAGCTCTTTCAGTCACTAGATAGATACTACTTCTTAGATCAAAGTGGAAGAAGTGGAAGAAAAAAAGGCCTTCTGTCACTCTAGCTTTTTTCAAGAGAGAAGAGCAGAATAGTGCACAGAAATGTGCTTCCAAAGCCAGAGTGCACAATCCCGCTAAACATTGAATGAGGTTGTGTGTTTGAATTTTCTATGTTACAACAGCAGTAACTGGGCTAATATTTCTAATTCACATTATGAAGTTCTGAGAACCTACGCAAGAGCTGTAGAACGTGGTGCGCCTGGGCAAGTTATACAAAAGCGTTCTGTAGCAGTAGTAATGGCAGGCATTGTTTCATAGTTAAATGTGAAATAAATGGAATTGGTGAAACAAGGCAAAGAAAATGAAATAATTGTTGCGGTGAGACTTTGTGGTGTTTTACTTTTTAGTTTCTTTGAAGACCTAGGTAATGTGGTGCTAGGAATGCTTATCATTTGAGAAGAGAGATTGAGACTAGAGTGACGGGAGCTCATGAGCTAAAATATAGGTCTGTGTTCTTGTAGGAAGAATTCATGCATGTTGTATCTAATCGTCATTAAGAGTTCACTAACCAAAATAGTTGCTTTACCTCTATGTGTTAATTTCAATAGCAGTTCAGTATCATTGTGAAGCCTTTACTTCCCTTGCTGAACAATTTTTTTGCATTTGAAGTTACACATGCTGTGATTTTTAAATTACATTGTTTACAGTTTTTGCTATTTGAAATTTTTATCTACTTTTCTGGATGTGTCAGAAAATGTACAGAAGGAAGTTAGTAAGTAATGAATGGTTTATTTGCACAATCAGTGCAAATGTAAATTCTCCATTCTTCATCTCATAATTTAAGCAGATGTGAAACATTCTCTTAAAAGTTTTATGGGTTTTTTTAATTGTTGCTTTAGTAGTGATGTGCTTTTGCTATTTTCGCAGCATCAAAATCATTCTCTGTTTGTCATGCTCCATTTGGTTGCAGTGGAGATGACTGTCAGAGAAATACAAGTTTCCAGGAAGCACTAATTGAAATGATGTTTTTATATTCAGCATGCAGTAACTGACAGATGTAGATAAGGAACAGAGAAAATTCATTAAGTGGCATTTCTCCAGTTTTTTAATCTTTTTTCCCCTCCAGAAAAGCAACAATGCTGGATGAAATCAGAAATGCATTTAATGTACTGCACAGTATTGTAGAACATTTTTTCTATGCAATCACTTTCATTCTCCCACAGATTTCAAACAAATTTTGGGCAAACTTTTTGGAAACTGAAACCTTATGAAATTAGTCAAGCATGAGTAATTAATTTTTGCAAAATTTCCTAATGCTGTGTGTACTATTTGTATATAAATTTAACCCAAATCTGCATAATCATTCTAAAATACTTGGGTCAAGAAAAGAAGTATTGCACAGCTTTGACATAGAAAAGCACTTTAAAAAGGTAAAATATTCATACTTGCGTGGACAAAGGAACATAAAACCAGCCAGTCTGTGGCTTATTGTCACACAGAATATAAGACAGACGGCTGCTTCTTTTGCCAGTAACATATGAAGTCTGACGTCATATTGAACTGGTATTTCCATTAATTTTTTTTTGTCTCCACTTGTTCTTTTTCACTTCCTTAGTTGTTTCATATCTTCATATAGAAATGATATTTCAAATTACTTTCATTTGCAATGCTCTTTCATTATTGTCACAGGACACAATACTTAAGGGAGAAGCGAGAAATAAAAAAAGATATTCAGGAACAGTAATTAAGTCAGTATGTGTAATACGAAAAAAACCCTAGCAGCAGGAAAGCCGTCTCCTGGTTAAAAGTACTGGTGAGGACAGATGTCCACTTCCAGATCTTGCTGTGCTAATTGACATTTTTACCATCTGTACTGCCTGTCAGCGCACACTAGCTGGGAAGCAGCATCCCGCAGATCTGCCAGTGCGACAGAAAGTGTGCGTGACCTCTAATCCTCTTCAAGCGACTAAGTTAGGCTTGCTCAAAACACCTTTAGGACTATTTAATGTTTCTGAATAAAGCAGATTATTTGAAAAAGATAAGAAGTACCCTCCTCATACCTTCTGCTGGCAATAGTATGGAGAATTTATGGAAGCTTTTGCAAAATAAACATCTTACATTGCCTCAGATTCTCAATCACATGTCCCTTAGCTGTATCTCTTTGTACAACTTTGGCTTCTCTATGTATTTTATTGTCCTTTTCTGACCTTATCTCTACAGTAATGCTTATTACTGTTATGATGTGATTTCATCAATTGGTCTGTAGAATTCTTCATTCTCTCCTTTCCTTTCTCTCTCTCTCTCTCTCAATATAGGAGTTTGTTAGTTTCTGGCATTCAGTGGGAGGAAAAAACCCTAAAGTTTTGCTGAATGGGTTTTTCTGAGTGATGGCCAGATTTCAGGAAAAGGGAAACCTTTTGGTTTGAATTGAACATTGAATTTCGTTTTCCAGTATTTCTAAATGATTTATAAGAAAATAAATTTCATGTTTAAAGAGGAATATGCTCTTTTTTTTAGGTGAGACTGACTTGGTGAGTAATTTCACCAAGACATAGACTTATAGAAAAGAGTAAAATCACACACATGATTTACCCTTGTCAATTTATGGGTCTTAAGGAAGATAATATTTATTATGAAAAATTAAAGAGTACAGTTAAATAAAATTTATGTCTAAATTCCAATGTAGGTTACTTAGACTATAGTCTTGGAGATAATGGTAACCATAGATACTTTAAGCTCAGTCTAGTCCTCAACCTTATGGTGTCTAAATTTCTATGGTGTCTATATTTCTGTGGTGTCTAAATGAACAATTTTTGTCTTGGAGAAAAAGCAGCTCTCTGAGTCCCAATTTCTCTCTTTTGCTTTGGGGGTTTCTCAGTATGTATGTGTATTTATATGTGCGTTATGATCAGTAACATAGGACAGGATATGTATACTTTTTATGGCCTCCTGACAGTAAAGTATATAGCATAATTTCAAAGTTGTGAAGTCGTCTTGTCTAGGTAAATATAATTAGGATTGTTGAAAAATACTGCAGCTATTTCCTGTACTATTTCAGCCATCCCTTTCATGCTGTTGAGTATCCAGTCATCTATCTACATGCTGGAGCTGGCCCACTACTGTGCACATACGTTCTGTATTGGAAAAATGGCATTTTTCAGACATGTCTTCCTTCCACTTTCCAACGTGCTTTTGAGTTTTTTCTGTTTCAGAGTTTTGTATTGCTGCTTGCAGGTGTATTAAATGAACATTTCTATCCCAAATCCCTTCTACTATCAATGCTGTCCACGTACTTTCCCCTTTATGTATGAAGTCACCGCTATATTTGCGGTAGGTTGTGTTTTGGTGGCCTAGTGCAAATTGTGCATGCCGTTTTTAGTGAAAATTCTTCCTTGTACTGAAGGGCTTTGCAGCCCTCTGAAAGCTAATCAAACTGCGTGCGTTTGACCTCTGCTAAAGGTGTGTCCCGACGCCAGATCCCATCGGTGTTGGGTGACTCCCCTGAGCTCTCGCGTGTGTTGTCCTAACTTCTGTGGTCTGCATTGGCTCGCAAAAGGGCAACTCTCCAAATGGCTCATAGCCCGCAATTCCGATTTCATAGGGGAAAGTGTTTACCCTACGTTGGAAGCTGAGTGGGAGCTCATGGAGGAGCAGAGAGGTTTGACACGTTATTGTTTGAATCACGGAGAATAACGTAGACACGCTTTGTGATAGCTGGAACCTGTCTGTTACAGTGTCGCTAAGCACTAGGTACTGAAAATTAAATTAAGTGAGGTAATAACTACAGCATGCCTTTATCTGGGAGAGAAGGATAGTATTTCTTAGAAGCTGAAGGTGAAATGAAAATTTGATGAGCTAACCAAGAGCCAGAAGCTACACAACAGCTGTAATTATATACCTTAAGTGAAAGGTGAGTCGACATCTTTGCCTGTACTGTGGCAAGATTGATATGTTCAGAGCAGCAGCGCTTTCGTCTTGAGGAAATTACGCTTGGGCCTGGTGCTTTCATCCAAGAGGGGACTTACTGGCACATGCTGCTGGGAACAGTTGTACCACTCCTGAATGAACGAGGCGTAAAGCTGAGTACCGTTAGCGCATTAGGATCCCGATTTGTTTTGCTTGACATCTTGAAGGTGCTATTAATAGGGCTTTCCATTCCTGAAGTACCCCATAGGTGTTGATATGCTTTGGGGGGAGGCGAGGACCTACCCTAAAGTGCGTGAGGAGAGGAATCCTTGCAGCGTGGGATTAATCGTTTCCTCTTGCTCGCTTGCAGGCGCCTTTGTATTCCTCCGAGGTCAACTCTCAATTTAAGTATCTTCATTGTGTCATGTTAGGGTGAATAAGTGTGAATAACTTTACATTGCTGATCGCATTCAAAACCTACAGTTTTGTAAATGTTCCAACTGATATCGAATATTATTTGGCAGACATAAGTAACCACTTATTGCAGTTCTTTATGCTGCTGAGAGCAGTACATGGGCACAGTTATTCTACCTGAACTCTTGCAAGTCCCCCCCCGCCCTTTTTGTTTTCCTGAAAAGGCACTAGACATGCATACTTTAAGATAAGTAAAAAACAGGGAAAAAAGCACAGAAGCGGATTGTTCAACACAACCAACATATTCTTACACTGTATCCTTAAATTTAAATGGTCTTAAGTTGAAGTATCGTGCAAAATACATGCATTTTTGTATCGATTTAAGGAAGTATATAATTTCCTTTTTACTTTCTTTGTATTTATAACCTGTCACTTTGGCTGTCTTTTTTCACTTAACAAAAATTTCATGCAGTTCATTCCAGCGATTGTGTGACAGTACGTATGCAGCAAGAGAGGTTGCTCTGAAGTAGAACAAGACATGCTTTATTGATTTATACTTTGAGGTCATCGACCTGAGGTCAGAACAAAGATCTGTATGCTGCTCCTATGATGTTGCCAAAGCTGCCAACAGCTATTCCAACTTAATTCCAAATATAATTTAGGTGTGCTTTATGATCTATTTTCAGAAGTCATTGCTTGTATGTATGTATGTATGTATATACATAGGTCTTATTAAAGTAAACCTACTAATTCAAAGACTTTTTCATGATTAAAACTGGCAGGAATTGGTACTAAATTGAGTCCATAACCATTCTGTTCAGCATGTAAGGACAAATCATCTTGAAAAAGCAAAATTTAAGTGGAATATCTGCCTATTTGTTAATATGCCATAGGTGGTACAGCTTGTAGTTGCTCTTGGAGAAATATTCTATAGGAATGCAGATATAAGTGGGCATTTTCTATTTTACTGCAATTTTAATTTATTTTATTTTATTTTATTTACAGGATTAGCTGGCACTGCTGCAGACCTAGAAAAAAGAAAGCTTATTTTTGGAAAAAATTTTATACCTCCAAAGAAGCCAAAAACATTCTTACAGCTAGTCTGGGAAGCATTGCAGGATGTGACTCTTATAATCTTGGAAATTGCAGCCATCATATCTTTGGGGCTTTCGTTTTATCAGCCACCTGGAGAAGGGAATGAAGGTAAAAGCTTTTATAGAAGTCATTCATATAAGTTTAAGTAAAACCGGTCCTATATCTCAAATCAATTCCAGCCCCACCCTCCAGAAGGTCACTAACAGGAAATTTCCATGTGGGTTGTTCCTATTACCATTACATCTGGTACTGACACTTTTTGTATGCTTGACATTTCGTTATGCAAATAGCTGAACCTTGTGACATGTGCTAAATGAGTTAAAGAAAAATCATAATATTCTTCTAAAACTGGAGTATTTTTGTTTCTGTTTTCACCTTTGAGCTTGTGTTAGGTGTTTGTTTACCACATAGATGGTTGTTTACCGCATTATAGAGGAGAAATATGTAATTGCTTATATAACAGATATATCCTATCTACATGAACATGGACAAGTCTTCAGCTAGTTTATGTCAACTGAAGACTTGAACTTCGTGAAATTCACTCATTTCAGTATTTTTAGTGATGCAGCTAAGGCTGGTGTGCCTGGCTGAAAAGGGAGTATTAGAGGCTAAGTCATGTTACTTATAAACTATATACTGCAGAATCCTTCTGTGATAGCTGTAGAAAGTTTTAACAGCCTGCCTGCCCCCCCCCCCCCCTTCCCCCCCTTTGGAAAGCACTCTTGAATTCACATGCTGAAAATATTCATTCCTCTACATAAATGCAAGATTTCCATTTCTGGCAACTGATCCAGATTTATTTTTTTTTTTCCCTTGCTCTCTCATAGGCTTATAAAGCTGGATAAAACATGCTGTGTGAAATGACGTGAATAGCTTGGCAAATGTATGAAGAATGTCTTCCTCTAAATATAGCCTTGCAATGCTTTTTACATTCGCTTCAGTTTCCTTTGGCTACTTTCCTTGACGACCCTTCCTTCTTCCTTTTCCATTCACAAGCAGAATAAGCACGTAGCTATGCATAGCTCTTGTGTCATATTTATGATTCTTTAATCCTTTATATATAATCAGGATCTTGTGTTGATTTCTCACTGAATTTTGAATATGTGACTTGATTCAGCAGGTGTCTGATTTAGGCATGAAAAGATAAAGGAGTAATTTGGTTTTTTAACTGAAGAAAACATTATTTATTGTTATTACCTCATATAACTGGACATAGTAGAATACCTTGGGGACATTGTAAACCATGAATGATGCTTTACAAAATTAGAATTTAGTTCTGCAAACTTTTTTCTTAGGCATAAATGTGCAGACTACTCTCTTATTTTTTAATTTATTTGGTGGGAAAGGAATTTTGAAAATAGGATTGTTACAGCTTTTAGGAAGAGGGGAGATGTGTCATCAGGCAATTTAAAAAAAATTTTTTTTAAAAAAAATTCTTATTATTTTGGTACTGCATTTAAAATGGTTTTTTTTCCCATGGGAAGGTATGACACATCTGACATTCTGAGATAGTCTGAAAAGCTCAGCAGCACAGCCTGGGAAAAAGTGTTTGTATTTTCCCACAGCACAGTATTTTATTCAATGGTCACTGTTTTCCCTATGTTTTTAGAATTGTTTTCCTGGAAGGTTTTGCCATGTTTTACAGAGGGAGAATAAATCAAGTTAGTGAATATCTTTTAGTCCAACTTTTTGAACACATTGTAAAGGTCTTCTACATTTTTTTGAAATGTTTCTTTGAGCCATTGTATAAATGTGGGAGATTCTCTTTCGTTTTAAAATTCGTATATTATAAACTGCTGCCAAGAATACCCATAGTTTATTGGTAGATGTCCTTTTTAAAGAGTCCTGAACATGAAAAACCGACGTATTGAGCTTGATTTTGCCATTGGTGAAGTAGGCTGTAGTCATACTTGAAATTGATTGATGGTTTTGCATAAACTTTCATAACCAATTATAATATAAAACTATATGTAGACTAATGTCGAGTAAAATTCAAGTGAACTTTTTATGAAGAAACAAAATATGCTGTTTTGCCTAAATTTACCAATTTATTGAACAATTTAAACTCTTTCTTCAGTTGAACATGAACCTGGATTCAGACCAAACGTGGGCCTATCTGAGGAGAGTGTAGTTCTTTGAAAGGGCAGCAACTCGCATGCTGTCTTGTGAAATGTCTGCTTTCCTGTCTAAATCTCATATTCATTACACATTGCTTTAGATTGGTGCATCTGTGCATTGCTGTTGTAACAGAGAATATGGAAAAAAATATCATATAATATGTAATGTCCTCGCAGCAGTCTGCATTATGTCTGACCTCATTTTCTTGAGGCGAGAGGGTAACATTGCCTATGGGGTGTAATAGGGAATCCCTACCCAGTGGCTGGGATAAGTGGCAAATTTGCCTTTGGGAAGCGTGAAAACTGGTATTTTCCTTTTCCCAGAATGAAAATTATTCATTGAAATGTACATTTATTTGCAAGTTCTATGTTTTTTCTTGAAAAGAATGTATTTTCTTCTGAAAACACAGCCCAGTGTTAGGAAGCGGAGCTGGCATTTCTTGCTAACTGTCTACTCTTGAACTTGCCCAACTCCTCCGCGGCCTACTTTAAAAGTTTCTCAGACAGTTTCTGGATGAACTTAGTAGGTGTACTGCGCAGCCCCCTGGGTGATGCCCTCGTGGGGAGCTGGTGAGCGGCAGTGCCAGCCCCTGGCGCTCAGATCTCCCCCAGGTCTCCTCATGGAAGCGGCGTGGAGGGGCTGCGGTGCCCGCTCACAGCCGCTGAGGCTTGGTCTGTGGGCTGGCTAGCTAACGGTCAGCTTCGCTGGAAAGAATTTCTCTTCCTAGATGATGCATTCTTAACTTTTTTTTTCTTTTTTTTTATTTCTGTCCCTAAAAGTTGTTAGTATTTGATTTTGCTGGTTGATGACAATGTGAAATATAAAGCTTATGACAGTCAGGTTTGTCTACAGCTCAACAAAAAGTCTCCTTTGTGTAACAGGACACTACTTTTTGCTGCGTGGTTGGTTTATAGTATGTGACAGCCTCCTCTTTTGAGTTCTAATTTTTTTCTTCTGTTTTTCAAAATGAAATGCATTTTCTTTTTGAAAATGAGTCAACAAGACTGTTCTCCTTCCCACACTGGTTTGCCTGATCATCACTGCTAATTATCTGAACTCATCAACTTACTATCATCCACACGGACTTTCAGAGTCTAAAAATAATTGTAAACATAAATTCAATACTATTGCAATGTAAAAGACTTAAAGAAAAAAAAAAAGAGAAAAGGCAAAACCTTTATGAGCAGGCAGGTGTGAGACACTGTTGGTAAGTGGGATGGCAAGGGGAGATGATAAAGAACAGCCCATTTCCACGCAGGTCCATGGCGTATGTAGCGAACTGTATTTTTCTTATCACAGCAAAGCTTGTACTGTGAATTGGCCTCACGTTGCACAGATTTGTGCTGATTCTTTGGTCATGGCTAAAAGTGCCTGTGATCATCTTATGCTTTTTCGATGTCTTTGAGATCTGTGACAAGGACAGGATGGCGAACAGAGCATGAGCCTTTCTGTTGGAGACAGAACTATGTGAAAGTGGATATTTCCACAGAAGTGATTTTGTCAATGGCAGAAGCATTAGCATTAGCCAAATGCTTTTTTTCCCCCTTTGCTCAGAAAGACCTTGGTCTGTCTTCAGGAGCAACTTGAATGAGAAGTCTGGCCAGGGAGTTGTAGCTGAAGCCATAAAAGATGATATGTCTTGGGAAATATCACAGAAGGGTTTGGACAGGCTGGAGTCTACAATGAGAGCTGGATATCTGTTATTTTCTATTATTGTCAAATACACAAAGAGACCTGAATAAGAGATGGCAGTGGTGTAGTGCAAGTTCATTAGCAGCTACGAAGGGGGTGGAAGAGCATCTGAAAAAGCCAGTGGAAAGCAAGGCTGTGATTTGATTTAGCCTCTTCAGTTTTTATTGGGAGTGGAGCCTTGTGGCTATTACCCAGTCGTAAGGAGTGCTTGTGCTGTGCTGACTCATATCGCACAGTAAACCCAGACATCCAGGCTCCCTGGTGATGCCTCTTCCCTGAGCCACGTACCTTGCAGCGATGGGGAGGGAGTGTAAGAGCGGAGGGAAGAATTGAATTTCGCGCTGGACATTTTGATATTCAGCATTTTTTTGAAAACAGTAACTTTACATGAAAGCTCAAATAAGAAAGGAATAATGCAAGTATAATTTTACAGAATGTTTAAAACTGGCCAATTGTTTTCTTTCAACATTTTTGATTGACACAATACTGTCTTGCAATATTTCATTTGCTTATTACTTGGGACTAACTTGAAAAGTTGTGACCATCTAAAAGTGACAGCCTTTCTTTGTAGGAATAAGGGATAATAACATGAAAATAAGAGACTTCAAGACACAGTGTCAGTAAAACACCACCTTGCATATTTTTTTAATCGCGTGTACGTATACACTGCCTTTATATCTAACATATTTATATCTGCCTTTCACATATCCTAAACTTTTATCTACCAATGACCTTATTAATTAATATAATAAGTTGAACTCATCTTTATTTTTTTAGAGTTGATATAACTCTTTCTTTTTGGACACTTGAAATCTACTATAATTTTTGACGGTGTGACAGAGTTAGCATTTAACTGTTTTCTGCAGTTTAAGTGCAAAATATTTTCCTCCTGAGACTTTTGAAGGAAGAATGCATGATAAAATCCACACATCTAAAAAATACTAGAGTGCATGAATTGGCTCAGGAACCTTGCCTAAGGGTATAGCCTAATGTATGTATGTTAGTGCATCTTGCTGTGTAGGCAGTTACAAGCTCAAAAGTTCATTTTCTGTGTGTGTTTCTAGATTGGCTAGTATTTCCCATTTTAAGCTATGAATGTTGATACATACATTGCCAAATTTAAGTCCTTTGACTGTAGCATAATTGCATTTCCAAACATCTGTAATGCAGTGTCATGGTTTATCTTGAGAAAAGTAAGTAGATTATTGTCTACCGAGGTGCATTTGGTTTACGCTACTGGAAGCAGTTGGTATTTCTGCGGTTTTGAAGTATCAGTAGTGACATTTCTCAACCAATCTGAACTGGAAGAAGTAGTAACCTATTGTTGACAGGATATGAAATTTTTGTTCTACTACAATTCTTCATTTAAGATATGGGTGAATCTTGGAAAACATGATTTCATTTTCTGCTGCAGTCACAAAATCTAGTCTACAGGAATTACTAGATAATAGCATACTTTTCTTTTATTGCTCCTCCAGAAGCCACTTCAGTTTCTGGTTTTTCATATTTCTTAGCAAGAGTGGAAGTTTCAAGAATTTTGTTCTCAAAAGCTATGCTAGAGTTGTTTTTATGATCTGCTTTGCATTCCCTTTCACCATCTGACAGGCCATTAGGAGCAATTGAGAACTTCTGCATAAATTATTGTCAGCCCTGTGGCAATTACTGCTCTCATTACTGATCCACACAGAATCATTTTTCCACTCTTTCAGAAAAGAGCAAAACTGCTGCTGCATTTTAGCAAATGTATTTTGAGAGAAAATTCCCGGTGCAGATGTAGTCTTTACTACAGGGGTGATCACATAAGGGTGTGACTTAGGCAAGTTAAAAATACCTTGTTTCTCAGAACAAAATCCTTCTGTGTCCTGGGTTAATAGATTACAGGATCTGTTCCCTGAGCAAACAGAATAGTGAGCCTGTGATATGTAAAGAGGATTTAATGAATTTATGGGATCCTGGCTTCATTTTTTTTTGTTACGTAGATTAGAGTTAGTCCAGGGCTAAATGTGAAATATTTATCTTTGTCTATCTCTGTATGGTGAAATCATTTTTGTATGCAGTTTGTAAAGAAATCTCAAGTGTCCTGTTTTTAAAGACAGTATATGAATAGAAAGAGCTGCTTCATGAGATCAAGTACCTGGACTGTGGTCTCAAACCATTACACATTGCTTGAGGAAATGAAACATCCTTTGGGAAAGAGAGCTTAGACTCAGTCAGAAACCCACCAAGGGAGTGAGAAATGGCAGTGCTTCTCTCAGTCGCTCCCAGATCTCTGTCTTGTTTTGGCTGTAGATCTGCAGGAATCCCCCACCTGGCTTGGTTTGGACTTTTTTTTTTTTTTTTTTTTTTTGACTCTTTCTCCTTAGATCTCTGCTGAAACAGTCAGTTCTTCTTGCAGGAATGACTTAATTGCAATTCTTCTGTCCCTTTCTGAAGCCATCTTCATACAGTCTGCCCTGCAGTTCAGAGCAAATCAGCAGCATTGCCCAGGTTGGGTGCATCCCCCATCTATACCCTTGTTGAACTGGTTAAAAATTTTCAGAGTCTTCTGCTGACACCTTCACTAGCAATTTCTGAGCCTTCTTGAATCTTCTCCCTTGTTACTCTTCAGGCCTTATATCACATGTGGTTCTTACTACCCAGTTGCAAAAACCACTAATGTCAACACCTGACAATCATTTACTGTTTACATGAATGTAACAAACCTTTTTACTTTTCTTCCTCGAATTCTATTTCCTTATGTGGATTACAAAGGGGGAAAAAAGTAGCCTGAGGTAACAGGTTTTAACATCCCAGAGTTCAATGTGAAGCTGCAGGCATGATGTCTGTTTTCAAGTGTACAGTTCTTTGCAGCTTTGGCGGGGTTGGAAAGGAAAAGTCTTCTTGGTTGAAGTAGCTTCTGTTAAAATTCCCAAGGCAAAACTCTAGATTGAAGACAAAGTGAAATAATTGATTACATTGCTTAATACTGCTCAGCGGAGGTTTGGCTGGGTTAGCCTTCCCCTTACTCATGCAACAAGTTAATGAACAGGAAAAAATACAGAAACAGGGCACGGTCCCCTGAAATTTGGTCTTCCCAAGCCACTTGCATTACGCTGTTGGTGGTGTTAATGTGCTGCTGCTGCTGCTCGGGGCTGTGGCTGGGGTGCCTGCTGACCTCTCATGACTTAGTTTCCTTACAAAAGACTGTATTTCCTGGGGTTCACCACTCGGTTGTTTCCTTATCATTCCTATGATGTGCCACATTGCTTGGTCAACGGGGACTTAAGTTGGAGATTTAAATCAGGAAGGGTATCCGTATAGTTGGAGAGAAGATACAGCTGATCCACAGCTCCCATGAGGATGGATGCTTATCTTGTTTCTGTGCTAAGCCTCCCTGTTGAGGTAGTACTCACTTGTACTCATGGTACAACTGTTCTGTGCATAACTAGCAAATCTTATGCTCCTTGTATGTGAATCTGAACAAATACATGTGTACGGATTGAATGGACAGCAGGTCACAGTCAGACGTGGAAATGCAAATGCCAACATGCTCATCAATGCTGGATTCACCAGATAGCTGTAAAAGTCTTCACTGCAGAAGCAAAGGCCCATGTGATGTTTAGATAAAAAAACTCCATAAAAATCAGTCTGAGGGGAAAAAAACCCACCCCAGACAAATAACTTAGCCCCCGCCTTGTCCAGATCTATTGCTTGGGATCTGAAATGCTGTGCTGTTCTCATCTTCTCTCAGGTTACTGCCTATGAAGATATGGCTCAAAATATGTCTCCTGACATTTCATCACATTGAGCAAGTCTGTAGCGATAGGTCACAGTGGGAAAGATTTGACCAGCCATTAGTGCAGGTATCTGTGGAAGGAAGTGAAAAAAAGTAAATATTTCATCCACACATATAAAGAATATAAATAAAGATTATATTAAAAAGGAGATATATATATATATATAAAAGAATATAAAGCAGCTGGCAACAAACTTCTCTTTCTTAGTTAGGAGTGAAAGTGCTGAATTTAATACTAGCTAGCATGAATTTCTGTCCAGTTTGTAGTCTGTACTGGTGTACATTTTTTAAAAAAAAGTTTTTCTGTTGATTTCGGTCAGTCCAATCCTCCTCCTTGCAAGCTCCCTACCCCTGATGCAAGTTCTGCTGGAGCAAAACAGCTGCAATGGGCTGTCTGCTGGGTTTCAGCTAGAGTCAAGTACAATGTCATGTTATAAAGATACGTTGTCTGTCCCAATTCCCCAGCACTTATTACAAGTATTATGGAACCTCTTGGATTAAAAAAAATCTTGTAATAACATGTAATTAAGACATTGCTCCTTCAAAACATTTCCAAATTTTGTTATTATGGGCAGTATCGTCTTGTGGTTCCAGTTCTCAGCTTTCCTTAGATCAGTTTGTGGTTTCATTGCTTCTCACATGACATCTAAGCTACTAAAGGGAATTTTACCCTAATAGCATACAGCAGACATTCAAGCATTCCCCTGCATCCAGGGGAAAATAAGAAATACCACCTTTCTAATATAGCTCTAAGGTCATGTTAACAATTTTGTTAATTGTTTGGTATTTGCATGTACAAACAGCTCAAGTTTTTCATCCAGCTTTTAACCTTTTCCATAAATTGGTTTTGGTTTTTTTTCTATCTTACCCAAGGGTAATTCCTACCCCCCATTGCCTATATTTGCAAATCAGCCAAAATCATATACCAGTTTATTATTATCTTCAGATTCATGTGCAGGGTTTTTCTTCTGCTTTTGTACGCATTTCTCTGCATATAGAGAAATTTTCCCTCCATTGGAGGATGCAACTAGAAATCTCAGCCTGCCGTGCTGAATCAGCAGATCCCAGTCACCATCACAGTCTAGCAAGATGCATGTTAAGGGACAATGGAGAGGGGGAAAAAAACCCCAACCAAACAAAACCGCAAACCAGCCTTGGCACCATCACAAGAAATAATGGCTCACAGCTGTATTGCCTTGTGGACAACTCTTAGAGGTTAATTTCTTCTATTTATTGGTATGCAAGAGACATATGTTTCCTTTCTGTTGGGCAGGAAAGCAGTGCATCACTTTCCAACTTCCCCAGGAGGACGAATGCTGGGGCTTACAGGGAGAGCTGGGCAGTCTCTCTAATTTAGGCAAGGTGGGACAGGAAGGAAAAAGACCCTTTCTGCGTGACATGCATGACAGGACAGCTTGACCTTAGATTTGATAAAAGTCTTCTCTTTTTCCCAGTTTTCAATCTATGATTTTCTTCCCTTCTGTTTTTTTACCAATAGCCGTGACGCAACTACATTAATTTTAGTATTTTCAGGTAGCTGATGTTTGGAGTCTCTCACTCCTTCAGTATCCAATTCTTAACAATTTTCTCCCCACTCTCACAGAAATGTTTTTCTTTACTGGAGTTATTGCCCAGATCATAAACTTCTTATATTCTCTTTCCAAGAAGTGTAATGTCTTAGTAGATTGATCTGTTTTTCTCTAGGGATTCTAGAAATCTTACATTTTTCTGATGAAATCAGCTTATTCTTAAATTGTATAAACATACAAAATGCCTGCTGGGGAAACCTTGAAATAGATTCTTGTGTACGCAAACACATATTGGCGCAGGAGAAACACACAGGTGTCATTTGGGCAGGAAGCAAACATTGGATATCAAATGAATAGCAGGATTAGCTCTGCAGGAGAGTTGCCATCTCATCTGGTGTTGGAAATGGTGCTCGGTATTATTAAATTCTGTGGTAGAGTACAATCAGTTCCTGCCAAATGTAAACATATTGTTTTTATTGTTTTTATCTTTATTAATATTGATCATTTGTGTTGCCTAAACACTAGAAATGAGCGCTAGAAAATCTATGCGTGGCTCAAGATTTCATGTAAACAAGAAATACTCGTGTGCCCTCTTTGCTTAAATGACCCTGGGGATAAGCAGTTGTTTTGAAAAAGTTAAATAAAGTAAAAGCACTAATTATTGAGGAACTTTAACCAAATTTAATTAAACTCAATTAAAAGTAACCTCAGATAAATAACCACATGAAAATCTTGAGCCATCCTCTGAGGAATTCAGTTCATTTACTTCCTCGTGAGATGCAATGAGTGTAATTGAATACAAACTAAATATTTTAATGCAGCATTTATTAATTTTTACCTCGTTTTTACCCATACAGTCCACATCTAGGATTTCATTGTACATTTTCCTTAGCATTTTAATTCAGTAGGGCTACTTATATGGTTAATGAAGCACAGTAATTTTTTAAGTCCTTTGCCAGACTTTTACATACTGAGAGCCTTGCAGGGCCAATTCAAGATCCTCGGACACAAAGATTTCCACAGGAAAGTGTTGCATATGTCTCCCTGTCTCTAAAAATCTGCCTCCCTGGGTTTCATTAATATGCACTTAATATATTTGATTAATGAGTGAAAGAATCAGAAATGTCAGAAATGAGTCTGCTGAACAAAGTTAATTCTCTATTCTTTGTGGCAGTTTTAGATCTTAAGCTTTTTTTAAAAAGCATTTTACATGTGATAACATAGATTGCATTAAAAATACATACATGGAGGCAGCTTAAAAATCTAGTTTGTAAGGCCAACTTCAATGTTATTTTACAAACCTCCTAAAATCATAGCAGTACATAGCAATAAACAACTGTAAGTCTTTTGCCAGCCCTCCCAGTCATGAAGCCAACATTAAGATGAAAAACTGATTCCACAACCTATGTGTGTGCACTTTATATTTTAAAAATGTCATCAAGTAATATTTTTGGTACATTGAAAATCCATTAGCTCTTTAAGTCCTTTCCATAATGCAAAATGTATTGTAGAAAATGTGAAGCCTTTTTAAAATAAAATGAGTTAAATTTCATTCATTTTAGTACTTTGCAGTGATTTGAATCTTAACTTCCACCCTGCTTTGTGAACTATGTCAGTGAAAAAACAAACCAACCCAGCATCCCTGAACAATTGCTTAAAATATTTTCAGAATTTTGTGCAGATGCTGAAAACAAGAATAATTAGCAAACGTCTTCAAATCGCTTGTATATCTCAAAAGGTCAAGGGAACAGCTGAACTGTCTTGTAATCCTCACTGTCAGTGTCAACTAATCACTCGTTGGCACGGCAGGGCAGTCTAGCTGCCGTTTCCGAGTTCTTGATCTGTACTATTTGCAGGCTGTAAGCACTGGTTTTAATTCTGCAGGGCTGTCAACCATTTGTCTAGTAAAACACAACCTTATACCAAACCAGGTACTTCTTCAGAGGGTTTTAGATCAAACTTAATTTCATTTTAGCCCTTAATTAGAACAGATTTGGAATTCCCCTCCACCGCCATTTGTATCAGGGTGCTTTCAAATGACTTTGTTTTGACTATAAAAGCCTAAAGTGTGTATATTATTCTGTAAGTCTACATAGAGCGTGTTACATAACGTTCTTCAGGCACTGAGGAATACTAAATCAATGGAAAAACAGGTCGTATATAAGAGGCTATAAGGGCCATGCAGCCTTAAAAGCTGATATGTCCTAATAGGAATCCTTTATCGTCTTTGCTGCTGAACAAATGACACTGATCCAGCTGTCACGTCGCTAGAGGTTTTTATTGTGCTGTCCAAGGAGGAAAATTTGCAAGAGAAGCTGAGACAATAGAAGTGCAGCTATTAGAAAAATAGCATTTTTATATAAAATAGATTAATCTCCAAGTATGGATTAATTTCAGAGTTATCAAAACACAACTTTTGAGGAGTGTTGTTGCACGCACTCAAGTACTTTTATCGTTCTTCATAAAAATTAAGCCATTAGATTCCCAAAGGATTTTTTTAAACCAGTCTAAACCGTCTGTCAGTACAAGGGATGAAGCAGTTGGCATCCTGGAAGATAGGAGAAAAAAATAGGAGAAACGGAAGCGTTTGCCCTGTTAAAACCAGCTTGTTCTGCCAGAACCCCACCATTTAACCTCCTTCCTCCCAAAACTAGGATGAGGTGAAGCAGCATATGGCTTCTAGTGATATTAGCCCAATCTGTTTTGTTAAATAAATTCAGTTGCTTAAGAAAGTATTTGACTTTTGAATTCCTGCCCTAAATCGTGCTTCAACGCAAGGTCTAAGTATCCAGGAGCAGAGAAGAGAACAGGTTGGAGTGTCCAGCTATTGACACGTGTGTCCAAACTGTCATGCATGCAAATTATCATGCTGTCTCCCAATGCTTGTATCAGGCTCTTTTCATGAGGAGAAAATTGTGCACGGGTGAGTTGTCATTACCTGGGTATGCTATTTAATTTCAGAAACATTTTTGCTTTTATGTTGTTTTCAAGATTTAAAAGATGGGACAAATTTAGGTTTAGGGCTTTAATACTAGATGAATCGGTGAGACTCCTGGGTGGTATGGGGTCACGGAGAGCATGATGCAAGGATGGTTTGGTGGCTTGTTTATAGAGCCAGATGGAGCCTGGCTGTCGGCGTTCAGCTGTAGCCGACAAACACGTCAGGACATGAAGCGAACCCGCAGAGCCTCTCTGGGGTTTTGTAGCCCGTGCTCAAGATGGACCCTACTGAGGAGAATGCAAAAGCTCAGAGAGTGCCACAGCAGCCTTCTTCGCGGCCTCTCTGCAGGATCGTGCCGGGAGAGAATAAACCTGGCTGCGCTGGCATATTTCTGCAGCTTCAAGCTGGCTGGTTCTGTGGATGCGGGGAGATTACATCATTTTGGCTGGCTCTGTGGGCTCGTACAGAGGAGCTGCGCAGCCTGCGCCCGGGGACCGCTGGGGAGCTGGGGCAGGGGGTCGTCCGAGCATCGTCCCCTACGCCCAGCGAGAGTCGGGAGGACTGTGACCGCAACGGAGGGAACAAGCCTCGCTGGCCGTGTTTGCATCCTACGCGGAGCAGCACAGTTGTGTTGGCTTTAAGCCCCCCAGCACTCCGTGTATCAGGAGCGCAGGGCTGAGACAAGTGCTGGGTATATAAATCCGAGAGCACTCCAGTCTCTGTTCCTCCCTGGCCTGGTTAATCCACAGCCTGGCAACAGCATCCAAAGGCAAACAAGAAGGCAGGATATGCGAAAACCTACTCGAGGGGACCTTGGAGGTCATTTAGTGTGTCCCCATACTCAAAAGCACTATCAACAACACTTAAGCCATTCTTGACAGAAAGCTATCATACTTATTTTTTAAAAGGTTCCAGTGATGGCGGTTCTGTGTCTTTCCTAGATAATTTGTCTCAGTGTCCGTGCAGTGAGACGGTTATTCCTGGTGTATAACCTAAATGTCTCAAGAATTTAAACGCATCACCGCCTTGTTATATTTTTACATGGATGTGAAGACCAATTTGTCATACTATATTTCCAGCCATATTTCGTCTGCTTGAAGACAACTTGATTATAAAGACCAATGTATAGCTATTTATAGAAACTTTCCCAGCTTTTTCAGTAGGAATTTGAAATTTGAACAACATGTCAATAATACAGAGGAATACAAGCATTGCATTGAATTTGACAAAGGGATCCAAAATATTATCTTAAAATCATTTACCTGGTGTTTAAAAAAAAAAGAAAATTCCTGCAAACCAACAAAACCCCCAAAGCTCTGAAAACATCTTTATTGTCAAAAGTTAACATTAATAGCTTATAAAATAAACCAATGTGAAATATAGGAATATTGAGTGTTTTCTTATTCAATTGTGAATTAAAAAAATCAGTTCTAATTTAGCAGCTTTAAAATCTCAAATAGTTTTAAAATTTGCAAAATCTGTTTATTATGTGACATTTATTAATTGAAAATATTTTTGGACCAGGTTATAGGATTGGTTTACAGTTTCAAAGGAGGGTGCTGCTTGCCACCTAGTCTGCATGAGTTCAAACAAACTATGTGAAAACCCAAAGTCTGCATGTGCTTATGGTTCATGTCTGTTGGTGGGTTTGAATTAGAATGTAAAATTATTATCTGCGAAAAATGTTTAAGCACAGATGACTGAAACAAAACAGGTATACCTTTTTGAACACAAAAACTGTGATGACAAGGCAGATATATTGCTGCCTTTTTTTTTTTTTTTTTTTTTTTTTGAGAAACCTGTAACAATAAAACAGGACTTTGAGACAAAATATCTAAAACTCAGCATGAAGTATGTGCACACATATGTGTAATCAAGTATTGAATTGGGACCTGGGGAAATTGGGACCTATCAGAAAAGTCACAATTTAAGCAACTGATTCCAATTTATTTCTGTTACTGCATAAGGAGTTCTGCCTTTTCTCTGCAGGATATGCTGCTCATCTTGTTTCAGTTAAGTGTGCATAAACTTTAAGAATCTTAAAAACTAGATGAGTTGAAACCAAAATTAATATGCAGAATATATGGCATGTGTGTTCCAAATGGAGGTTACCCTAATTACACGCAGCTTTAGCTTGCTTTGGGTGTATCGACATTAACATTTTAGTTTGGATCCAGAGTATACTTCAGAAATTACATCTCCTGTTTGTCCCCAGTTAATATGCTTTGCTTCACGTTGCAGGGTGCTTTTGGGGAGTGCACAAACTGGATGTGCATTCAGATGGGATTTCAACCCATCCTTTGGGATGAAACTAAACTGAAAAATACGGTTCAGAAATGTGTTTCCTTAGCACATAAATTTGCACTGTAAAACTACTTTTATAGGGCCACATTATTTGCTAGCGTTGATAGAAATTTTTAATGCCTTCTGGTGCAAGACATTATGATATAATGTTTAATCTTTTACTGACATGATTTTTCACCTCTTAAAGCTTTATAGCACAAAGTAATGAAGATGAGAAATGTAATGAAAGTCATAAACACTGCAGTTTATGAGCTGGTTTTGTGGCTGAGGTCTATAAATCTTTCATATCTTTTTCAACCTGATTTTCTTGTTCTCATGAATATGACAGGTGAGTGAGGGAGTAACAGCGTCAAAAGAGGCTGAGGTGTTTCAAGAACTGGCTCTAGAGCACATCGCCATAGCCTAAGCTCAAAAGAGCATTGGTTTAATTTTCTGGTTTTGCAGTTTCCTAGCTGTGACAGGTTGCTTAAGCTACTCAGTTGCAAATTTTCTTAATCAGTGGCTTTCAAGCTGTGGTCTGTGGACCTCTGAGAATCCATGAATTACTTTGAAGGGGCCTATTAAAATCAGTAACCTATTCTTCGTAACCTCTCTCTGCAGGGCTTGTAGATTGGAAGAAGTTGACAATTACTCTTTAAATGGTCTAGATGTGTGAAATGTATCAGTTGGCAATCATAACTTCATCCTGTGCTCGGGTTTGATTTTTTACAAGCTCCGTTGAAATGTCTGTCAAGATTTCCAGACAAATCCAACTTTTTTTCAATATTGTCTTGCAAATTTTTGGTAGCATTTCTGTTAAATACGGTCTTTCTTTAAAATCATCTTGGTTGGAACATCTTGTTTTAAAGCACAAAAAAAAAAGAAAAAGAATAAAGGGAATATTTTTGGAAACAAGTACATTTTGTTTATATTAGAACACAGTCAAAGAGCGATGGAACAGTACAAGCACCCATTACTCGGGCGGATGTCACCCTAAAAACCTTCTTCAATGATTTGCTCTTCTGATCATTCTTCTTCAGACAGAAAGAGAATTGGCTTTGTTTGTAAGGATTTAGTAGATGAAGCATAAGTAAGAAAGACAGCTCTCAATCTGATTACGTATTTGTGAAATATTTGTTGCTCTGTGTTAATGTTAAATGTTTTTCTTAGATCTATTTAAAGTCAGGTGGCTTGGTGATAGTCAGTTTGCTGTTAAGCATTTATTTATTTTCATGGGCTTCTGTGTTTCCTGGTGCTTTCAGTGATCTGCATTGGGAGTGGTAGCTGAGGAAGGGTTCAAATCTTCCTCTCCATCCACCTGTATTTAGGAAGTGCTGGAAATCATCAGGGATTGCTATGGGAGAAATGGGAACATTCTTCCTGGTTTTAGAAACTCACTTAATTAACTGCAGCTTTAGCTTTCCGATGTTTTTCTACTGAGTGCCTGGATAGATGGAGCTCCAAATATACCATATTTTCTTGAGATGGTACTTTTTTTTTTCTTCAGCCCCGTGTTCAGGAGCTAAATGGGCCATTTGTGTTTAATAAGGCTCTTCCAAGACAACTATACCCCAGTAGCTGCAGTGTTCCCTATGCAGGGTTTTTAAATAGCAAGGCTAGGATTTTAAATCAAACTTAATTAAACTTATCCAAGTGAATAAATGTCAACATACGGACAGCCACTTCACTGCTAATATCAAGCTAACAGAAATTCTAATTTCTTCCTATCAGTTTTATTCATAATATTTTGTTTACATTGGCACAATAGCCTATTCCAAGTACGGTCTTACAATACATGATCATGAAAAAAGGCATTCCTTTCCCTCCTTATTTTACTCTGAATCAGCCAGTGCCATTTATATTAGTGTTCCAGTTAAGTGATTCAAAACTCATGCAGTTCTCTGGGATCATAGTCTCCTACATTGTTAATTCAATTTAGTACATATATCTTTCAAACTGAGTTTCTGTTTTACATTCAGTTTTGTCATAGTTCTGGCATTTAAATAATGTCATCCAAAGGAAATCCCCTATTTGTGCTATGTGTTCTTCACTGCTGTAAATTGGTTTGCACTGTTGTTGATGCAGTCAACATCTGCATCTTAAACGTTTTTCTGATACAGTCAAATTAGTTGAGTTATCCTTAGAAACCCTAACTGGAGGTATTGAGGCTGGCCACTAAACAATATTTCACAGCAAAGTATTGATACATATTTCTATTCTGCATTGGAACTGAACCAAGGTCTTTCAGCTTTTTTCCGTGAAAAACCCTGGGAAAAGAGCCTAAACTGAATGACTGAGCAAGAGTGTTTACGGTTAAGGCCATATACACTTGGTCTGCATTCTTGGAACAGTGACTTAAATTTGGAGAATTTTGTAACTCCATTTTTATACGTCCCGGATGAATAGAAAGAAGCCTTCAACCGTAACCAGAAATGTCATTGTGGACATTGATATTTGCACTGAAATGAAAAATTACATCAGAAACAATTGGTTTTGACAAATGTAAGTATTTTTTGTATTTGATTGAGATTTTCTCAATATCTCTATAGAAACAGTTAAATAATAATAAGCAGCTTATATTTCTTTATGGAATATTTATGGGTTACGCTAACAGATACACAAGCTGTTTCTAGTCTGTATCTTTACTAGAGAAGGTCATTGTTAGATTATTCAGCACAGCCTTCCTGATGTAGACAAAGGTCTTGCTCTATGGAATATGTTACCCTGTATTGGGAGACTTAGTTTTTGACTGACAGTCTTTACTTCTCTCAATTAACCTGAAATAATTAATTATTTACAGAAGGTAAGAGAAGGCTGATTATTTCATTTCATTAGTTTGTCTTTTTTGAAAAAGTTTTTACTATCATCTCATACATTTAGTAATGCCTGTGAAGCTGTTTATGATTGTTTATTATTATGGGGTAAGTATTTTCGATGATGTGTGAAAACACTTGTTTTGTGTATTCTTACTGGGTTGCACAGCAAACGTATTTACTTAAAAGATAACTAAGTGAACATAATTGCTCTTTTGTAAGTGTTTTGATGAAAATATATTGCATTGATTGTTTTATAATATGCTACCCTGGTTTTTACCATATGCTAAAATGCTTACAAATGGCCTACTTCTAGATTATACAAGGTTGCATTAAAATTTTGTTTAGTAGATATTGTCTTTCCTGAAGCTTCCCTATTACAAACTTCTTGATTCTTAACTTCCTACTTTTCTGGCTGGGTATGCAGTCTGTCTATCTGTCTTTCTGACTCTCTCTCTTACTCCTATTTCCTTTGAACCCATCACTTTTTGAATGAGATAGAACAAGTGAGGTTCTGCTCACACAACAGTGGTTTGGGTTTTTTGTGTCAATCGATATTTTTATTGCAATGTGGAAATCTGGAAATACAGATCTGGAAATACCATACATGTGGTGTCTCTGTAAGAAGCAACAAGAAAGAAAATGTAGGTTTATACACAGATTCTCAGAGTCAGCAAGGAAAGCCTGATATAGGTATCACTCTCTGCCCAAGAACAGATAATTCCAAAGGAAGTATGGAAATGATACTATGTGCATCATGGACTCAGAAAAAAGCAGATGTATCACTTCTAAAATACAGTTGGAATGAAGTGGAACATCAGGTTTTGGGAGCCAAGCATTTGTCCAAAGAATGGTTTCACTCTGGTTTTGCTCAGCTGTACCAAAACTATCAGTTCTATACTGTTCACCAGCACAAAATGTGCTTAGGGACCAAATTCATTGCTGGGTGTCAGTGATATAGATGAATGGCATAAGTTTAAGCCTTGAGCTGGCTTCAGTAACAACACATTAAGAACTTGTAAAGTGCAAAATGTGCACATTGTGTCATATGGGACCTGCAAATTAAATAATTGTTTCATAATGTAAAGTGACTTACATCTGGTTTCTACAAATCTGTGTTGGACTGCAAAAAATTAAGTCCCATAGATACCTTCCCTTCATTAGAGATGTGTAGATCATCGACAAAACTGGGTTGTTTTTAGATATTGCTCATTAGATAGATTCTCAGATTGCCAAGCATGACTTAACTCTCAACTGGGGACATGAGGTAATGAGATTTAGAACTTTGGGATGAAATATAAAAACTTCTCACATATTTTCCAGGAAGAGATTCTCCAGAAGTATTAATTCTGTAAGTAAAACTCAGCTAGGACATGACCTTGCAAGCACTGTTGAGTAACTGCACTTAAACTCTCATGAATAAACACAGAGAACAACTCTCAAGGTCTGGTTCTTACATTTGAAAACTGTGTTTTACCTTTGGAATATGTGGCTGTATTTACCAGACATTTTTAGCTCTGAGCAATATACAGTAAAACTATAGCAATCGGATGTCAAGGTTTTCCCTTGCAATCCCTAAGAACAGGACTTGTCATTAAAGTTCCCATATTGGCCTTTCTCTACTTTGTCTATGGCAACAAAAGGAAACAAAACTGAATACGAACATTGTAGAAGTAGTTGTATGGTCCTGTCCCCTTCCGTAGCCTTCGGTGGAGTTAGGACCCCAGCCTTTTGACTGATCTTTACAAAATGCGTTTCCTTGGAGGTGCCAGTCAGAAGAATCTTGCTCAACATGCTGCATCTCTTGAAGTTGAGTGAGTATTTTAATTAACATTGCTCACAAATATTTGTGATCAGACTGAGGAATGTGTGAATATATATGCTTCCAGGGCTTACAGATTTGTTTCCTTGCATGAATATGTCAAAAATGTGTAAATATTTAATATTGAACTCTAAAGTTGACAGTTATATAACTAACCTGCAGGGACAGTATCTTTTTTTTTTTTCTTCTTCCCTCCCCGCCTCCCTGCCGGAGTCCTTATATAACTCACTGATGTATCACAAAACAAGGAATTCTCATACTGTTTTCAAATAAGTATCCCAAAATCACTTTTAGTGACTATACAAGCACCCTAAACCTGAAATATGTGTAGAATAAATACCTCATGCTAGTAAATCCCTTCTGCGTGGCTGGTCACAGAAAAGAATGTGTTTCTGGAGCACCCAGTCTGACTTACTACAAGTAACTAGAAAATGTTTTTCACAGTTGAATAAGTCCTTGGAGAGTATGCGAGAAAGACAGAAAGCTTGATTTTTGAAGTTCTGGTAATTTCTGCACCTCTGCTGTTAGCTATGGCTCTGCGGTGACACTTTGAGCTTTGCCGGGCTGTGGGCTCACTGCCTTGTGCTGTGCCCTTCCTGAAGTCATTCGACATCTGATGATGGATCATCACACAGAGGATTTGGGGAAGGAATATTGGTACTTCAGTAACTGGGAGTCGCTCTTTGGACTAATTTTGTATCAAATGGTATGCTGCAACATGGAATTTGTAAAAATAAATATTATGGTATCTGTTACAGTGTAAAAAGTCTTGTTAAGGAGGGGAGTTTATGATATTTATTGCATATTTTTTTGTTATTGTTCCTTTTCCTACCCAACTGAATAAGTTTGATAAAATAAGTAACATCACTTATGGTGTTAGTAACAAGAGCCTAGCTCTACTAATGAAAAAGCTGTAACTTAGAGCTGCTCAATTTGCTTTAATAACATCAGTGCTGGAGTTGCAGCTTAGGAAAAATGTCTTTACAGAAAGTAATTAAATAAAAAGTTTTTATCATGGGAACTGTTGTCTTTCTGATGACAAAACCAGTTTGACTGACTAAAAAAATTACCTCTGGGGGCGTTAGGAGATTTTCCTGGGGAATTTAAATGCCACAAGGTATTCTCAGCTTAAAAATAGAAATGTGTAGGTTGAAATGAGCAGCTGAGAGGTATGTGCTGTAGGTTGGGACTTAGGAATACAGATGTTCACAGATTTTTAAAAATATCCTTTTTCTGATTTAAAAATTACCATGCTGCAGCTTAAGACTGTATGGTTTGTAATTATTATCGTTATTCTATTCAAAGTGACTTTAAGAATCTCCTCATAACTATTGGAAATCTTAAACAGATATTCTTTTTAGCTGCACAGTGCTCGTATGCTTCTTTCTGTATTTGCCCAGATTTGGTTGATATTATGAGAAATGCACATTGAAATGGTGTTCCTGACCTTAAAAGCTTTCCAGTTTCGAACAGGACATGAGCCTGGTGATCTGTCAGATGATGCTGTCTGGCTATTTGCAGCCTTTTCCTTTTTTTTTTTTCCTTTCCCCCTTTCTGGCTTTTACCAAATTGAGATGATTAATAACATCAACCAAATTATTCTCTCCTGCCAGTTACAGTGAAGTTTCTTGCTTACTGTCTTTCCGAAATGCTTTAACCTGCTCCTGTATATCTTCCTCTCCTTTCTCACCTTCCCCTTTTGGCACGAGTGTATTGAAGTCTTTTCTATCATACAGTTCCCTTCCCTTTTAATATCCTAGGCCTTGCTTTCTTATATTTTCTTTCTAAAACCCTAGATAGAATTAAAATACTGCTAATGCAGAGTAGGCTTCTCAGGCTTATTTTGAAATTACTGGCAATTAAGTGCGTGCTTCAAAGGGTCCAGCACAGGCTGAGTGCCTGGGTATTTGCTCAGCTTTGCAGGTTCTTGGGCAGGTTTTGTTGCCCACAGCTCTTGCTCCCAGGTTGCTCGCAATCTCTGATGAGACAGAAACCCAGGTTGCTGCGACTTCAGATGGACTGACTACGTGTGTTGGTTTGAATTACTTTCCCATTCTCTTTTTTCCTGAATCCTCTTTACCTTTGGGTTCTATCTTCCCTTCATCTCCCTTCAACAGAAAACTTTGTCGACAGTCTTTGCTGACCTATTTCTGGTCAGATTTCAAGCCTTTAAAATTCTGTTCTCTTTCCACAAGTTTTTGGTAATGTACTTTTGAGATATTTTATGGAGGACACAATCATATTAGTCCCCTTTTGTATTTCTCAATGTTCTTTGAGGCTGCACTGTCAACGTCCTCCCACGCCTCTGTGGGGGGTTCGGCTCACCTGTAAGTCCCTGCACACTCCTTTGGAATAAGCTAATCCATTTTATAACTTCATCTGCTTTTTCTATGCCAAAGGAGTTACAGCCCTTTACATTCTTGACTTGCATTCAAATCTTTATAATCTCAGTTTCAAACTGAGTATGCATTTTCTGTCTCATGAGGATGAGACTTTGGGGAATGACATACACATGGCATATGTTCATAGTATATGGTAGAAAATAACTTCATATTGAAAACTTGTTTACTTTTTTAAAATTGAATTTTCTGACAGATAGGACCTATGTTAAATATAATTTTAAATAAGTACTTCACAATTCACTGTCTTGGAATAAAACCTTACCACAAATCACATATGGATATTAAAAATTCTTTTGTGATGCTTTCAGTCTATGCCTTTCAGTAAAATCTCAGGCATATTTTTTGGTAACATTGAGAGCAAAGTACTATCTTGTGAAAGCATAGCAGCAATCTTGGACGTTAACTCGATCTTTTAAAGCTTATATGAGCATTCTTAATAAACATTAGATGCTTTAAACTATATTTTGCTGCTTAGGCATGTTATTATTACATCATTTGTGTGTCTTATTTATATTCCTTATTTTCCCCTTATCTGTAAGGTCAATACTGTGTCACTCTGTGTACTACAATAAGGACAACAGATAGTATTAAATGTATTGTTAAGAAGTATGAGATTTTTTTCTCCAATGAATATATACAGTTTCTTCCGGTAAATTAACATAAGGATTTCTAGAATTTCTAGAAAATCCTGTGTGATATAAAGGCAGAAGAAAAAGAAAAAAAAATTGTTTTTCCTCAAGTATATAAGAAAGAATTCTATAAACTTATACCAATGGAGATGCAAGTTTCCTTTTTTTTTTTTTTTTTTTCCCCTGTTAAAAGTAACTACTTCCAAAATAGTTTTGAAGCAAGAACACAACATAGTTCAAGAAAATGTCTCCTGACAGATAGGTCATGTCTTGAAGGGCAGGTTGCATTTTTAAATCCTGCTTCTCTGTAAACCTCTGTTTAAACAAAAAAATCTATTCTGAAATCTTACTGTTGTAAGACCCAGATAGTTATGTACTCCCTCAAAGTTGCCAGAGTTTATTCCTATAATGAGAATGATGTGCACATTTTGCATTAATTTATCTAGCACTTTTATCCTATTTCATTTCTGTGGAACTGTAAAAAGCAAAGACAAAATTCTGGGAAATTCTGATGATCAGCTTGGTTAATCATTTAAAGAGCCTGGGTTTAGTTATATTAGGCTAGATCCACAGAGAGTGCAATTTCATTTCTGAAGTGTTGTTATAAGTATCTACCTGCAGATCTTAGATATTCAAAAGACTTGCTCAGCTGCTGCTTGAACTTGGAGATATCTAGTCCTTTATGTTCAAACTCCTTACATAGCAGAAATTCTACTTCCTCCTAACCTGAAACATACTGATAATGAAGCACTGTTTTTTTCTGATAGCTTAGGACCACCATTCATCTGACATGTGGGATTAAATGAGGGAATCAGCTAGAGGAGACAGGAACACACGTGTTCATGGTGCTTAGGAGAGGACATGGCTGGCCCGCCTGCAGGCTGGGGATCCGCAGGGCAGGAAGATTCCCATTTGTGTAGTATCAACCTTTTTGTGGTCTTTAAGATTGTGGTCCTGAGTTCTGATCCTTTGAGAGAGAGGGGGAAAAAAAAAAAAAAAAAAAAAGAATTTGTGCCACCCATATCCTAGTTGACTATTTTAGTTTTGAATCATGTTGAATAGAAACAGTGGGAGCTGTCTGCTTCATGCCACCTGTCCACCTCTCTGGGTAGATTTACCTCTTAGTCTGTCAGATAACCTGGACCAATGGATTACCGTAAGAAGCAACACTTGTAGTTTTACAAAAGCCAGATTGAATCTTGACTAATAAGGATTCTAAAATCCATAAAGCAACTCATCATTTCTTCCATCCATCTAAAAGACTAACTTCTGGTTTTCACCATGTCTATCAATTAATTTCTCTACTCCTGGCTGTCACCCCAAGAATTCCTTCCTCCCCTCCAAATACCTTTCCTCCATCTGAATTTAGCATTGTCTGATTGAGTGAACAGAAAATAAAGTAAAAGTATTTGAACTTTTGTTGTTGCCATTGGGTTATGGCAGGATTTTAAAAGTTAAAATCACAAATTGTTATTCAGTGCGGAAGCTTGTCAAATTTAGGGACACTTTGCAAGAGCTTGATCTAAGTTCAGTCTGTTTTCTCCAGATTTTCTTTCACTCTTACAAACATTTTTTTCAGCTGTAAAATGAAGAGTGAATTATGTTCTTTGCTTGTGCATAATCTATGAGACAGGTAAACACAATTCCTTTCATCTTAATGATAACATCTTGTATTATTTACATGCTATGTTAGATTATTTTTTCTGGTTATATGAACATACTAGGAATGTTATTGTTTATATTAACATGGAAATCAGTTCTGAGAACATATACACACAAAATTAATTTCATTACTCAAGTTAATGAATATTTTTATTTTTTAACCTGTTTTTCTGAGTGAAGGGGTTTGTTTTTTTCCTGAAAGGACACAGAAATGTTACTCTCCAAGCCATTCAAGGTACAGTGTGTTAGCACCGAGTTCAAGTGCACCGACTAGCTGTTGTTTTGTTTCTCCGACACATCTCTGAGGCAGTGACGAGGCCTATTGGTTCTTTGGAATAATAGCAATGGCTTTCTTAAAACTGGTAGCTTTCTGCTGTAGAGAAGAGGATATTCTACTCATCTAATATTACCATAAAGTTTACACATGTCCAGAGCCATAATGGGATCCCTATAGTGGAGGACAAAGCACAGCTTGTGTCCTTCAAATGGGTGATTTTTTTGGGGTATACTGATACAGCTCAAACTAAAAACTTGTATTTAAGTATTACATAATGTTAATTCTTGATTTTGTAGAAAATATCATGATGTAAATTATCAGCAATCCATATGCAGAAATCAAAGATTTTCAGTGAAAGCATAAGAAGGCATGCTACAGAATAAAGTAAATAAATATCACCCTAGTGGAAATGCCTAAAACCACCGAAGAGCTGAGCTGCCCTCCTCTATGGGTCAATCTGCATGTTACTGTTGTCAGTTAACCTGGACGAAGGCATCACCGTAGGAAACACCACCTGTCTGTACTTTTGTATGAGCTTGGCTAAATTTCAACCATCTAAAAAGGAAATAAAATCAGTCTTTGACTGTGGCTAGGCCAGACCGTGTTTCTTTTGTGAGAAGTCGGAGAGGAGGTAGGCTGTTAAAAAGAATAGGATATTCATGATACTTAATTCTAAATCATATCTAATGAAAAATGAATAGTGAATTTTTGTTTTATATTTGCCAAAACAGAATTACTTGTACTAGGAAACCACTTAATACAAACAAAGCAAAAGTGAATCTACTAATTTGGAAAAGTAATCTCAAATCTAACATAGACCAATTAAGACAATTAAGGTTAAACAGAGCAAAGTTCATTAGTCCTTCCCCAAAGTAATGTTCTGCTGAAGGAAGAAACTGAAGATGTGGTTTGTAAGTTGCATTTGCGACTGGTTTTAAGTAGCTTAAGGTACTGAATTTACAAAAGGTTACTTAATTTCTTTCTTGGTTTCTTTAGCAAGGTTCTTGTACTGCAGGTGAAGGTTCACACAGACCATCAGTCTAAGGGCATCCCTGCTAGGAAAGCCCCTTCTCTGGGGAGTGTGCTTTGCCTTCCAATTAGGTTGAATCTAAATTTAAACTACAGAGAACATTGGTAAAAACTCTGTTTATTTTAATTTTCTTCTGTTCACTTAGTGGACGTTCAGTCTCATCTTCCTTCCTTTGACTTTTGGTGATTTTGTTATTGTTCATATACAAGAGTAATTACTCAGCTGGTTAATGAATTTTGATGCTTGTGTTACAGGGAAATCTTTGTAACTTAAAAATAGAAATCAAATTGCTTGTTAATTCCCTCTAGTGACAGGTGACAAATATACCAAAATTAAACTTTAGTCATAGATGGAAGCAAGACACTTGCTAAATTGCTAAACTCCCTGGTACCTGGGTGAGATGGAAAAGTGATGTCAAATGCCTACCTAGTTCTATTCTTCATGAAAAATTAAAAGATTTCTTTTCTCCCTCCCCTCAGTCACTCGGGAGAGGAGGCTCTGTTGTTCAGAGTGAGTTCTTTTTTTTTTTCTCTCCTGTCAGTTGGGATATCTCTGAATTGTGTGATTCTAGTATGTGTACTTTGCTGTCCACTATTATAAACTATCTTTTTTTAGGCCTTATTTCATCACAAAGGAGAGCTATATTAGTTTTATTTTGTGAATACTAGCTGGGAAATCTATTTAAATTTTAATTGCATATTACTTTGAAATAAATAATTAGCAGATGTGTATAAAGCAATTCAGAATTAATACATAGAATGTATTTTTTTAATACTGTTTTACTTGTGACAAAAATAATATAGTTCTATAAGCATGCCACTACATTACTCTGTAAGGAAGAATGATGAATTAATATTAGGCTATTATTTTTACTCAGAGTTCCCTAATACATTTCATTATCACATCTAAATACTAATATACTTAGTTCATCTCAGTATTTTTTATAAGCAAGTGTTGCTTATAATTGCATTTGGTTGAGAATATTTAGAAATTGTATTGTAAACTATTTCTTAAATCTGTTTTAATTTAATTGGTTCTCTTCAATTTTAATTTAATGCCACTGCTTTGCATTGATTGATGTTACTCATTGTTTTAGTCCTTCTTGTTACTTTTAGTAAGTCCTTATTTCTGGAAATGCTTGATGACTCAGGTGAAGCTATCAACCCGTCTCTTAGATAACAGAATTAGTGCTGCCTTTTTCTGTTTATTTAGTTTGGGTTTACCAAGGATAGCTTGTTCAGTTGAAAAATTAAAAGATCTACAAGTTGTATTGATTTGTTTTCTTTCTCTTTTCCTCAGACATCTTTATTTCTACTTTTTCTCTATTCTGCCATGTTTCGTTTAGCAGACAGTACTTCAAAAAGCAGCTATATTCCTTAACCTTGTTGTCATTTCACAGCAAGTTTTTCTTCTTGTGATAAACATGATAAACCTGATCTTCACTCGGCTGAATGATTCTTACATTGTCTTTGCAGGATGCGGTACTGCAACAGGAGGAGCTGAAGATGAAGGTGAGGCTGAAGCTGGCTGGATTGAAGGTGCTGCCATCCTACTCTCTGTTATCTGTGTTGTACTTGTCACTGCCTTCAATGACTGGAGCAAGGAGAAGCAGTTCCGTGGGCTTCAAAGCCGTATTGAGCAGGAACAGAAATTTACTGTTGTCCGAGGTGGACAGGTTATCCAAATCCCAGTGGCAGAGATAGTAGTTGGTGATATTGCACAGGTGAAGTATGGTAAGTTCTGTCAACTATATGTCTACTTTTCTGAGCTTTATTTGTTCTCCTTTTCTTTTCTAGGAGAGTAGACTCACTTCACTGGAAGTGATCTAAAAGAGAATTATGTGATGTCATTATTGTCCATGGTAAGGTAACAATTTGGCTGTTAGAGCAAAAGGAGAACTTAAAGATACTTGCTATAAAATTGCACTAGGTAATTAATTTTATTTTTGTAATCTTCACTTCCTTTCACTGACAAGGACAAGAACTGTTCATACAAAGGTAATTCTCTTTCATGGAGGATCACACTATTTGGAATTTTTGGTTTCTGTCCAGTTAGGAATAAGAGGAAGTATTTTTAAATGCTCTGTGAAAGGGAATTGTGCCTGTGTGCTGACCTGACTTGGTAGGCTGCTCCAGAGCTATGGATCCTGTAAGTCCCCCCAGATCGGATGCTTCTAGTAGGTGGTTGCCTTATAACTATATGCCATAAGGAAAGCCCTATGCTCCAGTGAATGGGAGGACTTTTGCAGGAACTCTATGTACTCTGTGTTTGACCAAGCTGGCAAATTCCAGCAAAATGCCTGTTCTATCAAGCATCAAGTTTCTCCTGGACTTAGCTAAGGGCTTCCTGAGAGGGGAAGGGGAAAGGGCAGCTTGAGTGTTTATTAGCCACTGTAAATTCCTATGAAGTCTGATAGAGAAACGTTCATGTCATGTTAGGAAGGGTACTCCCCCTGCCAAATCTGAGTGATTATGATGTTCATCATGTGTTAAATGTGATGCATTCTGGTTCTGGGATAGCATTAGGCAAAAAAATATTTGCAATACAAAGGCCCTTCCTTATAGGTTTGCAATAATATGGCTAATATGGACAGATATGGTAGTAGTTCTTTCACTTTTGCTTTCATTTCAATTGTTGTTAATTGTGATTTTGTAATAAAAATCAGTACGTAATTATAAAAACAATCTTACTAAACCGCTGTGGTTTTCCATTACCATGTTCTTGCTGAAAGGTGATCTTCTACCTGCCGATGGGATATTTATTCAAGGAAATGATCTTAAAATTGATGAAAGCTCTTTAACTGGAGAGTCAGACCAAGTCCGCAAATCTGTTGACAAAGACCCAATGCTACTGTCAGGTAAATGTGCCTGAATTCTTGCTGAGTTATCTTTTATGCACTGCTTTGTTCATGTTTTGTTTTGTTTTCTTTTTCCACACCATCAGGTTTTGGTAACCTAGATACAACTGATCATTTGAACACAGACACTGGCCTTGTCTATTTGTCATTCAAAGGACGTGCTATTGTTTTTTGACTGAAAGCAATTGTTTCTGATCGTTATACTTATTTTTTAAAGTGAGAAAGTAATGAAACATTTTCAGAGGAAAAGGAAAGTATCACTTAGGGAAATAACAACTGTTTCAATTCATTGTATGCTAGTTTTAATTTAACCATTAAATTCAAAGCCTTTTAAAGTCTCTTTAAACACTTTCTTTGTGTTTCTGTGTGTATACTAGATACAATAGAAAAAGAAACAATGTGCTTAGAAGGAAATGGATATACTAAAATATTGTGGGCTTGACTTCTGTGGTAAATTCAAGTTATATTTAATATTTATATTTTATAATATAACTCCATACAGTAAATCAGTTAAATAGAATATGATTTTTAAAATTCTAATTAAGATAGTTTCTAAATAGGTTGGTTGTCAATAGATTCCAGCTGGGACGTGATCACAAAATAACAGCCTGCTGATCTCATAATCATCATCAATGTGTTATAACCTGAAACAGTCATTTTCAAATACGTTTGAACTTTTTATTCGTGGAAAGGATTCTCTTTGCTGTCTGGTTGTACAGTCAGCCAAGAGTCATCCCAAATAGAATACTCATGTTGCAATGCAGCAGGTAAGTACGCCTTCCTGCAGAAATCCTGCCCCCATCCTGCCTCACTGAGCTGGTGTTTCCCAAGCAACAACTGTTGGGAGATGCTTTGGCTCAGAAGAGACAAGTAGCAACAAGTAAGGATGTGAAATTTTTTGATGAATTAACAGTGCAAATCCTTTCCAAACTTAAAATCAGATAATTAGTTCACTGATTATGAGATTATGAATGTTTATTATGTAAATTATGGAATTGCGGTCTGGTAAAAACCCATCAGATTTCAGTCAAAAGGTGGCTACATTAACTTAAGATGAAGAAATTGCTAATGTTATTTGTGGACTTGCCATTGCCACGGACTATATGTTACAAAAGACCATGTTAATTAATTTTAAATTTAGCAAGTTTCTAGCATCTTTCCACCGGAAACTGTATTGAAAATGATTTTTGTCAAAAATCATGACACACAAAATTCCTGTCGCTTCTGAGAATAAAACAGCAAAACAAATGTCTTTTTCTTTTTTAGGAAAAAATTTCCTTTTGTTTCTTTAAAAATATGCTGGGTTTTATTTGTTAAATGTTTTGCTGCAGTGTCTCTGCCAAATGTATACCTTTTGTTGTTCATGTTGTAAACCCCCAAGTTTTTCCAAGTTATGAATGTCTGAAAAATGTGTTCGTGCAAGTTCATTACAGACTAATAAATATTAGTGGAGTAGCTGCAAACTCTGAAGGCTGCATTTGTGCAGAGAAAATACAATGAAGAGCTCAGCATTTGCAGGCAGCTCACATATAGAAATGCTGAATAGTGGGGACACTTCTGAATTCTTGGTGTCCCTCTGACTCCTTGATGTACCATAATTTAAGGAACTGTTCTGACTTTCATGAGTGATGTATGAAACTAATGACTGTTACTTTTGCTAGATTTACAATAATATGATTTATCCTAGTAGTGCAGATATTTAGGCTTAACTTGATTGTAGTTTAAGAATTCTCTTGGAGATGCTTTCCAGTGTGTAAACAGGGAGGCCTGCAGTGATATTTTGAGGAAGGGTAGCTCACTGTTGCTATTCATAACAAAATTTTTAATCCAGTGTTGTCCTTGAAATATTTGTCCTTTTGGTTTTTTTCCATTTCTTTTTTCTTAGCTGATAGTTGTACTGTTTTGTAAATATAACTTCATAACTAGCATAAAATTTTCATTTTAAAGAGATAGTTTTGATAATATTTTCTTATAGAAACTTCTATCATGAAATATCATAGACTTCTATCAACTAAAATATCCTGTTGTTGAATTCTAGAGGTTTTCTGATTATGAAGTTTCCATTGACTTGTGTGCTCTTTACATATTCCTAAATTGAATTAGAACTTTTTGAACACCCATAGATTTCAGTGGTGGCTGTGAAAAAACATGAAAGTATTGCCCTGAAGGGCATGGTGGGAAGAGAAAGGGAAAACAATCAAGTTAGTTTCGCTTTCCCAAACCTCAAATTTCATTGCTATAAGGAGACAAATTTGTCTTTACGGTTTTATTGCAGAGTTATATAAAGTTTATACTCTTTATTTTTTTCTATTACTATGTAATCTCTATTATGATTACAAAGAAGTTGAAGAATTAATGTGATATTTTAACAAGCACTATATACACCTTTGTTCCATACTTACAAATTTTTACTCATGCTGTGTTAGAAAATCGCTGAACTCTATTTGCTCAGGAGCAGAGTTGATGATCTGAGATTCTATCATGCAAAAAACTACCTTCTTCCATACATACAGTGCAAGGTTTAGTCCTAATGGTGCGGGAGCTGATGTGCCCACTGGAAATTGTTAGTAGTCCAAACCCCGAAAGCTTGGAAACCACCATGTCTTTCAGGGTGGATTTGACCTGGTTTAAAAACTGAGTTCCTGTTGCATTTTAGCCTAGACCTACATTTTTATAAAACTTGTTTAAAGAAAAAAAAAAACAACCCAACAAACCAACCCCCTGCAAAAACATCAAACAGACATTAAATTTTCCTCTTATCTTTGCACCTGAAGACATCAGTAAGTTATCTCCAGGTAGACTTTTGGAATTTAGACAAATACAGTCAGGATGTTGCTTGCCACTGTTCTCCCTTAAGCATCTGTTGGAAATGAAAACAGTTTGGGTTTGACAGAGGAATAACTGAAAAAAGGTAACATTTGAATTGCAGCTACGGTTTGTTTTGTGAGTCTAAATTTGGTGAAAGATAAACACCCTGAATCGGGAGGTATTATTTTCACCATTGGCACCTGAAACAACATTTTTAATATTCAATCAGTTTCAATGACATAATTAAACTAAATGAGTTTCTGTGCTTAATGTCCTGTTTAATCATCCAGATAGTCATTTACTGTACTTGAGAAGCAATTCTAAGGGTACAAGTGCTGACTAAACCAGATGGTTCATTTCCATCTGTATATAGCACATTTGGTACCACCTAGGAAGGCAGACGTGGAAATACAGACTCTGATATACCTGAAACCAAAAGAAGGAGCTTCTCTTCTATAGTTCCACTGTACTTCTGTCTAAAACATTTTCCTTCTTTTAGTTCTTTAACAGAGGTTTGCATGCATGATGTAGCATAAGCCATTGCATCAAAAGTCATCAGCTTAAATGAGACTGTGGTGATGTTAAATTTCTTTGCGATGCGCATGTGCACGTATCAACCAACAGATGAAGACAGCTTGGATAACCAAACTGACTGCTACTCAACTGTCTTCCTTGAACCTGACGTGCCCTTGAAGTCTTGTGTAGTTCAAAGTTCGCAGAAATCCATGATTCCTACATACAGAAGTTTTGAATATGAGTCTGGCCTCAGTATTGCACACAGTGAAGTATTTTGGGGTAGCACGTATTATAATAGTTAACATTGTAAAAAATACCTTATGAGGCTTCCTGTTTAAAACTTTTTTCCCAGGTATTTAGATTAATTTGATGAAGGTATGAAAGAGTTACATAGAGGAGCTCACCTAGTGTAGTTCTCACTGAACTGAGACTCACAGAACATTACTTTATCCTAACCTAACTTTTACAAATGCATATTTCTATCAATGCACAACAAGGATTTGAAACAAAGTAAACAGAGCTTATTCAAGAACAAATAAACAAAAGAAATCTCTTGGTCATGGTGCTTTGTTAGGTTTTGGAAATAAAAAGGAAGCCCGATTAAGGAATCGGGTCAGTTACTGCCTGGAGAAAAATAGTTCTGATTCCGTCTTAATTCCCTGCCAGAAAATATTCTAAGCTAGGCTTTTAGCACTGCAGAAATTTTCAAAACCAAGCAGCTGACTTCAAAAGTTCCAAATTATTTGGATATGTTGAAATTACTTAAATTACTTGTAAATTAGTTTTTTCTGGAAAACTCTTTTTTTTTTCTCCCCCCTGCCCCATACAGGATATTCTGATGGTTGGTTCACTTTATTATTAACTTCAGTTACCTCTTAATAATTGCAGTGACTGAAACAGCTGTTTAGAGATGCTGATAGAGAATTTTTGTTTGCTGAAAGCAGCAAAACAGTATAAACCCCCCAAACTGGCATGCTCTGGTTTTCTTTTCTTGTTTTTCAGCCCTATTTCCAATCTATTTCACCAGTACTCTTAATAGATTTGGGAGTTTCTGAGCAGTCTCATGTTTAGTTGCATTTTTGTCTGAAAAGTATGTGCTGTAATAGGTTCCTTATCTGTCTAATCTGTTCATCTCTTTTCTTACTAAACTCGACTTCTTCCTTTTCTATCTTGGAATATTCACCATTTATCAACTTCAAATTAAATACTCAGCATGTGAAAAAATGTGTTTTACTAATACTGAAAAATTACTCTTGAGAGGGAAAGTAGTCAGCAGAACTGTTCAACATGAAGTTGAAATACATACTTAGTGTACAGATAAGTGAAAAACATGCATTCGTTCCAGAATTTCATTTATATAACAATAGTTGATTGAAGTCATAGCGCCCATTTCTTTATTCAAGCTAATGTAATTATAATACCATTTAAATGGTGAAATTGTCAGAGTTAGGTGGAAGGAGGTTCATCTCTTTGGTTTAGCTTAGATGCTGAAGAATTTTTCCAATATTACTAGTGGAACATAATCTGATGATAAATTAGTACCTGCTCTAAAAACATGCTTTTGTATGCACCTTAACAGTTTTGAGTTACATTTTACAAGACTAATGTTAAGAAAAAGCTCAGAAAGGTGTTTCAAGTTAAGACATTTTTGCCCCTTCCAGGTGTGGAGAGGTAAGCTTAAAATCCTTCAAAACAAAACATAGGAATACTAAAAGCAAGTTCTTAATTAAAATATATTTTAAATGGTGTTACATCTTAAAGGAGGTTCCTCTAAATATCTGAGTTAAGTTTCAGACATTTTCTGTTTTGTCTGAACCAGTACAACCAAGCGTATTTTATTTGTAAAGGTCTTTTCTGTTCCTTTAGCCTTGAATGTAACTTGATTTTTGTTGTTTGGGTAGCAGTCCTAATTTTTTATGTTTGTGACATTTTTCTCTATCATATGAAAGCAAGCAAATGACTTTTTAAGGAATCAAATTTTATCTCAGAATGCCATAGGAACAGTTCTCAATGTACTGAGAAAGTCTGATGCCTTTTTTTTTTTTTTAAATACATCTGACCATTAGTGCATTTTTGTTTCTATTTGGCTTATTTCTGCTGAAATTTTCTTAGTGTTCTGATGAGATATTTATGCTCTGAAATTAGGTTTAGTGTTGACAGATGTTCTCTCTGTTCTGTGTTTCTGTTTTCCTTTTAAGAACATGAGAAATTTTGGTTATTTCGAGAAAGATCTTTTGATTATAAATAGATAGTTGCATTGCTTAGTATGTTCTAGGACAGCAACTGGGTGAGCAGTAATAAGAAAATGGGATTTTTTTTTTTAAATGTGTTGCAAGGGTGTGTGTGTATATATATATATAAAATATTGATCTGTTTAAGGACACAAGTCCATATATCTTTCCTGTTTTCAGCTTTTGAGATAACTCAATGAAATGAATATATGTAGATGAGGATGAACCCAATAAATGTTTTTTAACAAGGGAGGGAGAAAGAATCTTTCCATGACCATCCAGGTTTAGTAGATCTGAATGCCCAGTAAGATTCTCCGTGGTAAATTAATTATATTCCCCATTTGCTCAATGCAACAGGCTCACAATTCAGTTGGTTAAAAGCCATTTTGCTGGAGTTTGCAGAAAGCTTTTTTGAAGATTTCTTTTCTTTTTTACTATGGCTTTAGGTGTGCCCTGCTGTGGTACATTTCAGAACTACAGGCATCAGTGAATGACTTCACTTTAGTTTTAAAATATTGAGTGGTAGTTAATGATGGTAAATGTTGGGTGGTAGTTCATGATGGTAGTGGGTAAGTGATAGGGGCAAGACAGTTGAGAATAAGCATACGAGCATTTTTACCTCATTAGCTGCAGAATTGTTTAGGACAAGTCAGTTAATGACTCTACCTAATTCATGCTATTACAGAATGAATGAAACCATGATGTTGTCTTAAATAAGGTATATGGAGAACATTACATTTATGGAAAACTTAATAATTGTAAAGCAGTACAATGTAAATTTTGAAGTTAGGTGAGGATCTGAGGAACCATAGATTAACACCCAACAACGAATAGTAGTTTGTCACAAATACTGCAGTGACAAGGCAAAGAGTAAAGTGAGTATTATAAGCAGTATAATTTTTATTACCACAATGGTCAAACTGTTTAGTTGATTCTTTAGTTGACTCTTAAAGCAACAAATAGCTTCAGAAGAAGTGTAAAAATTCTTTCCCTCTCCATGCCTCCCCCGCTCCCACAAAGGAAAATGTGATTACTGGACTATGTTCTGATTCCATCTGGACTCATTCTTCTGATGTCCCACAGCTGCAAGTCTGGAATAATACAGGTCTTAAAATATAGTTTATTTAAAACTATAGCACCTAGGATTAAAAACAGTTGTTAAATAATAGAATACTTTCTGAGCAGGTTCTAGTTAACCATGTGCCCATCCATAGGTCACCTGGAGGTATAAATCCGTGTTTGACTTTTTTGTATACAATGATTTTTTTCTTAAGGCTAACAGTTTGTGTGTTACAGTCTGTTTTCATAGTTTCCAAGCTAATTGCTTCTTCAAATACAGGAAAGAGTATTTAAAAAACCCCAAAGCCAAGTAAATTTTCAATCACAGCTTGCTCTGTCAACTCTGTGTTAAGAAATGATTGCTTTTCCTCTGTGTTCTCACAGTGACTTACACTTAATGGGCATAACATAATTTTCTACTACTGAAGGATAAATTATAAAGTCTATTTCAATGAAAAGCTTTATCTATCAGTAGTTTCTGGTCATTATGTATTTGTTTTAGATCTGTTTCATAGGAGCACATAGGATCTGCTATATATCTTTTAAATTTCACTACCTACTGAAGACATCTCTCTTCAAACACTTTAAATATTATTTCGTAATGAACTTTTTAGGTTAAGACTTTGTCACCATATGAAATGACAAATTAGTCATTTGATGCCACCCTTGGCATATTTGTTCCTATGTTTCAATAAGCTTCAATAAGGGTTTTTTTAATAAGCTTTTAGTAGCTGGCCTTATATACATGTCATAACAATAGGTTGTTCTTCAACTTCAAACTTTTTTTTAGAAATAGCCAGCGTGTAAATACATAGACTGATCTTTTGCAAATCCTCTCTCATAAAATTTTCCCCAAATGTAAATCAGAATACTTTTGATCATTTCTAGGAAATTCTACTTGTTTATGTTTCCACAACTCATAGAAAAAGATTTCTAAGAGGCTGTGATCTTTGATGCACCTGACATTTGGTTCAATATAGGAATAAGAGCTGTAAATAAACAATTTCTATAGAATAAAGCACAAAATATTTCTCAAAAGGAATTTACTCAATATAATGATAAAATTACCTCGATAAGCAAATGATCCTTCTCAGTCAAACTTAATGTACATTTTGATTTGTTTTAGAGTAATAGAAATCTCTCATACTGAATTTGTTTTCAAGTGTACGCCAGATTCTTCTTGCTATTTGGGAACCTCCTGATTTAATTAAACATCTCCTTGAAGATTTTTCTCTGTATTGATTTTTCAAGTTTGAAGTTGTGAAATTGTCTTAAAAAAATACTTTTTTTTCTATGCCTGTAAATCAACCATCACTGAGGTAGATGAGAGAAATTGCACACATATTTTCACTTTGTTTATGTAATAGTATTCCATGTACAGTCAGTGTCATCTTGACTAGAGTCACAGAGGAATGTTTGCAGAACTCTGAAAAAATTTTTTCAAAGTTACAATAATTAACTGTGTGAAGCTATCTTCCAAGACAATGTAAACTTGGTTAGTGACAACATTTCTTTTAAAAAGGGAATCTGGTGTGTGCAGTTAATGGGTGTGCAGCCTAAGATTTGCAGTTAAGCATCCATTCTTGGTTGAGAATAATATAAAACAATAGGGATTATTTTTTGTATGTAATTATATTGGCCTCAATATAGATTTTTAAAGTGTAACAGATCTCTCTTAGTGCTACAGTAGAAGTCTTGCATCAAATATTTAATGGTTGTTCTTTTTATTTTTTTAGCTATATGTAACTTATATTGCATATTTTCAGGTACTCACGTCATGGAAGGCTCTGGACGGATGCTTGTAACTGCTGTGGGTGTGAATTCTCAGACAGGCATCATCTTTACTCTGCTAGGTGCTGGAGGAGAAGAAGAAGAAAAGAAAGATAAGAAAGGTAAATTTCACAACACATAAGGATGCTCCGAAGAAAGCTCTTGGGCTTTGTGTAGCCAGAGCGCTCCTCCATTCTTGACAAATAAATATGATTTTAAAAACTTCCTTTTTTTGTATACATTTTTATCATTACATGTCACACAGAAAAACAGCAAAAGCTGTTAACCAATAAATACATTGGATAACAAGATGTTTTTCCAGTGTGAAACTGCAGGCTCTCAGTACATAATTAAATGCAAGGGAATACATGGGCATACTCCCATCTTTACATAAATCCATACTCACCTAAAATTCGCTAAGGTTTTGCTCTTGTGCATTTACCTCTATATAATATTTTTTTTTCAGAAAACAACAACTTGGCCATGGAAATAGCGTTTTTCTTTGAGCTTCAAAAATAAAACAAAGATAAGATGCAGCTTTTTGCTAGCCTAGTTGTTAAATGTCAGTGACTGGCTTTAGAGGCATTTTAATTTCTTAAGGTGTGAAGGTCAAACTAAGAATAGTAAAAGACAAGAAAGTAACAGTAAATGTTAGCAGAGAGTTTAATTTTGATGTCCTGTATCAGTTAATGAAATCAAGAAGTCTCTTTAGATTTTTCGCCTTATTATACTGTGACGTCATAAGCAATTGCTAACTTATGGGTTGCACACTAAGCAGAAACATGATTTAATGTGTGTCCTTTCCAGTTTTTGTTCATACAGTCTTGTAAATTGTTCAAGTCTACTTTCAGAATTTTGTTCCAAGTTTGTTCTAAGAATATTTATCTTTTAGACATAATTAAGAGCCAATTAATGCAGGGGTTTTAGATATTTCCACTCTTTTTAGTGGTTTTTACTGTTAATAAAAAAGAGTAGCATAGCTTTGCTGACCATTTTACTTAGTATCTGTCAGGCAGTGTGATTCCACCTTTTTTTCATTTCCATCCTTTTAATTTGAAGCTGCAGATAGGAAGGCTAAATTCAAATGGTTTTCATGACCTACAATTTCCATTTCTGAACATGTTCAACAAGTGGTTGCGCTTGACTCCGTGTTTCTCTGAGGAAATCCCTTTTTACTTGATGAAAGACTTTATGAAATGTTTACCATTTCAGTTCTACACAGAAATGCACAATACCTGCTAGGCATGGTAAGTTCTAGGAACATTAAAAGGAGAAAGACCAAAACTTCCCAAAGTAAAACTCTTCGTGTCAGACAAGTTTTGAACAACACCTTGCTATCATTAAGAGAAAGACTCCTGGAAACAGACTTTTCAAGATCTGGCAGCATCTGTTTTGGCAGTGTCTAAGGGTATCGTGGGTGAGAAAGAGCAACTTCAGGACCTGTTTGCAAGTGAGAGCTGTCTGCCCTGAGGTCCTTTGTGTAACTGGGGTGGCCTTCTCTGTGTGTTATCTCGCTCAGGACACTGGTGATTCTCTCACGTTTCAACATGCATAGCCTTGAAAGACCAGGAAAGAGAAAGCACAGATGGCAGAGTAATGCACTGCACTGTGGTCGTAACTTACTACCCAGAGACAGAGGTTCTTACAGAAGCGTGTAAGAACTTCTTGTGCAGACACTGAATCTGAGTATAGCTACAATACCACGAAAATTCCTTGAAATTTTCTAATGTCGCTAGCAGCTTTCTGCTAGTGCAGTGGAGTGCCTCACAGAGCTAGTAGCAAACTGAGGCCCAATCTCAAATACTGTACTCTTGTATATAAACCTGCAATTCTCTGAAATCCTGCCAGTCATAAATGTTTGTTTCAGTCTTATGTGGGTGTGTGCTTTTATCGTTCATTAACATTTTGTAAAAATCATCATACAGGTGTGAAACAGGAGGATGGACATCAGCTTCCAGGTAGAGTAAGAATTGTACCACATCAAATGAAAGGATGAGGCTTTTAGCCAGCAAGCTTTGGTGCAAATCAGGGTTGAACTAATGATTAAAATAATTGTCTTTGAATCAGTCCAGTTAAAGTAAAGAATTATTTCAAATCAGCGGGATTGTTTGTGGCAAACATTTAAGTGTGCACGCATTGTTGGTGTTGCAAATCTTAATGTTACGCTTGAATAATCAGTTATTCTCCAGAAGTAAATTACAGTATATTAAATGTTGGAATGCATGATTTGCTGTTAGCAGTTCATGCTGTGCTGGTTAGTATGAATATCCAAATGGAATAAAAAATAAGCATGAGTAACTAAAACAGTTTAAGTTATTACCATCACAGTAATCAAATTTGCAATTGAAATTTTCATGAATGTAGTTACACAGGGTGTGTTTTTAAATCCTGTATGCTGTTTATTTTCTTCTCCCAATTTACCATTTGTAAATAAAACAAGATCATTTTTCTTGAATAACAAACCAGTACAGTGTGAAACAGTCACTACGGGTCAAGTACTGAAGAAGTTCAAGAGCCTCAATCAGGATTCATTATAGGACTTATGTGTTCTATTCTGAACAATTAACCAACAGAAACAAAACAAAACTTATTTTATCTATTATTTCTAGAGACTAATTTTCTGAGCTCCAGTATAAAAAACCATAATAAAATAATAAAACCTTCTTCGAGTTTTTCGCCTTCCTATTAGGAAAGATTTTGTGACCAATTTATCTAATATGCCAATAATTGCTGAAAACAGAGAGGATTTTCTTTTCTGATACTTTTTTTCATTTCACCACAAAACAGGAAATTACATAATGTCTATTATTTGGATTTGAAATAACTCATTATTCTCCTCAAGACTATATTTGCCATTTCCACATACAATATTGAAAAGTCTAATGTTTCCACTCAGATCAATGTGCATATTAACTAGGTTATGGCAGGACGTAGATGAAGCCCATGTTAGGCTGGGATGTATCAGCAATAATACGTCATAATATGCAACATTACATAAAATACAAAATATGTAATGTTGTCTATGCTATGTAGTATGCTGCATGTTTTAAAACTACCCATGCATTTTGTATATTCATTAACTCAAGGGAAATATTTCAACCATTTTAATATTTGCATAACATTATGTTAAAGGTAAAAAAAGAAAGAAAAAAGGACCAAAGCAATGTACATAGTACTGTGTGCAGTCAGTTCTCACCAACTGTTAACTTTGTTAAATGTCTTTCGTATTTATTTTATTCTTCTTATTATTCTTATTATTATTCCATGTATGAGTTTTTGCCTTACTTTGCAACACCTTTGTAATGACATTTTGCTTTGGAAAGTTATGTAAATTAATTTTAAACAGATTGATTTTGGAGAAAACAATGCCATAGTATTCCATAAATGTTTTTTTGTTTTGTCATGTTCATATTGTTATTATTATTATTTATTGTTTTTTTATCCATTATTGCTCAGTAGATTCTTCCCATCCCTCCTCCCACCCTCCTTCAGCTACAGATGGTGCAACAGGTGCAAATGCCACTGATAATGCAAATGCCAGCTTAGTCAATGGTACGTCAAGAACACGTAGCTTGTTTTATTTGATAGATTTCTCTCCTGACTATATAAGATTCCCTTTACCTTTTATGAACTGCACAGATGTTGTATGTGCATGTGATTACCCCCTGAGAGATCCTACTCCATAAACTCTGTAGTAGCTTATAAGAGATGCCACAAAGATGCTGTGACTTATTTAATTTATTCACACAGAATTTATTCACACAGAATGGGAGAGGAAGAAGTAGGAATTATGAGGTATTTGCCATTAATTAAAACTGCAATTCAAAGGAACCATTAAGTAAGGCTAGTTTCAAAACTTCTGAGTTGCCTTTACATGAAGTTTTGCTGTAAAGCTGTTTCCATATTTGTCAGCATAGACCTGAAGGACAGCACTATGATAAATGGATTACATCCTCTTTTCTTCTGATGTGGCACTCTCATAAGTATTCATGTAGTCTTCATGTAGTTCTGAGAAATAGTGCTGGGATCAGGAATCTGGCTGAATTTCAACTAACGGTGCTTTAGGAATAACTTTTGCTGCTTTGAGCATCTTTTTTGGAAGAGACTGAACTGAAAAGTTATGTCTGTGGGTATTTGTGTATGCCCTTAGATAGTGATCATCTAGTGAGCCTACCTGTATTTACTAAAAATAATAATAATAAAAAAAATAAAAATTACTGTAGTCAATTTTGACTGTCTCTTAGTACAGATTCTTGACCCCACTTCTTAGCATGCAGATATTTCAGTATCTCTTCTAACAGTCTAATTCCAGTATTAAATGGAATGGGTCAATATTAGTCTAGGCATCAGCTGTATTTTTCTGGTAATCAGATACGTTAGTCTTTATTTGCATAGAAACCTTTCCCTCTTGTACAGCACCAGTAATACTGACAAAAGTAATTCTACTTTTCATTGTGTTAGTGATAGAAATTTTTTTCCATGCAGTTCAGTAGTTGTTGCATTATGCATGTGAGACTAAAGTTTAAACAAGTACTAAGACTTACTAGTGTAATATCTTATTTAAAACAATGACATAGGAAATCTTTAAGCCTATTTTTAAATAATTTTATTATAATTTAAAAGAAATGTATAACCAGATTTAAAACTTTACTCCTGCATATTCTAAGTTTGCCGGAAAACTACGATTTACAATCCCTACATCTCACTGCATGACAGGAACTTGTACCATCCTGGTTCCAACGCCCCAATTTCAGATTCCTTAGAGACCAAGAACCAGGAAATTAATGATGAATATTTCATTCCCCATTCTTTATGCTCTATAATTCTACTCTGTTGTGTGTAAAACAAACATACACATACAACAAAGTCTTACCAGATACCCTCCTTCAATCCCACTGGAGACTGCAGTATTACATTTATGCTCAGTCCTGCAAGTTACTGAGTACTAAGTTGAGCATCTGCTTAAATGCTTTGCTGGATGAGAACCACTGCTCAGCAAGATGCAGAAAGGAGTCCTAAGTTGTTCTAACCCGGTCTCTCTGTTAGCAAGTCTTAGTTGCCTGGTAAATATCTGTTGTGTTTGGTCTTAATGCCTGAACTTAATATGGAAATTAAGTTCCAGGGGATACTAAATCAGTGTCTTACGTAACTACGTGATTTTCCATCATCTTCTCTCCCATCATAAACAATAGTTACTGCCCCTGTTTATCTTGGAGTTGAGAGATACATACTCAATTCTTTTCAGTGCACAAAGCATAGAAGTCAATTTTTTGTGCAGCTGAGTGTGTTTTTGCTTTTAACCCTTCTGAGGTGAGGCGGTTGAATTAATTCTGCAGATCTCTGATCAACATGAAGAGGAGATACTTTCCACAATTCAACTTACCTGACATTGTGTTCAGAGGGGAACTGAGACTTGGCAAGTAGAGTTAGAACTGAGTGCTTTGAAATTGTCTGGGAAATTGCCAAAGTTTGGTTTCTGTTTATACTATACATTTTTCTAGTTAGCAGTGACAATGAGTTAGAGAATACTTAAAATGTAGAAATTTTTTTGAGGGCAGAAAGGAAGGCAAAAAATAAGTTCTAAAGCAAGGAGACCAAGTTCATGTAGATACTTTTTTGATCCAGATGGAATGAACTTTTTCAATAATGTCTGAGAAGTCTCCCTGAGATGTGTCTGAAAACAACTTTTTTTACCTAAAGTCTAATACCTCTGTGTAGACAATACCTTCAAATAAGAAAAAAAATTATATACTTGAGTAAGTACTTAGCTCAGGAAATGCTATTTCTTGTTACGTGAAAATCAACACATTACCATTTCAAATAAAATATTGTTATTGTCTTAGTTGTCAATATATAGTTGACACAAAAGAAGTATTTTGTTTTCAGTCAGTGAGCTTACAGTGATAAATTCATACAGGTTTGTGATACAGCCTGTTTGTTATCTGCTGTTTCGAAGGAACTGTTGTAAATTCTTTGGGGTTCTAGTAGTTAGGATTAAAATATATAATTGTTTGATGGTCTCTTTGTTAAAACCATGGACAAGATGTTCAGTTTTTAAAAGGTTACATGTTAAGGTTATAAGCAGATGGGAAAATTTTACAGAAAGGTAGTAATTCTTGAAAAATTGTCTAATTTTAAAGTATGGTATTTAGAAAGGGTAAATTTTTAAAAGAAAATATGGGAAGCAGCAATCATTGTTTACAGCTTGTTTACAGCTTGTTTACCCCAAATTTGATTTCTTTAGAGAAAGGAGTGCTTATCATTGTCCAGTAAAGCACTACCCGATTCCTAAATCAGGATTTCCATGTTGGGTTGTTGGGGTTGTTTTGGCATTTGGTATTCAGAGAATTTGTTACTTAAAATTATATTCTGATATAGCAATACCGTACCAGACTCAGAGAAATGTCTGAGCTGAAATACTTCACATTTAATGTTCTGTCAGTTCTGGCGTATGTACACTACTGTTCAATTCCTGCAAAGCAATTTGCAGTTTTAATATATTTTCGAGTATTTTCTGAATTGTAAATGAAGTTATTTAGAAGGTGCATAGAAGAATTATCTAAAACTTCCTATTTGATACAGTGGAATCAGATTTATTCTTTTGCAACTAATCTGTGTTTTACTAATGCATTGGCTCTGACATCACACTGCATGAAAGAATTTCTAATGATTCACTTCAGATATGTTTGACGTCACTTTTCTCCCTATATATAGATTTGCAACGTGCGTCTGTTCTAACTAGCTGCACGATATAACTGACTTGGCATGAAGAGGGCTATAACTCAGTTCTATTGCAAGATAAGACATTTTGGAAAACCACTAGGGTATTTTAAATTTTTTGCTCCATCACGGCACATGAGAACATGACTCGATTAGCTTCTTTGGTTGCTTCCAAGCAGTTGCTCCAATGTACAAATAATCTCTAATGCCAGTGACAGGTCTTTGTTATTCTGTCTCATTGACTCTTCATAAAGGGCTGGGGGAGGTAAAGGGAGTCTTTTCTTGCAAAGTTTATTTGGAGAAGTAACTGTCTTTTGGAGTAAGAACTTGGGCAGTAATGGTGCCATGGGTACATTCCAAAAGGCAGAAATTTTAGTAAGGCAAAGGCAAAATGCAAAACATTTTATATTCAATTTCAAAACCTTCACAGCAACTGCAGAATACAAGTCATATTAGGAGGCTCTATAGTCTTTTCTAAACCTTCAGGTTTTTCATCCTTGCTTAGAAAAGTGATAAAAATAAACTCAGATGAATTCCTCCAGATTTCAGGGCCCAAACACTGTCCCTTTTCCTTACTTATTTCCAAAAAGAGAAGAAGAAAAGATTTGCAAAATTTATGTAAAAATATATTATATTTTTAAAGAATTATATAAAAATATTATCAAAATAGCAATAGATACTCATCCTTTTAATGTTTCTAAACAATGCATGAAGGTCAGATAGATGGGAGAGTATTGCTGGTCCTAGCACTAACTGAAAGGAGAAAGGATCTCTCAGCAGTAGTGATTCTATCTTAATTTCTTTCTTAATTTCTTTCTTTGTTTATGATTTGTAGCCAAGTGCAGGCTTAAAATTATTTGGAACAGGAGGAAATAAATCCTTTATAGTATTCTCTTCTTTATCATAATTACCTAAATTACCTATTCTTTGTTATTCTATCTAAATATTTGCAATATAACTAGCTATAACGACTCCCCCACCATCCCCCAATAACCTAAATGCAGTAGCTGATGAGGTTAAGAATATATTTCTAAATACGTGTGTTTACATTGTTGCTAACAATTGTCCATTTTGTGTACTGGTATTTTTAGGTAGTCAGGGTAGATGAATTGTTAGTGTAATTCATTACAACAATTATGATACCCCAATTAAATAGCAAATATATATCATAAAGTTAAAAACTTAGATTTATATAGAAAAACCAGTGTATTTTGTGTTTGCCAGGGTTTGGGTTTGTGGTTGTTTGGTTTTTTTTTAAGTTGAAGAATCTTCAATTATACTGGTTTAAGTTTTTGAATTGTATTCTGAAAAAGGAACTATAGAGCAGGACATAGAGCAGACCGTCTGCTCTAAATTAATGTTTTCCAGTGCTTAAGGAAGACTTTATCTTCTAGCCAGAAATCAGAATCTCTAGAGATGGTTTATGTCTTCCACTAGCTTTATTAAAAACCATTCTAAGAAAAAAAGCCATTAGGCAGATATCAAGTTCAACTATGTACAGTATGCAAATCTTTTTTAAGGAAATTTCCCAATGAAAATTAACTTGGTTTTGTTCAGGTTCATAGATTCGTGTCTCATGGCAAAATGTAAGTCTTTGGAAGATAGATAGTGCCTTTTAAAAAGTCATATTATAGCCAAGGTGGGAATGGAGTTAGGAATATAGACAAGCAGTCGATGCTAAATGGCTTACTTCAGCATACTGTCGTAATCCGAGTACTGAGATAATTGTGTGTAGCGATACATCCTTTCCTTTACTGTAATTCTGTGCTTTTGAATTTCTCAGTGCCTGTAGCCTGTTAGTATGGGGTGAAATGTTATGGTGAGAGATTTATGACTGATTTGGCCATTTTTGCTCTTTTTGAGAGGGAAGGTTTTAGTGATCTCCCAATTACTGAAAACACAAACATGCAAGAAATGCATCTTAGCCTTTCAATTTTGCTACTATTTATTCACAGCATAGAGTGAAAAAATTAATACATACATTGAAGCATAATTTCTTCTGCTTTATTGTGCATGTCAGTACCAGCTGTATTGCAGGAAGCCGAAAGCAAGACTTAACTGCTGTCATATTTGTTTTATAAACTCTGATGATACATTTCTTATTAGAATGTGTCAAAAATCCGGTAAAGGTGTGTTACCTATTAATTTTCCTTAACATTATTTTTTTATTGTGCATTATACATAACTACAAAAAGAGAATGTCATCCATCTAATGTAATATCTATAAAACTCAAATAGTCTCTTCCGTAAGATAAATTCATATATCACTGTGAGAGTTTCATAAGGGATCCCATCAAGAAATTTTGAATACAATTTGAAATTGTTTAGTGGTTATTCTGAATACCAAAGTTTTGTTTGCTCTAATTTGTATTTTGCCATTTTTATTTCACACACACTTTCAAACGATGTATTTTCAATTAAAAAAAAAAAACCAAATAAGGACTTTGATATGGCAAGACTATATGTAGCTAAAATATTAAATTGGAAATTACAGATGCACTTGGCAAATCTTTCTTTGGGATAAGTTTGAATATAGGATGGTCACCTGGCACTTGTATTTACAGGAGTAACTTGCTAAATAATACAACCAAGTGAGGAAGATGTCATTTTAAATCATATCTGATTTACATTTTTATTTATTTATATTTATTAACACTATTATTTCTATTTTGTCTTAATTTACTAAAAATAATGAATTTAATTCTGGAATACATTAAAAAAGTCCTACTCTGTACTGGTGTGTGCCAAAATTATACCTGTGGATTTTTAAAGTCACAGCTCTCTGAAATTTCAGTTCAGGAATATTATTCAAATTCTACTCTCCACTGGATTCTTTTTATTAGTTTCACCCTCTTAATTTATGCAATTTGCTCAAAAATATGTGCTGATATTTAGTATTTTATGTGTTACAACATTGAACTTGACTGCAGTTCCTTGAGTATGTCCAGCTAAGTTGTCCATGCTTCTAAGTAAACATATAGTAACAATGGCTACTGATCATAAATAATTATTTGTAACATGCTCATTACTTTCATCTGCCCTTTTTATTTAAATTCCCATTTTCATGTTCTGTCTTGGGTGAAGATTGTTTACTGTCTGTTGTCTGTTGAAATTTTTCATCATATAGGCAAAATGCAGGATGGGAATATGGAGAACAGCCAGAACAAAGGTAATCTTCTTTCATATTAAGGAGGTTGTGGATTTTATTTTTAACATGTAGTTAAATTCTTTTAAAAAATAAAATTAAAATTTGTGATTTGTGCCTGTGTGTGAAAATGGCCCTATTGTTCAAACAGAATGTTAAAAAACCCCAAACAGCCAAACCCAGCAAAAAAACCTACCAAAGAGATTGTAACTTTACAGAATTTTGATATATCAGATATTCTTCAGGACAGGAGAAGATTGGTATTTCTAATAAGCCATTTATAGATGATACTTTCATGTCACAAAGCTTATTTGAATTCATTTTTCTTGTGCAAGTTATGTATGCTGTGTATTGTTAGTGAATTTCCAACCCTATTTTTGATATGTCTTGTCATCTTTGGTGTTTAATGGCATTGTAAGGACATGTTTTCTTTTGCAGGGAGAAGGTAAAGCAATAACAAAAGGAAACTTTAAAGCCAAGAGGTTATTTAGCAATGTAAAAGTGTATTATAAGGATAAACGACAGGAAGAGTAAGAATCTTAGGAGTTTCTTATTTAATGTACAATCTTAGGAAGAAATTGAAATAATTGTTCTGCTTTCTCTGAAGCAAAAGTCATGGTTCCCTTTTTATTACATGAGACACAGCTATCTTGATTTCTTTAGGTTATGCCAAATAAGTAAATTAAACTATAACTTTCTCTTCTCAGATAATACTAAAGATTGCAAGGGTAATGGATCAGAAACTGAGTAGATAAACTTAGTGGTTAATGGTACAAAACTATTAAATAAAACGATATTAAATGAATAAGTTTTAAGGTTAGATAGGTGAATTAGATTTCCAGGTCAAATAAGCATGGTTTTGTACAATCTTTTCATGAATGTCAAAGCAAAGCTGTTTCATCTCATTCTATTTAATTTACTTATGTCTGTGTGCAATACAAAACAGACACATACACATATATAAACTGGAATGTCATTGCTTTTAAAAGACACGTCTTTCTCTTTGATACTAAAATAAAGTGTCCTTATATTAGCAGTAGCATTCTTTCAAGAAAGATGGTTTAGCCTTTAAATTATGTGTGCTTTTGACGGGAGAATGATAGTATCACCATCGGACCTGATGGTTAAGTTACTTGAACACTGAAATGCTAAGGAAACTTTTAAAGTCTGGTATTATCTAGAATAGTGGTTTGCAAAGTGTGGTCCACTGGTCACTGAGGCGCCCATGCAGTCAAGAGAAGTGGCGCATGGATCATCTGTGGAACCACATTACCTTTAACATGTTTTCATTAAAAATATGATTATAAGGGTGCGTTGTAATCTGAGACATACCAAAATTTAGAGAAATACAGACTGTCTATTTGCCGAAGCATTTGGGAACTGCTATTCTAGGAAGTCCTACAGTACTGAGGTACTGTTACTTGCCAAGTAATTTGCAAGACATTAAGTGATATATATGTGTATAACACAGAATGTCATTGGTGGTTTAAAAATAAATAAATAAATAAGTAAAAATCAATGTTTTTTGCGGTACTTGAATGGCACAGTACATACCCCCATATGGATGGAGTGCACATGGGTATGCTTGTTCACTTGTGCCCCTGCAGAACCCCACTGGGTCTCATAGGGGTGTCTGTCTGCCATGGAAGTGTAATTCTGCACAGTTACAATTATCTGTGTTGCAATCAGCCCCTGCAATGGGAGTTGCTGATTGAATTCAGTAAGTATCAACACTAAGGTAAAAAGAGTGAAGAACCCTTTTGGAGTAACAGTTTTGTTCTGCATTATTAGCCAAGCAGCAGGATGGGGCTGCTGCCATGGAGATGCAGCCGCTGAAGAGTGCAGAAGGGGGAGAGGGAGATGACAAAGACAAGAAGAAATCCAACATGCACAAGAAAGAAAAATCTGTTCTTCAGGGAAAGCTGACCAAGCTGGCAGTCCAGATAGGCAAAGCAGGTATGACTGGGGAACTGACCGCATAGCAGTGTGTTACACTAGCCACAAACGGTTTTAAAGCAAGTTATTCCTAAAAGGTATAGGCCTTTTGTACTGCAATATTTAGAAATAGGTCATCATAGTACTGTTCTAAGGATAGTATGTGGTATTGTATGTCTTTTATTCTTCTAAAACTTACCTTTGACTGTCAAGTAACTGGAAGCTTTGGGCAACTTGGATTGTAATGAGTATTTGAATCGAAATGTAGCTTTTCTCATAGTCAATATTCCCAAGTGCAGTAATTACATATTTCATTTCCTCTCCCCTTAGAACTTCTGAGTACACAATTTCAGAACCTCTAATATAATCTCAAAATATCACTCACACACTATTTCCCTCTTATGGATTCTGAAATCATTCTGTTCTCTCTTAATATCTGTGTTCCTGCCTTCTACCCAAATATGACACATCTGTTGACTCTTGTTTCCAGTACCATCTGGTCCCTACTGTTATAAGTAGCACTTCTCCAACATGTAGGTAGAAAGCGAAAATCTTTCATAATGACATAATGTTCATGGTATTAAAGAAACCTTGATCTCTATCCAGACCTTGGCTGAGGCCCTGCAACAGACTTCTTATTTTGCCTCGGTTCAATCTCCTTTATCCTTCTTTACCAGTTTGATTTTTTTTCTCCTGCTATTCCTTCTCATTCCTTTTTAAGTTCATTACACTTAGTTGATCACATAACCCCATGATGCCACTTCTATCTCTTTGCCTGAACAGTGCATGACTTGGAATCTATGGTTATCATGTCTTTAATATCCAATTTCATGCTTTGCCCAGTTTCATATTCCTCAAGCTTCTCTGCTTTGTTGCTAGTTGTACAACAATACGCATTGATATAAAAACACTTCATTTCTCATCATCATTAATTTCTTAGATTAAGTACCTTTCTACATTGCCTTCTGATTATTACTCTCTTTGGTATTTCGGCAGGCATGTGAATATCACTTTTAAAGTAATTGTATAGGGATTTCTAACCATAATGTGGCAAGTAATATGAATTAAATTAATTAATCATTGCCTCATTGGGTTTTTCTTTGTCATTGGGCAATCTATGGGGACGTCTTGCATTGTCATGAGTATTTGCCTGTACAATATTTTAATGGATTTTCCTTTATCCTCTGGCATTTAGCAATCTCCCCGACTCATCTGTTTCCTGTCAACCTTAGCATCCTTCAGCTTACCAATTTTTTTTTTTTTAACTTCGGTCAAGACATGAAATTCACAGCATTCTCCTTCTACTGTATGATCTCGTTAGAGAGAAATTAATTTATTCTGAAATGCAGGCTTAACTGCTTCATAGAGACCTGCCAAAAAGCAGTAATCATAGCAAGGCAAAATAGATGTTCTGATGGAGTTTTTATTTGTATACTCAAATCCAGGAACAAAATTGTGGAGGAGGAGTGCTATCTTAGCAACGTCTGTGTCATTGGGAGAACATATTAAGTCCCCGGGACCTTTTGTGAATTCTGTGAAGTATTTATTAATGTCTCTTTTGCTGTACTGTCAGTGTTGTACCTCTTTTGAGCCTTTTCTCATAAAAATATGTACTGTTTGCATATGTCCTTTTGAAAAGGGAAACCCTGGAAACACTAGTATTTATCACATTTTCAAGAAAAACAGTAAAAAAACTGTTCTGTGGACAATTCTGCAGTATTGCCTCATTGCATGCAGCCACACACATCAGCAGGGCTTTTCTAAAGCAACATAAACTACAGGAGATTCCTTTTCTCAAGCCTCTTAAGATAAGCTTATTTAAAAGAAAAGATGAGTGTTTGAATATGGATAGACTAGTAATTTGTAAAAGGTGGAGGTCAAAAGGACAGATAAATGTTGTACCAGGCAAAGTAACGTACTAAATTGAAAAAAACTTAGCTTAAGCAATAGCAGAACTCCTGTTGAACTAGATTGACTAAGAAGTTTTAAAAGCAGCAGTAAGATGGTGCTTAAAAATTAATGCAGTATGATTCAGCTGTTCTGTAGAATTCAGTGTTTCCTTATTCACTGGAATGTATGGCTGTTGTATTATTGTAAAGTTTTTTCTACATTGTAAAATTTATCATTATCATCATTATTGGTACTGGTGAAAGATGTCATGTAGAATAAGAAAATAATTTCATATGAAATTCAAATGTAGATTTCTAATTGCACATGTTTTTAATTGTGTTTTGTTTTATAGTAATTGATTATTTCTATTTTCAGGTTTGGTGATGTCTGCCATCACTGTAATAATTTTGGTACTCTATTTTGCCATTGACACATTTGTGGTCAACAAGAAGCAGTGGTTGCCTGAGTGCACTCCTGTCTATGTTCAGTATTTTGTTAAATTCTTCATTATTGGTGTTACTGTACTTGTTGTTGCTGTTCCTGAGGGACTTCCACTTGCTGTCACTATTTCTCTGGCCTATTCTGTAAAGGTAAGAAACATTAAAAATAATTATGGGAGAAAAACGCTGTTCAGTTGAGTTTACTAGTGGGTTAGTCTTCAGGTTTTATCAGGATGAAAATTGGCCTGTAAATTAATGTGCTCAAAATATTAATGAGTGTGAAATTTCTTTAAAGTGAAACTTTGCTTTATATTGAGAGTTTTTCTGACAAAAATGCAAATACATATGTATTCTAATACATATCTTTAAAACTATGCAGTGCAAGAATATCAAACAGTGGAAATACCTGCTTAGTTTGCAAGGTTACCAGGAATTTATTGAGCAGAATTTACTATGAGAACAGTCCAGTCTTTTGATACAGAATAACCTTGTCTTCAAATTTTCTTGTGGAATAGTACAAAGTTTTGTCAAGGATTTGAAGTCTTCAGGAACACTTTTCAAAGAAATTAGAGTTTCACTGGAGCTTTCATGTACTTTTCTTAAATGCAGTTGCAGTTCTTTGTAGCCAATGTAAATGATTCTGTTAGGAAATTAAAGAGGATTAAAATCCTGGACTTGTGGATTACTCCATTATCTATCTAGGAGTTATCTCAGATTGTTTCAGCAATTTAGTCAGATGGGCCTTATTTAAACATTCTGAGAATCTTAGATGAAGATTTTGTAAAGTTTATTTCCATTTAGTATGTAAACAATTTAACATATGAACATTAAGAAGCAACAGCTGGATTTGTATGTAGACAAACATCACTATTATTAGGAAAAAAGAGCACATCTCAAGCATGGGATTTTGCTAATAAAGACTTTAGCTGCTTTTTAAATATTTTCATGTTCTTATGTCCTTCATCTAACACATGCAGCATGTACATGTGTATCTATATTTGCAGTATCAAACTGCAATACAGCTTTGTGTACAATTGGTGATATTGTGCCCTATGAATATAAGATATTATCTGACAATAAGGGTCAGGTGACTGGGCACAGCATTTTTTTAATATTGAAAACACAGAAGGAAGGATAACATGTATTTCCAGGATGACTGTGCATATTGTGAAAAATATGCACTGTGTAGTGGAGTAGTCTATAATGGTGGTTTTTTGTGGGTGTGGGTTGCTTGTTTTTGTTTGGTGGAGGGGTTTTTTTTGTTTGTTAGTTTCTTTCTTTCCCCAAATGTATAGTCCCTCTGTGTGCTGCAAGATAACATCCTGGCATTGGAAATAGTATTTTAAAAAAAGTCCAATATTTGCTATAATGATACTGTTTTAAAAATCCTGTTATCTTCAGTTTGTTTAGCTAATCTTTGCTGTTCTAGCTATTCCTTAAAATGTATATATTCTGCAAAAAATGATGGAACTATGTCCGTTTATCAAAGGTGAAATTATTTCAGGGATAGTTACTGCTCGGTTGTCTGTAACTGGGGCTTGGGTTATTGGCCCCAGTCAAACTTCTAGTTTACTAAGCATTACGTTCTCATGAACAAGACCAAATAAATGCTTTTTTGCTTTTTATAACTGATGTTAAAAATCTGTCAAAGCAAACCTTGAAGGTTTTTTATTTTGCCTTTTCTCAGAAAATGATGAAGGATAACAATCTGGTCCGCCACTTAGATGCTTGTGAAACTATGGGTAATGCTACAGCCATCTGCTCCGACAAAACAGGGACGCTAACTACCAACCGGATGACGGTTGTCCAAGCCTACGTTGGTGATGTCCACTACAAAGAGGTCCCTGACCCAGATTCTGTACCCGCCAAAACCCTTGATTTGCTGGTTAATGCAATTGCTATCAACAGTGCTTATACTACAAAAATTCTGGTAAGGAGGCCTTTTCTGTCGATAAAATGAAACATAGCAGAAGAGTTGTAATTTTTTTAAGCAATGTTAATTCCTTATCATCCTGTTGTTGATTATGAAGCATTAAATTCTGTTGAGGTCCTCAAAATGTGAACAGGTGCTGTAAAAACCATATATTTTATGTTTTTCTTTTAAGGGTAGGGATGTACTTATAAGTACAAGACCATTCTACGTTTAAAAAACTCTTGCTGTTATTTTGGGATGGCCCAGTTTTGGTGCAGGTAAATTTGCTAACACAACTAGTTTTCACGGAGACTTCATAGTGTAAAATTATTTTTGCGTGTGTAAGAACTTTCGATTTATTCTCAAATAGGACAAATTGGATTGGTTAAATCAGTGAGCTTAATGATCTTGATTCATTCTGGTTTCAAGTGAATTACAACCAGAAGTATTTTTTTGAGTCTGTAAAGGAGGGCAAAATGGAAATATCCTGTTTGCTTGTGGCATTAGATTCTTCTGTACAGAGCTAATTAAGAGGCTGAAAACTTTTGCAATTCCAATAGATTTGTTCTTTGAAAGGTCAAGCTTAATCTTAATATTGCAGAACAAATACATTCTTTTTAGTTTCCAAATTTATGTATTGTCCTTTTTAGAGCTCTGTGCTGAGCTGTATAATATAGTCTTGCATGCATTTCACGTTTGTTTTAAAAGTAGTCTTTTAAAATACAATCACAGAAAACAATTGGTGAAATACTACTGAGTGCTGGAGTATATATTTCCTTTAATTCTTGCTACGTAAATATCTGGATATTAGTAACAATCAGCACTTGGAAGAAGAATGTTTAGAGAAATCTGATGCAGATATGCGAAGTGTGTTTGTAGCAAAGGCGGTTTTGAAATTAATTTTCCCGAGGCTTGTTTAGCCAGAGTTAGTGTCTGAAGTCGAGCCACAGCTTAGGCATGTTTCAGACAGTCATCTGTGCTGCGATGCACTCCCTCTTCTGTGCTCACTGAAAGCCTGCTGGAAAGGGAAATGTGGGAAGAACCAGCCCTGAGGCAGCTTGAGCCGCTTCCTACGTCAAGAGCGGACAGGGAATCCTACAAACTCTCGATCAGCTCAGAAAGGTGCTGTTAGTTGCCACCTGCCAGCTGAAATCAGCCAGCAATGTGAGTGCCCCGCTTCTGTTGCACTGTAGAGACAAATAGCTCTAGTCAACTGAGGTTGGAGCTAGCCCTTTGGACTTTGAATTGAGATGCTCTGGAAAAGCAGAACTCACTCAGCTGTGCACCAATTTCAGCTGTGAGCATCCAACTAGTGGCAGCAGTTCCCAACCGGATCCTGGATCTTATCCTATCCTTTTCCTATGGTCTGTCCAGGTCGAAATCAATCAGGTTAGCTGAAACGAAAGATGGACCTTCCATTCTCAGGTGGTTCGGTGTAAATGCTGTGTGATAGCTCAGTGTGGATATTTTCTGGTGGTGGCTTTTTTGAATCTAATTTGCATATTTGTAAATTAGCAAGAATATTTTACTATTGCTGGGTAAATCACGCTTTCACAAATCAGTATAACATTTGATTGTTGGGGAGAGGAACATGCATCTTAGTTATTTTAATATTGTTACAGCCTAAGGAAGGTTAGTTACTTCCTTCTGTAGAAAGAGAAATAGACTCAAACTCACCCTCAACACGCAGGCTGGGATTAAGACAAGGTAATAGAGAAAAATTGGGACCAAGGATGATAGGTAGCTATATAAATTTGTGTTTGTATAACTGCTACCGTGGTAATGCTAGTCACCAGCATCAGTCATATGGAGTTTGACTTTGGGAGGGCTTTGGGAGAATGTTACCAATGTTGGCAGAATTTTCCTCATTCCTGAAACAAGGCAGAGGGCAGGCAGGTTGGGTGGTAGTTAAGTCAGGTGTGACTGGCAGAGCAAAACTCAATGTCAGCCGTGCTTCATTTGTTTTATATTTTGCTGTTCATTTTGAATGCCCGAGATCAAACACAGTAACAAAGTGTTTCTGTTCCACACCAGCTTGCCCTCTCTGAATCTCAGAATAGATTTAGGTTTCTGGGTAAGGCATGGGAAGGCATCAGACTTTCTGGAGCGATGCATCTGTAACATTAAGTTTAATGTTCTGTCTTTCTCTTGTGGTAATAGTTTCATTTGACTGAAAAAATTCTGGTCAATAGTAGATCTAAAGTTTCACTTTGGTCTCAATATATATTTGAATTTGTTTTTTTTTTTTTTTTTTTGTTAATCTGGCTTGAGTCCATCGCTGCTTCTTGAAATTAGTTATGTGTGCCTATTAAAAAGAGTCAATACTTCACCACTGCAGTTCTTTTTTAGCTTTGCACAGAGACTGATTCTCTGTAAAATTGATAAATGGGTGAAATCCTCTGGAAATCACCCTTGTGCTGGATGCGTATCAGATAACTACTTGAACTTATCTGTGTAAAATTAATGGTGTTTCTATTATAAATTTATCATAAGATCAAGCCTTGTGGTATGGACCCCATGAGAATTACAACTCCAATATCAGAGGAGTTCATTTTATTCATTGTTTATAACAAGCTTAAGCTAAAGTTTAAGATACAAGGTATTGTTCCATAGCCCTCATTCATTTTAAATCATAAATAAATACAGTAAAAAATACGTAAGGGAGTTGTTTCCAGGATGAAGTATGCAGAATTATTTTTCTAGCTCCTAATACTGAATGCATACTTGTGCACTCAGAGCATATTTAATCAAATTGTGAATATCAGCTCAAACCCAAAGGGCTTATAAGTTTTATGTCACTAAGATTGAATTTTACATACTCTATTTTTAGTTATCTAGTTATGCGTATGCTGTAAATTGCGCTTTGTATGAACTTCTGTTCAGAGTAATCACATATGGGACCATAAAATTAGTCAAGATGCTCTGCTGAATGAGAAATATTCCCTTTTGCATTGTCTTTTGATTAAGGGGCAATTGAACCATTGATAAAAAAATAAAAAGAAAATAATACCACTGCTTGGGATAAAAGATTTGAATTTCCCTGAGAAATTAAACACAAATTATTCCAACTGAACAATAGCATCATTAAATATAGTTCTTTTTAATGCTTTCCAAGGATTAAGTAACTGGGTGAGCTGATTTTGTGTTCCATTAGCTTCAGAGTAACTTTAATGCTGCTTTTATGCCGTTTATGTGAAGCCGTTCTCCAGAAAAGCTTTGTTTTCCAGTATTCATGTTTTGGATAGCTTTCCCACATGGAAATAAAAATGAGAGTTCATACATTTTTGCATGTGAGCTGTGATGAGGATTATAAGGCATCTCTTACTCTGAAAACAAAATTTGCATTTTGGGAATACTTTCATTGCACTTGGAGCAGAAGTACATTGATCTTGAATATCATGGAGCAATAGTGAAATAGAGACTCCAAATACCAAAACTAGTGATTTGAACTCTTCTGTTGAGCTCTTGCTTGCATAAATTCAGTTTTAATTGGAAAAGTATTTGTTCTTCTAATTTCCTGAAAAATGTCGGAGGGCATAGATGACATGCTTGCTGGATGGGTATAATGTGTTCCTGTTAAGAAGAGATCACAATTAGTATTTGAGTGATTTTCAGCACCAGTGGAAAAGACCCAGCTGAACCCGTTATTGTTAGGATCTAACACAGGCACTTCATTTGGTACTTGATAGGTGCCTAGGGAGCAAAAAAGCTACTTATGTCTGTCTTAGGTGAGTATCTGGATCTGCATCAGGAGGACTGTTTTCAGTTCTGATGATCTGGAGTATCATTTACTGCATTTGCATAGTATGTGGCACAATGTAGCGGCATCCTTTAACCAAGGATCTCGAAGGAAAAAAGGCAGAGATGTCACAGAAAAGTGCAAAACATTCACTCCCTTCCACAGCTTCTGCCAACTTAGGAAATGAAGTAAACGTATGTTAGTCTGTATGTTAGTAAATGATAGTCAAGTAATGAATGTGACCTTGTAAAACTTTTGGAACAAAAAGGCTTCTATTGGATAAAACCAAAAGGGGGCAAATGAAGGAAAAAAAAAAAAAAAAGAAAAAAGAAAAAAGAATGTAGACAAGTTTATTGCAGCCAGAATAGAGAAATCAATGTTTCCTGTTTATCATATGGCAGAAGAACACCTGCATATGACACTATAACATCTGTCTAAGGAAACAGTGAAGTTACCAAGGTTGCTGCCAGCACCCAAATTCCAACCACATTCCTACCACAGCCGTAGATGAGGGTCTTCACTATACGCTCCGACAGACCTCTCCTCACAAGGGACAGCTTTGCGGGCCCCAAATAACCCCAGCAGGGAGGAACAGGAATTCCCCACAATCTTCCCTGAGAGGAGTTTTTTCTGGGGGAGAGCGATGGTTACCCTCCGTGGGAGAAACGATGCTGAGGACACAGGCTGGCTGCGGGGGAGCGTGGCGGCACGTAGCAGTAGGATGGAGCCGCAACATGGGCACAGCCATTACAATTTACTAGGAGAGAAAGGAAGGTGTTAATTCACCTTCTTGCTTTGTGTAATTACTTTTTCCTGAATATATAATAAATGACCTTATTAAAATAAGTGGAACAAAATTTCTAACTTCTTTATACTGAAAGCAATTTGAGAGATTTTGGGACAGAATTTTATTGTTAAGAATAAATAGCTCTTTTTACTGACTGTCTGATGTGGAATACTGGAATGAATGCCCTTCATACTTTCTTGGAGAAAAGGGGTGGAGGGAGGCTGGCAGAGCAGGTAAGTAACCCATACTATATGAAAACCGTAAGAAGAAATTACACTCTACAGAAGTGAAATGGTAAAAGTAATGGAAAATAAGATTTTAGCACAACAGTTGCTTCACAGGAGTAGATGAAAATCTACTGTGGATATTGAGAACATGGATGTAGTAGCCAGGTGAAGGGTTCTTTTTATTTGTGAAGAATTTATTTGCATCCAAAAGAAGTACCGCTATCTGGGTTGTCGGGAGACATAATGTTCCTGTCAGAAATGGTCTTTAAAAAGGTATGCAAAGTACAAAATACACTTCTCTCTTGCAGATTTTTATTTTTAAAAGTCAAATTTAAAGACTGGATTTCATTTATCAAATGCTTGAATTAATCTTGTCTATTTTTTATTTTTTTTAATTGAATGAAAAAATTTTCTCAAGAATAATATATGTATGCACACACATATTATTTAGCCAACAGAAATTTACTGTGACTTCCTTTTACCTTTAATAATTTCATCACTTTCAATATAGTAAGGCCTTCTTGAAAACAACTTTAAAATTGTTTTGGGGAGCATGGACATTTTGAATTTTCCTACTGAATTGTTTAGAAACTTGAGAAGTAGTAGGTTGGTTTATGGATTTTTCCATACATTTTACCACATTAATGTATAAAGTTATCAGTGATGGAAAAGAGGATTCAAATGTCATACCTTTTTAACAGTAGTTGCTTGCAGCTCTCTAATTCTTGTCTGACAGAGCATAGACCTTTTCTTTTATTTGTCTATATACATATGTTTATGTCTCTGTGTATTTATATGAAGTCCTGTTTTCAAAAAGGAATGGAAGAACGAGCCCCTAACTGTTTAGGAAAATTATTTATTTCGTTTTTACACAAAGCTTAAAACCCAATAGATCAGGTTATGCCATACCTATCAACAGAAGATCATCAGAATTTATATTTCCTGAGGCAACAGCAAAAGAGCCTGTACTTTATGGTAGCTGTCTGCCAAGGGCAGTCATGCTAAATGAAACTGCAATTGGATGTCACTAGAATTCTCTCCTTTATTCAAAGGAGAACCGTGAGAAAATAGCTTTATCCTCCAAACTACATTTTAGTTATTTTGGTATTTGAAATTGGAAAGATATTTTTACTCTCAGATGTGGTTTTCTTGAAACCTATTCTCAAGCTCTTTGTTTCTTGTGTTAAAATACAGATAAAATTACCATTTGTTTTTACTGTACATGAAGGTTCAGGTCACCTCTTATTATACCCAGATAAGTTCACCCATTGCTGCTAATAATGTTCTAAGTTGAAATAGATACTTTAAAAAAACCCAAGAAACCCCAACAAAAACACATACACAAAAAACGGGGACAGAAATGGGGACAGAAGTGGTAAAAAAAATTAAGGATAGATTGAAGAAACCTTTCGTTTATGATAACATTAAATGACAAGCCAAGTAAATGGCCTGGCCTAAATTCTGTTTTATTCCTTCTGTAGTTCCCTACCATTAACATTAAGCTGCAAATATAACTGGCAGCTCCAGTTGTTGACTTGAAGTCTGTGAAAAAGATCAGTCATTTATCAGACAGACAGTCAAGTTGTCAGTCAGGGTTGACCTGCCTATAAGCAAGCAGGTCAGCTTTGGGGAAGAAGAGACAGTGGAAGGAGGAATGAGAACTCCAGAAAACAGAGTGTCGGAATGAGGGCACATTGAGGGGGAAAAAGGTAAAACTGGAATGTAAGGAGGAAAGACGATTATAACTTGGCAGCAGCAGAGTTTGCACATATTCTTCACAATGTGCTCCCCTTTACGCCTGTGCGGCTTTCCCTGTTTTACTGCACCACGTTTTCTCCACATGGAGTTGCAAGCTTTGTCCACGGGGAGGTTTGCGCTAGTACTTTTGGCACAGAAGGGGTTGAGTGAATTGTGGTGACAATCTGAGCAGAGACCATCCTTCGTAATGTTTTTTTTTACCTCTACTTTCCTTCCTCAGGCAATGCTCAGAAATAAATTCTACCTTTAGCTAATGTGTCAAAATTTCAGTAATTTGTGTTTTAAGGTTGAGAAGGATGGGGAGGAGGAGGAGTAGTGCTGTTTGACAGCCATTATATGTAAGGATGGATCTGTGGAAGGTTTTTATCCTTACATAACAATATTGGAAATCCATAAACAGTGAGAAGCATATCTGGGATGAATTTTTGCAACTTAGCCCATGTAATGACACTGGACTGGCTTGTGGTCGGTGTCATCTGGCTTTGGACGAGGGAGGCAAGAGGAAGGAGCAACAGGCTTGAATCATCTTTCTGCACTGTCACTGTGGAATGCATGTGGAGGGCAAACCCCTCTACTTCTAGTGTACTTAAAGCCACCCAGAAAATGTCACAGAAAAATGTACCGAGAGGAGAATCCTCAGCTGACAGATTGATGAACTGGTGTAGGAATTCAAACGTACTAATTTTTTTCACTGTCTGAAAAAGAACAAGTGCATTTGTATGAACTCATGAAGCTCTGGTCCAGGTTTTCCAGTTTGCGTTTTGCAATCTTAGGGGTACAGTAAGTTACTAAATATACAATACAAGGAGAAACACAGAGGAAAATCTGCTTTGTAGAAAGTCAATGCTTGATTTTCAAGGTGGAATCTTCCAACTCAGTAGGGTTGGATTTAGGTCAGTAAGGCTGTCTTGTGTGAGTCAAGTAACTTGAGTACTGTAAGTCTTCTGTTGGCTGCTTTCAGCACATTGGTTTGGTAACGGAAATTTGTGAAAATTGTATATGCTCTTGTATTTGAAGTGCTCAGGTGATGGTAATAAAATGTGGTCTGAAGCATTTCTGAATCTCCAGGTAAATGGTGCATTTGAGCCATTTAAAATTAAAAAAATATTTGTTTTGATGGAAATTGGATTGAACTGATTCCTAAAAATCTGTATATTTTGTAAGAGTTTTTACTTCATAGGCAAAATTATTACCATTAAAGGTAAATTTGTATCTTTATATCATTTTTCATATTTTGTTCCCAGTGTTACACAACTGTATAATGTAGGTATACATTATAGATGGGGCCAGACAATGCAGGCCAAAGTATCTTACTATATATAAGCAAGACAACAATCATCACAAAAAAAATCCCCAACAATATTTTCTTTAAAACTTTCTCATGAAATCCTTGGTAAGCATTTTCTCCAAATAAGCTAGGCATGAAAAAAACAACCTATAGTGTGCATATTATTTACTGTGTAAATAATAATTATTAGAGATAATAGATCACGTAGTTAATTGTCTCTGCTTCTAGGAATGGTAATTAGCAGAGAGTAATGATCTTCACAGATCACTTGCCATTGAAGTTTTATATAATCAGAGGTACAAATATAGCTTTTCTCACTAAATTAGCTACTGAGTTAATAATCGAAATAACTGTGTTTAGAAAAGACTACTTCAACGTGTAAAGCATTGGACACGTCATCCCAGTCATGCGCTTTCTGCTGTTGGGGTCCAGGGCCTTTGTCTTACTAGCAAAAAGCTTTTTTTTTAATAAAGTCTCCTTTTTTCAGCATTGTAAGTGAGGAGTAGAATGGAATCAGCTGCCCAGAAAGCTTCTCAGCAGTTGGCTGTGGGATGGATTTACCTAAGCGAAGAGGGATTAGGGAGCAGAGATCAGAGCAGGGCTGTCCTGTAAATCTGCTATTGACATTGTTAAACTCTCTGGAAGGTTGCGTGTTTTCATTAGTGACCAGGTTGTCAGAGGCAAGGCAGGTTCCCCCACAATATGGCAGAAATATCACAGCAGAGAAGGTGAGATAAATGTGCTCAGAGCGAGCTAGTACTTTCACTGAAGTTCTCATTATACAATAAACTGTAATTGTAAATGAACTTGGCAACAGGAGGACTGTAGCTCCTGACAACTCTTTTCCTTAGTTCCTAGTCTCCTGTCAAAGAAAGGGGTGGCCGTCCTGTCTCGGCAACAAATGAATGTAGGAAGAGAAGATGGATAAATAAAATAATCCTGCACTGTAGAATGTAGCATGACAAATTATTGCCATGCTAGCTAAGAGTTTATGATCGAGTTAAATTGTATTTCTTTATTTTCTTTCTTCATGTGACAGAAGACAAGGCAATAAAAACCTCCTTCATACTGGCCTTCTTTGCCTTCACAGTTTGGTAACTGCAGATTCCATTTATTCCTGTTGGAATAAAAAATCACTGCAAGATTATAAACAGGACTGACAGTCACTTGGAAGCTTTTTGATACTATAATATAATTTACCACATTAGCTTTTTTTTTTCCCACTTGCGTGTATGAAGATGAGTAAATTAGATTTTTAACTTGCTATGATGCAACAAATGTTTTTCCTATTACCTTGCATAGCATTTTCTTTTATGTTACTTATCTTACTTTCGTGCTTTTATTTTCCACTCATCTTGCACTGGCATAAGATGATTCACTTGTAGGGATAACTGCCAGCTGTTTCCAGATACACTTGTTGATGAATGCAGGCTTTAAAAGTCAGCATTTCCTGCAAGGTATTCCAAAGTGTTTTCATCTAGATATATTAATGTTGCTTATTGTTGTCTAATCATTTTTAGGAGCAATTTTTTTAAAAATAAAATATGTTGGCACAATGAATGTTTTTAATATGTATTTATTTTCGTGCATGTGATACCGTACTGTTACCACACTTTGAAGCTGATTGATATGCTGGTTAGAATTTAGTGTTAACACTTTGTAGGGGATAATATTAGGGAGCATGTTTTCCTGATGGGAGCTTTTGTTTTTACATGAGTGGGTGTAAACCATTTACTTCGGGCACATCTGTTTTAATGTAGGTTTTCTTTGTGTTCTCTATCATCAGGAACAGGAGGATAATAATTTCAAATGCGATAATTTAATACCAATTTTATAGAAAATGATAGTGGTTTTTATAATCAAACAAAGATACACAGGCTTATTAGAAAAAAATGCAGTGGGTGAATCACCTCATAATGAAATATGACATTAATTTTCTTTCAGATATATGTTACATAAATATATAATATATATTATATATTATATAGTTTTTAGTAAGTTTTCTTTTTACTCTCAGAACTCCAATGTGGTTTATTCCTCTGGGGAAAAAAAACCCAAAACCAACAACCCAAAAAACCCTCAACTGGTACAATGCCTGAAATATAACAGATCAGCAATAAAGTATATGACAGAAAACATCCTGCCGATTTCAGAACAATAAATGCACAGGACTTACTTTACAGACTTGAAAAAGACTTTAAATTGACTTGGCATTACTATTCTTTGTGAATGAAATTGCACTTAATAAGATTTATTATATTTCTGTTAATGTAAGCAAAATATTATTTTTTTTCTTTTTTAGCTGAGTCACAGATAGTCCTAGAAAGTTGGTATTAAATATACAGTAAGCAAAAACCTGTGCTTCGAATTCTAGTTCCTGCTTTCTTCTGCAGGTAGCCCCCACTACTAATTTTTCTTTCAAGCCTCCAGTTTTCTCTTCTTACATGTGAAGCTCTTGGCTCCTCTGGATTCCAGTCAATCATATTACTGTGTTATTTACAAGTGAGTCTGGAAGGTGTCCAAAAATGATGGCCTTTCTGCTTTTAGAGATGGTGCCAGATAAGACAGAAAAATCTCTAGAATGGATGGGGTTCTGAAGAGCTGTAACCACAGGTCCTGAGCAGACTGCAAGGGGCACTGACTTCTCAAAGGCATATGACTTTGATGGGTCTGATTTCTCAGGGGCATATGACTTTGATGGACAGAAGGCATCTGTTAGACAAAATCCTTTTCCCAGCCGGAGTCTAGCAGAGGAAACGGAAAGTTTTCAAAGGAAAGGTTACTAGAGTATTTGAACGTAGTCAAAACTATACCGTTCCTTAGCATCACTGAAGAAATGACAGACCTGTTTTGGCAGACACCTTGCATGGAAAAATTAAGCTTCTAGAGGGAAGTTTTAAAAATTTAGACCAACTTTAATAAGTACTACTACAAACATGTCTCACACATGCAAGTGCAAACACACAGAGCAAAGAATCTGGCTGGCTACTGACAGGTCCTTAAGGAGAAACCGGGACATCTCATGCATCTGAAATTATTAATGAGTGTTGGGCAGTAGATGTAGCTCATTGTGCATAGCACTGAATGAAAGTATTGAGCATGTTAAAAAGTTCCACTGAGTATTTCTTATGCTATTGTTATTTTTCTGTGGTTTCTACTTATTCAAGTGAGCAGAGAATTACGTTACCTTACACTTCCCTTCACCCCAAAGAAGGGTTGACAGGGCTCAATGCTGGTTTGCTAGGGGCTATAGGTTTGGAAAAGATGAGACAAGTTTTTCTGGGAGAATTTTCCTATAAAGGACAGGATGTTCAACTTCTCCATCGTTCCTGTCCTGTTTCCTTCTGAATGAATAATCAGATAAAAATTGGCTGCAGTCTCACAGTCTGCTATTCTGCCCAGCAAAGGCATCGTTCTTAGCATCCTGACAAGGAGAGGGACTGGCCAGAGGACTGAATTTATAATGCATCCAAACATTACCCCACCAATCATGCAAAAAAATTCCTCTGAGAAAATATTAGATAAGCATTGCTGCAGCATATTATATACACTTGAGCTCATGCATTTGCCTCCCAAAAAACCAACCCCTAACTAACCAAAACCAATTTAAAAATAATTTCAGCTGATAAGAGCTATATAGATTTAGAGAGGAGTACATTTTATATGGTAAGTGAAATAGCTGCTGTTAGTGTTTTTAGACTAATTCAGAAAAGGATGCCTGAAGAACCATTTTCCTTACTCTGGAAATGAGTATTATTAACAGAGAAGATCTATTATTATTATTATGGGCTATAATCAGTAGCTTAAGTCAACTGAAAGAACTTCCTTTTACGTTTCATGTGGCTAGATTTGCTTTGCACTTGCTAAATTTAGCTCCTTAAACTGTACGAATTGTTTGTAATTGTGCTGCAACCAGAAAGGCAGTGACTATTAAGACAGATTTTTGCTTTGGTTTGGTCTTTCTAGAAATTTAGTTTTCCTATCTGGGATATATTTAGTAGAAAAACAGAAAATCCAAAGTATTGGTAAGTTTTGTGCAAATGAGACTGTATACACAGATCAGCTACCCGTAAATACTATTTCTTTTGTTGAAATTCAGGCTTTTGATATGCATATGAAAAGGGCATGCATTTTCTGTTATTTAATGTGTTGATTTCATTCTTGCACAATATGAACATTATCACAGTATATATTTTTCAGATAGTGGCACTGGGGTTTTTTTTGGTGGGGTTTTCTGTGTTGTGTGGTATTTTATTTTCCAATTCGTCAGCCTAAAAAGATTATTTAATGTCTACAGTGCACTACAAGCTTTCTAGCTCTGCTTACTAAAAAGCATAGAGAAGGTAATGCAAATTAAAATGAGAGTTGGTATATTTAGATAACATGGAATAGATGGTGTGCGTTTCACAACTTTGTGGCTGAAATTCATGTACAGTGGCCAGTAGAAAGCATGCATGAAATGCACTTCAGACTACTAGTGGAGGTGTGTGGTGGGTTGACCCTGGCTGGACACCAGATGCCCCCCAAAGCCGTTCTATCACTCCCCCCCTCCTCAGCTGGACAGGGGAAAGAAAATATAACAAAGTGCTTGTGGGTCAAGATAAGGACAGGAGAGATCACTCACCAATTACCATCATGGGCAAAACAGACTCAGCTTGGGGAAAATTAACTCAATTTATTACCAATCAACCAGAGCGGGGTAATGAGAAATAAAACCAGATCTCAGAACACCTTCCTCCACCCCTCCCTTCTTCCCGGGTACAACTTCACTCCCAGATTCTCTACCTACCCCCCCAGCGGCGCAGAGGGATGGGGAATGGGGTTTATGGTCAGTTCATCACACGTTGTCTGTGCTGTTCCTTCCTCCTCAGGGGCAGGACTCCTCACACTCTTCCCTGCTCCAGCGTGGGGTCCCTCCCATGGGAGACAGTTCTCCATGAACTTCTCCAACGTGGGTCCCTCCCACGGGCTGCAGTTCTTCACGAACTGCTCCAGCGTGGGTCCCTTCCACTGCGTGCAGTCCTTCAGGAGCACACTGCTCCGGCGTGGGTCCCCCACGGGGTCACAAGTCCTGCCAGAAAACCTGCTCTAGCATGGGGTCTTCTCTCCACGGGGCCACAGGTCCTGCGAGGAGCCTCCTCCAGCGTGGGTTTCCCACGGGGTCACAGCCTCCTTCGGGCATCCCCCTGCTCCGGCGTGGGGTCCTCCCTGGGCTGCAGGTGGAGATCTGCTCCACCGTGGACCTCCCTGGGCCGTAGGGGGACAGCCTGCCTCACCATGGTCTTCATCACCACGGGCTGCAGGGGAATCTCTGCTCCGGCGCCTGGAGCATCTCCTCCCCTCCTTCTGCACTGACCTGGGGCTCTGCAGGGTTGTTTCTCTTACATGTTCTCACTCCTCTTTCCAGCTGTACTTTCTGTGTGTCCCAGCAACTTTTTTCGCTTCTTAAAAATGTTATCACAGCGGCATTACCACTATCACTGATGGGCTCGGCCTTGGCCAGCAGTGGGTCCATCTTGGAGCCGGCTGGCATTGGTTCTGTTGGACACAGGGGAAGCTTCCAGCAGCTTCTCACAGAAGCCACCCCTGTAGCCCCCCCCCGCTACCAAAACCTTGCCACACAAACCCAATACAAGGTGTTTTTAAAAAATGTAATTCATTTTGATTAAGAGAGTTAACTAGTTAATTAAAAGTGAGGAAGATCATGTAACTGCAATTTTGATGATGGCATGTTCAGAAACAGTGAATAAGGTTTTCATAGGCAGCCTTGGTGAGAGAAACTCTTGAGATGTTAGGGAGAAAACTGTTGATAGATTACTAAAGCATGTATCTGAGTGCCTCAAAGGACATTTTTCAATTGTACAGTTGCTAGTTAAATCATTGCTATAACTAAAGAAAATGTATCTCTATTTCCTCAAAACTGAAAGATGAAAGATGAGGTTTCAGCCCCCAAACAGATGCATTGATGCTTTTAATGCTGGCAAAAACCCACATAAATCCCTGGAAATACACTTTTTAAACTGCAGATGTTGCCTTGAAACTGTATTTTCACTACCTGATCGGCTCAACATTATGGTTTGTTTCCTGTCTCTGTTTTCTCTGTCTGCAACACTCATGAAGCCAGTCTAATATCAGCATGCAGTAAAGCCTCAGTTTAATAGAACTAAAACAAGGTAGCAGATGTTTGGGTTGTCATTATGGAGGTACCAATTACAATTCTGCAATTAAGTGCAATTTCTCTTTTGCACTTAAAGAAGAATGTTCAGCTCGTTTGTTGTTCATGAAAATATAGCAAACATTTGCCAAATAGGTGGATCAAATGATCATAAATTTATAAAATTTATTAATCTGTACTTAATCAATTTTGTTTAGAAATGGCACATCTGTCACTGGTCTGTGTTCTAACGATATAGGTAATAGGGGAGAAACATGCTCTTGCTTCTTTCTTCATAGCTAGCTTGAACTGAAACCTTGTACTTAGACTATATTTAAAGTAAATTGGTTGTTAATTAAAGTTAGTTAATAACAATTGCTGTGTCTAATTATCTTGATTATATAGGTTACTTGTCAACAGATCTTGTCGCACTTAAACAAAGCTGGAATGGCACTAGTATAAATCTAACTGCCAGTTCCCTGTGAATGTGACTGTATAAAAGGACAAGAGTGGCGATTTTTAGTGTCCAAAATGGAAATGGAATACATAATTTTCAAAATGTGAGATCCAGATTGTCATTAAATGACGTGTTTTAAGGGAACATATGAGTGGTTTTGATCAGTAACAATAGGAAAGTCCCTACATACAGATGAATAACATCTTATAGTATAATAAATATACCAAGACTCTTCTGGGGAAAATGTGGAGAAAAATCTGTGTCTGTAAAATTCACTTTACATCATCTGGAAACACTAAGGCTTGGAGTATCCTAATCATAACAATGATTAATCAATAGTGTCATAACAAGGCAGAGTTCATTCTTTGTGCAGTGATGTGGTGTATTAATGTACCTCTGTTTAAATTCAGTCGTGAATTGTTGTCATTTGGAATTGAGAGATTTTTAAAAACTATTTTTATTTTTTAAATTAAAAGACATCCAACCTTCTATTTTAATTATTTTGATCTTGAAGTGTAGACTATTTATTACAAAAGGAAAAAGTTCAAGTTAGAGAACCAAAAATGGTTTAGGAGAAGGAAAGGAGTAACTCATGTGGCACATCTTTTGATTACAGAGTTGCTAATGAACGGTAATGTATAAATACAACATACATGTCAGTGTTTGGTTCCTTAGAATAAGTATTCAGTTACATGTGAAGGACTTTATGAAAACTCATTATTAATTTTAAAAAGTTATAATTTAACATTTTCATAATTTGAAATCAGAAATCCTTGCTCTGGGCCCAATTAAATTAATTACATAGATAAATGTAGTTAAATTTAGCTTTGTAAACTACCTCAAATATTGCTTCTACTATAGCTATCCCACTTTTTCTCTGGTTGTGAAGCTGAAGGAAATAGCAATTTTTGTTCTAATTATTTCTAAGAAGTTCTTTGTATCTAGGAGTAATATTCTCATGCGAATAGTGCAAATTGCTCATGTGTCAACATTTTGCATGTCTGAAAATTTATGCACAGACAATATAAATGTTTTTTCTGTATTTTTAACTTGCATCCTCTGTTCTTGAGAGTGAATTGAAAAACTGATGAAGTATGGACTAGAAAAGTGGACGGGGAGGTAGGCTGAAACCTGGCAGAACTGCTGGTCCAGGGGGTTGTGATAAAAATGTCCAGCTGGAAGCTGATCACTAATGGCGTATCCCAGTGATCAATAAGGGGGGCCAATACTGTTTCACGTCATTAATGATCTGGATGATGGGCCTGAGTGCCCGACATGCAAGTTGGAGGTTGCAAAAATGGGGGCTGTTCAGCCTGGAGAAGAGAAGGCTTAGGGGAACGTTATCAATGTGTATAAATACCTGATGGGAAGGAGTAAAGAAGATGGAGCCAGACTCTTCTCAGTGGTGCCCAGTGAAAGGCAAAAAGGAAACGAGAGCAAATTGAAACACAGGAAATCCCAGTTAAACATAAACCATGTTTTACTATGAGGGTGGTCAAACATTGGCACAGGTTGCCTAGAGAGGTTGTGGAGTCTTTTTCCTTGGAGGTACGCACAACCCAACCGGGGACAGCCCTGAGCGACCTGCTCTGGTTGAACCTGCTTCAGCAGGGGCACTGGCCTTAGAGGGTCTCCCAAGAGAGGGAGGCTGGTGCCTGCCAGCCTCAACTACTCTAATTCTGTGAAAAACGTCTACAGGATTGACATATCCATCTTCACTGAGAAGAAATGATTTTCAAGTTTGCGGAAGTATTTTTTTTGCCTTATCCTTTTTTTATTCAAATGAATCAAAGGTGAATTTGTCCTACAAACTAGAAGGGTAATTTAATTATTTGCTATCAAAATTAAGGGCAAAGTATTACCTCTCTGAATGTAAAAATAGGTAACAGTCAATGAGAGAGGGAACAGAGACTGTCACACCAGCCTTTCGGTCTGTTCTTCATGCATGATTTCGTTCTTTCATAATCACTCTTGGGGGAATTTATGGATAGCATCATTTTTTCCTTGTTACTGCTATGTGAGCTGAAACAAGCATGAGTCCATATTCACTGAGCCACATCACTGCTGCTCTCTTAACTTTGCCACGTTGATAGGAAATGTCACACTGATACATTACATAATTACAACTGGCCCCTTTTTATATGATTATTGCCTTGCTATTATTTGAGGCAACAAGAGATGTTGAAATACACTGTTTTTATATAATGTTATATCTGACTAAACTTGCATCCATCTCAAGCGCTAGCAATGAGAATTACATGGTACCACAGCATTGCATTAATTAAATAGATTGTCACATCATTTTCAGGCCTGTCTTCAGATAATAGAAAAAAAAATTAAATAATTATCCTCCTAAAAATTAAATAATGATCCTGCATCAGAGCTAATCTGATGCAGGAAGCCTGAATTTGAATATCCTCCAACTGCTGTGGTAGATCTAATTGCGCCAGTTATGTACCTACATAATTCCATTGTTCTGGCTACTGTGCAAATATATTGTTTCTTACACCCGATACAGTAATGAGTCAAAAAATCCTGTTACCAGTTTCCCGGGAAGTTTGAGCAGATCTGATAGTTAAATGGTTGTTAAATAACAAGGTAGGGCCCTGTGCTGGGGAGCAGTGCCAAATGACAGTGCTGTCACTTGTCTGAAGAACCTGCTTCGTGCAGCACATGTCTGATCAGTGACAGAGAAGTCGTTTAAACTGCTTTATTGCTACTCGTTTCTTGCGGAGACAGCGTAACTGAGCTCAGCAGGATGTCCTGGTCAATCTCTAACCATGAGACATATGAAGGTTATCTTACGGCTTTAACAATTTGAACTGCCAGTGAGTTGGGGTCCTGACTTAGGCTTGACATGCAATATAAATGTACTTTGAGACTACAATTTTCCTATAGCATAGAGGTCTAAATGATGTGAGACTGCTGCCTGCATTCAACATGTAGTAATTAAGGGGCTGTGCAGTAGCTGGGTCGGTGAGAAGGCAGCCTCACTAGTCAGTAGTATCAAGTAACAACTTACAAATGTATAACTTTACTATTAAAAAATGTGTTTGTTTACATTTCTTATTTTAGTCTTCAGATTTTAAATCTCTTGTGAGCGCTGAAATACGTTTCAAGTGCTTTCATTTTAGGTTGTCTAGATCTGGAATGCTTATCAGGCTGGCTAACAAATCAGTGCCTGTCAGTCAGGATTTCAAATAAATTGCCTTGATTTTGATAGGCTTTTGATGGTGGCTGCTGGCGCCTAGAGTAAATAGTGAGAACTTGAGGTGACTTATTTAGTGCACATTTTCCCAAGAAATGGAGCTGCTGTGGATATTAGGGGTTTGTGGATAATGGGAAGCAAAAGGAATTAGCTGTTGTATCCCCTTTTCCAGTCTTTTCAGAATAGAAATATGGGACACATCAATACAGGGCAGCACTGGTGAAATTTCAGATATTTATTTATTTATGTGATCCATTTATTATTTCCCCCTCTACATTCTCCTTTGTTTTAGTCCTGTTTTATGCTAGGGAATACTGATGATGTGCTTGATTACCAATACACATCTGTGTAAACCCATTTTTTTCTCTTATTCCTGTTCCTCCCACTGATTTTGAATTCAAACACTCCATGTCTTCCGGTCTGTGATAGAGATGTGTGTGTCTAAAACACATAGGGGTGCTTCAAGAAAAAGGGAGAGACTTGGTAATAAAGAGGGAATTTACTAAAAACAATTTCCCTTCTCCCATCACCTTCTGTTTGACTCTTCCTATCTGATTCTTTTTCCTCCAAAACATGCTGTTGATAATCCCCGGGCCCAAAATATATGCCATCATTAGAGGTGAATGACTTCTTTTTTCCCACAGGTCTGCTCTCTGTCAGAAACTCTTCACAGTCAATTTTCTTGTTTAAGCCTATAACTTTTTTTATTTTAGATTAGCTGTATTAGCATGACTCAAAACATATTAAACGCCACCCTACAATGTATTTCTGGCTTCTGTGCAGCACTGTGTAACACCATTATGTACCGTGTGAAACACAAATCCTATTATATTTAGAAAATAATAAATATTCTAAAATATTTAGAAAATTCTGCACAGAGCACGTGCAGAATCTATTAAAAGGTTCCCAAACATTTTTTGTTGTCTGGTTTAGAGCCAAATTCCAAATGTGCGTAACATAGGGCTTTGAAATGATGAATGTGTAATCATTGAACACAAAAAAATGATGCATTATGATGCAAACTGATCAAAGTCAGGAATTTAGAAGCTCACCATCCTTAAGGGATGTGGACTATAGTTCTTTGGAACTGAAATGATTTGCTTGAGCTTGAAATAAAGTGAAGGAAGAGATCTGTATCAGTTTAGTGTATGAAAATTTTCAATCCTCTGAAAGTAAAAGGGAGATAAATTTTACTTTCTGATGAACAGGCATGATATAAGTGAATGGGAACACCTATGTTAGTCCACTCAGCTGTGTACATAAGAATAAAAAAAACCCAAATCAAAACCTTTAACTTTTAAATGTTGGGCTTTAAATCCAGTGAGTGAGATCAGAACGGTCTGTGAGGTTAACGCAGTCTGTTTCTTCTGATGCCAAAATGATTATGCAACCAGCTCCAAGTTGTTAACTGTTCTTTTTCAATCCCTTATGCTGACCCCAATTCAAACTGACTTTTGACTTTAATTTAACTGAATTTCAACAGCATTGTACCTTGCAGTGATGATTCTGAGTTGTAAAACAGCATGTATATTATTCTGTGCTCTGTATAAAACAGAGGCAACTTATTAATCATTAACATGAAAAAACTACTTAAAATTCCGAACAGTCTGAGGACAAATTGTGATCTTCCTCATCAGTCAAGTCAATAATATTATTCTAGATGTGTCCTCAAGGGTAGCAAATATCAGAATCTGCACAAGATATAAAGACTAATTTTTATTCCTAAATAAAGACCTTCTGAAAGTAAATTCATAACATTTTAACAGTATAGAGCTGATGCCAGGTATTTGTAGTGAAATTTATCTTTAGGATGCTTTTTTGTTTTTCTTTGCTTTAATCTACAAAAAGATTTTTCAAGAATTCTAATAAAATGTTTGGAGTTTGGTTAATTAGTATTATCCTAGTCATGTGTGTAATTAATATGCCAGTTGTGGTCTGCCTGGCAAGCCAGCAGTATGCTTTGCACTGACACAGTGTTGAAAGTATAATGTGGGCAGAAGTTCAATAAAACCAAAGGAAAGTTCCACAGTACTGTTTGGGAAAAGTCAGACAGGATTATTAAGTAAGCTTCCTAAACAATAAGTGAAAGTTTAAAAAAAAATTTCTGTAAGAGAATCTTAGCATATCAAACCCAGCTTGTTTCCAGACAAGCTTTAACAAAGTTTCTGTTGCATCCTTATGCAGGGTTGTGTGTTCCTATGTAGTTACGCAGAGGTGATACAGCTAGAAAACAATAAATACTCTTAGAACAAATAGTAAAGCACAGAAGAGAAGATAAAACAAATTCATTTCTGTTGTTTGGCATCCAGAATCCAGATTATAAGTGGGGTGAAGGATCTGTGGAAATGGTCATACTATGAAAGACAGAAAAAACAGTGCTGCTGTTGAACTTCTGTAGTTAACAGGATCCCAGAGAAATCATAAATGAAAACTAGGACAGCTGATGTCTAGTATTACTGCTTTCTTCTTGTCAACACATCTTTTGAAACTGTTTCCCATTTTGTAATTGAAAACTTTATTTAGTCAAGCAAAGTTTTAGATTCTTAATCCTTGGCTAGAAAGAACTGACGCCTTTCATTTTTAAGTTTTTCGCTAAGATAAACAGTAATTTCTAAATCTGTCTTTGTTTAGCTTGAAGTCAGTTGAATAAACCTGTAACTACAAAAAGCTGACACATATGATTATAAATTTAGGGTGTTTTAATCTTGGTTTAGATGTCTTCCATTAAACCATTGATTCAAATTATGTAACGAGGGAATATCTCTGAATTCCATAGTACTCTAGTTTTTTAGTACTTCTCCTTTTTACAGTATTAGGAATTAAAAAAAAAAGTATATCACATGGTTTGGACAGCATTCATCCTTCTTGGTTATTTTAATTTTTACATATAAAATGCTTAAATCTACAGAGAAAATTCCTGCACATACTGGTCCATTTTCTCTTTTTTGAGTAAATAAAGTATAGAGTGGAAATTTTTTGCAATTTAATTTTAAAAATGTATTTTCCTCTGTTTGCCTATTGTGAATGGAGTTGAAACGGAACATTTGATATGGATATAATATTCTAGCAAAGTTCATTTTTTATCTTAATAAAATTTGTGTGTTTACAATCATCATTATTCTAAAGGAGTAGTCCAATGGGTAGAACACAGGAGAATAACATAAAACAAATGAAGGCTTCAGGTAATATATGAAATCCTAACATTTTAATTTGGAAAGACTACTTGGATCTTCTTGCCAGGTCCTCTCTTTTCACATCAAAAGGGGCAATGAGAAGAATGAAGTTTAGTAAGTGTTATGGTAAAAATGGAAGCATTATAATTTCCTAATCTAATTTTAAAAGTTGAAGCACATCTTTAAGTTATACCCACAGTTTTATATTTCTTCCTTCTTAACCTGTCTTATTAGTCAATTCTTTTCCAGTGAAATAATTCTGAAAATTCCTTTTGTAATCCAAATTCAGTATTAGGTCAATACTAGCTTTTGGGGTGGTATTTTTAAGCCTTAATAATACAGCTGTACTTTGACCTAGAAACCTATTCTGATTTGATAGTTGTAACAACTATTTTTTTAACATCTGTCTGCAGTTTGGTTTACATGCAAGTATTTACTTACAATTCAAATATTATTATTACATAAATAATACAAAGACTTGGACATTTGAAAACATTTTACCAGGATCAGTGGAAGTTGTTATTGGAGGAAGATATTGGATCAGTCTCTTCCTAGTAGAAGATTGTATAGTATGTAGCTGTCTCCTGACTAGCAAAAGGTCTTTCACTGAGCTCTTGAGAAACAGTGCATTCAAAAACACTGAGTTCCTATTTGCAAATCACAGTTCAAAGGCTTTCTCTCATATGTTGTCAAAGAGTTTTCATTCTCCGAGGAGTCAATGAAGTTGTTCCTAGTTAATTATTCAAAAGTAACCCCTTTGGGCTGTCCTTTTAATTGTTTTCCAGGTGCCATAAACTGCAGATTTCAGCAAGAAATAAATATAGATACAGCACAGTAGGAAGTTTTATAAGCCAGCAGCTTCTGCAAAGGATTGTCAAGAACAATCTGCAAGGAGACTGGTTTTGGCATATAGATTTTGAGCTGAAACAGTACAGGAAAGGAAGTGCTACTTGCCAGCTCTCACCACCATATGCTTTATTATAATGTAATGTACAAAGAATATGGAGATAGCAGCTGCTCTAGAGGGAGGTGGCCACTTGTTAGATTTTGAAACCTTTCTGAAATGTCTGTTCATTTTCTTTTCACTGGTATTTTTTCCCCTTGCTTACGTATTTGCATTCAAAAGATGTTCACTAAAAGAAATCTATTTTTAGACCACAGTAAGAAGAGGAGAGTGTGATCTACTTTTTGTTGAAATAAAAACAATTTTAGAAGGACTCTAATGTTTAGTTTTATATATTGTGAACTGAGGGCAGATTTTTATTTTCTCAATATCCATTCACATCACAGTGTGATGAAATCATGTATAAATTAACTATTGTCTGGGATTGTATGTCTTTGATGGAAGGAAATTTATGTCTTTCTCATTGGTTTCCAGTGTGTGTTTGCTAATGGCTTGATCACATTCACATTTAAGTCAATGTCAAGATTCGCTGACTTCAGTGGCAGAGAGAAACAAAGCATAAGTGAGGATTTAGGTCTAAAATGGAAAGAGTTTGCTATGATATGCACAGACAAATCAGTCTTTCCTAGCATCACCACCCAGGCAGTGAAGTTGATTACTCTGTTGCTTTGAGAAACCTGAAGTTCTTAGCATGTTTCAGGAACTGTGTGCCTGCAATGTCATGAAAATGAACCTTATTTATTTAAAAACCCCTGTATTTTAAAGGGTATTTTTTGACTCCTAACTTATGATTTTCACATCCACTGAATGTAACAATCCTTTCAGATACACATAAGTACAAGTACTTGGGTTTTAAATTAGGGATTCTGAAGTGAATTTGAGAATCCAGAAGGAAGTTACATCACAGTATGATGGGATTACAGCAGGGCAAGTTGTTATAGCATACAATAAAATTAATATAGCATGTTAGCATTTTTGCTGAGTGTCAGTGTTTTACATTGACCTTAGAGTAGTGTTAAAATGTCATAGCAACACAAATGTGACCCATATAACTCGGTAAAAATGATGGTTCATATAGAAGAAAGGTGTTACAATTCTTTTTGGAAGGATAAATCTCTTTGAGACAGAGATTTTTAGATTATTATGTATTGCTCACCATAGAAGCATCTCTCTGAAAAAGAAATTACATTAATCTATCTGTCACCAGGTATATATTTTCCTGGTGATAGAAAGATGATTCTTATGGAAAAATCCATGTTTGTTTGCTTACTTCAGTTCTAGACCAGTCTATTATTATCTATCTGACCTTCATTTTTTAAACCAGCTGCAATTTTGGTGGTTATCTGGAATACTTACTTATTTACTAATGTTTACTTAAAGGTCCCCTTTTCCCTTTTTGTGGCCGTACTTGTTGCAAGAATTCAAATCTAAGTAGGATTACTGATTTGCAACTTTAATCATTCCCTACATTACTTCTCATCCCACTGAGGGGCAATGTAGGGGATTCCATCTACTCAGGAATCCCACTTCCAAAGTAGACTGGATTTTAAAGTCTATAGTGAAATTAAACATGGATTCTGAACATAGTCCTGCAGTCCTAATTCTGCAAAATGTCAGGCAAAAGTTTAAGTCACATTGAAAATGATGACTTACAGTCTTGTCTTGAGTCAAATCAAAATCTGTTTTCAATGCAAATTAAAGTTGTGAAAGGAATTCTTTCTGTTCCCATAAGTATATTTCAGCCCTAGCTTAAGCAACACTTTTCTAATTCTATTTAGTACAAGAAAATTTAAGTTATCAACAGTCTGTAGTTCACACATTGGTCACTTGAAGTCAGTCTGGAGTCTTGACAACACAGGAACTTTTTGCTTGGGGTGTATTACACCTCCAGGAAAGTTTGTAAATGAAATGTATGTTTGTTCATATTTTGAATGGGAAGGTAAAGCCTTCCTTGGCGCTAGAAGGACTGAGAATTGTCAGGAGTTGCAAAATGTTTAGCCTACTCCATTTTTTCTAACATATAAAGCATTTATTGTCTGAAGCAGCAGACTAAAGTATGGTAATTCTAGAAACAGGTACTTTTAGATGTAGAACTATTATTATTTTATAGATTGTTGGAAATACCATTTTCACTGAGATTTGCTGTTATGATTAGATGCAGATTTATTTTCACTTAAAAAATGCCTGGTAGAAAAAAAAGGACAGATCTTTCTTTAAGTCACCATTATAACCATGCAAGTCTGCAAAACAATATAATTCTAAGCAAGTGAGAAAAGGAAATGTTCTGTTTGTGACAAATTGGAATTATTTTTGAGCCTAAAGAAAGTTACTTCATTTTTAATGATGTATTGCCTAACCATCACAAGCTATTCAACTGCCAATGGCTAATTTAAAAAAGAAATGCAAGAGTCCAAATGTAGATATTTGTCTAGAGAAATTTTCCTCATTGTGAGAATTGCTGCTTCAAGTCTGTTAAAGCCCTATGGATTTTTTGCTAGCTTTTAAAAATCAGAAGACATATGATTGCACAGTTAGAGTTTCAGATCTTAAACTGTATGCTGGTATTAATTGTTCAGAAGGCATTGTGTACTGCTTATCATTAAAGAAATTAATATCTAATTTTTTTTTCCTACTCAGCCACCAGAAAAAGAGGGTGGCCTGCCTCGCCAGGTAGGCAATAAGACGGAGTGTGGCCTCTTGGGATTTGTCCTGGATTTGAAGCAGGATTATGAGCCTGTTCGGAACCTCATTCCCGAGGAGAAACTCTATAAAGTTTACACGTTCAACTCTGTCAGAAAGTCAATGAGTACTGTCATTAAAATGCCAGATGGTAGTTTCCGAATGTACAGCAAAGGAGCTTCTGAAATTGTTCTGAAGAAGTAAGTTCAATGGATTAGTTGCTGTGTTTTTCCAAAATGCAAAACATTCTGACACTAATAAGACGTACGTGGGAATTTTGGTGTTTGGAATTTGCTACTTATAGTAGAAATACTTAGTATACAGTAGACACACTTTAGTAGTATAAGCTGTTATTGTTCTTTTCTAATTTTTTTTTTAAGTGCTCACTCTTGCAAAACTCTTTGGCTTATTTTTCTTATCACTACCTAGCCAAAGAATTGCGTCTGCATTTGGTAGTTTACGAATGGATTCTTTACATTCAACCCATTTGGAAAATAAGGATTTTTCAATTACATTGTAAGTTGTCAGCTCATTAACTACATGAGTACTGAGGAAATAATGGAGGAAGGGCTCTTGGTGTCTCTGTAATAAGTTACAAACAAATTCTCTGATATTTCAGTAGTAAATCTTCTTGTTTAATCTAGAAATTTACAGTAGAAATTTAAAATGTGCCATCAAAAAAGCAAAGTGTTGAATGAAATGAGCTGATACAGGGAAATACTTTTCAGCAGTCATGCAAATGCACAATCAGATCTTTTTTTTTCTTTTTCATTTTCTTAAATAAAAAAGGTGTTCCAGGATCCTTAATGCAGCTGGTGAACCTCGTATCTTCAGACCACGTGACCGAGACGAAATGGTGAAGAAAGTAATTGAACCTATGGCCTGTGATGGACTGAGAACTATCTGTGTTGCTTTCCGAGACTTTAACAGCAGCCCAGAGCCTGACTGGGACAATGAAAATGACATATTATCTGACCTGACTTGCATTTGTGTTGTTGGCATTGAAGACCCAGTAAGGCCAGAGGTATATCAAATTCTTACGTTATAAGGCATTTCTCAGAGAACTGAACATAAATTGAACTACTGATTTCTTGCAGTTTTTATCTTTTTTTCTCTTAATTAGCTCTGTCAAAGAAAATGGACGTGAGCTTTAGAAATAGACTTTACTTGATAAAAAGTCAAATAATTAACTTGATAAAGATCAACTATTAATCAACCGATATTTAAATAAAGCAAAATAGGGCTTTTTGAACTACAGAATTGAGATGACTTAACCTTCTCTCAAGGAGTAGTATACAGGAGGACTGATCAGCAGTTTTATTATGCTTGCAGATATTAAAGAATTTTTCTTTAGGTAATATGGTGATATGCAACTCTGAAAGTAGGTAAAAGACGTGCAGTGATTGTAATTGCCATGATTATAACTGCAATGTGCTCACTTTCCACAGAAATTGCATACAGTCTTGGAGTTTCGTGTTTTACTGTAACAGTTGCCACTTTACTAATTGTCTTAAGATTGTAACTGGTGGCTACTCGGGAAAACTGTTTTTAACCTTGTATTTGGACAAGGAAAACTTTGCTATGGAAAGACTGCAGATTTCATGGATACTATATGTAAATGGCTTGTAAAAATATGACTAAAATTTCAACTCAACTAAACTGAGAAAATCAGTACTGGGTTCGCCCACTGGAAGCAGGTGCCTGCTACTACACCTGTAAATTGTATTACTACAGTAATACAAAGGGTGGATTAAGAGGCAGAAACTTTGTTTCTGACCTATGTATATGGTGCTCGATAATTAATCTTGGCAGTGGAGAATTAATTCCATTTTACAGTTTAGAAACAGTGACAGAAGGCAAGTCCCAAAGTTGGAAGTGCTGAGCATAAAATGCAGGCATTTTGGATACCTTTGGTGCTTTTCTTGCTGACTCAGCCTTGAGTGCGTGGCCGTGGCTGCTGGGTAGGCACAGCTGCAGCCGCGTGGTGCGATGTGAGAGCACCTGCCCCAGCACCTCCTGCCAATGGGGGGAGCGATTCGTGCTCTCCTGTTTTGCTCCAAGAAATGCCCTCTTTGATTCTGCTGTTATTTCAGTAGATGATTAATGGCTGTGGTTTGCTTTGGATTAAGGTCATTGAAAGATATCTCCAATTCCTCTTATACAAAAAGAGTGGGTTCTGATGGTGCAAAAAGTAGTTTGGTACCAATCTTTTTCTTTTTTAGTCTTTGGTCTTATTTTGCATTCTCACTGGGTCTTTTGTTTAATCATGTCTAAATACTTGTATTTGATCCACTGAGAACTGGTGGCAATGCTAGACAGGTTAGGAAATTATTTTTTTTACTAAAACATCAAAAGTATAAATAAATCTGATTTATTTCCCCAAGTCCTTTATAAAGTAGGCTTTTACATACTTCTGACTTCTGTAACTTTGGAAACTAGCATGATATAATTACAACTACAGGTGCAAACTGCATAACTATGCTTTGTGTGACAATGGACTTTCTTGGGGTTTTTTTCAGTATCAAGAAGGTTATAATATAAAGTAAATCTTGCTTAAATGAAAACTGTATGATAAACTCCTTATCTCCACAATCATTAGATAAACAGCATTCACTTTATCTGTCATCGGATGGTCTCTTGCTAATCCATCTGTCCCTGCACCTGACATTGCAAGTCTTTAAAAATATTTCAAAACATTCTTAAAATGTTCTGTCTGCAGTGATCCCTTAATGCTCTAGCTCACATATATATAAACTCAGAAAGTTTTTAACTGGCAGTGACTACTGGAACTGTGAATCAGTCCTCTTTCCCTCCAGAATTGATTCATGATCCATGTTGTTAGAAGATAGCTTTAAGTCAGGTTATGTGTGGTATGACACACTGAGGCGATAGGTAGCAGTGGGATTTGCAGTTATTATTGAAAACAGCTGCAAACTATCCTTTCATGTGATTATTGTGGGCGTGTTTTATAAGAAAACTGCTCCCATCTCATAGGGAATAATTTCTTAGGAGCTTGAGGTAAAAATGAATAGTGTTGCTAAAAGTAAAGAGGTCAAGTCTGACTTCTATGTAAAGGATCAAAGATGATGAAGGCAGGAAAACATTTTATTTCTAGATAATTATTTGAATAATGAATTTCTTGTGGTTTAACACCAGAATATGCAGTAACACTTCTTACTTCATTGCAAGACACACAATAAAATGTCTATCATTTCAGAATTTTACCAAATGTTGGACAAATCTCCAGTTCTCTTTGGGACTTTGGTTTTGGTTTTTTTTTTTTTTTTTCCCCTCCTTGTCCCTTTTGGCTGTTTTAGAGTGGTAATAACATCGTGAGAACATTTAAAACAATGTTTAAATTATTACTACTCCACACATTGGTAAAAAGCAGTAGCAGTGCCTTAGGGGAAAAAAAAAAAAAAAAAAAAAAAGAGAGAGAACCAAAAAACCCCAAGCCAGAAGAAAAACATAAATTTCAGAAAAACTGTCTAGGTATGAAATATCTGACTTAGTTGGAATATCGTAATATACATATGTTACAATGGTGAAATCACCATGGTAGATGCAAATAGTAAGATGTTGAGCTGTTATAAGGGACCTTACTATTTTGCCAGAATTAAGCCCACTTATTATATAGAGTCACCACTGGAGTTTATGAATTTTCAAAGTGCTTTCTGTAGGGAAGAAAGAGCATAAAAAAATTAGAAATCTTGCTACAACTGCTGTTTCATTAATATTCTCAGTATTCATGGATATCAGAATTTATTCTGACAGAAATGATGGAGTAGGTCATTCCCATGAAACAATCCAATGTCACCATCCTGGCAGCCCTTAGTTTCCCTTAAATTACATTCCCATTTTTCCTGGGGAAGGTTCAGTTTTTCCTTTCCCCTAAGATAATTGTTCGAGTTAACACATGCAAAATGGTAGCCTCCTTGTTTCCACAGAGCTCCTGTGGCACAGTGCTCATATGCATCCTTGGAGTGTTTAAGTAAGTGAACACCTGCAGTGTCAGTGGTGTCACGCTAGCATGGTTTCAGAAATTAGAGTGCTGCATCTTTTCTGATGGTATTGCTGGGGGCTTTCTTGCACTTGCATTTCCTTCTGTACGTTAAAAGAAGCTATTTGGATGAATTATTCAACAATGATATCCAGCAACTGACCAGCTTTATCTGGAGCGTAACCACTGGACACCCATGACTTTTGCGTAATTCCTAGGCTAATTCTGACACCAGCTTAGTCATTATCAGTGGCTGTTTTTATCAAGTACTGAACTACCTGCTTGATATTTATCTTCTGTGTGTGTGTGTGGTTTTTTTTCTTTGATAAATAAACAGGAAGAGAACAAATAGAATGATGTGTTGTTCCTATAGAGATTTCTCTGTCGATTCTGACAGTCTTTCTGGGTTGATTTTAATGAGTCTGTACTGGCTTATACTGATTTGCCGTGTACGCCTACAATCTGTTATATCTGGGAGATGAAGATAAATCACTTCCAAATGTCACCTATTTATTTGTCACCTGATTCTGATAGATATTCCTGCATTGGATAATTTATGCATGCAGTAGAAGGTTTTCTCTGCAGAGAGAAAATAAACCAGAAAATTATAAAATATGTACTTAAGCTCTGCAAAACTGATGGAAAATATCTGCTTCCACTGCCCACTCAGTCTGCCAACACTCTTTTTTCCTTACAGCAATAAAAAAATATGAACAATATTTTAACTGTAATTACTGTACACAGTATTAAATCAGATACCACCCACCAGCTGTCCAAAAAATGAGAGAAGAGGAAAATAGAATTATTTCTCTAGTTATATGTGAGTTTGAGATGTATTTGAAACTAGGTTGTCCTCCCATGACCTTATTTAATAGGACTGGCACTTTATGTGAATAGACCATTTTTTCTGTTTGCGCTGTAATTTATATTTCTCCTTCATGGTTCATACACTGTGCTGGTTTTACAGATAGTCACCTAAATCTTTCATATCCTATGCATGAGGGTCACCACAGTTAAAGTGGATACTAAGGGCATTCCAAATTGGCAAATGGGACATAGTCAGGATTATTAATGTGGAAACTGGGTAAATCAGGAGTCATTTGCTTAAGTAATAGATTTAATCTGATTGTATGTCCCCCGTAGAAGTCTATTTCATAACGTTAAAAGGCTTCAGGTCCAAATAATGTTTCCAGGATACAACTTCTGGGAAGAATATTCTCAGTTAGTAGAGATGAGGAAATGGGAAGATAAACCTCTGTCCCTTAATTTTTCTCTTGGTTCTGTAATCTGCATTGGCAGAGAGTCATTCTGCAAACAGCACATTCAGTAGATGGAGTCTGAGGGTGGAGTGATTTTCTTCGTAGTCATGGGAGAAGTACTAGTGTGATCCTCAATTAGGTGTTAGTTTAGTGTGGCATTTTGGAAAATAGAAGCTTCACGACTGCCTTTAACAAAGATGCAGAAACACGGTGTGAAATTATATTCACTGATTAGAATAATCATTATCTACAATATGGTTTAAGGGTGTATAATTTCAGCCTGATGTGCAGTCCAAGATGTATAGCCTTTCTGGCCCCATGAAATCATTAGAATCCCAGCATTTGCCACACTGGATCAGAGCAGTGGTTGTCCTGTAAAAGGCAATGTCCTGCCCTCAGCAGTGTCACATACTTGTGGCTGTAGAGGAAATTAAAATATCTAGAAACGCACAAAATAGTGTAATGTTGTAGATGGTGGCTGCTTTTCTTAATACTTTTGGTACTAATGGATGAGATTAATCCGCTCTAATTGGCATTGAGTTCTACAATACACTTATATCTATGATAGAGGTTATGATCAGCAAGCTGCACTGAACTGGCAGTAGAATATAGAGAGGCCTTGCTATTGTAGCCAGAAATACCCATTTTGCTACCCTTTCTTAAATAGTTGTTTGGTTTGGTTTGGTTTTTTTTAATTTTTTTTTTTTAGAATTATTTGAAAATTAAAATTCTTTTCATATCATATCCTTTACTTGCTAGTTTCTGTAGGAAATCAACAGCTCTATATACATGATTGCTGACATAATTCATCACAGTCAGGCAATCCTGTTACTTTACATAAGTATGTCATCTGAAGAAGCTCAGCTGATAATGTAGCAGCAATTGGCAGTCAGTGGTCAAGTATATGTATTTGGGGAATTTATTCAGATATGGTTTATGTATGCATTACATAGATTGAGAGTGTTTGGTAACATTGCAGAGCAAGCATCCAGGGACAGGTCTTTGGAGCTATTTTAACTTGTGAGGTAACCTTCAAATTGCCTGGAGGTTTACTTAGGATCGCTGCCTAATATTCAGATGCTTATCTAAGCCATGCTCATCTTCTGGGAATCTTTTTCCTCTCAGACTGTCAGTTGTCTACTTAAAGTACCTCTCTGCTGCCCCCCACATAAGAACCAGTGCAATCTATAATTGCTTTATATCTGTTCTTTGCTGTCTTCTGCAGTAAGGCAGTTCAGTTTCTTGTAGCTCTGTGACGGGTTTCTGTCTTCATGAGGAATCCTGCAATGCCCTTAGTCTCTTCTAGGTAAAAATGAAATTTAGAGAAGTGGTGGTGTGCTGAAGGTACCTATCTAGGCAGTTCTTGAAGTGTTAAACTCACTTCTTATTCTTCCATGTCAAATAATAGTGTTATTTTTTTCATGAAGAAATAATACTTTCATAATAATGCAAAAGTGTGATGAGACTGCATTCATCGGTTAGAGTAATATTCATTAATAAATTATCATTGATTATGATATAGTTTAAGGGAATAGAAATTTTTCCCCATCTGAAATTGAGAAATAGATATGTAGCCTTTCTATAGGCACTGACTTCATATACCCAAGTAGCTGTATTAAAAGAGCTTTATTTAATTAGTAGGAATCAGTTTCCTACCACTTGCACATTTTAATTAAAAAGTCTTTTTTTTTTTTTTTTCCTAAATAAGCTGTATATGATGCCAAGTCAGTATATAACCTCTATGTTAATCTCATGGACCCTGTTACACACTGAATTCTCTCTCAGTGGTATGTATACTGTGCAGCAGGAAAAGTTAGTCTCATGCAAAAAGGAGCATAACTAAAATCATACTTCATTTTTACAGTTTTGAAATATGTGAATTATTAATGACATTTTAAACTCATATGTTTAGGAATTCCACCTGTTGATACGCGTGAATTAGTGTTACAGTGCTAAATTACAGTAACTTTTTAGATAATCTTATTGAAAGAACAGTTTGGATCAGAAGTTAAATAATTTTCTGTGCAAAATACATGTATTCTTAGTTTATATTTACATGTACATTGAGTATGTTAGGTTCAGCATGCTGTACCTTAATGCTAAAAGTCAAAAAAGGTGCAGAGCACTCCTTTTTATTATAAAGTCAGGGGAAGCTTTAGGCAACTGATCTAAAAAATGGTTTGTGTGCTTCTCGATACAAGATTTGTCTTGCCTGTGGTCTAACCTCAATTCCATAATAGCCAGGTAGCTATAATATGCCATAACCTGTATGATTTCTCTTTTTGCTTCATGAATTTCTTAGCCTCAAAATATTCTGACTGTAAACACCTGACTTACATTTTATCTCTTATCTAGGAATTTTTTTCCTGTTATATTGCTTTTGTAGGTCCCAGAAGCCATAAGAAAGTGCCAGCGAGCTGGAATTACAGTCCGCATGGTCACTGGAGACAACATCAACACAGCACGTGCCATTGCCATAAAATGTGGAATCATTCATCCAGGAGAAGACTTTCTTTGCCTTGAAGGGAAAGAGTTTAACAGAAGGATCCGAAATGAGAAGGGAGAGGTAATTCATATACTAAATCCATACATATTATGAATATGTTATTAAAAAATAGCGATAACACTGAAATGTTGTTTCTCCTGCACTGATGGTACCTCATATCAGTAAAGACTACTTGGAGATATTGCTACTTCTTTTTACTGCTAGCCTTTTACAATGCAAAATACCAGTGAAAGTGCAGTCTATAGATGATGCAGAGCCACTATCAGTTTAGTGCTAGCCTAATTCAGTAGTTTTTAGAACCATGATACTAGTCTACAGGAAATCAAAACCAAGCACATTAAAAGCAGGTTTGTTAGCAAAGAGGAGAAGGAACACAATAGCAGTTTGCAGGTCTGTCTCATAAAAATGCAATCTGTACTGAGAACCAGCTCCTCTCATTATTTTATACCACTTTATCTAATGTACTGCTATATCCACTCACTCTAATGATTTGCATAACTTAATCTATTCTTCAGAAGATTTTTAACTCCTCATAAAAGGTGGAACTAACACACAGGCTATTGAAGTCAGCTTTAAAAAAGTAAACTCTATGCTGTGTCTTTGAGTCCATCATTAATGAATGGACACAGTCGTTTACTCCTTGCTTTGATTGATGGAACCCTGGGAAGGTTAGTACATGCAACGGATTTGTCCTTGTTCCTATTGGTATGCAGAGAAAATTCTGCCATTATTGGTGCCAAAACGAAGAACTTGGATTCAAATGTACAATAGAACAACACACTTTTACTTGTAAATGTTTGATCAGCTTTAAGAAACTCCACTATCCTATATCTAGAGTCATGATTCTGAGTGGAATTATCCATAAAGATGATAAGAAAGCCTGATTAGATACTGTGGCAAAATTTACCTACATTAGCCAACAGCTGAGCTTTGGTAGTAGAAAACTGCCTTTTTTGACCTTGCCTTCATTTGCAGCATTGATGGCTGTTGCAATTTTTCTGTGCTTTTGGAGAAAAGTTGCAGATCTGAGTAGTGAAGTGAATCATCTGACACAGGGTTGCAAATATATTTTGCATTTTGCTAATCACAGATTAACAGCTTTACTGTTTTGGGTTTTTTTGTGTTCTGCCCGGCCCCCAGATTGAGCAAGAGCGGATTGACAAAATCTGGCCAAAGCTTCGAGTGCTTGCTCGCTCATCTCCCACGGACAAACACACTTTGGTAAAAGGTGCGTGCAGACTACCTTCACACGCGTGTGTTATTAATGTCAAAAGTTATTCAATTATGTTCGGCACATTGTCTGTGTTGTAAAAATTTTACTGTTACAAATATACGAGTTGTTATCTTGCACATCAATACATAATGCAAGGAAGTTTTCTCAGTAACCCAGTCTCTTGTGTTTGCATTTTACCTGAGCCTTCAAATGGAAAATAATAGGAAACTGGTTGGCAGGAGTAACAGAAATACCAATAAGATGTCTGGCAAGTAGATGTAGGCAACGTCATATTTGCCTTGTGACTTTTCATTGGACTAGAATGAGGCTCTAGCTGGGAAGGGAAAATGCGTGTTTGCTGGTCAGAAAGAAAATATTGTTGAGAAATAGGTTGTTCTTCATATAAACAAGAGGGGGCGTACATTTTTTAGTCTTTACCTATACCTTTTTTATGAAGAAAACAAGAACAAGTTCACTTAGAGTAAATCAAGTCACTCAAGTGCATCTGTTCTCCCACAATTATTTTTAAAGAGTATTCCAAGATAAACTTTGCATGTTGCAATAGCAGTTATTGGAGATCATGTAACTAGGAGCTGCCGTCTGTAGCATTATATGAATGGAGATGTATTTTAAGCCATTCTGTTTTCCTATAGGCTCACTAATTGTATGATTTGCATTGGCTTCCTTTAGATTTCTGGCTGTATTTTTAGAGTCTGTTTTTGTCCTATAAAAACCTCACCATACAAATTATATTCTCTTACCGTACTGTCTGCAGATGGAATGCTCTATAGCAGAGGGATTTGTTTGCAGTTTTCTTTATAAAGCTTTTTTCATATCTGTAACTCACAGTTCCTGATGACCTGAAATCTTGTTCTGTTGACTTTGAAGCTCACACTTAAAAGACAGCTGATGAAATCAGAAGATTTCTGATCAGGAGTAGCATCATTTCTGGCCATGATAAGATGGGGGGCCGGCGCAAGCAGAAGCCCCACTGGCAGATGGCTGTGTTTGCTGGCTTCCTGATGAAGAAAGAACTGGATTATTTTGCTAAGGCCCTAGAAAGTCCAGAGAGACTCTTAGCAATTCTTGGAGGAGCTAAAGTTCAGGATACGATCCAGATGATCAGTTACATGTTTTCAGCTGGTTGAGTACTTAAATAATAATTCACATTTAGGTAGGAAATCCTTTTGGAATGGCAAGGTTTTATTCATATGACTCCATACACGACTGATTACAAAAGCTTTTAAGCGGTATGTACTTTTTTGAAATGCCTAAATGACTTTAGAGCAAAAGTTCCGTTGTGAATTTGAAGATTGGATCAGTTGGGTCCTTTGGGATTAGGACCAGTGTATGTGAAAAGCTCTGGAAGCATGGATCATTCAGGAGAACTAAGATACCTTGTAAGCTCTGGCACAGTGCATGAGATGGGGCAGCTGGAGACATAGTGCTGCTACTCACCCTCTCCAGTCATTGTTTAGACCAGTGGTATCCGAAGTGGGGTGCACACGTGTTAGGGACAATCCACTGGGATGCAGGAAGAAAATATTTTTTACCATTATTTAATAGGAGACTATTTAAAAAACACTGTTTATTTCATCTCCATCTCATCCTTTTCTAATGTATGTTTTATAATGCACATAATATAGTAGTACATATGTATAATTTATAAATAATATACATAGTGTGTGTGTGTGCTCAAAAAGATTTTACTGATAGGTGTTCATGATTGAAAAGGTTTGGAGACCGCTGGTTTGCACAATATAATTATTAGCTCCATAGGTCAGTAGTAAAACAGCACAAAGTTACCTGAAGTCTCCTCACTTCCCTAGTGTATATAAAATACTGTCTTATAGCTCTTAGAGGACATGACTTGTACAGCCTAATAGTTTATTTGTTTCAGAAACACACAACAATTTGTGTTTCATTAAGTGGATTAAATAAGTCCCTTGGGAGTACTCATTTGAATCATTCAGGATTTTCCCTTAAGAGAAAAATGAAACCTTTGCCAGACAAAATGAAATCAATACAGAGCTGAAAAAAAATAAGCAGCAAATTAGTGATGTTTTATAGTATATGCACTTCGACAATACGAAAGATATTTACTGCTTCTGAATGCCTTATGCAACTAATACAATTAATGTTTTAAAGATGTCACAAGGTCAAATGATAGAGCAATTAAGTATCTAACGAGGTTCAAGAGCAAGTCTGTGGAAAATCATGATGGAATTTTTTGGTTGGTAATACTCAAAGGGCCATTAAAAGTTACAAGAAACTATTTAAATGTTCACTAGTTTTGGGCCTCTTGTTAAAATGTTATGTTTTTCTCAGACACTTGAGGGATCAAGAGGATTTTCTCTTCTTTGATGTATTCTATCTGCTCTAGGGTAAAAACACACATCACAAAATAAACTTTTTTTATATTTAATTTTTAATGACATACAGCTGCTGGAGGGAATATTTTTTCTCCTTAACAGAGCACAATCCCACCCAGCAAAAGGATCATTTTTATTTTGCATTTTTGTTTTTACTACTGCTAAGGGACTAGAGAAAGGCATAGTTCAGCATTTCAGGCTGGGCAGATAGTTTCTCTCAAATTTTTATGGCTTTGAAGTAGAGGTAGATTGAAAAAAAGATGTCAAAATGGTTTATCATCACAAACTGTTTCAGTGAAACAAAAATGTTAGATATGTCCATCCAACTGAAATACAATTTCTTATGGATTTTATGACATCCATTGGTATAATTTCATATTTTTTACCTTAGTTCAAAATACAAGTAAAAATGCATATCATTTATACTGATGTGTCCTTATAATACTATTGCTGAAATACTTCAATATTGTCATATTGTTTTTTAAAATACTACAGGAAGCAACTGTTTAGTACTGATGGGAAATATCTTCTTATTAGAAGGTACAGAGAAGATCAAATAAATATTCGGTTTACCAGTTAAAGAAGCTGTGCTTTCCAATATGTTTAAATTAGGCTGGAATTATTTTTCTGTGATATTAAAAACAACTATTCTATTCACATGTAAGGCTGATTTATTAACAAGCAGAAAGGGAACTTTAAAGAAGAAAATATTTTTAGTAATTGCCCTTAATTACTAAAATATTTCAAATATTATTGCATGGGACAGTATTAATGTGGACATGCCGTGAGACTAGGTAGAATAATACAAATATAGAAAACTATTCATTGAAATTCTGATAATATTTATTTTTATTCAAATTCATATGAAGAAATATTCAGAAAGTTGACCTGTTCCACAATGTAAAAAGTCAGCTTTAACCAACCCTTCCCTGAAGCCAAGAACATAAAAATAGTTTAAAGGAAGCAGGAGGTATACTGCATTTGAATCTAGAGTTTTGGATTCTGTAAATACCATTTAGGTCTCTGCAGCCTGTGTTCAGTGTAACTTTGTGAGAGGCACTGGTGCCTTCAAGGTTCCCCTTCAGTGTTTCAGTCTTATAATGTAAAGCACACTGGTGGTGCACCCTTAGTACAGAAATCCGTGCGTTTTAGCCATGTTCTTTTCTGCCATTCTAATATCATGAACTTTGTGGAGCACTATTCACTTAACAATTACCAATGCTGTCTCTAATGTTATATATAACACTTTTACATTAACCTTTAAAGCTCTATTCCTGCATGTACTCAAGCATGTAACTGAAGTGAATTTAAATTTTCTCTTTCAGACAGACTTTCTAAATTCTTGTTAAATTAACAGGGAGCTTCAAAAAGTTTGGAAGTATTAAAAACTAATCTGAACAGAACATGCCTATGAAAATATATTACTGCATCTGTCTATGTTTAGCTTGTTAAAGAAATATAAATATGTGTAAGCATATGGGATGATCAGCTTTACTGCATCGGTAACACCTGAATTTGTGTGCATCTTTGAAATGCTCTACTGTAGCTAAGTTTTCCCTGTCTGCCTATTTTGAGTTAATCAGTTGAGACAGAAAGAAATATCTAAACCAGGAATGTTTTTCACCCAGAACCAAGGGTTTCTTACTGATGTGACTCTAAGGGTGATAATGCAACTAAGAATTGTTTAAATGAAGCGGCATTTGTTCTGCAATAAAGGGAGAACCTGAGGCTATACTTGATGTTTTTGATCTGAGCCATGGGTACAGATAGCTCCTTGTAAAAGAAATGGAAGACACATTGTTGGTTAATATTCCTTATATTATTATCCTGAGTGGATTTGATTTAATGCTTCCTTAATATTAGATGGGAGGAAGGCGGGAGATACAAGGTGTATTTCACTTTCAGCTGTGTATGCAGTGCTGGTACCTTTTATAGCAAGCTTGTGCATATAGTGCCCCTCTTGATAGCTATACAGAGTTTTTTTAAATGTGATCTTTTCCCTCATCAGAAACAAGCTGCTTGCTCAGAAAAACTTACACCTTATGCAAGCTACACGACTCCTCCCCAAATTCTTGCAGCATCAGCAGAATCTGTGTGGGGGACACATTGTAATGTTATCTCTAGGTGTATTCCTGTGTCTGTTGAATAAAATTCTTTTTGACAGAGGAAGGTCATGGCCAAACAGCTTAAGATGAAGGAGCAGACCAATGAAACAGCTAAGGCTGTTTCGGGAGGAAGCTTTGCTGAGTTTTAGGAATTTTTAAATTTTTAAGTTTTTATTAAAATGCTGTATGTAAGCACTCAACTGGAGTAAAGCAGTTTATTTTGAAGAAATTTCCTGGCTGTTAGGCATGACTAATTAATACTGAAGCTTTGTTTTAGCTGTTTTGAATGAGTGGAAAGGCCAGTAAATGTTAAAGAAATGGGCATTCTCTTAATTGGCAGTCTGTCAGGTCATGCCTTTATTTACATTTTTCACTGATCACCGAAGCAGTTGTTCTCCACAGCTCAAGACTTCAGAGGGGGAACCCTTTCTAAGCATCCCTTTTCTGTTTGGTGCCCTTACACTGTAAAATCTATACAGATGTATTACTCAATACTGAAGAAAATTCTCGAGGTGAAACCTTACCACAACTATTAACAGAAAAAGAAAGAAAAAAAAAAAGTAAAAGTAAATGTGGTTAGGAAGGAAGAAAGTGCTGCAAAGAAGAAAATTCAGAAACGTGAGGAATGGGGGAGGAGGAACAGATTAAAAAGAGCATGCAGAAGTCAGGGAGCATAAGTATAGCTATGATAAATCCTCTGAATCCCAAATAATCGCTGCTGCTCCATTTTAGAAATTTGTCTGACGTACTAATGAAAGTTCTGCAAAGATCTTCTCTCTTCCTATGAATAGCACTGAAGTCCATCCACATACTGTTGTGCTGTGCATTGATGTATTTCTGATGACACTAGCAGTGGTCACTGCGATGAAGGTGTGTGGCTGAGATGCTGGTGGTAACCAAGACCATTTTATCTCTATTTTTCCGTGACTGCTGATTCTGTGCTCTAGAGGGTGTTGGGCTTATCCCAGCTGCATAGTTTGCTTTTAGGGATAAAAATGACTACTAAACCTTCCAAATAACTACTAAACCTTGTAAATTACTTAGCTGCATCCAGCAATTGGCTGATGCAGGGCAGTTGGTAGTATAGTCATTGACATTAGAGCACTATTTATACCTATTAGGAGGTCACTTGTTAGAGCCTCTTCAACTTGATTTGGGTTGTGCTCCCATTTGGAACCCACTTGTGATAGGATGCTACCTACCTGGTTGGAGCAGTTAATATCATGATGTGTCAAAGATTTTAATGACTTTTTTCAGAAGCTTAAACTATTAATTTAACATCAAAGGTTGTGATAATGAGGGAAGACCAAGATAAATGCTTTTAACAGTAATGGCAGCTGATGGTCCTGTTTATTTAGTAACACCAAAGGCAAATCACCCCAACAAATTGAAAACTCTAATTATAAGATCTTATCAGAATAATGTGCCATTTATCTGAGTTCATACTGCCAACGGAAAGTGAATAGGTTTTTTTCTGATTTTCATAAGACTGAAAAATACAGGACGCTAACTGCATCCATACTGCATTGCAATCTTCTGCGTGCCTGATAAGCCTGAACCTTGCCAAGAGGCAGCTATTGCTCAGTAATCGGCAATTTCCTATTTCTGGTTAGTTATCTGATATGTGAGTTATTTTTTTCCAGAGTAGAATGAAAGCTTTTCACACTGGGTAGGTTTTGATAATTGTTTTTAGAGGTTATGATTTTGTGCAAAATGTGTTAGCGAAAGGAATTTTGTCATTTTTTCCCACTAAGTCATTAATATGGAGAGGTGTTCTTGTATCGTACACCACAATCCTGTATTCTGGACTCATATTCAAATGGACTCTGACATGGAAATGAAAACATGAGTGGTGAATGATCCCCATCCTATTAAAAACCAGGGCAGCTTCTGTAACCTCAGAAAAATTCTTGGTTCTTTTCCTTACTTTCCCCATCTGCATAAGTGGAAAATACTTCCCTGCAGGCTAGTTGTGTGAAACTTGATTCACCAAGTGAAAAGTCCTTTCTTTTCTCAAAAGATCTCAAAATGAAAGTAGAAATTATTTTATTATGTCTATTTATTAAAATGTTTGGCTCCAGAATTTAAAGAATTATTTTATATCTTCTCAATGATTGTTTGGCAGAACTGAACATGTCTGTTAAAATGCTAATTTGGCTCCAGCTAAATATAATTCATCAATGGCATTTGTTATCTTTAGGTTAAACTGATTGCCAGAAGGCATAGCAGTAAAGCAGATATTACAGTTCAGTCCCAGTTTAGGACAGCTTTAAGCATGAACTTAAGTCTTCAGCAAATCCTTTCCATTGATGTTTAATCAGAGAGCTGGGCTGAAATGGGTTTACTGTGACACATAATTTTAAATAGTAGAAATCTTCCAAAAGAACATAATGAGCTGATCTCATTCCCTTTGAAGTCTATGCAAGTTTTGTTGATGTTTTGATGATGCAGGGTCAGAACTTTTGATGTAAATTCTAGTAGTGATGCCTAGTAGTGTATATTAGTGATGACACTGCTTTCATCATTATTTTCCTTAAAAATCACCTCTATTAATCTCTGTAAGACTTGTGTGGTATTATGTAGTCTACATTACACAGACCCTGCTATTTTTCAGAGGGAAGTTTTATCTTGCTAATTATTTTATATATATGTATGTATACACACACATATACATTTTTTGCAGGTATTATTGACAGCACACAGGTGGAACAGAGGCAGGTTGTAGCTGTGACTGGTGATGGAACCAATGATGGACCAGCACTTAAAAAAGCTGATGTTGGCTTTGCAATGGTATAATCTTGAGCATATTTATTGATGTTTGTGTCATTATAAATTTGCTGTAAGAGGTTTTTCATTCATTAAATGTTGAGAAAATTGCTTAGTTATTACTTCTCAGTGAAGCAATATATTGGAGGGTATGAGTTATGTTGTTTTAGAATGCTTTAATTTACTATGTTAGCTTCACTGGTATTGCTAGCTTTGATACTTCTTCAATATTTTGTATAAGGTAATTATTGGCTATGTGCAGAATCTGGTGCCAATACAGAAAAATGAACTCTGTGTTCTTCACAACAGCAGAGTACTATTTTGCTTTGGTAAAATCCATCACTAATTGTAAAGATGTCTTCCCAACCTACTCTGACTCTGAAGACATTAACATACTAGACTATATATTAAGATATGTAATACCAATTTTTGTTAGCAATTCTGTTCATGTTTATTAATAAAATGTCATCAATGATAGAAATAACTCAGATCAGTAGTCATTAAGCTGTTAATTTAAAACACTCAAAACTATCATCACATGAATGCCACTGCTCTCTATCAATTCCCTTTTCTGCACCCTTATTCACTTTCAAAAATAGGCCACATTAGATAACTTCCTAGAAAATATAAAATGCAGAATATACTCAGCAGCCACTGTTACTATGTGCTGGGAAGTCTCTGTATAACTGTGGACTTTGAATGAGTATGAAGATTTGTATTCTAACTGTCACTGTACTTTCTAGTAGGTAATTTTATTCACAATTAATTTTTCCAGGGTATTGCTGGAACAGATGTTGCGAAGGAAGCCTCGGATATCATCCTAACAGATGACAATTTCAGTAGCATTGTGAAGGCTGTAATGTGGGGACGTAATGTCTATGATAGTATCTCCAAGTTCCTGCAGTTCCAGCTCACTGTTAACATTGTGGCTGTGATTGTGGCTTTCACTGGTGCATGTATTACCCAGGTAAGGTTAACTTCAGGCGTTGCTTAAAGTGTGGGGCCAAATCCTATCAAGCTACCTTTTCTTTCAAGTAATGGTGGCTTACATTTGATTCTTGCTTTGTACAACAGAAAGTATGCTTTCTGAAATTCTTCCGAGCATTAAGAGTGCATTTAGGATCAAGCTGCTAAACGTTAAATAGCTGTTGACATAAGGAAGTGTATTAATCCATCTTCTCCTGAAAGTAAATTGCTTTTAGGAGCTGCTAATTTTTGTGCTGCCTCTATGCAGCTCCCTGGTTTTGATTACATATTATTGTCATGACTGAGCCTGTGATGGTAGGACAGAAAACGTCAGGGTTTGGGAGAAGGAAGAGGTTATGTGACTTTGCTTTTTCCTCTCAGAATATTTCCCTATTAAATATGTGTTTCTTGATGGATTATGGAACGGTATTATTATTTTCAAGAGAGCAGTACTGGCACACAGAAGTAATCCCAGCAGGGGAGCTTTTTGACTGATAAAATTATTTTGTTGCTTTCAGGCAATTCCTTTTAATTTCAGATGCAAATGACAAACCAATTAAATGACACATACAGTTGGACTTCGATCTCTTTTTCTCCCTCTACATTAATCCCTCACTGCAATCCTGGTGTACATGCAACATGTCTAGGTCTTTCACAAAAATCATGTGTGAAAACAAACCACATTTTTTCCCTTCAAATTACTACTTTTTGATTAATAAAATTAAGTAGTCTTTTCCCTAGAAAGAAAACAGGATGTATTTAGCACAGTATGAGGTTTTTGTCCTGCATTGGAAAATAGCAAAACATGCAGTTTTTAGAGTTGTAGCCCTCTAAAATAATGTATATTTCCGATGCTGCAGACAGGTGCTGTTACAAAATGCCTCCTTTGATTGAGACACACTGTGGGAAAGCTGATGCTTCCCTGTCTTGTGCATCATTCGGGTGCACATACCTGTTTCAGCAGGTAAATTTCACCTCATGCACACCTGAGCAAAACAATGAATAAGTCATTAGCTCTGCTCCAGGGTAAACTTACATTGTAATCATGGAATTGATACTTGAAAGCAGAAACCCAGGTACCTTTACAAAACCATGAGGTCAAACTTCTAAGCCTTGACTGACATTTAGAGGCCTTTTTTTGTGCTGCATATGAGGAGTCTGCAAGCTCCCAGCTTCTGCCAGCACCATGCAACCGCTGGGTAGATACAACTGTCATCATTTAGCTCCTCTGAGCTAAGCAAGCAATAGGCTAGTGCTACGGCTGGGATTCTCAGAGAAAGCAGAAATGGCTGGTTTTGAAGCAAGTGGAAGTGATCTTAACAAATGAAATAACAATTTTATTCTGTGCAAAGGAGACACTGAAACCTCAATTCACTTGTTTTCCGAGAAGTAAAAATTGCAAGCTGCTAAGTGCTAGATCCCTACCCTACTGCCCCCAGGTCTTGATGATGCCTTGTTGTCATGACTGAGCCTGTGCTATGGGACAAAATTACTGATATTGAGGCAGAAGTTGGATAACTTTTCCTTTTTCCTTGGGAATTATTTTCAAGCATAGTGAGAAAATGTTTAGCTGTAAAGTGATTGTTGCTGGTAACAGAAGGTGTATGAATAAGGACTAAAAGTCTAGAAGGTTGGTCCACCTGGATTTTTATCAGTGGTAAAAAACCAGACAGAAAAAAGTGCTAACAGCAATGTGGTAAGAATACCGTAACTGGAACTGAGCAGGTGCTTCCTTTTAAGACCCTGTTTTATAAACATTCAATCACTGCCTACTTAAGGTGATTTTTTTTTTGTTAGTGTCCAGCATTTTTTCAATTGCATTGTGAAAGCATCAGAAATATATTCTATTTGTTAACTAAGGAATTTCTGTTATTCTTGAAGAGGTTAAACATTACTGAATCAGTGTAAAGACTATTTTAAATCAAGTCTAAGTGCATGTGTAGTGTGTAATCAGTGCAAGCATATTCCCCTTTCTAATTCCGGAGCTTTCTTCATCCTTTGAATCATTCCATTGGCTTCTAGAAGGATTTGGATCAGGCCCAATGCATTTATATTGCCCCAGTGGTCTGTAAGGCCATCACTGAGCCTGACAAGTCTATTGTCCCCGTTTACAGATTTTAATGTACACTTCCTAGAATTCCTGTATTTCTGTCCAAATATATTCTTATGCAATTCCTTAATTTGGCAGTAAAAATGCAAATCCAAAGGAGATGTCTGAAAGGAGCTAAAATTGAAATTGTAGCAAAAAGGCAGCAGTTATTTCCATTCTAGTTCTGTTTACACTCAACAGCCTGACTGCTGATGATAATCTCAAGTAGCTCTCAGTTCTGTCTCATTCAAGAAGGATCTTGCCTTACGAATGAATGTTATTATAGAATCATAAAATCATAGAATCATTTAGGTTGGAAAAGACCTTCAAGATCATCAAGTCCAACCGTCAACCATGCCCACTAAACCATGTCCTGAAGTGCCTTGTCTACGCGCTTTTTGAATACCTCCAGAGATGGTGACTCAACCGCTTCCCTGGGCAGCCTGTTCCAATGTCTGACAACTCTCTCAGTAAAGAAATGTTTCCTAATATCTAACCTAAATCTCCCTTGCCGCAACTTGAGGCCATTTCCTCTCGTCCTATCTCCAGCCACCTGACAGAAGAGACCAGCACCCACCTCACCACAACCTCCTTTCAGGTAATTGTAGAGAGCGATAAGGTCTCCCCTCAGCCTCCTTTTCTCCAGGCTGAACAGCCCCAGCTCCCTCAGCCGCTCCCCCTAAGACTTGTGCTCCAGGCCCCTCACCAACTTGGTTGCCCTTCTCTGGACACGCTCCAGCAACTCCATGTCTTTCCCGTAGTGAGGGGCCCAAAACTGAACACGGGACTCGAGGTGCGGCCTCACCAGTGCTGAGTACAGGGGAACAATCACCTCCCTGCTCCTGCTGGCCACACTATTTCTGACACAGGCCAGGATGCCGTTGGCCTTCTTGGCCACCTGGGCACACTGCTGGCTCATATTCAGCCGGCTGTCAGCCAACACCCCCAGGTCTTTTTCTGCCGGGCAGCTTTCCAGCCGCTCTTCCCCAAGCCTGTAGCGCTGCGTGTGGTTGTTGTGACCCAAGTGCAGGACCCGGCACTTCGTCTTGTTGAACTTCATACAATTGTCCTCAGCCCATCGATCCAGCCTGTCCAGATCCCTCTGTAGAGCCTTCCTACCCTCCAGCAGATCAACATTCCCGCCCAACTTGGTGTCATCTGCAAACTTGCTGAGGGTGCACTCGATCCCCTCATCTAGATCATTGATAAAGGTATTAAACAGAACTGGCCCCAAAACTGAGCCCTGGGGAACACCACTTGTGACCCGCTGCCAACTGGATTTCACCCCAGTTGTCTCTCTGGGCTCGTCTGTCCAGCCAGCTTTTCACCCAGAGAAGAGTGCACTTGTCCAAGCCACGAGACGCCAGCTTCTCAAGGAGTATGCCATGAGAGACAGTGTCAAAGGCCTTGCTGAAGTCAAGGTAGATAACATCCACAGCCTTCCCCTCATCCACTAGGCAGGTCACCTGGTCATAGAAGGAGATCAGGTTGGTCAACCAGGACCTGCCTTTCGTAAACCCATGCTGACTGGGCCTGATCCCCTGCTTGTCCTGCACATGCCATGTGAGCGCACTCAAGACGAACTGTTCCATAATCTTCCCTGGTACCGAGGTCAGGCTGACAGGCCCGTAGTTCCCCGGATCCTCCCTCCGACCCTTCTTGTAAATGGGAGTCACATTGGCAAGCCTCGAGCCCTCTGGGACCTCCCCTGTTGACCAGGATTGCTGATAAATGATGGAGAGTGGCTTGGCAAGGACCTCTGCCAGTTCCCTCAGTACTCTCGGATGAATCCTGTCAGGTTCCATAGATTTGTGAGTGACCAGACAGCGTATTAGGTCACTAACTATTTCCTCCTGGATTAAGGGGGGTATATTCTGCTCTTTGTCCTTGCCTTCCAGCTCAGGGGGTGGAGTACCCTGAGGATTACTGGTCTCTCTATTAAAGACTGAGGCAAAGAAGGCATTAAGTACCTCAGCCTTTTCCTCATCTTTGGTGGCAATGTTCCCTTCTGTATCCATTAAAGAATAGATATTCTCCTTGGTTCTCTTTTTATTGTTAACATGTTTGTAAAAACGTTTTTTGTTGTCTCTTACGACAGTGGCCAGATTGAGTTCTAGCTGAGCTTTTGCCTTTCTAATTTCCTCTCTGCATGACCTAACAAGATCCGTGTATTCCTCCTGAGTTGTCTGCCCTTTCTTCCAGAGATGATAAACTCTCCTTTTTTTTCTTGACTCCTAGCAAAAGCTCCCCTTTCAGCCAGGCTGGTCGTTTTCCTCGGCGGTTCGACTGGCGGCACATGGGAATAGCCTGGTCCTGAGCCATTAAGATTTCCTTCTTAAAGAATGTCCATCCCTCCTGGACCCCTTTGCCCTTCAGGACCGTCTCCCATTATGTTAGGCTTTGAGTTAAAGACTCTAGCCAGTGAAAGGGCATTATGTTTGTTTGGCTCATAAACTTTACTAAAAATTACACCTGAGAACATAGTGTACTCTCTGTTTGCTGTGAAAATAGCTCTATGAAAATAGCACAAAATGCATGAATATACCAAAAAAATCTTGCATACAACAAGCTAGGTGCACACACATAGATCTAAGTCTGCAAAACTGTACACAGGTCTTAAATCACTATTTGACTGAGACATTTAAGTTCTTAACAGACAAATGAAGCTAAAATCTATAGTTTCCAAAAGGTAACACAGCTTTCTGTGACCTTCAAAATGAATACAAAGAAGGTCCACATTGGACTGAATTTTACTTTGCTTTTAGGTAGTCAGTTTGGCTTTCTTTGACACACAGAATATAATTTTAGTCCACAATTAATAATCAGGTTAATGAATATTACACAGGCTATCTTTCTGGTGATATTTCATCAAATCTAGAATGAGAAAAATTCTGTGTAGGTAGTAACATTTCTTCCATGCTTCTTAATGTCGCGTCTCAAAAAAACTGTTCTGCAATTTAGAACCAGCATACTGGGATACTTTGAGTATGACACTTCTTTTATACTTACCTACTCTTTTTGGTGTTTCTACTGTTTGTGCTTAAAGGAAGTACAAAGATAATAAAAACTTTGTTTTGACTAATTTTTTTTAACACTTGGCTTGTGCTTTGCAACTAAATAGACTTAATTTTATTCAGTCTTGATCCTGCAGTTGCATCGGTGTATGTGTAAATATGTGTATGTGGTTGTATCACTGCAGGACTCCAAGTGAAACCATAGCAACTTTATATTAATGAAAGGGTCCAACTGTGTGAGTACTATTATGAGTGAAACTAGACCTCCAAGGAGCACCCAGAGAATGCATTGCCAAGTAGGAGCTGATTTGTTTGCTCCAGAGCACCTTAGGAGTGCCATGGAGAGATGCTTAAGAAAAGTATTAGGTAGAACTTGTGACCATTAGTGGTCATTTTAAGAATCTGCTGCTTTTTTTCTCAAATACATAAATAAAATCAATGTCCTTGCCAAGTCCACTTCAGGGAACTACTGTTTAGCTCAATTCTGTTAATTTTAAGCAAATATTATTTTATTATTTGTCTACCTAATGCCTGCTTCAGCAAGATGCTGCTGTTAGGATATCTACCATATCAACTATTTCTATTTTGTCCTGGTTTGCTGTTTCAATAGATGTTCAACTACACGTACAAAGTGTATGTGACCCTACATGCTACTCCAGTGTTAGATCAGGATTATAAAGAGTAGCAGTGGGCTATTAAAGAAGTTATTATGCAGACTAAACGGGACCAATGCAAATGGTCATTTGCTATTCTCTGTCATGGGTCCCAGCACTAAGTCATGTTAAGGTGACAGAAATCATATTCTAAGCAGTATAAGAATTACAGAGACAGTGTCACCTGTTGGCAAGCTTAGTGCAGCTGCTGCCAAACCTAAGCTGCCCCTCACAGGGATCCAACTTACAGTGGGCCCTGTTTCAGTTTACAGCAGCTCAATGTATAAGCCAAGAGTTCTGATTTCAACTAATAATGAACTTTTGTGTTGTGAGTCTGCAGTTACGTAAAGCACTCTGAGATCTAGGTGATACAAGAACATGAAGCTTAAAGAAGTCTCTGATTAAAAGCTGAATCAGGATCACTCAATCTGTGGTTGCATAGGTGCTCTTAATTTTGTCTTCAGTGTGTACATGACACCTACCAATGAGTTCACAACTATTATTTCTGCTAGTCCCATGTCAGTGCAGTTTGTGTGGCACAATGCAGCTGAGCTGTGTTAATTCATCTTATCTTTCAATTAATCTAATTCATCTGCCTCTTGCTTCTTTCTCTCTGTGTTGCCCAATGCATACTTTTAAAATGATTAGGGTGTGGTTATCTCAACCAGTTTGTGTATAATTGTCCTTACTGTTCAGCAACCATTACCTCAGGTTAAACCAATAATTTCTTTTTCTGGTGGATTTGTGAGATATAAACACTAATATTCTGACTTCGTTCTCTGAATAACATTTTTGCAGAGCCCTTGATTGACTCAATGAGGGTTCTTCTTTGGAAGAACTGCCTACAAGTATTGTGAATTTTGTACTTCAAATGACTCATTGCTCCACATCGCTAGGTATCATACAGAGTTCTATACGTGCCTTACAAAGTCAGAAGGTTCATCCTGTTTCCTGTCGCCAACATATACACAGTACACAGAAAATATCAGGTCATTATGTTTGGAGCTGTTAAAAATAATCTGGGTATGTACAAAATAAAGATTTTAAATTGCAGTTCACTCAAATAGAAAGTTTTTTTACTGGAACTATAAAGAAGGCAGGTTTATCTCTGTGCCAAATTTTGTCTGTGTCTCCAATTGTTGAGGCAATGTAACTGTTCAAAAAGGTTGCATTTAAAGAAAGAGAAGAACAAAGACTGTGTTTTAACATTTTACATTCAAATTATTATTCTTGTACTTTGAGAAAGACTTAATGTTTTAGCAGACATTAGGAACTGAAAACAGTGACTCTATAGGACATTATGTTTGGAAAATTAAATGTTCATTAAAAAGCACTGTAGCAATGAACTACTCTATGAATCACTTATTGTTTTTACAGATCTTGTTCAAAAAATGAGGATGATCTATACTTACATGTATAAGTCAGTAATTTACATGGTTATAATGTTTTACTGCAGAACTGTATTTGGCAAATCCTAAAATAATAGCATTGGCAAATTTGAAAAAGCTATAATATAAAATCAAAGTGTGTGCTGTTTAGCTTTGTTCTGGGAAGGCTTAGAGGCATGGAAGTAGAACTGAGGATGCCACTTCCATACAACTAGTGGACAGTGTGATCTACCAGCAGAAGCGAGGGCTGATATTTTTTTGCATTGATGTATATAAAGTTGACCTACCAGAAGTGCTTATTTTTATGAATCCATGCATGTGTTCTGTGACAAGTGGGAGTAAAGAGGTAAGGGTGAAAATACCTTTTTATTCCCATACAGCTTGTCATCTAAATCAAAAGTAACAAGCTCTAAAATTTGTGAGGCTCTGCATGTCACAAAAGATTTGTAGTTTATTTCCAGCCTTTGGCGATTTGTACTTTTAAGTGTTTCCAAGATGAAGTGTAACATCACTTGATTTAAGGGACATTTTCCTTTTACCTCTAGGCCAATGCTAACCTATTCCAAGGTCAAGTGGAAAGGAATTTGACAAATAAGTGGTGATTTTGGGTGGTTTGCAGTTTGAACAGCTCTCATCCCCAAAGTTTTCGGGAACTGAATTAAGAATTATTAGCTGGTCAGTTAGTGGTTAAAATGCACTGAAAAGAACATTGAATTTGCATTCCACTTGCATAAGTGACTAAAATCTGTAATAGAAGACTAAGCTCCTTAGCTGATAGGTATTTTCCTCAGTTTCCACCAACTAATCAGAAATCAGATAGAGTTGCAGTGGAAATTTCATTCCATTGCCTGCCCAGACTAATGTGTATTTAATGTTTTGGCTTCAGCTTAGAATGAGCTTTCACACTTGACTGAACAGTGTAGCACTGCCAATAATAGATAATTATTAGGGGCACCATAGCCACCCAAGGTGATTGGCAGTGTGAAATGGTGAGAACATGTTGTTGCCAAAACTGATGACTGCCAATTACAGTTGTGTGATTTAGAGACTGAAATAATCTGACTTTTTGTTGTGCTAGGAATATGTCAGGCTCTGAATATTTGACTCTATTAAGTGTAACAGACAAATTCAGTTTTATTGACATAGAAGCACACGAAGTGGAAATTCAGCTATTGTAACATCTCAAAGCAGAGCATGTTTCTCAGGAAAACTTATTAACTAGAGAGGTAAAAATATGACAAGGAGAATTCTTCAGTAGAAAACATGTTTTCCTTTTTCTCTATATACTGTGTCCAACTCTAGGGTCTCTGAGCCCTAGTGACAAACTGCTTTTAGTGCAAATACTCTCCTTGTTTGACCATTAGTATTAATAAAAATAACTGAGGTCTCAATTTGGAACGAAGTTTGTCCTGATTGCTTTTAGTTTTTTAGCCACCTCTCAAAACAAAGACATTTCCTGTTTCTGCAGCTGCATATCAAATGAATGAGCTGAGCTCTCCAGATAAGCCCCGTTAATGCAACCCGTAACCAAGAGGTCAAGAATCTATTAATGCTAATCTTCCTCGCTTCCCTGGTATAGCCAACCTGTAAGACTTAGAAACAGTAGGTTGCTTTTCTCCATCCCTTTGAATAAGCCAAAAATGACTATTCTTTTGTAAATAAAATGTATCAAAATTTGTGTAAATGTAGGAGTGTTAAAAATACGTTTTCAGGAGGAAATATTTTATCTCAAGGGAGGGTTGGAATATAAACCAGATCCACAAGAGATCAAATCACTTGCCCCTGTTCTCCATATGTCCTTGGGATACTGCATGGATATTGGCCCTCATTATTTGATAATATTTCATTAAAAATGAACATTTAACCCTTTGAAGAAAAGGGCAGAGTTCATAAGGTGTTTTTATTTGCTTTGATTTGGCTTGTATGCTGTTCCATAAATTTCTTTGCTTCACTGCTGCAGCACTGTGGCAATGTAATGCTTAAAAACAGAGCTCTGATCTTCCAACTTTCACACTGTAGATTAACTCCCCTCCATTATAAAATTTGTCATACTGATACCTTATTACCTTATTACTTTTGAGATATTTTCCCAATAAAAATGTCTGTTTGAAACGGGAAGCAGACCTTACTAACGCTGTCCTTTTTGTATTCAGTCTAAAGGTATAGGAGATTGTTAGATAAAAAAAAAGAACGTACTTCATTTTTCCTGATATGGCTGCTTGAAGCAATTGCATCCATCTATCATTACAGCTGCCCCAATGAATTACAACTCAAAACTTTATGACAGTCACCTAGAGTTCTCCTGGGATCTGTGTTAGTTTGCTTTATTTTTTTACTTTCGGTTGGTTGGTTGTTTTGTTGGGTTTTTGGCGTTTGTTTTTTTTTTTTTTATTTTAAACTTGGTCTAAAGTCCTCTGTAATATGACCATAGACTCTTTCTTGAATTAAGTGAGGAAAGAGCTCCTTCTAGCGGTGGGCGATCTGCTTCAGCAAATAAATACTCATCCTGACAAGTAGTAATGTTGTGGGTTTGGTTTTTTTTTTTTTTTTTCTTCCCAGTTCCATAGTTTTAAATATGCTATCCTGTTACCCAGTAAAATAATAAAGATTTTCTCACTTTTGCACATTTGATATAGTTTAATGAGTTTCAGAATATTTTTTAAATTCAAGTATCAGGCATTTTTTTCATCACTATTGTTTTTAAAAGGTCTTATTTAAGTAAGATGTTTTAAAATGTCTCAGTAATTGTTTCACAAATTTTTAATAGTATCAAGCTGTTTCTGAAAGAAAAGATAAGTAGGTTATAGTAAAAGGAAGCATTACTTTTTAAATTGTTTCAGTATAATTTATCTTCCAGAAAAGAAACTCCCTCTTGTATTGTCTAGTTACCTAAATTCAGCTGAAAATTTACGCACGATGCATGAAGTAATAGAGGGTATTGTAAAATGTATTATAAAGTGATAATGTTATGCTTTTTGAGAATTGTGTGATTGTAAATATTCCTGATTTAAATGACCGGAGAGAAATAATTTATCTTTGCTCAGATCACTGTGCTTCCTGTGATTCTGGTCTTGCATAAGAAATATAAGAAAGGTCACAGTAGGTCAGACCAAAGGTCCATGTATTTCACTATCCTGTCTTCAGCACTACTTGCAGTCACACAGGAAGAAACGAAGTCATAGTAAATGACAACAATTATTTTTCTAGGAAATATGTAACTTTCTGGTTTGTCTCCACAGGACTCTCCTCTAAAAGCTGTACAGATGTTGTGGGTCAATCTAATTATGGACACCTTTGCCTCACTTGCTTTGGCCACCGAACCTCCAACAGAGGCTCTATTGCTAAGAAAGCCATATGGCAGGAACAAACCTCTTATATCCCGTACCATGATGAAGAACATTCTGGGCCACGCTGTTTATCAGCTTACTCTCATATTTACACTTCTTTTTGTCGGTAAGAAAGTTTGTTAGGCTTGTTGCTTAGTTTAGAAGCAACTAGGTCTTGTAGCCTGACATGTCAAAATGCTTTAAATGTAGCCACTTAATGCACATATATTAAGTCTGTCACAGTTAAACAGCTAGCAGGTCCGAGCTGTTTAAATGGGATCAGAAACAGTAGGGGAAACAGAACAGATGCAATAGAGGGATTTAGTCACCTTTCACATGTTGTTTACGTTGGGAAGGGCCACAGTGAGCTTTTTTGCCTTCTAACAAAATGTGGGTTTCGGCTTTGGCAAAAGTTTATGTTAAAACATAGCATAGAAGGTTACATTTTAATCGGAGTATCTAGCCTGCTTCTTCTATACTGAAATTTCATTTTGAGACTTGTCTTTAGTAGTCACGTAACAATGAATTTAAAAAGACACAACAAAAATCAAGATCCGTTTTACCAATATCTGGAGAAGCTCTAACTGGGAGCAAAATGTTTGTCATAGTCAAGAAATAATGCTGATCTTAAGTAGTATAGATAAGCAAATATTAAGTGATACAAATAACACTCCGTTTTGACATTTAATATCTAGAATGGATATTAAAAGGGGAAAAATCCAATTTATTAGATTACTGGACTCTTCTTCAGGCCTTGCTAGCAATGGATGCTTTTTATAGGTTGTATTTTGGAGAGGGGAGGGAAGGAGGAGGAATGTTTCTTGCTGCAGGGAGTAGTAGGGGCTAATAATAGATTCTGTTGCTCCACAATAATAAGTGAACTTGCTCAAAGGAATTTTATTGATTGGGTATTGTGTTCTTGTCACTATGTCATCATTGTTAAATTACATGTGTTGTCTTTCAGATTTTTTTCTTTATATACAGACTTCCATATAAGCTGTAAATGTAAATTTATGCTTCTTAGGAATTTTTTGAGCTCCATTGTGAGTCTTGCTCCACCTTACCAACAACTGGCTTATTTTATTAACAAACAATTGCTTATTTGAAATGCACAAAGGACGTGATGGTCTGTTTACAGTGGAGCTATTTAAACCAAAATAATTGCCACGTTTTGAAGAGAGATGGTCTGTAATATTGTTAGGCTTGCAGTGTATTTTAAGAATGTCTAGTGAGTCTAAGGGAATGGTAATTTCAGATTCTTTGAAACGGGTGTAGAAGGACTTGGTAATTCATGTGATATGAGTCTTGGAACGAGAACTTCTGTGAACTTTATGGGGAGTTTTAATGGCTTTTTGATGAGTTCTATGGTTTAAAATACTTTATACTGAGCCCAAATGAAAAGAAAACCAGGCTTTTTCAACCTATTCTAATTACTTCTGTGTGTCTCTAGAGAACCCATGCATACTTGGAAGGACGCAGCCCAACCAATTTTCTGATAAGCCTAGGAGATACGGTCTTTTCCTTTTTAAGCTCCACGAGGCTCAGCTTTGCAGTGAGATGATGTTCTAAACTCAGTCTTTCGATACATTCCAAATGATTGAGAATTATTTATATTTTGATCAACTAATACTTCATTTTTTTGTAGTAGGTTTCTGTAGAGACTAGTACATCAAGTTCTTCTATTTTTTCTATGATGTGGCAATAAATACATTGTGTTTGAACATACAGTAATGCCTTTGACACATCAGGCACATCAGAAATCACCATCTAGTTCTGTCAAACTATAGTATAAAAAAAAAAATCTTAATCTCAGCAATTAGGCATAATAGACACTAAAGTTGATGTGCTATAATGCCTTTTGGAAGATGTTTGGAAATAAAAACTAGGTATTGGTTTAACCACTGCCATTCCACAATAGTGGCATGTTCTGGTTTGCCAATTAAGTGATGCGATGCAATAATAGAGACTTAAGAAGAGGTACTCTCACTGAGGAAAGTATTATTCATATATTTGTGTTTGTGAGTGTATGAATGAAAGCAAATTGATGTAATGTGTGTATATAGATATGTGTGTGTGCGTGTATCTATAAAAGAAAAAATGACGGTATCTGTTTGCTTTCATTAAATTTTCCTTTATTGTTTACTTATAGTAAGGGGAATGTTTTCCAATACTTATCTCTTTGGAGATGTATAATCTTTTAAAAAATCTCTGCTTTCTCACAGTCAAAGTTTTGTGGCCTCATATTGTGTTACTGATATATTTGTGATATCATAATCTACTTTCTGTCAAAAAACTATAAGCCAAATTCTTTCTTTGGACACATGCTCATTATAACCAGTGACTTGAACATGAACTGCTCAAATATCCCAAGGCAAAAAAAGCGCTCACTGTTAACTTAGCTGACGGAATTAACGACCTCAGGAGAAAACCTGAGGAAACCTTTCTTCTTCTTTCTTCAGAATTTCTGAATATAATGCTAGTGGGATAGCAGAAAAATGTTCAAGTTTTAATTTGCTTTTATTAACAAAACACTGGTTATGAAAATGAGTAGTATTGTGATAATCCTTTAGTCTTATTTCATTCATTATTTACGCTTTCATGTGAATGCCCCATCCTTACTTTTAAGACAATGCCTCTTTCAGTAACTGTATGTTATCTGTAAACTTTGCGTATAAGAAAATGGATGAAAAATCGGACATGAGCTGGCAGCCTATGCACTTGCAGCCCAGAAAGCCAATCGTATCCTGGGCTGCATAAAAAGAATTGTGGCCAGCAGGTTGAGGGAGGTGATTCTCCCCCTCTACTCCACTCTTGTGACACTGGAGTACCGCATCCAGTTCTGGTGTCCCCAGTACAAGACAGACATGGACCTGTTAGAGCAGGTCCAGAGGAAAAGCCACAAAACTGATCAGAGAGCTCGAACAGCTCTCCTGTGAGGAAAGGCTGAGACAGTTGGGGTTGTTCAGCCTGGGAAGAGAAGCCTCTGGAGAGGCCTTATTGCAGCCTTTCAATGTATAAAAAGGGCTTATAAGAGAGACAGGGAGAGACTTTTTACCAAGGCCTGTAGTGACAGGACAAAGGGCAACAGTTTTAGACTGAAAGAGGCTAGGTTTGGCCATAAGAAAGACATTTTTTTACAATGAGAGTGGTGAGACACAGAAACAGGTTGCCCAAAGAAACTGGGGATGCTCCATCACTGGAAGTGTTCAAGGTCAGGTTAGATGGGACTTTGGGCAACATGGTCTACTGAAAGATGTCCTTGGCTGTGGCAGGGGGATTGGACTAGACGATCTTTAAAGGTCCCTTCCAACCCAAACCATTCTATGATTCTATCAGAAAAGAGGTTCCTTAGGTGCAGGTATCTTTTCAAAACTTAGTTCATTTTTACAGTTACTCATTATGGGTTGTATCTTGCTTTTTTTATTGGTCAGATTTGGAAGCGATAGTAAAATTATCAAAATAAAGAGCAATGCCTGATGGTGTGCTCTCAAAGAAAACTAGCAGAATGATCAAACCCAAATCTATTTAAAACCAGGAAAGTCTGTGTTCTTTATAATGAATATCCTTGAATGCTTGTCAAGAGTTATGCCATACTGGATTAGCAAATTGGTAAAAACTGCTGAAGAGTAGTTGCTTCTAATTATTGTAGAAAATTGCAAACATACTGTCAATGGTCTCAAGTGCTCGATACGTCAGAAAGAATTGACTTAGAATAATTACCACTTGGTTAGAGAAAAAGTACTACTGAAAACTATTTGTGTAGGTATACTAAGTTATTAGATAAAAGTCATCATTTGAGAAGCTTCTTGCTCAGGAAGTTTAGATGTCTTTTGCTCACTGGTGTTATAAATTCTGCCTGTATTACAGTAAGTGCAGAAAGAAAGCTCGTAAAACTGAGCACAGGAGGCAACTAGCTAAAGCAAACAATGGAAATGTAAAATTAAGTTTGATTAATTTATTCTAGTGGAAACCTTTATTTTTTTTCTTATACCCAGGTGAGAAAATGTTTAAGATTGACAGTGGGAGGAATGCACCACTTCACTCTCCTCCTTCAGAGCATTACACCATTATCTTCAACACCTTTGTCATGATGCAGCTTTTCAATGAAATCAACGCACGGAAAATCCATGGTGAAAGAAATGTCTTTGATGGCATCTTCAGAAATCCTATTTTTTGCACTATTGTACTGGGTACATTTGCTATTCAGGTAATGATTTGGGCAAGAATTAGTAACTATTCATCAGAAATGTACCTTAAGTTTTTTTCTGTGTGTGTGTGTTTGGGTTTTTTTTAATCTAAATGTTGTAGGAAGGACACTTAATAGTAAACTACCTGGTTTCACATATTTTCTCAATCAATACAATTGTCAGTAATGGAAAATGTTATGTAGCCATACTAATACAGCATAAATTTTGATTATTATAACTAGGTTAAATCTTAAATTATTCTGAAGATGTACAATCATAACTGCCATCATGATTTGTTGATATTGTAACTGATTCTTTTAGAAGAAATTATTAAATAGTATACCAAACAATAGCAACAAAGCATTTTACATTAATTTACTACTCCATGAATAGACAAATTAGCCTTCAAATAGCTAACGCTCCTCTGTTCTTCTGAGGTTAAATGCCACTGCCAAATGCTACTTGATGTTCTTGGTAATACTACTTCTTGGTAGTAATTCTTCATGTCCACCTCATTTGTGAGTTTGCTGTCCCAGTCATATGTGAACATAGTTACAGAATTACACACTTTTCCCAAACAGTTGTAGTTTTTCTGCTGTATGAACTCTAATTCCTTCTTCTGCTCCTGTATGCATCCATTTGCTGGCATCTATCCTGTACTTGATACCGCTTGACATTACCTTTTTGAAGTCTACTGCAGCCCTCACAATTGCTTAGAGTTGAGCTATTTCTATCTTGACATTATTGCTCAATTCTGGAATGGCATCCTGGAAGCTATCAGTATTGGGACCTTTCTCATGGAAAGAGTAAGGAGGAGGATAGATCTATCTGAATCTGGGCTATAGTGGTTTGAAACAGGAAAGGGGAAACACTCAAACTGAGTATGGGAGAAAGGGCACCAGTGATTGGTAGTAGAACTTGATAGTGATGGTCTTTTAAAAGCTAGTTCAAAACCATGGGTTTGCTACCATGAACTATAATGCCTTTAGGAGAGGCATGACAAATTTACAATCATCTCTAATTTTTTTTTATTAATCATGGATAGTGTTTGAGGATGTTTTCTTAGTTCTAGGCATTACTGTACTCAGTTGTCTGGCTGAAGGAAAAATGTCATCTAGCTGCTAGCCACATTTCTGAATCAGCTGCTGATTTTACTCCCTCTTCCCTGCTTTCCTAGTAGCTGAAATACTTAAGTGCACAGTTCAAACCACTAGGTTTTCACTCTGACAGTAAATCAAAAAGGACATTGTAGCATAAGAGTACTTAGGCTGTGACTCTAACTTGCTTTTAAGTCTCTTTTTAAAATCAGATATTTTTTCTTGGGGCAACAGAAGGTTAATCTTTCTATTAATTTCCCACTTCGTTTATTACATTGTGGAAATACAGCTTTGCATAATGTTGCTTGCTGAAGCAATGTCAGAAAAGTAGTTATTATTTTGGCTGTGTGTTTTAATAGCTGGATGTGTGAGCCAAGCATTTCATGCTAAAGAGATTGTCTCCAGGAGCTTGGATTATGTAGATGGATAATGGGAGATTACAGAAGTGGTTTTATTTCATATTTAAAGGTTTCTTAGTTCCATATGTATCTACTACACTTTCTGTGAAGTACAGACTAATTGGCTTTGATATTTCATCTTTGAGTGCAATAGTTCCATTAACTGTTAGTTAGTTTAGTTTAGTCCTCCTCCTAAACCCCTCCAAAAAGAAAAAAAGCCAGCAGCAGTGGCCAAATTTTCCAAGTGAAAAATATGGAGACTATTAGAATGCATCCTCAGTAAGGATCAGAAAGTGTTTATGTGAGAGCTACAACAGCTTGCGAAATAAAAGAGTAGTTACCGCTGCTGCCCTCAGACAAGCAATGGCTTTTTAAAATTTTTTTTAATTCCTTTCTCTGCTTTCAGAATAAATAAATAATTTTCACTGTGAAGGAAGAGGGACTAAAATATGCCATACCTACTATAAAGTATTTAGAAATTTCTCAATATGGAGTTGTAATTTCTTTCTTAGAATTTTAGCATCATATTCACAATTTTTGGTTTGTCTCCTCCTTTTTCCTTACTCTCTCCAATCATTTTCCCGCTTCCTATCCACTGCCTTCCATTCTCTGTCCCCTTCCTTATTTCTGTGTATATGGACTTCACATGGAATGAGTTTGTGTTCATAGTTTGTGTTTATTCACTCACACAAGAAAGCAACCACTTTATGTATTAGTGTTATTTTGTGTCTTAGACTGGACAAATTACTTTGAATTTCCGGTTTGCAGCCTTTGACAGTTTAAATCTCTGGCTTGTGCTTTCAGGTTCCTGGTTTTGCAGCAGCACTACTGTAAAATAGCAATAATAACTGATTTTCAGTTAGCAAAACCTTCCCAGTCTAACCAGGCTTTGAAACTTGTTGAGATTCAGTGTGTGTTGGTTATCCTGCTGCAAGGTGTGTGGTTTTCCCACCCTCTTTCTCCAACAGGACTAGATTTTGGTATACTATCAGTCTATCCATGATAACACGTCTATAAGTGTACAATAAATGTTAATTAGAGGGAAAAAATCTCTCATGCAATGGACATTCCAAAATAAACTATGTCAGAGTCAACATATCCCCAGCTGAGAATATTCAGAAGCTGGGAGAACACACAGGGACAGTCCTGTTTTCTTTCTTCCTGGGCATTCATATATGATGACTGTTGTTAGCTATGAGGCTAAGGAAGCCTTAGTCTGAACTGGTATGGCTTTTTCTGATCTTTAATTCAGTGTGCATAAATTTGTGTGGTTTGATTTTTTTAGTGACTGGGATTCTGCAGCTTTTGCTGGATGGGTTCCAAAAATGTCCTTCTGGTAACTTGATTTAGTGCCACCTAAGAGTGTCAAATGACATATTTGGAATATAAGATAGTATTTTGATTTTAGGTACTCTTTAGATTCAGTCCACTAAACAATAGATTGATAATAATATGTTTGACTATTCTACTGGTAAAATATGTTGGAATCAAACCAGCAGAGCTGTAATATGTAGAAAGACAAAGTAAAATCTCAATTGAAACATGACTGAAAGTTGCTGGGTTTTTTTTGCTGGCATTCGGGGTTTTTGGGGGTGGAGTGTTTTGTTTTGTTTTTTCCCCAGAAAATATTTACCCCCTTTCTTCTCTGCTTTTCTTTGTAGATAGTAATTGTCCAGTTTGGAGGAAAACCATTTAGCTGTTCTCCCCTGCAGCTTGACCAGTGGATGTGGTGTGTATTTATTGGATTAGGAGAACTTGTATGGGGTCAGGTAAGCATTCAGGAATATGCAGATTTCTTTCTTTTGTTTTTATAAACCAATCAAAGATCTGATATTGTTCCTAATCCTACTGCATTGTTGTTTCTTTGATCTCTCACAATGTTGTATTTAGCACACACTGAAATACAGAGTGCTCTCTAAGTACTTCAAGAATAGATATAGTAGTAAGGATAATTTAGCCCACTGTTCCTTTTGATTTTTGTTAATTTTCATATCTTTTCTTTTCCTAAGCAGGGTGTGCTATCACCAAGGTCGTCTTCAGTTAGGCTTTTTCATGAAAGACGTTTGATTCATAACCTAGCCCTCTAGTCACAAAAGAAGTATAGTAAGGGCAAATGCACTGTAACCTTTCAAGCAATAGAGTACCCAAAGTATCCTGTCTATTTTCAGCCATGGCAAATTTTTGAAAGTGAAAAGAAGTTCCAGTTCTATGTCAACCCACTCATTCCCTTGCTGAAACTGCCATTCTGTCAATCCATAGTAGCCTTGTTACTGCCATAGGACTAAGTGCATTTAATATACACCAGCAGTGATCCTCCATCCACCTAATTCTGTGTGCAAAGGATGGAAGAGGGAATGAAAGAAAAAGGATTTTTTTCCTATAATAGTTGCAGAAAAGTGCAGTTTAATTCGTATGTAATTTTAAAATTCTGCTACAACCTGTGTCATCGTTAGCTAATATAAAATTATATATAGATGTAAAAACAAGTGTCAATGAGATAAGTAAGTTATGTGATTATCTGTCTGGAAATAATAATACAGATACAATCAGTATTGTTAAAATACTACAATATTCTTTTATGTACAAACATATTGCAAATATTATTTTTTTACATTTTTAATGCATTATTAATGTATTTAAGTTGATGCCACCTGACACAGTAAAAAAAATATGTGAAAAATATGAAGTTACATTTTGCCTCTCAGATGTAGAGATACATATAGATCAACTAGTTTGCCACTTTGAAGAAATAGGCAAGAAATTGCCAACTGCAATTGAATACTGGAATGGTTCTGAAGGAATTGTAATGAATAGATGCTAGCTTTCAAAACTGATTATTTGTTCTTTAATGGAAAAAAATAACTTTTTGGACAGTGGGGCCTCAGATTTTTTTGAAGAAATAAGCTCAGAGTCATGACAGCTTTTAATGCATATGTTGCTGAAGACCACCACTATTAGATTGTTCCACTGTAATTATTACCTGAGGATGGGATTTGATTTATGACCTTGCAGGAGGAAGACCTAGAATCAGTTTGGTAATTCTTGGAAAGAAAAGATTTGTTTTCAACTGTTTGGAAAATACCAACTTTGAGAGGGGAGAAGGAAAGCAAAGAAAGGGAGAAAAATCCTAGCTGTTTTATTAGATCATTCAGCTGTGAAGACTTTCCCACAGCCTTTGATCAGTGTGCTACTTGGCTTCTACATTTTGTTGTGTGTGGTTATTACATATCCATTGAAAACTAAGAATAATACCAGCATCTCTTTTCTATTTGAAGATGGACATAGTTGCCCAAGCCTTATGCGAGAGCCTAGCCATTAGATTAAAACTGGTATTGGAATACCTCAACAATTTCATCACTGAAGAGACTACAATTTTACATAAAGGAAATGGGGGGGGGGGGAATCTTTCTTTTGTGGCCAGTATTTAGTGACCAAAAAGAAAAACACAAGCTAAAAAACTGCATTATTTACATGATTTACAGGCTCTGGCAAGTCCTCTCTTCATGGAGCTCTACAGTAAGAGAGACTTCATTTCCTTTAGAAGAGGTTCTTCTCTTCCTTCTCAGCCTTTTCTCTCTTGCTATGACTAATTCTAGTTCAGCACAAAACAAATTTGTTATCCCTTTGTTTTATCAGTCTCCTGAACCTGCTGTTCTTGTGAACCACTAAAACCAATCAAGATTTCCAAGTTTGGATGTTAAAGTTGGCACTTTCAGAAGTGATTTAAGGTGTAATTTCTAGGAAGCCAATCTGAGATGCTTTGAGGGGCAGTTTTCTGAAAGGTGGCCCTCATCACTTCTGAAAACCAAGTCTTTCTAAAATATTTCATGTTACATTCCCAGAATTATTGATCACTTTTTAAAACTGTGATAATTTTCCTGGGAATAATATTTAGTTCCTTAATCTACATCCAGTCTATTGAGTCTGCTGTTACCTGAGCTGGGCAGGTATCTGCAGAGATGGAAGACAAATGAACAAACAAAAAAACATGTAAGACCCTAAGAAAAGAGCTAGAGCAGAATCTATCAGCCTGGCTGAGAGAGGTCATGAACGAGAGGTTATGTTCTATCGCACAGAATCAGTACCAAATACAGTTGTTTCTATGTGTACTGTCTTGCAAGTACTTCATCACCATCAGTTTCATCAGATACCAAAAAGTCTCAAGTAGCTTCTTTTGGTAAAGTGTTGGCATTATAGTGTTTTGAAAGCTGGGAAGCTGAAGGAATTTCAGTAAGTATTTAAATGACTAGCACTTACCTTTTCTTTTTCTATCCTGTTCTGTCTTTGCTTGTGTCACACTATTTCATTAATTTTCCAAGTTTACATCTTGTTTTTCAAAACCCAAAATGCATTTTAAAGAGGTTTGGTAGTAGTGTACAAACTGGGTTTATTTTGACGTTTCTTTATCTGTCTTTAAAAATAATATAAGTGGAGCTGTGGATCATGAAGTTCAAGGAGACCCTCAGCAAACTCAACAGTTTATTTTCATTCTGAAAATATTTGGTGCCTTTTCATGTGTCTTCACTATATTAATTCCAGTTTTCCAAAACTGTAAGATACATCCTCACCAACCTTCCTGCAACTGTCCAATTCTATCTCCATCTTTCACACATTTGGGCTTCAGAGATGTGATTGCTCACTGCTGAAACAAAGACAAACAAAAAAGAAAATTGCAGCATTTTTTTGCTAAATGGGTCTAATAGTTAACTTTGCAGGAGGTTTTTTTTTTTAAGCATTCAATATGTTCCAGGTAATCCTGTTTAAATAGCCATCTGCTCATATTTCAAGCTGACAAAAGAAATCAGAACAAAGAGAAAATGACTGCCCAAGAGGGTAACACTGAAATTTATTTAAAACAATTGTGTTATAACATTGTCTAACTATAGTATTTGTGAATTTTTTAAGATTATTAGCCATGTCCTGTATTAATTACTTCCGAGGACCACTCTGGTGGACAAACAGAATAAGAAGAGGGGCCGAGTTAATCAGAGTTTATTACTAATAAGAACACAGAGTAAGAGATAACCCTATAAGAAGTCCAACAGTGAGACAGTCAAAACCACACCTTTCAGAGACCTCATTTTTGATAAATGCTGAGAAAAGCATTTCACCTTGCTGAAACAAAGGGAATCTGAATACGTGAACCAATGTAGTGTGAGAAGATTTATAAGCATGAGGTGCAACTAATTTTAGCTAACATTAACATACATTAGATTATTATCAGTCGTTAGCAATATCCAAACTAATTGCAGAAATATCAGTCTTGATAAGTTTTCTTTAAATAATTACAATTGAATACTTACATCAACTTTTATTTTTTTGAGAAAGGATAACATTTTTCCCAGCCTTAAACTTGCTCCATAGCTGTGTTTTGCTAATGTGGTTTAATGATTCAAGTAATGCTAATTGTTTACACAGTAAACTAAGTATTTTTGGACTAAAATGGAGTTGTATAAGTGTAAAGTACTATTATGAATATGCTTATCTTAGCTTTCCTGAAAGATTATACTTCTCATGAAAATATCAGCGTTCTTTTGTAATAAGCAGATTATTATACTACTGTTATTGAATGAGGCTTATGTTTTCAGTACTTTTTTATAATTTTAGGTCATTGCAACCATCCCAACAAGTAGGCTAAAGTTTTTAAAGGAGGCAGGGAGGCTCACTGAGAAGGAGGAGGTCCCTGAAGAAGAACTCAATGAAGACGTTGAAGAAATTGATCATGCAGAGAGAGAACTTCGACGTGGACAAATTCTCTGGTTCAGAGGGCTCAACAGAATCCAAACCCAGGTATGCTAAAAGTAAATGCCCACATAGTCTAGAAAAAAAATGCTTCATCTTTGATCAAGGCAAGATAATGTTATAAGGAAAGCTACAGAGTGTTTGTGCATGTGAACGAAGGTACTTGTTAATTGCTTTACTGTTTTCAAAGGAGGAACACATGAAAAAGTAAAATAGGTGAATTGAACAAAGGTGTGTTTGTACAACAGAAGAGATAAAATGAAAAGGTTATAAAATTATAATATGCAAAAATAGGAATACTTTTTTTAAGAACTGTGAATGGACATTCTATTTCAGTGATGACAGCTCATAAAATAGTGCTGCTTAGAAAATGCTACTGTGCCAATGGCTAGCAAAATGTTATGAAGGCTTTCTAAAGCATACTGTTTTATTTTGTCAAAAATACATTGTTGCTGCCACTTCTGCAATAACAGAATAATTTAAATTGTTGAGTCTAAAGTGAAAAGTACCATTTGATTACAAAAAAAAAAAAATCTTTTCTGTTCTGGCACTACCATATATGTATTATGTTTAAAAGGAATTTATTTTCTTTCCTATTAGGTGATGAAAAATGTGGTTCTGGATTTATTTTTAGTAGTAAGGGCCTAAGCATCCATTAAATATTGAAATGTATGTATTGGCTAGTATGGATGCTTTCTTAGACATATCTATCTTTTTATTTAAAAAAAACCCAACTTTTGCTAAATACAAAAATCCATGGCATTTTTTAATGTACTAATTATTTGCACTGCATCATGGTGCTAATATAGTACAGATTAGGATATCTAGTAAAATTTGTCCTGTAGTGCTAAAAAAATTATTTGAACTATTTCGCCTTTTTCATTGCAGTGAAGTAGCATGTTTTATAGCACTCTAGTGCTCTCTACTTGATCTTTCTAAGATCAACTGTTTGTGCCAGCTTGCAGAAGAGAGCAGCTCTGAAAGAGATATGTACTCGCCATATCAGATGTGAATGTTTTACATGATGCTTACAAGAAAAAGAGGTGAATAATTAAGAAAAATATTTTCTTCTTTAAAGAATCTTTTAAAATACATTTTTATCTCTGAAGATTTTGATTTTTGTCTTTAAGATAAACAGTACTTTCTCCTTTTCCCATCTACAAATTGACACATTTTTTTCCTGGAGAAAGAGAGGCAGCCATGCATTTTAGAAAAAAATAAGGGAATGCAGTTAACTGGAACTAGGACAGTTAGGTCTCTTTAGTGCATCTGCAGAGCAAAAAATAAAGAGAGTGGAAACTGCCATGAGAGAGATTAAGGGTTTGGGTAAATTCCCAAGGTTCTCTGGTAAGTAATTAAATACGGATCTTCAGCTTTGAGGTTGTGTGTCTTGACTCTATTGAGTCAGGAGCACTCATCATTAGAGAAAATTCAAATTGTCACAATAAAAAGGTGACAAACAGGTGCCCAGGTAATGGTGATCTTTATGAAAAGATGACCTCTAAATGTGCATTCTTTTCTTCCTGATGGCTATAGGAGGAGTGTTGTCTGTTGGCATTTCTGTCAGGATGTCTTTCTGGTTGTGGTGAGTGCAAACAGCTACAAGCACAAAAAAGCAAATTACATCCTTTCAGTTCTTTTTCTAGTCTGAGAGGTAGCTTTTAGTTCTTTGTCCACTTAATTCACAGATAAATTATTATTCTTTTATACTATTTAAAACAAAATGAACTTTAATTATGTTTCTTTGCTAACATCCATCTTCTTAGTTTCCTTTCTGCTCTTAGTTGTAGAAATATCTTCAGTAGGATGTATTGTTTCTCTCCTGCCAAGAGGCCTCTGTGATTGTTTTTCTCATTTTATTTATTCAGTGACTTTGATTTTTACATCCATTTCACATCTGTGGAATGATAATGAAAAAAGGAAATGGGCCAACAGATTCAAAAAAGTTCCAACGTGTCCACTGGAGAGTGATGAACTTATATGCAGGTCAAATTAGATCCATTGCTGGATGGACCTTGAGTTGAGCACATTTGGATGCTCTGTGTGTTATGGCCCATCCAAATGAATTCATACACTTGTACTACATTTCTCAGGAAGCCAGCTAAAGAAGAGTTGATGGAAGAAGATGAGGATGTCTGTAGCATCCTTGGGGAGCTGGAGGATTTGCAAGAATCCTCTGATGTCTAATGCACTTCTGGAGATGCGGAAGAAGAAGGTAGAGCATCCCCTCACTTTATATATATAAGAGGATGACAGTAAGATTAGGAATAAACTCTAGACTCTCTCACGACTAGATTGATCATTCAAATCCTAACAAGACCAGTTTGCACCAACATGCGCTTGTGCTGTCTACTAGATTATCTTTCTTTTTGCTTATTTTCTATTCAGTCATTATTGGACGGATAGCCACAGCACTCAACAAAAGCCGTCACTCCTAAAACAGTTATAAAGAATCTATGATAGTTGGTTTTTTTTCAGATAACTGACAGATTTCCTTTGTAATGCTCCAGTAAAAACTCATCCAAACTGACAAAAACTTTGCAGTACTAAAGACATTTTTTTCTTTCTCATGCCCTCTCAAAACAGAGGGTTCAAACCTAGACACCAGCGAAAGGATTGCCATTGTTGATTCTTCATACTGAAATGTCAGGCATATTTCTATGAAGACATGCATGAATTTACTTTAAAGAAAGGTGTATGAAAAACGCACATAACTAAGTTGAAGAGACTGGCTATCTATTTCTGATTTTTTTTTTTTTTTTTTTGTCTGCTTCTGTTCATTTAGATATTTTGTTGTCTTATAAATATACTATAGGGCTTCTCTGGATGGATGGATGTTCTCCTCCTCTGAATGGAAGTGTTTCCTTACTGGATAGCAGTCTCAGATCACTGACATATGAAGTTTCACAAATGGCTCATTCTAGTTATGCAAGTTTCAGAAAGATATAAAAGTGGTCTCAAATTGCATAAAAGACAGGACTTTTCAACCTCTGCTGGTTTTCAGCAACTTTTTCCAAGTCTTTATTGCAGTTCTCACAAATTCTTCGTTCTGAAGGAAGAGACAAGACTGATCATACCATCTTGGCAGATCTAATAGCCTTTGGAAAGTTCAGCAAGTTCACCTTCAGGCAAAACTGTGTAATCTGAGTAACAACCAAAAATCATTGCATCATTTTAAATTGTATACTGAAAAGTTTCTCTAGTTACCTCGCCTTTGAGTATGGAAAAATTGTGAAGTGTGGAGATTTGAAAATTTTTCAAGCTACATGTCAGATTTTTACAACACTGGGCCTGATTCTTTCCTCCTCTGCTTCATTCTTGCTGTAATTCACTTTGCTTTATCTGCTTAAGGTGGGAAATAACTGTCTAGAAATGTTTTGAGAATAAAAGCAAAAACTGAAAAATATACAGGTGCCATGTTAACTGCTAGTGAAAAAAGATTATTACTCTTTAGATACTAAAAAAATACATAGAGGTGCTGTACTGCATTTTCTTTCCATTCCTTTCTGCATTAAAACTTTTCTCTTGAACCAATGCAAATCCTATAGCAATGAAAGTCACTCCTGGCAAGTGGTTTTGAACTTACATAAAAAGCTAGCACCTCATTTTATGGCTTTCCATATAGCTTTTAATAAAGAAAACATTGCAGTAGCTCAGTGTAAGTGGAATGGAAACTTTTATTTCATGCAGATTTTTTTTTTTTTTTCTTTTTTTCTAAATAATATCCTGGTTGGAGATTAGGTGAATGAGACCTGGGTCCTGTTAACATTAATGACAACAGAAATGCTTGCTGAAAACCTGTTCTGTGTTAAACGTCAGAAGAATGTTTGTTCTGCCAGGACTATTCTGCTAGTATAAGATCGTTTTGTTTGTTGGGGTTTTTTTGTTTGTTTTTTTTTTTTTAAACTGCTAATCACATATTTTTATTAGCTGTGTGTACATCAAAAATATGGATCTTCTAGAGTATAGAACATACAGAAAAATGAGAGCGAGGTGAAAAATTCCAACCTTACAAATAAGCTTCAAATGTAGGACAGTATTTTTTTTCTCTACCTGAAGGCCTATAATTAAAACTTGATTGCATCCTATATTTTGTTGGAAATTTTTCTAACTTTTCATGATGTATGACTTACCATTTACTTTCTCCTTTTTAGCAACTTGAATTGTTCTAAATAAATGCATTCTTTTGTAATTAAAAAAATAGGTCTTAATTTAAAATACATTATTTATTTCTATGAGCTCTTTCTTCTTTGTTGTTTTCTGGTTTTGGAAGATAAACTTTTGGGCCAAGTTCTTCTCTTCTTTCTTGGCTTCAGACAGAGCACAGCCCTGTATGTTCAGCTTTTAAGATTCTGACGGTTGTCATCCGCCGCCTATGAATTAAATCCATGAAGATCTGTAGTTACTTTCTTCAGGAGAACGAGTGAATTACACACCTGTAATTCTTGTTCTCTGGAGAAACTACTAAATACAGATCTTCCCCTATCTTTTCACTCTTCTGCTAAGGTCTTTCCTTTCAGTTTATTAGGAAGACATTTGCACATCTAGAAATGCCCTTTGGCTTAGGATTTATCATCTGTGTCTTCCACAGTGATACGCACTTCATGCTCTCAGTAAGAGTCTTTAAAATCTTTTTTGAATGGTCTCTTTTGAAGAGTGCTCTGTCACCTGTGTTCAGGTGATCATGAAAACCCAAGATCTGTATTTAATTCTACTTTTGTACAGTGAACATTTCAGGTGAGTATATAATATGCCTTCATATATAACCAATGGTTTGAGCCATATGTTTTTTTCTAGATGCCAATGTGAACCTTAGCTAACGATTCACTTGTACCCCTATTCCATTTGCTAACTCACCTCATACTGCATTTTTTTACTGTGATATTTGTATTGGACTTGTAATTCAAAATAAGTCTGCTGCAGAGAACACTGAGAGCAAAGCTGTGAAATGTTGTGATGACTGCTAAATACTGTACGTCTATTAGTGTGCACATTCAAATGGGTGGTGTAAACAGGACTCTCAAATAGTGGGTCAGTGAACAAATCAGCTGTTTCGTGTTTGTATAGTAAAAGTTCAGTGTGACAATTTTACAGCAGTAACCTTTGCTCCCTTTTACAGCTGGCTGTGATATGATTATTCCCATAAAAACATGCAGGAAAGTAAACAATGATGTCCAAAGTTAAGATTATGGGAGGGGATACAGCCATACTGTTAAAGATGAAGCCATATAGAATTTGTTTATTCCTAAGACTGATCACAGCAGAAAATGTTAGCCAATTTATTACAGTGCTTTCAACTTGGAAAATTCAGGAGGGCTTGCACCAAGATTTGTGCTGTTTTAATTGATAAATATACCACTTTACCTTCTCCTAGCTACTTTCTAGGCTGTGTATCTTCAGAAATCTGGGTTGCAAGATACAGATCTGGTAACAGTGGGTTACTTCAAATAAGTAGTTGGTTGAATTCTTCTAATTGATACTACTACTGCTGCTTTGTCATATTGTGGTTGTACTAACATAACAAAGAGGACATATTGGTGTGTAGGGATTTGTAGAATATATTTACTCCTTGATATTATCTACTGCCAATCCCTGGCTTTACATTTGTACACAGAGCCTGCTTTTTATTGGGTTATACTGGTGACAGGGAATGTCTTGAAATACTCAGCTCTTTTTTTAACTCATCTTCTGCGGTGATGAATAAAGTGCTTGGGAAGGTATGCAGGATGGATATATCAGTGTGTACCATAGACATATGAAAATAACAAGTAGAAAATTTTAATGTTATTGCTGCAATAGTCAATCCAGTTCCACATAATTTTCTGTGTGATTTTAAGTGCTCTGTATGAAGATAAAATATTAATCTTTTAAAATCTGTAGTTATGAAAGACCAATATTAATTCATTATGTTTAATTTATACAAACTTTATAGAAACAGTCAGATAAAATATTGGAACACTTTCTATTTTATCAAGCTAGTATAGTGACAACCCTGTTTTTGTAGACAAAATGGAGTCGTATTTTCAATATTGTAAAGGGTTTTTTGGTTTGCTTAGGTGTCGTCCCTGTCATCCCTCCTCCCTTCCTTCCCCCCAAATTCCAATTAAGTGACTGAATTTTCTTTCCTTTGGAAGAACACCCAGAGAGCAATTAAAAAGTAATTTTATTCTCAGTAGGAAAAAAGTGGAGATTAGTTATATCAAGTATTCCAGTTTTATTTACTTTATTTATGTATAAATAAAATAGTTTAAATTTTAAAGATTGTTATTTCAAATCTTCTAGTTGTTTAAACTGATGCAGCTCCACTGCCTCCTATGGAGCTGTTTCATTTTATCCAGGCAGAAAATTTGGATCATTTGATGTCTAAAAACATTAAAAGGAACACTTAAAAGTATTTCTTTCAATTGAAGTAAAACTGTGTACACGGTTGATTTATTGTTTTTCATTATTATTCCTGTCAGTTATGCAACTGTATCCATACTTTAAGCAACTTGTCTCATTCTTTCCTCCATTACAGATCGAAGTAGTCAATACTTTCAAGAGTGGCACTTCCTTTCAGGGGGCTCTAAGGAGACAGTCCTCCGTCACAAGCCAGACCCAGGATGTAACCAATATTTCTAGCCCTAGTCACGTATCGTTATCCAATGCTCTTTCCTCTCCTACCAGCACATCTGCTGCTGCGGCTGGGCGTGAGTGTGTATTCTTAATGCATCAGACCTACAGAGATGCCAACTTACGTAGCAGTCATTTCAGACTAAGCTACTTTGCCCTTTCCCATTTTGTCCTGTTATTAGTTTACACATACCCCGAAACACATAACATGATTACTTTGTGTACAGTAGATACTCTCCATGATTCATTGCAAGTTTTGTTAACTTACTGTTAGGACACGAATTTCTAGTAATTTTTTTATCCACTGTATGGAGATTCTGATTTTATTTGGGGCTTCTGTGTCATGTTTTCTCAATCTTATTGGATATATTTTCTACTGCTTATAAAATAAGCACTTTAAGCAATTCTACAAATATCTTATATGAAGCAATACAGCTTGTCAGAAAAAGGGTCATTCCATCTGGAAGACTGTGTCTAAAATAGGTTGCTCATGTCCAAGAAAGATGTGCTCTAATTAGCACAGGTACAGGAAGGAACAAGGAAATAGAGAATCTAGTTTATGATGCAAGGCTAAGGGATTAAGGTTTACATGAATGGTGAAAGAATAGATTTGTTATCTCTAAATTCACTGGGAGGTAAGCTTTAAGGAAGGAGGGAGCTAGACAAGTTAGAGGACAGTGTTGAAACAACAAAATAAATGTGGTAACAGATTTCTTTGTTAGAAGAAGCAGGTTTCTAAACACTGAAATCCTGACACAGCTTTCTTGTAGATGCAAACAAGCATCCAGTGAAGACGTAGTGAAGTGAATAAAAACTTTGAAGTGGATAATAAGAAAGGGCTTCTTCACTAACAGTAAAATTCCAGTTGCTCAGGAAGACTTTTACAGGTCTAACTTTGTTTTTATATTTTTATTTTTATTTATTCAGGACTGTAAGTAGCTATTTTGTTTTACAGCATAGCCAGCATTAAAAGTATATTTAAATTTATAGAACTCGGTTCACAAGCTTGTCACTTACTTTACAAAATAATGCAGTATATTCCTTATGCAAGTTTTAGTGAAAAGTTGGCCAAACAGACAAGAAGCCAGTCTTGTCTGTCTAGCCAACGGAGAGAGGGAAGGCAAACAGAGACAAGGCAGGCAAGAGAAGGAAATAAGATTCCAGAACTCCTGCAGAAAAAAGAATCTTGACCTTTCCATTCAGTTTGAGTGCAACCCCCCTCAGTATTTGACCATCAAGCATTTAGACATGCATTAGAAGTTTTGTTGGAATTAAAAAGCAAAGGAGAAACTTTGCTTTAGCTAGGAACCCAAAGAGCCATTAAGGTTCCAACTTTGGCAGTTGCTCCTTGGAGAAAATTTGTATCTTTTCCTGTCTTTTCTTGGGAAGTTTGGCCTGGTAACTTCTACTCCAACAGCACCAACCATTTCAGGGCAGAAGCACGATCAAGAGAAGCAAAGTCACTGAGCTACAGGCCACTGCTCTGCCACAGGCACTGTACCCTGCTTCTGAGAACTCAGAGCCAAAGTTCCCTCATTTCCACACTGAGCAAGGCACAAAACACCACACACAAACCAGCCTTTAATCCAGGGAACGATTTTCCATAATAGCATTTCTACATTTGAGCAGAAAATAGAGCAACTCATTCTGCTGTGGTAAATGTTTCAATAACATCCTGTAGCTAGCAGTCTGAAAGGGTAGATCCAATAAAATCAAAACAGTCAATTTATCTTCCCTATCTTCTCCATTGCAGCAAAGCAACTAAGAATTGAACAGTCTTGCATCTTGACAAAGGCCTTACTAGGTTATGGGCCGAAGTTAATTAATAGAAGAAAGCATCATCTGCTACAGTCTTTGATGTCTATTTCTATTTGGAAAAATAAAACAGGTCTACAGAGCTCATCAGTTATAGCTACATTTACTCAGTAAAATAAAAAATATATGATTGATTTGTTAAGCTACGCAGAGATAGGTATCTCCATTGCAGAGGACAGTTAGAGATTGGGCCTTTTGAAGTGGTTATTCTGGGCTGTTAGTATTTTATGACTGCAATATAATGTCTGTTGAGTATCAAACTAGTGTGTCCTTCAAATTATAACCCTTAGAGAAAGTTTTGATTTATTAATACAACGACACAAACCTAATGAATGCCAGTGAAAAAGCAAAGAAAAAACATTTGGTTTTTATTTTTAAATTGGGTATTGGTTGTTCATCTTCCAGAGCCAGGGAAACCTTTCCTAATCCAAATTCCTTAGAAATTAGGTATGTTTTAGTGAATTGGGATTTTCTGAGAAAATTTCAGTTGCAAAATGCACACCTAGGTCTACTTTTGAGCTCCTTGCTTAAAATGTATATGGTGGGACAGGACTGACTTCTTTTTTCCTAGCTCCCAGAATGAATTAAAACATAAATCACTATCTTCTTCGTATGGGGTGGAAGGGAATAATGGGATAATTGTACCTCTGATTTTGAAGCCTTTCTCTCTCTTCAGGAATCCTTAAAATATTGCATATGTAGATATATTATGGGGAGTATCAAGGGAAAACCTTAAGGGTATAGCAAAGACAAAAGGGTCTAATACTTGAAAAGGCCCAATATGAGACACTGTCAGGCAGGTTTATTTTCAGAGAAATGGTGCTCAACATGTTGCAACAATCAGGATATTTCAGGTGTATTTTGGGTGCCCAAAATGCAGAGGTTCTGATATCAATACTTAATGAAAAATACAAGAATCACATGATGCTCTTGATCAATAAGAACATGTAAGTAATTTAACAGAGTATTTATGCAGTTCTTTACTAATTGTATAGCTTTTTAATACATAGTTCATTGTTACACCTCACCAATCTGTGAGATTTATTCTGCAGATTTGTAATAACATTTTGGAATTTTTAAAAAGTGGGGTTTTGTTCTAGTATTTTGGGGCAGATTAATGTTTGATTCAAAGGTTAGTGAATGCTTAAAAAGAAATCTGCCTGCCAAATGCAGCCACATCTGCAGTAGTTTGTGAAACAGATTAGCAAGTTATTACTTGAAATTTTCAGCTATTCATAAATACAGCACATTCAAATCTTTCACAGGATTGTGGAATACCTCAATTAAAAGCAATTTATACAAAGGAGTATTTGCTACAGTACTAAAGTTTTCCTAGTTATACTGATACTTTTTAGCTGTCATGGTGTTTTTGCCAGTAACAAATAACAAATTTCTGGATGTCAGCATTAATTGGTAACAATGAGGTCCATATTTTGAGTCTCTTATCTTTTGAAAAATGTTGCAGCTTTAAATAAACATAGTGAAAATTTCTGCAAATTGAAACCTGTCATTTTATATACTCTGATAAAAGTAGAAAAATCTATTTAAATGCAACCTAAATATGAACATGTATTTAATATGCACACGTTTAAGCTACAGCAAATGAAAACATGGGAAAAATAAGGCTCTGTATGCAGTACGGTCTTGGCCAAGTTCTCAGGTTTTGTCATGTCGTGCATGGACACACATATGCACACACAATCTTCTATCATTGGAAAGCTGTTACACTACAGGGTTAAAAGTGGTTTTAGATACCGGGCTATCCCATACCAGCTTTGGTGGATATATATTTAAATGCATTTGTTTCTACGTTTTATTTTGGGAAAACAAAATAAGATCCAGTGGGGCAATGGAGCATCTTTTTTACTTTTGAAGCTCAGAATTAGTAACACAAAATGTTAGCTTATGCTTAAAATTAAGTATATGCTTAAAGCCTTTGCTACTACATTGCTTAATTGCATAGAGGATGAGTAGATCTAACTGTACACAAAGTAAACAAGTTATTCTTTATCCTAATCTGTTTATATCTGGTTCTCAGATGTTGTTTATATTATCAGTAGGTAATGCCTTCAAAAGAACATGATTTCAATTTTCCAAGACACACATTTAATATTCCTTTGTACTTGCTCTTCCTCCTTCCTCTCATTCTCATATATAGTTAATACTATTCCTAAGTGGAAGCAGCCAGAAACTGTAGGTCCCTTACAAAACCCCCTCCTTTCTTTCATAAAAGGTTATAATTTAAAATATCGTTAGGTGTAGGAAACACTGGGGTAACAACAAACAAACAAAACCAAACCCCACCAGAAGGCAACTTTGTAGATCATGAATCTGCTGTAGTTTCTGTATTTGCAAGTTCCTTTTTCTTTGTTCTGTTGAGGTCTGTCATTTTTGTCTGAGATTTTTAGAAATGAATATTTTCTGGAATCACTTAGAACTTTTTGTTGTATTAACTCTAGCAACAGTGGCCTCAAACAAGCCACTTGTAAGGATGACACAGGAAAAAATATACAGTGGTGAATCCAAATTTTATAGCAGCCAATTAAAATCTTACCAAACAATGACAGAATATTCTCGGAAGTATTTGTCTAACATACAGATCTCTGAAGGTTTTTGTTTGGGTTCTTTTTTTGTTTGTTTGGTTGGTTGGTTGTTTTTTAAAAAGTGTTTTCAAGCAAAAGAAGAGCATAGCACCCTTAAGGCTGTATTTTTGTTCTGGTTCACTTTTTGGACGGGGCTACAATCTTCAAAAGTGGGGCTAATTTACATGGAAATACAACTTTTTTCATTCTCCCTTTAATTAAAAATTAGTTGAAATTTATCAGACTTGCCAAGAAACTGTCATTTATAGGTAGAAGCTTTACACATGTAACATTTGCCTTGGGGTGGCACAAGGGCATAAACATCTGCAAATCGTGTCAAAATAACATAAGGCATTCAGCAAGTTTAATTCTAGTGCATATTACAGTCCATTTACTAATAGGTAATTTTAAAGAGAGAGCTTAATTTGGGTATTTGTAATGTTGTGTATGAAAATCAGATTCTTTTGTATCAAGAAAAATTATTTACTGTTATAGCAGCTTTTGCTTTTCCATATTTCTTATATACTTAGTTTCCTATAAATGTAATCATCATTCAGCTGGACACACTTTAAAACTAAAACTTAAGATTAAATCTTAAGTTTGGATCAAATTTTCTCATGAAGAAAAATGGGAACAAATTTCTTAAGGAAAAAAGATATAAAAATCTTCTATTTTAATAAATGTTAAGGCAAAGATTACTGCCCAATGTTGATCTATGTTCAGATCACAGACCAAGTCAAGTGGGCATACCATCCTTAGTGAAAATGTCGGTTGCTTTCTGTGGCAGCATGGTATATAACTATCACATGAGGAAATGGAATGAGCAAAACTTAAAGTCCACATCCATTTAAAATTATGTTTATGAAAGTTGCACCATTTGGGAACATCATTAAACTAGAGACAGAGATACCATATGCAAGCTTAGAAGTTCCCACTGGTTATAACCAAGATATCACAATCCTGCTGGGATATGCAAGATCAAAATCAACTTCTATATCTTCCCTGTAGGGAAACTAACTAGGTATATAGTCTAAATATAAAACCAAGTCCTCAACTGGAGATATGGCATGGCAAGAAGGTTTAGACTCCTAATGCAGAAATATGCTCTTTCAAACGGTTGTATAATATATTTAAACTTTGCCAAATCTGATACAAAAATGTCAGACTCCATAATTTTGCAACAATCCTATAAAGAAGGAGATATGCTATGGAAAGTGGAAGCCCTACATATGGTTCTGATCTCATACTCTAAAATTCAGTGGAATAATAGCCATGCGAACCTTTTATGAAATGAGAATCAGGCCTAAGGATTTCATGGAACATGTAGGTATTCTATTTTCCTCTTGCTGCGTGTGGTTTGACTTCTTCAGCAGCACTTACTGGATTTACTGCATATTTATGTAGAAAGAGAGTAGCACAGATAATGTTATGCATCTGTTTCACTCATTAAAGCAGAAATCTAGAAATTATAGTTTTTCTAAAATTTATTGGTTTTTTTCATTTTATCTTTGAATTTGCCCAACTCCTGCATCATACAATCCAGAACATACCAGCCGCAGTATTTACAGGTGACTCCAATACATGCAATATCTTTTCCTGTGGATACCCAATCTGATTTTACTCACCTAAAACTGGGAGGATTCAAAAATAAACAAACCCAAATATACTGAAGATATGCCTTCTATTTCAAAGCTTTACATATACAATAGTACTTGACCCAACTCATTTACCTTTGTATAGCTATAGTCTTGATATAGAATAGTATCAGTTACACGTAAGAGTTGGCATCTCTTTGCAAAATTGACCTCTTGTTTACAATTTTATACTAATCACCTTACTGATCTTTCAGTATTGAATTTATTTGCTTTTGCAGTGCCCTACTCTCTACTGTCTGAATATTAAATGTGTTTGTTTTCCCAGAGGGCTAGAGAACATTGGACAAAAGGGTTCAGCAGGAGAGAGTGAAATAAAAAGAGGTTGTGAGTCTTTAACCTTGAGCCTGAAATGAATGTGAACCAAACTCAAGATACTTGGCTTATATGAAGCCAGGTAAACATTCGAGTATAAGCCCACACACTACCAACCATAATACATCTCTTGATGCTTAACAGGCCTTGTGTATTTTGCCTAGATTGTTTTACTTAGGAGTGAGATTCTGAACTTCATCTTTTTCTTCTGATGGGAAAAATTTGTAGTATCTAAAATTCTATTTCTTTTATTTTTCTTGCCTTATGCAGTATAATAAACCTAACTTCAAGGTGGGATGAAACTGAAGAGTTTTTTCTATTACAGCTACAGAGAAGAAAGAAGTGGAAACTTATAGCAATGTCAAAAATGTCCTGAAGTGTTGTCCCCACAGTCTTTTGTTAAAAGCAGTTCATTTTTTTCTGTTGTCTCCATTACTGTGAGAAAAGGGAGCTGTATCAAACTGTTTGTCTTCCCTTGGCATTGTCAGTGTCATAAAGAAGTATCATTACATGAACTTTACATAGTTCATAATAAAGCAACACTTTCTAGGTTCTATCCATCATGGGTATGTCCCTGCTTTTACATGCTGTACAACCATAACAACATTATATGAAGTTCATCTGCTTTATTTTATCTTCAAAAAAGTAATGTGGGCTTTGTTTCAGCAGAGCCCCTAAATATTTTTACACCAGATATTACTTCAAATCTTGAACTTAAGCATGTATTAAAAGAATTTGTTGCTGTTGGGCCATGTAACTCTGAGTAAATAGTATTTTTTCAGTTCTTAGCTTAAATATGGTAGTATTATTATATAGAAATTAAAACGCCACCTTTGTAGCCAACAAACCCTCTACCCTTGTTTCCACCAACATAACGAAAGAAGCAAGTTTTGTTCCTGTCAGCAATAATTTGATACATTGGGGGATAGACTATGAGCAAGATTTTGAATTGTAATGCAGAAATTCTGTCACTGAATGAGGTGTGACACTAAAAAAAAAAAAAAAGTTTTCTTCTAGATGCCAAGCTAAATATGTAAAATTTAAAGTTGGGGAGGGAGTCTCTCCTTAAGTGAAAAATTAATGTAAAACATATCTACATCTCTGAAACTGTAGAGAAATTTTAAGAAGATATTTTTCTACAGCTACTTAGCAAAGAAAACTTATTAGAAATCTAACTTTATCTATTCTCAGCTTTAGGGATTTGCCCAAGTTTGGCCCTTAAATTACCATTGAAGTCAGAAGATTAACTACTTTAGGTATCGGCAGATCCAAACTAGTTCTAAGCTAATAGTTCCAGTAAAAATCACTATGAACGAGTAGAAGCTATTCTAGTAACATCTAAATGTTCCTGCAAGACTTGAACAGTCCATGCCAAAACTTTGCCACAGATCTTCGCACAAAGTGATATAACTGCTGGCTGATTGTAAATTCTGCAATTATATCTTCAGATTGTTGTGTAAACACATTTAAGCAAAAGATGTTAGTGTAGTGTTTTCTTACAATGGATCATTAGTTCAAGCAGTCACTGCAGAGTACCAAATTCAGGTCATGGCAGGCAGGTTTTTCGTAACTGGCTTTCAAATACAACCTAAATCTATATCTTTCCCTCAGCTGTGTAAGATGTTAGTCTGCTAGCTAGACTAAAAGCTTGGTATTAAATGCAAATTAGATGCCAAATTTTGGTATTAAATACAATATAGATGCTTTCCCTAGTACGGAAATTGGAGTCTCATAAATTGAAGTCGGTTCCTCCCTTGCTAACCCATAGAGGCTTAAACACAGTTTGTGCAACTTGAAGAGAAGCTTTATTTTCGTTGGATTCTGCTGGATCTGTTCAAGCATAATAGCAAATTGCAAACCTTTTTATTTAATTAAAAATTTACTTTATTAAAAAGAATCCAGCTGGCAAATAGAACCTAAATCTATGCAATAAGTGGCTGCATTCAGGAAAATGAAATTCTTTTGTTTATTGATAAGATATACCGAACAGCTGCAACTGAATGAGATGACTGTTATTTTTATTTAGATAGCAGAAATAATAGGTAGCTTTGCAGAAAATGTCACCATATCAGCCCATACTATAAAGTAAGCATGTTACAAAAAGTTTCCTGATTTAAAATAGGACAATATAGTAACATGTTTTTAAGATTGCCTTGACAAAACATACGATTTTTTTCATTGTTTAGACTGAATACTTTGCACTTTACAATACAAGACAGAAAGGCATAGTTAATGAGGGAATTAGTGTGTCACCTCTTCTCCATGAGTTCTAATCCTATCTTAAGTAATGCGAATGAATCTCTTATCCCGATCTGTTACTATACAGAACCATCACATAGCACAGCACAACTCAAAGAGATTCAGCTTTCCTAAAACCCTGGTTTATAATTCCAGGTGCTCTGTCAAAGAGGTGTTAGGTACACTATATGATTTTAGCATGTAAAATTTATTCTTATCTTCCTCTTGCCTTGCACCTCTGCCAACCTCCTAAAATCTTCTAGTATCCCAAGATCTGGACAAGCTGTTCTGTACCACTCCAATCCTCTATTTTGAGCATAAGCAGTCACATGAACTACTTTTTGTACTGTGCCCTGCTGTTACCAAATGTATGTATAAGAGAAGGGAGAGTATTTGGACTGACCAAAGGCCATGTATCTGAAGATGGCGTGACTTAACTTCTGCTATTAGGATTTTTGAAAGATGATGAATATCCAAATTTAGAGAACATAAACAAGAACAAAGGTCAAAGAGATCAAAATACAAGTCAGCCTCTTTCTCGAATGTGCTGAAATTCTGTACAACTTGGACAACTCCAACCACAGGATCAGCTAGATCCCATAGCTGTAACACTGTGACCCCATGCCATTACTAAAATTCAGTTTGCCACTTGAAAGAGGAATTAGAGCTTTACAAATTAGCGGTATATTAGGCCAACCAATAATGTGCAGCCTATTTACATGTAAAAAGATACACATGCCAACCACCAAACCATTTCAAATGTGTGTGAAGAAGCTTTCACAATGCCTGCTTGCACCTTTTCTGCCTCTGCCTGTGTTTTGGTCTCCTCTCTAAGAAATGCTAAAAATTCGCTCATGGACTACATGGAAGTAGAAGGATAGAACTCATACTTAGTCATAAAACATTTGCCAACAGATCACATTTTGCCATTCTGTTTTTTCCTCTCTGCCCCCCTACCCCCTTCCAAAAAGTTATGTTTTTTTCAGCAGTAAACCAGCACAAACCTTCACTTCTTTTCAGAACTGGTAGGTCCCTGGGACATAGACAGCATCCCTCCCTTTGCCCACCCACAGAGGACTTAGTGTCCCCACTCTGCTATGCTCCTCATTCTGTTCCTCTCATTTCCTATTGGGAAAGCAATTTGCACTGTCCCTGACAGTCTGATGGGCTAAGTCTTGTAGTTTATTTTCACCTGTGTTCTTATTGTCAGGTGGTTAATGGCATTAGATTGACCCTGGCATAAGTCAGCTGACCTAGTTTAAAGACTGCATATATGGCATAAATTGTGTCGCTTTCAGCATTTAACTTTACAGTTTTACAACTGAGACACAGAAAATGAAAAAGCTTGCTGTTTAACAATGTAATTCAATTCAACCCAACAATCAATACATTATTTTATTACATGTTTTATATATATTAAAAAGTTAAATGGCTAGAACAGTGGGTCTATACTCGAGTGTTTACCTCACATATGCATGAAGGAAAAATAAAAGTTGGTTCAACAATACTATGTTCACATTATCCAGGCTTCCAAGTGTAGTTGTTGTGTGCAAGTTATCTCTGTTCATGTGGTAACTGTGAATTTTTATTTTTTTTTCCCCTGTGGTAGCATGATTATGCTTAGTACTTTGTCTGCTTGGCTTTTTGTGCTCTTGGCTGCATTCATTTAGATTTTGCTTTAAAACATTGATATTACTTATAGTTTTTACACTTGGCTCCTGTGTGTGTCTCATATGTACCCATCCAACCGTGTCTGTGTTTTGTGCTTTTCTGTTTGTGAAGTGTGATGTGTTATGTGTAATGGTTTTTTAACAATACAAAAGAGACTTTTTTAATTAAAAAAGCCTTCCTACTTACTCACTGCAAAACTATCAACATGCATGGTTTTACATTTGCATTACAATTAACATGGCTTGTCTTTTACTAGGGATGTACCACACGAGTGGACGTTCGCTTTCTTTAACCAGTACTTCCCATCAGTTCTTTGATGGCTTTAAACTTGATTTATTTTAATATTGCAGTTGATACAGATATTCAAAATGCACATAACTGAGCCACTCGTTTATGCATATAACATCCAGAGACTATGGACTTCAGCTGCCTGCACTGCCCTAACCATATGCTACATTTTTCACAAAGTATTCTCTAACACCGTGTTGCCTTTTGAAGGTGCTACCTCTGACACTTCTTTCCTTTTCTCCCCCCAGATCCGCGTCGTGAAGGCATTCCGTAGCTCTCTCTATGAAGGTTTAGAAAAACCAGAATCTAGAACCTCTATTCACAACTTTATGACTCATCCTGAATTTAGGATAGAAGATTCCCAGCCCCACATCCCACTCATTGATGACACAGACCTAGAAGAAGACCCTGCTCTCAAGAAAAACTCGAGTCCACCGTCTTCGCTGAACAAGAACAACAGTGCTATCGACAGTGGAATAAATCTTACAACTGATACAAGTAAATCAGCTACCTCTTCTAGTCCAGGAAGCCCAATACATAGCCTGGAGACATCACTTTAGCTGAAAAGGTCACTGCAAAAAAAGTTAAAATAAAATAAAATAAAAAAACCCACAGCAACCGAAATATATAAATATATATATTAAAAACATTGCTGGCTGAAAAGCTGTTTGAACTCTTATTCACTCTGAGACAAGTGAATGAATTGTTGATCACAATGGTTTTGGGGAAAGAATGAATGGCTGATTTACATACCCCCCCTTGTTCCCTTTCAGAAAAACAACAAAAAAAATCCTCCTGCATGAATGTACTGTACACTTCTGGCCCTTCTTTCTCTCTTTTTGTTTCTTTTTATTTCCTTTTTTTTTTTTTCCTCCTTAAGCAGGAACTGCAGAGGACTTCTTTCTGAGGCTATTTATCCAATTCACTGGTCTGTGAGTTTTTTGAAATGCTTGTGTGGCATGGACTCAATTGTATAGATTAATTTAAATAACTTTTTTGAAGTTGCGAAGCTTAACTTGCACAGTAGATTTGCACCAGTTGGACAGAGGAACTTAAACATTTATGACACTATATATAGAGATATATACATATAAGTATATACATAATTAATTATATATATGTATATATCTATCTATATATATATAGTTATATATATATAAAGTTTCTTTGTTGGCATGTTGCCTTGTTTCTGCTCAAATTGCTCTGACTATTTTAACTTATTTATGTCCTAAAAAAGAATGTAATTTGTTTACAAACCTGTAGATAATATCCTTAACTATTTGTAGGGTTAAGAAAGCACTTCCTGCCGAAGTAGTATAAAAATGGCTCAGCTCAGCTCAGCTCATTGAAAACGTCTGTAATACTGCACCCTGGATATTTTATTACAACCGTGTTCTGATTTCTGCCTGATTTTTTTTTTTTTTTTTTTGTTAAATAATGTAGATACTGCTAGTAAATAACAAAAGAAGCCAAAATATAACACATTGGATGTAGCATTGTGATCCTATATACAGGGAGGTAAACCAGGCTTCCTTTGTTGCAAATAAAAATCAAAATGATCAGGTTCTCTCTTTTTTTGTTCTCCCTCTGATAATCTGCTTGAATTTGTTTTGGTGCAACATACAATAATGGAGGCTATTTCAGTCTTTAAACATATGGCAATGGCTTCCAAAAATATTTTTAAAGAGATACTGTATGAAACTGAGTTGAGTTATAAATATAATTTAAAATAAGTTATATTTGGTTTGTCTATATGGAGATAAAACTAATGTTAAAATATTGTGATATATTGTGTTAATCCTTTTCAGTTAGTAATTTAAGCATTTATTTCCTTATTACTTGCAAAGTACGGGCTGTTGGCATTTTGGATTAAAATCACTGTAGGTTGTTGCTTTGATTTTTTTTAAAAGAAAAATATAGTTTCTGCACTATTAGGTCTGAATGAAACTTTATTAATTGTATATTGAAATGTGCTTTGTGTGATTTTTTGGTTTGTTTTTTTTTTTTTTTAACCAAGCTTGTCTTCCTGTAGTCATAAGGTATACTGTAACACAGTAATACGTTATTTTACCTAGAGCTTTCTACAAAGAAAGCTATTCTGAAAACCTGCAGTATGGAAGGTGAAAAATATTTTTCAAGATGGTAACAGCCCTGATAACTTAAAATTTATGAGCTTATATAATTGCTATGTCAACCACTTGAATGCTAAGCACTTTGTGGATCACAGATTTTTCATAAATAATTTTTGTATTTAATATAAAGTTTGCTTGGAGACTTTTCAGCATATGATCTTTTCCATAATTGTACAGTGCAAAAGACATTTTGAATTACACAATTGATTATGCCAGATGTGTTGAAAAACACTCTCAAACTAGCTTGATAAATTGATCTGTTAGGGTATTACTGGTTGTCTTAAAGTTGGCTCATAAAGTGGTGCATCTCTGCAGTCACAAGAACTAAACCAAGCCAGAACTCTCCAAAACAAGATTAGACTCATGGCCAAACTGCAGACTGAACTGACTAAAATGTTTTCAGGGTGCATCAAGACTATTCAGCCAGGTAAAGCTCTAATCAGCTTGAATTGCCAGCTTCCGGACTTTTGTGTAGAAGCTTGAATGTTTTTGGCTCAAACTCTTAGTTTGCTATCTGATCCAAACTTTTCACTGAACAACAGAACAGGTCTTTGAAGGCATATACAACTCTCTTTTCAACAGATAGTGTGACCCATTTCTTAACAGTAAAAAGCTAGCATGAAAACATAATTATTTTAGCTAAGTCCTAGCAACGAAGTGATTGAAACTCAGTCAGGATTGTTCTTCGCTTTGTAAATACGGTGATCAACCTTTGTATAACATGTATTGGGTTTCTATGGCCTATTTGGGATATCATATTCAGAAGAAAAAAAAGTGTTATCTATTTACAGGGAAGCCTCTAGCTTTGGACTTGAACATCTACAGAAGCTGTTAATACTGGAACAATTTATTTTCAGCATCTTAACACTGACTGTTTGCCTTTTTATTTTCAAACACTCTTCATATTTTTTCTTGGTTTCATTTTTTTAAAATTTTCCTGTAGGAGTACCCCTCCCTAAGGTACCATTTGCAGACTTGAAAACTGTTAAGAAAATGAACACTGCATTCTGTGTGTATATAGTAAAACATATATAAACTGAGATGCATAGAAAACTTGGGCTTTTGTGAGCAGAGACTGTGCTTTATGTATATGATAAATGATAGACTTTTTTTTTTTTAAAGCAGAATAGCTATGACCTTTCAACTACAAGTCGTGCATCACAATTCCTTTCTTTTATTGCTTGACCTCTCTGTGATGGGAACAATGGATCAAAACCCAAAATGATCAGTTTGTTAAAATTCCCTGCAATATATAAATGCTCGCTCTCTACGTACTGTACTTAGCAGCATGAGATTTGTGGACAACAATACAGTGGTACATTGGCAATCCATCCCACTAGGGGTTATTAATATATGTTCATTCATCTGTTTTTATGAATTTTTTTATCTAGACAATAATTGTAAATAAAGAACTTACTCTGTCTGTTCATTTAATACTATGCAAAAGGTTATGCTTTCTATTGTTATTCTTATTCCTACAGTGTGATGCTGGAATGTTTGTGGTTTCAAAAAAAAAAAAAAAAAAAGACAAAAGTAAGTAAAATATGTGATGTAAATTATTTTATAGTTTGAAACAAAATGATAAAGTTTTACTCTTGCTGCTTTCTGTCTAATAGATCTCTCTTGGCAGGAGCACAAGTGGAAAATTTAAAGAAATAAATTCACAAAGCAGCATGAACAATAATGGTCTGAACGTAACAGCTTTCTTTATTTTCACCTGAAGTCATTAGATCTAGCTTTGGATTCCCACTGGGATATTTAATGTAAAGGTGTATGTAAATCTTCTGGATTGGCAGTAAGAAGCCTGCTTATACCAGTTAGTGGTTACACTTTCATTACACCCAGGTGACGAGTCAGCTCAGAGTGCTTTTAATTCGTGTCTGACTATGGGTCAGTGTAATGCCTAAAAAAATGACTCGGTCCATGCTGTGGTGGTGCACGGTGGTGGGAATGGCTGATGTGAATGCTGCAGTGAAGTCGGCTGAAATTATTAAGTACAGTATAAGTAAAATGGATGAAGCCCCTGTGAGTTTAATCTTGGTCCTAAGACCAACAGACATCGTAGTCTGTTTTCCTATGACTTTGGCCCATATGACATATCCCTCCATTTATATATATTTTTTTAATTTCTTTACCCCTCTGTCACGATCAGAAAAATTATCTTTGAAACTTTCTAGAGCTGGGGAGTTCAGTCCAGAACTCGTGTCCTGCCACTTAAGACCTTAAAAACTGTGCATATGAAATGCCAGGGAAAAATGAGGGAATTCTCATTCTGGTGCTCAGACCCTCAGCCCAGAAGCTCCTTTTCTTTTCAGCTTAGACTAATGCAGTTGTGCCATAAACTGCAATACAGCCTGTGATCATACAGTATTATTGCGCTAGCAACAGCAAGGTTTAGAAGTTAGCCAAACAGACATACTGGGTTGTACTTCTCACACAAGGTGTGAGGTGAGCAACTGTCATATAATCTCATTTTTAAAGGTAAAATGCTTCAAACTACAGATTTTCCTGTCTTCTCACCTAGATTTCAAGCTTTTACCCACAAATTCTCTGTGACAAGAAATATTTGATAGCAGCCAAAACTACAATGAAATAGTACTATACTGGGAGAAAAGTTACCAATAAATATATTCAACATAGTAAATTCAACAAAAACCCTACAGAAAGCAGTTGTTAGCGGATTTCTTGGATTAATTGAGCTTTACAACTACTTTGGAATTAAACTGCTTTCTGCTTTGATTTTGTGAGCTCAGTCTAGGTAACAATCTGAAAATATTTTTCTTTTAATTCTCTGTCACTCATTTACCTCCTTCCTACACACATAACTTTATTTACAGCCTTAGTCCAAGTGCTTCTGGCAGGACTCTTCATCTCTGCAAAAAAGTATGCATGTGTTGAGGTGTTAGTAAGAAAGAGAACTGGGCTTGTTCAGTGCATTTTAAGCACTGTGTATATGTTAAAATTTGTCAGCTTCAGTGACCTATTTTATGAGTTGCACCTTTCAAGGGCGTTTGTGAAATACTTCCTTAGCACTGCATGGATGTCAGTTGTACCTGTAAATTTAGAAGAATAACAGGGATGAAGTTCCCTGCTACACTAACTTCCTATTCTTTGCATCAAATTGAAGATTCAGAAAGGCATATAGTATTTGAAGTTATTAGTCCATCACAGCAAACTAAGACTGATATCCTGATTCAAAATAAGAATGCCAGGCTTTATTCTTGCTATTCTTCTTTTATCCATACTAAATATACTGCTGAGAAGACAACGGAGGGTAGTCATGCATGCCTAGATAGAAAAATCAAATGCTGATCACGTATGCTGATGTTGCACTAAATGCCACTGTATGTATTTGTCATGAGATGCTGTACTGATACAGAATGGGGGAAATGGTTCATAAATAGCAGATGAAGGAGAGGAAAAAAGAGAAGAGCAGGGAGAAAGAGGAAGAAAATGCAGGTGCATATATAGTTCACTTATACTGAAATGAAATAAAATCCTAATTGCTTATTATTGGCTTGATCTAGGCATTGAGTTCTAATACAAGAGGTACTCAAATACTATTCTCTGTCTACCAGCCTTTTCCAACTAAAGTCCAAATTCATGAATAAGCTGAGGTTTCCAAAGTGAGGTCAAGACCTCTTAGCTGGAAAACACTGATTTACAAAACTCTTGCTCAGGTGTTACCCCAAACCTGACATCTGTCTGACCAGAAGGTTGACCAGAAGTAGATGATCTCCAGCATCCCCTTCCAACTTAATTTTTTCTATTCTATGATATGAAAATAAATGACACGATTTGTGGTATTGGTTTACTTCAGTGTACTAGTGAACTACTCACACAGGCTGTGAGAGGACCAGGGTTCGACACTTCAAACTTCCTGTTGGTATTACAGTATTATTATAGTTGCTTTTGAAGACCCACCAAAAGGTAAGTAATAGGCAGTTCCTACTGATGTTTGTATTCCTGCAGCAGTGTGAGACATTGTCATAATAAAACATAATAAAAAGTACGTGATAAAATTTGTTCATGGACCAGATCAGGACTAGGGTCCACATATAAATTGCCCTGGATTATAAACTACAAATTGATATTTCTAATTTTATCAGTACATGCTCAGTTTTGTTCACCAACACGTTGATATAAGAGGTACTGAATAAGACAGAGAAGTGTCTGATTTTGAATTTCTTTTTACAAACAGGTATTAACGGGCATGATCTAACTTGGTGGAAACTGAAGAGAAGTTACTAAATAACTTATTAAATAAGGCAGACTGTTGAAAAATATAAATCAAAGGAAATATTTACAACAAAGTTTTCTCCCACATGTTCAAATAAACTTTGATTATCTGTGTATCTGGGAGACCATGTTTGCCTGGTACCAAATGAAGTGTTAAACTCCAAGTAAGGGAATGTACTTCACTTTTTGTCTGTGATGAATTTGTTAACTTTCCAAGCAAATTATAAAGCACTTCCCTCTACCCCTTGTGTGTGTGCATTTCAGAATCATTAGGAGTTGAGCTGGTATAAGCAGTGTTGGTGCATAGCCAATGAAATGACTTCAGTTTTTACAAGATAGTCTACGATTATGAAAATCAGAAAAACAAGTTATCTAGCTTTCTTGAAAAAACATTGTAGAACATTTATGTCATCTGTTTAAGATGACCCTATATGTATTTGTAAAGCCTCCTAGTGCTTTCGTCAGCAGGTTATTTCAAATTATTTCAGATTCAAGTTTTGTGAGAGACATTTTAAACGATTTTCTAAAAAGATTAAAGAAAATAAGATCAACATTATTAGATGACAAATCACATGAATAAGTTACCAATACTTTCTCATCAAAGCATGTCAACTAGGAAAGCTTTCTTATGCTTACTTTGCATATATATATATAAAACTAATTATAATTGTTAATTTGACCCATGTTTGGAATTCTTTTATAAAAGACAAAGATTACAGGAGTTATAGAACATGGCTACCTGTCATTGTGTACATAAATAGTGTTTTACATTTGGGAATTAACTGAATCAAATAGAATGCTTTCTGTTACAAATGAACATGCCAAATGCATAACACTATTATGTAGCTACCTGTGATAAACTTGCTATTCCACTAAAAGGCATCGTACACTCTCTTATGTGCCAGTACTAGTGTTTATGTAGTTACATGGTCTCAAACAGACTGCTTATCTACTTGTTTTTTATTGTTGCTGGATAATTTCAGTTGCTTTCTAGCCAGTTCCATGACTCATCTCACCATATGATTTGGTGGGGGCTAGTGCTGGAGCAGAGAAGCAGCAGCAACAACTGATCAGAGAATCAAGCCACAATTATTTCAGATTAAAATACTGTTCTACCAAGCCTACAACAAAGGGAATTGAACAGATGCCTCTAGAACTCCCCATCCCCCAAAGACAGAGCATTCAGTGCTTTTGACTGTCTGTCTGTCTTACAGCTAAGGTACCAAGCCTGTCATAGAGAATTACGGTTTCAGAAGCAAAAATGCAGAGTCACTAGCATCTGCTCAGTGGCTGCTGCAGAGCAAGATGATTTTCTACCAGACAGAAGCTTGCATCTGAAAAAATACCATCACGCTTCACATTAGCTGACATTCTTGCTGGAAGTACAAGCAAGGCTGCGGAGACTGACCTCTTTACAGAGCTGTAGGATGTACAACAGTGGCCGTATCCAGGGAAGCCATTTCTGATTACATATGTACCTTTTTGCTGGAGTTTAATCTACCATCAAGAATTTAAATCACTTCTAGTTGGTTTTATTATCCTATTTTCTTCACTCATGAGGGATTTGGTTATTTTCAGTATTTTTCTATTACATTTTTTTGTGCTATCACCTGTAAGCTTGAGTTGATAAAAAATTGTCTTAGTGATATATGCCTTTTTACCTATTTCCTTGTATTAATGTCAATAGCCTCCTATATTCCATGACTCCTGGATATAAATTGTATTTTCACTGTATGAGAAAATATAGAGGAAAACCACACTGGTTGAGTATACTGTAGGAATGATTGAATTGCCTTTCTTTTCATTTTCATGTTTAAGGATAGAAGCACTACCTAATAATGACAAAGCATTTTGTCTCCTCAGTGTTCCTGCGCATCTGATGCTGCCAGTACATTTTGTTCTTGAAAATTTCCAGGCTGATCTATGATATGCCACTGGCAGAGCATCCTTATGCTAATAGTGAGCAGAGTGGAAATCTGCCATCCCTCCAAACACCAGACACTAAAAGTACTAGCTGATACAACTCTTATACAACTTTGAATTACATCACATCAGAGGAATACTTTGCTGCCTAATTGTAGTCAATAAAATGTTTGCTTAAGATTTACATTCTTTATCAATGGAGAACCCCTGCAGTCTTGCCATACTTAAGTGTTGATTTGTATTCTTGAATCTTGAAATGGGATGAAACTGTAGTTACAATTTGAGATTCGTTTGTTCAGTAGTTCACATAATGCACGGGCTACATTGTACAAATCATGTCTTTATAAAAAAATTCAAAAGAAACTTTCTCCAGGTTCCCCAGCAATCTGAGATTTGGTAAGGCAATTTGGTGGGGAACTCAGACAGGTAGTTAAGCCTCATACTGAATGATCTCTCCTTATAAATTAGTTCCACAAAAACATCATTCAAAAAATGTTATCAAAGTAGAAAAAAATTGAACCTGGTTTTAGAAAATAGCAACTAATCATCGAATTACCCTGGGCTCAGAAAACACCTACTTTTGATGTTAAGACTTTGCAGGCATTATCACAAAGGAGAGGAGAAGAAATCCTACTTTTACCATGGTAGCAGCTTTAAAAAATACTGTGTTTGTTCCTGAGGCTGCAACTAAATGGTGTCAGAATGGCAGAAGAGCCAGTATAGCTCTCTCCATTTGTTCTCATTGCTACAGCCCGGTGAAAAGAAACTTTGAAAATGTTACGAGGAAGACTTTAAGAAAATTTCTATTAAGATAATTTCAGTAAATAGTTACAAAATTCCTAAAATAATATGCAAGTTTGCTTATAAAAAAAAATCTCTGTCCTTTATTTGAAAATTAATTTTCTTTAAAAGATAGGTCTCCTTCCCTTTTTTATTTCTGAGAAGTCTTTTTTAATAACATCTTCATAGAGCTTATAATTTCAAAGACTACTTGCAAGCAGTCATACTAAACTAAGAATGAAACTACTGCACTTGTCCTTTAAGCTTTCAAAATTGAAAAGCAAATTTTTCCGCTGGTTTAAACAACAGTGTCCTCAAAATGTCCTGTGTTATTTCAAAGCCACTAAAGCTCAAACACTAATTAAGATAATCTCAACACAGAAAAAAGGTTCTTTTTTTTAAAAGAAGAATATAGCTAACACCTATTAGAAACTTTTTCAAGACTTAAGTGCCTGAAGCTCAATTACAGGCTAAGCCAAAAGGTACAAGTGTTTGAAATCTTGTAATGAGAGGGACTGTTGGCATTTGCAAACCAACAAAAACAATAGGTGCAAAAAGGAAATCTTTGGAAGTCCTATTCTGCAGAAGTACTGGGTATCCAGAAAGTGTAATTTTGTTAACAACAGTCGTATGTATCTATCAATTATTAAAATCAAACCACTGAGCTATATTATTTCTACTACTAACTATCATAGATTTATCTAATTTGCAGATATAATGAGCATGAACACCACCAAAAATTGAAGGGCAGCTTGAATAGATGTAGTAGTTACAGGTGTGTGAGCTACTTGAGATGAAGCATTGATGTAATAGCAAAGCAGCACATTAACAGAGGAGAATACTTCATGGGGGAAGCAGGGGAGAAAAAATTTCTGCTGTGTGATGGTGTTATGGGACAATATGCAGCTTGAACAGCTCTGCACTGGTTTGCTAACAAGGTAAAGTTAACGAGTTGAGAACGTGGTAAAGGAGAGTGTACACTATTTTATTTATTGGAAAGGCTCAGTGGAGTAATTCACTTCTGTTCAAATATTATGTCCTTCAAGATTATTTTGACCCGTAGTGTGTTACTAAGCAAGTTTAGAAGAGATTAATGTAGTGTTCCTGGTGAAGTTAGTAAGTGTTGTCTGTTGCATCAATAGACAGCCCCCTGCCCGCCTCCCCCCCTGCTTTGGTTTATAGCCTATCATGTTCTTGCTCTTTTTGTTTGTCTCTTATTTTGCTGCTTGTCATTAGAGACTTTCAGAAACTTCCTCATAAGATTTGGGCTTTTAGGGGTCAGAATAGTGCAGCAAGGCTCCTCTGAGGAAATAATGTTTTTATTCTCTCATCCCAAAATCATGATTACCTTTGATGGCAATGAGAGGCATTTACAACCTTAGTCTGGATCCACAAAAATTATTTCACTTCGTTGGAATATGATTTCATTTGTTGTGATTGCTTCTCACTTCTTTTCTAATCTGTTATGTTTTGAAATCACACTTGGAGCCCTGTAATTGAAGTAATTTCTATAAATAATGAAAAATTACAGTGTTCCATGTTTTAATACATTATTCTCTACCTTTCAATATCTCACAGTTACTATTACTCTTCATTTCACATTTCAGCTAATAGACCACAGATATCTTTTACTTATTTCGGTAGCCATCTCTTCTCTGCTGTGAGTTCACGCAAGCATAAGCTTTCTCATTAGTACTATCAGTGGCTATCGGTGCTTTTTGTAGGTTGCTTGATAGACAGAAGGCTAATTAAGGGTGCAGGAGAACTATGGACTTGTACTTTGAGATGTTTGCTGCTTAGGATACCTTTACTGATGTGGAAGCACAGAGTATCTCAGTGTGAGAAGCCACGTTCTGTGATTAAAAACAATCCTTGATTATAAGTGAGACATAAATGAATGTTGTGATGTATTGCTTTCTAAATAGGAAGGCAGAATTAAGATAGGAATTACCTACACTGAAAATCAATCAGATTTTAAAGATCCTTCTGATACATCTTAAAATTCATTGAAAAACTAAACTCCATCAGACTCTCTTACTGCTTGTTCTTGTGCTTAATCTTAATCTGCCTATCTCAGTAAATGATAATGCAAGCAGTAGTGTGTTTAGTATTGACGTTAAGTATTTTGAAATCTGTATTGTTTTAGCCTTAAGGGAGATTTTTTCTTTTCCTGAACCTCCTCTTACATAATGGATCTCCATTTCCCTTTGCAGTGATTATTTTTAATTTAGATCTATCAAGTCATATTGTATTTCTTGGAGTAACTTCTGTGTTAGGTTTTTTTAAGCTATTCTTCAGATTATAATACTGAAATTAAGAAAGCATGCAACTGACTTTTTCTTGTGGCATTGAAGGCTGAGGTAACACTGCAGCAATGCAGTGAATTGTTGCCACAAGATTAATATGTTTTGGTTTCAGACATAGGGAAATGCCAGGAACAGGTTTTTGCATAAAAAATAGCTAATTTCCAGTCAGAGTACACAGATGTGCTTTTTGATATGGAAAGCTGAAAAAATGAATAGCAGTGTTACATTTCCAAAAACTATGGTAATGTGTTCTTGTCCCTACAATCACTGACAAACCCTCAGAGGTTTGTGATTGAAAAAACTGGTACGGTACATGTACCATGTCACACAAAGGCTTGTAAACCTGTCAGATTTGTACAATATCCATTAACCTTCATAACACATCTATACAGGGAAACAGTTGCCACAGAAGGATGACAAAAGGGACACTGGACAGAATATAAATTAGACCAGGATCTTTTAGAAACTTCACTCAAGATTTGGATTGCATTAGTTTCTAATGTTATATAGAAAGGCTGTGCTTTGTATTTGAGAGTCACAGGTGAAAAGCATTATGCTACATTGGAAGAACAATGGCTGAATGATGTAATTTTAACAATCATAAACTGCTTTTGTTTTAAGTATTGTACAGTATAACACAGCCCGAATGCTCCAGGATCTAGGGACTATGGTAATGCATGTGATAATAATTGTAATGATTACCCATACTCAGTTTTCATGATGCAGATGCAATCCTCTGATCTGGCACCAATGGGGGTAGAGGGCGTTCTCCACGATGTTAATGGTCCATGCTATAAGAAATACTCTCTTTCAAATTGAGTTGAAAATACAGCTGATACAACCCAGATTTGAAGAACGTGTTATGAATAACACTAGATGGCAAGAGTGTATAATCAGTAGGATGCAAATTCTCCACAGGTCCTACAGCCCACATTGCACAACACTACTGTATAGTGTCACCAAAGTGCAAATATTTCTGTGTATTCCTCTGCAGGTTTAATGAATACCCTACGCATAACAGTTGCTTCCACCACATCGACACTTTTGTATGAAGAATGACTAACTTACAAATTATCTAACCTTTACCTTCAAAATGAATTTTTATTTCTATAGAATAGAAATTGTGTTCATTCACCTATACCGGATTCCCTCAGCGTAGATTAAAATACAGCTATAAAAGGCACACAACATAAGAACTGAATCTCATTAACATCATTTTGTGCAGTCCACCACTACGAAAACAGCGAATTATCACTTGAAGCAGTCTCTCTTCAAGCTTCAGTAATTCCCAGAAAACTGCTGAGCTTTGAAGCACTCCGTTATATGTTAAGTTATTCTGATCAAAAGGAAGAACTGTGTCTAAGAATTGCTTTTGCTTTCTGATAAATTTTTCTTTTTTCATTTTCCCTGTTTTTTTGTTGTTGTTTTGGGTATTTTTTTTTTTTTTTAAATTGCTCTGGGTGGTATTTTGGTTTTGGCAGCTGGATTATCAAAATAAACCAACCAAAAAATAAATCATTAGATTGTGCACCTGTTCAGGAGTTTTGTGGGGTTCGTTGGTTTGTATAAAAAAAACCAAACAAACAAACAAAACATGCTCAATAGCAATATAGACGGTGATACAAATTTTTTTTTTTTTTTTTTCTTTTCAGGGATTCTTCTTTTCCATTTGGCTTAAATGTGGCTGCAGAAAAGGTTGATAATAGTCTAATGACTAAGTAGTATATTTTTAAATCTTTAGGAATAGTACTTAAAACTTTTCTACACAAAAATTAATTAAATCATCCATCTTGAGGATAACAAAGATGAACAAACAAACAAGTTCATCAAACCATTCTTATTTTTACATTGAGTTGAAAGACTAGTCTTTTTCATACCCAGCAATTCCTGTATGTGAGTCACAATCTTTTGGAGGAGCACTTGATCTGCTGGGAGCATAGATAAGCATAATGCACATCACAAACACTACTCCAGAGGAGTGAATTCTGTTACTCCCCCAGTGAATCCGTAGGATTAATGACAGAACATTCTGAGGCATGACAAGGAAAATGGACTAAGAAGTTTGGGAAGCTGCAAGTTGTTGAGGCAAAGGATCTTTGTCAAGGTGGAGAATTCTTTATTGGCTTGCAGAGTGTACAGGACTTGAGATTGTAAATTGGGTTCCTATAGCCAGAACTTTGTGCCCCAGGTAAAAGAATGCAATGTTTCCACATATTATATAAATGTAGCTACAAGCTTAGAGTAGGAGCTCTTCTGATCCCCTTCAAAGTAGGGGAATAGCATACCCTCCAGCAGTTCTAAATTAATTTCTCATCATTAAAACAGACCAGCTCTCTTCTGGTCATCTTTTCATTGTATTTTCTTATCATGTTTTTAAATGCAGACCTTCAAATCTACCCATTAGTTATGCAGATCGTCAAAGCTTCATTTGACAGCCACACTTCTGATTTCACACCTTTAAAAAAGCAATCAATCAGGTCACTCTGTGGAATAGTTTGCTGAAACCATTGTGACAAGAAAACAGAGGGACAATACAGCTTCCTTCTAGTGGAAAACTCAATAGGATACTTATTTGTCTCATTAGCGATATAGTCCATGGGAAAAATTAGGATAATGAATTGTTAGGCTTCTAGCATACAGCGTAAAGTTGAAGCTCTCAAAAAGCAGTGGAACATGCAACCAGAAAAGGGCCTGAATTAGCCATATTTATTTCTAGGACTTGAAATGTCACTGAGAAGCCTACCACCATTGTAGGTGGTGAGTACATGGATTGGCTATTGATGGTTGAGATGAAAACTTCAAGGAGAGGTTCTCAGACAGATAATAATAAGGACTTGAAAGTCAAATTGACAACTAATAAATTTACTTGGCCTGTGACTTACAAATCATGATCAGCAGAGAGCTTCAAGGTCAATAATGTTCCAAGAGTTTGTCAAAATCCTGTCAGAACTTGAATCTGTCCTTAGAATAGCAAAAATGTCTGTTTGTGGGGAAGACAGAAACTGAACACTATATGCTCTGTAAAGTACATTTCCTTGACCACAGAAATGGATTAAATGATAATTCTAGCTGGATGACTGAGTAGTAAACAGGATCACCTAAATTTCTAGAACAATAATGGGGAACATAATGGAGTGCTACTACTGAAGGTAACTGGACAGAAAGCAACCTTCCTATTGTAAGATAGCACTTGGCTGTTCTTTTATTGTCTTAGTGAAAGCCCATCCACCAGAGATTTAGGAGGCTAAGCTTTAGGGGATAAACTTGGGAGGTCTCCCTTTCCTTATGTCTTGGATCAATGAAATACATAGAAAAGTTTTGGCCCAGCTAAGAAAATATGAGACCAGACCTACTTCAAAAAAGGTAGGCATTGCTTCTACCTGTCCCCCTCCCCCAGCTCCCATTAGAAATAGCTAGGTCATCTTAGATGTGATTGTAATATGATGATGACTTACAACTTCTTTTAAGATCTGATTTTTGGGGGTCAGTGTTAAAATTCAAGTGAGAGTTACAGACAACCAAAATAGTCAGGTTGGTTCTTACTATGTAACTATGTAATAAATGCAAGGGAAGGTGTCTAGCAAACTAACTGTAGAAATTCCCTTTGGATAAACAAATTGTTCGGAAAGGAACTGCTCTGCCATAAAAATGTTATCTAGGGATAGAAATTCTAGTAGCAGCAGTGATAGCTAAGGAAGTGACTGAAATCTGGTTTGAGAGTCAACATCTCAGGTGATCTTTAACCAGCAAAATTTTCGTGGCTCTGAAGGAGGCATAGACTTATGGCTGCTGAGTCTCTCTGTCAAGCTGAAAATAATGAGACAGGGAATCATGGTCACAAACTGCATCAGTGGATGTGGTAAATGTTGAGATACAAAAAAGCTACGAAGGGACAACAAGGAAGGTCCATTCCCAGAAGAATTATTAGATTTGTTCCTGCTGTGGGTTTAAATATGGGACAAGTACAGCAGCTGAGGATACCATCTGGTTTAGGACAGGCTCTGAATCCAAAACAGACTTAACGTTAGTTCTAAGGGAAACACTACAGTGAATTGGCAGAGGGCTGGGCAAGCCTTTGGAGGAATTGCATCAAAGAAGTATAAACACTATTAAAATTGCCTCACTCACAGTTTAAGTAAAGAGAAAGGGGGTGGGAAGGAAGAGCAGGATCTAATTATGTAGAGATGATACAAAGCTGCTTGAACTAATTATGAAAGTCCTTACTCATTGCTGCAATAGGTGATACCTAGACATTGTACCAGGCTCAAACTGTTTTCTACCCTAAATTTTAAAAGTGGATACCTGAAAATGGAGTTGCATCTGAAGGTCAAAAGAGAGTTGCTTTCATGGCAAGACAAGGCCTGAAGGCAATTTAAAGTGATAGTTATCTGTCAGGTTGCAACACTCACTTGGAGGGTGCTGCACAGTATGTCACACTCAGACTGTTTCTCCCAGATGATAAGCTGGTGCATGTTGAAAAGCTTTAAATTGGAACTGATATATTTAGAGTATTAAAAGCTTGTGGCTGCCACTCTGCATTCAGTGTTGATTCATATAAAGGGAGTTTTCCTTGGACATGGAATAAGTTCACAAGCTGATGACTTCGAATTGTTAAGGGGTAGAACTGGTGAAGATTTGTTAAAATCTGTGAAATTATGTGCTACATTTCATTCAAGATATACAAGCTGAAACAGGAAATTTGACAAGTATCCATGCAAAGACAGTGGTCTGGTATTATTTGCAGAATTAGATTGTGAATGTACATATCCATGTGAATAGATGGGATAGAAGTACTCATTCCAAGTGGCAGTGGGGAGGGCAGGGACAAAGAAAACAAAATGAACTTCAAGCTAACAGGAAAGAGATCAAGATGTTGGACTAGGAATATTGCCTGCTGTTTGTTTCCTAATAGCCTTAGGAAAAAACAGTTGATGACAGATAGAGGACAGTATCAAAGAAATTCTATAAATGTTTTTTCTCTTTTAGAAAGAGACCAGAGTTAGACCACAGGCTAACTCTTCTATCACTTTTAAGGCAGAGTATGTATACTTTCAGTGTGATCTTGTCTTTCATTGTTGCATAAATTTATGTCAAGTGATTCTCTGTGAAGGTTACAGTTAAGAACAAGTTCAGATGTGCTCACCGCTTCATATGACATATTCATAAAACCTGATACACTCTACCCTTGCCTGTTTAGCATTAGAATTAAGAGGTTAGATCAGTTTCATTCGGACTTATTCCAAGAGGTAACTTGCAATTGATATTTTAGTGCTCAGATTAGCCACATAGTGTCACCCTAGACCATCAAAAAGTCTAATAAAAGGCATTCTGCCTAATCACTAGCTTTGAGAAGTTGTACTGGAAATAGTCTGGAGAAGTGTTACTACTTCTAAATAAATTAACAAGTTTCTCAGAGGAATTTTATTCATCCCGTATGACACATCTGTAGCCAGAATCTAGCCATCTTCAGGTGTTCCTGAAATTTTGGACAAGAGCCATCTGCAATGCTTTGTGCTAGTTATCATCAGTAAGGTGCATTTTGGTAGATCCTTTCTGCTTGAGATCTTGGCCTCTATACTTATTTAAAGAGAAAGTCCTAACTCTAATGTTTTGGATTTCTAGTGACTACATGTCAAAAACGTATTTGTCAAAATCTTTGAAATATAATTTAGATTCTGAAGGCATACATATGTTTCAGAAAAAGCATAAGTACATAGGTTTATTTTGCTAAGTTAGTCCAGTGATGCTTCGAAAGAGGTCCCAAAACAGAACCTCATATTTGACTTCCTTATCCGTGGTTTCTGATAGCATTTGGAATAGAAATTGATTTACATACCTCGGCTTACATTTGCCCCATATGGCTTCCACTTCAAATGAAGTTTGTAATGTCTAGATTTAGACCTATATAATACAGAAGTCTTGAAAGAGCAATCATTTTTAAAATATAATTTTTTAAAAAACATAAAGCAAAGCTACAAAGCATGTTTGAGATCATAGAATGGTTTGGGTTGGAAGGGACCTTAAAGATCATCTAGTTCCAACCCCCAAGAAAACATCTAAATCCAAATACACCAGAAAAGCTTCCTCCGAAACTATGGTGGCATTAAAATCCAGCTGCACACAGAGGTTATGGTCATCTGGATATAGGAGTGAATTGAGATTCAAAGCCTATCCTCGCTCTTCACAGCCAATTAATTATTAAAAATATTAACAAGGGATACTACTTATAAAAAAGTAATAGAAACTCATAGTTAAGGTAACTGGTACATAATAGATAACACCTAAGGTGCGCTTGATAGCAATAGCTGATAACAACAAACAATTAATCACCAGGTATATTTAAGATGGTGTTTTTGACCACGTTTCATTTGTGACCTGTTGCATCTGCTAAATTAATGAGAAGATTAAAACTATCACCATCGTCTGGGAGGGAGACAGGAGCAAACTTCAATGCTTAAGGACTCCAGCCAACCACAGTAAAAGACCCAGAATGTTGTTAGTAATGGGGGAATTCTAGAACTGAGATTTATCTGGATCCTGTTTCCCCACTATGTATGATCACACAGGCCAATGTATTTCAAGTCTAATATAGTGGTTGTACTGGTTAACAGAAGCTCCAATTGGTAACTTCTTCCAGAGTGACATGAATATCCTGAAGAACAATTCTTGATATTAAACTCTTGGTATTTTGCACTGCAGGGCCCCATTCAAAGCTATTACTTGCTACCAGTGAAGTGGTACTCGCTACACAAAGTGAAGTGACAATTTAGAACTGAATAATATTTATAAAAAGAGTTCACTAAGCTTCAGCTTATGTTTTGGACAAGTTCTATCTTTCAATAAATAGTGCTTAATTAAAATAAATTAGTTAAGATTAAATCTGACTCAGGAGTTCCAAACTATGGGTAATGAGGGATGTATGTGCAACTTGCTTTCTCGAAGTATTTCCTAGTAGTCTTAAAAATTCTGGATTTTGCTAAATGTTCCTTAATTATTGGCTATATGTTCAAGGAAATAAAACAGTGAAATTGGCTCAACCAATCTGGGTGAAGTTAGAGAGAGCTCTGTTAACCTGTTTATTCATTTTTACAAATGTTAGTTACAAATGATGCCATGGAGATATGAAGTCACCTTTATCTTGATACTGTGGGCTGCTTTCCCTTTGAAAAAGATTGATAGTGTTGATAGCTAGAATTTAAATAGAACTTTTTTTCCTCCTTTCAGCAATAAAACTACTGTCTTCATTAATAAATAATCATGTTACCATGTTTACACTACCAGTTCTGTTATAATTGCTCCTAACAAAGTGCAAGAGATGAGAAAGCCAAGAGGCAGCAAAATAGTCAGCTACAGGGCTGCTGAACTGTGCTCCAAATGAAATGATAATTTTTAGCAAATCCCAGAGGTTCTGAAATTAATTGATCAAAAGCCTGCTGCAAAATTCAGATTTACTTTGTGCTATATCTTCTTCCCTGGGGACTAGCCTGTGGAAGCAGATGAAAGAGGAACGTAAGGATTTTTGTAGGCTGGGTTTTTTTTTCTTATTTATTTGTTTGTTTTGTTTAGTGGGTTTGGGATTTTTGTTTTGGCTTGGTTTCTTGAGGTACTGGATTTTTTGTTCCCTCAGATGGGATATTTTTGGTGAAAGAAAGTCGTGTGTATATTGAGTTTGCAAGGACAAAGGCAAAAGACCAGTGAATGACCTTTAGCTGCACTACTGATGCATACACCACAAGATATTCCTGAATTCTGTTGACATGGAATTCAACTCTGAAAAACATACTTGGAAAACTAGAAAAGCTGCAAATGACCGTGAAAAGCTTCTTCCTCTACTTGCTGTCAATCCCACCAGCTTCTTGTTGCCTACTTGTTATCTCTGAAGTGCCTGCTCCATTTCCATTCTCCACTCCTGTCTGAGCAGCCTCCCTTTTCACCGTGGCTCACACCAGAACCCACAGCTCCTCCTTGCCTCCATTCCTCTCTATTCAGCTCCTGGGTGCTCCCTGAACTTCACACCAGACCCATTTTTTCAGGGACTGGGCTGGGCTGCTGTTGAAAATGACTCTTTTAAAAGTCCTTTGGTAAGTCCTAACCACACTGAGATTGCTAGGAACAGTGTGTGCAAAGTCTGAAAAGCAGGCTGAGAGAGGTGCAGGGATCTCTGCAGGGACTGGCTTTTTCCCAGAAATTGTGTCCTCACTGCTTTTGCCTCCTGACTGCAGAACCTTCCTTCATGGTATATCCTTACATTCTTCCAAACTATTGATTATAAATAAATAAAAAATTTGCAGTTACACAAGACTGAAATCATTATGGATTGGCCAGTCTCTGAAAGTTAATGGCCTACATAGAGCTATTGAGTTCACCTAAAAGACTAATTAATACTCAGAAAATGTGAAGCATGGAGGGAAACTGGAGAGCATATATTTCTAATACTTAGAGCCACGCATGTCCTGAAGACCATTCAGCAGCTCAGAAATCCCCCACAAGATTAAGATTTAAGATGTCACTAGAAGGATGTGCAAGGAATTAATATAGTTCGTTACCAGAATTTGAGTTTCAAATAACATGAGATCAGTATCTTGCATAAATCAGACCTATAGTCACAGTATTTTGTAAGAGTGCTACTGTTTACAAAGAAAGATTTCAGGATGTGCTTTGGTTAAATAAATGAAATAGCCTGTCACTCTAAGATTTGTCAATTTTTTTTGACAAATTTAATTATATACAATAAATGTCTATTTATTTTTATTTTCTCATATTTCTGTCTCCAAACAAGAAGCATGGAGGTTGTTAGCTGTCGTACTGACTCCCTCATTATCTGCTGGCCTTTCCTAAATTGCTGGAATGCTGAGCCTACTGTCTTCAGATTGATTTGGTTTGGATCTTTTGCAGCCTGTCCAGAGAAGCAGACTGAGCAGCCCTGATCTGTAATTAATACACACACCAAGAAGGGTCATTTAGTGAAAACGAATAAGAAAACCTCACTTTTGGGAGAAAATTCTGAAAAAAGGAGGAATCTCAAAATTACTTTCCCTAAATAGCTGGAACTGCTAAAATGAAATCTTTTTGTATGAACAGTAAAATATTATCCTCCTCCTCTCTTTATTTACTTTTATTTAGGAAATGAAGCCTCTTTCTAAGAAGTCTTAGAACAACAATTGTAAATGATGGAAGGAAAACCTGAAAATTATCTACTATGATTAACACATACCTTAAAAGAACATATACAGACATAAGAAAACAGAATAGCTACAATATAAAGAATAAGATACTCTGTATTTCTTTCAGTATTTAATGAAAACAAGGCAATCTGAACATTTCTATTCTTATCTAGAATACCATACAGCAGGACTAGTGCTTACAGGGAGCTAAGCAGTTCCTGTCTTGCAGTATATTTGGTTTGAGTGGGATTGGGAAGTAATCAAAGCCCCCACTTCACTCTTTCCTGGGTCTTTCTGGTAATTCATCACCAATTCTAGGGATCCTCATCACAGACAATGCACAAGAGGAAATTAAGCAGAAAATCTGGAATATTTGGGGTTTGGCTTATTCAGCTTTTTTGAAAGGTACAAGCAGAACAGAAAATATGTTAAAAAAAAGTTTGTAATGTTTCCAAAGAGGAAAATGATGTAAGAACTACCAAAGATAAGTGATGATTCTTAATTCTTTTTTAAATAGATTTATTTATGTTTAAGAAAAAAGCATTAAACACATATACACACAAAAATGGATTAGCAGCTTTCTAGCAAGATCAATGTCCAAAAGTTGTAGACTTTTACAGGGAAGATTGCTTTGGAGCACGGTTTTCCTGCCAGTTTGTCCATGCTCTCTCTATGTTTTAAAATCGATCCAGGTTCAGTATAGTTTTCAAAATTGTGTAGTCTAGAGATCTAGGCCCCATTCAAGATAACACTTAACAGGATAATCTTTTTGACAGAGGGTTTTTGCAAAACTAAAATGAGAATAATTTGCTGTTGCTGATATCGTAAACCTGGAGTAATTCTATTGTCTTCCAAAAAGGAGCTATTCGGCATTTAATAAAACCGATCAGAGCTCCTAAGTGCAGATACTATGTTTTAGAAAGTTTATTCTTGCAGCAGTTCTTTGCTTGTTGCTTAATAAGGTTCATCTTTAATTACAGATAATCAGGATAGTGTTTTGTTCTTGTTGAGTTTAAGTACAGTTAGTTGGATATCAGAAGGAAGTTCAGTCTTTATCGTGTTACATCCATGCCCAAGATTTTCTAAAGAAAATAAAATAGTTTTTAAATATTACACTGTACACAGACATATAAAGCAATGTTTAAATTTTCCCACAAAATCAATTCTGAGCAGAAACACTTTATTCTAAAAACCCCAAGGTTTTGTGTGGAGTTATCAGCCTGCAAGTATCTATTTTTGAGTTTGTAAGGAGAAGAAAAGCTGTAAAAGACTTTCAAACTTTGAAGAGTTTTCTGATTTCCATGCCACTGCATAAAACCATTTTCCTCTTTCAATTAAATTTAAAAATGTTTAATATATATCTATGTAATTAGCAATGTTGATCTCTTTTTATTCTATTTTAAATTACAAGAAATAGGAAAGAGTTCATAGTAAAAGCCCATCAATCCTACCCTTTCTAATGGATTAACCAATGAAGAGAGCATGCAGCCCAACACAAAGGGGTAGAATCTGGCCTTGGGTTTGGTCTTAAAATGTCCTTAATTCCTGGAAAAACAACAGAAATTCCACCTGCTTATTTTATTTCTATTATGTAGTGTGACGAAACAGTCTGTTGACAGTTTCACCTGGAAAAATTACTGCTAAGTTTGGGGTTTTTTCCCTTCATGTGAAGTTTTTCAAGAATTTTGCCTCTAAATTGCGTTTTGGGGTGTCTACTACTAAGGCTCATTCTCACTTTCAACCTCCAGTAAAACCAGATGAACAAGGCTAGACTAATATTTTTGTCTGTAAACATTCACAGAGATATTCTCATTTTGTGTGTGCTTCTCTGCTTATGAACAGAACATAATAAAGCAAGGCTTTATCTGGAAAAGACTTTATAATCTTCATCACACAGGCTTTAAAATAGACAATGAACTTGTTGAGGGATTCTTTTCTCAAAGTAGAATGATATTTATCTAGATGGCCTACTTGGATCCTGATTCAAGCAAACATCTTTACTCAGAATGACAAATGAAGTGTGTGTTTAAAGTAAATTACATGCTTAAGTCCTGTGACTTATATGTCCCTTCCTAAAGCACAGACATAATTCTCTTCTCTCCTGACTGCTAGTTAATAGGGGCCAGTTAATATCAACTACAAGATCAGCTTTCAAATTGGAGATAAGCCAGGAAGCATTTGCAGTCAAATGTGATATACAATAACAATGCCACTTATAAAAATGGAAATACACTCTAAGGCTTGACAGATATTAACTTGTTTAATAGTCTCTTGTGCACATATTCATCTTCCTTAGAGTAATCAAAAAAAAAAAAAAAGAAAGACTGTAAGGCTAAAGGCTACAAGTATTGAAAAATACAAACTAAATATGCTTACAAGCTATGCAATGTCTTGCTTGATTTTTAACATGCCAGAAGAAATTATGTTACTTTTCATTAAGTGTGAAAACATAACCAGCTTAGCCTATTAAAATCCCTGCTGCAATAAAAGACATTACCATTACCAGGAAGGTCAAAAGGAAAGGGGGAAAAGAAAAGTAAATTCAAAGTCAGTAAAAAACCCTTCTGATGAAACTAGGGAAAAACACATCTCCTGGGAATCTAAACAGGTATTATTTGGTATAGATGTTAAGCACAGAGCAAAACCATCTTCAGGTAGATATGGTACTACCTTTGTAGCAGTAAATGCATGTCATCAGCCTGGTTCATCAGTTCAAATCAGTTCTTGTCAGTATGTCGAAATGGGTTATTAGAAATGTACTAGTCATGGTAATTTTATGCTTGTGAGACTCCTTTAGGAGACATTCCTGATTTTACAGCTAAAATAGAAGTGAGTCTTCTTTATACTACATTACATACAAAGGCCTAACCCACCTTTTCACTATGGTCACCTCCCGTATCCTGTCCAAGTATTGTAGAGTTTGGCAAAACCCAGATGGCTTCAATGAAGCTCAAGCTGAGCAGAAATGAAATGGCTGGATTTTATCTGTCCCTTCACATGGAGATGCTAGACTGTTTTTGCAAGTGAGGTGATTGCCCAGTTTACTGTTCATTCAGTTGCCAGTTTGAGATGAGTCAAAGACAAGCAGATTTCCAATCTGTACCAATAATTTATTTCTGCATTTAATTCTGAGTGCTAGCTATCCAATCAGATGTGGCTGTCTGCTCACTCATTAACACTTCTCTTATGGCTGAATTAGGAAAAATATAGTACACTTTTCCTTCAGGGTTAATCTTACAGAGCAGTCAAGGCTACATCTAGATCCAAATATGCTAGTTTAACTCCATTTCTCTCATAAGTTATGGTAGCTATTACACCTAATAGTGGTACTTGCTGACCACATCTCCCGGTAACATCAACGTACTGCTTCCTATCTTTAGTGCTCTGGCCAGATTTTCTGTCAGATGATGCTGACTGTCAAGAGTATCTTTACCTCCAGGGCCATACAAACAGCTGTCAGAACCACAGGCTATACTTGCTGAACAAAAACTTTGTTCAGGCAGAAACTTCTTTAAGCCAAAACAGTTACATTGAGAAAGAAGGTATGGCAAAAGGTGTCCTAGTTTCTGTGTACCTCTGCACAGAAAAATTCCTGGTTGTTTGGTTACTTTCTACTTTTGTCTTTGTGCTTTGGTGATCTCCTGAATATTTGTTTCCAGGGTGTAAACACATCCTCTGTTAAAAAGAATAAGTGCCTGGATATCAGAGCCCTCCTACAAATGCTCCTAACAGTATAAATTATCTATATTTGTTTCTCTTCAGATTTATAGACTTATTAAGGTTTATTTGCACTTTCTATTTATTTCTGTTTCAGTGGATTTATTCACATTAATTACAATTTAATTTGATACTCTGTGGAGAATTTAATAATGTAATTTATTGTACTAGTGATGCTCACACAAAGAAAAAAGCAAGTGTGCTGGAAACAAATTTATGAAAAACCACAGTCTATAGCTTAGGATAACTCAATAGGCAACTTACCCGACTTAATTACTGCAGCTCTACAATCATATTCAAACAAGTTTCAAAATTATAAAAGCTGCCCTTTGAGTTACACTCCAGTCCTGAACACTTTACAACTGCTTAGTTAGTGGTTAGCTTACTAGCAAATGGGGAAGGGTACCCCCAAAATTGGGTATCCTTCAAGAATACCTTTATCGTTGTACTGAAATGTTTTCTGTAGGTACTGTAAATCTGTAAATCCTTTCTTCTTTATTGTAGCAATCCATACAAACTGATAGATAAAAACACCATTTCCTTCAAGTGTGCCATCCTTTCCATCAAGTTTGTTCCCATCTTTTCAACATTACCACACTGCTACCATAGGTGCAATATGTAGGTAATCTAGATATGTTTGCTGGAAACAGCTGCTGATGAAAGCAGAATAATTTGAATAGTCACTCTGATTTTTTTACAATGATATATCAGTCATAATGCAAATTATCCTTTCAAAGAATGCAAAGAATCAAAGTAAAAGCACCATCTAGGGACAGCATGTATAACTTTTTTGTTCCCTTGTAAACTGGGGCAATTCCATCCCAAATATGATTAAATTTATTTTACTGTGCTATATATTTATTGTAGTTAATTTCAGCACAGATTTATAATCCCTTCTACTCATCATATGTTAAGAATTATATATTCGTAAATATAAAGCAATGCCAATCAAGTGCACCAAATTATTTCAGATTTATGTCTTAAAAAAATTCTCTGAGGACAAAAAAAATCCTTCAGTTCATGATAGGAGACTATGTGCTCAGCATCATAGTTGTTTCCTTAGAAACAAGGAATCACATGGTGCACAGCGCTAGTGGAGCATGCTCAATGCATACATAAATCAGGCTAATTTTTCTTCTTTTGTTCTGAAATCTACCCCAGATTTCCTGCTGTCAACTGCAGCACTGAGAGCTGCTTAATTTGCCTCATATGTAAAAGCATGGTACAGGTGATTGGCAGTGTTGTGTACCGCTAGTGCTAAAATCTTGATTAACATGGAACAAAACAACATGCACTTTTTCCTGTGGGAAAGTTCAGCCTCCCTGCATGTAGACTTTCAAAAGAAATCTCAGCAAAATTAATTTCAACCAGTTGTTAGAAGGGAAAAATTAGCCAAATGACAGATCACAGCAGCAAGCTATTATCTGTCAAAACAGATAAACTAGAATTTTTCTCCATCATTTCAATTCTGTTTATGAGCTGTTTCTTTTTGCTTGTTTATAGCCTCGGTATTCTGACAGTACTTTAATTGAAAGAAGAAGAAACCTCAACCATTAGATGAGGAAAAATTCACAAAATAAACTACTTGGTCTTTGCAGGATTTTTTTAGTATTTTTTAGAAAGGAAATCACTGCTTTGGGGATGGGAAAAGAATCTGATGTCTGTACTGCAGCTCTGTTGGTTGGCATTTGTACCTAACAGTGTGCCTTGAATACATGATGAGCCATTCACAGACTCCCACAGGCTGATGGAGTTTAAAACTGAATTTATTCAAGTCCATACCCAATCTGATTTCCCTAAAGAATAAGACCTCTGTTGGAGCTCACTTGAATCACACTTGTTTTTCATTACTAAACTGAGGTAGATGTCTCTGACAGTCCTTTAGAAATAATCAAAATTGGGACCCTATATATATAAAAATGTTTTTTATATATATACACACACACACACAGTTTTATACACACACACATATATATTTTTAAAAAAACCCATAGGATTGAGGTTAAAATTCTTTTGTCCCTGGTTCATGATGACTGGTCGTGCTGCTGGACTAGTCTTTCATAACTCTTAACATTGCCATACCGTATGCTTGGATCATAATAAGGAAACTAAGCAGGAACTCTTGAAAAGGTTTTGTTTTACTTGAAAAATAATTATCCCTTTTCTTGAACTTTTTGTTGTTTAGCTCTTCCTTAGAGCTTAAAAGTATATGGTGTCCAACTGCATGCAAAATGCATAGATTTATAGATAAACTAGATGTCAGAAGTAAAGTAATCGGGGAAAACTCTTTGTGCCTTTCTTCCTATCCCCAGTAACCTAACCACGAGGGCTTTCATATTCAAAGGCTATTGAACGTGCTGAGAAAGAGAAAAACTGGAAAGTTTAGTATTGCATAATTACCACAAAGGAGGGAGTTACAAGAAGGTTACAAGGCTCAGTGTAGTGACAATTCATCAGATGTCTATGTCCTTGCTTCACGGGGGTCCCCATTTTGTAGTACAAGCTACAGCCATTGCTATTCTTTACAGCACAGTAAGTTTATAGTGTAAACTGGGGAGCACCATGGACTGCTAACAGAAGTAGCATTTCCTTTTTTTGTCTGACATTGTATTCCCAACTTCACAAGCCATATTGCTCCAACAATAGGACAACCAACAGTAGAACAACCAGGCAATCAGGCCCAGTCAGCATGGGTTTATGAAAGGCAGGTCCTGCTTGACTAATCTGATCTCCTTCTATGACAAGGTGACCCGCTCAGTGGATGAGGGAAAGGCTGTGGCTGTTGTCTACCTCGACTTTAGTAAAGCCTTTGACACCATTTCCCATAGTATTCTCCTGGAGAAAGTGGCTGCTCATGGCTTGGATGGGTGTACTCTTCGCTGAGTAAGAAGGTGGATGACCAGGCCCAAATAGTTGTGGTGAATGGAGGCAAAGCCAGTTGGCGGCCTGTCACAAGTGGTGCTCTCCAGGGCACCATATTGGGGTCAGTTCTGTTTAATATCTTTATCAATGATCCAGATGAGGGGATTGAGTGCACCCTCAGTAAGTCTGCAGACGATACCAATTTGGGCAGGAGTGTTGGTCTGCTTGAGGGTAGAAAGGCTCCACAGAGGGATCTCTGGACTGACGGGCTGAGGCCAATTGTATGAGGTTCAACAAGGCTCAGTGCCAGGTCCTGCACTTGGGTCACAACAACCCCATGCAGCGCTACAGGCTTGGGGAAGAGTGGCTGGAACGCTGCCTGATAGAAAAGGACCTTGGGGTGTTGGCTGACAGCTGGCTGCATATGAGCCAGCAGTGTGCCCAGGTGGCCAAGAAGGCCAACGGCATCCTGGCCTGTATCAGAAATAGTGTGGCCAGCAGGAGCAGGGACGTGATTGTTCCCCTGTACACTCCCCATGCACTAGTGAGGCTGCACCTTGAGTCCTGTGTTCAGTTTTGGGCCCCTCACTACAAGACAGACATTGAGGTGCTGGAGCATGTCCAGAGAAGGGCAACCAAGTTGGTGAGGGGCCTGGAGAACAAGTTCTATGAGGAGCAGCTGAGGGAACAGGGGTTGTTTAGTCTGGAGAAAAGGAGGCTCGGGGGGAGACCTTATCGCTCTCTACAACTACCTGAAAGGAGGTTGTGGTGAGGTGGGTACGGGTCTCTTCTGTCAAGTAACTAGTGTTAGGACAAGAGGAAATGGCCTCAAGTTGCACCAGGGGAGGTTTAGAAAAAATTTCTTCACCTAAAAGGTTGTTAAGCATTGGAACAAGCTGTCCAAGGAAGTGGTTGAGTCGCCATCCCTGGAGGTATTTAAAAGATGTGTAGATGTGGAGCTTAGTGACATGGTTTAGTGGTGGACTTGGCAGCTGGACTTCATGATCTTAAAGGTCTTTTCTAACCTAAATAATTCTATGATTCTGTAACAATCTTGCTCATTGCTGTGCCAAGAAGACATCAAAATGAAATGAATGGAAGAAACTTGTTTTAGATCTGGCACACCTACCAACCCACACAAAGTTCATCACAAATGTTGTCTTTTACTATAACCTGTAGTTCTTTCTATTCTATAAGCAGACATGACACATATTGAATAGAAGAAGCTGTGTCTCAATAAGCTATGTCTCAACCAAAATAAATGCTGCCATTTTTTGATTGAAAGTACAGGATACTAAAGACAGCTGCTATACTGCATAGCCTGGCAACAACTAAATGCATACTAGAAAGGTCAAGAACCATTATAACTCTTTGCATATCCTATACTGACCAGCATAACCGAAAACATGGCCAAAAATATCTCAAAAGTAAAAATGGAGCTAGAAGAAGCATTTTGAGGGGAATGGTAAAGTTTGTAAGAAAAAAAATACTTATTCTAATACTCTTTCCAGACTTAAATTTCCTAATTTTACCTTAAAAAGGAGGTTGCACTCCCTCCACCACAAAAAAAAGAAAGAAAAAAAACAAGAAAAAGAAAATAGTATCCTAGACACAATGAGCGAGAGAGGAATAAGTATATTCATTGCAAATGTGGATACTGACATTCCACCACAGCCTCCTGTTACAGGTTCTGTAATTCATACCTTTTCTGGTTATGAAACAGGCTGTGGATGTTGAGAGGAGAAACCTCTGAAATTCTTTCTGCTGGAGTGGTCTCACATTGTGTAAAATATTTAAGACTGTCTTGGCCACAAGCAAATGCAGAAGGCCCTTCCAGCCTTTCTGGTAGGACTTTCAGCTGGGAGATGAAATCTGCCTGTTTTCTGGCCCCAAACGCAGTGTATGTTTGTTTGTACAAAGTACAGTAATGTTAATGAATGATTTCTAGCATCTTTTTTTTTTCTCCCTAGCCTTTCAGAATGCACTTTAGCCTGCAGATTAGGGTGTATGTACATGTAATATGTAAATATAATTCCTCTCGGGTAGAGAGATTTGCAACTATCCTTGGCAAATTCTATAAACACTGTGAAGGGAGACCACAATTCCCTTAACTTCCATATTTCCCATTCTTACAAAATATTTTATTGACATGCACTATGTAGGGTCAAAACCAGTTATTTTTAATTTTTTTCTTTTACCAATGAGGAGCTAATGTTTTTTATTTGGTTTGTTTTCTGTCTGTTCATTTCCATAAGTAAAAAAAAAAATAAAATAAAAAAAATTACTGCTCTAGTTATACAATCCCATAACTTTAAATAGAAATTGCAATTGCTTTCAAAAGATTTCCACCCATGGTGGCTTGAGACACTTCCCTACCATATTTATGGATTTGCTGCATGCAATTTGCAACGGCCTTATTCTGTGAATTTATGCAGTGGTCCTATAAAACTGATTGTCCAAAGGGCACAACTGAATGGGTATATAGCCCCGTATCAATTAATCAAAAAGAAAAGTGACAGTCTTACTGTTGCTCCAAGTTTCTCAAACTCGCGTAGCTCCATTGCTATACTCAAGGGTCGCAAAATACATAAGGACTGATAACAACAATGTTAATAATGAAGTAACAATTTGTGATGCTAACAGCTCAGCTCTAAATATGAAGCCATTTGTGTGTCTGCTAAGCTCAAAAGGCAAGTCTGCTTTTGCAGCTGATTTTCAGTTTCATTTCTTATCTAGCTTTAATGATTTGCTCTGTAGATAATTACATTGTTCTGTTCTATCTGTACTGACACCCGTAATTTTACAAAACTATATTCAATTTAAACTTGTCATCAGCAACGAAAACTTAAATTACACATATTGGAGGGTTGTGATCTACAATACATCAAAATGAAAGCAAAGGAAAATTAAACAGATTGTCTAAAATAAACAACACAACTGTTTGGTTAATGGAACGGTCATAGCCTTCTGTCAATGAGTTTTATTGTAATCTGCAGTTAATTTAAGTCTTGCCTCAGTTTAAGATAATTTATTCAATTGAAGAATCAAACGTTTTCAGCTTTCAAATAATAGCTTAGTTTTTTGGGCTTTTTTAATCAAGCAGTCAAGAAGAATATTCATCTGCTAAAGCTAAGTGACATTTTTTTTACTTGGTCTTACCTGAAGTACTTAGTTTTGCACCAAATAACAATGGAATTAGTACCTGCATTAATATAACATATTTTAAAATAAAGTATGTTTTGTGCAAGTCGATTTCCATTTTTGCAACAGATGTTTTTCTTTTGTTAAGTTGCTCCAACCTACTGATGCTATGAAGACAACCTTTCTATATTTCTGATGTGGTTTTCTAGCTTGGACAGTATCTTTAAAACAAAGCAGGCAGTAATTGTTGCTCATGAAGTTTTTAGGGGGTTTCGGAGTTGAGGGTTTGCTAGCATATCTTCTTGAGGAAGTTATCCATATATCAGAGCACAATACATATCTAAGCTTTACTGCCTTTTCAAAGTTAATGAGAGCACTAATTTTCCTTGCAAATCATCTTGAAATACAGTGAGAAAAAGCATTCTGTAAAGGCAACCTAGTGGTATGACTAAATGGCGGCAAATAGGACTGCTTTTCCTTGGCTATAGGCTTTACTGTACTCAGTTTTGCCAGTGCCAGCCACATCTGCCACTGGTTAGTACTGGACTGTAGTCAACATTACCTAAGTCTAAATAACTTTCCAGGATTAGAACTTATCTCAGGTTCAGTCTCACTATTGTAGGAACAATTCTGGCAAACATCTAGGATGTTTTTTTCTGTTATTTATTACTGACAAACCACTAAAACCCAAAAAGGGTAGGAATCATAAATAGTTTACACGTGGCTTGACTAATTTCATGAAGTATGGACATGATTCAAAAATTTCTAAATTTGAATGATTCAGAAAGGAGTTTTATGGGGGAGCAGGAGCATTTCTGTCAGTGGCAAATATCAAGCCTTTCTAGTCAAGAGAGTGAAAAACCAGACACAAGACACAGAATTGATGTCACTGTGATCAAACTTGTGGCTGGCAAATATATAGAGATATATCCCCCAAATATTTGTATTATTCAGCTAAAAACTTAATGTGCAGAAGGAGATAGTACACATTTCTTTCATGACAAAATTGTTTTTTCTGGAAGTATTAATTATGCCCAAACAAAAACCACAGGTTCTTTTATGGTGTAGTAAATGTGGGAACCCTCTCTTTAACACCTCTGCTTCTCCACTCCATAGAAAACAGATTGGACAATCGCTTTTTCAATTATTGTGCTGCTTGTTCACCTCTAAATCCTGCAAAGCACCACTGCAAGAAATGTAGGGATCAAACTTATGATCACCTCCAGAAATGGTACAGATCTGCTTCTTCCATCTACCTCAGTTTATGAATATATTCTCTGCTCCACTTGAGCTATACATCTTTTGATCATCTTCTCTTCAAACTTATGCTTCTATATGTCTTACAAAAAATTCCTGATGAATGGGAAAGTATTTCTATATTTTACTGAATTATTATTTTACTTTCTGTTCAGACTAAAGGTAAGAATTTGGGATCAGGACTAGTGAAAAATAGTCTTGACAGGTCAGGTCATCAAAAACTCTGAAAAAAATGGAAGGACATTTGTGTATGTGTTTGGAAAAATATTATCCCCCCACAAAACATGTTTTTTAATATTTTTAAAAGTTATCTCCCATCTACTTCACATAGAGACATAATCTTTCCCTCTTCCTTCATATTTGTAGGATGGTCAGTCTTCCTCTGCATTCAGAAATATTATACTGGAACCTACTACTGCATAAAAAACTGTATTAATGAAAAACTAAATTTGGGGTTGCAAAAAATCACACTCAAATAAAGGAGAAACTTGCCAGTGACTTATCACCCAGTCTGAGACAGATTCATGAAGTTCTACCTCTCTTACACTTGCATGTTTTAACTAGAATAGAATTTTTTTTTTTTCCTAGAGCTGGTCTATAACTCAACTGTCAGTTATTCGCTTTGATGCAGTAAATACCAGGGAAAAATATATAGCTGTGCTACCCACTTAGGTTGTCAGAATAGATTATCATACTCTGGCCAAAAAATCTATTCTTTTAACATTTCACAATGTAAATACAGCATTCAAATAACAAACCTGGGGGAGGAATGTTTTCATTCTTGGAAAACTTCCAGATATATATTTGGAAAGAATTATAATTTTGTCTTGGTGCACGCCTGGGCTTGCTCCTAATATGATTGACTGAGGTACCGTGCAGATGGTGAAGGCTACAGTCATTCATCAGGGTAATGTATTTTGTTACCATGACCTTATTGTGCTCCAAGTTAACATGCAGTTACATTTTTAATTATTATAAAATTATTTGTAAATCTGAGTTTTATTACTGGCACCCTACAAATCAATAACAATTGCATTTCTAGTGGTATTCTCATCACTAGTTACTGTTCTTATTCCAATACAAATTGAAATAATTAAGATTCAAGCACATGACATAAATTGTCACTGGCATTTGGCAGGTTTGTGCTACTAAGCAGGTGCTGCTGCATAATCAACAACTCTCTGAAAAGCCAGCCTCTGGTAACCCTGTTTTTACTACCACAGTACACCAGTGGAAGCTGCTGCCTTAGTTATACCTGTCAGGTATTAAACATTTTTAAAATGAATGCTCATTTATGAACATAAGAGTACATTTTATCAGATTATCCCATCATAAAGCGCAAGTGTGAACTATGTTCTTATATTCCTTAATTTAAAAAATTATTTTAACAGAATGGGAACTCTGAAGACAATCCCAAACAGAACAACCACTACTGCCACCACTATTTATCTTGCAACATTTCTGATAGTGCTATTCCCCCATTTATTGACACATACAACTAATACAGGCAGTTTCAGAGCAGATGTCTCTAAAGACTGAATAATATTAATAATTTGCTTTGCTTTGCTTGAATTAGTGTCCAGTTCAGGGGAATTAGAGACTGAGTAACGACATAGCTGGAATTTAGGGATTGCAAGTGCAAAAACCCCGAGCACAACTCTCAACTCTGGGTAGACTTCATCTGGCAGCTCTCAAAATTTTTACTGAATGTCACTAGGGATGCCGTAATCAACCTGTTCTGATACAACACTGTTTCTGTTCTTATTATTACCTTTTCTTCCACCTGCTTCTCTTTCAGCTGAATGCTGTGTAGAGTAAGTGCACACTGGAGCAGGAAAACTCAGCCTCCTTGATATTACCATAACTGCAAACTCTCAGTGTCTGAGTTTCACAGTCGAGGTACTTCTCACCTCATCTCTGCTTCTGCTATAATTATTATTTATTACTTTTTCATACATGTGGGATTAAGTAATGACAAAATACAAAATTTCAGCTGCAGGGTCTCCTCTATGGCTCTAAATACTGAAGCAAAAAAGTAAAATCACAATAATCCTGAGAGTTCTCAAAGTGAATTGCAGCCCTTTATGCATGATGTACTTTCAATTTTGATTTGGCAGGCTACCTGCCTTCTGGGTGGTCTTAACATCTCCAAGTCCTCTGGAAACTGAATGGACTTTTTTTCCCAAAGCAACTGGCCATATCCTCTTTTTTTGAAGTTATTATTCAGCTACTTAGTTCTTTCAGTTTCACTCAGAAACTCTATTCTAGACACTTTTGGTGGTTCTTAATTCAGATAGGTGGAAAGTTTCTAGTAACACTGCATTACAAAAAATCTTCTTCAAATACATAGGGAAGGAACAAGTTAAATATGTTGTTAAAGGAAGAAGGATGTTTTTAACAGTCTCTGGAATGAGCTCAACGTGAATTTCAATTCTTACACACTCTGCCTCTTAACTGTACCTCTGAAAAATTTATTTTATATTTTGCTTGTGTAGTTCCATCTCTTAAACAAGAGAGATGTTAAGGTATTAATCTTTTTATTCTGGTGCTCTTGTATGCTTGCAGTGAGATAAGAAACAACACATAAACATGATATTTTAGCAAGGAGTACTTTAGCATGGAAACATGCCCTGTGATGAATCTCACAGGGGAATTCCAGAGAGTGATGAGGAGCACAGGGGAACCAAGTTTTGGCAGGTGTTGGCAGTTACAAGCATACCAACAAAATGGTTGAACAGAGTTCTCAATGTGCAGATTTAATTTTTCTTCAAAGTGGACAGAATATGCAATACAGATAGAGCAGCAAGTGAAGTGATAGCTTGAATGCATTTGCATACTACAGTCCTCCTGTTTTAGATAAAAAAGTAGAGAAAACTCCTATTTGGCCATACAAGAAAAAAAAACCCAAAAGTTTTGGTCCCTTAAGAAGAAACCCCTGAAAACACTTCAGTGTTACAGTCCGTTTTCAGTCCTTCTTTGTAAAGTTCTAATGCCAGCTTCTAAATAGGGTGAAAATGAAACTAATTCCTGCTGGAAACACGAAACACTGTGAGGCCAGATTAATATTATTTTTTTCCCTGTTTCTAAAGATATTACATGTTTAGTAGCTTAGCTGTGTTCTGAGGAATGGGAAAGTATCATCTTAGTAGGAATACCATAGCTGACTCTTTCAGAGAATTTATATGAGATATTTTTTAAAATTATGATATAAATTCTAAAATCACAGCAAGCGTTCCCCCTTTTCACTGTGACTCTAGACTGTGTCAGCACATTACCAGATCTCTAGAAAATGTTTTATTAGCATCTCTTAAAAAATTTCTGCCAATAGTCACTGAAACCTTCAACAATATTACAAAACCAATTCCTTTGCATCATATTCTGATTACAGCAGAAATGCACTTGATAGTGTACAGTGGTGGTATCACTGCACCATATTTTTAAGTGGTTTAATGCATAGTTTCTGCACACACTGTTTTCTGGCTACAAAAGTATCCACTACTCAGAGAAACCCAGGTATTACTTTGTTATCCTTAAATGTGAACCACCAGAATTTCAACAACCTGAAAACTCCTATGACTTTCTTGTGGGAGTATGCACTCATATTAACATGTCAAAGCTTTCTCATGAGGCTGTACTTAAAATTCTTAGACTATTGTTTGCAAGTTAAGTGAGTCTTAATATCTGCATTGCACACCATTTTTAGGTAACAGAAAGTAATGAACTTCTAACAAACTATTTAGTTGTAAATTACTTTCATTCTTGATTTTCTGTTAAACCTAAATCTGTATTAAGACAATGGTTAAACATGGAAATCAAGAATACCAGAGCAAATAATCAGTGGGAATGATTATACCTCTGAATATACATATTCAGCCTGACTGTAATCTACGTCACTTATGGTTCAATACATTCACTAATAACACTGCTTGGAGAAGATTTATAGTGTGATTAAAAACTGGAGAAGTTTCAACAGAAAAAATCCAGGTTTTCAAGTGGTGTTTCCTAGTAGGTTTATCATTTGCTCATTTATACTGAAACCCACTATCTGTCTGCAAACCGCTAGATGCTCCCAAATCTTATTTCACATTTGTATACAGAACAACACAGCTATGTTGGATTTCACTGTAATGATATTGTATCATAACACTGTAGCACTAGGAGTTCAATTCTGGAGAATAGGTTCATGCTATAAATGCATTTTTTTCCCCAAGACATGCCTGATTTTGAAATTATTTCTACCAAACACAAATTATTACTAAAAGTCTATCTATGGCCATGCCTACTATATTTTCAGGTTTTCTCTTTTCCCCAGGAGAGGACCCACATGTTTAGATAAGGCTAAATTAATTCAAGTTCATTTGCTATCTTTCAACCTTTTTGACTGAACAAGAGAGACACCAGTCCTTTGGATCTTGTGATTCTAAGACAGAAATAAATACTCTGAAGAAGAACCACTCCAGTTACCTAACAAATAATTTGAAATTCATAGAGGCTTAATCAAGTACTAGGATGACTTGAATTATTAATATTACAAAAAAATAAAAAAGATGTCTGGCATATCAAAAGTCTACTTGCCCTGTAAAGAATATGTATTCTATTTAATGCCTTCTAAAATGCATACTAAATGAAATGAGGATCACTACAGAAAAAATTAAACAAAGTATTTCAGGAACCAGCATCTTTCACAGATTACTATATATATATAACCTCTTTAAGAAAAAGGCACTTCATAGATTTTAGAGTAGAAAGTTTAATTAAATTTTGCTTTATACATAATGGTTTCTAAATAACCTTAATATTTTTCCTAAGACTGTTGAGTTCCTGAGGTACAGTGTATTATTTGTTAAATATCTTGAGCTTTTATTTTAACTTTTTTTTTTAAATAAAGATGCATGCATTAACCACAAGTTCAAGGAGACTAAAGAATACAGTAATTTCAGTAATTCTGGAAAGCTTTTGCTAGTTCTGAAATACAAGTTTAGATGGTGGCAGAATTTGAATATCTGATTCAGTTCTGATGAAAATGCCATTCATCTGGGAGTGTGTAAACCCATATAGATTTGATTTATTTTAACCTCTGTTATCTGCAATTCTACATTGTTAAAATAGGGTCATGTCCACAACATCCGCTATACTGAAATTGTACTGTCAGCCAAGTTTTAGTCCCAGTATTTCACTACCATTTGGATGATCAAGGCTGTAGTATCCCTAGCTCCCAGGTATGTTTATTATTCTTCAGAATTCATGCTTACTTCTAAGATAATATGAATTTAATAGTATTGAATGACCCAGAGCTCTTCAGTTTAAGTGCTCAAGTATGCCTTAACTGCCCTAACCAGTCTCCCCAGAGGCTTCTGTTCACAGCCCCTGCCCACGGGCCCAGGAGCTCCATTTAAGCTCAGGCCTGGCTCTTGGGTCTCACCCTGAGCTATGCTGTAGGAGTGTTTGTCTCCAGCTCGGTTGTGCCTAGCCATAGATGCTGCAGATCTAAACCCTGACCTGCAGACTGACTTCTCAGCTTGACCTCGGACCTGCCTAATTCACTATGGATGTACCTGGTAATTATTGCTTATGTACAACCCTGCTTACCACCATTAGATCTGATTCTGACCCTGACTTGGGAACTTGTGTTCCTGGCCTGACCCTGAACAGACATCATCACCGTGGACTTGTCTGAAGATCTGGGCTTCTGGCTGACCCTGACTACCATCTTATGGTCTGTCTGCTTGCCTTACTTGGGTACTGTGGGACAGGGCCCTGGCTGGTGAGGCTTTTTCCATGTGGGACATATTTTTGCTTCCCATCCCTTAGGAAGTAACCCTTGTAGTGCCCTGACACTGGTTTTCTGGAATTATTATAAAATGACCTACCTATTAGACCACAGTACTTCTTAATTCATACAACCTACTTTCCTTTGTAAATCTTGAGCTTAGTAGTATTATAGCCTCTGCATTTTTAATTCAGCAGGTACTGCAGAAAGACAACAGTATTACCTTTTTTTTTTTTTTTTTTAACACAGATTTACATTTCCTGATTTGGCATGTTTGTAATTATCCAAATGTGTTTCCATTCCAATTTGCTGTTTGCTGTCTTTATGCAGCTGCATTTGGATTCTTACTAATCTGCCATCTCAGATTGTGAATAGCCCGGTTCCATTTATGCAGGCAATGTTTATGCTTGCTTTTTTTTTATTTTAAAAAAAATTAAAATAACCAAACCTGCAAGCTTATTCTCTCAACTTACATAAGGGTAAACAGAAGAGGAAGAAAAATACATGGCTGAAAAAGAGTCAAAGAGCTAAATAAGAAAATAGTTACATCAGGGAAGGCTCCTGGTATACATCTTTCTTCTGTGAACTATAGTGTGTTGACTCAGCTGGAGAAAGGAAATAGTCAAGTCAGAACAGTATAATAATCTCGAATTCCTTCTGTAAGTAAGGAATTCCTATTCTTTCATCTGTGATTCATGTAGCATCAGAAGGGGTGCAGAACAAATTCTTACTGGCATCAGACATCAGAATGGAAGAGTCATGGGAATTGGTTATGAAACTGGCAGTATTCTTCTTCCTTTAAAGTTTTTAAAGTTATCCCTAGCTATTCAGGAAAAGTAAAATCTGACAATTTTTGACAACATGAAGAAACAGAGGTGCATTTTATTATATAGCATCTGCAGTGTAGACAGCTGGCATGCATTTATCTCTCTTTAATCATGCACTGAGGCCAGCAATTTCTCCCATCTGTGACTTAACAGCAAGGAGCTGTTCCTGCTACATTTTCATGAAAAATACTGACTTGCTGAAGTTTAACACTACTCTGTCTTCTGTTTCCTCTAGCTGACCATTAACATCTTTGGAGTAAATATTATATAGTCATCTCTTTGGACCTAAACACAGAAAATGCCCAAGCTGTCTTCTGTTCCAGAAGATGTCCCACATACATAGTAAAGGCAAGGGCTATGCTTCAGGCATTATTCAGGGTAAAAAGGAAAGAAAAAAGGGCTGTTAATGCAGATGTACTTGCTAGTCTACAAAGCATGATTGCATGCAAATTTTGTAGGGGCCAGATGGTGGTAGATCACTATACAGAGTACATATAGCTTCATTCTTTGCATTAACCTGAGCAGTAACTGCATGCCTCAGTGGAATAGGGAGTCCTAACAATGACATGTTTTAATAATTCTAATAGCTTTCTATGAGTACTTGCTCTACCTCAGAGTTAATACATAGTAGTGACAATTACAGAGAGCTTTCTGTTGCAATGGATTTGAATAAGTAAAAAGAAATAATCAGGAATTTTACTACACTAAAGATGCAGAAAAATATTCAAGCATTGATTTCTTGTCAGAGTTTGAATCAAGATGATGTATATTTTAGTGAAGGAAAAGCATCTAGATCTTCAGCATTATTTTTCGTCTTGAATTTTTGCTGCCAAAGCTATAAATAGAGAAAAGCTCAGTAGAACTAAAATGATGTAAAATGAGAATTAAACAGCACTGTCAAAAAGTAAGTCTTCCACTCAAGCTTTAGATTCTACTTGGTTTCAGGGACTCAGCTTTGTTCAGCTGGGAGCTCAGTGTTTTATGGAAGACCTAGAACACCGAAGCTCCCCATCCAAACACGTATAGAAAAATAAAAATATCAAGAGACTTATAAATAATGATCAAATTTTCTGAAAACAGCAAGAGAAACTTACCATACAGTTTGGCATATCTTAAACTTGATTCACTAGGGCAATGCTTTAAAATCCCTTATGCCTGTAAAATTGGGGTTCTATTAATACTTTGCATTTCTTTGTCTCAAAGAGACGAACCACGAAATTTTGGCAGTTGTTGAAACTGGATGCTTAACTCAAAAGGTTAGAGATTTTTAATCCTTTTGTTTTATTTCTAGTGCAGCTAATTTGCCTTTTTGCAAGTATCCTAGCAACCATTTCCCCCCCGCCTCCTTCCTCCAGTACCATAAAGGTTAGGTAAGGATTCTAGAGAGATTGGCCTAAAATATAAAACAAACTGACAGAAGAACATTTCTTAAAGGCAGAACTTGCTTTAATAATACACTGACAACTCCAACACATTTTAAGGGAGGGGGACAAGAAGCAGAGAAACAATCCTGAAATAACTTTTAACAGTTTGTAATGCTATGAAATATTAGACTGAATAAGGGCTTAAGCTTCACAAAGTGTTACCTCAGAACTAGGAAACATTCCCTACAAAGACTCAGGGATAAGTTCTTTAATATAGTATTTGGTAAGATTAAAACTTGAAGGAAAAAAATAAGTTGAAACGTATGCAAAACCAGAATTTGTTCTGCTGTAGCAAAATATTTGCAGCCAAAATGGGGTACTATCAAAGTCCTCGTTGCTTTTGCAGTTCTGATAAGATTTATATCAATAACGTAACATTTAGATGACAATAACAAAATCCATTTCCTTGTCAAGCCTTACTTCTGTTGGTGTAGGCACCAGGAGCTGTCAGACTAAGTTAGACTTCACTAGTGTTAACTGCAGTCTGAAGTAAAATGTACCGGATGTACTCAAGTTACCTATTTCAACTAAATGCTTGCTTCTGACCTGCTAGAAGGCTCTAATACAAATAGCATTTCCTAACTAGGAGGTTATATTTAGCCTTTTATGAAATTTTTACTACTTAAGTCAAAATCTGGTAGGTCTTGTGTATGTCCACATGGGATTAAGGCTGAATAGCCTAGCACAACTGCTGGAAGCTGTGTAATCATGTTAGTTATACAATCATCTGGGCTTTTGCTTTGGGTTTTTTTGTGTTGGTTTTTTTGGAGGGGGGAGGGGTAGGGGTGTTGTTTGTTTGTTTGTTTGTTTTTTTAATTTGGAGATCTTGCTGAGCTACAAGACATGTACTCAACATGGCTGCATGTCCAAGATCAGCTTTTGCAAGTATTTATGGGTTTTGTTTGTTTGTTTTAAAAATCTTTTAATCTTATATTCTAAGCCTCATTTTATTCCTATATCTCCATATGTAAATAGCTACTTCAAAGTAATTACAAGGATGGTAATTTTCCAACTACAGCAGGGATGGAATTAAAATTCAGCATTTTTTTTAACTTTTAAACTTTTTTTTATATCAACATAAAATTACATTATTTCATAGTTAATATACTTATTTTAAAAGGCTTTAATTTAAAATGTGAACATTTCTGTATGTTTTCACAGTTTGCATGCACAACATAAAGCCTGTACAACCCTCAAGTCTTTAAAGTTACTCATAGTAAAAGCATTTATTGATCAGTTCTTTACAGAAAACTTATGTGCTCTCAAACATAGGTTCTACCTCATCAGGCTAACTCTGATCAATTAATTGGACTACACTGAATCTTTTTTGGGGGAAAAAACCCTGTCAATTATGGAAATTAGCCACCAGAGGGAGCCTGCATTGCTGGTCTGGTACAGAAGTGTTCCTCTTGGCACCAAAAAAAAAAAAAAAAAAAAAAAAAATATTACTTGCTTTGCTATCAGACAGACTGATTTCTGTTAAATATGCTTTCCATGCTAACTGTACAGCTATGCTACAAACTGAAAACCTCAGCAGCGGCCGAATTTTTTTTTGTTTGTAAAAAGTTCAATAGCTATTCCTTTTCTATTCCTAATTTAGACTTTTACCTTTCTTGGCTGGTAAACCAAATAGCAGCATCAGGAATCAGCTATAGTCCACTGTTCCTCCACAGATCACCAGTCCTCCACCCTGTGCAGTAAGCCCAATGCTTCCCGTATGCACTGGACTTGCTGCTTGTCTGCAACAGGGCTGCTCACACCCTGTTCCCTAACCAACAGCTCAGAAGCGACATGGAAAACCAGTTGGGAACAAGTACTACTGCCAGAAAGGATTTGGGAAACGTTCTCCCCCTCACATGCTTTTTTGAGACATCATTTACATAAAGGGAAAGAGTGCACTGCAGGAATGCCTTGATATGGCCAGAGCACAGGCTATACAGGTTATACATAATGAAGATTCTAGCAAAAGAAGTTGCGTTCAGAAGCCTTTTTAAAGGGCATGTTTCACCCACAATCCACTGTTTGTCTATCATACAGCAAGCTTGCTCGAAACTGCTGTGCTGCAAACTTGTTAAAATCCCAAGAATATAGAAGAAAACCTCAACTATTAAAGACTACCAGAGTTTGTACATCAAGGCTTCAGAAGAATTGAAACCAAAACCACAAAACATTCATCTTCTTTACCCCCATTCCTTAGGTTAATTGGTGTAATTGCAATCAAAGTCCTGATAATGGAGCACCAGAGGAAACCATTGAATGGGAGCACACGGCCAACTGCTTATTATCCTTAGTGCACAACACATGTCCCTAAAAGCCAAAGCAATGAGAAGATAAAAACCGAAGTTGCTGCCTGCTGTTCCTCCTTTCCCAGCCTCAGACCACTACAGCAAGAAGACTCTACCCAGCCATGCCTGGGAGGGGAGTGCGTTTGCAGAAAGCCAGCCACCAAAAAACAAGGACTGAAGGAGCCAACAGAAAGTTTTACCACGAAGATGTACTTGTAACTGCGTATCAGGCACAAGGAAATGTTCTGCTTCCTAAGCCTACTGTCAGGAAATTACCTCTGGATTTGGCACTGGGGAAACTTGGCAGCCGGGAAGTGACAGGAGGGGTCTTCCCTCACGTACCCGGAGACCTGAGGTGAGTGTTTTCCCCGGTACACTTTCAGTATAACCCGATTTTTCCCCTCTGTTATTTTACACGACACGTACCCGAACCATGTTTTCCTGAGAATTGGTGCTCTCTCCCGCGTCTTTCCCAGCAGCACCGCGTACAGCCCTCGTCGTCCGGCCGAGGCAGCTCCCTGTGGCGTCTCCCGCCCTCCCGGAGGCGCCGGGCCCCTCGCCACCGCGGGCCGGGGCAGGACCTCACCTCTGACACCTCGGAGCGGAGCACATGTGAGCGCTGTTGATTCTGCGGGTACTTCATTGCAGCTGAGCCAGGGGGTTTACGGCGGCCACCGTGGTGAGCTCTCCTTGTGGTAGGACTGAGGGGGTATTTCACCTCAGAGTAGTTCACCTGAGGGCTGCCGCGGGGAAAGGGCCTGCTAGTGCATGAGGGAAAATGGTGAGAGCAAGACTTCCAAAACCGCTCAGTTTTACATTTGGCAAGCAGCCCCTCAGGCAAGTTTATCTTGACCAGCAAATATAACTTTTAAGAGTTGTGTAAGCAAGCTTCTTCCCTCATTCAGCTGAAAATAAGACAAGCGAATGCCTCGTGTGTTTGGATTCAGTACGCATTCTTCTGTGAGTGTATATGCTTGTCTCCCGTTAGCAGTATAGTTTTGATTGCACTGGTGAGGTTGTATCGGTAGAACTGTGCTAAGAGATGAGTCAAATTAGGTCGACTTGGTCAAATGAGGAGGACTGGATCCCATGGTGGTTACTTTGGGAATTTAAATTGATATTCTGTGTGCAGCTTTGCCAAATAAAGGGAAGAATGGGTGATACTTAATTACCAGTACTTACTGCTACACAAAAGCTTTTGCCTGTGTTTTCTTCTCTATGAAACATCCTCAACTTTTGATTACAGTTATTATGCAATTCATCAAAACCAAACAAAGATCCTAGTCTGACTAGATAAACAATGGGTCATCACTCTCAAGCACTGAAACTGGAAATGTTGAATCTCCTAGGCTGATACCCTGCTGCAAATATCAAACAAAGGATGGAGGGGCAATTCTGGGCATTTTATTCTGCTGAAGTTCAGGTAAAATCAGCCTTTTCTAGGAAGACCCACTGAGGTTTTGCTGTGTGTATAAGTGAGGCTAATAAATCCTTCTGTTTTTATAGTAGTTTTAAAAAATACTTGAACTCCTTGCTAAATTCAGTGCACGGTTTTCTCAGCATGGTCACTGGAATTTTGCTGCTGCCATAAATGATAGCGAGGACTGCCAAGGACTGCCTATCTTTTTGTAAGAGAGAGAGATCTTTTGTTCTTCATAACATTTTTAGAATTTGAGATACTGATCAGTGAATAATGCACAGTACCTCTGATAAGTGGTTTGGCCTTAATTTCTGAGGTATAAAATAGGAGATGATCCTGTCCAGTAAGGCTGCATAATAAATAGGTCATTGATTGAGATCTAAACATCACAGACATTTAACAGAAGCCATTGGTATTTGGAAGTGTAGTGGTATGATTGTTCATTTTAAGTTTTTTTAACACACTGGCAACTGTGCTGTGTGTGAGCAGCTGACCTAGAGCCAGAGGTGAGCAGAGGAATTATTTGTGTCAGCACACAAAGTGAACTACCCTAATTTGGAGGGCAGTCAGAAAATTGTTTTTGCTGATCTTTGCTCATCTTGTCTGTTATTCTTTGGTATGCTGTGTGAATGGGGTAACACTGTGCTTATCTGTAGGTTGGCTTCAATAAATGGGTCTGCAATTTACATTCCTAGTTTTACTACCTCATTAACTCTTTACTTATTCTGCTTTGCTTCCAACACTGCAAATATATCATCTCTTTCAAGGGGGCTCCAATGCTAAAATCAGGGGAACAGAGGGCCACCATGCAGTCCAATAATCCTCATAATCTCTGATCTTGCAGTCTGGAGACAAGCTCCTTTGTAGTCCTCCAGCTAACTGGCTGGCTGTGCTTGTGTGATGGTAACACAGAGGTAGTGCTTTTCCCTGTATATGGTTTGTTTCCTTTTACTCTGCTTTCTTTCGGGAGCACACAGTGACTTCCAGAATGAATTCCTTTAAAGTTTCGGTTTCTACCTGCATATCCTAAGAGCAGTCTGCAGTAAGCAAACAGCATACTACACATAGTTGCAATGAAAGAAGAGCAGTGACTTGGCAACTGCTGTTGACAGGCATTGTGATCTTGGTAGTTTTTCAGCCTGGTTTCCAAAGGAGAGAGGGTGGGTACCATCATGTTAGATACAAGTCTGCCTGTCAATCATTTTCTCAATAGTTTTAAACCAATTTACTAAATTTAAACAAATTTAACTTTGAGGTAACAAGCTAAAATAGTATGCTTTTGTAAATTTCTTGAGAACAAATGGAAAAGCAAAGTCTAGAATGTAATACACAGAGCCACACACTTTGTGTGTATGTGTGTGTGTGTAAGTGGCTCAAAGACAGGTGTGAGTCACTGAGGTGAGGGGATGGGAAATCCTGGCTGCTTGTATCAAAACAACAAACCTGCTAATTTATAAGCTGTAGACATTAATTACACTTAAAACGGTCTCAATCAGAGACAGAAATTAATAGGTTCCATTAATTAGTCATATGCTATAAACTAGCAGCAAAGAAATGGAAAGACGACATTTGGAAAGGCTTGTATAACCTGGACAAAGACATGACAAAAAGTGAAATTAGAACACTGAGGATATTTGTATCACTGGCAGACAGCAGGAGAAAGTGATAATGGTGATAACAGTGGTCAGATCAACCTAAGAAAATCCAGTCTGTATATGTTAAATCAGAAATGCTGAAATATTAGTGTAGCAACGGCAGGAGCTGAGGAACTAAATTAGGGACTAGAAACACTAATGCAGGATTTGAGTGTGGATTTTATGAGGAAGCAGAAGCATGGTTTGGGGTAGACATACTGTGATCTGAAGGTTCTGCTTTGGTCAGGAATGATATAGATATTGTTTCACATTAAAGAAGTAAAGTAATAGGACATAAAAATATGAACATGAGGTGGGAGGGGAAGACTGAAGAGAATAAAGGGAGGTTCTTAAGTATGACCCAGTATTAAGTCTGCAGAGTTTTGCCTTACTAATGCACTGCATTAAAGATATTGCCACTGTTGCGCAAACTCATAAGAGCATCAAAGATAACATGTTTGTTTTGCAGTCTCTGTTTTCCATAAGCACAATTTTATTGGTTTTGCATTCTGTAGTTCTTTTACATTGGGTTCTGGTAGGAGCTGTTTGGTTATTCTGACTGGGAATGATTGCTGGCTACCTTTTCTACAGTTGCTTTCCATGTATTCTTCAAAAAAACATTAGCACATATTTTTTTCCAAGTCATACGAACATTTCCTGTCTTTTGGAGTTATTGAAAATCTGCATTAAAAGTTTGGCTTTTGTTAGTTTTTTTAAGATTCCTGGGTTAAGTTTACTGGACATGCTGACTTTAAAATTCTTGATCTAGCAACTGTGATAGCATCCTGAGTTTCAGTTGTTAGAGAATGTATTTCTCTGTGTGTATGTGTGTGGTTTTTCCCAACGGCAGCTTTTTTCACAACTTAGATTCCAGAAATGCAGTGAAATGCACTTAATTCCTATCATTGCTCACATTTTTCTAATTAGCTTTTCATTCTGTGCTGGTTTGATTCCATTTACTTCACTTATGCAATTGGCTGTTTAAAAGAATCATGTAGATAGTGTTTGAAATTTTTATCTCTTTGTCAAATCATACCAAGTCCTAGTCATTTGTATTCTCTGATAATATTACTTCTTTTTCTGAGATCAGCTCCTCTTTATCAGTCCATAATCACACTAACACTGTGATATATTGACATATTGTTATATTTATCAGCACGATTTAGCTTCAACCTGTGTCAGAGTTGATACTTTTGGAGTTGGAAAATCTCTATTGTACTGTTCATAAATAGAAAAGACACTGGATTTTCAGTACTCGTTGACTGAACAATTCAGCGTGTATTGTCCAAACTGAAGTTCCCTATGATAACAAAACTTTAATTCTTACTCATTGTGAGTATGTGGCCAAAAAGTTTTAGTGCGGTTTTGTGGAGTGGAGGAGACAGTAGGAGACACTCCCATAGAATCATACAATGGTTTGGGTTGGAAGGGACCTTAAAGATCCTCTAGTTCCAACCTCCCTGCCATGAGCAGGGACACCTTCCACTAGACCAGGTTGCTCAAAGTCCCATCCAACCTGACCTTGAATGCTTCCAGGGATGGGGCAACCTGTTCCAGTGCCTCACCACCCTCACAGTAAAGAACTTCTTCCATCTTGTGCTTCATTCACTAGAACATTGATACTGAAAGATACTTTAATTTCAAGGCTTGAAAACAAGAATTATTGGCTTTGATCTGGAATGGCACTGTCCCTCTACTTCTATCCTAATCCTTCTTACAGGGTTATAGCAATTAATATAACATTTGTTGTGAATCATTTCTCCGTATATTCGCCCTAACAGTTATACCAGGATTATTTTCAGAAATAAGCAATTCCAGAGCATCTTAACTAAGACTGCTAGTATTGTGGGTAAAACCAACAGTTGAACAATTTCTCTTCACATTCATTAGTATTATTATTGTTAAATAACGATATTTTATACTGAGACTTATGTTTCTTATTTTCATCTTGCAACAAATGATATAACATTAATGTTGGTTTCCAGTTTGCTGTTCGAAGACAGTTGCACTGGATGCATGTTCATATAGCCTCATCTTCCACCTTCTAGGTCAGGCTGAACTCCTGCTAGAAGAGTGAGATGATTTCTCTCCAAAAACAACTATGTACCTTATAGCTAGGGTGCTGGGGCTGTGAAGGAAACCCTTTCAGCCTGGGAAGTTCTAACAGAAGAGAAAGGGTTTGCTCATAACAGGACTGAGATCCAAAGCAAAAATCTCGGGCGTGAGGGAAGAAGGTAACTTTCCAAAAGTCCCAGAGGAAAATTATGGGTGTATTTACATTAGCAAGTCAGTGTGTTGGAGGGGTTTTTGAGGTGCAAATATTTAGCCTGAGGCTATAAATGATATCTTGGTGGTAGCACACAAATGTGTTACTGTTCCACTTGAAGCAGTTCTACTCCTTGTGGAACCAAGATTGAAATTGCAGCATTTTGAGTGCCTGTCTTGTAATGTGAATGCAAGGTCCTCCAGTAGTTACAGTTAATTTTCTTTTAATTTAATGCCTTTTCAATGGTGCTAGCTGCCTATCCTCTAGATGATTGCTTCTCTTCTTGCTAAGAGGACAAACTGTGTTTAAGCTTCTGTTCCTGTAATAAGCCACATAAAGCTTCTCTGCTTTTATCCCAGTGATCTAGCTACTAGTAGCATATTCTCATTCCACCTTTCTTGGTAAGAAATACAGGAATAAATACAAAGAAAGCCATTTCAACATTTTCTTTTCTCCAGTATGTTCTCTGGCTGCCAGAAGTAAATTTATAGTTTGCTCTATCACCCTCCTGCTCAGTTTCAGTGCTGATATGCACCGTCACTAGTGGATCCCTGCCCATAGGCTTCAGAAATGCATGCAATCTGAGTGTGACATATCGTCTTGGCTCTGGGAATGCAGAACAGACTTTTCTGATGACATGTTCGGCTTCTAAAAATAACTACACATCAGGTAGCTAGTATTTTTTTTTCCCCCAAGAGTGAACTCTAAAACGTAGTAACATGATGTAATGGCTCCCTATAATGCTACTCCATTTCCTCATTTTAGATAAAGGATGTTGGGAAGAAAAATTTATAAAGATTAATATAGTTCTAACTTCTCGACTAAGAATAACTTTAACTTCAGACCATTTCCTTCAACGTAATTAACTTTGTAACAGGTGTTTAGGAAGTCTGTGGCTCAATTTTTCATTAAATGAGTGAAGTAATATAGATTACTTCCTGTATCTCATCTCTATAAAACAAACTGTTGACCAGTCTGGGAACAAAAGTCTAGAAGTTATGAAAAATGCTGATAAGCTTTATTTTGGAGCATAGAATGGATGACTGTAATTGTGCCTAATCATTCCTTTTTTTGTTTGTTTGTTCCAGACAATGTTTTTGGATATGTATATTAACTGTGATAATACAAGTTTCCACATACACATTGTCTAATTATGGAGAAGTAGCAAGGCTTAATGCTGCTTTTAAAACACTGGGATTGAATATTTCTGTAGTCTGGTCATGGATACCAAGGCTAAGCAATAATTCCATTGTCTTACTGAATGTACTCTCTCACGAACTTCTGTCTTTTCCTGTCTTGGTGATTCCTGATTTAGCTAAGATTCTTTTTTGGGTTTTTTTTTCTTTTTTTTTTTTTTTTTTTAAAGGCTGTGACTGTCTTCCACATTCAAAGGTCAGATTATTCCACAAAGAATATTGCAAGATGTTTCGTTTGTGCTAGATATGTGTATTTTCCCCATAAGGCTACCAGGTGTCTTTATTTCCATCATGGGGGTAGCTTCTTTTATTAGTTGTGAATCTTCTCCTGTCCATGCATATACTTAAAATAAATTGTTTTTCAAATGACTGCATATTGCTTTGCCTTTCCTGAGAAGATTTCTATGAAATGTAGCATTTCTTTTCCTGGTCTACATTTAAACTCAGCCTTGCTTTCTAGTTCCACAATGCTCTTTACCCCTTGGTTTTACTTCTGGGGAATCTCTGTGTGGTTTGGGCTACTGGTGGTCAGAATCAAAGTTATGACTGAACCGTGTTGAAATATGCATACGTCTATATAGTAGCAGGTCTACTTTTCCAATATGTATGTGGAAGAATATTGGAAAATAAATATTAACATTTATATGTCTGCAAAAGTTAGTCTGTATACCTACTTTTACCATAGATTAGTCCCCGCAAGCAAATTCTGCTCTTCCTTGGGCACAAGGAGAACTCTCCATGAAAAGGACTTACAAAATAATTAAGCAAAATTCTGCTAGTGAAATTTGCAAAACATTACATATAAATAAATTCTTGGTCGGTGTAAGTCTGGATATTACTCAGGAGATGGTGCATTCTTTTCTCAGTTCAGTGTACAAAATAAGCCTGCACCACCCAATTTGAAGACTTTGTAATGTTATCATAACAGTGGACACTTAAAAGGAGCACCAGCACTTTCAAAAAAACCAACACAGACAGAGAAGAGGCTCTTTTTAGTCAGGAAGATAATTTTTTTTTTTTAAGAGGCACTTAAAATATGGAACAAGCAAGCTGCTCACTCAAGCCCAGGTTGAGGTCAGGGTTATTTGGGATTCACAGCAGAAGCTGCAGGTGAAATCATAATGTGCTGAATATTTTAGAGCAACATATATGTGTTCAAAAGAGACAATATGAAATGAGTCTGCCAGTTCCCTCCATTGTGTAAATATTTAACCAGGCTTTGGTTTATAATACCTTCTGATCCGCCTCTGTATTTTTGTGGTGGCTATTCTTTCTTAGTTCAGTTTACTGCATCTCCACCCACAGATTTTCTGATGTTACTACAATGGAGTATCATGGATTTCCAAAGTAATCAATGGTAGTCTGATTTCCCTTGTTTAAACTTAGCAGTACCACCAGATTCAGTGGACATACTATTTGACTGAAGGTGAACATGATCTCATATACCTTCTCCTTTCTCCCCAAAATGTTTATCTGTGATAGGGTATTGTTCTTACCAAGTTATACGTTCCTGACTTGCTCTGATCATTGTCTAAATAATGTTTTAAAAAACTCTGAATAGGTCACTCTGTCTTCTAATGACCTACTACTTATTGCAGCCACTATTTATTGGCTGCAAGGAAAATTATAACTTGCAAAGAACATTATGATGCTGGTTATAACATTTTTCTTTGTTGCCAGCAACAGAGTTTAGAAATATTTCTATAATGATGTGAAATTACAGATGAATTATTAAAAATCTCTCCTGCATCTTAACAGATGTATCGCAGACCTAGTCTGTATTCTATTATAAGACAGCCAAGGGTCACTATCTTTTATGAAGGTATACAAGCTTTCATCCATGCTATACAACTCAACTAGCTTAACATACCTCAGCTAAATTTTTCTAAGCAGTTTGTTTTGATATAACTGCTCTACCAGGTAGATGGAAAATCTGTGTCCTAGTAGCCACAATACCTAGTGAATCCTCACTGAACAATTGTTACATTCAATCATGTTTAGCAAAGCAAAAAAAAAAAAAAAAAAAAGGCAAATTCTATTTATTCTTTAAGCATACTTTATCCACATATTGTTCTGTTTTCAGCTTTTTTTACATATATAAACATATGTTACATATATATTAAAAAAAATCTGGGTGTATTCTTAAGGACTGCTGTGTATCTCAAGTTACTGTGCTGTGTAAAAATAAGTTTCAGTAACTCGGAAGACTATTACCAAAATAAGTAAACAAATCAAAACAGAACTCAGCGTAATCACAAATAATCTTAACAGTGATGTAAGTACATAAATGTAGCCATGGAATGAAATTACAAATAGATCAAATGTTTTGGTGGGGTTTTTTTGGTGGGTTTTTTTTTTTTTTTGGTACAAAAATAGTCCCTTATTGTCCTATGGAGAATTGAGCTTGATACAGTTTGGGCCAGGGAATAATTACTTGTAAACCTCATCAAGCTACTCAAATATACAATAGGCTGAGAGTATCACAGCAAATATGTAGATTTAGAAAGAAAATATCTGTAGAGTTCTGCTCAGCATTAGCAGGATTAGCATTGTACGTGTTCCAGAAGGTTACAGGAAACAAAATTCTTTCCTCCTTCATATTTTGGCAGGAAGAAGCTAACAGTTTCTGAAGCATCAGACTAAATGACTAGGTCATATACTAATTTTCAACAGTTATGTTTTCTTTAATTGATAGTTACTGTTGGTCTTTGCTGTATATGCAAACCCACTACGGCAAGAGCAGGAATGTCCCTTTTCAAGGTGCATTTCAGAACTCCTTATGAGTCTCCAAAAGCACTGGCTATTTACACAGTCTGTTGTGTGTAGGTGTTCCTGAGGTTTCTGTGAGTGTTACTTTGTTTTCATCAGGCCTTCGCACAGAATGTCTAGCTGTTGATCATCTTGGAGGCAATTCCTGTTGATTTGTAGAATAGGACACGAGAATTCCACAAGGATTCCACCTGCCAGTTGACATCCTTGTTCTGCTGCAGACTCTTTATAACACTGGTCTCACTGGTTTGTTTAGTCCTTTAGAAAACCCTTCTGGCATTAACGTCTCATGCTTATAGACTGAACTTTTCCCTGTCTGTGCCATAGATCCTGACAGTATGATTGCTCCACTTCATAATGATTTTAGCCAGCTTTTCATTCCTAGCATTTATTCTTACATGTCTTTTAGTCTATGCTGTTTTCTTGCCTATAGCCCGTCCACTTTTTGCCATTTTGCTTCCCATGTGTCTGCTTCATAGTATGTTGGGTAACCTGTCTGTCAGAAAGAGGTTAGAAAGATTGATGTGGGGGTTCACAAAAGTAGCAATAAAAGTAGTCACTTGACTTAGCCAGTATTAGAAGAGTTAACATATTTCTTGTGTAACAATTTTGAACTTTCTTTGTTTGCCATACCAAATGAAAATAAGATGCTTCAACTGAAAGCGAAACAGGGAAAATTAGTAGAGTATAAATCTCCAGCCTTCCATCAGAAGATATTTATGAACTTTTTTTTTCCCTTGCTTTTGCCTTTCCAGTTTCCTCCCCCATTCTACTGGGAGAGGAGTGAGCAAGTTACTGGGTGGGGGCTTTCCTGCCAGCTGGGCAGGATTTGAATCTGCAAGCTATTAACCTAGGAGGACTGCTTTGATTACCTGTTCTGACCACTTTTCTTGTAATGAAACCTATAGCACCAGGGATGCCACCAAGAATGCAACTTTGACAGTGCTGCCAAATCACTGTGTATTCTTCTTTTCAAGATAGTTTAAAATCATTTTTTGCATTTTTATATACACAGCCTGGGAGTAGAGTTAGGATCTCTCTAACTTTTTCTTACACACAGGCATGTTCTCTCCCTGTTATTGTATTGGTATTGTAACTGTTACCCAACAGTTGATGTTAACATTCTGCAGAACTCCCCTTGCATTGGAGATGAAAGCACTTTAGGAGATTACAGCTTTATCCAGATGACCTCTTCTCAAAGTTGTTTTGCAATGTGAAGTCCAGATCTGAATTCCTAACTTCCGGTCTGAGTTTAGCTCTGTATAATTGCATTTGAAATCAATAATAATACAGATTAAAAAAAAAAAAAAGTTTCTCTTTTTCTCAATAGTATTTGCACAACACAAACTTGCCATAGGTAGATCAAAGACTTTAGGCTACAGTAGTCTGAAAAGTCAGTGTGTATTACAACTTTAATATTTGTATGCAAACTAACTTTAACTCAAGGATCCCTTTGTCATTTGAACTGACACATATTCAAAAATTTGATTTGTTTTTGGTTATGCGAGCAGAAGTTATTTTGAAGTCTTTCTGGTGTTGTGTAAATGTTTAATCATTCACATCTGGTACAGGATGAAGCAAATAATCACTTTGTCAACTTGAAATGAGAATAGAATGGCACAGTTTTGCTACCAGTAAAAACTCATTTTCTGTTTGTTTTAGCACGGTGATTCCAGAGGCTACATAGGAATAATTGTTTGTGGGCATTCAGAATAGGTCACGTCTGCAGGTAATCATCATATAACAAGAGACTTTTGTTTTTTCAGTTGTTAATAGATGTTGTCATTTAGATTTCTTAAATGTTTGAAGATAGGCTTGTGTTCTAGCTGGAGGCCTGAGGCTGCAGTTAGTGGTATCTTGGGGAACAATGATAGTGAATATGCAAAGGAAATATGGGATTTATACAGAACGAGGCCACAGAGTAATTTGCTTTCTGGAGTACTTGACAGATTCGTGATGGTCTTCATGAAAAGCCTATGGAAAGTAATTCAAGAAAGCAGTCGGGGTGAAAGTAATTTCTTATACCTTTTCTTCTTCATATATCAGTCATATCAGTTGGCTCTGAAAATGTGTTGAAGTATGTTGTTATGAACATAAAGCACCAGGAAGTCTGACATTATTGCATTCTAGTTAATGGAATCCATGGATATGCAGTTGCTCAGTTTAGACTGTTACCAAGACTAACAGCAGCAACAAAATGTGCAGTATTGGAGCACAAGCAGAATTAGTATTGTTTCCCAGTAACTTTGTTACTTGTAAAAGCGATAAACATAGAAGCAACTTGTCAGCTTGGGAATTCAGCAGGAGGTGGGGATATTTGGGCAAAAGGACTGTCTGTACCGTAACTCGGCAGACAAAGTGTATTTCCGTAGCAGTGTACCTACCAGAAAAGTGTTTGAGAATGTTAATGACTTTTAGTTGGTTTCATTGCATGCAATGTACTTTCTGGTCAGTGTGCAAGAGGAAGCTGGTTTCTACTTTTACATGCATTTCTGTTTATAAACGGATGTAGCGGCATCCTAGGTGGTCCAGTGTTGTGTTTGGTTTGCATTGATACTTTTATCTTCCTAGGAAGTAGAAAAGGTCAAACAGTTAATGAACTTATTTTAAGGAATATCAAGTCCTGTTCCAGCCAGATATTCAGCTCTGACAACATTGGGTTGCTGAGCCAAGGGCCCATTTTGTTGTCATACACCTCCTGCTGAGAAACCCATTTTCTAGATAATAGAGTGACCACTCAAGTGTAGAAGGGGGATGGAGGAAGGCTACTGTTTAGAAAGGTCTATCGCTGGAGTGGTGTTAAATAGCATGTAGCAAGTAGCTTCTGCTACATTACCGGCATTCCGTGATATCTGTTAGTATCGCAGTAAGCAGTTTTCAAGGAAACAGGAGTGATATGAACTGTTTTTACAGCCGTTAACTTTAACTAACTGCTGCAAACTACACACTTAAAAACAAGTGTACCTTTCCATTCTGTCAACTCATGACGATTTGACAAGAGGAGGCTTTTCTTAAAAATAAATAACGTAACAAAGATTTAGCTATAAATTGTAGATCTCAACCCTTTGAGAGAACAGTCATAGAATAAATTTTCTAAGCTGTTTCTAGAGTCAGGGGGAGATTTAACCAGACTCTTCAAAAAAAAGTAACGGGGAAGTAATGTTGAGGCACTTCAGGTTCACCCAGGTAAAGAACACTTGTGGGTGGGAAGTTCTCTCTCCTGAGCATCCTTTCTACTACCTCTTTCACTAATCTACTTACTGTTGCACACTGTTTGTCCTTGATGAAGTAAGAATTCTGTTTCGACATTTGTTTTCTATCTAGGTGAGATTTTAAAATTAGTTTAATTTTGATATCTGATAGTATCCAAACACTGATGTGACAAGTCAGCTTCAGCCACTGAGATGTGCCTGGTTTTGACACAGAATTTACTGTCTGCACAGATTCCCTTGGAAGTTTTATTAGATCACAGCACATCTGGTCAGAGTTCATAGCTGGTAATGAAAATAGGCAAGTTTGACTTGGTTTCTTTTTTAACTGCCAAGATTTTGTTCAGTTCTGTGACTCAATCCTTACAGCAATTAGGCACAATGCTCCCAAACTAACAACATAAATAAACATAGCAAAATTTTGTTGATGAGAAATGGACTTCCTATTTATAGCATGTTTACATTCTTTAGAAAGCACCTGTAGAAATAGTGTGGAATAGTGTAGAAAATTGTAGAAATACTCCATATAAAAGTAGTTACATATTACATTTAAAGTGGTGCAAATACACAGCCTGATCTAGAATATGTTGTAGTAAGTCAATCAATACTAATAAAAAAAGACAGTGTAAATGGGAGGCCCATTTTAAGCCATGAACTACAGGATTAATCATGTCTAGATGTAGACTTTGTATACTAACATCCTTTCCCATGCCCACAAAGTGTAGAGTTTTTTTTGTTTGTTTGTTTTTTTTTTGCATTTGTGAATATATTTTGAGCTAATCTCTAGTGAAGGAACTAAGTGCAATATTTAAAAAGAAGCTTTCATTTAATTTCTCCAGGATTTGGCTTTGGCCTGTTTGCAGTAGGAACTTGATTATCCATCTGACAGAGAAATATTGCTCTTCTAATGAAAAGTACAAGGTTTTGAGAAGATTTCAGATATTTCCTAATCTTAATAGTCTAAGATATGCAAACCACTTAACAGGAAAGATATTGCCTTCATGCCAATATGAAAAGTAATATACAAAGTAACAGGTTTTTGTCCTTGATCTTGAAGTTAACTTGAACAATTAACTTCATTAATATAAGTATAATGTTAGAGCTAAAACTGCAGAAAAAAATTAAGGATTACATTTAGAAGTAAAATTATTTTAATGTTAAATAATACATTAAATAATATTAAATATGTCAAAAAAATAAATAAAAATAGTGGTGTAAGATAATGTTAAATAATACAGACATAATTATGGCCCAGAGACATATTTAAATCAATTCATAGAAAAGATGTATCTGATCACATTCAGGTAATTATGCCTTGCAAATAAATATTAAAAATTGTTCTCTGAGAGGCATTATCAAGCATAAACTGAAGTGAAGCTAAAATGCCGACAGAGCAATCCAGCCTGAGAAAGTTGACCTAGTGATCGTTACTTACCATGGCTGCTGATTATGGTAGCAGTTTATATGACCATGCCTGTTCAAAAAAAAAAAAAAAAAAAAAAACACCCCTCAAACCCGAAACCCAAACCCAAACAAACCAAAAAACCCAACCCAACACATTTACCTATTAGTATTATACTATGTCACATTATGCTCTGTCAGCCACTTTTAAAATAATATTTTTATCTGCTGATTTAGTCTGATCACACACTAATACATTTTCTGTGAAATTCATCAATAATTTTTATAATTTGGGAAAATTAGTCTGGCTGTGTTTTTTGAAGCTGGAGTGAATGAATGCCCTCTGCACTGTCTATCATATTTAGGTTGATAGCTGACTGGCTGAATCATTAGGCCAACACATGAGCGGTGGGTTTGTGTACTCATACTGTTACCTCTTGAAAGGACCTGGGTTTTTTCCAGAGGTGGTTATATGCAACTTGGGAAATTTAGTCTTTTAAAGCTTCTGAAGATCTAAATGTCCTGATACTTTAGGAAATCTTTGACTTTGATTAAAATGAGCTTTAAAAATATTAATATATCTGTGAATAATTTCATAATATTCAAACTATTTTGTTCAAGACAACAAACTGAAAAATCTTAGAAGATATTATTTAAAAAACCCCAAAACCCAGAGAAAAATGACTAAAATATTCAAAGTGGAAGAAAGATGGGCCTCAATTTGTCATGTGAGATTTAGTTGTGCAAGTTTTTTTGATGTATTGTTGTAGAAAATCTTGGCAAACATATTGCTTGACTTCTTATGTCAATAGGGACTGCAGTACACTATAGTTTGGGGATTATTTTTAAATGGCCGTTATGTCCTACTATTGCTATTTAGTTTTCAGTGTTGTATTTAGAATGGGATGGAGTTTGCAGGCGCTAGTTTTTCCATATGTTAGAGATGCATTAATGAGAAAGGAAAGACTATTATTGTTATTGTAAGGGAATTTTATCAGGAGCTGCTTTTAAACCCACGCCACCCTCAGCCCCCCCAGTCCTTAAATAAAACAATGAGCATTATATTCTCCCTCTACTACAATTGCATGGAAGTCCTTTCCATCTGAGTAAGGCTCTGCTATATAGGGTTTGAAAGGGTGGATATGATAGAGTGAGGAACAACTGATGAGCAATCATTTGGGAAAAGGCATTTTAAGAATATCTTGGAGACTGAAAATGTAAGAGGAGGATGTGAAGAAACTAAATGTAAGCAGAATACACTATAATGCGACCCTTTTTTTGGATTTAATACAAACATAGATGTAAGATGTACCTAATTCTAAAAGATCTAAATTAGAACTTGGAACACAGGAGGTTTTAATACCTTTTATTCTTTGCAAAATTTGAGAATGGAGATTTTAGTGCTGTTGCTATTAATTATTTTAATTCCTTCATAGTTGTAAAAGCAGAGTGAGAAATAACTTTCAGTCAAGAATTAGAATACGAAAAAGTTTGTATAGTGGAAATTAGTAGATTTGGATAGATTTTCAGATATTTCAGCCTACCTGACAAGAGCTGGTAATAACATTTATGTTAGAATAATGTCTTGTAAAACAGTAGTTCCCATTAAGAGTAAACTATCTATGGAAAAATAATATGAACCACAGAACTTAAGAGTGTGTTAAGTGTATTGCATTTAGCTACTACCATTTCTTCAAATAAGTTTTCTTGAATGACTAGTTGTGTGTTAATGTGAAACTGTAATTTATATCTGCTTCAGTTAGAAATAGAGTGGTAAATTTTGAAGGTGGTAAAAGGAGTTTCTGAAAGCTTCTGCTCTGCCATTATACCGATTAGGTGCCATTCACTATGGTATTTTGACCTTTAACATCAGATTTTAAATGCAGCTCAGGAACTTTCTTTGGCCTCTTCATTTTAATGCAACCCAAACGCTTCCTGAGCAAGCCATTAGGCAGCAGCCAAATTTTGTTTTAATCAAATGGACTCATAGATGGGTTGTTTTCTGTTTCTGGCCCGGATTCTGATTTGCAGACATAAAAGGGGACTTAGAACTTCAAGATGTTGTTAGCAAAGTAGCACTGAAACAAATAATTCAAGAAATCATGTAGAGCCCTGTGTTTAAAAAATTATGTGTACATGAGACTATACAGTATGAACACTCTCACGTAGCAATCAACACAAAATTAAATTGATGTCTTGCTGGAGGATATCACTCCACTTCCACTGGTTAATATGCTGTGACACAATCATAGTCCTGCAATAAAGGTCAGTGCAAAAAACCCAGTGTGCTTTTCAGTATATATAAAGTTTGATATACTCTGATTTGTGTTACAGTTCACAAAATTCATATTTAATAGGTGCAGTCTGTGTTGCAGATTTATTGGCCGTAGAGCAAATGAACATACATTATTATTACTTTGAGCTTAATATGCAAACAGGACAGTAGAAAGCAGCTGCTTTGGAAACTCTATCTCTGCCTGTATAAAAACATGTATCGCAGTTAGAAGTTTTCTCTTTATTGTAAGTGGGTGGAACCATTACTCTGTGTCTCAAAGGGTTGACTAGCTCAGCTGTAGAAGAGGGACACTATGCTCTGTTCCTTGTTCAAGGCTCTTGTTAAACCTAGTACTGAACTGGTAAACTCTTAATAAGCTTAAATAGACTTAAAATAGAAATAAACTTACAATTGAAAATCCATTTGGCACAAGAATCTGAAATGTAATACTTTCGTATCATTGTTAACAAGGACCTGAAATTAGTTACATTAATAGCTAACTGCTCTAAACCCTTACTGCTTGTCTTAGAAACAAACCTCAGAAGAAACCCTTTCCTGATTTAAAACCTTTCTTTCTGTTATGCATGTATAATATATCTTTCTATTATGAATGTAATGTGAGTAAAGAATTGAGGAAACTCTCACACTTTCTGGAAAGGTAAATGCACTTATAGATACAGAGCCATGAGATATAGAGCCGTATCTCCTTAGCCTCAGCTACTTTAATCATCCCAACATTCAATGTTTCAGATGCACAAAACCCTTTCAAACTGCAAGCAGCTGATCAACTGCCTTATTCTGGCCCTCTTCAGCAGAAGAGAAAAGACCACCTTGGAAATCTAGCTCCTGAAATCTTTATCTTTAGGCCCCAAATCTGCAAAGTATCTATTAAGAAATTAATTTCAGGCAATAGATGTTGAATGTGCTGAAAGGTTTGCAAATGACACACTGGTTGAAAATTTCATAGTATTTACCTGCAGCATATTCTGTAGCCAGCAAAAAGTTGAAAGGTTGTGTTTATGGATACCTCTGCAGATCAAATTATTTTCCTCCTTACTATGCGATTTTCTACTGTTAAATTATATTTAATCTCAGTAACAGGTGGAGAAGCTGAGTGCAAAACACAGAATGATACTCTCAAAAATTGTACACTTGTGAATACCAGGGCTAATGAAGACCTGTTATCTGTGAATATGTCACTCTCATTCATGTTCTTACACTTTAGGATATATTAGTCTATTTGCCTTGACTCCATCAGCAAAGACTTCCTTTTTCAGTGGGACAAGTAGAGAATGTGGCATCTAGTAAGGAGGCCTTAAGCTGCTGGTGACAGTTTTATTAGTATTCTTCCTGTTTTACTTAACACTTCTAGTCATCAGGAAATTATGACTAGAACAATATTCAGAAAAAGTTAAACTTTTAAAAAATTGGTTTTTAAATTGATAGCTAGCATTCCTTAGCATAAGGAACTTTTCCTACAGAAGAAGAAAAATCGTTTTTTATTCTTACAGATATTGGAACAAATTAATTCAGGGCATAGTTTTACTGAAACTAATAGAATTACATTATAGTCCAGGACGAATTGCAAACTAGCAAGACAGTTCTTTCTGTGTCAGGTGAAATTCCAAACTTTTAACCTTTTATATATTAAGTATTTAAAAGGTCCACTCATTCCCTGACTTTCTGATTCTCAAAGATTTCCTGGATTTAATAAACCAGAATAATACTTTATTTCATTCTAACATTCACATTGCTCCTTCACTCCAGAAATCAATGATCCATTATTCTCCATTTCAACAACACAAAACATTTCCTGCAATGATCTGTTCAACATAGTTTTGAGCGTGTTCATCACAGTATCACCTACTAGACAATGTCATGCTAACAACTATTTCTCAAAAGATATTGAGTAAAGCATGCATATATCTTCAGTGAGGATTCAACCCCTTTTGTTAAATCGGGATTATATTTGTAGCTCGGGCACTCGCTAGTAATGATATGTACTGTCATGCTTTCAGTGTGTAAGAACTGCCATGGAAGATAATGAATAAAGGTCCATTTGGCTCCGTATTTTCAGTGACAATCAATTTAGAGAAGGAGTTTAAGAAATAGGATACTACTTTGAGTATTACATTCACCAGACATTGTGCCTAAACTAAAGCATAATGGTGGGAGCACAGAATACCAACTGATTATTTCCTTCCAATGAGCAGTTCTACTACCACCTTTCTTATTACAAACTGCAAAGAGAAATGGGCCAAACTTCTCATTCTTCATCCTGTTCTGAAGCCAGAAGAACTACATGCTTCAGAGTATGAAAAGTCTCCTCTCTGCATGATATGTTTTCTATAACTTGTTCTATAAACACTAGGATGTTGAGGAAGTCAAACATAACCTGTTGGCAGAAGTTAGGAATAAAATGACCTTCTACAAAATTTCTTCTTCTCTCATGCAATTGGTTTTCTATGGATTATGCTCGGTGTTTCTGGTAGTATGATTCTACCCAGTGCCAGACGTTTGGAAAAGAATTTGAGATGTGTATTTTAAGCTTCCCTTTTCACTGCAGTCAAACACTATAGGATCAGTTTCAGCTTTCCTGTAGGTAGGCTAGGAATAGAGGATGAGATGGCGTAGGAATTATTAGAAATATTCTGAATCATCTAAATAATACTCTTCACACCTCTGCTTTAAGCATCATGTTAAAATAACACTCTCATGACTATCTTAAAAGTTCCAGGAAAGCTTTTTCCCACTCATGAAGATCTGCCCATTTTGTCTTCTGTGCCTGAATCATAACATCCAAATAGATGCCATCCATTTCTGAGAGTGCAGCAGCAATTCGTACGTCTTCTCTTGCCCTCTCACCATACCTATTATCAGGCTTCTGAAATCTGTGCCGGTAAGAACCCACTGTTCTTCATTCCTCTAGACACAGAGCTTTGCATGTGTAAATGTGTGATCTATGTCTTTTTGCTGTAAGACTCTTCTGTCATTGATTTGCTTTGCTCACTTTTAACAAGTCATTGGGGAAAATAATTGTCCAGCAGATATAAAATTATGTATAATCTGGTATTCTTGTATCCTCTCCATTTGCCTTTCCAGTGGATAAGTCAATATTAACAGCTACTCCCTCTTTTAGCTGTGAAAGAAAAGTTCATGCACCAGGACTGGCACATAGCTGTACTTTTTATTAAGTGGATATCATAAAATTTGAGAGTATTCTATATTTTGTCTCTTAAAACACTGAGATGTAGTTATTGCTGGGCATAGTGGGGCGCAGTTTTACAATACTGTTTTTTTCTGGTCTACCAGCTAAGTTCCAATCACAGAATATAAATCTACAGGTGTTGGCTTGATGTTAATTAACAGCTGATTTTTCACAGCTCTAAAGAAAGTATTTTGGTAAGAGGAGTTTCTTCAGTACTCAAGTACTGCAACATCTTTTTTAAAAAAAACCCAAAACTTAACAGAAGGAATATATTTCTGATTAAAAATACAATGACAAAAAGCAAAGCAGTAAAAAAATCTTTAGGTACCTTTCAACAGTGCACAGAAATGCAACTTGGCTGAAACATCTGCAGTATCACATCATCTACTCTGCAGGAATCTTGTTGAAGGCAATTAATTGTTAATTAGCAATGTGCCAGCAGACAGCTCAAGAAAGGATTGTTTGCTGAGTTAGTCCAAGTTGTTATATGTAATTTATGTGATAGAGCAGTTGCAGTAGCATAGTGTCTGTATGAATATACTAGGTCTGCTTTAGAGAACTTAACACCTGCTACTTTCTCTAAAACTCTAGACGTTCCAGTGCTTAAATGCTTACAGTGCTAAAATGTAAACAAATACTGAGTATGATAGGGTGTGTTTGATAAGAGCTGATCAATTTTTTTCAGGCAAATATTTTGTTTTACTAAAGTGCAGCTTCAGCCAAAAATAATTCAATAAAGGAAACTTTCTGAAAATGAGACCTCTTTTTTTGATTTTTGAAGCAATATATTGATGTTGCACTCCATTTTCAAAGATATAAAATACCAAAAATAAAACACGTGATTAAGTTGAACAGAATTTTTGGGGTAACTTGTCATATGTATTTCTTATTATTTTGTATCATGGAGAAAAGTAAATCATCTTCCTTATGGGTTGACCTGTCTTTTGGAACTTTTCTCCTATTCCAGATCTGAAACTCAACCAAATCACTGCCTCATTCACATCTTATGACTGCATTTCTCATGGTAACTTGCAGTTGTTCATTCTGATGTATTTTAAAACTACATTTGGCAGACTGTGCGCAGTGTTGCTGCCACCCTTCACTCAACATGAGTATTGCATAGGTTACCATGTTTTTGAGGGACAATTGGACGCTGCACTGTATGTTCAAGATTAAACACTGGTCTCTGGCTTCTGGGTAGGCATTGGTTTAACCCCAGTAGGCAGCTAAGCACGACACAGCTGCTCACTTTCTCCCCCAGGGAGATGGGTTAGAGAATCGGAAGGGTAATAGCGAGAAAAACTCATGGGTTGAGATAAAGAGAGTTTAATAGGTAAAGCAAAGCTGCATATGCAAGCAAAGCAAAATAAGGAGTTCATTCACTATTTACCATCAGTAGGTAAATGTTTAGCCATTTCCAGGAAAGCAGGGCTTCATCGTGCATGACTGTTACTTAGGAAGAAAAATGCCCTAACTCAAATCGTTGTCCTCCCTTTCTCCCTCTTTCCGCCAGCTTTTATTGCTGAGCATGATATCATATGGTCTGGAACATCCCTTTGGTCAGTGGGGGTCGGCTGTCCCAGCTGCGTCCGCTCCTAACTCCCTGTGCCCCCTCAGCCTACTCGCTGGCACAGCAACGTGAGAAATAAAAAAGACCTTGATGCTGTGTAAGCACTGTTCAGTATAGCTAAAATATCAGTGTGTTGTCAACACTGTTTTGGCCACAAATCCAAAACATAACTCCATACCAGCTACTATGAAGAAAATGAACTCTATCATCTCAGCCAAAACCAGTACTGTAGGGAACTTATATAGATGAACATACTAAACTGTTGAATCAGAACAGGAGAAATTCATTTTTGTCAAGAAATATTTCTGTTCCTTGTCATGTACATTTAAAAAAATATATATGAAGGGATATAATTGCAAGATATTTACATTTCCATGTTTATTTACTTTAACTATTGATGATTAGCTTCATTTATAAGCTGGAAAATGTTTTTTGAATTACTGTTCTATAGACTCAAATCTAAAGCCTTAAAGCCAAGTTAAGTTGTGTGAAATTCATGGATTAACACAAAGCCTGACTCGATGGGCTGTTTGTGCAAAAGAATTGCAATGAGACCACTACCTAGGGGTTTGGGGAGATGCTTCTTCTTATCAGGTTCCCTCTTTCCCACCTGAGGTGTAGAGTTCAAAGAATTTAACTTTGTTAATCTTAACAGTCTTCCCACATTAACCTGGAGTGTACAGTGCACAAAGCAGCTCCTTATCCTACTTTCTTCTACAGCAAGAAATAATATCTGGGGTAAGATAAAGGACATCAGATGCCTGCGGAGAGCATCTATAATCTGAATTAAATTCTGCCTTTATTTTCTTATTCACTGAGTACCTTTTAATAATACAAATTCTGAAATTTTAATGTAGTTGAAAATATGTCCAGAGGTTCTGAGCACCAATGTTCCTCAGAGTTCAGTCCTTTTCCAGGTTGTAACACCTCTCAGTAAGTATGAGTTTGGCATACTAACAATATGCATAGCTGCATGAAGACTGCAAGTTCAGTTTCTGATCTGGAAGAATGATTGACTAGTAACTGCTAGTAGTAAAGGCAGTTGCAGTGTTATGTATCTAATTCTTTGGAGGTCTCTATTTGGTGTTTCTTTTATTTGGTCTCACTTGTAAGTCACATTAAAACATCATTCCATAGGTATCTTCTCTTTTAGTGCTCTCACTTATACGGATAGGTATTTTCCTCTGTTCACAAAAAAATAGTGGATTTTACTCTTTATTTCTGTATTGTTGGACACCTTTGGCTGCATACAATTGCTACACTACTGGAGGGTGGTTATTTTCTGTCAATATGTAGAAATATACCTCATGTCTTATTCAGAAGTATGGTGCCTTAAGATTTACAGTCAGAGGCATGAGGATGTTTTTTTCATAAAAATAACTTCTTGCTTATTTGTTTTCTTGCTGCTCTAAGTGCTAGCAAAAGTAAAAATGTGCTTTTGTTAGCTAAGTTAGCAGATAAGACTTTGACACAACATGGAAAGGGTCTCTCTTCAATTTGGATGGATGACTGCTAACTCTTGAAAGTTGTGTATAAGCCTCACTGTTGGTTCCCTCGAAGTGCTGTCTGTCTGTAAAACTCATGTTTAGAAAGCTCAAGATACTATTAGCCAGCCACATTAGCAGAGAGGTGTCTCCATAAAACACAGTGGGAATGGTGCTTACTTGTGTGTGGCACCATGAGGAATCCGTGATGTGTACCACCTTTTTCATGAGCCATTGGATCACCTTTCTCATTTATTAAAATACAGGCAGTCACGGAATAGCTGTCAGAAAAGCCTGGCTGACAAAAGGCACTGAGGAACCTTGTAGGGGAACGGAAGTTAACCCTTTCACAGCAAGATGCCTTAGAGGTGATCCAAAGATGAAGACATGTTAGCACAAGTCTAGCAGAAAACCCATATCGTGGAATATATCATCCACTCCTGTTTAGGAGATAAGATGGTCTGGAAGATAAAATGTGTGTAACAGAAAGAAAATATGGATCTCAGACTGACAGCAAGGGACAAGAGAAGGCCTCCAAAGGGCAATATCATTAGATGAAAAAGTGGTTTTCACAGCTCTCTTGAACTCTAGATTAGGCATCTCAACCTTTGTGATGCATGGGCAATAAATTTGAGATCTACACTGATAGCTGTTAAGCCTTTCTAAATAGAAGCCCAACAACCAGTTGTTGCTTAAAGTTATCTGCAACAAATAAATCTTTTTTTCCCATTGTAGAAAACTGATTAGGCACAAATCAGACAGCCTATGCTTTTTGACTTAAGTCCAGTCTGTAATAGCATAGCTAAAGGGTGTCTTACTTGTTCACAAATGGCTTCGTGATCTTAGGCTTTTGATCCAAAATATTGTGTCAGATCACTATCACTAATGAAATTCTTATTGGATTTCTTCACTTTTGTGTAGCTATTTACCCATGAAGAGTCTAACTTTGTGAAATCTTTACATAAGGTTTGTGCAGATTTTGCTTATATGAAATCTAAACTAAAGCTTTTAAATCTGGAGAGGATTATTGTTCCCTCCTCCCTTCAATTATATTGACACAGGGCTCTATATTGTTGAAACAACACAGAAATCAACAGTTACAGTGGTTTAATAAGGAGAAGAAATGGAGCCAAGCCTTTTAATTTCTAAAGCTGTGTAACATGACTTTTGCTTACATTAAACACTTGCATGAACGTTGCATTGATCTCTCTATTAGGACATTAATTCTAATGAGAATTCTCTTTTGGAAAGTTATTTATTGCTTTTTGTTTGTTTGTTTTATTCAGGAAAAATGCAAAAATCTAGAGGCACATATGTGGGACAAAATATTACACAGTGTAGCAGAGAGTTCACTTTTGTCCAACAGTAGTACCACAGAAAATCAGGCATCCTACTGGGGATCCAAAGTGCAGGATAAGTAAAGCATCCTGATTTCCAAGAAAAGTTATACATCCAAAGCATAAGAAGCAAAATATGCAACTGTATCACGCAGTTTTCTTTCTGAGCCTTCTGAATTGTGTAGGGGTTGGGCATTAAGGAGAAAAAAAGCAAGAGAGTTAATCTTCCGCATGTGTTGGTACATCTTAACAACTCTGTGTATTTCTGTCTTGAAAGTATGGACCAGGTAGAAGTTCCAGAACAAATAAATGGAAAAATAGGCTGAATATGAGTTCTGGCAGTAAGCAAAGAAGCTTAGGTACAGTGCGTATTCCTTGGTGCATCTGGGCCATTTATTTCAGCATCCTGGCAGAATCCCATGGGGATACGGCTTTTTCTTAGAAGTTTTTTTTCTCAAGTTACTTTATATATCAATTCCACATCTTTATTAATTTTAGTTTATAAATCTAAATAAATGTAGTCTTAGAACATTTAGTACTTCATGGCACCTTTCTTTGGCTAGCAGAAACATCTGGTTTCCACTCCCACCCATGTCTACTTTCTATGCAGAATTTTAATGGTTGCCTTGGGAGTGTGGAGATAAACCTGAATAAGGCAGAACTTGAATTGCTTCTTTAGGTCACATCATTTTAATGTGGGACTTGAGAGGAATGGCCAGGAAAGTTATTTCTGGTAAGTGCGTTGGAGGCAACAATTCTAAATGCTTCTGCAGAACTGATGCCACATTATCAGGAATGGAATAGACAATGCAGAAGAAATCTCCTTGGACATAACTAGATTACTTGATGTGTTGTGCTGCTAGCCCTTCTACAGAATATGTACTAATGTTTTGGTTAATTAACTAATGTTTTAGTAGTAGATATTGGTTTTACTAGTAACAGCCTTCTGATATTGGTAACTATCAGTCTCTTGTCTTACAGTACAGCCATGTTGCAAGATTTGCTCTCATCCCAGTCACCGAGTTGAACTCTGCATGTCACGTGCAGATCTCCCAACAGACTGACAGAAGCAGGCATGAATTCATGATGAGGAGCATGAGAGACACTGGGTTAGTGCATGAATTGAGATATAGTCTGTAATCCAGAGAATTTTTCATTGCAATAGAGGAGGCTCCACCAGATTAAAAAAACAGGGTTATCAACCTGTTTTAAAAATTGGGACGTTATCTGTTGCAAACACTGTGCTGCATTTCAGTAAAGTATTCAGAAAGACTTGCAGCTAGCAATTACTTCCATAAACCCTTCAATTGGTAGGAGACTGAATGGAAATCAGTGCAAGAACACAGTAGTGGATAAAATACTTGTCACCAGGAGTTAATCATTTCAAATACTGAACAAATCAGCAGTGATTAAACACCTTTTGCATCTGCTAGTCATCCTATAGACTGTTCTTTGGAGCAGACCCCTTCAATTTGGTATCATTAGTCTATTTGAAGAAGACTGATCTCTCCCATGTATTGAATTATCAGTCAGATGTTTACTGTCCCTTAGCTTCCCTCCATTTTTAGAATTACTCTCAGGAATGAAATGAGAATTCAGTTTCAGCTTTGATGTTCAAGTGTATCCTGTTGAGCCTGCTCAGCCTGGCTGGAATACAGAAAAACAATGCCTGTTTTGATCCCTACTGAAAACGAGATGTAGAAGGGGGAAAAAAAATAAAACAACAAAACCCCCTCAAAGTTGAGTTTGGTTTGTACAAAGCCAGGTTGGGAAAAATGGATCTATTCCATCCTTAGTTAATGAATACCAGCTGCATTAAAACCAAAACAAACCACAGAAAGACCACCCAAAACCAAACCCAGCTCTGGTAATGATATCTGTGGAGGATGTCTGTGTGAAGGAACTTTAAAAAAAAAAAAAAAAAAAAAAAAAAATCAGAATTCTGCAGTTTTATCATGGTTTTACTACAGGCAGTTTTTCATTTCACAGTATAGGTTTGACTAGTGCTATATATGTTGGTATCAATAAGAAAAGGGCCTCATGCTGCACCTGTTAGGTGCAAATGTTTATATGATATATAGTTGACAGAGAATGTGGGGTGAGGCCCCAACACCCACTGTTGTGGCATGCATAATTTAAAAGCAGAATTCTAAGAACTTTAACTGCAGTAGGAACTTCAACATGTAAACACACTGAGGCTACATGTGTAAGCAGGGTATGATCAGGCTCTAGCTTCCAAAGTCAGCTAAAGTTAATATAAAATCTATCCATGGGCATCTTTCCATTGTCTTCAGTAAGCACTGGCTAACAGTTTTCCTGGCAGTGTGAAAAGTCCATGGAGCTGGAGGGCAAGAGGGAGAGAATTCACATGGAAGAGTATGCTGTCTCACAGCATCCTCCAGCACGCTGAAATGTAACCCTGGCTTTAAGAGACGGCGTTCCAAAGTGCATCTCCTGTAGTTGCAGAGCAAAATGTTGGTGATTGTAGCTGCAACTGAGAGTTTGGATCCGAGGGAATATTTGAAGCTAAAACTTGAGTGGGGCCCTGCCATTTGCCAAGGAGAAGCTGCAGAGGTAAATAATGGAAGAGGGATTTAGTTTGGGTTGAGCCGACATGGGGTGGGAATAACTGACCTACCAAAAAAAGAGGGTGGGGGGCGCATGAAATGGAAAAAAGTTCTCTATTTGAAATACCTCATTCAACCTGAAACAAGAGTTTGTATTATTTTTTCCCATTCTTGCTTCTATTTTACACTTATTTAGCTTGAATTTTAAGCAAAACCCCGGTTAGAAAAGCCCATGTGGGCCGTTTCTGCATTTTCCCAGTGTAACTCGAAAGCGCCCACATTGTTTCCACACTTTTCAAATGTTCCCCCCACATTTTTTTTTTTTAAATCCTTTTTTATCTTCCCCCCCCCCCCCCCCCCCCCCCCCCCAGCTGAAGTTAATGTCTGCCGTTTTCGGCTCGGCCTTTTTTTTTTTTTTTTTTTTTTTTTTTTTTTTTTTTTAAACTTGCCAGGCCTGAACTTGAACGAAAGCCCCCAACAAGCCAAGCCGCGGGGGGAGCCGGCGGCCAGGGCGGCGGCGGCGGGGCCGGGCTCCGGCCGCCGCGGCGGCGGGTACTGCAGCAAGGCGGCCGGGCGGCAGGTGCGCAGCGAGCCGCCGCCGGCACCGCGGGCCCTCGGCGAGCCGCATGCAGGTCGCCTTCCCCCTCGCCGCGGAGGGACGAGGGGCTGCACGGAGCAGGGCTGGGGACCGCCCGGTGCTCGGCCCTGCTGGCTTTGCGCCGGGCGGGGGAGCGAGGGGCTGGGGATGCTCGGGTGGTGATGCTGTGTGGAGGAGGAGGAGGAGGAGGAGGAGGGGGGAGCTGGCGGGACAGCCTGAGGTGGGCGGAGGGGGGAGGCGGGTGTTATACCATCGCGCCGGGGAAGGCTGAGCATTTGCAAATTCCGGCTCCAGAGCGCGGGGAGCATCCTATCCCCGCCGGCCGGCCGGGCAGCAGCCGCGGAACAGGACGAGGCTTTCCGGCTCCTCGTTATCCTAACGCCGGCCGCGTTATCCCCGCCTCGCCCCGGCCGCCTCTGCCGCCGGGCGCCGGCGGCTGCCCTGCCCCGTGTCTCCCGTGCAACAGAGCGAAGAGCGGCAGCCCGCCGAGCTCCGCTCGGAGCCGAGCGCTCAGCTAGAGACCCCGTCCCTCTCCCAGCCGCGCAGGCACAGGCAGAGCCCTGGGTGAGTAGTCTGGGGGCTCCCTTACTCCTCCAGGCAGGCCAGAACCGTTCAGGCCCCCTTCTCCACAGCCCTTTCTTTTTCTGTTCTCGATATTGCGTGCCTGGAAGGTGCAGGAGATCTCTGTCCTCTGGTAGGTTAGTCAAGCTGGGATCCTTGCTTGGGGAGGGATTTTTGAAAAGCTTCGCTACCTGTGCCTTAAATCAACGTTGTACTACTAAGTTGTCTGTCTCAACTTGGAAATCTCCTTCTCTTGTACATAAGCTTCTCTTCCCCCCCCCCCCCCTTCCCCTTTTTCCTTTTTTCCAACTTTTCCAGTCTTACAGAGTTGCCTCCTTCACTTTCATTTGCAAATTTATGTAGGTAATAAGAAGCCAATGATATGCTAAGGGAATTCTTTAGTCGGTGAAGGTTATTACTTAAAACATCCGTATGTTCTTTCTTTGTTCTCCCGTAGGCTGAACAGTCATGACAGCTGAAAAGACTATTCCTATAATTAATGGCAAGCCAGAAGATGCTTTGGACCCAGAAGCCTCAAGTACCAACCTCGTCCACAGCAATGATAAGAAAGTTCATGAAAGAGGTCACTGGAACAATAAGGTTGAATTTGTGCTCTCTGTGGCAGGGGAGATTATTGGGTTGGGAAATGTATGGAGATTCCCATATCTTTGCTACAAGAATGGAGGAGGTAAGATGGCATCATATGTTGATTTACAGCTCGCCACAAACATGTGGGAAATAAACAGTTAAGAATGCTTTACAGTATTTCTTGCACTAGTAAGAGAGGGGTATTCAGGGTTTCAGTGCATGTGCAGATAGGGAAGTATGAAGCATCTGACAACTAAGAAAAAATCGCTGTATTTCTCTTTCCTTCTACTCCCCAAATATTGCATGGCTTACTTTCACAAGTTTCTTTTGTATCAGTAAATTGACATATCTTTTTCTGTAAGATTTTTAATGCAGAAGAAGCTAGTATTCTGTTATAGTAGTACACTGTGTGTTTTCTTCTGTGCGTGAATACAGACCCAAGCATACTTAAATAAGTTCATCTGATGATAAAAGAATGTAGCAGTTTATTTTTCACAACAGTATACTTTGGAGAGGATGAATGTTGTTTTTGATAATGCTACAAAGATTACTTTTTTTTTCTTGTGTCATATGAAAATTTCTTTAACTCAACTGTATTTTTTTTCCCTCATTACTTCCCAAATCACTACAGTAGGGTAGCGGAAGGTATAAAAGTATCCTGTTACTCAAAGGAGAGAGCAAACCCTATAAAATTTAGAATAAGAATGTTATTTGAGAGAGAAAAGAACAGACTTAACTTCTACAAAAGTATAACATGTGGCATGTATTGGTTATAGTTAAGTATAAACTATGTAAGATGTGTGACAGTTAAGAATAAGCACGTCATCTGTGACTTGCAAAGCAATGAGGAAAGAAAAGTAAATTAAAAGTTTAGTTTAGAATTCTGTGGAGTGGATTCAACATTCTTCCCACTTAAGGCCTGAATCAGTTATTGTGGTCACATAGGCTGGGAGAAAAATAATATGTTCAGTGGCTGATATGCAAAGATCTGTTCTTTAATGGGTTTGCTAACAATGATGTGCTAAATTTCTTTCCCTTGTCCCTCCAAAACTAGGCACAGTTGTCTGAACTCAGGGATGATTTTGGCCCATTTTGTCTGCTGTTTCTATAAGACTAGTACTGCTGTGGAATCTGTGTTCATAGTTTGCAGCTCCTTTCTTTATATACCTGTACTTCAGCAAAACTAAGATAACAAGAATTGACCTGTCTTCAGAACAGTGTTACCAACTACTGCTATTAGTACAGAAATATTAATATGCTGGATATGATATGCAGAACAGTTTCTTGTTGATTGTCAAAGTTTTCCCAGCAAAATTTTGGCAAAGGAAAAGATAGAAATATTTTTTCAGTATATAATGAAGACTTCCTTGTTCATACAGTAACATTTATATGCCCATTTGTATGTATATGCTAGCTTGTCAAAATGTGATGGTATCATTTTTAAGGCTATAACATTGGGTAGAAAAACTTCTACTCATGTTTTTGCGTGACGTGGTGAAAAAGTAATTAGTTATATATCATACTTAATGACCACCCTATTCCTTAAGAATAGAATTAATGTGTGTGGTTTAATTGGTCGTGTCCCAGCACCATGGGAAATTTGCCATTGACTTCAATTTTATTCAATGAGGACTTGGTCTATGACCTGTGGTTTTGTAACTCTCTGGAATGCCCTGCTGGAATTAGACCAGAGTTGGACTTGTTTGGTGCATCAGATGTAAATACTGAAAACTACTTAGTGTGTGGTAAGTGAAGACAATGGTAAGATGTATAAGTTAGTTATGAAATAACTTGCTAGATACAGAATAAATCTAGAAGCAGTAGTATGGAACTTCTGAGGTCTGACCTCTCTCTGGTATTTACTCCAAGTTATAACAGGTAGTGTACACATAAGCTTCTATAATTTAATTTGTTCTCATGGATATTTAGTGGAGTTTTTAGGAAAATTAATTTCTTTGCATGTTTAGAATTAGATATTTCTTGGAATGTGCTCTGTTTGCAAGCTGGGAAACCTGATGTCCTCAAATTTTCATGATGTATACCTGCTGTAGAACAGTGTTGGAAAAATAGAGTCAAAGCTAATGCTTTCAATTTCAACAAGTTGCCATGTTAAACTTGCTATGATTGTGCATATGAGTGGGCCAAGCCAGACTTGATACTGGCCAGCAGTTTGCCTGGCCTATAAGGATTTTTTTCAAACCATTTGCACAGTAAATCATACAGAGAAACCATGTTGTAGATGCAAGGTTTCCATTCTTTGTGAAATCCATGTGTATTGCTTGAGATGCAGCTGAGATTCAACTATAGGCAAATTGCCTGGTTGAAGGAAGAGACTACTCAGGAAGAAATCTCTCTTGATATGCTGGGTCTGAAGAAAGAAACTGCAAGTCAAAGCAGGTGTATTTAGTTGTCTCAACTTTCTAATCAAGGCTACTAAAGCATAACAGTTGTTGCAGGTTGTGGGTGTGTTGTGGTATTTGGTTATTGGTGTGTTTTGTTTTGTTTTTAAGATGAAGAATGGGATACCCTATTTGCCTTGTAGTTGTAGATATCTTCCTGAGGTATATTCAGAAACATTTTATTCATAGTTAATATTCTGACAGAGATTTAGTATTAGAGAGGTAGCTATTAAGGTGCTGTTCATTAATGATCAAATAGATCTTCAGGACTCCCACTGAAGAAAGGAAATGCTGCTATTGCTAGTGCTCTAAAGAACTGATCTATGTATGCAATGATGGACAGCACTGTAAAACACATCTTCTTAGGAAAAACTGCATCCACCAAGACTTTTGTGTGTTCAGCGTATCCTGTGTTGATTTGAAATGGAATAAATGGTGGGATGCTTACATCATTTAATGGGAGCTTTAAATGAAGCTGATTAGTATTGTGGGATTATTTGTTTGGGAGCAAGCAGGTTGAGGCCTGGATACAACACATTATGTATGTTGTACTAACCTTTATTTTCATAACTTAATTAGTTAATGCTTTGTAATTTTCCTACAACTTCAGATAAATTATTCTATGCAGTGTTTTGCTGCGCTAGTCTGCCTGGTTAAACCAGTAAAACTTTCTTGATCTAAGTAAAAATGGCAAAATCAGTTATTTTATGCTTTCTTCTCGGTATTTATTTCCTTCTTTCCTTGTTTCAGTCTAAATCAATATAGTGCCTTGCTTTCCTTCCACCTCATCAGAAAGTCTGAGTACTGAGGGAATGAGGAAAACAATTCTTTATGCCTTATATGTTAACGGTTTCTCTACGTAGTCAAAAGGCTGTATTTTATTCATTATTTAGGTTCAGTTCTAAATGGAATACCTAAAATCTACATTATTAGCAAATGACATTATGCCTAACATATGTATCTTCTCCCATTTCTTTGCTTCAGCATACTTTACAGCCATGTTCTTTAGGTGCCATACCTAATAACACAATCATTAAATAATACAATACTTCTGCTATGTGTTAATTAGTAAGAGAAGATATTTTTTTTGTTGTGGTATACAATGCTTCAGCATTGAATTGTATTATTCATTACCTATGCTAGAATTTACTGTCAGCATCTAACAAAAATGTTGATGCTTTGTTATTTTCCTACAACTTTACGTTGATATTTCTAGCTGAAAAGGCGAAGCCCTGCTTTCCTGTTTTTGTAAGTAGTTCTAAAGTCTATTTCATCATTCTCTTTTCATGGTCCTTATCATTAGGCTTACCCAAATAACATACAAAGGACTTCTTAGATTTAATTTCCATAAGACTTCTTCATCCCTGCTTTCCTGAGAAAAGCGAGGAAGAGAAGGTAGTGTAGACTGACTTGGTGATGATCAGAGCAGAACTGTGTGGTTGAGCAAGACTGTGGTCTTTTTTGTGTTTGAGACACATGAGCAGAATTTAGTCTATACTGAGGAACTTTGGTCTTGTCTTTGCCACGAGCTAAAAATGGCTTACAAGTTAACTTTTGATATTTGGGGCCAGGAGTAAATACTTCCTGCACTATCAGCAGGATGCCTGAGAGGTGGCTAATAGGTGATCCTTCCTTTATTAAGAAAATTAATTTCTCACTCTGCTGTCAAGGAACTGTATTCATTATAACCAATATCCCTTCAATGTTTGCTTGTAGGTGCTTTCCTCATCCCATATGTGGTTTTTTTTATTTGCTGTGGAATACCAGTATTTTTCTTGGAGACGGCCTTGGGACAGTTTACTAGTGAAGGAGGCATTACATGCTGGAGGAAAGTTTGCCCTCTATTTGAAGGTAACAAACAGTTCTGTGTTCTGCTGCAAAAGAATGCATTAAATTTGAAGTAAAATAAAATAAATTGTATCAAAATGGAAGTTAAGATATACTTAAAGTAGTAAACATTTGTTTATAATTACCTGAAAAGTAAAAGTTTTCTATTGTGTCTCACTGTTTTTCTCTAGGCATTGGATATGCTACCCAAGTTATAGAGGCACATCTAAATGTATATTACATCATCATTTTAGCATGGGCTATCTTCTATTTGTTTAACTGCTTTACTACAGAGCTTCCTTGGGCTACCTGTGGGCATGAATGGAATACAGGTATGACCTCAGTAGAGATTATTGCTATACAAATACTTCCAAGTAATTGATTAATATATTAAAATGTCAGGAACAAACTATTCCGGTAGAAAAGTCTGTGGAAATGGGCCAATCACATCAGACTACAGCATGATAAAGGAATCCTGGAATGAAGACTTATTCATACCTTCTTGGTTTAGGTCATTGTATAAGCATTTGTAGCTGCAGAATATAATGTCAGATAGCAGAAGACGACTTTGGATTTTGTTAATTCTGTAAGATATTCTGGCTAAATCCCAAGACTCTCATTTGCAATCATACCTATTCTCCCTGAACACAGTAAGTGAATTCTTCGGAAGAGCTGATGACCTGATGACAGGCTACAATCATGCCCTTTCACTCTAATGAAATCAGGAGAAGTTTAAATAGAGAGGAAAATACTAAATGTGGAACTTTGGATTTGCTCTTTTTAATGCCAGAAGTTGAGGGATAATGTTCATCAAGCTACTTCTGAAAATGTAGTCACATATATAATCCTTACTGCATGCAAAGTAGCCTCTTACATGAAAGATCAGGTGTGTATTCGTAAGGGTTTTCAGTATAGGGCGGGCTCTGCATCTGTCCTCTCTGATATTTTTAGCTCTAATGCTCTACTTACTGCATTTGAAGATCACGAACATCTATGGGAATACATACCAATGCCCTTATTTCCATGTTCCTGAAGTTTTTGCATTTATTGCTTATATTACTGTCCGATTTCAAATCATGTACCAATCGTACTGTCTTTCATGGTTTTTAGTAAGTTGGTCATTATTGTGCTCTTTGAGCACACCTAAAGCTATTTGAAATCTTGCAGTTTAGGTTATGGTAGGTAACTAATCTTGGGCCCAATAGATGTGGAAGGCTTCAGTATCAATTTTGGCAACCCTGCAAAGGAGCTTAGCCAATGTTGATCGCTGTTCAAATACTAAGTGTCAACTCAACAATGCTGAGCTGCTTTGATCTCCTTTCTCTGTATTAGAGATAATAATAATAAGCCAGAGTAACTCTTCACTTGCCATATTAAGGCAAGGTGGAAACTTGTTGCTGGCAGCATTTCATAAGCCAATTGTTACCATTGGCCATTGAATTAGCGGTTGGAGTAGGAGTATGTTGTAATTCCCAATCAATTGCCTCGGTTTTTCAAAGCATTTTTCTTCTGCCTCAGATGTTTTATTGGTCTTTGCCATTGCAACTGTGCCTTTGGAAAGTGTTACAGGAGAGTGTATCATACTGCATGGATATTTTTCTGGGATAGGCCTGTGATCTGGTGGTCAAAATAGTGTTGCAGAAGTAGCAGCTGTGGCATTTTAGTGTACCTAGAAATCATTTAATGACATTGAGAAAATGTATTATAGAATGGTGGCTTTACAGGATGCATAAACTAGAAAATGCACAAGAGGAAATGTACTTACATGTCAATATAGCAAACTCTTTTTTGTTCCTTTATAGAAAACTGTGTGGAATTTCAAAAACTTAATATGAGTAACTGCAGTCAAGTCTCTTTACAAAATGCCACTTCTCCGGTGATGGAATTCTGGGAGTAAGTGCACATAAACTTTATGTTTGATCACACTATTCATTATCTTCCTATATTTTGATCATTTACACCTGATTTAGATACCTTGTAACCCTATAGCACTTAGTGATATGGTGATGTGAGTTCAGCTGGGAATTTTCTCATACAGGCAAAGAGTCAGGATGAGAGATTTAACTCTTTTTTTAGAGGATGCAAGGAAAGGAATTCCATATCCTGAAAGTACATAGAACAAAGTGTGCCACTTGCTTGGGAGCTTGGCTCCTGCTTCTGGAGGAAAGAGCCTCAAACCCATACTAATGAGGAGGCAGAGGTTGAAAGAAAGAGGATTATTTTAAATATTTTGGGTGTTTTTTTTTCCAGGATGTTTCCTCTCTTAAGAGTTTGAGAGTTGCATCTTCATCCCTGTTTGAGCTAACTAATACTTTGGCTTCTGTATCTCATTATTTTTTAAAGGACTATATAAGTGTTGGTTATTCAGTTATTACAATGGGAAAGTTTAACTCTTTTGTGTCTCCTTGATTCTGGTTTCTAGTTAGAGTAATAGAAGAGAATTATATCTCTACAATTTATGGCCCACTTTTGTGATGACACATATTTTTTCTTAATATAAATATTTAATTAGTGCATGTGTAGTCACATATTTGTTCCTTGCAGGGCGTAGTGTGTGTTAAGACAGTCATAGAAATGGAATGTTACTTTTAATATTAAGTCGTCTCACAATTCAAAATGTGTTACAAAATTTTGGGTTACTAAAATTTCTTGAGGGCCCATTCTAATCTCATTAATTTTACTGTTAAAATAGAGCCTTATTCTGAGGCTGTATGTTCAGAGCTCTGTTTCATGTTCAGGACAGCAATAGCTACACTTTGAAAGGACCATGAATTAAGACTATCCTTGAAGGGACAACTCTACATTGACATAATTTTCTTGAATGTTAGCACATGCTACTGTCTTCGCCTCTGAACCCCTTCGTCTTGCTACGTCAGTTACTTTAGCCTTCATGGGTGGTAGTTGTTGCTTCATTAAATAATACTGTTTTATTTAAAAATTAAAAACCCCAGAACCAAGTTAAATCTGAATAAGGCATGAAAATGCATACACTCTCTGATTAAAATTGTCATTTTATTTTCTGTTAAAATTTTCAATAACCTGAACACCTAACATGTTAAATCAAAATATACCTACTCTACCCACTTCCCAGCTAATGTTTCAGAATAAACAAGTTTCTTAGGTGGCGTCTCCTATTGCTATGACTTAATAATTTTAACAAAAATACCTTACGGTTCTTTGCGATAACTAGGACTTAGATTTCATGTGGTTAGAGTCAATGAACAAAGTATTTTCTCCAGTACTAACCTTATTTACCCACTGTATTTATTTGCTTATTCAGCAATATTAAAAACTCAGCAACAGTTATCCAGAGAAGTAGGCAACATTTAGTTGAATTATACAGAAGGCACAGACTAAGTTTTATATCCTCATGTTTCTAGGGTTTTGTTGTGGTGGGTTTTTTTTTTGTTGTTGTTTTGTTTTGTTTTGTTTTGTTTTTTTTTAATTAGTGCTCATCTTTGGATTACCTAAATTCCCATGTCAGTTTTATTTTGATGCACATACAGATACATTTTAAGCATGTCCCCTTCCCAGAATTCTCTAAAAATGAAGCTAAACAAGATTCTATAGTTAAACTTGAATTCAAGTTACAGTGGGTTTTAAATTGTTCAAATTTTGGACATATTTGCCAACCTGATTTTGGCTGAGTTAGGAATGAGTTATGAAACTAGAAGGGATAATCAGATTTAGCCTTTTTTCTAAATTGTTTTACAGTCTTGTGTATACAAAGTTGAAAATACATACTCCAAAACACTCTAAAATCACAAAAAACAAAAGAGAAGGTAAACAAAATAATTTGTTATTTATTTGAAACTTCTTTCTTTGTTGTGTTGTGATCAAACTTTTTGTAATACTAACAGTTTACTGGCCAAAATAGCCAAAGATATTAAACTCACCTACTTTCTCTGTCCAAGCAAAACTGAAGTTGCATGGTTTTTCACCCCTGGAAAATGAATGTACTTTCTTCCTGCTGAGGAAGGTATTTGCCTTGTTAAAATTTAAGCGAGTATGACGTTGCATGGCCTCAAAAGTTAACGTAGACATGACAGACTAGTTTAGAAGTGGAAGAATGAGCTTTATTAAATATCAGGACTGATTTTGCATTAAAATAAATATCGGGAATGAACAGAAGTTTATAATTAAGTTATATGTCTTAAATATATCAGGCATAAATGCACAGTAGAGGTCTTTGTGTATAGATGTGCAGTGCAGATCACAGAGTAGTTAATACGAAGTAAATATATTACTAGACTAGTTAATTTGTCCAGCAAGTCATCTTATAGTCTGTAGATAAGTGTTACTAGAAATGTTATTTCACTCAGCCAGAAGTCTTGTTCCCATGATGTTGCTTTACTCCTTTACAAATTCTGGTGTCAGGAACCTTAAATTTATTGAAAGACTCTTTTTGAAACAAATAGTAAAAGGAAAGTTGATGGGGTAGACTGCACAGAACAGATGCTCATTGCTATTTTCAGAACTCATGTGGACAGTGTGTGAGAATCTTCATTGCTGCAATAACCAATCACAGGACTGAATTAATTTGCATAACGACCAGGTTCCTTACAATTAATTAAGTTGATGCCTGTGAAGGGAAGGGGGAGGCTCTAGGTTTCTTCTGAACAACCACAGCATTCAAAACCTTTATACTTTGCTCTCTGCAATGTCAAGTCTGCAACTGAAATTCCTCTAAGTCATGGCCACATAAAGCCAATTTATTGTGTAAAGGGTCAGCTGGGGAAAAAAAGTTTGGGTTTTGTGGGTTTTGGGGTTTTGGTTTTTTTGTTTGTTTGGTTTGGGTTGTTTGGGGTTTTTTTTTGTCTGTTACCATCTACTCTTGAGAATTTGTGAATTAGTGTGGCAATTACTGTGAATAGTGATCCTATTTGCTTACTGTATGTGATCTTATTTACATGTAGGACTGAATACTGGGTTTGTAAACTGTCAGGTTGATGTTACATCTTTCCTTTGATAATCATATCACATTACCACATTCTAGATTATTCACAGTATCTTCAGATTTTTTTAATTAAAAGAAACCAACAACAAAACAACAGAAAAAAAGCTTGGGGAAGAGTCAGTATTTACATAAATGCGTGTTATAGCAGTGCTATATGTTTCTTTCAAGCCCAGTGCTCTCAGTCTAAGAGTTAATAATGCTGAGGGATATACAGGTTGCTATGTATCACACAGCAGACTAGACTGGCATTATGTAAATGCCAGCAGAGGTTAGTAGCAGGGGCACAAGTTGGATTTGGTTTTGTGTGTGAGTGCGTGCACGTAAATGAATACACCAGGCCCAAAAGGATGTCTTTACTTCTGGCTTTGAAAAGGAGTGTTTCTCTTTTTTTCCTCTTTTCCTTTTTTTTTTTCCTCTTTTCCTTTTTTTTTTCCTCTTTTCCTTTTTTTTTTTCCTCTTTCCTTTTTTTTCCTCTTTTCCTTTTTTTTTCCTCTTTTCCTTTTTTTTTTCCTCTTTTCCTTTTTTTTTTCCTCTTTCCTTTTTTTTTTCTCTTTTCCTTTTTTTTTTCCTCTTTCTTTTTTTCTCTTTTCCGTTTTTTTCCTTTTCCTTTTTTTTTCTCTTTTCCTTTTTTTTTTCTCTTTTCCTTTTTTTTTCTCTTTTCCTTTTTTTTTTCTCTTTTCCTTTTTTTTTTCCTCTTTTCCTTTTTTTTTTTTTCCTCTTTTCCTCCCCCATTTAACCAGTACTACCAGGTCTCTTCCATCATCTAGGCTAGAAGGCTCAGCCCTTATTTATTTGTAACTGGAAGCAAATCCAAATCTTCAGTTGGTTTGAGGATTGCAAATAAAGACTTCAGCCTCTCTGCAGAAATATTTCTAGCTTTTACTGCTTCTGTGGCCTTGGCTACTGCTAAAGATATTGCTGAAGTCAAACAGCAACTCACCCAACTGCAGTGATGACTGAGAGGATACTTTGCAGTACTATGAAGCTTTCCTGCCATGTAGACTAGTAGTTACCCTTCCTCAGGTCTGTATAGAGGATACTGTTTCCTTGCTACCCTAGCCGGTATAGACTCATTTCCTCTGATAATTCAACATTCTCTATCAGATTTGATGGCCCTGTCACACAGAGGGTGAAGGCCTGTTTATTGTCTTGGATAAATTGTTCCTTTGTTTAAAAAAAACAAAAAACAAAAAAAACAAACAAAAAAAAACAAACCAGCAGCAAAGACTTTAGAGATAAGTAGTGCAGTAGGTTCTAGATGCTGTTTTCTTTTTGGTACACTCAGAAGAATATCATTGTACATGCAAGGACCTCAAAACTTAAAATTTTTTTCTGAGCCAGTAATTGATGACTACTTATCTGTAGTGAAAATGGTCTGATCCTTCTGGAGGAGCAGTAGGCAAAGTCTGGGAGTTTAGACCCTCTTTACTTGTTTTCCTGCTTAGAAATATCTATCCATGTTAATGTTTTAAGACTTCATTTGAGTTACCTTCTAAGGTAAGCACCCGAATCAATCAAAATTCACTCTTTATTCTTCAAACTCCCTGATGCTTTTTTCCAAAGAAGGACAGGCAAGAGTCTGAAACTTCACTTTTCATTTCATACTCATGCCCAGCATTCAGAGACTGTCCAGTTAACTACCGTTTATGGTGTTTCTCTCATTCTAATTGTATGGCTTGATTAGGGGTTTTCTAAGAAAAAATAATAATCATAATTTCAAGGTACGGCACATGGAATTTTTAGTGTCCAAACTTTAAACAGTTAATAGTGATAGTTGCAGTAATAATAGGGATGTTGATAACTTCAGGAATGTTGAAGCAGTCCCATGAAATAGTTGTAGCCATGGATGAGGCTATACTTACAGCCTTGGAAACAGAATAGAGAGGAGAAGATGCTCTGCTCCATTGTTCTGTGTGGGAGAGGAAATTGTCTGGCAGGTATAGGGGACAGCAACCATGTCTGTGTGCTCTTTTGGCTGCTACTCCAGTCTGTCACCATGGTCAGGAATCTGAGGTTTCTAGTGCCTGGGAAGGGAGCTGGACAGACAGAGGACCCATGGTTTTGTGGTTGATTCCACCTCAATAGTTTTTATTGGCTGTATAACAACTTAGACCTCTGTTAAAGAAGGTCTAGTTGTTGGGCTGTCATTCTCTGGAGGGGGTGATACATCCTTAGCATTTCCAAGTAAAGCCTAGTGAGAAAAAACATTTTTTTGTCTAGGGAAAAGAAAAGGGGCTATTCTCAGCAAAAAGGAAAAGGAGCAAACCCTTTCCTTGCAAAGTCAAAAAGAGTTTTTCCTGTTTCATTCAGGCTGCAAATGACTGCAGGAGTCACATTGTGGTTAATCCCCACTACCGTATGAAAAGTCATTAGCACGTTGAGCCTGATCCTGCAGTGCTCTGTACCCAGAGACCTTCAGCACCTCTCAGAACTAGGTCCTTTGTGCATGTCTTGTAGAATGTTGAGTTGTGCCAGACTTGCTCATTTCTGTTCAGTTCATAAGAGGCTGTGTGAAAACTGCTTTTTGTTTGGAGTCACGTGAACTCTTCATCTGGTTTTGCCTCACAACCACTGACTTTGCCTGGTTTCAGCTGAAAGAAGTAAATGGGATATGTGTCAAAATTCTAAGCCAGTTTCTTAATATTGAGGGATAAATGTTACCCTAAACCAGCAGATGAACTTCCATGTTTTTTGATTTTTATCTTGAATATTGTACATAACATTTTTACTGTGGAGAAAAAATGACCATAAAAGTTGCAAAGTCAAGTATTTGGATATTGAGAAATACTGGAAGTAAGGCTGTGCAATTTTAAGTTCACATCTTTTATGAATATGATCAACTTTAGTTGAAGAACTGCCTAATATTTTTTCAATAGATCTGCTTTGTTCTTGCTAGAGGATCGATAGGGAGCAAACTCTGTGCAGGTATTCAATATTTTGTTGTTCTTTTTGTTAATTTTCTTGTCTTATAGTCTCATTATTATTATTATTAGGTTCCTGCTCTGCTGACAAAGTTATTAATTTAATCAAGGCTTCCTTCGGTGTTTATGGTGTCACTGGCTTTGCAATTATAGTTTGCTTGATTATTTACACATTCATTTATCCTCACAAAATCTCAATAAGGCCACATTATTCCCATTTTACAGAAGGGGATCTGAGCTACAGAGAGAGTGAAAGTGCTAAGTATGAGAGGCCCAAGACATTTTTTCATGCTATTTAGCATTAGGGTTGCACAAATTTTATTTCAATTAGAGAACAAGAAAATGTACACAAGCCAGCTTTGTCCAAAAATAAAGAGTAAAAAAAGTTACTTAATTGAAGACATGGTAACATTTGTTTGAAACAAGTAATTGCTATTTCATTCCAAACAAAATGTTTTATTTTGTGCATTTGCATGAAAATTTAAGGGAATTAGTTTAAAAAAGAAAAAAAAGCAGTAACTTTGTTGTCTTTGCTCTAATGACTTGGTATTTAGAAGGCTCTGTTCCTTGTATTTTGCTTGCAAGAAATGGAATACATATGTTTCACTTTCTTGAATGTGTTCTGTATGGGGTGGGAATTTCACTGTCTTCTCTTGAACTTGCTCTACTTTGTATAAAAGTTAAATAATCATGGAGTATAAACTGGGATGCTAACATCTTGCTTCTCAGGTGGTTGCTTTGGCCAGAAGTTTACAGGATCATTCTCTTACTGTCTCACTAGTTATTTAGGGGATTTAGATTGAAGGGGATACTTGAGGACAAGAAGGATTGAGGGAGACTATTCTGATACTTTATAGGTTAATAGTTAGACCAACCAGTTCCAGTCTTTATGCCAATAAATATTTAATTGTTTATACACTGTACTAACTATGTATAAGGAGAGAGTGAAAGCTTTTTCTGAATCCACCTACTGCAGAATAGCAGAAAGCTTGATAGCTAGAGGGTTCTCTTGGTAGAAAACTTTATAGGCTTTAGGTTAGAGGAGAGCTATGAATATGGGTTTCCAGCATGATGGGTGAGCTTTCTGATTGTTCATTCCCTTATCTAGCCTCTTCCCTCTGTGTATGCAAATCTGCTCTTCATTCCCCATGTTTCTAATCTTTAGTTCTGAACAGTTTGAAAGGTCTATTCAGAGGGAATCTAAATGTTAGCGTGCTTCTGGGACACTGATGAGCTATCTCAGTTCTTATCTTAATTCCTCAGTTGATTTCTTACTCCCTGGTCCATGCTAGTGCCTCCCTGGCATCCCCACCACAGCTATCTAGTTTAGTATCCTTCCCTAGGATTACATCCAATCCTGGCATTCACACATATGCCTCCCACTGCTGTCTCTTCTTTGTATTGTAATTCATCCTAGTCTCTTTTCTTGGGCAGTTCAAATTGTCCTCTGTCTTGTCTCTAAATCAAGTATATTACTGCTTCCCACCTCCAGCCACATAGTCCCAGTCATTTTATCCAGCCAGTTGCCCACTCCCTGAACTTGCATCTAGTCTCAGGATGGTTATTCACTGGTCTCCAGTCTCAACTCCCTAAACATTTTTCATCTGCTCCCTAAATTCATTGGCCAGCTAATCATAGACTGCTCTTTCTTCTGCTCATTGCTTCTCTTCCTCTCCCCATGCCTATCTGCTAGTGTGAGAAAGACTGGCCGCCTTCTCCAGTCAGCCTCAGTCCAACTTATCTTCAAGTCTGCCCCTAACTACTAGTCCTCCAGGTTGTTTTTTTTTATTCCTGATGTTCTGCAAATTGTGCAAGGTTAGTAACTATGCAGCATTAGAGCATTTTGATGGAGGAACCTAGGAAGATTTTACCTGTATCCAGATGATTTCTGTTGGCAACATGTGCTTTTCTCTCTTTTTCTTCAATAATAAGGCTGTCGGGTTATTGCAATAAATATTTTTTCCTATGCCTGTGTTTTGGATGCAGCCAAAAATTGCCATTAATGTTTTTGAAGCTAATTATCGTAAGAACCTTTGTTTAAACAGTAGGAGTCTGAATAAATATACTTGTATCTGAAAACAGGATTTTATAATGGGAAGTTCTAAATAATAAAAATTTGGTGTTAGGAGATGCACTGTTATGTTTTGGAAATGTAAATTTAAAATGTAACTAACTCCTCTCCAGTAGCTGTAGGCACTTAAGGTAATAATAAACATTTCTTTGATTGTGAAGGTACCATGAACAAATTTTGTCTTTTTCCTAGTTCCTTAGAATGATACCATTATTTCAGATATAGTTCATAAAACATTTATTTCCACTATCTACTACTTAGAATGTCTTTTGGGAATTTGTAGCATTCAGTTAGTTCCTATGATAAAATATGGGAAAGTTCTGGCCTGCAGTGTTGGCAAAAATAGAAATTACATTTTTGTAGCAAAGGTCATACATGAGCTATTTAAAATATTCCGTAATTACACAATTGTAAAAGTTCTAGCAATAATATTATTACCTACTAATAGTTGGAAAACATGCACAGGGAGCTGAGCAACATGCTTAAAAAACTGTGACCTTTAGAAGCTGCTGGGTCACATACCCGGTTTTGCTGAAGGAATGCTAAATTATTTTTTTTAAATAATCGGTAACAATAAGGACATTTTCATTATTGTTGTTAATGCAGCAGTGTGTGTTTAAAGACATGTATATCTTCTATACATGCGCTTTCTGATATTGTAGGGAAAGAAATATCTGAGAGAAGCACAGTTTGCTTGCAGGGAAATAAAAAAAAAAAAAAAGTGAAAGGTCTAAAATAGCAAAACCTTAGTTGTGCCATGACAAGCTTGACCAAATCAGTCAATTGCAGAACTTGCCAAAATAACCAGGCATGTTTCTTCTGGCTTTGCTAGGGTTTTAATTGGTTTCTCATAGATTTTTTTTGTTACTTGTATAAGAGAAGACTTCTTCTGAAAGACCTCCTTTCAGTTATGTCTGGTTTTGTGCAAATACAAAAGTGAGCTCACCCCCTTCTTTAATAGTTATTATGTATAGCCTCCTACACTTGTACCTAAGCAAACTTAAATCTTCTAGAAAACTAAAAGCAAGACACAGTTGGTAGCAATTGCTGCCTGAAACTAATTAGTCCACTTCAGTAGCTCCCCTAAAGAAGAGAGGGATCTTGCACAGGACAAGCTGGAAAGTTACATTCATGTTTTACAAGATTACCCACCCCAGTAAGTATTTTCTCTACCAGTTTATCATGGGAATTGGGTTTGCAAGACTAGATGTGCAAACAAATAGCATGTAACTCTTCCAAGACATATTTTTCAATACCTCTGGAATTCTGTAGATATGCATGCGGCTTTTGTCATTTTCAGCTGTCCAAGAATGTGCCCATTAGATTTGCTTACTGTCTTGAAACTGAGAATCTTAAGGACCTTGGTGCAAGGGATTTTTAGAGATGCCCAAGTAGTTCTGAAATCCATGTTAAACAGCAGTCATGTTCACCTACTTTTTGGCTATCTCAGCATGGGTACTGCACAAAGCAAATAGTTCTGTGCAATTAAGAAAGTCTGTATCTATTTTTCGCTCTTGAAAAAGTATCACCACAAGAAAAAAAAATTAGACACTTCTTAAGAGTATTTCACAAGTATGGCTTTGTAGATTCAGGCCATTAACAGAAAGGGTGGTTGCTTGGGTTTTTTTAGTCAAAATAAATGTTCAAAGGAGAGATGCTCTTGCTGTGAAAAAAAAATACAGTGAACACAGACGAGGGAGGGGGGGAAAAGCAAACCTTTTTTGGTAATTTTTTTTTCACTGTTTTCCACTATATTCTTATATGGTGGCAGGGAAATTGATTTGCAGTGTCAGGAGGACTTCCTGAGGAAGACTCATTAAATATTGCTATGGAATTCCTATAAAGGTTACAGAACATCAATCAGTGCAGGCCTTGAAACAATGATGTAGGCATAGTTGTCCTCTGTGGAATGGAAAATGACTGATATCTTCCCCAAGTCCCTTCAACAGCTATTTTTTAATTATTTCGACTCTGCTGACTATTGGTTTTAGTTTACAAGTAAAAAATTGAGCCAGTAGAATTTATCTGAATTTATTTAATTACAAATAATACTGTAAGTTGCAAGTGCTACAGGAAAGTGATATTTTATGAAGACCCAGTAGCTGTAAATGTGGATGAAGGACTTGGGACCTCCAAAAATAGCTCCTGTACATTAGCAGTTTTCTTTTTTCTCTTTTGACCTATCAGCTAGTCTTTACTGCCTTGTGCCCCTGCTCCTTTGCAGTTTCACTTCATAGATTTTTTTTGTAACCAGGGTTTAGTACAAGGCCAGTGAGTATGAAAACTATGTTGACAGAGGTTTTGGGGGTTTTTCTTTGCCAGCCAGGTAATGGTTTTATATTGGCCTGTCCTGTGTGGAAGACATAAAAGCTTACCATCACTGATTTGTTACATTACTGTGTAGGCAAGAGCTCACTAGCAAGGACTATTTTACAAAATCACGCAACAGTTCTCAATTTTCTGTGGTCTGTAGTTCTCATTCTATGAACGTTTAATTAAGAGTGAACAACCAAGTACAAGTCTAGAGACTGTCTAAAAGGCTCAACACAAATTTTGAGAGCTATCAGGTTGACTTACATTTCTTCTAGGTGCTTTCAGTTCACAGCTGCTACTGTGTGCTGAACTAATTTATGTCACTCAGAAGGTGAATAAAGAGGAGTTTTTTGTCACTGCATGACTTCTCCAGAGCGGAGTAGGGGGAAAACTGCAAAAATTCTGAAGGAGTCATTGGATGTATTGAGAGAGTACCAAGAAAACTCTCAGACTTGGTTAAGAAGTTGCCACATGATTCAGTGAAAGAGGCTGAAGGAAAATAGGTCAGGAATGGCTAGAGGAGAAGTGGGGTATTCTGTGTTTATCCATCACTGTCTGTCTCTCACTGTAGATACACACAAAGACACACATATACATAATAAAAATGAAAACAAGCAATATATGTATATACACAGTAGCTGCTAAGTAGCGTCACGTTACATTCAGGTAACTTAAGTACTGACTTTAATAAGGTGGGGTTTGACACAACATGTACATGTCATTATTTTCAAGCAGTACTAGAAATTTTAGAGAAGAGTCTGCTGAGGAGAGTTTAATCTTACCTTTCAATTTGGTAAGAAGTGTAAAAACGGATGATGAATGGACCCTATCAGGACTTTAAGAAGAAAGAACTAGGCTGAACAGCAGCAAATGTGGCTCAATAAAGAATAATTCATTCTGATATGTGTAGGTCACAGAAAATATGCTGTAAGAGGTAAATATTTTAGAGCTGTCCATAATGCTGTAGCGGAGGGATTCTCGCTAATGTGACCACTGGGAATTGTCTCTCTGCTGCTTTAAAAAAAAAAAGCCAAGTATGGAATTAAGTGGATTTCCAGAAGAGAATTCTTAGTTTGAGAGAATTTTATTACAGATTCTTTAATCTGTAATCTGTAGATTATCTTCTAAAAGATGAAATACATCTTTCTATCATTGAGCACTGATGGTTGGAGACTACAAGTGGGTATCCAGCAACATCTGGCAAGGATTATTTGTAGCACTTTTAGAAACCTGTGGATATATTGTATCTCACATTTTAGACATTACATGAAACCTTAGAAAGAGAGGTTTGTACTGTACACAGATCTTGTATCCTTTGTCAGTTCTGGATGCATAACTTTCAGAAAAGTGAAAGTGTCAGCTCATGTTGACTTCCAGTGAGAGTTCTGCACCCACACTCTCTCTGTTCATTTCAAAGAACATATACTTTTAGTGACTAAATATGCTACAAATTCACTGGAAGATTACCTTTGTTCAACTTTATAGCTGTATCCATGTTTATTCTGGAGGTGTTTCAGCGATTGCCATACTGCTGCACTGGAAGACACCTGACACCACCAGTCCATTTTTAGTTTCCTAAATGTTAGAATTTAGACAGGAAAAAAGATAGTCTGAAAATAATCTTTTCTTTTTGAGGCATTCTCTTCCTTGAAGACATATGCTTACTATATGACATTAACATTATCAATATGTCATTCTTTCCCATGTCGTCATCATGTAACCAGAGCCCTTCAGGTTAGCAAGCCAAAGAGGGGTTCATGCACTAGCCAGTCATGCAGTTCATCTTCTGAATGCTTGTCTCCTTCACTCCTACTAAGGTTTGAGATTGTCTGGTGTGGAATCAAGTAAGACCAGAACCAATTTAATATGCAACCTGAGTTTCATGTGTTGCTAAATTTTGACGTTCATTTAGGTAATGCAGTGTGTATTACATGTAGTATAGGAGTACTATGTAGTATATATTATACTCTGGGGCTTACAATTATAAGGGTTATCTCTGTTAAAATGTATGATCCCTTCCTGTAAAAGGGAGAGGTCTCCCATACATTTTTGTCAAAATCCTGCATCAGGTAGGTTCTCTTCTAACAAGAATTTTTCTTCATTCTGTTGATTATTGCTCATTCAGTGAAGCTCAGAAAGTCCCCTTTACTTTATTTGGCAGCTACTTTTTAATATAGAGTCCTGTAAAGTATAGAACAGGATGTTTGATATTTTAAAACTGAAAAACATTTCACAGCTTTGATATCGCTAGTACCTACGACAATATTGTACCATTCTGTACGTTTTCTTGTGTCAAGAGATAACGAACCATGCCAGACAAGAGAAACCTTGGAAAACAGTATGAATAATAAATACAGTAATAAATTGACTAGGGAAATAAAAAGAAGGCTCTCTTTATGTTCATTTTATTGAAAGATAATTTCTCTTTTTACCTTCTCCTATATATAATACATATATATGTTAAAAAGTCCTGAGATGTTTACAAAGTAAACTGTTAGGCTTTTGGTTTCATAGAGCTTTATATCAGTTAGCATTCAGCATAGATTTTGTAAGTTTATCATATGAGTACCATTATCATTGAGTATGTATGTAAGGCAGTGGAGAATACTACCTCACATCTTTAGCATCTTGTATACTCTGTTTAACACTGGGGTTTTTTTACTTTCTGTGAGAGCAAACCACTCTGTATTCAAAGAAAGGTGGTAAGCATGTAATTTTGGTGAACTCACATTCTCTTAGCCGTTATTCCTCACTTTGAGAGTTTTAGTGTGTCTAGTCAGTAAACTGGACACTACTGACTCAAGCAATAGAGCCTTCTCTGAAATATCACTGCTTGTATGTTTATGTATTATTGTTAAAATAAGCATTATTTCAAAAGTTTTTGTTCCTCCTAAGCTGTTATTTTTCCACCTTTGAGTTATGCAGTCCGGATGCATGATCAGCCTCTCTTTCAAATTAGACAACGCAGATTAGACAGCCACAGGGAAATGTTGCAACTCCCTGAAAGATAATTCAGTACAGGAAAGCTTCTGTGCTGTTCAGCAGAGCTTAGTGTTTTAATAGAATGAAAGGAGCAATTTCACTACCTGAGAGATCCTTTAAAGCTGCTTGCAATCATAAGTGTTGAGGAAGCACTGACTTGAGCGAGAACTTACAGCACTGCTGCCTAGGAAGGGTGCAGGGTCAAGTGAGCCTCAGCATTCAACTTTTAAGATTCTCTATCAGATAGTGGGAAAGCTGCAGTGATTCCGACAAGAGAGAACAAATGCTGCTGGTGGTGCAACAACTCAAAATAGCTGTTTCCAAGCCATTCCTATAGCTGTATGGTTGGCCATACTCTCATTAATAAATAATGTACACAAATACAGTAGATAAGCAGCTGCCTCTGATCTCTGTGACAAAAGAATGTCACTTTTTACTTTTTTATGTGTCCCTGGCAAACATCTCAGCATTCCAGTGTGTCTGGAAGTACTGCAGTCATCATGGTCATACAAATGAGACTGATTTTATGACTGCTAACTAGTGGAGTAAGCATCTAACAGTGCAACAATCCACAGTATGGTTGTCTTCATGCAGATGTTTACCAGAACCTTGGATGCTGGTAGCTCTCTGGTCTAGCAGTTCAAGCATCTGCAGAGGATTCTGGTACATGGAATGTGAATCTCACCATTTTCAGAATTCAGTTAATATCTGCTCGAGTTTCCGCATGTCAGAAACTGTATGCTTGCACACGATACTTGAATACATTTGGGTATGAAATACTCAAACCAATAAGTTTTCATAAAAATTAAAGAATATTAACTGCATAAAGTGCAATGAGAGGAAGAAAGATGAGAGTTTAGAAAACATGTCTTTGGATAGAAACTTAAACTCACTTTAACACAGGAATTGAGGATGTCTGAAAGATACTGATAATTTTCTACTAAACTGAGGGGAAATCTGTGCAGCACTGGCTCTCAAATTTGTTATGCTTTTTGTACAAGGAGCTTGGTAACAAGGTTCAAAAGGTAAATATGGACTGGGTCTGAAAAATCTGCAGGGATGAAAGGAGCATACCAAAACACATAATAAGAAAGACCACTGTACAGTAGCACTACTGCTGCTTAGTGGTTTCATTTTGTTTTCCTTTCATCCCCCCCAGAATGCTCTGAGGACAGAGTCTGGCCCAGAGTAAAAAGGAGCATTGCCACCTATGTTCCTGGCTGAACAGATACAGATGGAGAAGTGACCTCAAGAGGCTGCCTCCTCTGTTTGGGTGGTTTTTGTTGTTGGTTTTTGTTTCGTTTTTTTTAAAGAAAAATGTCTTGGAAACTGCTCCAAATCAGAGAGGGAACATGAAGGGACCTTCCTCAAATAGATTGAATCTGTTCTTCAGCTTTCCAAATCACAAAATAATGCAGTAAGTACCCCCATACATTCCTTTCAACAATGTGTTGGCAGCAGTTAATCCTCTTTCTATTCAAGAGCCTGGTACAGCTCCGCACATTGGAACACTTCATTAAAGACACTCTTTCCCAGGAAAATGCAGTGTTCTCCCAGCCAATAGTGTAGTGTTGTAGACTTTCAAAATGCTAGTTTTCAAATTTGGATGGAAAAGGTTACCTTCCATACTTTCCAGCTATCAGTAGTCAGGAGTAGCAGTTATCTCCTACTATGCCCCTCCACAGTAATTCCAACAATGGAGGGGCCCTTCTTCCTGTCTGATGTACTGAACTGCTGAATTGAAAGGTGTTTTAGTACATTCTCAAACAAATTAAAAACATTTTCAGTAAGCATATAATACTTTTTGAAATAATTTCCTCATGGGATTTTATCTTTCTAAATTTTGGTAGGGCATATATGTGCAATGATGTTAATTGAAAGAACAGAGGTAACTATTAGCAACAGTATGTTCCTGGAATGTAGGTACCAGAAGGTCATTGTATGCTGTCTAGTTTCTTGCTAAGTATATTATTTTATGTGTACTTAAAGTATGCTGAAATTTTTCCATGGCTCTGTTATCTATTCCCAACTGTGTCCATGTTTATTTGTTTTTATCCACACTTATATTTTGATTCAAGTTAAACTGTAAGCTTAAAATAGGCTTACAATATTTGGTAGTGTAAGCTGTAACCAGAATAAATCTACACTATAGTAATAATGTCATGATTTTGTTCAGTCTAGTTGTGACCCCTGTGACCAAACATCAGCATTTCTGACAGCTGACAGCTAACATAAAGCATGCCACCCTTCAAATATATGTCCTATTATTTCACTTAAATTTATCTTCTATTCATGAGATTCTTGTATACTTTTATAACTTTTCTTCTGTGTTATGTATAGGAAAAAAAGTAAAAATCTTCGATAACATTTAGTCAAGCTATATATGTGTGACTAGAGGTAGTGAAACCTTTGAACGTAGTGTGTCTTTGGCTGTGAGACATTACAAATCCACTCTGGTTTAAATTCAATTTTCTAGTTACAAGCAAAATATCCTGTGTAGAATTAATAGTTTGCTACTACTGAATGAAAAACCTTACTCTGGTTTGAGTTAACCTTTGCATTCCAAATTAACACTGATACCAATGGAGCTTATTTCTTTCAATATTCTGTTCAAGGTGCTCAAATGCCACTAGTCCCCCTGGCTTCTTTCCCAGGTGATTGGTCAGTTCAAGAAACTGAACCACTGCGTATTTTTAAACAACAAAACAAAAAACCCCAAACCACCACCACCAACAAAAACCCAAACTCAATACCTACAACAAATCTTTTCAAACTCTCATCAATTTCTATTTTCAATGAGATCCAAAAAACAGTTAATGATTTGTATCTTCAGGTCTCTCTGCAAGACAAATCTTTTTTACAGCAAAGTTTCACATAGTCTTAAGTTGTTGGCAGCAAACTCAGCATGCTCAAAGTTACTCTGCTTAAAATGGCTTGTACTAACCAGGGATCTTACATTCTGTAGTAATTCAAATGGGTACTTACAGCTACCTCCAGTTTGTTGTACTGGAAGCTGCAGAGGTCCTCTAGGTTCTTGGGCTTTTTTCTATCAGGATTGTGGTTGACCTTTTTTTATTTCTTTAAATGTATGATGATTTATGGAAACTTTAATTTATTAAGAAAACATTAGATAACCTTTCTGAACCCAATATCTTTTCCCCTAAATGCCCTGCAAGGTAGATAAGTTTGCAACATTTTTTTGAAAATATATTCAGGCCTTAGGCTAGTGGCAGTAGTGAATTCTAGTGATAAAGTTTCAAGACATTCCAATGAAATGTCTGTTAAGATATTTTTCCTCATTTAATTTTGGGGGATTTTATTTAAAGATCCTTAGCTTTAATAAGTCTTGATATACATAAGGAAAAAGGTTGTTTGTTTGTTTGTTTTTTCCACACAAGTATGAACCAAACCAGCTGAACTATAGAACTCACTATAGAACTTCTTTTTCAAATGCTTGTTATTTCAAAACGGAGAGTATTGCTTTCAATGGTGATTTTCCTGATCTTGTTCTTTCTTTATCTTTCCCTGCATTATGAGGTGAGGAGAACAAGGTAGTGTAGGGGAATTGCAGTGGTAAGAGAAGAAGAGGAAGACATAGTGAAAGGTACATTATCTCTTTTTTCATTGTCTGTGCAATTTATGCAAGGCCATGGCAGCTTTTAGATAGAAGCTGAACTGCTGAGGAGCAAGAAGCTGTGATCAACTCTGTCATCTTCTGACCCCTGAATACATCAATGGATGCAGGGGAGAATCATGTATTTTTAAAATGCTCCCCCTTTTTATTTTAAATTGAATGATAAAAGATGAGGGTGTCTACAGTCAGACTGAATTGAGGCTTTGTGAGAAGAATTTCATGTTCTGAATGCCACCTCCTTTCAAAATCAGCATCTGCTGCTGCTGCTTCAGATGGTTTGAGCAAGAGAGCTAAGGCCCTGGCGTTAGGGAGTGCGGCGTTGTGCCTGCTGAGGAAATCACTGTGAGCCTCTGAGCAAGACTTTCTCTTCCTTGCATCTATTCTTTGCATACCTTGTATGTTATAGTTTAATTATATGTTCTGGCCTTGTTGCTGCCTACTTTCTAAGGGAAACACTAAACCTTTGTTCTGCTTCAATAAAGAAAATACAAAACAGTTTACAGCACTTCAGTATATAGGAGCCATTGGTACAGTATATTTAAATACTCATTATGGTGCTAACAGTTCAAGTTGACTGGCATCGTGTCTTTTTTAAATGGAAGCAGCAGGGATAATTGTGTCAAGGCCATTAATTTGCCGTTTACTTTCTATGACACTCTTTACAAAAGAATCAGGCCAAGATTTTTTGGATGGGTAAGGTAGGTGTCTCTGCTACTTGAGACTTGTCACAGAGCGTTCAGAAAAGACTGAGCATTGACTTTCTGCAGACAGCTTCCAGAAACTGCTTGCTTTTAAAAATCCTCATCTCAAATCTTCAGAGAATTGTGTTCTTATGACAAAGTTGTCTTTTGGTGTGTGAAACATTCTAACTGTGAGAGAGAGAAAGAGTAACAACGTTTATTTATTAAGAAGTTGTTACGTGGTTGGGAAGAACAGCATAGTAATTCAGGTGACTGCCTGCTGAAATGGATTACTTTGACAGCTGGACGTGGATTATGGTGTGAGTCCAAAGTAATTCTGGAAGCTCTGTCTGAGCCCTGAGTATGCCAATGTATCAGTCATAGACTTCCATCATACTCACTATTTTGCAATGCAGTGGCAGCACTGTGGAATTATTATTGAAGGCTCTCCGTGTCTTTTTCCCACAGCATGCAGTTCTGCAACCACACTACGAGACAGCTGAATAAAGATTGATATCTCAGCTGACACATTTATGGGTCTGGAAGTTGAGGAGTGATTGTAACCCTATGCATAACTGTTGGCAGGAAATTAGTACTGAGAGGTACCATGAGACTGGGCACGTGGCATTCACGGGAAGTAGTGACTGGTGTGATGCAGTTCATCATCCACATAGATCCGCACAAATCTTCAAGTGAGAAAGTTGCCACCCTCTCTTAAATAAATTTACCAATCCTCCAGGAGCCACTCCTGTTGCTGGGGGTTTGTCCTGCAGCAGGTTTTGTCATGAAGTTCATACCTACGTGATACGACAGTCTGGTGCAGAGGTTCCAGGCTGCCTGAACTGGCTAGCTCATGTACCACAGCAGCACGGCTATGTCCGTGGTATATGTGTTACAGGCAAGTAACTACCTGTAATACTTAGCCCAGGTAGAGTGCTGTGTTAGCATGGCTGTATGGCATCCGGTAGCTGAATAAGCTTACAGATTTCTCCATAGCATTGATTTGCGTTACTGCAGCCATCTTACATGTGTTCACGCCTCCCTATCTTGGAAAAGAAATGCTGCTTATGTTTAGGTGCATATGTACATAAATATCACCTAAATAGCCAGAAAAAAAAATTGGTTTGACTGAAACATAAGGGAATTTGCTCATTATTTTTTCAGTAAAAATAAAGCTAAATGAAAAAAGTTTCCATTTCACAATTATTGTGGCCCAAACAAACATTTTGTTTTGTGGTTTTGTTTTTTTTTTATTGTATGTTCTCTTGGTTTAGGGTTTTTTTTGCATCTTAAAAAAAATACTATTAATTTTAAAATGTAGTATGCCACAACTAAAATTTAGAACCTTTCTAAGCAAACAACAATTAAAATTCTTCAGGCTGCCCCTGCTTATGAGTTTTTCTCATTTAATCTGATTGTGAAGTTCAAACTGAACTCAGACCAATCTCTTTCCAACCTGCATCTTTATATCAGTATACTATATACTTCTCAAAAATAATGATAAAAAAAATCAATTGCAGCTGTAAACTGGAAATTATAGGTAATGTACACTTACATGTCATTGCAGAAAGGTTGGATATGTATAGACTCACAACAAAACTATGTGATTTCCATATTGCTGATATATACTGTGTAGATGTGCTGACCATATATTATGCTGTGTGCCAACAGGTTGATAACATGCTGCTTTCTTTTCTTTTTGGGTTGCAAAAGGTCAAAGTTGTTTACTCTACAACAATGTTTTCTTGATATTACCAAGCTGCATTTGTCAAAGCTGTTCCTCCTCAATCCTGGCAGAGCAGAAATGTTACTGGTGGGTTAAGATCGTTGGTCTGGTAGGCTCTGCACGGAAACACTGGTGCCCAAATGAGGACCATTAAGACATTTATTGGCTAGTTCTTTTCCATGACAATAATTCATAGTTTGAGGCTATTTAGTCCATTTATAAAATGTTTTTGGTTAAAAAGAAACCTTTTAGTACCTGCAATCAAAATAGGTCACTTTGCAAATACCTGTTCTTTGCTTTGTCATCAGGTTTCTGTGGTGGGCTATCCACTCTTAACATACCTTTCAACATGGTTATCCATAGCTGTTATGGATAGCCATATCCATAGTTGTCAGTACACACTCATTGGCCTTTTATTGCCTAGACCCTGTTTAATCACATTATACCACTTTTTGTCTTGGTTCTCTTGCAAGTAACACGCTAATATTCAAGGTGAGCTAAGAATTCAAGGATTTCTTTTGCTTTTTGAATGAGAATTTGTAGAGAGGGTGAATGTCATCCTGTCAAATTCCACATGATATCACCTGTCGTATTGCTTAGAAGAACTGGTATTGTAAGTATCTATTTAATCAGCCTTTCTTGTATAATTATGGCTCAGTGACGTTATTTTCTATTCTAGACTGTAGATATAAAATATGTGCTTCCTCTTCCTGATTAAAATATATCCTTCATTAAAAGCTACCTCTCTTCATTTTTGAACATGTTTTGATGACAGTTCTTTAGGTTCTTTGCAGGTCTTAGCTAGCTGAGGGTGTTCTATGCTAGATCACTTCTCTCCCTAACTAGACGATGGCAGCAGCTTTGCAGAATAAAGCTGGTTACTGGATGAGGAGGAAATTTGGATGAGGTGGCAGTAATTTTACATTTAAGCACATAACACTTTCTATTGCAAAAATTTTGTGTAATCTCCCTCCCCCCCTCTTTTTTTTTTTTTTTTTTTAAGTGGAAAGATATTCTACCTGTATATTCATTGGAAAATAGGACGACAAACATCAGGCTTCAGGTTTGGTTTTGTTTTGTTTTTTTTCTTTAACCTGTTAAATCTTGTCCTGCCTTAGCTAAGCAGTAAACTTCTAGCGCATACATTGTAAATGGCTGCACCCCAGGGCTGCAGCAGGAACACCAACTGCAGCTCTTGAAATGTGTGAAAGACTGAATAGGTTCTGCAACATGGCCATCTGAATGACTTGGTGATAGATCTTTTCGTTTTTCTACCCTATCACCAGCTGTTGACTGTCTCCGTCTTCCTACTCCATCATTAGAGGCAGGTGAAGGAACTTCCCTTCATCCTCAACCTACTGCTGATGAAAGCAGAGAGAACCAGATCAGATTCCTCCCCAGGTAGCCCCAACATTTAGTTATTTTAGGCATGGCCTTGAATTACGTGATCGTACTTTATACTCTCTGAATTGATTGCCTCAGCCGATGACTGAGTCAAATGCAAAAGGAAGAATTATTTCATATGGGTAATTGCAGGTTGGACTTTTTTAACTTAATACTCCTCTTAACCTAAATATATTTTATTGTAATTAATTACATTATCTGTATAAATATATGCACATTAATTATACATATAATACAGTGTTTGTTATTATAGGGTTTTAACTGTTTCAGAGTACATGTGAAATTGAGTTCATTTGTTTTCATTCACAATGTCTCTGGGTGGGAGGGTAGTGTAAGTCTAGGGTCTCTGAGGCTGTATAGATAATGTAATAACAGATTTCAGAGAAAACTTTGCTTGGGATAGTTTATGTAAGGTTGAATGTTCTAAACTTTTATGTGAATGTGTATAAGTGTGCATACAGGTGTGCAAATATATTTATGGAAACACACATGGAATGAGCTGTGACCAGTCCCTATAGAGATTTGATTAAGCCAATAAAAGGCATGAATACCTGAAATGAATTATTCTGTGTATATAATTAGTAAATGACCAATTGCTTGCTTTAAGTTGTTTAAAAATTATAAGGTGTTTCCAAAACTCTGAATGTATGGAATTTAAATCCATATCAACTTCTGACCTCACGTACCAGTTAAGTCATACTTTTATTGTTCTGGAAAATTGAGATTCCTGAAAAAAAGTCTTCTAATTATCTATAGGGCTTCTTTCAGGCTTAATAGCAATTAAAAAATCTGAAGAGAATTCATGAAATCTTTGAGAACTATAGGAATAAATTTTTGCTCTTGCTTTTAACCTCTTCATCCATACAACCAGGAGTACCCATGTTTTATTTACGGGCTGGTAAATAATTCACATTTTGTTTAATCTGAGTGTTTATTTAAAGTAAAAATAAAAGGGCATAAAAGGACAGTGTATCTCCCAGACAAGACCATCATTCTTATATTAAAAAAATTGTTCTCGTGAATAAAATGCTAGCCGAGATTTCTGGAAACTAGCATTGAAGCATGGTTCTACAGGTTTCCTGTGTGAATACTAGCAATTCACTTGATTTTTCTGTTCCCAAATTCTTTGGGGGAAAAAAAACCAAAACAAAACAAAACAAAAAAACCCCCACCAACCACAAAAACTAAACCTCCAAACTCTTCACTCTATCTTGTTTACTAAGTTCGTAAATACTTCGGGCTTGGACTGTGAGCTGTGAGGGATGTTCCTAAAATAGATGAGGACTTCCGTTTTTAGAACTGAGTCTTAGTATTTCAAATACACTATTTTCAAATAGTAAATGCAATACATATTTTTGCTGACCACTTTTCACAAAAAAAGTTTTTGTTTTTGTTTTTTTTTTTTTTAAAATATTAACATTTTAATGTTAACATTTCCCAAATAAAATGCATCTGGAGAATGTCATGATGTTTGACAGTTTTGAAAATGAATGTTTTAAAATTATAGTTTCAATTACAAAAGGAAATTTATGAAAATAAATGTTGCAGGGTAAAAATAGAGGTTAGAATTTTTTTTCCTAAAAAAAACAGTAAATTTTTTTAATCTACAAAAAATCTTAAAAAATTGTTATTGTGTTTTATTTGGGCTTATATATGTCAGTTATTAATTTTTTAAAAGATGTGGGTTTTTTTCTTTGACTTTTATTTTATACAAAAGCTATTTTTAAATCTCTTCTATTTTGTCACTGACCTGGAAAAATTAAATATTTGTTTATTTTTAACCAGATGTAAAATCCACTGAGAATATTCTATTTTTTTTCTTCTGTCTCTTCTATCTTAGCATTGTGCATTTTCAATACTCAGTAACTAGGAGTCTCCTTGGTTGAAGTTGATTTGGTTTTAGCCATGTTTTATATGTAATGCTATTTTGCTTTATTATTATTATTAACTTTTTTTTTTTTTCCCTTGGAAGACGAAGGGTGCTAGCTATATCTGATGGAATTGAACATATTGGGAATCTTCGCTGGGAACTTGCAATGTGCCTCCTTGCTGCTTGGACTATCTGCTATTTTTGCATTTGGAAAGGAACAAAGTCTACTGGAAAGGTAGGGTTAAAATTCTGTGTATCATCTGTATTATGACTCTCTTGTGCTCCAAACCTGTGTTGTCATTTATATTTATTTGAATCAGAATGGTAGAATTTCACATGCATCTTGCATTGCTATAAGTAACTATACTTGGGGCTATATAAATTGTAATACTAGGTAATTAAGAATCAGTCATACTTTGCACTGTTTTGTTCCTCTTGGTTTTCATGATTTGCTTTTTCCCTAATTCTGTTAGATGAGGCTGTTTGGTTTTGTTTTGTTTTGGTTAATTCAGCAGACTACATTACTGGCCAGTTCTTGAACCCTGAAATAAATACTGGGTTGTGTTGATTTCTGTGCATGAGGTATCCAAAAGTTGAATTTTGTTCCAAACTGATAGAAGTTGAAACTCTCAGTGACAGAAGTAAATTACACACATAAGCAGAGAGAATTTAGAAGTATAAGCAACCTACAACAAATGCAAATGCAAGCAAAAGCAAATGGAACACCAAAAGCAGAAATAATGAAAAAAAACTTCAGAGATAAAGATGGACATATTAGGGGAAAAAAGAGAAATATCTAGTACTCTTGTAACTTTTTGAGGGAATGCCGTTCCATACTGGACACCCAAAAGAGAGAGACTACTTCACAGCCTAAGTGACTCATGGGATGATGGAGAGGTTGCCCCTGGAGTAGTAGCAGGTGTAGTTCAGAGTAGAATATATGATTAATCTACTAAACAGAGAGAGGAAAAGAGCCATAGTTCGGGGGGGGGGGGGGGGGGGGGGGGGTATGTGTCTGAAAAAAGCACTGCTTTCTCATGTTGGAACCAAAGAATACAAGGAAAAAAATTGGATTGAAACATTTTATGCAGTTAATTTTCAATTGTTTATTACTTAGCTTGGAAGTGTGGTTGGATTTTTTTGTTTGTTTCTGGTTTAGTAGCCTATGTTTATAAATGAAATGTTGAGTGGTTTGGTTTTGGGGGTTTTGTTTTGGTTTGGTCTTTTGGGGTTTTTGGGGGTTTTGTTTTTGGTTTTTTGGTGTTTTTTTTTTAAATTAGAAAATGTCAGAGTGAAATTTTTCAGCTTTCTCAACCACACACATCCTTCTTCCTATCAAAATTTTGGCTGAAACTATTTGTTGAATTCTGTCTGTATTTGCCAACTGTGTCAGTCAATCTGGTACTGCATTTTTCATCTAAGTATTTGGACGCACAGATTTATGCAGCCCTACTTTTATCAAGTCACTGCAGGAAAAATGCTGAGAAAGACTGTCTAGGGATATATATAAGCATGAATAGTTTAGAGGAAAGAGGGGGGAAAAAAAACTGAAGAGAAAAATATAGAGAAGCAAAGGTGATATAAGAGAATGACAAGATAGATGTCCATATGTCTTTGAAGCATGCACTCCAGGGAGGTACAAAAGTGGTTTAGAGTTGTCTGAGGAGCTACAGCTGGCAGTGAAGAAATGAAACTGAGCAAAACTAATTTTTTTTTCCATCAGAAAGAACGTCTGAAGATGGAGATCTATTCTACCATAGCATAATCTGACCCAAGGGTGGAGAAAAAAGCATGTACTGTGAATGCACATGCGTGCATGCGTGCAAGGTTGTGCAGAACTGCACTGTACTTAAGAAAAATAGCATTGGAGAAATCATTTGCTGATAGGGAGAGGCTCTAGTGATTTTGGAAAGGATATATTTTACACCTCTGCATTTCTGTGGTTTACATTCAGATTTTTATTGTTATTCTTATACATATCATACGAGATTCCTTCAGCTTATACCATTTCCTCAGAAATAGATCTTGCATTTTGGAAGTAATTAAAGTGAAACTGACCTGTTCGACTTTTTTTTTTTTTTTTTTTCTTTTCCTTGATAGCTTAGCTAAAACCTCAGATTACTGGTAGGTGGAATAAATTTTATTTGATTTTATTTCAGTGTCATTTGGATAACCACCTTTCTGATGAGGTTAGGTGAAACAGCCTGAGAAAGAGACATGTCTTGCCCACTTGAAATGGGAAAATAAGCTTTTCAACTAAGCAGAAATAACTATCAGTCATGCAACAGAAGTGCAAACAAAATGGAATTAATACCCAGTATTCAGCTTTTATAGGTCTCAAGCTTAAAAAAATTAGATCAAGGTCCTGTAAGAAGTAAACTCATCATATATTTACACTATTTAGATCAGTTTACCACAAGCAGCAGTTCTGTTTCCAAAATCATGAGGAAGCAGACCGGTAGATTCCTGTGTTCTTTAGGAATTCCTGTGGTATTCAGCAGTCTGCCTATGCATAGGATCCATTGCTTCTCAAGAAACATTCAGTAAGGTTCTTTCATAGCCAATATTGATAATTTCTTTTTCCAGTTGTGTTCCTGTAGTTAGTAAGGGAAGCTTTCTACTAGATGGATGTGTGACATTGCAATTGTTTTCCAGTGATGTGTTTTTTGTTTTTTTCTCCCCTGGACATAAGTTCACTTTTTAGATGTATTTAACAATTTTAATATTCTTATACTTGCCACTTATTACAGCCAAAGTCACTGGAAATCTGTGCCATCTCACTGCCTTCCCAGACCAGCTAAACCAAGACATAGCAGTCAAATGTTGTGGATGCTACAAAGGAATGAAATGCTCTGAAATATAGATGACAGAGCAGTCTTCTGGGCTGCAGTTTCAATTTCTGATGTATTGGCATTTCGAAAGTTCATATTTAAGCTCATCCAATTATAGTCCTTCACACTAGATTGAATTATATGCTCATTTCCAGGAAACATTTAAAATTGACTTCTAGCTTTTTATCATAAAATTAAAAGTGGTTTTAGGCTGGCCTGTTCAATTTGGTAAATACTTTAACTGGATTGAGTAATTTCAATGAAATAACACATTTATTCAAAGCACAAAACTTCTTAAAGTTTCATCACCTTTGGAAACATTTTCAAAGGAAGGTGTCCATAGGACAGAGTAGTTAGAAAGAGGACAAGGAAAACAGAAAGAGACAAAATGGAGAAGGGGAGAGAGAGACTTAGCATCTTTATACAGCTGTGCTCTGTAAAATATTCAAGAGGTTGGTTTACTCTTTTCCTCTTTTTACTCTGCATCCTAAGGCATAGTGAAAAAAAATCCAAGCCTTAAAAGCTGTCATAAAATAAACCCATCATTCTCCAACTAGCACTACTACAGAACTCATCTACTCAGATTATGAATATTTAATATTTTAAGATATTAAATATATTAAATCTAACATAAAGTTTAACTCCAAATGAAGTGCTTGTGACACTGTTAACGAGATGTTTCAAACTTTTCCATTACTGTTCTTGAAAGTCATGACTTTCTCACAAAACTTGTTAGTTTGCACTTCCAACAGATGTGTAATATCAAAATAATTTCAGGTGGTTCTGGCAGCTTTCAGCAGAGACATATTTGTGTCTTTTGTGAGGTTCTTTCCATTAATTATTCAATCTTACATCTGAAGTTATTTGCATGCTAGCTTTCACATTTAAAATGTTGCATATATACTAAATGCCGGGTCTTTGAATGAGAAACTCAAAATCCAAATGAGAAAAATATAACAATGTGATGTTATCATGATGATTTGTGTATACTGCAACTTGCTGAGCTTGATAATACATGATATCCATCTTATACAGAAGTATTTTCAGTAGCCAGCATCAAATGCTTCCAAAGGTAAGGTAAGAACTATGTAGAAGGCTGAAGAAAGTTAATTTTCTAAACATTTAAAGTATCATTCTAGACTCTGATCATTAGGGCTTGGTTTAGTATCTTATTTTTCCAAGGTATTTTTGATGGCTAATTATGACAATTCTGGGTATTTCTATAATGTATATACCTACATAGTTGCTAAGTCTTGCTAATTTTTGATCTTCATATAACTTTCATGAAATCTTCAGGTACCAAGGAACCAGTTCTTTTTCGGATCTTGACTATCTATTTATTAATTCAACTAAATGTCCTTGTGCTTTAAACTTTGAGAAAGGGGGACCAGAAGTTCCTAATCTATTTTTCCTAAATTGCTTGCTGAAGGAAGTAATCCTAATATATATATTTTTTTTTTTTTTTAATGAGAGTATATGAGTTTTTTCAGATAGTGATCACTCCTCTGAGCTCATAGTGACTCCTCACTTGTAGCAACTTCTGCACAATTCCTTTTGAAGTCAGGAGGCTGGTAGACTTATAGAGTTATATACAGGCATTATGGTAGTCTCTGTCTTACTCATCAGTCCATTCCTTTACTGTTCAAGCATCTTGCTTACTTTTTAAATGCATCAATACAGCCCTGTCTGGTGGTGATACTGTTAGTTTGGAACCCTGTCAGGTACGTGGATTTATAGAACCACAAAATTGTACAGGTTGGAAGGGATCTTGGGAAGTCTTTTGTCCAGCCTCTTGGTCAAAAAAGGATCAACACTGAACTCGGAATGATTTTCTTAGTGCTTTGACTGGCTGCATCTTAAAAACCTTCAAGGACAGAGATTTCACATGTCTTGGGGCAACCTATTCCAATGCTTAATTGTCCTCATGATATGAGACATTTTTTAAATACTTTTTTCCTACGTGTAGGTTCATTTTAGTATTTAATTTTGTTACTGAATTACACATTTTTTTGCTTAGCTTGTTATATTTCTGTCATCCACTCCTGATTAAAACACATTTTTGTATCATCTGTGTTACTACGTAGCATGGGTTTGAGTGCCTGCAATTATTTATGCACGCAAAATGACTTGAAAATACTTCTGTATTAATAAGCTAAGTTAATAGCTGGATGGTTTTTTTTCTGGAGTCTTTCTTTCCTAGTCAGCATCACTGGCCTGTTCATGAATGGGAGTGGCAGCTAATCAGCATACAGTATGTCATGCAACCATGGGACAACTGACCAAACTTGCTCATGTCTTTATAATACCATTGCATGATGTGCTGCTTCTGTTCTCTGTGCTGTATAAAAAAGCACTACTTCTGCCCGCTCTGTAGATGAGGAAGGGTTGAATCAAAAGTGTTTAAAAGCAACCTACAGTCTTGCTATCATTTTTCAAGTATGGATATTAGAACATTTTACCACACCCCCAGCTTTGCATTTTTAATTGTGGTATCTTATGTTTGAAAGCTAGCCACAAAGAGAAAAGTAAAACTCCTTGTAAAAGGGAAACTAATAGAATAATGACTAATAGATTTGGATCCAAAGGCTGGTTTAGGCAGTGAGTATTTGATGTGTAATAAATGCCATAAACTGCCCTAGTCTTATTGGAAAGAGTTGGACATAGCTATTATGGATAAACATTGCCAAAAAGACAGCTTCCATCTTACAGAACATTCGTAACATATAATATTGCCATATGAATTTGCACCCCAAATAATTTTCTTTGCTTTGCTACGTATTCTATGGCAATAGAATACATTATTAAATATTAAATATTAAATATTAAATTATTAAATAATGATTTGGTTACAAAAAGCACACAAGAGAAAAAGCTTATGTTCCTTACAAAATAATAAACTGCATTCAGATTTACAGTGCGTTCCAATTTGTTCTCCGAAACCTTTCCATAAAGAAATTTGTGTAACACCGATAAGTGTAATTATTTCTGATATAATTTTTCTGGGTAACACTAATTTGAAAAAAATCTGGCTAGCTGGAGGGAAATTGCTTTTGGTCTGGGAAACATTTAGTAAACAAACAAAAAAATTAATGTCTGTTGTAAAACTGTAGGTCAGGCTTTGTCATTATATGACTTGGCACAAAGTCAGCATTTTCTGATATGAAGTATTAAAAGAATATTGTTGTGTGCCTTCAAGATTTTCTGTTATTTGGTATTAGAATATCACACTGCTTGTATGACCAGTAAGACCAAGACTCATATATCTTTTGGGTCTTTTTGAATGAGTTCTCATTAGTATCATAAAGACTATACTTCTATTCTTTTGCCAGAGCCAAACCCAAATAAATCTTCCACGCTGTTTTGTACTTCTTCGTTAGCTCCTGGCCAATATGTGATGAGAAATCCTTTTCACATTGTTTCAGGTTCATCTGGAAGAGGGCTCGTAAAAGTCCGTTCTTCACATTTGTCTGGAACTAGTTTCTGTATGATAGAGATAGGCTTCAGTAATCACTAGATATTATTCTGTCTGATTCTGACTTCTGAATCTTTTGATCCTTTCCTACTCTTCGTGTTGAGTTCCCTGAAGTTCTACATCATACCTCATCTTAGAGTGTGTTAAGTTTATGCTGTGTCTCCACTTGATATACTTTAAAACTACAACAAAAGGAGACGCTAATAAAATAGAGGGTGATGCTGAAAGGTAAGGTCAGGAGCGTTGTCCTGACTTGACACAAGAACATGCAGAAAGCATCAACTCCTTCACTGGTATCAAGTGTCTACAAAACGATCTAGAGGAGTAGACCCAGAGCTAAGAGGCTGTCCCCCCTGTAAAAAGCTGTGGATGTTGCTCTAAAACAAATTTGCTTGGTTTTTCAGATTATAATCAACTTTGAAAACGTCTTGCACACTGTCTCATCAAGCTTTGACTTGAAAACATGCTAGAAGACATTAATATGATTCTGTTTATCACTTGCTGCTTCTTTTCACCTTGTAGGTACTCTCTTAACCATAGCACAGAAAGCATTGCTGAAAGGTATTGCTGTGCTCACGTCTGTTTAAGTGCTACATAAGAAAAAGCACTGATACAGCTACTCCCTCTACATAAACATGAGTTGTCTAAGATGCTTGATTAAATAGTCCTGCAAGTCAAAAGCTAAAATAATAGATTAATGATTACACAGTATCTCCTCGTGAAACATTTATGACTTTTCTCCTAATTTATCATTGGATAGCTTCATATTATCCATTGCATCTCAAAAAATACTGTTCGGTTAAGAAAATAATTTGCAGTTCATCATCATAAACTATTAGAAATGACCTTGCAAGCTTGCTTGGTGATGTAGTTATTGTATATAAGTGTAAAAGTATGAGGCACTTGATTTTTTTTTTTTAATTTTTTTTTTTACTTGTCACTTTCATTATTCATTGCAGTATTTCACTTGACATATGATGACATCACTGGAAAAGTTATAAACACCTTAGCAAAGCAGAGAACTTTCTTTTCTTAAAGGAGAAGCAGTACTGTTTTACCTACCACAAGTAAGCAGGATATTGGGTTGAATATGTGTAGGTGATGGCATAATTTGTTATTTTATGATTATGCTATTGAATTTTTTCTATGTATGTGCATAGTGTGTTAACCTGTAATGTTCTCCATAGCTCTTTTCTGCTTAATGGTTCTGATGGGAGCCTGTCTCATTCTAAATGTTATGTTTGACAAACTTGGTTAGATTCCATACGGACTCTCAGATTTTTCCTGGTTTGAGTGTTTTATTTAAGCTTTACATGTAGAATTTAGAGAAGAGTCTTGTAAAGGATGCTAAGTGTATTTTATAGCTGTGATCAATATGAGGGTCTTGAGCTGGACTTCGTGAAATTCGTTTTGTAACTGCATGGCTGTTGTCCTTCCCAATGCTGCACTGTTCCTTATTTCTTAATAAGTTCCACTGATCAGTTTGATTTGCTAAGCTGAACGCAGTGAAGGGCCATTTAAGTGTAAATTGTCAAGAGATTTTATGGAAGTCTATATTAATTCTATGTGCTAAAAGACCAGAGAGAAGAGAAAACAGTAAGGTACAGCCTGTTTGACTGGGGCATCTTGACATAGACCTATTAACAATAACAGAAAAATGGCTTGGTAAGTAGTTTTGACATTATAGTTATTCTATGAACGTGATGGGCAGGAAACAATCAGTGAAAACTGTAAGACCGTTCATAATGAATAAATAAGATGGCCAATGAAATGTACTAAAATATATTTAATTAGCATCTGCATTTTAGCAAGGTTTAACTAAAGGTGTAGAGCCCTGTTTTTTTCACTCTATAGTATTTCTGAAGACTTTCTGTCCCAGGTTGCATTTCTGATAGGCCTGAGTAGTTAAATACAGAATAGACATCTGAGCTGTTAAGAGTTTATTCCAACAAATCAAACTCCTCGCTATGCATTACTAGAAAAAAAATAAGGCTGCAACTGTACTTAACTATTATTACATTTTATTTTTCATTTCTCTCTTGAAGGAAACCCCAGAATTTGTGTGAACAGTTTAAAACGCAATATGTAAGCTCTCAGGCTCTGGCTGGCTGAGTGTAGTGTCATCTCTCGCTATTGAACACTACACATTCCCCCCTTACCTCTCTTTTAATAGTCATGCTCCCTCCTTCACCTGCATTTGCAGTGCTGGGTGCTGATTTATGGATGTTTTACTGTTCACCCCCCAGAGAACTTCATTATCCAGGCTAGAGACAATAGAGTGCACACTAACAGTAAATTATCTTTCACGGTTTCTTTTTTCACCCCCAGCTCGTATTTCCTTATATTTTGTGAATGATTTATACAGTTCTCAGATAGTTGAGATGTTTTCAATTTTATGTAGCAGCTACTCAGAACTTCAAGATTTGAAGGCTTTTCCCCTTCATTCCAAGCCTTAGATTTTGCAAATCATCTCCCAAGGCCATCACTGTTAGAATGTATCCCTATGGCAAAAGAATGACTCCATAGACCTTCCCACCGCAGGAAAGGCAGGGAGGGCCAGCAGCTTCTGTGCCAGCCTGCATACACCTGCTTAAGGTGGCCTGTTTGTATGCAGACTTCTTTTCTTATGCTAGATAGGGCCATGGGTTGATTTTCTTTCTCTGTCCTCAGACAGCCTCTGCTTGGACCTTCTGTAGCAAACATGCTTCCCTTTCGTTGTGCACGTGTATAAAACATAGTTTATCACCCTGGAGTGTTAGGTTTTTCAGCTTGCATGCAGGTCTGTTCTGGTTCTGGGGTAAACTGCAGCGTGCATTGTTTTAATCTAGCTTTAGTGTCTTTGAAATAGATTATCACACTATTGGCAGACCTGAATAGTGCTTATATTTCTGGCTGTGGATAATTCTGTATTAATTGAGAGAGGACCCAATTTTACATTTCTTTCATAGCAGCGCATCTCTGTAGATGTCAGAGTGCCTTCTAATTTACAATTGTGCAAAAAGGACTGTCATGTGGACCTAAACCAAGGAAAATAATTGAAAAGATTGATTATATGGATCTGGTTGAAAATATGAGCAGAAAGATAAGTCAGTGTTTCAAGACGAATGCATGAAACAGGTGGAAAAACTGCTAGGATTAGGATGTTTCTTTTCCTTGAGCTGATTACCAGCAAGACACTGCAAGGTATCTGGCACGCTCAAAGACCCCAAATTCAGAGATGGACTTATCATACCTTTTACCCATCATTTTCTCTGCCCTCCCATCAGGAGTTAAGCCTTGCTTGCCAGCAGTTAAGACTCAGTCACTAGTCCCAAAGAAAATTTATTTCTCAATAGCAGACCATATAAAGGCCTTAATGGATTCAATGAGGCAGAAAGAAAGAGTAAAAGGACAGAAGAAAAAAAAATAAGAGAAAGATGTGTGGAAGAGAAAAAAAAGAAAAAGAACTGGGGCCCATTGTAGAAGCCCAGGAAAAGGAACTAGGCAGCAATGATTGTATCTCCTGAAGTGTCTTTTGTTTTAGCCTAAAGTAATAGCAAAGAATAGCCCTTCATGGCGAGGCTTTAACACTCTGTCCAAGACTGATCTCTGTATTCAAAGGGAGAAAGTAGAACATTCATGAGATGCATGCAGAGTTCCTGCTCTCCGCCTCCTCTGTGTGAGGTTTTAAAACAGCTACTGCGATATTTTTTTTCACTCTCCTGTGCACTGAGCATTTAAGGACACCTCAGATTTGTTAAAAAAGGAGATTTTTTTGCCTCTCTCAGTGATTTTCCCAAACTTCTGTGTGATAGCTGGGGAAAGTATCAAATAGTAAACTTAAAACAGAATCGTATCTTCATGATTTCATTCCTTCCCACCTACTCCTTAACACCAGAGATCTACTTTTATATGAATACTTACTTAGACTGGATCGAAGCCCTGGTCCACAGCCCAAGCAAGTCAAAAGTGTGTTTCAGTGCACTGAAGGACAGCTCAGGGCACATGCAGATGTGACAGGTTTTGGGCAGAGAAATCACCTGATTTGTCAACGTAGTGTAAGAAAAGGGGAGGGGGAGGGCAGAGGGTGGAAGGCCAGCTGTGATATTTGCAGCAGTAATGCAGTGAAATTTGCTGAAAAATTAAAGGTGAAGCCAAAAGGCACAGATTAACATTGAGGCATCTCTATAGGAGAAATATGTTGATTGGCTAAAAGTAATACATACAGGTTTATTTTTTCCAGTAAGGTTACCAGACACTTTTAGCCCATTATCGAAAATAAATACACTGACCCAATAAAACAAGACTTTAGAAATGCAATAGTTTCAGTCATTTGTTCCTACACGACCTCTTCAGATTTCATTTCTCCTTTCACAGAACCTGCACTTCCTTACCAATTGTCTTATCTGCCCGCCCCCCTCCCCGCCAAAAATCAGTGAACAATGCCATACAGAAGCACATCAAAAAGGAGCCAGAATATAAGTTGTTTTGTTTACTGTGATTGTTGTTGATGCACATGTGTCAGGGCTAAAATGTTATTTCTTCAGGTCCGTGACACACTGCTTATATCTGTGATTTATAACTGTTGAGGTTTAGGAAGCTATGTTTTACAAAACTTTTGTGTGGTTTCCCATGTCCTAGTCTCTTTGTATGTGTACAGAAATCACTATAGATGTTGCTTTTGCTGAATCTTAGTTTATGTATTTGGAATATTACTTGCACCTTTTCTTCAGCAAGACCATACAAGGTATCTCCTTGGTCCCTCAACTCGAATACAGAAACATGAGAGCTGGTATCCATTTATAGCACTGACTCTCTTAGTGATGCTTCAATTTCGTACTTCTCCAGCTGAAGTAGAATAGATATAATCCCCTATTCTCACACAGGTAGTTCTCAGATAGTGCTAATCTTATATAGCTTCAAGATTGGCTCATTCTTTGCAATTTACAAAGCAGTTTATAGGTATCCATTCCTGTGGCACTGTATGCAAAGGTTAGTATTTTATCAAGTTCCTGCCAGTGGGAAGGCAGTCTCTTTAGTTTCTGCAGTCAGTATAGGCCAGATTTTTGGCTTTATCTACAATGCAAAGATGTCTTTGTAGTAGAAGTTTTGTTTACAAGGCTGTTCTTGTGAGATTTACAAACTTTAATTCTGTATACCACCCTGGTGTCAACTAACATGGACTGAATCCAAACTCAGTCTTAAGAATGGGAAAGCTTAATGAAATAAATTGCTACATGAGCAACAAAGGCAGCTTCAGTCAGCTGCTGGTGCTATGTTGGTAACTAAAACACATCCCCAAGTGAGTTGGCTGCCACGCACCTGCTATTCACTTCTGCTGCTGGGCAATTGAAAAATTTGTGTGATTAAAAAAGAAAAGAAAAAACCTCAAAATATCCTGTATAAGCTTGATTGTGTCATATGTAGAAAGCATAAGGCACTGCTATAATGACACAAAGAATTAACTGTAATAAAAACTTCTTTGAGTTATTTCCTGTGGGTATAAAATCTGTTCACTGCCATCTGAGATAACTAACCGTAGTTCAGGTCAGTAAGCATTTTTGTGGTTTAGTTTCTATGTCACTTGTTCCTTGAGTGCCTTACTGAGGTTAGAATCTCAGTGTACCAAGTCTTAGATGAACACAGTGAGATGCTTCCATTCCCCAAAGAGCTTGCCTTTACATCCGCATAACAGACAGCCAGAGATCTCTGTTGAACTGAAGGGATGAAGGGAGAGCAGAGAGATCAAAGCATTTGCCTAAGATAGAAAAATAAATCTGTGGCAGTAACATAATCTTAAGTCACACTGTCTTCCAGCTCAATGTCTTTATTGTGTGATTCCTCTCATCTTTCCAATGCATCGTGTCTCCTCTTAGACTGAAACTCAGCTCAAAACCACAATTAAATTGCAGCACACTGTCAGATCAGTGTCCTACAAGTCAGTCTTGAGGTGATTTAGGGGCTAGATGTAGAGGAGACTGTTTAGTAGGGAAGTTATAGTGCAATAAGCCTTTAAATAAAATAACAATGTGACTAACTGCATTATAATAGATGTAGTAGCCATAGGGAATGGAAATGTGGAGAATTAGGGTCTGGATGATAAGGATACTTGTTAGTTTAGGTGGTAAGGCTATTTATTATATTTCTGTTTAATAATTATTATACTTAATACACAAGTAGTATTGCAAATGCTTTATGGTGAATACATCTCTCAGCTGTCACCATGGTGATAAGGGCCTATATTCCTCAGTGGATGATAGAAATTTGTCTATCATCCTGTGGGTAGACAAACACACACCTTTTTCAATAATAAACAGTAAGCTCTTTATTATCCTATAAACGTCCTGAACCTCCCAATAGAATCAGAACAGGTTTGGTTGGAAGTGACCTTTAAAGGTCATCTGGTCCAATACACAAGACAGTTCCATGATTACAAAAATTATCAAAAGAAAGAAGAGGTATGAGTGTGCTATAGGGATGTCTTTTTTGCCTGTTTGTTTACAAATCATTTTTTTCCCAGCATTTAACACACAAGATTAAATAATGCTGTGGTACTCTCAGAAAGCTGTGCAGAATTGACTGATAAATCATTTAGAGATGGTGACTAACATACCTGCTTGAGTGGCTGCAAGACTGATAGACTACATAATCAAAAAGAGGCTCACATGTAAGTAGTTTTGGTGCAAAGTTCTAGGGAAATTCCTAATTCCTATAGTATTGATCTTTCATGGTTTTAATATTTGCTATTATTTAAATTTTTTAATGTAGTCATGCATTTATTTGATGACTTTTCATATGCTGGCTACAGTACCTGATTCTCTTCTTACCTCCTTCCCAGTCAAAGCCTTTGTGCAGATAGTATACACTGATTGCTATATTGATCTTTGCTGACTGGCACCTTTTACCTTTTGTGGCTACCTGAAGAAGGAGTTCTAGCTAGGAAATCTCACCTACTAATCATTTTGGTAGACAGCATTGTATCCACTTTCCAGACTGCATACAGTCGCCTTTTTTTTCCTTAGTGGTGGTGTTCGTTTGGGAGTGGGACATGTGTGGTGGTTTTTTTGTTTGTTTGAGGTTTATTTAAAGGCAAGTGAGAAAAATCAAGCAGGGCAAGCAAGCAATCTAAGCTGGAGATGATAAGGAATGTTCTGGTAAAGCTCTATTTCACTGGAAAATGTTGATTCATTGAAACTAGTCATTCTTCAGAGCAGCTAGTGATTACATGAGGCCAACACTCATCTGGAAAACCCAGTTTCATGTTCTCCAGCAAGCACTCAGAGGTCAAACAAACCTTTACTGTCCTCTGGATCAGAGGAATGAGTTGGCCAAAAATGCTGATTGCATTCCAGTGCAGATTTGCAATTTTTGTGTGACAAGAAAATCATTTCCTGTCCCTTGCATCTTTATCTGCTTTACAGGTTAAACTTTTTTAGTGTATGTCAGAACCTAATGACTGGTGCCTTCAGTGAGAGCTGGAAGGCATGTCTAGAGTAGCTAAGAAATCAAATTCATTTAGTGCCTTATCAATCCCCCATTTCTGCCTGTGTAAACTCAGTAACAAAACTGGAAATTCAGGTACTAGTATGGGATAATTCTGATCCACTGTAAATTATTTTCATAGAAATGGGATTGTCCTATATCAGGAACAGTCATCCCATATTAAATGTTTTCCAAGCAAAATGCAGGTTTCTGTTCATATCTGTAACTAATATTGGTATCTGGCTTGTTGGGTATAAAGGCAAACTAGATGGCATTCAGAAGTCTGAAAATCCTGGAAGGTTCTGAAAAGGAACAGCTTTGATTTGTAAAAGCTTGAACTTTTTAAAGACCTTTTCAAAATAAAAAAAAAAAAAACATGCTCAGTTGATTAATTAGTCCTAATTTATATTTAAAATTCTTCCTGATTGATTTTTAAAGTTGACTTTTACTTGATTAAATAGCAGTCTTTGATTTTGAGATATTTGTGGCTCTGCAAATTCCCTACTTGATGGGAGCTCTACATAAACACTTTTGCTTGCAGTAATGAGCTTAGCCAAGATGCTGAAGTTTGCTTCCTCCCTACCAGTCCTCCTCTCCCTGCCCACAACCACAGAGCAGGTCTTCCTCTTTGTGCACTTGAATGTTAACCAAAACTATAAATTAACATTATTCTCTAGATAGCCATAGTTATACCATTATTTCATTTGCCATTCTAGTTCAAGGCTGGCCCATTTATGGTAGAGATAAAATAATGAATTTAAATGAATAGCCTCTTCAGGGTAAAAAAAACACAAAACAAAGCAAGCCCCCCTAAACAAAACAAAACCCCACTACACCCTATAGGTACTAGTGACAATATACCCTGATTTTTATCATCTGATTGCTTCTTTTGTGTTTACATTGGTAGAGCTGTATCTGCTTGCCAAATTGTAGTACTCATTTTGCTAAAGGTTTTCTGCAGCTTTCTGCTTTTGGAAATTACACTACAGACCTCCCCTTGTTTCACAGAATTATTTTGGGCATGCTGTTTTTACAACTGTTGGAATTTTTGCATTGGCAGTGTATTAACAATGTATTAACAACGTGACAAGCACACTTTCTAACAAATGGATAGCACACACTTAGGCATGTTAGTGTTTAGAATTGTTGCATCCTTTACTTTTTTTATCAACGTAACTCCTCTGAGGATGCTCAGGCAGTTGGTAAGTATAGGATGAATATTGAGTTTGGACAATATAATTTTGGAGACCGAAGAACAGCAACACTGGGAGGATGCAAGTCATCACACTGAGTTCCTGAGATTTCTCTGAGTTGTATTTACTATAGGTATTTATCTAGGAAGTAAGTCTTCCTGCTCTCCTCCTTTGGCACTTAATGACAGTAAAATATGCAGTAGCATTGATGAAACAACATGACTAACAGTCTCACAGTTTCTTAGTTCAGTCTGTGTCCCTGTTCAGGCCAGCAAGGTTAGCATTGTGTGGATTCACTAGTGAATCTTTTTGTACACTTCAGAGCAGGGTCTCCAAAACCTACTATAGACTTATGCATTAATTTGTAGACTGTGTAAACTTAGGGTAACCGTACAAATAGTTTCCCATGAGCCTTAATCTAGATAAAGTAAGTCTCTTCTCTTGACCTGAATCAAACTTCACTATGAATTTGACCAAGGCCTATTCAGACTGGAATGGATTCTTGAAATATGTGGAACTGTGATTTAAAGACATTCTTTCAGGATGCAGCCCATCTATTATGATCAGTCCCACTTTTTTAGAAGCTGTTGGCATGTTCTTTGTAACTGATTAGGTCATTATTAAGCTGTGCATGCATATGGTCAGTTCAAGAAAGAATCTGGTTATCTGCTTTTACCATTATTTAGTGCTTAAATGCAGGCATTTACATAACTGATTTAAATAATGTAATAAAATTAACTGCTTCTACGTGTTATATAGGCACTTTTGTGTGTTCCAGTCCCCATGATTGGGCTTAACTATTATGTCTGCACAGAGGGGAAATTCTGTTCCAAAAAGCACTAATTAGTCTGTGTTTTCCGGTTCTATGGATGGGGCAGTCTCTGCAGAATCACTGAAACTCCCTTCTACTCACATAGCAAGGTTTATTTCTGAAGGAAATGTAGGGAGTTTTGCACCCTCTCATTGTGTTCAAACACCGAGTTGAGAAGTAGGGATAACCAAGGAACTGAGGTGTTGCTGTGGGTGCGGTGTGAAGTGCACCAGTTCTGCAGTGTAGATATAGCTATGCTCCAAGATATTTGTCTTGAAATCTCTCAGGCCATATTTATGACCATTTCTCCTTAGTTTCTCTTGGTAGTCTAACAAATTAATCTTTTGGGGCAGCAGTATCTGTTAAATTAGGGAATTTTTACCCAAATACACAGAAATCTAGCTTTGTATTTGATCTAGGCAGTGTATTTTTTTGATTAAATATGAGGCCTGTAGACCCCATCAAAATAACCAACAAGCTTGAAGAGCAATATTAGAAGAAATAAGACAGATCTTGATTTCAATGGTCCTGGGCAATCTGGAGACAAAACCAGCTGTGGTAATTAGCTGGGAAATTATTTCAAGTAACACATATTTAGAAAACTTGATCCTGTTTAAGGAATATTTATGGGGAGAAATAGCTCATCATGTAAGTGATTTGTTCACTCACTTCAGCCGGTAATGTGAGCTGCTGCAGTGCATTAATATTGTCTGTCTTTGGTACTTTTTCATTGCTTTCCAATTTTAGCTGTATTCCTGGATTGGCCTGGTAGAGGTTATTAGAGCACTAGGGTCCTCAGCACTGAGTCAAAACTTCCACCATATTTTTCCTCCCCTCCTTTTGGAACTTTTGTCTACAGGTAGGCAGTCTTCTGAACACAGATTATGTTGTTGAAATGGAATTTGGGAAGTGCTGAAAAGTTCATAAAGTCATACCCAATGTAAAGAACAATTCTTGCTGAAAAAAAATAGGAAAAGGCGACATTTTTCATCCATTTTTAAATATTGAAATGAAGCTTATAAATAATGACTTTGGCTTGTTAAAGCATTTTTCAGTCAAGAGACATCTCCCTCCACGCATTCACTAAAAAAGAATGCCAAAACAAAATGGAATAGAATGTAATTTTTTTGTATTGACTCAAGATGAATTTTGGAGTTGAGCTTTCATTTCATTGTAAAGGAAACTGTTTCACCTTGACTCAGACTTTTATTTACTTATTGCCTTTATCACCACGTGGATAAAAATAAGGAATTGCACAGCTCTGCTAGATAGAGATTTTTCTCTGTCCCAGCCAATGACCTCAGTGTGATGTGGTATTAGTGTGTTTATTCCTTTCTGCTGTTATTGTGTGATGTAGGATCTTGTTTCCTGTGACCACTGTGCATTTAACAAGGTTCTTGCATATCTTCATTAGATGTCCTCTTCTGGCCCCTATTTTCTAGCTCATCTTGCATTCCCGTGAATTTTTCCTCTTAGATACTTACTTCTCAACTCTCAAATATCTTTAAATTTTCTTACCTGTTGGTTTTTGAACTTTCTGCTCCAAGTGAAACTGTCTGCACTCACATATGAATCATTAGTAGCTTAGAAGAATTTCTGCAGTGTGTAAGCAATCTGGTTAGGGATGATTCACAAGATTATTCTGGAGCAAATTTCCCTCTGTGGATAAACAACACAAACAGAAGATGATGCTGAATAAATCTATAAAACACAGAGAGAAAATAGAAAAATCAGCCATTTTGCTGATTCTATCCCAGCCCCCCCCCCCCCCCCCCCCCCCCCCAATCTTACATCATACAAATCCACTTATCTGGTATTCTGTTGGGTTTTTGGTTCAGTTTCTTTTTCTGCATGTGAAATTTCAGTTTCAAAAAGTAAGTAGATCTAGACACCCTCCCCCCCTTTTGACATACTTTTTAAAAACTTGTGAATCAGCTGTCATTCCTTTATACCATTTTATACCATTTTTCTTGTAAATGCAATTAATGCTGAAAATCTCTCTTCAGTTGTCATTTGTATGTCCGTAGTTGCTATAGTGTCACATCAGCAAAAGACTCTTTTTCAAGCAATGTTATATGGAAAATTTCACAGTATGCTATGGTGGTTGAAAAAATCCTTTATGGTGTTATTATCTGCTGTTAACATCTAGTAAGTTAGAATTTGGTTGAAACTGGAAAAATATTAGTGGAGCCAAGATGTGTGGGTTAACTGTGGCATGTAGAACTCTTTCTAAAATTTTGAAGGAAATCATGCCCAAATTGGTAATACCTGAGTGTGTCTACAGACACCAGAGCAGCCAGACAGTGGTAAGATAATTATATTTCTATAGTTGTACTAATATGCCCTTCTGCATCAACATTGTAAAGCAGGATAAAAATTACTCTTTACCCTGTCACATCACTCAGGTAGTGAAATTTTGGTTCCCAAGCTGTTTCTTCACACAGGAGTGTACTGGAGCTTGGGCATAATTTTCTTTTTTTGTCCTGTGTAGACAAACCTCGTATGTCACCGAGATCTGAAGATTGCTCAGCAGTCTCCTCTTAAAAAAGGAAGTTGGTGGTGTCGATCTAGTTCTCTGTGGTTACGCTGTCAACTAAATAAATAGGCTAAATGATTAGCCGATATACTGAAAACACTGAATGAAAGATAAAGATGAGCAGGGAATGGCGTCAGGTCTTATTTTCCATATAACTCTTCTAATACTGAGTTTGGGCAAATTGCTGACAATTCTTGCATTGACTCTACTTGTGTTCATAGCCTAATAGAGCAATAGAGGACTTTAGGGGAAGGGGATTAGCAAGCCAGTAATTTTCTGAAGCATCAAGTGAAATTTTAAACACTTTTATTCCATTTATAAAATGCAGTTGGTTCATTATAGTGCAAACAAGCTCAAGCATCGCAGCTTGCAGGAAAGAATTCCCTCAACTTCCTAGCCTCAGAAAGTTATATTTTGTCCACTGAATTCTGGTTCAGTTATGTTCACAGCAAGAGTCAAGCAAAGGATTAAAGTTCACTACTTCATGACTCACCCTGCTAAGAAGCTGCTGTGAGGTAGTGTGTGAACATCAGGCTGGTGTGTTCTGTAGTAGCTGTAGCCAGAGCAATCAGTTTTTAGGCTTTTACATTTCTGTGGGGGTGTGGCTCAATTCATTGCATGCAGGGCTTCTTCCTTATTCTCAACAGATTTATAATGTATTTCTTCTAGATTTTCTCTCAAGCCAAGTCACCTCCACTTGAACCTTTGCAGCATGATCTGGCCAGAATGTTCAGAAAAGCACCTTTTCGTTTAGGACAAGATGTTCAACAGTCCCAGTAGCCAAATTTGAACCCATGCGCCATATTTGCACTTTAAAGATACTTAGGTATGAAAAGATGCAAACTGGCAGCTAGTTCAGTTCTCAAGATCTTTATGGTGCCTTACTCATGAAATCATTGCGTAGATACCTAGATATCTTTGTAACTAACCTTGAGTGATACAGACATCTAAGTCTCTTATGGTTTTGGTATTTAAAGTTCCAGTACTTGGTACTTAACTTACTTCCAATACTTTGGTATTTAAAGCTCATGGCAGTCAATGAAATATCTATTCTCAGGATCTCTGGTCCTAATGCACTTTCAGTTAAGCACCTAAGTATGCTTAAGAGCTGTTAGATGTCCCAGTAGGTGCCTTTCCACATACTTGTATGTCTAAATATCTTTGTAAATTTGTCTTTCAATTATATTGTAATAGGAGAACTTGGTGCAAAAACTAGCATGCCAGAAATTTTTATTTTGTTTCCAACTGCTTAAACACTGGCACTGCTCTGACAAGGGTTTAAAAAAAGCATTTTCAGCATTGGAATGCAAATTAACATACCAAGCAATTAAAGTCAATTAAAACAGGATGCAGTGTAATTAGAAACAGTTGTATTCACATTTATATTCAGAGAGGTTTGATGTGTTGAAAGAAAAGAAAACAATTCAGGAAACTTTTAATGCCTACAGATGTGATGATGATACTAATAATGGCATTTGATTTCTAAAATGCCCTATCCTCCCTCACCTCATGAGCTCTTGAGAAGCGTGATAAAACGCGCAACTAATGCACTGGATGCAATGGAATTAAGTGGCTCAACATGCTGTGAGACTCGAACACCACCTACAAGTGGTGGCCTTCTCTCCCCTTTCTGAACACAATACACATTACCTGTTGCAGCACAAGAGAAGCTTGCAGTTTTAGCAGCCTCATTTGGCTGTTTGAGCGCTAACACCAATAAATTGTCAACAGTGTCAATGGGCTCAGGAAGGGTATATCTTTCCCACACATGGTTCCTGGGTATCTCTTTCATTGTTGTTCTGGATATCTGCATTAGTATTTCTTGCCAGAAATATTGAGCCAATTGCGCTCTATTTATATCCTCTTTCTGCATGGTAACCAGAAAGGAAGGAGAGTCCTCATTCCTCTAAAGCTGAGGCACAACTATCCTCATGATAAAAAAAATATGCTAGAGGTTGTGGTTCTAGTACCTCTAATACTGTTAATAGGTGTGGATGGGCTGTGGAAGGCATTTGGAAAAGCAAACAGAAAACTGTGAAGTATAACTCTACAAGCCTGGATGGCTGCTGCAGGATTACAGACTACTGTACAAGAGTACCTTTACCCGACCTGTCTTGGCATAGAGATTAGTGGTTGCAGCTCTTCCTTGATGGAGCTGAGTGAGGAAATACACCCAAAGGAACCTGGGAACAAATCTGCCCCTACAAAATTGCGATCTGTTTACTGATGTAAAATGTTTCAAGGCAGTGGCAGGGTGCGCAAGGTAACAGGCTGCAAACCAGTACGGTTAATAAAGCATGATGCAATGAAATGTTATTCTTTAATGTTATAACAGGTATTCGGGTGCAACACCTTCCATGTCACCGAATGCATGTGTCTGCAGACTATCCTCTATTAAAAGCAACTACTGATTTAAAAGAAGTAGAGAAAAATAGCTGGCAAAGAATTAAATACAGAAACATGAAAACCAGTTGCTGCCTACTCCATCTTTTCCACCCAGTATGACTCAGAGCAGGACCATGTCCATTCTGTGTGTTTCATTTTTACTTCTCATTAACTGACGATCCATTTTTATTTGAAACTTAAATGTGGAGAGCAGTCTCTTTGAGACGAGATTTATTTGAACTCAGCCAGTCATATCAGTTTGCATTTCAACTAATAGTCAGTTATAATAAACGTAAGGACTGGGATAAAGTTTTCCATTTTGCATTTTATTGACATATGAATTCATCATTTCCAGCTTCTGAGACTTATAGAAACATAATGGTTGTCTCAATTTCCTGGGAAAAGCATGGTTTGTATTTGCAAAAGGGATAAGACACCTGAAAGATATATTGATGCTTACCTCCTGTTAAGGTGAGTGAGAGTGAAGTGTCTAAATATGTCTTGGGCAGCTGGATGTGTTTGGAGATCTGCAATGTGATTTTGAGCTCCTGATTTCTGAGTGTACCAGCTGAGGCACACATCAGATGATTACATTTTTAGGGTTAAATACTCATTACGGTCTGAAAATCAAATTTCAGTACATTAGTCATGAAAATGTGTTTGAGAATCCTTTCATGGGTGCATTATCTGATGTACCTCTTTCTTTTACGTAGGCATAAGACAGATAATGAACTTTGAAATTTAAAATGCATATTTTTGAGGGCTATACAGGTTGTATTTTTTGCCAAATGATTTTCCCCATTCTTGCAGCTTGTTAAGTAATTTTGACTTGTGCAAGGCAGATGAATAAGAGTATCATCTCATATTACGATATTTTATACCTACTCTGCATAGGCAGATATATGTGTGTGTGTATATATACATACATACATAGCTATAGAGAATTATGGAGAGTTAAGTTATGTTATTATTTAAAGGAAATATTTATAGTGACATGGAATTTATCATTTAATCCATCTCCAAGTATGAGCAGCTATATATTGCTGTCAGGTTTGTGATTGTAAAATGGGATCAATTCTGCTCAATTTTTCCTTTAGAAAACATGACTTCTTGCAGGTTTCCAGAACAGCTGAACTGCTCCTCATGCTGAGAGCAAACTGATTTCTGAAAAAAAATGAGGCCGTATATTGTGAAAGCAGAAATTGCTGGGCTTGAGCACTTCAGAAATTTTGCCTGAAGGTTCTTTGCATGATAAGGGTACTATAGCAAATTGCAAGGAGATATATATAGCATTTAACCTTTTGGCTTGATGAAATGTTTATTCCTCAAACACAGACATGCAGGGAAAGCAGTCTTATGAGACGACAGGTAAGTAATTACTAGGTGACTGAGAATTCATGGTATATGTTGTTATATAATACATATAATATAATGCAATTAATTACTTGCTATTATGAGTCAATTTCCCTGTATCTGTGTTTGCAATAGTATGTGGTACAGTGTACAAGTACACTATAGTATAGTGTCTGGTCACCAGTCACAAAGAGAGAGTAAATAATCTACTTACAGAGAGCTTTCCAATCTCTCCACAAAAAAAGTGTTGACCTTTCCTACAAGACGTAAATAGTTTAGAAGAGAATATGGTTGGAGGACAAAATTCACCTGCACAGACAAAGGCATCAAAAGCTCTTTTCCTCCAGAAAAGGTTTTGGTTTTATATCTAATTGCAAAATGGATGTGAAAATGAGGTGTTTTTGTTGCAGTTGGAAGAAAATATTTTTCTAATGTTTGCCTCTTCTTGCTAGGTTGTATACGTAACAGCCACATTCCCCTATATCATGTTGATGATTCTTCTGATTCGTGGAGTAACGTTACCAGGTGCTTCCGAGGGGATAAAATTCTACTTGTACCCTGACCTTTCTCGACTGTCTGACCCACAGGTAGGATCATGGTCCACATATTTATTTTCCTCTGTGACTGGGAAAAAATGTAAGGGTTTCTTGATTTTAAAGTTTGAGTATAGGTGATTGCTGGATAGTTGTTCATTGTTAGAGATTTTGAATTGTGGATAAGGGTGTTAAAGCCATCAATGCTTACATGTGTTGGAATAGATTATTCTTTTAGTAGAAAAGTACCTTGGTTGATAAATCAGAATTTTCAGAAATGCTGAGTTGCAGTTGTTGCTTCTGCCACAGAGGGGCAAGAGCATTGCCATTGATTCAATGGGAACAAATTTAACTGAGACTTATCCATTTTACAGTTCTCTGCTCATTCTAAATCTCAGTCAAGATTAGTAGAGAAATTAATCATTCTGACAATTGTTGTCTTTGAAGCAGAAATCTCTATATGCAGTCAAGGAGGAATGAAGCACTCAAACTAGGAACTCTGTCTTTTTTGTTGTTTCCAGAGTAGAGTTGAACATGGAAATACTGGATTAAGTTGATTTTTTTTTTTTCAGTGACAGATGACTACAATAAAACAGTTATTATATATCATTTGTCTGATATCGAGGAGGGAAGATGACACAAGCTTTACAAAACCTGACAGGTTGCAGACAGCATTTTACTTATCTGGTTTGGCAATGTAAAAGGCATTATACGGTGTTACTCCTAGGGCTATTACAACATTAAATGGATCCTGAGATGGAGATAGAAAGGAAGTTTGGGGATATTTGTCAAAATTAATTTTTTTTAATCTGCTTACTGAAAATGTGTCAGCATAACTTTTTTTTAACCTCTGCTTGTGGAAAATGTGTATTTTGTTGCAAAAGACAATAGAGGGAACCCTTCAGGTTATTTCCTTGAAGTGTCTGAAATGAATGCTCATATAAAGTTAACTTTTAAACAAGTAATATTTCTACATAAAAAACAAGCTAGAAGAAAAAGATTAATTTAAAATATTGAAAATTTTAGGTGAAAACTTAATCATGTTGCCAGTTTTGGACTCGACAATGTTTCCATTGTTCTATGTCGGCATAGATGGGAAGTGAAAGAAGAGTTGTGGAAGTGGTGTTAGAATGTCAGTGATGTGCTATGGATTTCCCACGGCTAGCTTGCTTACAGGTAGCCTCCTCAGTTCACCTGAGAAATTAGCACAGTAACGGAGAAAAACAACAGGGTTCTCTGACACGCTCCGAGTTATTTGTTTGCAACATATAATAGACTGTAGTAAATACAGCAAGCCAGTCCAATTTCAAGTAAACCCCATGCGTCTTAACTCATTTTAGCAGAGACAAGAAATTTGACTGTCATATGCTTATCTGAGAACAGGGATGGCACTGGTTTATTTTGTCCAGTTTTAACGAGTGCTTCACCCCGCTGTATGGTTCTGAAAACTGAAGTTTACCCGCTGCCTTAACAAAAAGTGTTCACTGCATACTCTTTTCTTGTACTACACCATGATGACTCCTCCACCTGCAAAGTTTATCGATCTAGTGTGAATAGGAGGCAGTCCTGCTGCTTAAATGTTGATTCTTTCACTTGTCCAGCGGTGTGTGAGAGGACCGTTAACAGGATTTTGCCCTGTGTGTGGATTTTTCACAAGCCACTGACACCCTTGCTTCTGTTTGTCCTTGAGGGAGGGCATGCAAGCTTAAGCAACATGATTGTCAGGCTACAAGGGGGTTTTATATGCCTATTTACTATACTGGTTCCATTTGTAAAGAAATACATTGTTGCCATGACAATTTCCAAAGCACGTAGTATTAGTCTAAGCAGTCTGTGAAGTACAAAGCACTTAAGACACGTGTGCATGTATCTGTTTGTCCCACACATACAGCTCAGCTGATACTAGAATCTCTTTTGGGAAGGCTTGATGGATTGCTTAAACAAGCCAACTTCCTTCTCCGTTTCAAGGAGACTTTAACTGACACATTGCTGTATTTCAGCCTTAGTATTTTAAGCACCTTTTTGTAGGAAAGAAGCTGAAGTAGAATGGACCATAATAGAGAGTGTGAACACTAATACAGGTAATTTAATGGTAGTATGCATGATGAAATGGTTTTAGAGTATTATTTTTGTGTTGAAAAAATGCTATTTCATTGAAATAGAAGTATTTTGTTGAGACTAATCAAATCAATTTTTGAAGAAAGATTTCTGAGTCTATGGGCAGGATCTGTGGTCAATTTTCAAGAAATAAAGGAAGTTTAGCTTCTCAGTCTTCAAAATAGAATTTGGCACAACTCATTTTATTAAAAAAAAGTAAAGTGGAGTTAGTTCAGCTTTATTACAATTTTTAATTGGTAAAAAGATAGATATATAGAGATTTTCCATTTTATGAAAATGTAGAACTTAATAATGTTCAAACCCATGAATTTTTTGCATCAAACCCTTCCCCCCCCCCCCCCCCCCCCCCATTCCATAAGCCTCTTCTCAATTTGTTCTAGAGATTTTTGCTAAGAAGCAAGTATAGGACAAGTGAAGTAACCTTGATATTTGTGCTTCCAGTTTTCAACTTTACTTTTGTTTATTTGGATTTACTCTGCAATATCAAAGCATAATGCGTGTGTACTAGCAGAAGTTGTTTTCTTCTTTAGTTGGAGGTCTGTTTAAACAATGTTCCAGAGAGACTACTGTGTCTGTATTAGGATAGCGGTATTTGAACCACAGTGCCAACTATGTTTACTGTGGATTAAATAAATTAAGTTTCTCTTCAAGGCTCACTTTAGTTTGAAGTTCTCAAATCTTTTGTCTTTGTGTAATTTGCATTCCATGGTTCATTATAGCTTTCTAAGCAGCTATTCATCTGTCTTTTCAGTTCCTCTTAGAGAACACAGCACTTGAAAGCTATTTCATTTTTATATTCTATCTTTTCAGCAGACTGAATCCTCTTGGTCTGAAAATGCCATCTTTTGTCCTGTGTATCTGTAGAGCTCATACTGATCGGTTTTCATTATACTAGTGGAATACTATATTTAACCTTCAGAAATGCTTTGTTTCATCAACAGTAAGGTCTCTATAGACTTCATGCTCAAATTGACTTGAAATATGTTCCTCTACCTCAATCTGGAAGATACAGGTGCTGTTTATAGCTTAAGTATGGGGTCTTTCCTGAGTTATAACACACACAAAAGAAGTATTTTACAAAGTTAATAGGATTGTTATGGTTTTTTGTGTGCAAGTCTGACTCAGAATATGGTTCTTTGTCTCTCGACAGATTTAAGTCACTTAATATGTAATTGTGTGTGCTATGTACTCACTGCTCCTTTTTGGGGAAAACATTTGGTTCTTCATAATGGGATTTTCCAAACAGTTGTGCATGGAAGAGGTTAAATCAGTTTGGGACCAGCAGATGTACCAGTTTGATGGATCAAGGAGTAATAGTATGGTCAATAATGTGGAAAACACACACATGTAAATTTAAACCCTGCTGTAGCAGTGGATTCTTAAAATGAGGATTCTTAAAAATAAAGCAGCCTTGTTTATTGTGTGCTTGTATGCTAATAACTGGCTGTTACTGTTTTTTTAATTACAAAAAAAATTGTTTTAATGAAGATATTCATTATAGCATCTGTAGGGGTGAACATGTCAACATAGTCAGAATTGCACTCTCCTCCGAACAGTTGGTGCTTACCAAAATCTTGAACAAATTTAATTTGGGTTTTGTGACTGAATTGTACATGAGAATACTTTTCTGTGTGGAAATAATACAGGTTGAACTTTCTCTCTGATATACTTTCATGTGAATATTAAGCACAGTAAATGAATGACAGGGCAATTTACATATAAGGTACAGGAAAATCTGAGCCATCATAGTTATGATTGATTTTAAATTTGTCTGATCTTTTATTTGCAGTGGGAAAGTGTTAAAATTGCAATAAAACTTCTGATGGCAGAAACATTTCTACAACTCACCTTTAGTAGCTCAGCTATGAGAGTTCGGCTATTAGGTAAACATGACTCTGTAGAGCTTCCAGGTGTTTTCTATGGGTCCTCTTGCAATGGGTACTTCACCCAATTTGAAAATGGCTTCCAGAAGTTTTCCCAAAAATTTCCCTGGCACTGAAATTTGGTTGGCTGGCTTGTAGCTCACTGGATCTTCCTTCTTGCCCTTCTTGATTATAAGTACCAAAACATGAATGCACAGCAACGAGCATTAATTTAACCTGCAAAAACCCTTACCCTAGGTAAGTCTTATAGTACAAAGATGACTTTTTTCCTTACATTGCCCTGTCTCAAAAATTTCTTTCTTCCTGCATTTTCCTGTGTGACACTTAGGCTAAATTTTCATGTTCTGTGTGTTTATAGAGAAAAAGAACTTTTTAATACATCTGATATCTGTTTTAGGGAAAACACTTTTTGTGGTAGAAAATCATTTAGAATAAATGAACGTTCAATTTTATATTTTTTTTTGCCTGAAAATTGTAGTTTTCATTGCATACTCCTTAATTTTCAGGTTAGCATGAGTTTATTTTGCTAGTTATTCACTCATCCTTTAACATCATCTTAGTATGTTTGAGCATATGCATAAAATTATACTTTTAAAAAAGATGGTACTCACCAAAGCTGTAAGCAATTGCTATCCAATTAGGCTAATTATAATATGCATATGTGTGAGACATTTGGGAATACTGTATAGGTGTAGAGATAATATTTTCTTAAATCCTGTTCTGAAAATCCAAACTGGAAAAGTATGTGAGAATTTACCTTCCCTTAACTCTCTATTTCCAATGTTTAATAACGCAGAGTTGTTTTAGCAATGAGAACTGAAGCAGTAATGCCACTGTGATTCTGTACAAAGAACTCTTTTCTTAGCAGTAGAAGAAATAACCCAGATTGATTCAATTTTAGTACATGCAGCCTGGAAGCAAGCAACTATCACAATTGTATCGCCACCTTGAGGCCAAATGAAACCTATGTTTTCAACCGGTGGAGAAAATAAAAATTCTCTCCTGGCTTTGAAAGTGTAGGAAACTGTTGCAGTTAAACAGAATTGTTAGGGCTCTGTTTTCTTTCAAAAAAAAAAAAATGTAGAAGAAATTGTGATTTCATTTTTGGGAGGTTTCATGCTCAGAAAATCAAGAGAACTGTACGGATTCCTGAGTAGTGGATTTTAGACCTGTATTGTATCTATCTAAGCATACTGATCCTTAAAATTGGAAGCTAGGAATTTTCATATGTTGGCAATGAAATGATATCTAATTGCTGGAGAATTTTTTGATGCTTTTATTTGTTTAGAATGTGATGAGTGATAATCTCACAGTCTAATGAGAAACTTACTTCATAGGGTGCATTCAGTCCTGGATGGTAATTTTTAAGCATAGTTCTTGGAGAAAGGGTTCAGAGGCAGGTCACATGTCCTAAATCTTCCCAGACTTTTAATACCACTAAATCTTGTAATACCTTCAGCAATTTACTGCATTTTTGATTGTTATAAGCATGCAGCCATTAAAAAAACAAAAAACAAAAAAACACAATTAACTGGGAAAAAATAGTAGTGATAAGAGGAGGAAGATATCCAGTTCCCATCACACTCATGCAGTTCTGTTAACAGCTGTGGAATTTACTCTTCTTTTTCGGACCAATTTCTTCCCATTCTCTTTATTGTTTGCTTCATCAGGTATTCACTTTCTGAACCAGGCAGTTGTGATGCACATGCACGTGAGTTGCAGTAAATTTTAAAAAGGGTGAAAGTGAAATGCCAGAAATTCATACAAGAGCCATAGGTATAAAAATCCTTAGCTGTCTTTACTATCTGTATAACTACAACTCCCACTTTACGCATGTATCTTTAAAAAACAGTCTGTTCATTTGATATAGAAACTAAATTTCAAACCATTCTTTCTATGAAAGGAGAAAAATATTGCTGCTGATTGTGAGGGTCTCATGTTGCTGTTAAGTAGTAATCCCCTACCCAAACTTTTAAAATTTAAACTTGCAAAAGAATTAATTCTTCTCAAAGTCTGCTGTTCGCACCATCATTACAAATTACTGAGATTTTAAATTGTAAGCTAAGTACAGGATACAGACTGGTACGGTGTTTAGAAACATTTTGCCCTACAATGTAGTTTATAATCTCCACAATGAGGAAGTATTTCATTTTAGTATGTACTATAGGTTTTGCATTACAAATTGCTTATGTGGTTTTAAAGAATAGGAAGACCAAATTGCTGTAATGCAGTGTTCTTGCTGAACGGGCAGAGGTGTTCAACAAAGCCATAAATCACTCCTGGGATGGATACTATTCCCGCTTTCCCCAAAGAAAGACTGAAGACAAGCTTGGGAGCACATTTCATTTCCCCTGCTCAAAGGAACATACATACTGCTCTCTCGCAGTGAATCTGTACTACAGTGATTGGCACATACATTTCAAAAGGCATGGGCTGAAGACATTCAGGGTCTTCTCCTGTCTCTGCAATGCATGGAACAGCTTAGCATTTGTTCACCACACAAGTCATTACATTGTGCAAAGATTTTAGGTGTATTTAAATATGCTGTGGGAAAGACACAATCTAAATTGAATGTATCATTGCTAAACTGTTGGTATATGTGAGTGAATGTGACATACCTTTTTACGCCTCAACATACAACTCTGTTTTTTTTTTCAACAGCATAATAATGTGACTATTAATTTTTACGTAGCAGATGTGGTTTCGGAAGTCCAGTTATTGCTTTGGAGAGTTATTTCAAGCCCTGAACAAATAGTTTGCCACCTCCTTCCCATGGTTTTCCCTTGTGTTTCTTGCTATTGCTACACAAGCAACAGCAAGCTGAGAAGGCAACATCAGGTTTTGGCAGTTAGGAGAGACTTGCTGAAAGAATGGGGTCATTTTGTAATTTCCCTGGGGCTTCTAGGGCACATGAAATCTCTTCCAGCTATCCCTGCAACCCCTAGCAACCTTGGCAATGGAGAAACATCACCTGAGTTTCAGGGAAGCTCTAACTGCACTTTAATATTAGACTTTATGGCTAGTGCGATATGCCACTGGAGGGAGACAGGATCCACACATTAGCTCTGTGTATTGGCATAACAGGGAGAGATTTTTCACTGTTTACAATGATGGCACCTGAAAAGAAGTACTAGATAAACTTGAAGAGCCATTTTGTGCGTAAATTAATTAACGTTCTCAGGAACATTTAGGGAATTGCGAATAGTATCAATGACTCCAGCCTGTCAGCTGCTCTAGAAGTCAAGTCTCCTAGCAAGAGAAAAGCTGTTGTTAAAAATTCATTTGTTTCAGATTAAATTAAAAATTGGTACAAAAAATACTAAGTGATATATGGATATTAATGAGTGAATAATAACAAGGGACCTTGTGCTGCACAGTGAGGAGAGTCGGTAAGTGAGGCAAATAAATATTCTATACTATTTCTGGGACAGTCACAAGAGGTGTAGGATGCCATATAAATAGAGGCACTGGAAATGTATAGTTATTTTACGAATTGCTAACAGAATTCTTGTTAATGTTGTTATTCCGGAGGAATGAGAGAAAAAAAGAAAAAGAGAAATTACTACACTAGTGGAATGATATGCAGCTTGCAGAAAAACTGTTATTTACTGTTTAAAAAATTGAGTGCCCCTAAAGATTATTCTTTGAAGACCTGTACAGAAAAATTGCTTTCTAATACCCCAGACATTTCTGAGACTCTTTTTATTTCCAACCTAGAACTGGAAAAACAGTTGAATTCTCAAAACGATCCAACAAAAAGAAGGCTGGGCAAATATCTGCAGAAGTAGCAATGGCTCAAATGTATTGTGTACACCCCACAAACTACCATTGGAGAGATGCCGTGCTGTAGGCGTTGACTGTCAGCCTGGCAAGGTCTCTACCTAAGGGTTTTACAGTAAAAGGAGTTGGGTTCACACATTTTTTCCTCAGAAGTAGCCTAGAGGAGATTGGTACTGAAGTTCTCCCCTGAAGGTGGTCTCTGAACTAATAGAAATACCGAATGAGAAGGAGGCAGAAAGGAACAGAAAAGGTGCCTTCCTCCAGGGTGGTATGAGAAAGTTGGGGACTGCATTGAGCTGTGGGCTATGTAGGCATCTTACAACTACATGTGCCTTACTGCTGCTCTGCCCTCTTCCTACCATGCTTTTTGTATCTGCTAGCACATAGTTTATATGACACTTGTGCATATGTATGTGATTTATTTGGAAGGCCAGTGTGGAAAAGGGAGAAAAAAGTGATAGAAAGCAAGGAGAGGGAAGCTGGGAGGAGAAGGTGGGAGGTGACTGATGACAGTTGCTGGCACACCGCCCTAATGTATGTGGGAAAACAAGCTGCCTCTCCCGTCGTGAACTGTCACCAGCTGCTAGGCAGCTCACAGCGAGGATCCAGATCCAGGAGAGCAAACTGGAAATGAGATGTGTGCATTGGCAGCTATGACTTTCTTATGCTCTCTACTCTGAACATCTATGCTACGTTGTTGACTATTCCTACCTTACAGATAAAGTATCTGCACTGTATTAGTATAGTTTTTGTTTAGACCATTGAAGCTGGATTGATTGTTGACTATTTTACGTAGCATTGCATAGTTGTTTCTTCCTTATGCTTTATAAAATGTTTCTATGCGTGCACACATATATACACACTAACGTTATATCATCAAAATTGTCCATGAAGATAAATGACAGGATGGGAAAGTCAACATGTTTTCTTAACTTCACATTCTGCTGTGATGCATTACGTGACTTGTGAATACATTTCATATTCTTTCCTCTGAAATAGGAGTCTTTTAAGAAATAAATTTATTCCTGTGTTAATGTTAAATTCCAGAAAATTTTGTAATACAGGAATTCCTGCAAAGGTCCTTCCTTAACTATGTTCACAGTCTTAGATTTCCATATGCTAACATATTTTCCTATATGGATGTTTATAGACAGCTACTTCAAACACTGAGGCTCAAATAAACTGAGCATTCTGTGACCTTTTGCATCAGAATCCTGGCCACAAGAATATCTTTTTATGCCATCAGAGAACAGAGGCAATAACATGTGTTTTGTCACACCAGTGCCAACCAAATGCTACTACTTCAATTTAGGACTGTAAATAAGGGTAAGGAATGAAAGCATCTGACTGTCACAAAGAGAGAGGCAATAAAATCCATTGAGTAAATTTGTTACAAACTTGGCAGGAAATCATCAGATGTTGATGCAGTTTGGGATATGGGTTCACCGATCTTTCATTCATTTGTTTATTGTCAACCCATGTGAACTTTTCAGAGAACATTTGAATCAAGAAAGTGCAGCTGAATTTGTAAAGAATGGGAGGCAGAATCTGGTTCCTGGTGATTTTGCATGTAAGTTCTGTGTTCACATATTGACATTTTAGCAAAACAAACACAATACATTTCACAAAGACCAAAGCTTTAACAAGGGTTTTTATTTTAAAGAGGTGGTTTCCTTTTTTTATTTTTACTATTACATTTGGAATCAAAATCTTGTTTAGGAATTAAAAGTCAAATGCTGCATTTAAAAATAGAGAAATAACATTTGACTTCTCAAAATAACCTTTCAGGTTTTGACCAATGCTTTTACTGTTTGACACAAATTTACAAATAATGTAAATTAAACTGAATCTTCATTCCTCTGCAAAATTAAACATTTGATCAATGCCAATACTTTCAGTAGCCCCCTTAGTGTCAAAAGTGCAGGTCCTGAATACAATTCCTAAATGGCACCTTTTTTATTCTAGTGCCTTTTTTTTATCTTGAACTTGGTTTTACTTTGTTTCTGCCAACTCTGTGGCATAAATGAAAGGTTTTTCATTGCCCAGCTCTCTTTAGAAAGGACTAGGCTCACAGCAGAATTTTAGTGAACGTTGAGTGGCTTGTTTACTAAAATTTGCCAGTTGGGTATACAGTTCCTGTCACTCTAAAAACAACTCATGCTTTTAAAATACTCTAAATCCCTCTGTGTAAAATAATAAAACAACATGGTGACTTTGAGGGATGTTCACAAAAAAGTATAGTGAGAGCTGGTACTTTCCCAGCCTGGAGGTCTAAATGAACTTGTTTACCCATCCATGAAGGTGAGCAGAACATAGGTGGAAAACGATTGCAGCAGTTAAAGCACTGAAAAAAGTATAGTCGGGGCAATAGCCTTCAGTGAGTTACTATCTTATGGAGGAAGGCAGAAAATGTGGCACATGATTAGGGATTACAAACTAAAATGATCTGTTCTGTATCTTGATCTTCACAACAAAGTAAATAAGGTGGCCCAGAGTCATCATATTTAACATTACATATATAACTGGCATGTGTAAGCAAGATTCTGACATCAGTGGAGAGGGAAAGGGCTCTTGGAAGTTTAGTTCGGTCACCCACCATTTGCAGCAGTCTTAGAAATTCCTTTTTGCACTAATTCTGTAGAGCGCTTGGAATGACCACAGTCTTACAGCCAGAGCAGAGACAGGTACCTCAGCTTGTGCGAATGAGGCAGAGGCTAAATAACGCAGGGGCTAATTTACTCTCCTGGATATGTTGAGACTGACCAGGCAATGATTTTCAGTACTGGTATATCACTGATAGCTGCGGGTTTGTATTTATATAACTCCATTTACCTGCAGCTTTTTAAGTAGTTTAGGTCACAAAATAGTAGTAAGTATAGTCAACGAATAAGTCAGTTGTTAAAGAACCCCGTCTGTCAAACACAACTCCAAATAGTAAAATATTAATATTGTGCTCTCTTTAGGTCCAAGAGAGGTGGTTTGTTGTTTTGGGTTTTTTTATACACTGGCTTAAATTTTTACTTTAGCTGTGTAGTCATACAGGTGCAAGTAGAAGTAAGAACTGGGTGCGTATTACCAAAATATAGAGTTGAAGAATGCAAGACTAAATGAGTCGGCAGCAAGTGGGAAAGGGGAAGAAATAAAAAAACCATGGTCCCTTTTTGTCTTCTTTACCTCCAATCTACAGTACTCAGTACAATAGGATGGATCAGACAGAAGCAAATCATCCTGCGCGTCGAGGGGGAACATGCAAGAAGTGATTCTGAGGGACAGACACAGCATCAAAGATGCTTGTGGGTTGGAATGACTTATACATCACTCCATGCTCCTGGCTGGGTATGGGGAAAAATACCTACCAGCACATCAGCTTTTTGAACATTTCAGATAAGCATTTAAAATAAGCCTAGGATATCAGCAGTACAATGTGTTTTTCCCAAATTAACTTCTCCAGGCCAAACCCATCACAGGGAAGAGATGGCAAGCTTATGCCTGAAGGTCTAAAACAAATTTGCTTTATTACTTTGCCTTTCTCCATTCCACCCTTGCATTTATTTATGAAAATTATCTAGGGAACTCGTTCTGATTTTTATATCTGTTGAGCCCCTTACAGGGCTGGATGTTGTTAGCAGCTCCTCACCTAGTGTTGTGACCTTCTTTAAACTGTCAGGTGGAGTCTCAGTGACTTGTAACTGAGAACAACCAGAAAACCCAAAATGCCTCTCAAAAAAAGTTAAAATCTTAAGATCTGGGATCGATTGGATAAGTTGTTGCTCTAAGCTTGCTAGAGGAACCGCACAGATTCTTGGCACATAACCCTGGGTAGGTGCCAGGTTCTTGGTCTTGTTCTAAGAAAATCCCAGCTACCATTCACCAGTAGTTAACTCTGAGACACGTAGTCAGATAGTACGTACTAAGTTATCATCTTTGCATCAGTGCAATGGTGCCCTGTCAGTTGCAGAGCTGTGGCCATGCTCATTCCCAGAATCAGATTTGTCCAAATTCAGAGAACAAGTCAGTGGCTCGTCTACCTACCCTTATGTACCAGACCAAATTCCTTCCTGGGAGTCTTGGTTGCACACCCTTGATAGCAGTGCTTGCTGTTTATTGCAGATGCTACAAGCTTCCCACCTCTAGTGGTCTGTTACATTTAGACTTGTAGGCTTCTGACTTGCACGCAAGTTAAGAGTATGGGGAGAGATGAATTTAAAGCTTTAAGTTAGTTATTCTATGATTCTATAAAACGTCTAAGTTAATGACTATCACTTGCTCAGTATTTAATCATTGATGAAATTCAAGGAGGAAGACACTACAGACAAAGAAGTAGAGTTTTTGTTTGTGACTATGGAATCTTTGAGACTGCCGTGAATAAATATATATGGTTTTGTGGCATACATTCACTGAGGAGGTAACTGTAATGCTCAATATTCTGAAACAAGTTACTACTGGGCAGTGCTGCCACTGAATTGGTATTCTGAAGGTGAGGTAACCTTAATGGTTTCTTACTTTTGCTTCTTAGAATTGCTGTTCTGTTTTGACTGAGAAAAGTAAGTAATATGGAGCCTTTTGTTTTAACTCATTTGGGTTTGCTCTACAGAGTGGGGGTGTATCCATTCAGCCTTAATTGTTGCTTAAAGACTTTTATTGGGTTTTCATTTCTATGTGCTTCCTTGGGCTCTCAGGTAGACAGTTCTGTGTACCCTTGACTCATTCTTGTTACTTGTCTCCTACATTCAAACAACTGAAAAAAAAAAAAAATTTGTTTGTAGTTTGAACATGATTATACAAAATGGCAGAAGTAGGACACCAAACACCAAAGCTGTACCAAAGACAAGGGCCAAGATGCTCTGGTCCTGAGAGCTTCTCAGAGAACTCCTGGGGCAGAGCGATACAGTTTAAAGCCTGTTGGTTACCCGTGACCCACAGCCAGAAGGTACGTGGCAGGGGTAAGGGAGGTGGTGGGACTCCCAGGCTTCCTGTGCGGACTATGGAAAGAGAAAGCCACCTTTGGAGAGCATTTCCTTTGCATTGTACTCAAGTCATTTGAACGTGTAATGTTATATAACATTTTCACACAGTTTAACTAACTAGAATAAAATTGGAATTTATCGGTTTGGTAAATGTTTGCAGTAGTCTTTTCCTGAGCATCTGGTTTTGGCAGTATTTAAGAGAGGACAGTGGGCTACCTTTGCACTGATTGAATGTAGCCATACTTTTGTTATTTTGTTATGTATTTATATCCAAATATGTAACCGTTGTACATAAGTAGCTAAAGTGATTTAAATCCTTTCCATTCTATTGTCTTAAGTCATATTAAACAGAAAATGACAGTTCTCGAATGAAAAGAGGATTTAAGATGTTTTAGGAAAGTGGTTAATGCTCTAGATTAATTATATGGCTTTTCTTAGTTTTCTGGGGCAATTTTTGCTGAGTTAGGATGGGATTATCCACATCCGTAGCTTTGTTGAAGGCCGAGTGACTAAAATGTGATTAAATTATAATAAAATTATATACTTGCTTGTCTGTCACTTTGGATTGCTGACCTATATTGTCAGTACCAATATTTGAAGGAGTATGTTACACAAGATTTCAGTTCTTTATGTTTTGCGATTACTATTTTAAAAAGATAATTAACTTCTAATTGTGTCTTTATTATTTATTCTGCTTAAGCATTCAGGTTTTATTATGCTTGTGAAGGGCAATATTGACATTATTATGTGGGCAGCGTGAAATCAATGCTGTCTTCAATTAAACATTTATTTGTGTAACAGAATGATAGGTAATAAGTTGTCACTTGGCACCTTTAGTTGGTTTATTAAATACTGGTTTTAGTTAAGGGATTTTCTAGACACATTCCTGTTAAATTTTAAAAACATTTTTCACTTTTCCTTTTGGCCTTTAGGCAATAAATATTTTTTGAAATAAATAAACTACAGTAGACATACTGAGTGGATATTAGCTGGAAGCTGGACCACAGTTTTGGTAGTATTGTAGACAATTAAGTAGTTAGAGTAGCTTTTCAGAGAACTGTATTGTACATGTGATGCTCCTCAGAAGACAGATCTGCTCATTAAATAGCAATGGTAGCTCTATAGGGCAGTATATAGCCAACAGTCACTCCTGGGATTTTTGTGAAAAAGCAAAAAAAAAAAAAAAAAAAAAAAACACAAAAAAAAAAAAAAAAAACCAACCAAAAAAAACCCCCAACTTTTACACACTGTCAGACCTGAAGCTGGAGCACAGCCTTCCTGGTTCTGCAGCCAAGGCACCATTCCCTGTTTGTGTGGCAGTCAGCCAGTAACTCAGGAGGTCCTACTGGAACCCAGCCTTGGATTTGGCAAAAGTCTATAAAAATGGAGATGTAGTGGGCTTAGAAAAATATAAAAGAATGTGCTATTTCACACAATGAATAACTAAATGGTGGAACTCACTGCTAGAGGATGTGGGAGGCTGAAAGTATAAATTCATTCAATTAATTACAGATAGGTCAATTGTGAACTGTTAAACACAAGAGTCCACATATAACCTGTGGTTCCAGCTGGAGAATTTCTGTCCAGTTTCTACTGGCAGGTTCTCTGTCCTGGGGTGTCTTCCCTGCAGGTGCAGCCTCCTGTGTCCCTACTATATAAAAAGATAAAGTATATGCCAGCTAGTCAGTACATGTTTATTTGAATAGAAAGTAACACATTAGTGGCTGACTGCTACAGATTCATAATTTAACTGATATCTTTAATCCTTCGATAGCAATTATTCATCATTTTCATTATCCTATGCAGGGGTTGGTGGGGGAATTTGTACCAGAAGTTGTATAGGCATGGAAACATAATAGTCCTTATTTGGGTACTGGCATTATCAGGTGAGAGATTAAGAGAATTATAGAAATGAATGTGAGAAAACAACTAGATAATGTTAGTTAGTGGAATGGACAGTCAACATAATAATTTATTCTGCAGAACAGGGAGCATTAAATCAAGCATCAAAGAATATGTTATTTGTTTGAAAGTATATAAGATGATGCTTTACATAAAAACTTACCTAGAATGAAGATCACGTAGCCCAGTATGCTGTCTCCAGCAGTGGACCTAAGAGGATTCCTAGGGGAATATATGATATTTGTCCCTTGAACTCTTTGGACAGCCAAGTGTTTTCAGTTCAGGTGATTTCCTCAGGCCTGTGTGGCTTTTTATGTTCAGAAACCCTCAATGGATTTCCCTTCCATGTAGTTTTCTGATCTCCCCTAAAGCCCGTGAAGGCTTTTAGTATCCCCAGCATCTCTTGGCAACAAGTTCCACAGGTCTGCTAATTGTACCAGGAAGAGCTACCTCCTTTCATTCCTTTTGAACTGGATTCCTAGAAACTTCATGTGATGATTCAAAAATTCTTGCACTGGAAGTAACAATGAACAAAGTATCCCTACTTGTTTCTTTTCTTCTCATTCATGGCTTGTTAAATTGCTCTGACATCCCACCTCAGTTGAAGAAGTCCTAACCCAGTCAATGTGTTCTCATACAGAATCACAGAATAGCTGAGGCTGGCAGGCACCTTTGGAGATCTTCCAGTCCAACCACCCTTCCCAAGCAGGTTCAACTGGAACAGGTTGTTCAGGATCATAGAATCATAGAATTATTTAGGTTGGAAAAGACCTTTAAGATTGAGTCCAACCTTAACCTAACACTGCCAAGTCCACCAAAGACCATGTCCAGTTGGGTTCTGAGTATCTGCAAGGGTGGTGACTCCACAAGCTCTCTGTGGCAACCTGTTCCAGTGTTTGACCACTCTCACAATAAAAGTTTAAATGGAATTTCCTGTGTTTCCGTTTGTGCCCATTGCCTCTTGTATTTCCATCAGGCACCACTGAGAAGACACTGGTTCCTTCTTCTTTACTCCCTCCTATCTGGTACTTATACACATTGTTAAAATCCCCCAAGCCTTCTCTAGCCTGACAGTCCCAGCTCTCTCAACCTCTCCTCGCATGTTAGATGGAATAGTCCCTTAATCACATTTGTAGTCCTTCACTGGACTTACTCCAGTAAGTCTATGTCTCTCATGAACTGGGACCCCACCACTGAACACAGCAATCTAGACATGTCTCAACAGTGCTTGGCAAAGAAAACGGATCACCCACCTCCCTTACTGTGCTGGTAACGCTCTTCCTTATGCTTAGCCCAGGACACTGTTGGTCGTCTTTGCCCCAAGGGCACACTGTTGACTCACGACCGTGTCCCCTAGGGCCTTCCAGAAGGTGGTCCCCTAGCCTGTATGGATGCATGGGGTTGTTCATACCACAAAATACAAAGCTATTTTTGGTTATGTGTTTCATCTTTTTCTCAGCCCTTTCAAATTCTATTGTAACTGTTTTATGTGAGGAGACCGTAGTGAGAACTGCATAGAGTATTCAAGATGTGGACAAATGGTGGATTTAGTCAGTGGTATAATGCTGTTCTCTTCCTTAGTATTCCTTGTATTTATTCCTTAATAATGCCTACCACTTAATTTGCTTTCTTGAACACTGCTGAGCACTGCTGGAACTAACATAACTACAAGATAATGCTTCCAAATTAAAAATATCAGCTAAGAGCCCATTATTTCATAGGTCAAATCAGAGTTGCTTTTTCTTGTATATATTACTTTAAATGTAATTGAATTTTATCTGCCATTTTTTTTTAATTTTATTTTCCAGTCATGCCAGCTCTTAAGATCCATGATCACAATTAGCTGTCATTCTTGCTAGTCTGGGTAACTTAATGTCACTTCTTTTTTAACTATCATCTTTACTAGTCTGACTACCTTTGTGTCACTCCTTTTTTTCTCAGTGACTGGTGAAGAAACTGGACAGCAGAGGCACAGGTCATTGTAGTATTCCATTGGTAGCCTCCCTCCACTGTAAAAATTATTCCTTTACCCTTATCTGGTATTTCCTATCTTCTCATTAGTTACTTTTCCAGCAACGACTTACTTTCTTAAACCACAGATTCTTCGTTTCCTGAAGAGCTTTTGATGACAGATTTTTCCAAAATGCTTTTGAAAAACAAAATAGGCTTACATCACCTTCAACCACATGGTTGCTGACCACGTCCAAAAAATTTGGGAGCAATAATCTCTCCTGATTGGTTTTTATCTTTTCTGTAGTTTCTAAGCTTTACCAGTAGTTTATGTCATGTTTCCAGTGCCAAGTATAGAAGGAACAGAAGGAGCAGAGGGAACAGGCTCTGGAAATAAAGAGAGATTAATTCTGCACCAGTAATGCAATAGAAACTTGATTGGTTTCTTAATTTTTGAAAGGCAGCTTCCAGTGGCACAATTCCAGCAGCTGGGCCAGGATCCAACGTTGAGGTGCCCACCCGTGGCACTATGCCAGTGTAGTTGAGAAGGCGAAATATATTCTTCACCTCTGGGCAAGTCAACACTGCAGACTTCTGCTTAATTTGCCTTTGGGCTTTTCTGCTTTTGGCAGTGGCTGGAGAAAGGCAATGCTGTGGGTTAGGAAGCTAAGCTGTTATGACTGCTACTCTCTGCTTTCCACAAAGATTTGATAGAGACAGATCGTTTTCTTACAATCACCTGCTGACTGCAGTCACTGAAAAAAGAGGTTGTAGGAGTAGAAACTACAGCCATAAAAAAGATTACTGAGACTCAATGCCATCTTCCCCAAAACAGTTGGAGGAAGGCAGTAACGTAATCTGATCTAATCTGAGAAAGCATGAATCGAATGTTTAGTGCATTGATGGCCCCAAGCAGCCTTTAATGCTGGTGCTGCTACTGCAGCAAATACAAGAACAAATAAACAAGAAAAAAATATGTAAAAATGAAAAGCACATTTTAAGAGAGCTGTTTCCACTCTGTCTGCTCTATCCCTGTATTGACAGTGCCTATCAATCTCTGCAAACCCCACTCTAAGGAAGAAAGAGGAGTTGTTAGATGTCATTGCAGAATGCAACCTGGGAAAAAAATTATAGCATTGGTACATAGAGCCAAATCACTTTCATACATCCCTTGACACAAACTCTCCAGTCAAAGACAGTTCTTTTTATCAGGAGTTAATGAGATCTTTGTGTGCACAAGCAAAGACAGAATTAAGACCTTGGGTATGCGTTACATACTAAGTCTCGATCTCTCAGATCTGTGAATCAAGAGTGTCTTCAGACTGACTTGACCAGATAGTGCAGTGACCTAAACAGGGAACTTCTCTGTCTTTGCAACAGTGTATACAAGGGTAGAATCTCTGTATGTGCTTATTTTACCATATTTACTACAATTGTCTAATACCTCAATGCCACCGTTAGGGTTCCTTCTGCAAGATATTTGGAGGCAGGAAAATCTTTTGTGTCATGAATGGGATTTCTGAAGTGAGCAAAGATATAATGAACATAGATAAGCTTTTGTGAGATAAACTTTTATTTACTGCTTAGAAAATTTGAATATGTTCCTGAGGGGTACTTTTTATTTAGATGAGAATTTATATCATAAATTTGATTATTCCAACCCAGCTCAATTTTAAAGTCTTTATAATGTAAGGGATGTGGTTTCTTTTTTTAGTTGTTATTATTTTACTCTGCATATGGCGTCCTCAAGCCCATAATTTGCCAAATGCTACATTAGAGTAGTGGAATATATATTAACTCTTCAAATATTTCAAACTTTATCTTGATAAATATTTCTGCAAGCAAAAAAAGCCAACAAGCAAGTCTTTTAGTTGCATATATTGTTTTCACAAATTCTAATTCTATAAAAACTAGCAAGGCAAAATCTTGGCCCCTGGAAATCAATGGGAAAATTTCAGCTAAATTTTGTGCCCCAACATTGCAGAAGCTTTACTTGTTTAAAATGAACTGTAAAATTTTAAAGCATTCAATAGTAAGGTAGCACATTCTTTTTCTTCTGTTTTGAGTTTGCTTTCCTTTTTCTTTTTTTATCACTGTATAGTGCTAAATGTAAGTTTTCCTTAAACAGAGAAATTTTCACATTGGGAAGTAGACATTAAAAGATGTTAGAGGTGAAATACCCAACTTGAGTAGAACCTTCAGGGCTCGAAGAGGTCTGGGATCTTCAGCTCCCACAGGTCCCACTGAAAATCACCGGGCTCATGCCATTTGATATTAGGTACCCTACTGAAGAACCTTAATGTAGTGCTTTTAATGGCCCATAGAAGCAACAGAGAGAAAATAGGCTCCTCCAGAGGGTAATTTATCCCCTAATGATTGAGTAACTTTTGAGGAGAGGCCAGTCTCTCTCCTTCGGCTACAGGAGAACTCAGGAGAGTACCTTCTTAATTTAAGCACCCTCATTAGACTCTAACCTAGATGGCAGACAGACTTTGACATCCTAGCTATATTATAATCACTAGTTGGAAGGAGCAGGACCCTTGACTGACACAAGAATCCTGAAAAAACTTCCAATATAGTGATAGCTTTCCTGGGAAAATGGTGCTTTTGATGTGATGCTGCCTTTGATGGTGCAAACGGTTTGTTCTACAGGCAAAAGTTCTGTTTTCCTAACATAAACTGAATCTACTCTGGGAGTATCTTTCTGGCATCATATTAGGCACAGATTCACTGAGCAGGGAAAGGGACTCTACGGCAGCTTTTTACCTGCTCTTGGTAGCAGCGTTTCATTTTTGTTCCAATTCAGGTATGCCTGCACAACTTCTCCTTCCACAGCACAGCTGGATTCAGCCCTGTAGTATAGCATCCTCCTTGCACAGACGGAATAGTTGTAGCCTGCATATGGCCATAGTGGTTTTTAAATTTTACTTGTTTGTGAGGCTGCTTAACAAACTAGTACAGACTTGACTATTATGCAGCCATATTGCATGACCTTGCTGTGGAACTGCCTAGTGTATAAACACTGAAAATGGAACAGATCACAAGTATGCTACTGCTATGTTCTCAGTACCATGATAGTTCCACTTCTGCCTAGATGAAAAATAGTGTTATTTGAAAATAATCTTTCAGGTGTGATTTTACAGTCTGTCTGTCTTTGAGTTGCAGCTTTACACAAACCAAAAGGCTTTTTGTTGGTTAGCATAGTATTCAAAGATGAGGAAATACTTCTTTCAAGAAATCTAGCCTCTATTTTAAGAGTGGTTTATATGTAGTTCAATATGATTATGTCAGTTATTTTTAGTAATATTTAGTATGTGTTCTAGTTATTACCTGATATGAATAATACATGGCACTAAGTTACTTCATTGATACATCTGAAACCTTTGGATCAGCATTCTACAGCAATAGCTGTTTAAATAATATCACATATACAATACACAACATTTTACTTCTCAGTCAAACTTTGCTTCAGTCAGGGTTTATATACCATTTTAGCATTCATCATTGGGTATTTGGACAGTGTCTAAATTGCAGAAATGAATGGAAATCCTCTTGTGGAGAACTTAGTTTAGTATGAGGTTTAGGCTGTTTTCAATAATAGAAAGAATTTAAGATCAAATAATTCTCATGCTTCTATAACTAATTTCTGCTGTTTCAAATGCTGTTCGTTTTAGATACTTTGTTAAAAGTGCAGTTACTAAGGTAAGTATTCTTAAGAAGATTGCTTAAAAAGAACTCTTGAGAATTATTATTTTTAAAGAAGTTAGACTGAATAACATTTAACCTAATGTTATATAATCTAAGTATAGTTTCTTCTTAATTTCTGAATGAAGTGAATTCTTTGAATAATGATCCATGACCAAAACATTTACCCTTTTTAAAAGTATTTGTAATCAGGGCTGAATACTGTGGTTAATATCTCCAGTCTTCCCCAGGCTTCAAGGATGCTGAATAAGAATCTTAAGAAAGTAACAGGAGTAAACAAAAAGCTATCAGAGAAAAGGATTTGTTTTGTCACTGTGATATTGCAGTCAAGCAGCTCTGTAATAGCAATTAGGCATCTTGAAATTATCAACTTGCTGAGAGAATATGAAACCCTACTACATTTGCTAAAACTCCTGTGTCACCCTGCCCCTGAAAACCTAAAAAACAAATCAACCCCAGAGCCCTACATTCTGGCAAATGTTATGCAAATGGAATATTTGAAGAAAAAAGACCTTAAAAACATCTCGGTTTGGATTCAGAATACTCCAGAAATTTGTCAGGATGACCTCTCTCAACAATCCCTCAATTCAATTGTGTGTAAGTATTTTGAAACTCCTCTGACTGTCCATAGTCATTATAGTGTATGTGGGAGCAGCCAAATATCTCCTTCTGAGAGCATTTGGCGATAGCGTCTTAGTCAGCAAAGAGGAACACTAATCAACACCCTCATTTTAGAAATTAGTTAACTGCACTTCCTGCATTTATTTAAAAAAAATTGAGCATCTTTATTTATCATTTATAGGAAATGACATTAAGCATGCTTCAATCCCCAAACATGCCGCCCTAAAAGGCCTGGTAAAGTCTGGTGTCTCTAGGACACTGAAAATATACTCTCTGTGGAAAAAAGAAAGGCAGGTAATGGCTTTTTTTGGTGCTTTTTTCATATCATGCACAGAATGAAAAAAAATTAACTTCCTTTATTTGCAAGTGCCTGAAGCTTTGTATAGGGCAAGTGTATGAGAAGGCAAAACTTTTGATGCTTTTAAGGCATGCTACAAGAGAGCTCTACAGCACAACTGGAACATGTGGATGCTCTAGCAGTCAGTGACTTTACCCTTCCAGAATGCTGGACAAATTTCAGTAACCAAGAACTGTCAATACAAGCAGGCTTCATCACAGAGGAATGATGCAGACCATCCTGCTGATCTGAACTCTATGTGCATTTGGTATGCAGTTACAAGAAATAAGTTGGTGAAAAAACAGGTGCCTCTCCCAAGAGGTATTGGGATTTAATTGTATTTTTGCCTCTTATCAATACCTTTTTAAAAAGGTTTCCAGCTTGTCAGATTCCCAAATTTAAGTAATAGAAGACAATTTTCATTTCTTATTGCTCTGACACAAAAGAACTTTTCCAGCTACTCAGTGACTTTTTTTTTCCCCAGAAATTGTGTTCATCATAGGGACATAAATGTTTTTATACAAGTAATATCTCTTGAATATTCTGTATATCTTATATTGTCAGCGATCTCCTTACTTTCTGTTCCAGAACTAACGTCATGGAAAACTGGTATGTATTTCAAGGGAAAATTCTATATTATAAGATAACTCTCTCCTTACGTGTATTCTGGGCAACTGTTGTAACTATTGGCTGTAAAGGAAAACATGCAAGTTTTATCATAAAGATAATTTAGAGAAATTCTTGGACTCATAACTACCATTGTAGATGGGATTTTTCCTTTGGGCAAAGTTGGAATGTTAGTATTGATTTTCAGATAAAGATAGGCCTGGCCAAATATTTGTTCTTTTGTTAGATTTTTTTTTTTTTCTTCCCAAATATGGGAAAAGTCCTATGAAAATTATTCCTGGGATTTTGTATATTTGCACAGAAGAAATCAAACAAGGCTTAAGGTAGGTTGGTGCTATTTAACAAAGAACATCAGATAGCTATCTATTATTTCTTTCACATCTTTATATTTCTTGGATGGTCAGGACAAGATAACTAATAGCCATTGAAATATTGGTTGGAGAGAGCAGCTCCAAAGGGTTATGTCTTAATAATGCTATTTTACACACCTCTAATTGCTCTTTGCAATGTAACTTTGTGACAGACTAAATCTCTGAACATGGTAACCTGAAAGGGTGCTTTCATGGCCATAATAGCTTCCTTTTACATCACTTTCAGGAAAAACTGCCCTTAGGCATTGCTGTTTCTGAGTCAAGTTGGGGATGTAAACACACTGGGACAACCCAGTAGTAGTGGCCCAGGCATTCTTCCGAGCCTCCAGGTCTCCAGGGTGTCATTGTGGTGACAATGCCATGCAGAAACAACAGGCTTTCAGGTCTACCACTGTGGAAAACTGAAGTCACCTGAGTATTCAATGTCCTGGAATTCAGAGCCCTCTTGAGGTCTGAGATGCCAATTAGAAATGGAGATAATATAGAGGTTAGAAATGGAAGTAGACAAACAAACATTAAATGTAATTAAATGTTAAATGTATTGCTCAGCATTAAATGTATCTGAGCCTTGTACCTTTCAGAGTGTGGGTGAAGTAGGAGGCAGAGATTGCTCCTTTCATAAATCAGTTCACTGTACTGCAATTTAGTGAAATAACAGATTTACAGCTGGGAGTTGTTACCTTCTATTGTTTCTGTATTGATGTTAAATTTGGAAGCAAAGTTGTGTAGATGTGTGGGGCACACAGGGTGTACAGCTAGCTGTCCTCAGCCATTAGCCAAGTTAAGGAGACAATTGGTAAGAAACTAGTAAAATACTGGTGCAAAATGCAATATGTTTAGCACCTTAGTTCTTGCCAGGTTGGGATTTCTATTAACTGGGGTGCTAGTTTGTGTATTTGAATCCTGCTGTCAGAATATGCTGGCTGGGAAGTGAATCCAAAGCCTCTGGTCTCTTTCCTATCTCCTGTTGTACCATGCTGAGTGAGGTGACTTTGAGGATGTCAACTGACAAGTCCATAATCAAAGTGAATTGTAGGCTCAGAAGACTGAAATCAGAGTCTGGAAATCAAAGACACTTTTTAAAAACCCACTGCCCTTCCCAAAAACATGCACCCATACCTGCTATCTGAAATGAGCATTCAAGCCCCTAGTTATCTCAGCTAGTGCTCTGCAGAGAAGGGGGATTTTTGGATAATGTTTATTTCTTTTTTTATGAACATACTCCCTAACCTATATGAGTGCACTCGTGGCTATACAAACAGGGAAGTACAACAGTACTTTGTGGTTGCTAGTTTTGGAATCATGCCAAGGCAATCAAGATATCTCCTAAGTTTTGGGTTAAGGAGTTCAGAAAAGTAAACCAGTCTCATAACAAACATTATTTCAGTCATGAAAAGCAGTCAGAGTAAGTGAAAGAATTCTTCCTCTAAGTCTCAGAAGGAACCTCAGTATGCTTTGCTCCAGCACCTGACTTTCAACATTGGCTGGCAACACAGAAACATACTACTAGTGTGGCTCCTGTATTGAGGAAAGTCCTGTTCCATTTTAACAGGGTGGTACTTGGCTAACAATTATGCCTCGGAAAATTAGCATTTAAATATGTGTAAAGTAATCTGAGCTATAGTGTTGGTCTCCAAAGGCAGCAATGAATAAACAAAACTTCAAGTATTTAGGTCCTTCTCCCCCTCAGCTCACCATTCTCATAATGAATATACTGTTATTCATCCCGTCTGTAAGTAACATTAGCAGAAGGTAGGAGAGAGACTGCCTAGCAACCCACAGAAATCCCAAAGAGAGGTGGAAAGGAAGTGATTTTCATGTAATTATTCACTTCTACAAAAGCTGTTGTCAGGTAGACACTAGAAACATAGCTGTTTTATTATTCGCCTAACCTACTTTTAATCTTTTGAGAATCACTACCATTAAAGAGAGGGGAAAAAAGAGCTTAATTCAGCCATTTTCTGCCTGGCCGTTTAAGTTGTGTTTTCCTGCTCTAATGAAGGCTCTGCTTTCAGAAGCTGTGTTGTTTAAAAACCCCTGGGTAGTAAACTTCAGAAACAAACTAAGTCCTGTATCCAAAACTCAACATTTTTTTTGCTCCTTCTCCACAATACACAGTTCATATTTTGTTTTGGTTTAGTTTCCCAGTTAATGACATTTCCCGTTGAGTTGAGAGAGTAACAAGATAATTTTTTTTTCTTTTTTTTTTTTTCCCAAGAAGGCATCTGGGGACAGGGGGCAGGGGCTAAAGAGTTTATTTACTTTAGGTAACAAAGTTGGTGGCAGCGTGCTTGGATCCAGCAGGTTTTTTTACTTTACTTTTCTGAACTCGGGGACCCCAGCTTTGCCCTCAGCCGTGATTCCTTGGGAGTTGACTGAGGCCGCGTGGAGATGACTGAGGGATATTTTAGTACTATTCTTGCCATCTGGATAAGCCTAGAGGAGTTGTGCTTCACTTGTAAAACATCATGCTAAACTCTATTTTACATCGATGGCTGTCTGAACAAACAGTTGCCATTTTCAAGTAGCCTGAGGACAGGCACATTTTCAGTGAATAGTCTGATTTATATCCTTATTTTTCTGCATCATACTTCTAGCATAGGTTCAATAAATGTAGATTGGATAACTTTAGACATTGAAAGTTTTCTTTTAAAAGAGTGTATTTAATGGAATATATCAAAAGTATGTTGAACTACTATTGAAAGTATATTTGTTGAGGCAGCGCCTTTCAGAATGATTTATCGTGAAGGTCGTCATGTAAGTTCTCAGAAGCTTTAACCTGTGTCTTTAGTTAAAGTTATATTCTACTGAGAAAAGTTACTTTAAAATTGCATTGTAACAGTCTGTTTTGCTCACTGGTTGTTCCAAGATTTCAGTTGCAAGCGGGAGTCTTTATTTTCCTTGTCAGCAAAAAGTTTTTCATTGTGACCCCTGGGATTAATTAGTTTAATTTTGTGAAATATTTTTTTTGTCTGATTTTGAAATAAATGTGTCTTTTAATTAACTGTTGAAAAGATTTGTAGATTATTTTTTAAAACCAAACATATACCAAGATCAGAAAATCAGTCTTTTTTGCTATTTTATAGTCAAACGTGAAAATTTATGCAGTTATAGTAACTGTGTTGATTATGTGGGAAAATTTAAATAATAAAGTTTATCCTTCCCCGTTTGATTTTGTCTGCAGGATTCATAGGAATAAGATACATTACCAGTGTACTGCTAGTCAGGAAAAGAGCAGAATACATGCAAGGAATGGATTGATTCACTTTGAATGTCTCCATCTTCTGAGTGTTGGAGAATAGAAGAGTACTTTGAACTATGTATTTTGCGCAGTTGCATAGCAAAGCATTCAGCCGATTTTTGTGTTAGCTGCTACTGAAGAAAAAAATGCAGTTGTTTATGAGAGTGACCAGTGAATAAATGAAAACTAGTCAATTTTCTTTCATGCCTTTGAACAGAGATTTCGGTTGATGGCAGTGAATTATCCAGAGTATAACCTCTTGCACTTTTTGCAATGGGATCTATAACCACTGTGCTTTCCTGCTTAGTGTGGCCTCCGGGGCAGATGTAAGTTCTTCAGCCTCTTCTCCATTCATTTGGCAAAGCATTCTGCATTAATATCCAAAATTAATCTCTGTCTTTTCTCGGGGAGTGTCATCTGAATGTATAACATTCTTCATCTTGGCTAGCATATGAGGAACATAGGAAGTGTCAAAAAAAAAAAAAAAAAAAGCCACACATATACCTGTTGCTTTCCTTCCAGTGTATATATATTCAGCCTTAATGCAGCAGTCTACTTCTCATCCTGGTGTGCTCTCCTACTATTGTCAACTATGCTGCACCATGACAAACACAATAGTTTGTGATGCAGTTGAATGTTCTTCATAATGAGAAAGCTGCAAAAAAATTACTTTAATTGGAATAAGATCAGAGGTAAAATGCTCAGTCCTCCACTGCTAAGTATTTTATCATTTTTCTTAGAAGACACATTCATATATACATAAAAATGTAACTTGTAGCAGAGGAACATAATAAACAGCAATTTAAGAAATGTTCTTCTGGGAATGATTATTATAGTTGCACATTACCCTATGCTGTGTTGGCACACTTCAATTAGTAAAATAATTCTTACTTTCCTAGTGACTTCAGAAGTTCATCTTAGTGATAATGTTGTCATTTACTTAGGAGGCATGGGTTCTAAGACTGGAAAAAATAATCTTGTAAAGAAAGCTCACTGCCTTCAGGCTATGTGGTACTTTCCTGTCGCAGTAGAGAGTATGTGCTCTCTATGTTCTTAATATCAAAAGATTATTTTGAGTAGCAGAATCCAGTAGCCCTGGAGACCTTCTGTTTGCTACACCAGAACAGTTATGGTCAGGAGCCTCTGCATGTGCAGGATTTGTGCATTAGCAAGTATGTCTGCAGGAAAAACATACTGTTATGTATGAACGTAGTTTGTTTAGTTTAACATAGCTGAGTTATTCGTGTTTGCTTCATACGTACAATCACAGCTATCTATTGGTGTCAACGTAAAATGAAGGCTTACAAATCACAAGAGGAAAGAAAGGTTCCAGCCTGACCTTGAAAAAAGGTCAGAATATCTCAGTAGCATCTGTCCATCCATCTGATTGTCCTCTGAATTGTATGTGTAGGCTCACAGCACAAGCACCTGCTCTTTTTCTGTGGGGTTACAGCAGAAGGGTCAGCTTGGGTTTCAATTTCAGTTCCTATTCAGTCAAATATGTTAGCTAGTAACTGAAGGCAGTCAGACAAACTGACAGAAAAGAAGGACCCAGACTATCTGAGATGAAAGGACAGGGTGAAATAGGGACTTTGGGTTTTTCCCAAAGTCAGTAGAAACTGCATTTTTTTTCATTGTATTTTGCTCAGCATATATTTTGGGTTTTTCTACAGTTTTATGTCAGAAATTATTAGACCTATTCTGACCTGTTGTAGCAGTGCTTGGAGATGTAGTTGGCATCACCAAAGGCAGCAGTCCCTTAAACACTCTTATCTAATTCAGGTGGCAGGAGAAGAGGAACGAAGCCTGTATTAGGGCCATAGCTGGCAGATCCTTTTGAGATGGTTTGATTCCCTGAAAGTTTCTATTAGTACTCATAATTAAACATGTTGATTCCCTCATGTCTGACATGGATAGTCTTTAAGTGCAGGTGCTACTTCAAGATTAAGACCTAACATTTTTATAGTTTCTTACAGTCCTGTCATGTCTAAACCTGTATGATAATGACAGAATGTACAGTACTTTTTCCCCAAACGCGAAGCTAAGATCTTTATCCTGGCTACCCTGTATGATTTCCATAACTGGTTTTCAGTCTTTGCTGTCCATCGCCTCTTCTTTTTTCTACACTGTGTATGGATTTTGGTTTTATTTTTTTCTGATCTTTGTTTAGTCCTCTATTTGTGGCCTCCTCCATTCATTGAATTTGGCTACCTTTTACAGTGTGTGAAATATCCAGATAGTTTAACTGGCTCCCAGGTGGCTTGGATGTAAATCACGCTTTGTGACCATAGATTCACAAAGCACGTGCTTTAGAAGCCAGCTTGAAAATGCTAAACCTTGCGGTCTAGTACAGGAAGAGATGTTCCATAACTGACATGAATTTTTGACATTTTCAGCACATTCCCCACATATTGTGAGAGACACTGGCACATGAATGTTAATGTCATGATGTGTAGGACTTAAACTCTAGTAATGTTCCTATTTAAATCTATTTGACAACAGGTTGTTTTATTCAGGCATTCTTACTGTTATAAAAATCTGCAACTATTTTATGCCTTTACCTTGAAAATTAATTCATTATATCCTGATAGCAAAGGCTTTATTTTTAAAATTCTGATTTGAAACCAAAGGCAAACTGCTTTTTAAAATGCAAACACTGCTGAGATTCATCAAAAAGTAATGAATAATTTAAATTAAAAGAAAACTCTGAAGTGCTTGCTCATTCTCTGATAACAAAGCGTGAAATAAATGACTATCAACATTTGGAACATCACGTTTTAAAGAGTGAGCGCAGCATTTAACCAGCCTATGAGATCTCCCATATTCTCAGAGTGCTTCATTATGGAATTGTCATTAACCACTCCATAGTTAAGGATGCTTTGAGCTTTGCAGCTGAAGTGGGTGTTCAATCTCACTGTTAAGAATGAAAAAAAAAAAGTGCGTATTTATGAAACTACACCACTGGGATGCATATTTCAGCCAGTACTCAGACACCAATGTGAAATTAATTCCATTGATTTTGATAGAAATACTCAGGGAAGCGTGTGGGTACAAATATTGGCATCCCCTACATGTTTATCGTTCCTAACAGATCTGTTAACTGTAGAGTACAGGAAAGGTAATGGAAAGACAGGTAAACTATATATACTTTTTGTTTAATGGAACAATCCTCATAGTGCTTCACTGTTGTTCTAGTTATGTATGGAGAAACACAGATGTTGCAGTACTTTTAGATCAGCCATTACATTGAAAAGACTCTAAATTGTCACCTGAACCAAAGCATCACAATGATTTGGTACCATTAAGAAATCTGTGAAATATAATTTAGAAGACTGCAAAAAGAGAAAGGGTGACACGTGTGTTTCTTTACATGCACAAATCTCTGAAACTGTAATACACAGGCACCTAAAGCCTACGTGTAAGTCCAGACCAGTATCAAGAACCCACAGCTACTGCCTCAACATCCTCATTGATTCTGTGAGTTCAGAGAGCAGTACCATTGGGAGGAAATCATGACATCTCTCCTGCGACAGGTCAGATACAGCTCTTAGGTCAGAGCCAGTTGTAATGACAGTGACAATACTGTTTTCCTGTTTGATATAAAGCCGTGAGCCTTACTCTATAGCAGCTTTATTCATTCCTGCAACTTTTCTTGGTGTGTAATTAGGCATAAACTTTATCGTCTAGATACTGCCTTTAGAGCTGTTCTGGGTTTTTTTGGTGTAAATTCCATTGTATCTTTGAGGCCCACATATGGTCTTTCCTACTTAATGCCACAGTGACAATAGCACTAGTGTTACACAGTGGTTATTCTCATCTGTTGACTTAAAATAGCGAAAAAAAATCACCTTCCAATCACAGTAGATCTGTGAATCAACAGCTAGAAGGCTGCTGTTACTGTTTGTAGGGTGCTTGTGAGGTTGTACAGGTACACACATAACTGAGCATAGAGACAGACATTTGAACAAGGAGTAAGTATAGGAAGTGGTTGAGGTGGTTTAGTGCTGCACTGGGCCGTTTCTAAAAAATCGTATCCTGTTTTGTTTGCTTTTCCCATTTTTACCATTATTTGAGAAACTGACTGAAAAATTAAACCATAAACTGGTGTTTATCCCAAGAGCTTGTCTACCCAGCCCACAGACTTGATCCTCCCAGGCAGAGGCAATGCAGGCTGACCAGGTCCTGTCTTCTCCCAGGGCCCAGGCACTGAGGTGTGAGATACCTGGCTGTGGATTTAAACATATAACCTGCCACGAACGTAATTTCTGAGTATCATATTTTTAACACACACACACACTTCTGCTCAAAATGTCCTCAATGTGCACTTTAGGCATCTTGAATTTTTCCTATAGACTAATATGCAGAGACATGTACAACGAGATGGAATAGTGAAATTTCATTAATAGCTTCCTAGCTGGGGTGTAAAATGAAGCTTTTCAGATGACAACATAATATATTTTTTTAAAACTACATATCTTTTAGGAGGATCAGACTGAAAATTACTTAATTTTCCCATGTTCCCCAGACATGAAACAATTTTACACCTTTTGAGTTACATTCTGCTGTTTGTCATGACTCTAAAAGCTTGTGCAAGTGCCAGATAAAGTCAATTTATCCTGGGACATGCTTCCTGCAGTCACAGGAGGATTCCATAATAGCTGCACAGTAGTGTATAGAAAATAAATACAGAGAGTATGGAAAGTAAAGAGAAAGTATAAAGTTAGAGAAAAACCTGGAATCTAATGATAGCCCTTCAGGTGAGCAATGTTCATTTTTATTCCATGCATTATGGAAATAACATCAACACGTAACAGGTTTTCCCCAGGGTCTCTGCTTTATTCAAGTACAGCATCAGCTAAGCTCATTTCAGGACAGTTATGCAATATTTTGTTTTATACTTTTCACTTATTGCTTGGCCCTGTAAATATACTGCATATTGTTCAGACCTTGATCATCACAAAAAATGGCTCAGCCTTTCAAAGTGACTTATTTCTGCACTGTCCATGGGCTTCATAAACCTGTTATTTTGTTTTCAGTGTATGGCATGACCCCATCTTACTGATGTAGAGAGATATATATACTGAGACTAAAATGAGAGGCTATCAGTCTTCTGGGGATTTTCAATTTGAAGTTGGTAGACCTGGCTTTTTATACTGTGGGGTTTTGTTTGGTTTTTTTCAATTGTTCCAGACATGGCTTTCATTCACCTTAGTTGCCACAGTGACTGCTCAGTAATTTTGTACTTCGCTTCGGATATCCATTAAATGAGGATTACATAGTTAATGAACATTTGAGAAAGGGTTGGTTTAAGTGATTTATCGACACAACGTCACATAGAAACTTTATAGCAGAGACGTTGAAAGAATCTAATTTTCCAGAGCAGTATTCTGTTGTCTTCGCTAGAGCACATCCCTCTTCTTCCTTCTTTATCCTTCTTCATTCATTACATGTGCTACAATCATGGCAACAAAAGAGGCAAGGGATCCTCCGGACAACAGGATCCTCTGTTTGACTAGCTTGATTCATCTGCCTGGGCAGAAAGTCGTGTAAATGAAGACTGTGTCCTAGACCTACACACAGGAAGGCCAAATTAAGTTTACCCAGGCAGAATTAATATCTGGGTATTGCCAGCTTTTGAGAGCTGGACTTTGCAAAACAGTGCTTTCCATTTTTAGTAGAAGATGTTCTTGGTTATCCTGTTTTGTGGAATTATGTTTGTACCAACAAGTTATCAGCAGGACACAGCTGAGACCACTGCTTGTGAGCTAACGGTGTGAATCAGGAAAGCTGTAAAATGAAGTGTGGGAAAGCCTCAAAATGGGGACCAGGGCACAGACAGCTCTCTGTTCCCCTTCCCACTCAGAAAATGGGAAGTGGAGAGAGACTCACAATCTCTCACTGTCATGCCTCATTTCTACTTGGAGAAAGCAGGCAGTGCCATAGAGTTGAGGCTTGTTTACTTTGCCTTCTCCCTTTGGGAACAGAGCTTCGTCGCACAGGCTCATCGAACAGCCCCTTCTTCCTAGCTAGCAAGCATTATTTCCGTACAGCAGTCGGAGCAATAGCTGTGCTGCGGTATTCTGAGCTGGCATTCACATTTTTCTTGTTTGCACATACTGTCGCTAACGTAGCGCTGGACCTAGCTTGTCTAGAAAATGGCTGTAACGGGTGCAAAAATGTAAGCACGGTAGATATAAAGGATAGTAGGTATAAAGGTTCTGTCCTTTGGCATTTGGATTTTTTAAATATTAGGGTATAATAAACAAAGGGTTTGTGCTTTAATTTTGATCTTGTTTTGGCATGGAAACATTTTAATTATGATATGAAAAAAGTAAGAAGAAACACTTAGATCCATCTTTTAAAGTAGAAGCTAATAAAAGACTATAAAACATTTTCAATCCCAAAATTTATGAATACATACTACTGAATTGACTTAATTATCACTAACCAAAGGATTTTCAAGGTACAAAGTTTATAAAGCATGAACAGGATGTTCTCTGGTACAGGTCCTTTCCTCCGGAATCTACTCATGTCAGAAACCTATCAAGCCCTGTCTCATTTCAGAAAAAAATGTAGTCCTTTTGTCCCGGTCTTTCACCAGCTGCTGGCTCCAGAACCCTTGGTTTGCAGCTTATTGGCAGTGTTTTCTTTGTCTCTGTCCTTCAGAATTTCATTGTTCTGCAGAATTGTTCTACATTCATTCCATGTACTTGGAAAATGTTACAAATTCTAATCTAAGCCAGACGTTGCAAATTCAGCCCTCTCAGAAATAATTTATAATGCTTTTGTTGCTGTAAGCCACATGGATGACACCTGGATTTGTGAGGGGTATCTACAAGAGCCCATCTGTACCCACTAGAAGTTTTAATGAGAACAACTTCCCATGAGGTACAGTTTATGAATGACTAAGACTGGGTGTGACTTAGACTAATAAACAATTTGTGTACCTCAACAAATTCTCCAACCACAAATGAGTACTGCAGTCTGATGGTAAATGTCAGATGGTCACTAGCTGTTGGGACAAGAATATGAAGAACTGAGCTGTAATATCAACCGCATGGCTTTAAAATGTTGACATGTCTAGGCTTGTGACAAAAATACAACAGAGTTAGTCCATCTCTTGTGTTTTTCCAGCTATCAAGAATCTATCTGTGGTTTCTAAATTAATTTCCCTATTTGCCACTTCCTTGATGAGTTGTAGATGGTTTTGCCATTTCAGAAACCTGAAACTAAAATATTAATAGTCATCACAAATTTAACGTCACTGGTTCTCTGAGTGTACAACCCAAAAGAAGCTACACTGATTCTATTATTCCATTCAGTAAATAAAATTACTTCCTCCTTTCTGTTTAAACATTAGCCATAAGTTCTGATGGAATTTCTAGATTGATGTCATATAGTGCAACAAAACCAAAGGGCTCTTCAATCTGATTCAACTTTTATAGAACATGTGAACATTTGCTTACAGAACATGTTTGTCATAAAGTATTTGCCACTTATTATGTTGAAGCACTGCCAGATGCCATGGGCTTTACAGGAGACTTGTTTTCTTTGAAGGAAATAATATCACTTATGGCCAGAATTTTATCTGTTTTTCTAACTATGTACACAGGACCTCCAGAGGGATGTGCTCTCTGCTCCTCTTCTCAAGCAGCTCTGGGGTTTCTCACTTTGGAGTACAGTTCTTCTTTGCCCCCGTTTCCACTAGGACTTGCTGTCCAAGGAATAATCAGACTTCTGCAGAGCTGGCGTATGCCAACAGGAAAGGCTATTGCTCACCTAAGTGCTATGCAATGCACTGCAACAATACGTGGTGCAAACACTGAAATGGAAAGAAGCAGCAGATTCCACATGTGCTGATCCAGTTTCTTAGCTTTTATTTATGCTCAAGAAGACCGTGCATTTTCAGTTGACCTATGCTCCTTACAGCTTTTTGGGAGCTTCTGATCTTGTTAAAGAGCTTGTCTGTCAAAAGGCTTTCTCTGTGAAGTCTTTTCCTTACCAAGTGGTGAAACTTTGAGATGTAACCACCTGTATCTTATTCAGGATGACAGCAATGAAACCATTTAAGCTACTGATGCAAATCAAATGTGATCTTAATGTTATTCGTAAACAGAAACCCTCACAACAACTCCAGAGACTAAGGTCTTACTTGATCACATGTAAAACAAATCCACTCCCTTTATTTATGAGTAGTTGATTATTACTATTATTAGTCATGAAATCACTACCTGCATTACCTCTTTCCTGTCTCAAACTTAGAGTAGCTAATGGCTACACAGTTATTGCCTCCGGTTATCAGTCAGGGTTTTGTTACTTCTCTGAAAAGCTCTGAAAAGAGCACTTTGGTTGCTCTGCTTTAAAAAACCAAAACTTACAGAGCTCATTTATCCCAGGAAACTAGGAGTCAGAATTTATTGGATTGGAAATGACAGTGCAGCTGTGTAGACGTGGGTTCTTCACATCGCTCTCATGGCAAAATCAGGAGTTAAGAGTCTATTCACCTCCAATAATAACACACCCAGACTCTAGTAGAATGAAATGAACTGTTTTGTTGGAGTATCTTTGAAGTCAAAAAAATTGCATGTTATGGTAATGTTCTGAGAGTACTGTGAGGAGAATAATCTTACTGTGTCAACTCATGCTTCCTTTTTTTTCTTTTCTCTGATTTAGACTTTAGTATTTCCAACACTTTAGGATATAAATGTTACCATAATGATATTATAAAGCTACTTACTTGCTAAGCTCTACAGAACTTTTATTTGTTAATGGTACAGTGACCAGAAAAACCATGTCCTGGTGCCTAATTGGGGCCATTACATATTGCTAAAAAAACTCCCTTCCCTTGATAAGTTGTCTCTTCTCTTTCCTCAGCTTGATTTGTATATTATCTATTAATGGCATATTTTGGCTTTAGAGTATTTTTTCACACTAAATTTTTAAATTTGCATAAATAATTATCAAGTGAGAATGAGATAAATTAAGATGATTCTATTTAGGTTGCAATTACTAGCATCTTATAGTGTTAATAAAACCATTAAAGAATTTATATTTGCTGAGGTTCTTCTCCAGAAATTCTGTTTCTCTTTCTACTTAGATTAGGTTGAACCTGTAAAGACCAGCTGAGTTACTCCTTGTAACTGGGAAGGAGAGGGGAAATTACCACTGGGAAGGAGAGGGGAATTTAACTCACAGCATATTTTTTTGAAGGTTGTGACTTATAAAAGGTTTGCCAGACACTATTACCCTGTACAGTTGCCTCTGCAAATTTGCAGTCAATATATGCATAAAGGTGATTTCTTCTTGACCTTTTTTAACCACTCAGGTTTTTTTGTCTTCAGGTGTGGGTGGACGCTGGTACACAGATATTTTTCTCTTACGCGATCTGCTTGGGGTGCTTGACAGCCCTGGGAAGTTACAACAACTATAATAATAACTGCTACAGGTAATATCTTCCACACTTTATTTTTATATTTATTTTCAGTGATGGAAGTGCCCGCATACTTAGCTTTACTCAGAAGTCTTTCCCTTTTCCTTTAGCTACTTACATGAGTAATCATAAGCACATGCACATGTTTTTATGGGACAGAGATCTGTAATGTTTTTTTATAATCGTTTCAGAGCAACTCTTTTCCAAATTTGGTGTTTTCATCCCTTTTGATCATATCTGACCCTTGCACAGCCACAAGCCCCTCAGTACACACATGCATACAAATTGCACGTATAACATACTGAATTTCATACATGTATAATTGCATGTGTGTGCAATATTTGATTGTATGATGTGTATCTGCTTTAAAAAAAAAAATCCTACAAAAACAGTTATTAAAAGTTGCCTGCGTTTGGTCTATGCTCTGAATGTCACTTTTTCCCATAGTTTACTGGCTCCTAGCTAAAGCACAGTAGAAATGGATAGCATTACATTGTTTATCTTTATAGAAATCGGTAAGGAAATTGCTAATGGCTTCAGTAAGTTTTAATCTTTCTTGAATCAATATCAAAAGGATATGACATGCAAAATCCTCATTCCATTTTACTGGCGTGGGCAGGAATACGAGCACTACTTTTTTTTCTTCTGGCATCAGTAGTTATTGAATCAGTTTTGCTACAATTCAACAGCCTTTAACATGAGACAGTAAATGACGGTTTGATTGTACTGACTCCACGATGATCTCCAGACAGAGAATGAAAATTTCATTTTTTCTATAAAGGAAATAATGCAGTCCCAAAACAAAAGAATCCCAAACACACCAGCCCCAAAACCCCCAAAGTGTAAGTATTTAAATTCTAAATTACACTTTTACTTGGAGAGTTCAGGAGACAGTTTTAGAAAACTGCCACCGTCTTTCAATGTCTTAGCAACAATTTTCTCTTCTGTCAGAGAAACACCAAACAGTAGGACCCTCCAGACAGAGAGGGAATTGGGATACTGGAAACCACAGGGACACGAATGTACCCACCAGCTGAATGTCTGCAAAGCTATCCAGCAGCAGTTTAGGGTACTTTGCTATCTAAAAGTGCAAAGTAACTCAGCAGCAACAGAAGTTACTTTTTGCTTGGCTATGACAGCCAAAATTCCAAATGTTTTGTGTATAAAGTAGTGTAAATCCCCTACTAACTTCAGTGCTGACTGACATTATTTTCAGAATAATGACAAAGATGCCCCAACAGAGGGTAATGAATGCCCTTACAGAACAGTGGGTAACGAAAGTTTTCCCCAATTAGCCTAAGTGATGCTTTAACAAAGGTGCTACATCTTTTCTCTCTTATTTAATTTTATTTTTATTTCTTTCCAGTTGCATCCTATCTAGAAACTATTCTGTTACTTCCTCAAGGACTGCAGTAATCTTTTTACTATGGTTTTGTAACTCATTACAAAAAGCAGGAGGTTTGATATGTCATCAGAGAGCTTATGTAATTTTCCTTCTTCTCCTCTGACCCTAGCAGCATAGCTTGTAAAAAACATCAGGAGCTCCCTTTTAAAGCTCCTGAGCAAGATTCTGCAACAGAATGCTTTTTACTGAACCCAAGCTTCACAATTCCTCTAACAAAATGTTTTCGCATATTTCCTGAATAGGACAGATTTTATTGTGTCCCAAAGTACGATTCTTAAGAAATCTGAGGAAACGAGTAGGACAGAAGTTAACTCCAGAAGGCAGCTGAGTTAAACAGGGTTGCTAACAGAGCAAGACATACAAAGCAGCTATGCAGTGGAAAGCAGAATTAAATTTGTATTCTAACTAGCACTTAAAAAAATTAAAATCAAGCCATGGATTTGCCTCTCACAATACCCGCAGTGTACTGTCTGATTGTAACATCTACTTCCACCCTTTTTGCACTCTGTTTTGCTAATTTTTTTTTTTTTTTTCCTAAGGGAGAGTTGCGGTGGAAAATAAGGACATGAGGTATTTTAGTGGGAAATGGGAAAACCTAAACTGCACATGGGTTTTTCTTATTAGCAACCTGATCTAATTCATGAACATTGTAAATGAACTGGAAGCAAGTCACTTCACATCTTTGAATAGGAAAGGGATTTTTATTGTCCTTACTTATCTTTCATTGTAATAAATTAATATACATCCTCCCTGGATTTACAACAGTTTATGTCAAAAGTGACTCTTATGAAAAGATGAAAGTAATGGCAGCACCATCAGCAGGCAGTGTTTTCACCATATAAATAAAAGAAAGGTGTACTGATGTTTCCTCTAATTTTTAGCAAGCTATGAATTCCTAATACATTCAGACCTTTTAAGGGATGAATTAACTTCAGACAACCTCAGCAGACAGGAGAGGAAAACATTCTTTTTCCTGCTTCGTGCGCTCTGTCTTGGCAGGACCGATCCAGCTCCCTGCTGGGCTCTGTGCATTTCCCCACCAGGGGAAACGCCATTCGGCGTCACAGCACCAAGCCTTTGTACTGGAGGCTGCACCTCAGCAGGACCATTTTTATGTATGACCCCCGTGTACAAACCAGGCGTAGGCTGCCATGTTGCCATGGTGGTGCAGAAGATAAATGAATGATTTCACACACTGTCAACAAATGGACAAACCTTTTAAGAAATGAAGATGTGTCCTTTATCAAGCTTGTAGTCTAAGAGGAAAAGAGGAATGGGAATGGGTCTTGAGGGGATCCGTAAAGGCAAGGAAGTAACCGGAGGGATGCAAAAGGCTCTGTGGACTCTGCACTCTAATCAGAGAAGCTCCTTGAGGAAGGCAGAATGAATTTTCAGCAGTATCCTGCCTGTCAGGCAGGGAGAGGATAAGGGATGCATATCTTGAATTATTCAGGTGATTGGCAAGACATTAATTTGGAAGATTGTGAAGTTTTCATAAAAATTTGAAGTTTTCCTTTCATTTGAAATCAGTTTAGCTCTGATGCTTTCCTACCAAGGATGCTTATAAAAAATTGATGGAAAATTAGATAAACTTCATGTTCTCCTTCCAATGGTTCTTGGACATTTGTGTTTTAAAATTCATTGGTTTCACAATCAACGGATCCAGATCCCCCTCTCAATTTTCCTTCCTGTACCATAAAAAAGAGACTGAACTACAAGTTACACACTTCTATCTAAGGGAAAAAAAAAACAGGAGGAGTTGAGGGGTTAGTAGAATTCCTGCAAAAAAAGAAGGATGGAAATTAAAATCAGAGGTTATATTTTTATTAGGACAGGAAACACTGCTAGGTCCCCAGAGAATTGCGTGTTCAGTCTGTAACTGTCTAACTGGGGAAGAAAATGAAGGAGCTGTGGCTGTGTTATGTGAAGAGAATAGGTACCTCACTAACTGGAGATTATGAAAATCCCCTTAGGTTCACTTTTTCCCATTTCCTTGGAGAAATGCATACCTACCCTGTATTTATTTTGTACCATGGCACTGTGGTTTGCAAGTCTTCCCTGTGAGTGGAGAAATGGCCGTGCTCCTCTTGTTCTCTCAAAGATGATCTAGTCATATAGGATGGTCCAGCTTAAACCACTTGGGCCGTGCCCTAGAACCTTCCTGCAAGAGGAAGCAGCAGAAACTGCCAGGGGCTCTGAAGGTGCACAGGGAGCAATGTGTCTCCACCTCAAGCCTTTTTCTCATGGTTAGGAACAAACAGCTCTCAAATGTCCTGTGCCACACCGTTCACTGGAAAAAAATCTTGTTTGGACTGCATTTGAAGCCTGTGAATTATCTATAATAAATCTTATCTGCAGAAAACAGGCTGTTCCAAATGGAGGCATCATATGACTGGTGAGCAGTCAGATCCATCCCACTGAAGTACTGTCTCTTTTTTCCCCCCAAAGGATTAAAAAATACATCTTTCTGACATCTCTTATCGACAGGGTTTCATCACACTTAGTTTTAATTTCTCAGCATTGAACTCACCAGTTTCTTAGGTGAGATAGGCTGGGGTGAGAATCTCTCCAGAGCTACTTCAGTGCTGAAATACAGAGAGAAGAATGGTTAGGAAGATGATCTTTTTCTTTGATTTATTTCTCTGCAAAGCACAAAGAACTCCATGTTCCTGGTTGCTTTCTTTTAGATTGCTATTTTGCTTTAAAACATCCAAAGTGTATAACTAGCCTGGCTGTGCATAACTACGGGAAGCAATTTCATATGAAAATCAAATATATAACAGGTCAGAATTCTCACCATTTTCAGAATTTTCAGAAAGTATTTTAAAGGACCTATTTACCCCTGCTAGTGAACAAACAGCATTAGAGAGTTCATGCATGAATGAAATATGAACATCACTGGACTTCTCCATGTCTGAGTCTTGATCTACAAATGGGAGTATTCATTTTTTTTTCATTTCTAAACAAATGTTGGCAATTTATAGATGGTATGCCATATAGAAATTTTTTACTATGAAATTATTATGAGAACATAAAAACATTCTCAAAATAATGGTTAAAATTAACTGTAGATAAGGTGACGAGAGAGAGGCAAAGCCTCCCATGGCCCAATGGCCATAGTTCAGCTGATCCCTCACTTTGCAGTATTGAAACGTATGCCTGCTTCCTGCCATTTACAACGTATGTGCCTGATGCTAAGGTGAGCCAAAGTCAGTAACAGGAAGAGCTGTGAACAGACGTGGGATGCAGTGCAGGGCTCATTAGTGAAGGAATAAGATGCTGGAACTGGTCACCTCACTTTCAACTTAATAAATTGATGAGATAAAGCTAACAGGATAAAAATACCAAATGAAACAAGCAACAGGACAGAGAGGTTGCCAAAGAAGTTTTGCTGGAATATATGCCAGGACTTCAAAAATATGAATTGTCCCTGATTCTCGAAAAGTCACTACAAGTCTGTGACAAAGATGGGAATCATTATTGAAGATGTGGATTCAGAACCTGTTAGGTTTTACAGGGTCATTTCTTCTCATAGATAGCTTGCACAAAAATTTGCTTCAGAATGGTAGCAGGATGGGAATAAACCAGACTAAGGTATAGGCTTGACAGAGCTACAGGCTTGCCTTGTCTTTCAGTGTTTTAGAATCCTAATTTACTTTCAGGCATCTAGGTTAGATTATTACTTTCTCAAGTACACAGCTGTCTCTCATAGCAAACAGTCTTAAAAGACTGACTGTCATGATAAATCATTCCTACCTCATCATCTGTCAAGCCTGAAGTGCTGTCTGAAAGCAGGATGAACAATAATATTTCACCGAGCTCTGGGGAAAGATCGCACCTTTCTGCAAGAGTATTTTCCCTTTTTTTAAAGTGATTTACTATAGTGACATTTCCAATCTGGGAAATAAAAGATTTCTTCACCTTGGCCTTGTAATTGTCTGTTTGTAGGATACAGCAATCTGAGAGATCAGTGTCCCTGCACTGTCTTTGTGTACTTGTTAGGTGCTTTTTTAGACATATACACGCTTCTTACATTATGTATGGTGCTTTCCAATACCACAGCTTCTTAAAAAAAGTTTATAAACCAAACTGGAGTTGTATTTTGTATGGATATATATTGCCAATATACTGTAACTGGAACAGAATTAGCTAAGATCTGACCATAGGATTTTTTCCAGGAAACAAATTACTACCATTATAGTTTATAAATTAGTTCATATCCTCTGGAATACATTATTACAACTACTGTAGAAAAACTGTTCTTAACACCATTCTTACAGTATTTTTACATGTTTTTTAAAGATTCTATTGAAAAACAGTGAGTAGCAACAGGTTTGCAATTCAACCAGTTAAAACACAAGCAACTGTATTATGATGGTATCTTCCTGCAAACGCTTATGCCTGACTGATTTCTCTTGGGCATAATATCAGTTGGGAGCTTACTCTTAATGAGCAATTTAACGTCCATTCCTGCAGCTTGGGGTTCTCTTAGTCCTATGGCTCAGTATATGAAAGAAACCCAGGCTTTGGAGATCAACTGCAGTGTTTTTTATTTATATTTTCAGAGACTGCATCATGCTCTGCTGCTTGAACAGTGGCACAAGCTTTGTTGCTGGTTTTGCTATCTTTTCAGTTCTTGGATTTATGGCTTATGAACAAGGCGTGCCCATTGCAGAAGTTGCAGAATCAGGTAAGTTCCAAAAGCAGTTTTCTGAGTTAACAAAAGATGCCCAGAGGTTGCTGTCAGTATACTTAGTCTGTGCCATGTCTTATGGATAAGTTGACTGTTTTGCAGATAGTTTTACAAAATTCCTCTTAAAAACCTGTTACCTGACTCATTAGTATAACTCCTAGAAGAAGGGTTCTTAACTATTTTTATAGTCATACATTTAAGTGTGAAAAATATTGTTGTTACTGTGCACAGCACCAAATTCATAAAGTCAAGGTACTATTGTAACACAAACTTACTCCAGCTGAGTATCCAGAAGATTGTTTATCAGAGATATATTGCTCAGGTATGTCCCTTGAGTGTTATATCCTCATGAAAGGAGCATTCAGTTTTCTTTAAATGAGACAGACCGAAATCCACACAAACATTTGTTCCTTCTGAAAAAAGAAAAAAGGGAAAAAGAAAAAATTATACAGCTATTAAAGTAATGAGAAATCAGCTGTTTAGGAGAAATCTTTGGAAGTCCTTTGAAGTCTTGCTTAATGTATACTATCCAAATACAGATTTTTAACAGTCAGAAGGATAATGCCATCAGTAAGTTTTTCTCCCAGGGACATACACTGAGACACTCTGGTTCATTAAGTATAAAAGTTCTTGTTTTGAGTCCAGAAAGGCACAAAGGCCCATCTCTATGAGAAATTAACCATCTAACGTTCATTACCATCACTTGGAGTTAGGCATCCAATGAAAGTTAATTGCTCTTTAACGCCTTTGTGGATGTAACATCTTTAAGCATCACTTAAAACTCAATAGAACAAAAAGAACAGGAGCGCTGCCCAGAAACAAAAGCAGTATAATACTGAACTGTTGAGAAGGAGAAATGACTCTCAAGAAGTTAGTCAAGGTTAGCAGGAAAACTGCAAAGCAAGTAAAGCTTCACTGATACTGTCATAGAAAATATTTCTCTTTTCCTAAAGCCCCCAAGACAACTGGCTTATACTATTACAGAAACTATATAGAAAAAGGTTGAAAAAGACTACAGCAACTCTGGAAACTATAGAAGCTTGTAAATACTGCATCAAATGAAACAGCAGTAGTGTGGTGACAGGTCTTCACCAAAGTTATTGCAGCAGGAGCACAGAGGTACTCCTTTATCAGCCTTGTGATACTGCCTTTGTATCCCTACTTTAAAAGCTGGCTAACTTCAATAAAAGTTATTATAGCATGAGAGCTTGCAGCAGCTGAAAAATGGGCACAGGTGAATAAGAACAGGAAAATATGAGCTAGGTGAGATGGTATTTTAGCAGATCTGAGAAGTTACCAATGCTGTTGTAAAAATGTTCTATTTTAAAGATTTCTGTAGCTATGCAGCCAGTCAACTAATGTTATGTACCAGCAGCAGCACTCAAAAATGCATAGCAGGTTTTGAACAAACCAGTAGACATTTGGTTTGCACCATGTATGGTTTCCAAGATGCAGCTCTTGCCATTGACTGCATTCTTGCACAATATGTCAGATACAGTGCTGCCTTAGGAAAAGAAAAAAGACTCCAGAATATGTTAATAAGTTATATAACATTCACAGGACCACATGCTATTATTTATTCAGGTATGTGAGTCTTGCTGTACATCCACACAAAGAAGGAGAATGTAAAGTACAGTAATGTCTTAACAGAAGTCTTGAGCTTCAAACATTTGGACAAGATGCAGGCAGAGTTGATGTGCCAAGCAAGTCTTCATTATTGATTAGTCTCATCACCAAATATTTAGACTATTAGAGATGTAGAGTTTGTCAAGGTTTTCAATCTTGTATTTAGCTCCTCCTATCTGCCATAAAAGAAAAATCAAGTTGTGGTGGGTTGACCCTCACCAGCAGCTGAGCATCCACACTGCTGTTCACTCACTCGCCCACCCCAGTGGGATGAGGAAGGGAACAGGAAGAGAAAAAGTGAGAAAAATGGTTGGTCCAGATGAAGACAGTTTAATAAGTGATGCTGTGCAAGCACTGTTCAGCAGTAGCCACGATGCTGGTGTTAGAAATGCTGTTCTATCCACAAGTCCAAAACCCAGCACCGTACAGGCTGTTACAAAGAAAGTTAACTCCACCTCAGCCAGACCCAGTACACAAGTATAAACTATTTCTTTTCTTTTCTTCCTTTTCAGGACCAGGACTTGCATTCATTGCTTACCCTAAAGCTGTTACCATGATGCCTCTTTCTCCTCTGTGGGCAACTCTGTTCTTCATGATGCTCATATTCCTTGGATTAGATAGTCAGGTATGAAACAAACACTATTTAAATATTTTTTCAGATTCCCTAGCATGTGTATATCAGCATCCTTGATGTAAATAGAATCTAACCTGATGAAAGAACGAACCCTAACTTAATTCCTTGCTTAAAACCATTAATTCAAGTTCCTTATTTTAAATCTTATTTATGTGATGCTGGAGATTCCTTTATGATTTACTGTGAACACTGATCCAGCCTGACTACAGCTTTCACTATTAACATGGAAATCAGTTTGAACTTAAATACGGGTGATTAAAATTCACAGTTCAGTAAAATACCAGTGTGACTTCTTTTCCCATTTTTAAAGCATTTTGCAATGAATTTTGAAACCAAATATCAGATAGTGATAATGTAAGTTCCTGTGGCGTATTTATACTTTAAGATACCATAGTAAGAAATGTGTAGTCATATTCTGCAGCAAAGTGACAGCATAGAAGTTGTCCTTCCTATGTGACCATTAAAATTATGAAAGCTGCTTGATGAAAAATGTAAAGTATCTGGCATTATTAGCATGCAGCTCAGCTCTTGGCATGATTTGATTTGGAAAGTTTATGATTTTATACTGTAGAATAAAGCTTTTCAGTGCTTACTTTGCATGACATTTCCAATCACTAAGCTTAACATTTCAGTAACTGCTCTTTTTCCTGATCTAAAGATTTTTTTTTTAAGTCTTTCTAAAATGACCAATTCCTGAACTCTACTCTTGACTGTTCCAGTGAAGCAGGCTTTATATGGTCTACTGTTGGGCATTAATTTTGGTGCCTATTTTAGAAACCTTGCTCCAGAGCCCTGAGTCAGAAGCTCGGGCCTCTTCTTTCTGCTGATTTTTAAAGTCAGTAAGAATGTTCCTTCCCTCCTTCATTAGATGTACTTAGCTTGGGCACTTAATAGCTTTGTGGAACTTCTCTCTTCTGTAAAATGGAGAGAACTTTTCCCAGAAACCTGCAGTTCATTTAGCAGTGCTTGAAGGTGCATAGCACTGCAGTCCTATAAACGGTTTGTACATTATTTAAGTCCCATTCAAGCCACACTTGAAAGATTTCATTTTTAAGTAATCTATCTGCTACAGGGCAAATGCATTCTGAGATAATATTAGTGGATTCAACTATTTGAATTTGGTGGTGGACTGGAAATCCATAGCTTTGGACTTCCTAATTCTGAAATGATGTTCCTCTCAGTTTGAGCTTCTGCTTATACAGAGTGTCTTCAGGGATCATTTGGTCCCTATGATGAGAACATAGAAGGATATTTGAAGCATTTGGTAGCAAATACAAATTCCAACAGCAAATGAGACACATATTTCATTTGTACTTTCCTATCATTTGTTCTAGTTTGTGTGTGTTGAGAGCCTTGTGACAGCTGTTGTAGATATGTACCCAAAGATTTTCCGAAGGGGCTACAGAAGAGAACTGTTGATTCTTGGCCTTTCCATTGTGTCATACTTCATTGGCCTAGTAATGTTAACTGAGGTAAGATGTGCTTTGTTGTACTACTGCAGAAAAAGGGAAATGGGTTTCTTTTTATAATCATAACAGATAAAATGCAAGAACATTTGCCGTAGACAAATTTCACTGTCAGGAATATGACTACAAATACTTGAGACACTCTTCTCAACTACTGTGTAACATTTCAAATGTGAAATGTATCCTCAGTTTCTCAGTGGAGCTTAGGAAATATCTTAATCAAAGTTATGTAGTCAAGGAAATTCCATCTGCTTTGCACCAGCCAACCAGATATACTGATCATGGTTTCTGCTTACTTATTCTGGGCAGATCAGTCTGAAACAACTACATTTTGGATGAATAGATCAATAAAGAAGATGAATTAAAGTGAAAATAGAAAACTAAAATGTCTTTGATTAAAAAAAAGAAAAAGAAAAAAATTTTTTCAAACAAACCAGGGTGTTTGCTTTGGGATGTTATAAGCCAAAAATTCTGAGGGTGTCAGTCCATCCCATCAGTTTATGATACAACTTGTCTGGCACTACTGTGTTTGGCACCCAGGTTGGGGAGGGACTCTTGGATCCTTTGGTACTTGGCAGGAGTTTAGTGCTTGCTTTACAGAATGAGTTGCATCTTCCTCTCCTTCTCTTTACCCTCTCAAGACAGGAAGAAGAGGGGCAGAATCCACACCCTCCTCTGCCCATGTTCTTCTGCTTGCTGGGCCATTAGAGCCTCCCTGTACTAGGCAGTGAGGCAAAGAAAAAAGTTTCATGTCTGAGGAGCTGTAGAACTAAATGTCTGAGGAATGTTTGTCCGAGGAAGCCTGGCTGTATTAACGGTGAAGGGCCACGCCGTGTCTCTGTTGTGCAGCAATCTCAGGCAGGGTTTCCCAGTGAAGCAGCCTCCCACAGCTTCATGAACTCATCTGGGGTCACTTACATTCCCTCTACAGAGATCCACAGTCCTTAGACTATGTGCTTTTCAAATTGCTTTGTTACTGAAAATGAGCAAAATCACTCAAAAAAGGTGGTAGGCAATTGTAAGCATGTTAGTTTGTTGTCCCCAGTATGCAAGTTTTTACAATAAATAGAATAAATCAACTAATCAGAATATATTAGCTTTAGATACACTTTCAAGGAAAGAGTAACTAAAGATGGGGAGGAAAGTGCAGACTAGGACAGAATGAAACTTTTATTACTTTTTTTAGTGACAGTTTGTGCCAGACTAATCAGATACCTCTCTCTGATAAGAGATATGATACTCTGTATTAAGTAAATGCAGTTGAGCAGAAGTTTTATACACTTTAGTGAAGGAACTGAAAATTCACCACAAGAAAAAATATTAATTTTATTCAAAAGAAAAGGACTGGTACAAGAAACTGCACAAAGGGGAGATGGTGACTGTTGGTGTTAAAAGAGACAGTGGCTGAAATGACATTCTTAGCAAAGTTACACAGACAGAGCTTGGTAGCAATTTCACCTAGTATCTGTAGTTGACTTGCTATGGAAACGAGTCACATATAGTGATTGGCTACATCTGACTAGCTCTCTGGCAATGTATTTCTTCCTTCATTTTAAACTTTTAACCTACTGGCAGATTTCAGTCAATTTAGCAGAAGTTTCAAAGATAAATCCTCTTTCATGAAAGTTCAATGTTCATGAAAGTTGGCAGCCAGATAGAGAAGTCCTACAAGTGTCCTTATTGTTCAAAAGAACAAAGCATGAGTTCAGTCTTTATTAAAAAACAAAGAATTCACAAAAAAGCTGTAGCCTAATGAGTGCATGAACGATAAGGGCTCACAGTCATCTCTAAGATTTAAGTCCAAATCAGGCTTCATTAACTCTGACGGTCCTGGGTCACAGAGGAAGGCATAATGATAGGGAAGGACTGGATGTCTGGAGTATTAAAGATTGGGTAGACTATAGCAGCACAAGGTGTAAAGTCATCCATATAGTAGTAAACATTTCTACTGGGCACCCTACTCCAGGGTGTATAAGCTGGCCATGAATAATTAGGCTGAAAATTAAGAGATTTCTATGCATCAGAACAGTGAGGTTCTAGGATTTTGTCCAAGAACAATAGTTCTGGCTTTAAACTGGACTTCAGATTGTCCATTAGTTTATGAAAGGTACTATGTGACACAGCTCCCTGTGAGAACAGAGGAATTGACACTGGTTGATTAAGAATTCCTTCCAGGGGTGTGTCCCTACAACTTGAGCATTGGAGCAGAGCAACCTTATAGGGACCAATTTGCCTGTAATCATTCTTACCCTCAGTAAGATAAATTGTCTTTGCTATGTCAAATGGGGAAATTTTGGAGTATTTCCTTCCACAGTGCAAGTGCTAAGCAGAGCACTGAGAGATACATTATCGAGATGTACAGGCTAAAAGAAATATAAGCATGAAGAGTGAAGAGGAAGCAAATTCTCCAAAATGACAGGAATATTCTTGCAGGAGTTTTGTGGAATAGTTTCCCTTACATTGTATTGTCTTAGTTGGTTTCCAATTTGCTCAGATATTTGCTGAGCCTGACTGTGAGCTCTTTGCAGTAAGATGTTCAATTGTGAGATTTTGGGAAGCAGTCAGCTGGCAGAGCTGACTAAAACAGTGTAGCTAATAATCAAAAAAGTATCTGCATTAGGAGAAAAAAAAACTTCATTTAACTATAAACATTTTACTTCAACATTTGCATTCTTGTCTGGGGGCGCTGATATTCTACAGTGCTTTTACTATAACTTTTTGCTGAACAGAAACCTTAAAGGACAGAGAAACACTTTTTTCTCTGTATTGCTAGAGAGACGTAAGTTATTACTGAGAGGTGTGACTTATTTACATCATCAGCTAGGCAGTCTAAGTAGCTGTAATCCAATGCAGAAATGACGCACTGGTGGAGAACACTCCATTCCATGGTACTTCAGTAAGGCATCAAAGCATTATGCAGGAGTGAGACTTCCAATGGTAAATATATATCCCAATTCTGTCCTTATCCTCTCTTGCATTTCTAAATACACATTCCTGGATTTTATTCAGGCTTTGGATTATTCATAAAAGATATTCTACCTTATAGAAAAACTTTCTTATTCAGATATATGGTCATTTCCTAACTGTACAGTGCTAGTTTTGCCAAATGCCTGCTTGGACATCAATGCAGTTTTATATACAATAACTTTAGAACATTCTTATGTTCTGTAAGATTTAGACAAGATTTCAAGTTTACAGAGTCCATCTTAACTTACCTTCAGCCAGTTAATGAAGAGAAAAAAAGGGGAAAATCCTAGGTATTGTTTTTGATTTAGTTTTCTTTATGTTTTTAGGGTTCTCTTCCATTTGCAGAAAATTGTCAGAGATGTAATGGATCATATGTACTACCCAAATAGCATTACATTTCAACTGAAGAGATGCTCTCAAGCCCCTATTTCCTTCACATAGCTTTCTGCAAAGAGGGAAGTCTTAGGATTCCTTTCTATTGAAATGATCTTTTGTGAATCTCCTCGTTATTATTTCAATATTGAACGCATATGTGAGAAAAGATAAAGTATCTCGTACAGAAAGTGCTGTAATATCATTCATATAATTTTAATAGTTGGATTATCCATAATGTTATTTATTGGACTTCATAGGTTTTCTTCTCATCTTGCCTCAAGGCAAAGGCTCTAGAAAGCCAGCCAGTTCGCTGAACAGTTCTGACTATTACAAGCAAGAGAAAAAATACAGGAAAAGAAGAAAAGAATTATGTCTATGACAGATGTGACAATTTATGTAGTTGAGTCATAGTCAACCAGTAAGTGAGGATGTCTTAAGCACATTTACCTTTTTCATACTGCTTGGCACTGTGGCACCACTGAATGTATGAAATTACAGACTGTTGATAGTATAGTGGACGTTGTACATGGATGCCATGCTAACATCGGACAGTGCTTGGTTTTGGTTGCTCTCCTTTCTGGATGTGCAGAGGCTGCTATTTTAAAGCCCTCTGGAGAACATTTTTTAACTTGATGGGAAAACTTTTTTAAAAAGCTTGCTTTGAGTCCGGGTGATTCTTCTTTCTTTTTTTTTTTTTTTTTTTTTTTTGGTCAAATAATAATGACTTGTTTCAGTATTGTGGCTTAAAGGCTGTGAGCTACATTCAAACTTTATAGGTCAGTTTAGTCATTTTACAGTCCCTATACCATTGGAGAGTGATTCTAGTAGCTACAGATTTTGCCTTCTTTCCCCACATTTTAACTAATTATTTTACATATTAATAACACAGACACAAAACAAGACCCTGCATCTTCATGTGCAGTGATCTGGAGATCAAAAGCACCTGTAGGTGTCTACAGCTTGATGTGATAACAAATGAAGTTGAAAAAAAGTATGGAGGTGGGAGAGGATTCTGGAAACAAGTCAAATGTAGTTCTCTCCACTCTAGGGTTTACTACCTTAAAGCAAATGCACAGTATTCAACTGGCATAGGGAATAACCTTAAGTGCTGTGGAAGAAAAAAATCTTTCACAATACGAAATCACTGAGAAATGAATATTCTTTGTTCAAGAAGGAACCAACTTTAGTAGGAAGATTGCCAGGGAACCAACAGATTGACTGTGTAATTAAAGCCATATTTGCTATGAAATATTCCTACTGGTGCCAACACAATATTTTTTTTCCTTTTGCTGTTTTTGTCTTTCAGGGTGGGATGTATGTCTTTCAGTTATTTGACTCTTATGCAGCTAGTGGCATGTGCCTTCTTTTTGTTGCCATATTTGAATGTGTCTGCATAGGCTGGGTTTACGGTGAGTTGCTGAAAATTGCTGTGGTTTTCAGTTTTTATGAAAGTTTTATATTTGCATAAAAGCAATGTGAAAGCCTTGTACCCTTATGGAGTGGGGCCCTCCACATTCCCATGCCCTACCAAAAGTCAGGAATGCCTTATTTTTCCACTCTAAATTACAAAGATAGTAGATTATTTCCCCCCCCCCCCCCTTTGGTTCGTGTCAGGACTGACCTCCACCTTCCTTCACCAAGGAAGTCCTTAGCTGACTTAGAAAGTGGGGGTGGCAATAAGTCTTTCTTCTTTCACAAAGTGTCTGTGCAGGGCCTGTTCCCTTCCACTTCTGACACTGACAGATAAATCCAGGGAAGTTTGAGTTCATGCCTCATTAACACAGAAGGGACATAGTAGTGTCCCTAGCTCTGCTGTTTCTGTCTGTCAGCAAAGTCAAGAGAAAACCACCACAGTGTCGGGTATGTTCATGGTTACATCCTCGAGCATTTTTTGGACACAAAGGACTGACAATTTTGCTTTGTAAAACAACATATGAACTTCAGATCACACATGTCCCCAGCTATGTAAGCACTCACACACGAACTTGTAGCATATATATACTCTTTAACTGGATTTTCTCAGACTGTTACTGACCAGAAGCCATTTCTGTTTGACAGCTTGCCCACTCCTACGCTCTGTTCATATCGGTCAGATAGAGATGTAGGCAGCAATCTCTGCACAAGTACGGAGCAGATGACAGAGATGTATGTGTCAGGGAAAGAGGTAGCAGCTTCAGTCTTTGCAGCTCTGTCAGAACCCATGTTTTTCTCTTTACTGTTTTAAATACTGACTTATGCAACCTCTTCCATGTACATTCTACATCTGCTTTTCATTTGTTTTTTTTGGGGGCAGGCAGCAATCGCTTTTATGATAACATTGAAGATATGATCGGGTACAAGCCACTGTCATTGATTAAATGGTGCTGGATGGTCTTAACTCCAGGTATTTGCGCAGTAAGTACACATGGCCAAATAACTTGTTTTAGACATAAAGAGGGTATTCTGTGCATATTTTTAGAATTTTGCTGCTGCTAATAATTCACAGTTGAGAAAACCACGTATTGATTTGTAGCACATGTTTTAATTAAAAAACACTCTGTAGGATCTGTAAAAACTGTTAAATATTCTGTAAATTGTGAGAAATCTTAGTATATACAATAATAGGAAAAAAATAAACTCAGGTTCCTAAACAAGCATTTGCCAACACAACGGAGGCTGTTTTTTACTGCATGGCTAGTGTACCTTGTGTCTACCCAGCATAACTCAAGCTCCTCCAGACTTGTGCTGGTTTCCTTGCTGCTCCAGCCTCCTATTTCCTTTCCTCTCTTTGGGTGAATAGACATTTTTCAAAGACGACAGGACGTTTTCTCCTCTAGCAAAAGTAGTTGAAGAGGCCAAAAGCACACCTCATATGCATGAAGAAGGGAAAGGAATTTGCCTTACCCGAAGCTAGCAGTACTGGTGCCAACTCTGGCAATCTGCTGTGGCTATGTAACAGGGACAAAATTACAAAAGGAGCATAACCAGATTGCCCATAAATTTGATCCACAAGTGCTTGAGGATTAGATACTAAAACCTTCCAGTTGTCCAATATGTAAATGATAGCAACTGCAAAACCACAGATGCTGGGGCACCTAGAGATCCAGGTTCCTTTGAGCTCTGCCAGTTCATTTGCAAACTTGGGAAAATTTCTGACTCATTTTCACCAACTCTGAGATGAAGTTAATATCACTTGCTCTTGTAAACTCTTTTCACCACTTTGGAGAAAAGTACATAGTAACTTTTCTATATTTCATAAATTTAAATGGTCCAAACTGCTTGATTAGACACCTGTTGAATTTAGACAGATATATTTGAGCTTTTGTGAGGATGAAAGAGTTGGCCTGCAGAACTGCAGATACAGACAGTGGATTAAGGCAACTTTGAAAATTTTGGCTTTCCTTTTTCATCATGACAGGTTGGAGAGAACACAGCTTGCGTTACTTAATCACAGCTCGTTCACGGTAGCAAACCTTAATCTTTCCTGCCCAGGTACTGTTTGCCATCAAAGTGCAGGTTTTATTGTCATTGAGAGGTAAATAGGATTTAAACTTGAAAGGTTGTTCATTTCTGTGGAAGCGACTGAGACACGTTATTTAAGCTCTACATAAAAGAAGATATTGCTGGGTGGTTTTTTTTTCTCTCTGACTGAAAAGCTTACCTCTACTTTCCATCTTTAGGGAGACTGGCCTTGCCTAAACAGTCAGTCATTTTCCTGTTACATAGGCAGTGTTTTTTCAAATACCACTAATATGTTCCTCTGCTTATTTCAGGGAATCTTCATCTTTTTCCTGGTGAAGTACAAGCCTTTGAAATACAACAATGTATATATATACCCTGACTGGGGCTATGGCATAGGGTGGATGATGGCGCTCTCTTCCATGATCTGTATCCCTTTGTGGATCTGCATTAAGCTGTGGAAGACAGAAGGCACTTTCATAGAGGTAAAATATATTTTTAGATTAATGATACTGAAAAAAGAAGTGGGAAGGGAGTGTGAATCCTCACCTGCATGAGACTAAGCACAGTTTAATCAAAAAAGCAATGCCACGTACCTGTTCCAGTGGCAGCTTGGGGTAGCCCTCTCAGTCACTGGTGGAAACAGGGATCTGAATTTTCTGTTTTCTTCTGAATTTTTTTTTTTTTTTTTTTTTTTTGCCTTCACTGACTTCAACCTGTGGTAAAGTAACCAATACTATAGCTTTAAGGTGCTCTGTTCCTGCTCAATTTGTAGCTTAAAATGTCTGTAACATCAGCTAAATCCCTCAAGAAGGTTTGTAATAGCCATTCATTCAGGTCAGCTGCCTTCTTTCCATGGTTTTGGTAACTAATCTTTGTGCTGCCAGGATTTTCCTCCAGGAGCTGGGTAGCAAACACTCACTTATGTCTTCAGGACAGTTTTCCTGATTGCAGTTCTCTGAGTAAGAAATACAGGCAAAAATAAATATTCGGTGCAATTTACTAACATTTGGTATCAGGTAAAGATTATTAAATATATGACCTTTTCTCCAAAGAAAGACAATGAAGATGGCTATAATGGAAGAAACAGAAATATAAATCTTATTCAGCTGTTTGGGATTTCTCATATTGCAGAAAAGCCTAGTTCTGTCATCTGGAGTTCCTTAGATACTAGTCAGTAAAAGTAGGTATCCCAGAATTGCCTCCTTCTATCTCAATACATACATGGAAGGGACTTTATTCAGTCGCTTTCATGCTTTCTCAGTCTTTCTGATATTCTCTAGGATAATGCCAATGTGAAGAACAAGACAGTAGGAATTTCTGTGCCTAGGGTGCCTGGGGCTCATTAACTTATCTAGCACTTTTGAAAGATCTGTCTCACAGTGTATACCCACACTTCCAAGATTATCCTCCACTCAGAGCCAAAGGGTATGACATCTGAATATATCTGAGCATATCTCAGCATAATAGGTACTGCTTTCTTGAATGGAGAAGGTAATATGCAATTGTGCTGGCTGATGGCAGTCCATATTGAAATGACTCCATTACACTGATTAAATACAGCCTGGAGACTACCTAGGAAATCTTTACTGTGGGTATATAAACAAAAAATGAATTGTCCATAATATAGTTTTCCTAGGATGTCAAAAAGGGAAGTTTTGCACAAACCTTAACATTAAATATTTCCTTAATGCATCAACCTTACCCTGTCTCTACAAGTAAATAGACTTTGTTTACAGTCTGAAGCACTGCAGACAGGTCATTATCTTTTCCATACATGAATGACAAGAGGGTTTTTTCAATTACAGTCAGGAGCTTCTCAGGAAGCCAAATTCCTGCAACTTGTCTGCTCTCCCAGCTGTAAGCAGCAATGTTGCTACTGATGTTTTTGCTAGAAAAGAGAAAGTTCTCAGATGAAAACGCATATTTTTCTTTTGCTTTTTATGGTAGCTTAATACACTTTGGCAGTCTCTTGTTTATTTATTTTTTTCAGTGTATAGTACCACAAGAAAGAAAATGTACCCATATAACAGACCTTACGCAGAGCATTGTGCTGAGTTTCTTCATGGAGGGAGATGTTACTCTAAATCAGCATGAAAATACACTTTGACTTTGTCTTCGCCTTCACTTTCTATGATTTGTAAAGAATTATGCAGCATGCAGTTTTATGGATTTACCTATAACAGGGAAATGAGAAGCAGACATGCAAGAGAAAAGGGTTTTATTGTCAATCTGTTTAAGAAACGTGTGCTTGTGACCAAGAAAAAGATAATGATTTCCATTCTCTCGGATTTTCTAGAAATTCAGGAAGTTGATTACACCTAGCTCAGATCTGAAAATGAGAGGGAAACTTGGAGGAGGAGCCTACATTGCAGCAATAAATGACTGCGATGCTAAACTGAAAGGAGATGGCACCATTTCAACCATTACAGAAAAGGAGACACATTTCTGAAAGAACTATCTTTTTTGGTTTATTTTTTTTGTATAAATAAATAAATAAATAAATTCACTTAATTATAGAGGCTGGCTTGTTTTGCACAAAATTTTATTAACCAGTTAATTTTAAAGTGAAAATTGTATACTTGTTTAAAAGTGATTTTTTTTAAATTACTATATAAGTAATGATTATGTAAAAGAAAAAGAAATAGTATTATATGGTATGTTAGTGATGACTTCCTGTAATTTGGTGATTTCAGTAAATGTTTTTTTAGAAGTTAGAGGGACCTGTATAATGTGCTGTAAAACTTTTCTACTTTGATTTCTGGCAGGTGTAATGTTGTATAGCTATATGCATTCTAATGTGTAAGCATTTCAGACCATTTCAGCTTTTAATGTATGTATATAAAGGGGACCAGAATGTCCTTGTGTTTATATTGGAAGAAATCGCGAGGGGATGGGGGGATGACTTGTAACGGCTGTTGCATGTTACTGTCTAAACGTGGGCTGTATCCAAAGTCCACTGAAATCAGAGGGAGCCTTCCCGGCCGAGGCCAGTGGCTTTTGCACCAGGCTGTGTGCGGTTCAGCCTTTCCCTAGGCTAGGGCAGCTGCGAGGCTGAGTTTTGCACGTAACAAAGCTCTTCTTTCCGGGTGAGTTTTGTGAAGCCGACAGAAGCACCACCTCACCAGCTCTTACCGCCTTCCCTCCACCCTCCATTTGCCTCAACAGGTCGAAAAATGTGGTGGAATGGGCCCACTTCTGAGTCACTGTTTTTCTGGAGTTTGGATGGAGAATATTTCTTAAGAGCTATGAATTTTGCTGCTCTTGTAAGTTAATGGTCTCTGAGATGATGTGTACTGCTTCAGGAGACCTCTAAAACTTTTTCATTTTCTTCAGTGTCTGGGTGGCCAGCACTTCATTTTGGCTGACACTTCCCATCCCCTGAAGTGAAATGTGTTTGTCTATGCTTGTAGAACAGGAGATGAAGGTGACTTTATATATGTGGAGATGTTCTGAGGAAAAAAAAGAGCAGGTTTAGAGCTCTGCATACCTTGGCCTCTCTGTCTGTCTCTGTCTGTTTGCCATTCTGTCTGTACAGCTACTCATTCCCCTCAAAAGAAATCAAGGATGCTGTAATGACAATGTGTAGCACTATATAGCTTTTCTCATCTTCAGGGTACTTCCTAGATACTCTCAGATTAGGCATTGATTCTTCCACCCTGAATGGTATCAAGGCCTGCACTGAAGTCAGAACAGGAGCTTATTTGGTGGAAGGCTAGAGTAATTGGTCCTTAATCTCTACAAGAGTTCCAGAGGTAATTTATATGCGGTGCAGATGAAGGAATTAAGACAGGCATGTTGTGACTTCTCCGTTTCGCAAAGGGAGTAGTATTGGGTTTGTGATATCGGGCCTTTTTAGTCTATCAATTGTATGAACTGACTCCCTCTGATTTAAAACAGATTTTGTCTGTGAATCCAACTGATGGATGGTTGTTACCATGAGGTATGCAAATGGTAGTCCAGGTATCAAAATCTCTAGACTATCTCTTGGGTTGTTTTGGTTTTTTTGTTGTTTTTTTTTTCCCTGCCAATATTCCAAATGCTATTATTTATTCTGGACAACTTTTTTTTTTTTTTTTTTTCTTTTCCTGTTTTTTTATTTAATGGTTCTATGAGAAACCTGTGGAGGAATACTGTACTACACTGCACAATAGTTGATGAGGAGAGACAAGCAATAACCTAAGACAGCTCAGAATAAATGTCATAAAATCTGCTCTCTTCTCTGCAATTCAAAATCACCAAAGCTCAGATACCAGCATCTGGATTTATTTAAAAACAGCAGTGGCTGCTCGCCTTCTACAGAGGAAAACATTTCACTAGAAGTTACTAAGTATATCTTAATATTACATAGAACTGTACATGTAGTCAGCATTTCTTTGAGATTTTACAGTTACCTTTTTAAAAAGCATTTTCATAGAATCACTTTGTCTCAAGTCACATGATTAAACCTAATAGACCTATTTAATTTTACTTATTTATATTTCTTGTGTGGTAAGGTGGAAGTCTAAGAGGGAACTTCTCTACCACAATGCTACTTCAAATATTTTGAGTCCTGCTTGCCTTTGCATGTCTCCATCGTTAGGTGCTTAGGAAAGGACATTTTGAAGGAGCCTGCCTTTACAAAGGTACAGAACCATCATGTTGTGACTGTCTTGTGAATGCTGGCCTCCCTCACAGGGAGGCTTCAGCTTGCCATCCAGAACTGGAGGTTACCAAAGAAAATCACAGTCCCATTGCAAAATGATACTTCTGGAAGAGGAATGCTCCCAGGAGTGAAACCACAGATTGAGTTATATACAACAAAGCAACTGAAAGCTACATATTGACATTGAAAAAATGCCCACTCCAAAACCTAGAAATTAAAATTTTTGGAAGTCCTAATGAGTCATAAATATTTTTAATCTAGTGTCCCTTTCTGGTCTTTCTCTCCACTCACCAGAGTTGCAGGACTAAGGCCCCAAAGCCACATACGGGCCTTGGGATGGATTATGTTCCCTCCCAGAGTAAATGTCAACACATTTTCTTATCAGTGAAGGATGTGCAAATGTAGATGCACTGTTAGGTTACACTTGGCCTTGATTTCAGTGAAGTTATCTTCAGCAATCAAGACTCCTCGTGAATGTTTACAGTAAAGTGTGCCAAGAGGTGGAACCCACACCACTCAACTGGCCACCCATTAGGCACAAAATAAAAATCCCAGACAAGTCAGGGTTGTCCTTCAAATCATAACACACACTGCTGTAGCAGAAAAACTTGGCTTGTGCATTTTAGCTTGTCAATGTACTTTGAACTGTTGTACTCATCCAAATATCTCCACAGGAACTATGTACTTTGTATGGAACTTGCTTCCTATTCTGCTGCTATGAACCATTTCACCTGTAGCTTTATACACATACATATGGTTTGGCATGGTCTAAAGTATTATACAGTATAACTAATGTGCTGTGCTTGTAAATGTGTGCATTTAATATCTGACTTGTTTAACACTTTACTGATTTTTAAAAAAATCTTTTTTCTTTTGTGGGGAGGGATGTGGTAGGGTAAATTTCCTAATAGTATTTGTGTTTTGTTTGGGGCTTTTTTGAAACAATATGAAGGGGAAAATGCAAAAAACAACTATATCATGATGATTTTTTTTATGCAGTAGAAACAATATTGCCCTTTTCTGAAATATCTGCAGTATTATTAAAAATAATACAATAAAAATGAACAACCACTAAGGTTTATGTTACATTTTGCACAAAGAAAGATTGCTTGGTTTTGAAGGGCACAAGATTTCGTCTACTTACTTGTTTTCAAAAATTAAAGGAAATGGGCAAAACCCATTCTGTGTATTTTAGTTTATATCAATGTATTTTATATGACCCTCACCTAGCAAATTAAATAATCACCACTACCCTGTTAGGGCAGAGATATGCCCCTTGATTTTAAATGGGGAGCTTAGAAACAAGAGAAGATTTAACAACTTGTTTGAGCTCATCCAGTAAATCTGCGGCTGAAACAAATGGAAGTTTCCTGATCTCACAACTTAATGTCAGTGTTATTTAATATAAATCCATGTTGCTCATGGAAAAGTGCAGACCTGCTGCCACTTTCCTCCCATCCCTCCCCACTTCTGGCTGTGTTTTGTTGTGGCCTGCTTTGTGTCGCTGGCAGTGTTAGGAGAGCCCTGCAGAGAGCCACCTCGGGAACCGGGCTGGCTGAAACTTCACCCAACAAAAGCCTATGGTCAGTTCTCAGTAACTCCAGCTTATTGCCTGGCCGTACAAATGCTAGTGCTGAAGGGAGACACCACAGGAAGGCGAACTACATCCTCCAGCTGCTATATACACTACGCTGAATTAAAATAACCTTCTAACCATGGCCTCGTCACAGGCCAATGCTCTGTCCCTTTGACTATCTTTTGTACTATGATTTTATGCTTGTATACTCTTCTATACACCCAGAGTACTGCATTCAGCTCTGGGGCCCTCAACTTAAGAAGGACATGGACCTGTTGGAGTGAGTCCAGAGGAGGGCCACAAAGCTGATCAGAGGGTTGGAGCACCTCTCCTATGAAGACAGGCTGAGAGAGTTGGGGTTGTTCACCCTGGAGAAGAGAAGGCTCCAGGGAGACCTTATAGCAGCCTGCCAGTATGTAAAGGGGGCCTACAGGAAAGCTGGAGAGGGACTTTTTACAAGGGCATGTAGTGATAGGACAAGGGGTAATGGCTTTAAACTGAAAGAGGGTAGATTTAGATTAGCTGTAAGGAAGAAGTTCTTCACTGTGAGGGCACTGGAGCAGGTTGCCCAGAGAGGCTGTGGATGCCCCATCCCTGGCAGTGTTCAAGGCCAGGTTGGATGGGGCTTTGAGCAACCTGGTCTAGTGGAAGGTGTCTCTGCCCATGGCAGGGGGGCTGGAACTAGATGATCTTTAAGGTCCCTTCCAACCCAAACCATTCTATGGTTCTATGATTCTTTCTTATGTCAGTGGCCCATATACAGGGAAAAATGCTTGCCTTAGTACATGACACACGGATGAAAAATTCTGATATTCTACCCTGAGGCACCCTATTATATAGTAGCCTGCCACAGAGGAAATGAAGCTCTTTTCTTAAAGGCTGTTTTTCATCTTGATTAATGAAGCATGGCTATAATAAGGAAAATGTGCTCTGGATTTTGACAAAGCCTTTCAATTCCTCTCTGACCATAGCAAGTACTCTACCCAGCAGCAAAGATACCGCAGGAGGGACGTGCACCCTTTTCCCAGGGTTGATGTCCTTGCACCTGCAGCAGCAGCCCATGGCAGACCTAGGATCCAGCTGGGCAGCATTACAAGGTTCTTGGCCCCATCTTGCAACTAAATATTGAGTAAATCTGAACATATCAGGAAATCTGGCCTCAGATGTTGATGACTCCCCATTCAGAGGAATACCTGAACTCGGTCATCCACAGTACAGCAGCAAGCCTAGTGAAGACTAAAACCACCAATTTCTGACTAGATCAAAAATGCCCTAGTGGATTATATACTTGCACATTTGGCTGGGAGAAAATGTGAAAAATCACACAGACAGACATAGAAAGGAGAAAACTGGCTGGGATTCTCTTAAAAAAGGTTTGCAGAAATATGAAAGGCTTGAGAAGGCGTAATACACAACTGCTCAGACTCCCCAGATCTTTATGAGCACTAAGGGCTGAGTGCTAACGGTACAAGACAGTTTCCAGCTCTTCTTTCTAAAGCTACTCTTAAAATATAAACTATTCATTACAAAGTAATACAGCAAAAGGGACCAAGATTTGGTTGCTGATTTGAAGTGAGAATTTGAGGGAAGAGTTGCACTCCCCTTTTCTTACATACTTTAATTTTTAAAAGTTCAGCTCCTTCATCTTTTTTAACCTTTGCTCTCTGAGAGCTGCAACCAACCTCAGCCATGACCGGGACTCCCTCAAGTCATCCTGAATTCCAGTCACACCCACCTCTTTGTTGGCTGGCTGTGCTCACATTGATTGCAGAAGGCTCTTCTTGGGCTGTCAAGCTAATTTTCTGCATTTCTGCCGCCTCAGTTGCCTTGGTCATCACCTGTGCTTGTCCATCCTGCAAACAGAATAGCCTTGAGCTATATTGCTGGTACTGACAACTCAGAAGCACAAGTATCACACATTGTCATAAGTGGAAGGAACAAGAATCTTTGCTTGTTCCAAGAAATGTCTTACCAGCAATTGTTCCTAGTGCTATTATAACACATGCTAGAAGCCTCAGCCAGGCCCCTGTTTCACACAAGATGTTACTGTCAGCTGATGAAGAGGGTCCTTCTACGTCATGATTAGGTCCATGGCTTTTAAGATGAGAGCCCTTGCTACTGTGGTATTCCAGTTAAACAAAAAGAGAAGCATAAAGATAGCCAAGAGTTCCTTGCTATAAATAGTTAGTGACAAAATATCGGGGTATGCTTTCTATTTCTATCAGTTTGCTGTTAATATAGTCCGTCAGCCAACTCTACTATCCATTCCCGGCACTTACTACAGCACTAGATAAGAGGCACAGCAGCTTTTCCTAAATATTATTGTAAAACATCTTACCAGAAACACTGAGAGCTCTGGCTCACCCCTTTTTATTTAAATGAAAACACCCACTTATTTATCATACGATACACAGATGAATAATTCCTCTCCTCTTCCCAAAGGGCTAAAAACTGTCTGCAGTTAAGGCATGCCATGCTCAAAAGAGCAAACTACAGCTATTCAGGCAGACACCTCCAGGGCCAATTCTAAGTTTGGTTGCAGCCAGTGACACGGAATTTAGCTGTGCTCTGATCAGCACTGCTGTCAGGAAGCCCTGGCAACCACCTGCACAAGTGAGAGGTAGAACGGATCAAGATGTTGGATTATGGTTGGACTCGATGATCTTAAAGATCTTTTCCAACCTAAACGATTCTATGGTAACACAAAGCATGTTAAAGGAACACAGTTGAGAAATTGTACAACTTGTGCCTTCACAAGCCTTACGCATATGGAAAAGGTATTATGTGGTTTATTCATATGTGACATGTCAGGGTTGTTTTTGTGTTTACATCCTTCCATCTGTAAATCAGCACAACTGGGCTTGTCAGCAGGAGCAAGCTTAGCTCCTTGAGTAGTGGATCAGAAGCTGCTGCAGAGCACCACCTTGCTTCAAGCTCTGTTTAAGTAGGCATGCCAAAACACTGCGGTTCTTTCTAATCAAGCCCTACTCTTAGCTTGCTCCCAAATTAATTTGGAAGAACAAATGTATAAACTTCAACAGAAACATGCCCAGAAATTATTTTAGGCTTTATCAGGTTGCTTGGTTTTGTTTGGTTTGGTTTTTTTTCTTTTCCAGTGAAATTAGTTTTGTTATCTGTGTTGAGACGCAGGCAAAAATTACAAGCCAAATAATGCAGTACCAGGTCAGTAAGCAGAAATCAAGAGAAAAATAGGCTATTAAGACAAGCACAGGACAGCTAATCTCTTCGTGTTGTCTGCAGGGATGAAAGCATGATGTATCACAAGTGACATTTAAATCGGCTTTTAAATTTTACCGCTTATTCTTGAATATTATTTCCAGAAAACCAGCCCAGGTTACGTTTAAAAGTCTCTGCTTTTTTGCCAAGCTTTTGCCTCAGACTTCACAGAAAACTCATTGGGTTCTTGGGGCACAGACTACTTCTTCTCAAGCTCTAGAGCCTACTGCTTCTGTAGGTACCACTTTTCTCCTGCCCCTTCTATACATCTCTGCTTCCTCTTCAACAAAATTCAGAATACAGTCCCTGCTTCTGCAGTAGAAGGAAGAGGAAGTGGTGGTGTTGGAGGCTATTAGCTGATTGGATTAATTAAAAGTAATTGACAGCACATGGTGACCATGACTGGGAAAAGAAAGGAAAGGAAAGTGATATAAGAGAAGGTAGGGAGAAGCTATTTTTGGGAAGAAGTACTCAGGAAGTATTATTGGAGTGCTGCTGTGGATGGCTGTTGGAGCTGATATCCTGAGTGTAGTGACTGTGGTCTTGTCTACCATCTTCAAGCACACAACAGGTAGGGATTATGAAGTGTGGGGTGGATGACAGAGTTTTGTCTCAACTAGTTTTCTAGCATTGTAATTTCTGGAATTAGTCTGTAGTTTTTTCATGTATTTCTGGATTGCATGGGAGGCCTTTGTGTGCCACGATCTGAATTGGCAAAATTATCGCAGGTTTTGGACTAACAGAATGGGCACGTTGTTCCTCAATTATTCTCACCCTTGCCAAAGTCAACCTCCACAAGCTCCTGTATTATCTATCCCACCCATGCACAGTTTAAATTGTAAGCCTGCTCCCTATATTTCAGTGCTGTTGCTAGTTAAAAATTCCTAATTATTTAGATCGTGCAAGTAAGATGGTTTAAAATTCTTTGGAGTTAAAGGATTTTTCATCAAATGTTCTCAAAACCTTGTATGTTCTTGTTGGGAACAGTAACACCTAGTCTGGTGTAGTCCTATTGTACATCGCTAGCCTGTATAGGCTTAGATTTCCTTTGAGCTGGTATATCAAGGTAGGGTAAATACAAGCTTTTATCTATTCAGCTGAAGGAGCTTGCCTGTATTTTTGTACAGTTTTGGAGCTTTGTATGAAAATATCAAATGCTATAATAGACAGTTCTGTATTGGAAACTGTATTGTTAGTTCTGTGTTGGGAAATAATACACAGGTAGGATGGAGTGAAGATACAGCATTGAGGGCAGTAAATTTGGTACTGCGTCTCTGGATTGGTTACTAAATAAAAGCTACTGTGGTAAATTCATGAACTAATAGAACTGTCAGAGGTATACTTGAACTCAGCGAAGCTACAGCTCTTTGCACACTGGAATGCTGCTTTCTTGCAGCAGTTACCATTCTTCATTTACATGCAATTAGCTGAAACAGAGAGACTATTTTTTTCCTATTAAGATGAAAATAATGAATGAGATCTCTGACTTAAAAATTGGATTTCTCCCAGCTGAAACTTCCATTTCAGAACTGAAATTGGAGAAAATGGCTTATGCTGTTTGCAGTGTCTCCACTGCGTTAAGCAGTGATGTAGTGGAGTTCCCTGGGAAAGGTTTCCTTTCTTGGTGGGGGTGGACAGTTGAGGTATGGGATAACAGCAGCCTCCTTGGCTGTTAGGTGCTTCAAAAAGATACCTTTTAGCAGCATTTCTGTGGCGCAGTGGGGACACCTTTTGGTTAGAGTCAGTCTAAACCTGATGAACCTATGGGTTTATATATAAAAACCATCTGCATACCCACTGTTCGCAGCAGGCAAGTAGAGGTCAATTCTATGATCAGCTTTTCCTAGTTCTTTACAAGTACTTGGCATGCACTGTTTCAGGTATTTAGATTTGCAAGTCCCTTCTGTGGTTGCACCTTTTTTTTGATGCAGTTCTAAGTCTTTTCATCAAAAGACTTGGGGTTTCTGTATCATTAGATGGCAGCACATGCCAACATAAAATCAGTTTGTCGCCATAGCTCAGCAACCAAACCCGGGGACATGGAGTAGAGAGGTTTCTTTAGACACTGTCATGAGAATAATGCATTTATAGTCTTTACAGAGAAGCTATAAGATAATTTCTTTTTTATTAAATAGCCCCAAAGGTTCATGCTGAAACTGCCATTGTGGTATTAGAGTTGTCAGTGAGACTGCAATGGCATAGATGTTTAAAATAATGGGGAATAATGTGTGGTATAAAGAAAAATGATGACCCACAACATACCCTGTGGAAAAGAGAAGGTAGATGTGGACAGTAATATTTTTTCCTCAGTGATTGAGAGGCATTACTACCATATCCAAATCATTATCTTAAACAGTTGTTGCAGTGTTCTCAAGAAAAAAAGTCTTTCATCCCATTTTCTTTGGAGCAGAATCAAATTGTAATTTCTATGTGAAATAAAGAAGACAAAGAAAATAAGGGTGTCATACTTCGGATTGAACAGAAAAATATCAAGCAAGGAATCAACTTACCAGAAAATAGGCAGTGAAAGGCAGTGATGTGGCTTTTTGAAAACGTAAGAGGAAATATTACCAATGTGATCACTCGCAAGTGTTTATGCTCGTATCTGTTTGAGAGATGGTCTAGATCATAACACAACTAACCCTCATCTGAGTTTTGATGAGTAATTCTCATAATTAACTTTATCTTCTCAAGGCCACAATAAGGAGGTATTTGTAAATATTTGTGGTATGACACACATTGCACTAAGCTGTGGAAGTAGGCTCCACAGTTACACTGTGAGAGCGATAAGCTATTCAGTACTTCCTTATTGCCCTTCACTGAAGGTCTCTTTTCAAAGAATGCTACCAGAGATCGCTAGCTTGTATGTCTGTACATACCGAAAATGCAAGTGTCAGCTGGAAAGGTTAACCACCATTGGCTGCTGCAGAGATGTTTTATTTCCACTTCGCCAAAACCTCTGCTGTCAAATAGTCAAAAACACTATGTGTAGAGACAACATAATTATTTGTAGGCCTCAAAAATTCTCATACTTCTACTGAAAATAAAATAGATGGAATTAATTGCATCCTACATGTATGTAGTTTTACCCCAAAGCAATTTCTGAGTTCAGGATTGCATGTATCCATACACGGATGTTGATATCTACAGCAGGTCACTTACATTGCAGGACCATGGCTTTTTTTGTTAGTAGCTGAAAAAAAGTGAATTTTAGGCTGTATCAACCAAGGTGGAAGGGAAATTAATCTGGATTTTCTTCAAGTTGTTATATTCCTAAATGTAATAAACTAAGAGTTGCTTCAGACCTTTGGGAAGACTTGTAGAAAACTCTTACAGATCAATGGATCTGAGATGAACCATGTTTCATTTAAAAACAAAACAAAACCAACAACATCATAAAAAAATCCCCCACAAAAAAAAACCCAACTGAAATGGCCAGTTCACCCAGTAAAACCAGTTTCATTCCAAGGTCATTCTTTCACATAAATTACATGTATGGATCTGTTGCTCAGGTCTAGTTACTTGAACCTTGAAAGTAAAATTCACATTTGACTTTTTTTAGTCCTCACATTATTCTTGCTCTGTCTGAATCCTGTCAAATATTTCTGAAGAACATCTCGGAACATACAGTCTACACAGCTAAAACGTCCCCCTGTCAGCCAATCCTCAACCATGACTACAGTTCCTAGAAGCTTCCTTGAGTGTCTGGGAATCAGAGAATTGATAGTTGAGGCAAACCTCCGACCTCCTATTAAATTAGAAGAAGGTATAATTAGTACCTGTAGACACAGTTTTGTATACAGATATAAGGTGATATGTACTTGATAAGCAGCAGGCAAAGGCAAATGGGAACAAGGTGCATGTATGCCTTTAATTGTGTGTGCATGCATACAAAGCAAAGCCTTCAGTATCTCTACGTATTCTTTGTGAACAGACGTGAAAAGTAGCTATCTGAAAGGAAAAAAGCCACCTAAGATTGGGCAGGACACTGCTAAAAAAAGTCAAGCAAGGAACAATTCACATGGAGGCTTCAACCGAGAGACCATAAAAGTTAGCAGGAGGTTTCTTATTAAAGCAGCTGTGCAACTGGACCTTTGGTGGTCTGTCGAGGTCCTTCAGATCTAAATTATCAGAGTTCTTTGAAACAGCTGATTAAAAACCGAGCTTGGACCCTTGGGGTTTGCCCTAGGGTTTCTGTGATTCTTCAAAGTAGCTGCATTGTTGAGTTTCTGTCAATATCAGTTAAAACTGTTCTGCTTTCTCAATTCCCCATCTCCCCCTTTCCCCAAACCTTGTTAATGCTTCCAAGTTTAATCTTGGACTGGAGCCCTGAGCATCTTCAAATAATCTGAATTGTTTTGTCACCTCTGACTAGGATTTTTCTTTTTCAGACATAAATAAATATGTATTCCTTACAAATTTCACATGAAAAGGTAATTACAGTGAAGTTCTGAATAAAGAGCCTGATTTGCAATCATAAGGAGGCCTTCCTTCCATTACTGCTAATAAACAACTGTAAAAGATGGTGACTATTTGAAGCTCCAAATTTACCCTGCCTTTCTCCTGACAAGCTTGCACATCAATTCTGACATGCAGACTGACAGCTTCATGGCATTTTTGAATGTTCCAACTGCACTACGTATGTGGTACTATTTATTTTAGTACCCCCATTCCCACAGCAGCCACTGACTCACAAGAAAAAGCTAAGAGCAATATTTGGCATTTGTTTCCTGTGCAGTACAATTTGCCTGGTTCGTTAACCTTCTTTATGTAGATGTAAATTCTGAGTCTGACATGGCTATTTTTAGGGTGTGTGTCAAAACTAGACTTGTCTGTCTGAGCAACATTTGCTTCTGAAAGCGTTTAAAATTGCTTCAGCAATTTTGTCTTTTAAAGCAAATTTTGTATTGTATGTTAAGCTACGTTTATGTTGTATGTTCGAATCTCTAGCACCATTAAACTTGCAGGAGACAAAGGACAGTGTGTAAAGCACCAGTGACGTTATCCTCTACCTGTTTTAGCAGAAATAGTTTCTTTCTGCTTACACAGCACAGCATTACTGCAGATTGATGGAGGCTGAACATAAATTCTGCTGTCACTTGTAAATGGACTGGATTGGTTGTATCCATGCAAGCATACATAAAGAAGGGGAGAGGCTTATGTTCATGTAATCATATGAGAAAAGGCTCTAATATGTCTATACTTTTGTGTATGTAATGCGAAATACAGTAAGAACTAAATTGAGTCTCCATTTCTGCTACAGATTCCTTGTGTGATGCTGGTATACACAGTAGTAGTACTTTACCTAGGATATACCAAGACCTCTTTTAATTCATATAAAAAGATTTTTTTAGGCCTGCATGCTGAAGGCATGATGTAGCTTATGAATGTGCTGAAAGCTGGGGTGTTTTCTACTAAGTTAGTGGTAGCATAGGGATCTGCCCATTAGCATTCTAGCACAAAAGCTTGTCTTGCATTGGATTTATGATTTTTTGGTAAGAATGAAGATATTGGTCTACACATAGAGTCTGTTTGCAACTGATCTCATGATCACGTGTGTAATGTTAGATGTCAAATGTTATGAATAAAATGTATGTCAAGAAGAATGAGATGTGAACAGGTCAGGAATAGCAAATTAACTGAGCAGCTATCAGCAACAAGCTTATTCATTGAAACCAATTAGCTTGGTAGCATGTTAATTAGCATATTTTTTTGTCTTTTAAAACACTCTTTCCAGTTCTTCTCCTCTGTTAGCTGTGTTTACCAGGAGAAAAGAAACCCTGCAATCTAGGACTTAACTTCTGTGAAACTGTCAGCCCTGAGACATTACTCTTTGCTGGGTGAAAAACTGGCTGGGTGGCCAGGCCCGAAGAGCTGTGGTGAATGGAGGTAAAGCCAGTCGGAGGCCAGTCACAAGTGGTGTTCTCAGGGCTCCATATTGGGGCCAGTTCTGGTTAATATCTTTATCTATGATCCAGACAAGGGGATCGAGTGCAGCCTCAGTAAGTCTGCAGATGACACCAAGTTGGGAGGCAGGGTCGATCTGCTGGAGGGTAGGAAGGCTCTACAGAAGGATCTGGACAGGCTGGATCGATGGGCTGAGGACAATTGTATGAGGTTCAACAAGGCCAAGTGCTGGGTCCTGCACTTGGGTCACAACAACCACACGCAGCGCTACAGGCTTGGGGAAGAGCGGCTGGAAAGCTGCCCGGCAGAGAAAGACCTGGGGGTGCTGGTTGACAGCCGGCTGAATATGAGCCAGCAGTGTGCCCAGGTGGCCAAGAAGGCCAACGGCATCCTGGCCTGTATCAGAAATAGTGTGGCCAGCAGGAGCAGGGAAGTGATTGTTCCCCTGTACTTGGCACTGGTGAGGCCGCACCTCGAGTCCTGTGTTCAGTTTTGGGCCCCTCACTACAAGAAAGACATGGAGGTGCTGGAGCGTGTCCAGAGAAGGGCAACCAAGTTGGTGAGGGACCTGGAGCACAAGTCTTAGGAGGAGCGGCTGAGGGAGCTGGGGCTGTTTAGCCTGGAGAAAAGGAGGCTGAGGGGAGACCTTATCGCTCTCTACAAGTACCTGAAAGGAGGTTGTAGTGAGGTGGGTACGGGTCTCTTCTCCCAAGTAACAAGTGATAGGACGGGAGGAAGTGGCCTCAAGTTGCACCAGGGGAGGTTTAGATTGGGTATTAGGAAAAATTTCTTCACCGAAGGGTTGTCAAGTGTTGGAACAGGCTGCCCAGGGAAGTGGTTGAGTTGTCATCCCTGGAGGTATTGAAAAGACATGTAGATGTGGTACTTAGGGCCATGGTTTAGTGGTGGACTTGGCAGTGTTAGGTTAACGGTTGGACTTCGTTATCTGAAAGATCTTTTCCAACCTAAACGATTCTATGACAGTTCTATTAGCCCCCAATACCTTTTCTACAGTCTTCCTCCCATTGTGCCAAGAACAGTGTGGGGAAGGAGGGAGGAAGAGAGAGAAATACATTGTCCTGTTTTGCTGTGACTTTTCAGGCTTTTGTCTTGCCAGTTGTTCCGATACAAACTCTGTCTCTCTACTCCAGTGGCTGCTTTCTTGGAAAAGTCGATGCTCAAAACATGCAACTTTCCTCCTGCCTGATGTACACTTGTTTGGCCTAGGGCTTGCCTCATGCACACTTTTCCTCTCCTCCCCACAAAAGAAATTGCATTAAGAATTAGATCCTAAGTGACCTCACTCTCAGTAGCACCATACAGTTCAGCAGATGTATCAGTCCTCTGCTATGGTAGACTGAGTTTCCAGCTGCTGCCAAGGTGCAATTGGATTTGTTTCATCTCATTTTCTATCATGACCTTAAAACTGGCTCCTTGCTCAAAGTATAGGACTCACTTTGGTTTCTTTAGCTGCCTGGCAAAAATGTTTTCAGAGCATTTGGAGACCAAGGTAGGAGGAAAATGTCCTTCATAAGCCTAGGATGGATGTAGTTTCCTCTGTGATTTAATACCTTCTCAATGGGAGAAGTTAGTTACAAATATCAGAAAAGTTGGCAATACATGAAATATGAACATGGGATCACCTCTGCCAGTCTTGCATACAGAGCCAGATACTCCCTTCCTGTCCTTTTTATGTTCTGCTTTGGACCATCAGTTTACACTGAGTGTCTGGACTCAGACGGAAGTATATTTTCCATATCAATGCAAAATTTGTTTCAAATAAAAAAATGTTTGCTGGACAGAGCATGGTTCTGCCATCCTGCTGTACAGAAGGATGTTTAAACTATGATCTAACATTGAAATTGGTTGAGAGACTGGGTATGTCTGTTCATATATGCTAAATAAAACAATGAATAAATCTTAAACATAAGCATGCAGAAGTAGGCAGTAGTACAGTCTATAATTCTTATTGGAATGGAAAAAAGTGTCCAAGCTGATCCAATGCGTTCTTTCTGGCATGTGACTTCTACCTCAAATTTCATATTTTTAGTGTGCTCTGTGTGGAGAAGGGCAAAGATGCCTTTGAACTGGTTTTGTGTCTCCCTGTTGGTTTTTTGACCAGTAAAGAACTAATTTAGGTGGGCTTTCTCTAGTGCTCAAAATATGGTCGCTGCCTTCCACTGATAAATATTAGGTTGGCCTGCAGTCACCAGAATTTTTTCCTGTGACATTGAACCCTCCTTCAAGTCCACCCCCTGACTTGCCCTCTTTGGTTCCTTTTTGCAAGACTTGGGGAAAAGATGTGTACAGGGATCTATTTTTGAGGTTCTAATGTCTTTTATGTCAGAACAGCTGGATTAAAAAAGCTGTGCCATAAGAGATAATGTTTTCTCAGGTTTTAATTCTGCAATTGCCAGCAGAGTACCTAGTTATTTCATGAATGCATACATTTAGGAATTTTGTGAGATGACTGTCTTAAAGTGGTCTTTGAAACCAGCAACCTGGGATTTTCAGAAGTGGGTACCTGATCCATGCTCTTCAGAAGTTTCAGGCATCCACAAGTTCTATAACAAAGTGGAGTGTTTTGCTTTTCTCAACACTAGCAGGTCATTTATATAGATATGTTAAAAATCAATTTACATATCCTACTTCAGGCAACCCAGTCTGCAGACTTCAGCTGATGCATTTCCTTCTAATGTCTCAGTTACTTTCATGATCATGAAAGGAAATATTTTTAAAGCTGGTAGTACACAAATAGAGATTTATCTGCTATATGCTGCCACAAACAAGAAAACTTTGTATGCCACTGGATGTCACTCTAACAAAGCTCAAAGTACTTTGGCAGTACAAATCTTTACACTTGCATTATAAAACAGTGTACAGCCTGTTAAACTCTGGATTCCTCACCAAAAGGAGGGCAAAATAATATAGAGGTTGCCATATTAGCTGTCCCATGAAGAAGCCATTGACATCTCAAATGTTACATCAGGCAAAAGATAACTAGGTTTGGGTTTTTTTTTTTTTTCTCCAGTAAACCATTAGAGATGACAAATCAACATTGAATCTATCATCTTGAATTTTTCAGAATTTCTTTTCTAGAACCTTACTTTGTTACATAGGTTGTTTTGGGCTTAGAAGCAAGGCAAATGTCTACTCTATTTTTCTGTCCCATGCCTGTACATGTTTGAGAATTTCAGCAAAAAGCATGGAAGATGAGTGTTCAAGTCTAGTTAAGTCAATAGAATATAACCCTCTCCTCAACTTTACATTTCAACGAGTGACAAGAAGTTGTAGGTCAGTAATCTGCCAAAGGATAATTTAGCTTGGGGACCAAGAATACTGCCATTATGAGCTTTGTATATAAAATGGTGCAGTAGAGAAAGGACTCATCTGAGGACAGAACAATAAGTAATGGGGTTAAGTTGCTGCATGGAGAACTTGAGTCACAAGTCAGCAAAAGCTATAATTTGAGGGTGGGTGCTCTTCATAGAGACAGATAAGCATCCCCTCCAGATGCTAGGGAGGGTAGAGAAGCACTAAAGTATACCAGTAGAGAATCTCCATTGCTGAAAGACTGTAAGAATAACTTAGATAGTAGGTCTTTAAATTATCCAGGTACAGCTGATCCTTCCTTGAACACATTTGTGATGATTCTACCACCCATTACATTCTGGCTAACCTGTGTAAAATGCTGACCATGCTCACTTTCACACAGATTGGACCAGTTCTCTCTACCTCTTTCACCTTAGCAGGGGCAAAGTACCTATCTTCCACCATCCTTCTACTCTTGGTAGGAAAGAGTCCTGAAATGTTTTCACAGAGGCTGCAGCCATTGCTTAAAATTTAGACTTACTAATTTCTCCTAAAATATATCTAATACTGAATACAGATAGCTAGAAAATCCAGCAAGTGCTACTAAAACAGGTACTTGCTGTAGCAAGCCAGATAATTTTCACATGTTGTACAATAGAACAAAAAGTCAGGGCACTGTACAAAACTTTAATTACACAATTAGTTGACCGAGTCATATAACTTTTTCTCCTTTAACTTGAGACCTACTATAGATGGTTTTGGCATGTAGCAAACTGTTCCTGGTATAGCTTTATCTGGGTTGTTGTTCCTCATGAATTTTGATACCATAGAAATCTTGGAGGGACCATCCTAGAAATTGTAGTTTGGGGCTCTTTTTGAAGAGATGATACAAAATGAGGTCATGGTGAGATTTGCATTAGTGATGTAAGCTAGCTTCACATATACTGCCAAAGTGCAATGGGACAATTCTTTTTTTTGTCATTAATGACATGCAGTTGACCTAGTGGCTACAGCTGAAAAGCTCTGAATACCATTACCCAGCTCATCTCTGTGAAATCAATGAATGTTTCACTGATGATACATAAATAGCTCAACCCTTTTAATAAGTGTCAGGAAGGGGCCTTCATTTTCCCCATGTGCCTCTTTATTTTTCTGCCCATTTGAATGAATGATAGAGTCCTCAGACATTTCCAGGTTTCCAAAACCTCATTAATACAAAATGCAAGACACAGACCTCTCTCCTCAGGCAAAACCCCCAACTAGTATCTCTCCCCGTTGTGTGGATGATGGCTGCCATCAAAGATGGGACTTGCATGCTATTCTGAAAATATTCCCACTGAGATATATTTCTCATTACTAAGATTCTCTCAGCTCATGGCCATGAGATGCCCCTTAAAGAAGCTATCTGGATTGATGTGGTAGCCTCTACAAAAACACCATTTACACCATTTAGGAGGAGTGGATATGTTAGGCTCTGTTTCAACTTTAGGCTTGTGAGTGAATGGGATAAGAAAGGAATGCTGAGAACAGAGCAAGATCTACATGTCGCAGCCTTGTGAATCAGAGCAGAAATGTGCCTTGTGACTTACATGGTATCACCTTCTGCCCCAGGTGGGGAGAGATCCAACTATTTAACCTGGAAAGAATGAAAGGCTGCTGGCAAACTCCGTTGAAAGGAGTCAAATATGAGTGATGTTTTTTTCAGAGTTCTATTCTCTTCCAAACACTTAACTGCTGGGTAGTTGGGGGTAGTGGTGGTGGTAAATACAAGTTCTTGTGAGGCAATAGTGATACAGTGCATGGTTTTTTTGCAGTGGATCCTTGATCATCTCAAAACCACAGAGGTGTCCTCTTTTATTCACTAAATAATGTTGGCCTTATTTAGTCATAAATGTATTAATACCTTGCCTCACTTTGGCAACTTCCTCCCTAGGGCATTAAAACAGTTCTATCTTTCTTTTACTGCACCTCACCATAGTTTGATTAAAACAGTAATAAAAATAAAATAAAAATTAATTTGTAGCAGGTAGTTGTCGATTTCAAGCTATTTTGGTGGCTTTCCTGATTAGAAGCTTGATTATATTGGCTGATTGTTGGTGCATTTAACTGCAAGTTTTAAAAATCACAGCTGGCCCAAACTAATGGTCATGAATGTCATGACCAAGTTACCTGCCTGAAGCAGTAATGAAAGTCCTTACCAGCAGCCCTTTTAGGGCATCAACTGCTTGCATTATTATGTCACTCTTGACATGCAAAATTTTAAAGGGTATGGGTTGTTCGTTGTGGGACATAGCGCTGGTTGAAGTCTTAATGATGCAAGAGACACGAGCGAGACTGCTTGTCTGAAGTTTGGTCTCCTCAGGTCTAGTCTATGCATGTCGCACAATCTGCTCCATCCATTAGGTTGGAAAATTGCTCCATCTCTAGTGTAAATACAAACCTTGGTTCTACAGAACAGAAAAGCAGGTCTATGCTAATGTCCACTCTGACTTGTTCTTAAAACAGTATTCACTAGTTTACAAGTTGTGGTTTGTTTGTTTTTGTGACTTCTCCAGCTCACATTCACGCCAGAAGGCCTTAAAGGACTTTATGCAACTGAGTGGGGATTGTCATTGATCTTATCTCAAGGGAGGTAGCTCAGTTGTGAGTTCTGGGGTGTGTATTGTACTAGCCAAGAGTTTTATCTAGCTTCTTGTATCAGCTTGGTAATGATATCAGAGCCTTGGACCTGTGCAAGTAGCTTAAAGCCACCTCAGCTCCATCTAAACAGGTTTCTAGTATATATAAACATCCCCTGAGCTGGGATTACAAACAAGGCCAGGAAGGAACCAAGGTTCCTACCAAGATGAGGTTACGTTCCGCTTTAAGTGATGGATTTGCTCACTCTCTTAGCAATACCTGTCCCCATGCATACACATATTTTCATTCATCTGGATATGAGAGTTATGAATCTCCTAAAAAGAAATTTGTGGGGTGAGTAGTCTAGAAAGGCTTTCCATGAAAAGATTCTGGTGACTTCATGAAAATCTGCTTAAGAGATTTCATTAAAATCTTTCTGCTTAATCTAGCAGAGTTCTTAAAGCAAAATGGTGAGATAGTGCTTCTGGGCTAAGTTTAATTTTGTATCTGCAGTGGACTGTGAAATGCTTGCAAGTTAGAGCTCTCCTGAATACAGGTGAAGCTACAGACTCTGCCCTCAGCCCGACGTAGTTAAAAGGTTACACATTTCTTGTGCAAATTTAAGCTTATGCTCATGTGGAATGAGGTTATTATGATTATTAAATTTGCATTGTAATGTCAGAAGTCCAGTCAGATCCACAGACCAAGAGCCTATTGTGCACAATGAATCATAAGATCATAGAATGGTTTGGGTTGGAAAGGACCTTTAAAGGTCATCTAATTCCAACCCCCCTGCAATCAGCAGGGACCTTTTCAACTAGATCAGGTTGCTCAAAGCCCCATCCAACCTGACCTTGAATGTTTTCAGGGATGGGGCATCTACCACCTCTCTGGGCAACCTGTTCCAGTGTTTCACCACCCTCATCATAAAAAAATTTCTTCCTTATATCTAGTCTGAATCTACCCTCCTTTAGTTTAAAACCATTACCCCTTGTCCTATCAGAACAGGCCCTACTAAAAAGTCTGTTCCCATCTTTCTTATAAGCTCCCTATAAGTATTGAAAGGCCCCAATAACATCTTCCTGGAGACTTCTGTTCTCCAGGCTAAACAACCCCAAGTTTCACAGCCTTTCCTCATAGGAGAGGTGTCCCAGCCCCCTGATCATTTTTGTGGCCCTGCTCTGGACCCGCTCCAACAGGTCCTTGTCTTTCCTGTGCTGAGGACCCCAGAGCTGGATGCAGTACACCAGGTGGGGGTTTGCCAGAGCAGAGGGGCAGGATACAGTTAGCTTTCTGGGCTGTGAGCACACATTGCTGGGTCATGTCCAGCTTTTCATCCACCAGTACCCCCATGTCCTTCTCAGCAGGGCTACTCTCAATCTCTTCATCTCCCAATCTGTATTGACACTGGGGGTTGCCCTCGCCCAGGTGCAGGACCTTGTACTCATGAACCTCATAAGGTTCACATAGGCCTACTTCTTGAGCTTGTCCAGGTCCCTCTGAATGTCATCCTGTCCCTCAGTTGTGTCAACCACACCACTTGGCTTGATGTTATCTGCAAACTTGCTGAGGGTGCACTTGATCCAACTGTCTATGTCATTGACGAAGATATTAAACAGCACTGGTCCCAATACAGATCCCTGAGGGACACGACTTGTTGCTAATCTCCATCTGGACATGGAGCCATTGACCACTACCCTCTGGATGTGACCAACCAGCCAATTACTTATCCCCTGAATAGTCCATCCATCAGATCCATCTCCCTCCAATTTAGAGAGAAGGATGTTGTGGAGGACCATGTCAAAGGCCTTACAGAAGTCCAGATAGATGACATCCATAGCCCTTCCCTTATCCACTGATGTAGTCACTTCATCCTAGAAGGCCACTAGGTTGGTCAGGCAAGACTTGCCCTTGGTGAAGCCATGCTGGCTGTCTCGAATCACCTCCCTGTCCTCCATGTGCCTTAACAAAGCTTCTAGGAGGATCTGTTCCGTGATCTTCCCAGGCACAGAGGTGAAGCTGACAGGTTGGTAGTTCCACAATGCTATACAAACAGAACAAAACTTTTCCGTGAAGAGCTAGGTTTGCAAATGGCTGGTAGACTTTCACTGCTTGGACCAGTGCTGTAGAAAAGGTTGGGGGACTGAGCTGCACTTTCTGTAGTTCATAAGGAGATTTTTATATGTGTGTGTATATATATACACACACACACACGTGTATATATATATATACACACAAACACACAGACATCCATATATACATACACACACATCCATATATATGTATGGATACATATGTATAGGTATGTGTGAGTGTGCATATAAACAGATAGGCCATGTGTGTATGCATATGTGCTGGGTGGAAATGTAGTACTTTCCTATCCATACTTGTTTTTTTCTTTAATGGTGCCAGTACTGAAGCATCTCCTACTCTTGTTTGTTTTCTCACTTTTATTTTTCTTTAAAAAAAAAAAAAAAAAAAAGCTTAATGCTTGCTGCTTCAGGGTCTGATACTGATGATTCCCATTTGGGTGAGATCTGCTCTATATCCAGAGTGACTTCTGAGTGCACGCTGGAGTATCCCAGGGTCAGTGAGCCCAGAAGTCATGAGCACTTTAAGAGCTCACTGGAGCTTTTCTGAGTTGGTTCAGATCTGACATAAGACAGCCCTGCTGTGTTTAGCTATCCCATTTCCAGTTAAAAGCAGAAAATGATAGGCATTAGGAATTGAAATATCCTATTTTTATATCCTTGTACACCCATGGAAAAATACACTGTCCTTTAAAAATCTTTCTGAATATCAGTAGAAGCCTAAACACAGGTGGAAGGTTTTGGCTGGAACACAGCACAGTAAATGTGAGGTTATGCAGCCTGAAGTCTACACTGAAAACCATGCGAGTCTAGGCCTTGAATGCCTGAAACCAGTTCAGAGAGCAAGCATTTAGCCTGACTTTTTTTTTTCTACAAGTTTCTAGTTATTTTGGGGTTTAGATAAAGATTTCATGCAGCTCTTATCAGTGAGAGGCTGGCAATCATAGATAGCACACTGTGCTCTTCAAGAGCACAAATATTGGTTTTTCGTAAAACATTTTGTATTGCTTGTATTGTATTGTAACACTTCAAATTAGAGCTGCTTCTCTTGATATAAGGAAACAGATTGTAGCCACCTTTCCTCCTTTTCTAAAACTTCTTCAGTGAAAACCTACAAAAGAAACTTGTTTGCACATTGTGGTAAAATTTAGATACTTAGTTTACTTCTGCTTGCTGTCTGAAGCCCATATCAAGCTATAAATTTAAACTTTATTGCTGAAGGCAATAGTTTCTTTAGGCTATTCACACTGCTTGAGAAACAAGCTTTTAAGCTCATGTTGACCTGTTTAGATGTCTTCATGTCTTAGCACACTAAACTGTTGAAAATGAAGTGATACAACAAGATGCTTAGCCAGTCTCCTTTGTAAGAGGAAATGCGAGATGCAAATTTTGCTTGGGTAGAAAGATATTCAATCAATGAAAGCTCATTTGTCTAACAACCCCAAGTAATTTTGTTTTTCACGTGGTCTGAGCCAGCATATTGACCACAGTGCCATCAGTTCTCTAACATCTCCTCATTCATGTTGGTGCTTAAGTTACAGTTGTTTGCAGAAACCTTGGGGGTGTCAACCTGTGATAGTGTCAGTACTGCTTTGTTGTGCAAGCAGTTCCGTGCAGTTTTCACTGGTAATACTTGATGGGTTTCTTCCCTTCTTATAGTAAATCTTCCAGTAGCTTCCCATAAAAAGACAGCTGCAATCATCATGTGGCCTCTGCCTACCACAAACCAGATATTTCATACAATGATTGCTGCATTAAGTCTAATAACTTGTAATGCATGCTGTAGGAAGATGGTGAGGCTGATTTAAAGGCCCCAGTGATAGTGTGTGTATTACTTCCTTTGCTAAGCTATTCTAACAGTTGATTACTGTAAAAATCTTAGAGTGTAAAGTAATATGGTTGTGGCTACATCTCACAATCTAATTATAGGAAGGAGCATTTATAGCTCTTCAAAGTCCCTCTCAAGTAAGATTTCTTTGCTGTTCAAAGTATTGATTTTTTTTTTCTTTTTAAATCATTGAGATTTTAAATTGCAATTGACTTCAGATTAAATGACCTGCTTTGTAGCAGGCCTTACATAAAACTAACACTGATCACTTTCCACCAACAAATACTCTAATTTCGTCAATACATCCCAGCTCTGTTACAGGAGCCATTCTGCATGTATAAATGCTGCCACTGCAGTATTCAGGCTACCTACCAATATGCCAAATGTGTGTCAGCATGGAGAAGAGAAGCAAAAATCCTAATTTAATACTTGAAAAGAAGCCAATAATTTAATTGCTACAGAAACCATAATTACAAATCATTAACTGTTAATAATGTGTTTAGAAGACTCAAAGCATTACTGATGGTGAACTATCATCCACCCGATTAATTTGCATGCTAGACAAGCTGTAAGGACTTATGCAAGAAGATTCAAGGTGACAGTGGAAAAACTAAGAAAATAATTTTCTAATCCTGCATTTCCTTTCATTTTACCACAGTTGTTAACACTAGCTTTTTAGTTGGAAAGATTCCTTTTCCAAAATTCAAGTGATTCAATTCTGAAGACTGAAGTAACAAAGCAAGCCTTCATTAAAGAATATTTGCAACCTCTTTATTAATACTTGTGCTTCTTTCTGCACAGCGCATAGTTTTACTGATGCATCTCCACTGCAACCAATAGGTTAAATATTGAGCTACCACAACAGGAACAACTACCTGTATCATAGAAGCATTTAGGAGTTTGTGTTGGACCTTCTATGAATTTTTAGCAACATAAAGTTATTTTAGTAAACCATGTTCCCTTAACTGCAGAAGTCTTTGCTGGAGAGAGCTGAAAGGAGATGTAATCATTATCCTGAATATAGAGCTAGATAACTGAGCCTAGACTGCAAACTTAGAACATAAAAGCACCTCACCGCGATGGGGTAGATGAATTTCTATACCTAAACTTAGTATAGACAACAGACACCTCTTCTTCCCTCACACTAAACACAAAGAGTACAAATTTCAAATTCACACATAAAAGTAGGATTGCAAATATACTGTTCTGTCGGTGATTGGAAGTACTCTAAACATCTGGGCCTGGTCTGTTTGGAGGAAATACAGCCTAGGACTATACTTCTCAGTTGCAGCTGGGAAACAGTTGAAGGCAGGTATAAATACCAGACACAGTGACCATGAATGCTGGAAAAACGATGGGAGGTGTGTAGCAGCAGTCTTCAGGTGCCAGTGGCAAATATGGTCACCTACACACATTACTTAAACAGGAAATAAATTTGCATTCTTACTCATTTCAAGCTAAAAGACCAGTAGATTTAGTAGCCTACCTGTCTAACTTAAGTTTTAGTCAGAATAGCTTCATAACAATAAAGTCAGAAGAATAACAAAACCATGCAAGACACTGGGGTTGGCTGCATGTTTCTCCACTTCTCTTTACAAGATGATAATCCATGTAGTAATTGTTTCTTCTGTGTAACTGGCTGCTCTCCTGATTTAATGCACTGTTGCAATGCCCTGTTATCTCAAGGCTGTACATACATATTTTCAAAGTAGACTTGTCTGCTTGTATTAGCTTTCCATAGAATTAAGGTATGTTGCTAAATGTATTGTTAATATTCATGAAATAGTTGAGCAGATGCTTTGGGTTTTTTCCTACTCCTTACTGTCACTGCTTATTTCATGTACTTTTTTTCTTCCACAGAAAGCGAACATAAATATCCTTCTATCCAAGTAGATGATGATATAGGGGGAAGAAGAGATTGAGTATTTAAACCTGGCTGTCCTACTTGGAAAAGAAAGGTTGTGAATTGTCCTGCCTATCAAGTCAACAAAATGTCTCAATGTGCCAAACTGTTAGTCACATAGGAAGCAACTGCTGGTATGAGGAATCACAGAACTCCCAGGAAATGTGTTGCTTATTGATGACAAAGCCATTTGTTTAAAAAAAGGTTGTTACTTTAAAAAGCTTAATCTGGTAACATGTTCAACAGGTTTAAACCTCTCCTCTCTGTGTATAAGCATTCTGCTTATGTGAATCTTAGGAAAGCTTCAAAAATGCCAAGCAAAATAAACATATTTTGCTTTTGTGACAACAACTGTCATGAAAAATAGACTAAAAGAAAGTATAATACAAAAGTTATAGCTTATATGATGATCAGAAAAGTCCACCTGAATGACTTAATATCTACAGTGCCTCTTCCCACGAAGAAAACACATCAAAATTGCACAAAGCAAAGTAAATATGGCATGCCCTTTTTGGAAGAGAACCAAACCAGTTAAAGTCATGATTTTGTTGGTAGGATCTTCAACTGAAACTCTAAATCATTGCTAGAAATAAGGAGTTGAGGACTGAGAAAGATGCAATTCAAAATATGTAAGACTAAGGATGAAGGAAACTAGCAACAAAGCACCAAAAGTAAATATAGAAATTAACACAAGATCATAACAACCTGTTGTATCTGGAAAGAATGATGCAGAGTGAGCCAATCCTTAAATTAAATCCATCAGTATCTAACATGGAGATCCTACATAATGTGTGTGTATGAATAACATGAGGCTTTTGAGACTATTGGCAGTTTCTCGGAATAAAAACCTCATGCGGACGTGTGGTCTGTCCAAACTGTAGAAGCAAGCAGGCCTACTGTTGACCAAGGGATGAATTCACTTGTACATATATGTTTTACCCAAGCTGTGTCTCTGACCTGGAAACAGCTTTTGACTGATCAGTTGTTGCATTAAGTATCCAGCGGCTGTGGAGAAAATTATATACTGAACATTCCCTAGCTGTAGTTTAGAGAAGTGTTGAAGCAAAGTTTTATTTCAGGAAATGTATAATCTTCTTACATTAGCCTTCTGCCTTTGTGGAAAGGATTACTTGCACAGAGTAGCTGGGTCTGTGACATGTTTGCAAGAAAAGAGTGGCAAGGGTGGTGTATGCTCCCAAATTGCCTCCCCAGTTGCTAAGTAACAGATGTTCAGCTCTCAAGTGACTGGGAGCAGCTTGATCGTCTGGCTGAAGGAAACTGCTGACTTCTGTACAGCGTCCTTGGACAGCCTTTCTAGAGGGTGTAATAGCGAGGAAAGCCAAAACCTATTGCTCTGAAAATAAGATGTTTTATATATACATCAATATAATGTGTTTTGAGTGTGGTGTTTAAGATACAATGCATTGCTTAGTTTCAACCTGAACAACCATCCCAGTAAAACATGGTGTTTTCTTGCGTGGGAGGGAAGCACTTCTTCTGCAGGGGAGGCTGGTGGTTGTGCACTATGTTCTCTGTAGACAAGTCTTAGATGCCGGGCAGAGCTGGCAGCGCTACCTCTATGAAGGCTGGGAATGTGACCCTTTGCTTGCTAGCACTTTGGCTTTTGAACTCTGGCTCTGAGTCGTGCAAAGTGTGAGAGTTCTTACTCGCTATATTGATGGGTAGTTAAGCTGTTCAAATTTATTCAGAAAAATTTGTATTGGGCCATAATTAAACAATGGTCACTTCTTCAGAACCCTCCTATGATGAGTAAATCTAGAAATTGCATTCTTTGGATGTCATTGATGCTTGATGCTCTTGATCAGCTTAGATTAACTATAATTTGTAACATCTTTGGCCATATGAAAAAAAAATGCCCATATTTCTCTTACCATCATCCATAGCGTATGATAGTATGGCATCTTCCTGTATCAGTGCGATTCAGCTGGTATCTCTCCATCTTTGTAGGACACCTCTGTAATTGCTAGTCTTATCAAGTATCCACTGAAGGCCGCAAGTATTGTTCACTGACTTTAGTGGGCACCAGGTCAGCTCTTCCTGAGGGTCCCCATTTACAAAATGTAACGACAGTCTGTGGGTTTTAGCAGAAAACTTTCCAACTGACAAAATTTCTTGGGTTTGTGGTATATAAATGCAAAACTGTAACTTTAGAAGCTATTCCAGTGGGTAGCCACCTTACCAAAAACCAATATAATTTAGATCCCAGGTAGAACAGCAGCTCACTACCCAAGGTGATAAAAGGTTCTACTGTTGCACTGACTTTGCAGCAAAAGAGAATTAAAGACTATGGGGGGGAGTTAAAAGGAGTGAGATTCATCTAATACTTTTGTCTCAGATTGAAATCTCATCCCACAACACCACTCAGATGATTGAATCAGACACAGCTGAAAAAAGAGGAATGTGAGGAACTTTAACTCTGTGCTGGGTAAAAAGAAACTCTAAGAGGTTTTCAAAGATGTGCTATGAGTCCATCCCTAAGTGTATGTACACCAAATCATGAGCCACTGAGAACTCTAGAAGAAAAAACGAACTGAGCTCTGCAGACCTGTTGTCCTATTGCAAGTACCATGAAAACAAATATTCAGTATAAATACCATGTACACAGAACAGTACACACACTTTTTGCGGTGCAGAGTCAGCTATTTATTCCAGTTCAGTGAAACACTTCAGCCAGCATCTCATCAGGTTTGATGTGTGTATGTGAGATAAAGGGCTTTGTGCTAGACTAGAAGAAAAGCTAACATATATACTACTGTAGTAAATTGATCCACATTTAGAAATGAATATGTGGTAGACTAAGATGCTATGGATGTATACTTCTTGCCTCGCCTGTAAATCACACTGGTGAATGCGCTTTGATTCTCAAGGCCTAATGTAAAGTACATTGAAACCAGCGAGAGAAGCATTTTCTTTGGGCTGTAGTCATGCAAGTATACAATTGAACTGCTCCAAAGACAACATGCTGTTAGCTACCTGAGATTGAAGAGATGGAAAAATATACTTTTTAAATTAATCCATAAGAGAGCATTGTGAAGGATGGACATAACTAACTTGAGCAAGATGATTGCTCTGTTTCCACATTCCGGAAGAAACATAGAGCATTCCTTAATGCATGACCTGAACATGAAAACAATTTCTAATAAAGCTGTCATTCATTCTGGCTTGCATTAGTTACAAAGGATATATATTTACCTATGACAAGAGGGATGCTCCCCATTGTTATCCCCTTGCCCTTCAAAAACCAGTACTGACTGGTGTTTAGTTGCATCTTTTGTTTAATGGCTAAGCAGGAGTAGCTGTCCCTATAGTGCTATTCAAAACCCTGATATGCCCATTCAGACATTAGGCATGGAAGTATACACAACCTGTAAGCTATAATTTGATGCATCTTTTGCTCCAAGGATGCTGTAGTCTATTCTCTAGCATACAATTGCCTTTTCTCTAGACATCTACTGAGAAATTGCTTCCAGATCTTGGGTATGAAAAGGAAAGGAAAGGAATCCAACCACACTGAACAAACAAGTCTTTTGTGAGAACACTAGTGAATAAATTATTTAATAGTAACAAAAAGCTCTGATCTAACATGCACGTTGTGCAAGATGAAACATTTTGTGGCCATTTTTGTGTTGGGAAAATAAGGACCAACATTATTTCACAGTATCTCCAGCTGAGCAAAACACTTGAGTATGTTCTTAATTTTAAGCACATGAATTGATCCATAGCCCTTCAATTACTGTTCTTTATTATTATGTAAAATCTTGAGCTTCTTTCTCAGAGCTTTCACTTCTTATTTCTTCTAATCAGGCAAAACTCTCAATAATTCTGTAACACACTTGAGGCGTTATGCAAGCTATTTATAGATGCTTTCAACAGAAATAACTTGGACAAATCTATCGTGCAGAGACTTCCAAGCAGTAGCAGCAGGGTGCAAATTTCCCTATGCATCTTTTCAGTGAATCGGCACTAGAAACTGGAGGGGCAAGTCAGGCAACTTAAAACCTCTTAAGTATCTTGTGTGCAGCTGACAGTAGTGTGCTGATGAATACAAGTCAGGTTGGCTGGTCTCTGCCTGAATTGCAAATTGTATTGCAAAATACAGCCTGGTTTGGAATGAAAAGAGAAGGTTCACCCACATATAATATCTTCAGAAGATGATGGATGTATTTAGCTAGAACAACCTACTATAAAAATAGACTTCTAGTTCTTTTATTTTGGCACAGAAACAATGAGATGTAGGAAGAGGAGAAAGAGCTTCACAGACTCTGCATCAACTGCTCCCAGCTGAGCCCAGAGGCAAGCCTGCAAAGTTGTATCCTCCCAAGTTCTCCAGCCAGGAGTTTATCTAAAAATGTTTGAGAACTTATTTATCTTCATCTTAGGTTCCTAAGGAAATGCATCTTACATGGTTTTGACACTCATTTTCTCATCATGCCCTCAGTACTTCGTACTCAGTAAAGTTCAAGCAGATATGATAGAGGAACAAAGGGCTTAAGACATTAGATTCCTATAAGGTTCCTGAAAATAAGTAGCCAAGGAGAGAACAGCCAACCTATTAAAGATGCTATATTTATAGAATTTAATCTATTTTCTCACAGAGTGAAAAGCTACAGCGTCATGTTTTGACATAAGGAAACCAACATGGAAGAAAGGTATTAACTCTTGAATCCTTTTGTGGCACCAAAGAAGCCAACCCTGAAACAAACTCTTTGGAAATCACATCTCTAGAATTGCTATCATCTTTGCAATAGATCCTTTGATGTTAATTTACCACTAGTTTCAATCCACACAACAGTATTAGTACAAGAATGGGGATATCTCTTCCACTGAATAACCTTTCCTTCTTATTCTTTAAATAAATCACTTTGGGGGAGCGGGGGCGGGGGGAGCTTCCTAACATGTCCAGTTCTAATACACAAGGGGTACATAAAAATGTGGACTGGGCAACAAATGGTCTAGTTTGGTTGAAATTATTTTACACTTTTTCAAATTCCTTTTCATTAATGCAATCATATCTAGAAATGAAATGTGACTGTGGTTTTGCATTTTCAAGCATTTTGGTTTTTCCCTAGCAGGCTCCTTGGGTAGTAGCCAACTGAGGCTTTAGTTTGGTTGCTAGATTTATAGTCTGAGTCAGTGTGAACTGCATGCTCAGAGCAAATTTAGACAACCAAGTCAGTCAAAGTTCACACATGAAGTTATAAAAGGTGAAGAATGTCTAAAGTTGATAAAGCACAGTTCAAATTTGAATTAAAACCCATTTGAATATTAGAGTTCCTTTCATACTCCTCTGTCATAACTAACGGAAGGTGATGGTACACTTCTCTTCCACTGTTTGTAATGCTGGTGCTTGTTCATCTGATTGCAAAAACTAGTAATGTTTTAGAAAAAGATGGAAAGACAGAAAATGTTTGCAAGACATATAAAAAACAATGTTCTTGTTAGGCTGATTTCACTAAAAAATAAAGAGGCAGAGAAGGATCTAGGTTGCTAACTTCAAAGCAAAACTTGAGCTCCTCGATAGTAAAGGGAACTCTGGAGCCTGGCTCTTTGTTCAGCTGCCTCACTCCAAAGACTACCGTTTATGATATTACCTTCTGCACAGATGGTGATCCAAAATGTGTTGAAAATTTCTGATGTCATTCAGCTACTGGTTGTGCATTCAAACCAGCTGTCTGCATCACTGTAGGGTTGTCCATACTGGAGCAGAACAGTAATTTATCTAATTTAGTATCTCTCTGCTTGGGGCAAAGCAAAGTATTGGAAATTCCACAATAGACACCTACTGATGAGGATAGTAGAAAGCATTAATTATGAAATGAAAAGGATAATAACTAATTTTCTCTCATCATTAGCCTTTGCTTGTATGAATTGGGAATAATTACAAAAAAGGGTGGGAACAAGAACATAGATGAGCTATGTATTGACACTGAGAGTTCAGTGTGACTACAGCTTCTGCACTATAAACGAGCTAACTAGTCATTGCCTGTACCTACAACTTTACCACTAGAAAAGGATCCCAAAAGAAATATTTCCTTCTACTCTTCCATCCTTATATATGACCAGATTAGCAGTCTGAGCTGAGCTTCAAGAATAAAGGCAAGCCCTGGTCCCTAGAACTGATCGTCAGTATTATGTACTTGGTAGTTTCCTCCTGGAATTCCACCTGCTACGAACTCAGTGCTGCTATTCAAAAGGAGACCTAGGCACAGACCATAGGAGTGTTCTTTCCAGAAAATACTCCAGTAGTCTGGACACAGTCCATACCCTGCTTGGAGTGCTTCATCCCAAACAATCTGACATCCAAAATTCTTTAGGCCACGTGGCACCCATGTCACACAGTACGCCCACCGTGCTGGTCTGTCAAACAGCATTTCTCCAGGCAGCAGCACTGTAGTCACCATTATTTCAGTCCCTGTGAACTGAAAAGGAAAATAAAAAAATGACTAAGCCATTTTAGTTACTTTGCTGAGATGCATTCCAAGAGAATGTGGCCTGAGTAAGCGTCAGAAGGATGTTACTGTTTTCTCAAGAAAGAATGAAATGTGAACTACCATTCACATAGCTGTACAACAAGTGAACAGGAGTGATGGGCCTAGGGCCAGGATCATCTGCTGTCTGATCCAAGGATCTATGTAGTGGAGTTCTAGTAGTCATGCATCTAAAGATCATCATAATGTGTTGGGGTAGATGCAGGCACAATCTTAGGATACTTAGCGAAGTCTATCATATCACTATAACATCAGGATTACCACAGCAGGTAGGATCACGTCTTTTCTGTCTGATATGTAAACAAGGTCGATGTGTCCTGTTTGTGCCAGATTTCCGCCTAAATGCGGTGCACGTGCCCATGTTCTTGCTCTGCTGGACTTGTGTATGTACGACTTGGTGGTGTGTATGTCCTAAGTCCAGCACATTGCATCTGTTACTCCATCCGTGAGAGACTTGTTGGGCTCACTGCTTGTGTGTTGCACACTTGATTTGCACGTATGCAGTGGCTATCTGTTAAAGGACTTGGGCAGCCTGCTCACAGGATCTGCACTGATGACACTTCAAAGGAAAGAAAAGAATAGTTGTTAAGGGAGAGAGCACCAGGTGCTTTTAAATCTAATCCAGTACCTAGAAAATCCACAACTGTGTGTTTACTTTGTGCAGAAGTAGACACTCTGTGAACAAAAGCGGGGAGTTGGTCTTGTTTGTGTTTGGAAGTAGAGGGCTGACATGTGAGGAGTCCAAACTGCCACTTTTCACCCAGGTCCTGCTCTGGCAAACTTGGTTTCTCTATTAGTTTCACTTTAGTTTCTCACTTCCATGAGCAATGCACTAAATTGGAAATCCTAGTTTAAAAAAAGAAGGCATCTGAAATCAGGCCACTTAACTAGCAAACACTTGGTCCCATTGCAAGTCTGAGTTTTGCGCTGCAGTGCATTCCTTCAGACCTGAGTTTGCATTCTGTGCCTCCGGGGCAGTGGAGACTGAGCATTAGTTGTAGCATACTCTGACCTGACAACAGCTGACCCTGCAGTGATGTTCACAAGCTCCTGCTAACCATGAGCAGAAAGTGACAGTGACAGGCTGTGGCACTGATCCTGCAGCCCTCATTGCTTCACTAGGAAGGCAGAGTCAGTCCCTGTGTTTTGCATTACTATGCATCTCGAAAGCATTAAAGACCTGATGGAATCTCAAAGCAGCTTTTCTCTCTCATCTCCATGGGCAGACTCTCTCTTCTGTGTGCTCTCTACAAATTATGTGCATTTAAATATGAAATGTACTCCGTGCATTAAAAGAAAATTCTTTAAAAACTATGAAACAATTCATATATGCATGCATGTGTAGAAGTACATACGCATGCCCAATCACATGCATACACTAAGAGCTCATTTCACTTTCCAAATAATTTTTTAAACACAAAATCAAGCATATATTTTAGTCTCCACTGTAATTATAATCAACATCTTCTTCTAGGAAGATAAAAAGAGAAAAGTGGGAATCAGGAAAAGGGAAATGTTACAAGCCTTTTCATTAGGGTTTTATGTATTTAAAGAATTTACATTTTTAACCAGTGGCAAATTTATTTCATACTACATAAGCTCTGAGGATCCTTTGGGATAAACAGCATGAAAGCTGTCATTTTAGAACAACCATCTATTTTCTGTTTATTGAAAGTTTGCGCTTTTTTGCCACGGTGTTTTGCGTGTGGCTGGAAATATTTGTTCAAAATGGTAATTGTCAAACAGCTTGTTCTGTTTGGAATTGATTTGTTAAAGAGAGCTGCTTCTGTTATGAAAATAGAGGGAACAGTGCCAGTTGATTTCTTTAGGCTGCAGGTTGCAACCTGGGAGACTGCGTGCCTTCTCTGAAGCTAGGTGTAAGGTTCCGTAGCAGTGTGCCTACCAGCCACGTGCAAAGGCAGAAAGGAAAACCTACCACGCTTTTGAGAATTTGAGGAGAGGGAGCCTGAAACCTGTGTGTGGAGAGCTGGGGAGATCACATCTTCAGTGTCTGTAATTCAGGTTTAAGGTCATGGATGGCCAGTCATTTTCCATGGGAACTAATTGATTCCCACGTGGAATTGTGGATGGCCTCATTCCACTTCCCATTAAACGATACTTACATCAGTGCTACTGTAAAGCCAATATGGACTGGATCTTTGGGGCTTTTTGGTTTGTAATACTCTTCAAATTATACAACCTGACATCAGCTTGTAGAGGGGCATGTTGGCAATTTTCTATCCCTAGCCTTAGTCTTGGGTCAGGACCACTGCAGCCACCCAGGAACTGCATTTGACAGGGTAGCACAAAGTAATGCAAACTGAACTTTTACCTTTGGCCCACTGTGCTGAAGCTCTAGCAAGAGTTATTTTATCATTGTGACTCTTCTTAGTTACTATGCCTAGCTCTCAGGCCCTGTCTGTGCATGTATTTAAGTACCTGCTGTCAGTTACAGGGGCTTAAATTTCCTACATGATGAGAGAGATGCGCATCAGTGGATTCTAACCTTCTGAAAAAAAGGAGCCTCCTGACTTCTGAAATGAGACTGCCTCTTATGTGAACAGTCACTAGAAGATGCAGAAGTATGGATGTCCTAAAACTTTGCTCAAGCACAAATTAAGACACAGTGCTAGGATCTACTTCACATCTTGCTTGTTATTTGCAGATCTGTAACTTATCTGTCTCTGAGTCTCATTGATTCTTATTGTGTTGGCCATAGGAGATGAGAGCCCCAGGATTTTTGTCCATGTTTTGCATTTTAATATTAATAGCAGAAAAATATTTATTGTCTCAACAACTATGACTTTTCAGTCCATCAAAACCAAAGAGGAATAAAGTCCCCTGCTTAATTCAGTGATGGCTTTTCAATAGGGTATTAGTATCTTTGAGATGGCACTGCGTTAGGGCTGGGACAGGATGGAACATGAATTGGCCACTTCTTAGCACAAGAATAATATTCTTCTTTCTTAAAGATGCAAATTATTTCTGTCCTTGCCTTCAGTCTAGAATTAAGGTAAATCCATTTGTATGTCAATATGCAACTCCTGGGCCTTACACTCATTGTAAAACTGTTGTTACTGTGGAGCAATATTGATAAAAAACATTATCACTGAATTTAGGTGTCCTTGGAGCAATCCCCTTAACCTCAAATGCTTACTAATGTATAGTTCTTCCTCCTCCAAATAAGTGTATTGTTTGCTATCCAATTAGTTCAACTTCTTGTTTGTTCAATTTTGGATACTGTGAGTTGTCATAATTCTTTCTTCAATAGTTTTCTGTTTAACCAGTAAAAGTAGAACACAACTATTATACGTAGTGGCTGTTGATAGAGACTTTCCAAGAGTCACCAGCAGAGATTGCATGTAATTGTTCTTGTTCTGTGAACTCAGAAGTCACACCCAGCAATAATTCCATTGCAAATAGTGACTTTTGTGTAGATTTAAGAAGATCATTAAGGTTTCCAGATGCTGTTTGTTTGAAACCTGTGGTTCTTTTGATGAGCCCATTGCTATCTGTTGCTCCCAAATGCCCTAAGAGAGCTGACAAAATAGTTAGATGTTTTGGAAAGCAGTGACTTTCACACCAGTAAAAGCATTAATTAAATTCTCAGGTATGAAAACAGGGTTAATAGTGTCTTTCATTATTACAGAGCATCCTTGGGAGCCAAAATATCAATGCAAAAATCAGTAGCAGGATGATCCCAGCAGGCTTAGTGCTGTTGCTAGGCAACCCTTCACATTAGCTTTAAGGCACTTGTACTGTGATATGATTGGGATAGAAATCAGAGTTGCTGGTTTCTTTAGAAAAAATAATAATGAACACGTTTGTTGGTGTTTTGTGGGAGAGGGGTAAGGAGACTGATCTAATATGTACTGCAGCTGAATACAAGGCTTGAAAAGTAACATAACTATCTCTCTGTTCAGATGGCATTATTTTACAGAAGAGTTGGTGTGTAGTCCTTGACATGTCCTCATCTGAATAGTATTGAAAACAAGACCACTTCGCTGCTTTCAAAAATAAAATTTTCAAAAGTTATTTCCATGGAGGAAAATTTTTAGTCACTATGCTCTTCTTACCAACAGACTGATGTACAAATAGAAATTGTAGATGCTGTATACTTGTAGCTAGATATGTTCTTCATGGAGAAGATTATTCCAAACAGTCATTGCTAGGTGACAGCAAAACTGTGATTTAGCTCTGGACTGTAGCAACTTGTACTAGTCTCATGAAGTGTATACTGTAGGCAATGTAACGACTGCAACCTACCTTCCACTTACATAAGAGTAACATGCTGCTCTCAGCATTTAATTGAATTATGGAAGGGTGAAGTTGAAGCTACATTAATTAACAGCCCTTTTCCTTCATCTTTTTAATATCTCATATTTTCTTTTGTCACACCTCATTTATGGCATACTTTTAACTGAGTTTTAGAGCTGGGGTTGTATTTTATTGCAACTGTTAATCCCATAAAAATGTCATCCTCAGCTAGTTAGAAAAGCTCTATGAACTGTTGTCTTGGAACAGTAATAAAATAGGTTTCCTGCTGCAATATATAGAAAAGATTCTATGTCAGCCTTTGGGTACCAATGATGAAATCTTGGATCCATGGACAAGCTAGAAGATTCGAGTCACAGGTGACAAGTGACAGCACATGTGAATACTTAAGATATTCTCCTCTTCATCCTTTTAACCCCAAGTCTTTAATTTCAACACTGTTTGCTACATAGGCTTTTATTGGAAAACATGAAGGGTTTTGCAAATGAGATTGAAAAATCATTGCTTCAATGAATAGGCCTAAGCTACTTGTGCACTCTCTTCCTCTGCAGACACAGTATGTTCCACATTGGCTTCTTCTGTTGCTGGAACAATGAACATTTTGTTCCCTACCTGGTGATTCATGAATCAAAAATGATCACAGGAAGCAGTTATAATATCAGATGTTTCCTCTCAAATGAAACAGGATAATACAGGTCACTGACCTAAGAAACAACTTGGAAGCTATTTCTGACTTAATTTTTTACTTTTTAAGGAAAGCATGATCAAAGGAGCATCTATTTTTCTTTTTGCATTATGGATGGTGTTGTGGAATTAGGGCTGGTGAGTCTTTGGAATTGCTTTGCCAAGAAGCTGTGACATGGGTTTGTAGCCAGCTTGCTCCTAGGGGTCTTTAATGAGATTGCCACCATGCTATTTGCTGCAATGATCTTTACATGTGAACAGAGGATTGCTCCTAACTGAAGCAAATCTGTCTGTTGAATACTGGAGATCTTTTGCTGTAGTGAACTTTCCGTTACTAGAAACATGTTAAAATTGAAGGTCTAGGTTTGTTACGAAAGCCTGCAGTCATTCCATCACCTGTAACCTTAAGAAAGTCTTCATTGCATTTCCTTTAAAAAAGGAATAAATAAGAATCCTTCCAAGGGCCATAAAATTGTGGATCAAACCATAGAAACCCAGGAGTGTCGGACTGCTAATGGAGCAGATCTAGCTCTTTGTCCATGTCATGGACCTGATTGCTCTTACACAGCTAAACTTCTGTGATTTCTGCTCTTGCTTTGTCACCTATAAAGAAAGAATCTATTTGTCAGTGCATTACTGTTAGCTGATTTATGCGGCTCTTCCCAACACAGCACATTTCAAAATAGAGCATAGCTGTAAAGCTTCATAAGGACAGCCATGAAATATTTCTTTACAAGATAGGAACATTGTTAGGTAGCAAGATTTAATGTTCATTTCCTGGCCTTCATCACTCTTCTTCCTGGCTTTAACTGCACCAGATAAAATCCCCTAGTAGCACACAGAGGCTCAGCTATGCCCTTGGCATTCCCCGTACATGGCTCTGCTACTAACAGGGGAGTGACACTGCTTTTGACAGCTTTGCCCTGTAGGGTTTTTTTCTGTGGACTATATTTGTACACTGTAGACTGTAAGCCATGAGAAGTATTTGCAACATGAAATTCTCCTTGAATTTCTCATGTAACAGAAAAATTAGCAAAAGTCTCAGTTCAGTAATTTGAAATAAGTATCTAGTACCCCACACCATGCTTTAATAAGAGTCAAGCAGGCAGACACTCAAACAACAAACTGTCTGGCTCAGGCATGCATGCTGCATTGTACTTTGTATTTTTATACACAGCACAGCATAGTATCCTATCATGAGAGATGAGTGGTGTTGGCTCAAGCAATCCTGTAGGCCAGTGTGATGTACTGCAAAATGCCATGGCAAATGCTAGTGACACTCTTGTCAAAGAAAGAGGTTCGGTGACACTATGTTTTTCAAATGGGACACTATACTCTGGATATCAGATTTTGAATGAGGTGGGATATGGGGGGGTCTGTGTGTGAAATGAAAACAAAGACTCCCAAGTATCCTCACATAACTGAAGGTATCAGTATAGAAGAAACCTTAAGTAAAACACAACAGGGCTATACTAAAAACCTTGCTAGATTTTCATATGAGTAAACATGTTGGTCAGAGTAACGTGTAGCTTTTAAGTTGGAAGTAGCTCTTTGAGCATCCCTGCTGATTGAAAAGGATGTGACCAGGAATAGGCGTGCACTTACGTATTGCCATCATTAAGATAACATGAGATAGCTGGAGCTGCCAAAATCCACACTGCTGGGCTGCCCAGAGACCTTCTTCCATTTCTTCAGCATAGCCAAGTACAGTATAATGGCATATGCAGAGATGTAATCTCCTCTCCAGGTTTTATGAAGACTGGTTATGAAAAGATTTTGATGTGGCAATCACATGGCCAGGAACTGAACTCATATGAGCCATGCAGCTACAACACATAATTTTAATTTTTTCCTGGTGCTTGAAACTACTCTGGAGCAGCAGCAGGATAAATGATATTGTCTCTCACTGATTGATTTCAGTCAAGGTTTTATCGTGATATGAACAGAGTAAAAATTGAATAAATAGAATTTGTCTTAATGTATGACTAGGGGCAGATGAGTTTAATGGGATCGAATTTGTTCTTAAGCTACCTTCATACACCATGTGGACAATTTTCTTTTCTCACACCTACATAGTATTTCCGATTTGTTCCTACCAAATTGTGAAATCTCTTTGTTCTGCACCTTTACCCATGCCCTATGCCAAAGTGCAGGCAGAATCTACTGTATACTTTCATTTAGACTATAGAACTGCAGAGTAGAGCTCCTTTCTCTTCTCTGTAAGCAGCTGAGCCAGTACTTCCTGTCCTCCAAAAGAAGCCGTACACACCAGTGTGCCTTATCACTTCAGAGTTTCCCACACAGAAATAATAAAGCTTAGGTGAAAATACAAAGGTGGTAGGCACATGCATGGGAAATGGGTGTACAATGATTTGCCAGGCACGCAGAGCACTTTTCCAAAAGACTCCTAGCAATGGGGTTGCTTCTGGAAGTAGGGTGAACAGTCCAAGCTAGAGAGAATAAACTGAGGAATTAGAGTGACAAAAGTAGTAAGAAGAAAGGAATATATTAAAGGAAAACCTGATTTGTTAAAAATTGGATTGAAGATTCAATCTTATCCTTTTATCTATACAATATTTGCAATGTATGGAGTTTACCAGGCCAGAGCTTGAAGTCCGGTCCCTAACTTTTCTCCAGCAAACTGAGACAGGGCCAGACTTCTGCATTAATTACTAAGCATAATATATGCAGCACCTAGCAAAAGAGAACTCCATCCACTTATCAGGTAGTAACAGAAAATGTTCCTGTATCTCCAAGTATTTCCCTCAGATATTAAAAAGAAAAATAAATCCATGAATAATAAAGCCTTTCCCTGCTTTGCTTGTTACTGTCCAGAGGAAGCTTAGATCAGTTCTGCTCTGTCCTGTTTTATTCTCTGAAGTGCAAAAAAGTGGTAACATTGCCATCAACATTCACCAGCCTCTATGCTTAGCTGACCAGCGATTAAAAGAAGATCAAGCCGAGCTTCTTCACACTGCAACAAAATCCATTGCATTAGCATTCAGACTGCAAAATTTAAGAGAAAAGGTTAATATGAAACTCACAGCTGAGATAGCAAAGAATATTAGAGGTGACATGCTGGCCATGAGCTCTGCTTTGGGCTCTGGGGGAAAAAAAATAGAACAAGGTTAGTTCTAACCTTGAAATTAACCTTTTTCTATTTTTTTCTTCAGCCGGAAGAAGACCTACAGGCCAAGATGTCACCTCCAATTCTTTGTGTGTATTTCAAACATATACTTTGACCCCATTTTTATGGTTTAGTCTTTGGAGTTATCCAATACAAAGTGGCTGCTGTGCTGATTAGTCTGTTTTACTGGGACTAGAGGAAAGATTAAATATTATTTGTGGGCTGTTTTAGAATTCTTGCTTTGTCTCAGCTGAACCTAATTCAGTTGTCTAGTATTCACCACGCTGTTTTTTCCTGTGGCCCTACTATTTTTTTGTTTCCTGGCTATTTGTTCCTTGTCATTTGCAGTAATCTGATTTCATTTGTTCAGCTCTTGGCATAGTATCCTAATATAGTCAGCTGCTGCAAGGAACATGTGGAATTTCTGCAATCTGACTAAATATCAATAGACTATTGAACTTTTATATTATGCATACTTGTAATCAAGTCAACTGCTTGAGAATTTGCACATCTATGCATTTAGATGTGGAAAAAATAGTCTGTGTTCATGTAATTAAAGTCTATATCATAATACTTATGCACAAAAGGGCCAAATTAAGGTTTTGCAGGCAAGTTTAATTCCAGCACTTCCTCTTTGTTTAGTACTTGACTTTGCAACCTGAAAGCAATTTCTAATGTCATTTTTTTTTTATTCATAATATCCACAGAGAATTGAGATGCAGAATTGTCTGTGATCACAGTTCTTAGCTGGTGAGGTATTACTCATTAATAAGGCACACAGCTATTAAAGGTGGAGTAAGGGAGGGGAAGAAAAAGCTACTGAGCTTTCTCAGCATGAGCTTTGTATCAGGATAGGAACTGTGAGAAGGCAACATCAGGGGCCTGAGGGAGAGGAGGAGGTAGCACTAGGAAGCATAAAGAGTCTAGGGTTAGAGCAAAGTGGGGAATGAAGAAGCATAAGTCTGGATAGAGAGACAGGTAAGGAGAAACAGTAGATAGTATCAGTGAGGTCAGCCTCCCCCCCGCCCCCAAGTTACCTAGGTTAGTCATCTTCTGCTTCAAGCTCTGATATTGCTCTGCTGTGTTACCTTCCATTCTTGCTCTTCATCTGATTTTAATTGTGAGCCACTGAGGACAAGGACTGTTTCATACTGTGCGTTTGGTGCCTTGGAACCCCAATACAAAATCATGTCTATTAAACTGAGATGCAGCAACATTGTATATGCAAGACAGAAAAAGAAACGCAGGTTGAGACAGGTATGACCGAGTTGTGGAACCTGCTGGAAATAATGAAATGGGTCTATTCCCAAATAATACAGTCAGAGGCACAACATGAAGTTTTGAGACCAGGAGGTTTTTTGTGATATTGGAAAGCTGCAGGCTAGTTTCAAATTGTAGAATTTCATCAGCTTGGTATCAATTAGATGCTAAGACAGGAATTAAACTGTTGGATAGAAATTAAATTGACTCCTTTGAGTTGAAATTGAATGACTGGAGTGAAAGGAAGTGGCTGGAGAAAACATAAGCAATGTGGAAGACAAGATCAATATTAATCAAAGAAAAGATGATGTCTATGTCAAAAACTAACTTGGTCGACATGGGGTCAGAGGGGCTGAAAGCAGATCAAAGAGACGCTTTGATGAGAAAGTGTTAGCCACTATTGGAATACGAATGATCAGAATAGTAGCTGAAGAAGGACAATTGTGCTGGAATTGGGCCATTTCAACAAGAAATTTAAAGTTTTAGAAATTATAAGAGAAATAATAAAAGAAAAGATAAATTCTAGAAGGGACTTGACTTCTGGATGTATATCATTTGTTGCTAATACTGGTCTGGGAGATACTTGAGCAATTTTTCACCAACAGGTTTATGGTGTTTGCTGAATGCTTCTGCATCAGGTGCTTACAACAGCAAAAGGCAAGTCATGAGTTGTTTGTATTCTTATCACTCTCCTTCTGGGGATGGAAGATCAGACAAAGAGCACTTGTTGACTGAAACACAGAGACGAGAGCTCTGTTTTCCCCTCTGATTGCTCTTGGATGTGAAGCAGCAGCTTGTGATGTTGGTAGTTTACAGCATTTCATGACATGCTGTGGCAGTTTTCTGGGGTTTTTTTGTTTGACTGGATGGGTGTCTTTGGTATGCAATTCATCTGGAATGACCGCAGTGTGGTGGCATGCCCCACATCAAAAATTTCCTATTTTGCATACTTCTTATTTTAAATTAACCATGGAATAAGTAACTGTTAAATCAATGACATCTCTAACTATCTGCTACCTTCTCTTATATCCTGTTGTCTTTCTGCATGGATGCAATGGTCCATTTTTCCAGTATGTCATCTGAGGTACCTGAACATGTGTCACAAGTCTCTAGCCTAGAGAATAAAATTCCTAAGCTTCTCCTGTTATTCTTGTCCCCAATCACACTTGTTAACTTAGTAGTCAGTCTACTAAATTTCACCAAAAGAGGTGATTTTTTTTTCATTTTTGCCTGTCTCTTCACATATTCATGCCACATCTGAGTTCTCTACCTTCTTACGTAAATAACAGCCAATTCTTTCTTTCCAAGTGCTCAGAAAATTGTCCAGTGTTATAGCCTTATGCCTCCCCAATTGCTATAACCTCCTCCTACTTCATTAATAAACCTCTGTCAATGTATGGAAAAGGAGAAGACAGGAGAGTTTTAAAAGTGTGTCCAGTAAAAATACAATCCACAATGACTGCCCAAACCACAATGCCATCTTTATTTATGCTCACCCACAGAATCTTTGTTCTCATATTCTTTTTTTACTTCAGTCAAAATTTCCATCCAGGCCTAGATCTCTTGCCCATCAAAATGGAAAAGAAGTGATTAAATAAATGGCTTTGTGCTACTTCTACACTCCTGCTTCATGGCTGCTTGTGGTCTTGTGTAGCTTGTGGCAGGAAAGAGATGCAATGTAGTTCATATTGTGACAACCACAGCCATGACCAGCCATTGTGGTGACCAAGAAATGTGAAATCATACCAAAGCCCTGGTCCTACTACTAGTAAGGAAGAGTCCAGGTGAAAGATGAGAGGCACAGAATTGGGTATACTGTTTTGTCTCCACCTACAGGAACTTACAGTCCAGGGAAGTTTTCTTGCCAAAGGCCAGATGTGCATTGCTGACTTTTTAATATCATCAGTAGAAAACATGCCTTTGCCACCAAGAATTAAGAGTCTTGATACTCTAGATGGCTTAGCTTCTCACTGGGTCTCACTTCCCACTGAAATAACTCATTGTTCTCTCTATTCCAGCACAGACACTAACCTCACCAAACCAGGCATCTCCTTTCCTTTTTGTCTCAAATACTGGGAGTGGGAAGAAGAAATGAATGGAGAAGTGGGTTCAGGCATGCAGATTTGGTGGAGAGTATGGGGCATAAGAAGGACAAGGCAAGAAGGAAACAAATGCTACACAGTAATGGATGAGCTACTGACATATACAGCCTTGTGCCTCACAGATTGTGTATTCCTTCTTGCCATGCACCTCCTGTTTCCTTCATGAAGACCCAAGTGAAGAGGCATCACCTAATAAATACGGACAATACCCAAACTTCTAGCTGGGCAAAATATGCGGGGAACCGATACATCACCAGCCTGTGGTACTGCAGCTCCACAGGCACTTGACAGGTTTGGGGTTTTTTTTGGTGGGGGTTAAAAGCCAGGGTAATTTATCAGAAATAAATCCTTCTTACCAGCTACAGGATCATTTCACTTGATTAGCATTAGCATCTGTTAGTGGTTATTTGCATCGTTTGTTCTACCGTTTCCTGCCTTTCAGTGTGATAGCCTCTATTTAAAATACTTGAATCTAGGAAGGTGTGATCAGCTTCTCTCTAGTATCTGACACACTCTCTTCCCTTATTTCATGCTCTAGTTTGTTTTCTAATTCGGTTCTGCCATGAGGAGCCACTTCCTCCTTGTGATAGAGAAGCTGTAATGATAATTGTCTTTTGCAAAGCAATTCAAGGTAACTAATCAGAATAATGATAGCAGCTGCTGCAACTTCTAATGAAGTTAGAAACTGTCAACCTCACAGTAATCATTGTCTTAACAAAATTCAGTTCGATAAATTATGATAATCAGTGCACAATGGGCCCTACCTTCTTTGCCATTTTAAGGGAGATACATAGGAGTTCACTCATTTGCTGGTTGTCATATCAAAGGGCTTACATTTAATATTTGCAGAATTGCACCTTCTGTATGAAGCCTTTGCACTAAAATACCATCCTTAAAGCAGTGGACCGTGTGCTCTGCCAAATGTACTGTGCTAGATAGTTTCAGCAGCCCTCACCCTCAGAGGCTCACAGAAAAGCATGCAATACTTTCAGCCTAATTACTTCAAACACCATGAGGACCAAACTCATTTAGGGCACATATGAAAAGCCAACAAAGGATCCATGTCTTAACTGGAATAACGGGTAGGTAAGGTAGGAATGGAAACAGGCAAACTGAAAAACACCCCCAAATTTGGAAACTGTTATGTCTTTGCATTCTGGCTTTAAAAGTGGAATAATGTTGATTGATAGTATCACCAAGGAGAAGTTCCTCAAACTTGTTAAGAGTCCTATTTTGCACTTAGATCTTGGACCTTGTGTTAACTTTGTTATACTTGAAGAGCTGTCCCCATGTGTTACCAACCAGCTTTCCTGTACCTCATGAAAGCCACGCAGCATTTGAAATGTGACCTACTTGCAGTTCAGAAATGTGAATGGTGATTTCTCCCAAACACTGGAGCAGGTTAAGGGACCACAGCAAGAATCCCAAACACTGCAGTCCCAAAATACAATAGTTCACCAGCAAAACTGCACTGAAAGATTTCCCATGATCAGCAGACCTGCAGAACCACTGCTCTTGTGGGTGGCATTTCATTCTTCTTGTAGTACTACTTTTTCTGCTCTTTGTTGTATGGGGCTTGTTTCCATGCATGTCAGGAACATGGAAATTCTGTATCTTCTCTTTGTGTGCATCGCAAGATGTCTCTAATCTACAGCCCAGATTGCCATGATAAATGCTTCATCCCTGGGTTATGCATTGGGCACTGCCCTTCTGAACGATACAGATAGGATGCTCTTCTAAACGCACACAAATAGAGACATTTGCCTGCTTATTGGAGGCTCAAGTGAGTATTTCTTCTGCATTGCCTTGTGATGATGAATTTTCTTTGAAATCCTAAATGAAGCTGTTTGCAGTGTAAATAATCTGTCCTTAGCTGGAGGTACATACAAAAATGCTTTGAGGAAGTTCCTACTGCTTTTGCAGTATCATGCTGAGAATATTTTGTGCTGTTCCCAGCAGATCTTACTATTATTTCTGTAAATATTTGCTCTAAGGAACAGCAAACAAAATTTTGGAAGACTGTAAAAGCATTATTCAAAATCACGGTTAATATTCAAGGAATGTCCTCTTGAGTCACTATCTACTCTCCCCCTGGCTTCTTTTTTTCTTTCTGGCAAAATTATGTGTGAATCTGAATTCAGTTTCTGTATCAAAAAATATAACAGGTGTACAAATGCCCATACAAGCATATCTCTATTATTTGTATGGCAGCTATATCTAAGGGCTAAATGCTCTGTTAGCTGTCATACATGAACAGAAGAAAGTACTTTTCCCTGAGAATGTACAATATAATGATTAAAGATAATATAATGATTCGACAGTAATCAAGAGACAAAGTGGTCTCCATTTTCAAGCTGAAGCATGAGAAGTAGCTTCCACATGGTTACACCAGTAATCTGGCTGGCCCATGAGCCAGAATTCAGTCTTCAGTTAAGTCCTCTAATGGTCATATGTGTTTGTGTCAGGAGACTCCTTTCTGTAGCAGACACATTGTGGAAGTGAAAAGAGTAATCTAATGCATTCTATTCAGCCACTCAGTAACATATTGTGTAAGAGATCACAATAATCTATACACTTATAAAAGGTTCTTTGATTTATATTTAAATTAATTTTTTTTAAGTACCACAAATAGACTTATAAGCATGAAACTCTTTTCAAAATGAAAATACATTCAATAATTGCTATTCCATAATTTAATTAAATTTAGACATAGGGGAAAAAAAAAGATCATCTCAGATGGGGTGATCCAGCCAAAGAGCATCAGTATTTGAATTTCAAAATCCTGAACTAGCCACTCCCCAACATGCACGACTCAGAAATTAGATTCTAATAATTTTAAAAATACTATTTGACTTGGGGGTGCAACTTTTAAATATCATGCTTTCAAACTTTTTAAATTGCAATTATCATGGTTAGAAATTCATTTAAAGTCTTTAATGAAAGCTGCGACTCCCATGTAATCACTTAGCTCCAGTAGATGGGCTTTAAGAATTATACTGTAAATGCAAAACTCATGATATGCCATGAAGCCTGGTAAGGCTTGGGAATTAATCAAAGAGATCACTGATAAACTGATTGCTCTTGCTTAATGTTATCATTGTTTAGGTCTTTGCTGGGAAAATCTCACGCCAATGGGAGGGCAGAAGAAACTTCATTGTTATCTGAGGACTATTCCTGCTTACATGAAAGCTAATGCAATGGTCTGCCTCCTACTTTCTCTTTAAAACAGGTTGAGCTCCATCTAAGCTCTCTGAAATATTTCCTTTTCTGAGGTGTCTCTCCTAATTCCTTCTGTCCATTCTGCTACTACTTCCATCTAGGCAGTTGTGAAGTCCTGTTGGGGAATAGTGAGGAAAAGGATTTGGTAGCCTAAATGGACCTTTTTACCACTAACATCTGAGATTCTTACTTTGTCGTCTTCTCTCTCCAATTCTTATAGCAGCTCCCTAATTACAGCACTGCTGTTAGGATGAAGGGTTTTTTTAAGTATTCTGACATCTTCCCAAGTCTGGTGAATAGACTTAATAATTAGACAATGGGATTTTTCTATTCCTGCCCACCCGCACCCCATTCACTGGCTGTTGCTTGTGATTCTATTATTATCTGGCATATTCCAACAATGTTCTTCTTTTCAAAGGATTTTGAAGAGTGCAGCAAAATATCAGAGAAATAATTCAAATGTGTGAGTTAAAGTCAGAAAGAAAGGACAATGGACCTTATGTTCATTTCACCACATAAACAATCCCAAAGTGCTTTTTGTCTTAACATGCCATTCTCTAGTAACATAATAATCTTAGATGCCCATATTCAGAGCTGGAATGAAGTCTCTTTGTTGTTATTCCTACACAGAGATTAAATTGGAATAATTTCTGTGGATAAATAAGTACTGTGTTAGTGATTTCAATTTTTTTTTAAATATATGCTGTGTGGATTCCACTGATTTGACTTCTCATCTGCTTACAATGCTTATCTGAGTATCTTCTAACTCAGAATCACAGTCTAAGTTTTCCAGACTAGTAAAAAGAACATACTGCATGTGCTCATAAATATTAAACATCAATATCTGTGATGTGCATTTTATTTGAGAAGGTAATAGTTTGTAAGACCTTCCAAAATATCATGGAGGAAATCAAGCACGTAAACTCTATTTCTCAATGTTATTTCAGTTGTTTAAAAGTTGTTTTACTTTGTAAGATAGTTTATGCAGTGAAGCAGAGAGACAGAAGCATATGGGTCTACACATTGCTCTTGTCCTCAACAGTGCCACCTTGTCGTCATCTATGTCATCTCTGGATGCGCTGAATCAATACAGGGAAGTTGCACTCTCAGTCACATGTCAAGCTTGTAATTCCTCCATACATCAGGGTAGGAGGGAAATCAAGTAAATGTCAAAAGTAGTATTATTTCTTGTTTCAAGTGCTGTTCTAGCTAAAAATATCATGCAATATAACTTGCAAATAGGAAAAAAAAAATCAACCTATAGTGCATAAAACACAATTGCATCCTCTTTCCCTTCATTGTACAGACAGTCTAAGCTGGCTAAAATATTAAGTGCAAGGAAGAGAGTAAAGGTTTCCTGAGTCCAGGTTTATTCTTATTTCAAGCTACGCAAGTCTGCTCTAATTCCACAGACACAAGACTATTTTTTTAGGATGGAGATTACAGGAAAGGTCAGAGGTCAAAAGAAAAATTTACTTTCCTCCAAAACAAAAATCTGACTCATATAGGTGTCTTTTTTGTATAATTTTCAGCAAGCTGACTAGAAAGTAAGAATTATATTATGGGGGCGGGGGAAATCCAAATATGCAAAAATTTCTTTATATTCCAGGTACAGATGAGAGACTATTTTGAACTAAAATGAAAGAGACCATCCCCCACAACAAAAGGGCTGCTAAGTTGTGCAATTAATTTCTGACAACAGTTTCTAGAGCCTAGGTTGTCTCTGACTCCAGTCTATCCAGAGGACAGAGAATCATGTTTTGTTTTTTTCAGTTTTGTTTATATGCATATGTGCTTCTCCTTTGAGTCTAAAAGGAGGAGGACTTTTCCCCATCCTGACAAAACTTTGTGTCTGAAAGAGTTCTCGGAACATGTGACCAGTTACTGGATATGAGTAAACTAATACAATTGCCGCTCTCATCGTTTTTACATAGAGCTTTCAGAAGTTGAACAATTCCTTGAGTTTGAATTGTTCTACTCTAGGTATCATTAAAAGAGGTTCTTCTTTGACAGGGCAAATACCAGCAGATACCAAACGAGGTCAGTTCCCTTTGTTTATATCAGTAACCTAAAATGGGACATACCACTATAAGGAATTATTGATCAGTAGCAATGAAGGCACTGGTTAAACTCTCATTGAATTCACTGGTGTGAGATTTTTAGAAAAGCTGAGAGAAGAATGGCACAGAGAAAATTCTTTATTCAATTTTTGTAGCTCACTTGATCATCCCCAGATGTATATTCAATGTACTAATTAATCATCATTCCAAAAGCTTTTTAACCATGGCAAATGAAGAATATCACTTTGTATTCTAAATGGGATACATCATCCCCCAGAAGATGGGCAGAATTCACAGAATTGATTGTAGGGTGTTTAGGAGTTAATATACAGCAGTTTTAAATGTATGTTCTGTTAAATTATGCTCAAAACAGCCTGTGTGGGGGGAAAAAATATGTAGGCCCTTTCCTAGCCTGGAGATTAATTGTCTACATGATGTTAGTAAGACTAGGTACAGTACCACTGGCAATTCAACATCTAAAGCTGACATTAATGGATTTGCAAGGAGCTGTGGGTACACTCAGGCTTATTAAAAAGGGAATGTATTTCAGTATTTTGGAGTGGAGGAGCTATACAGAGCAGTATGGAGCAGATAGTTGGTAACTGAAAGAAAAATAGTTCTTCATTTATTTCCCTGAATCCAAGATAAGCACCAGAAGTAAAATCACCAAGTACCTCTTAAAATGGTTTTGTTTATTTTTCCAAGACTATAATTTCCTGAAACATTAATATAAGTTCTTTTATATATATACATATATGTAGAAACTGAGCCTATGTTCTGGAAGGAGAAAATAGGACAACTTTTCTGGACCCAGAGGCATTTTGCAGGCAAATTTTCTGTTAATAGTCAGAAAGGGTACGGACACTGGGCTTCACAGTGTCATATTCAGATCCAGCATTACCTATTTTACATTCCTTTCTTTGCTGCTTTTCATATGTCATCTTCTGAAGATAATTTAGCATTTTCTTGCTTATTATCATGATAGTGAGCAGTGTATCCTAATTTTGCAGAGACTTTAAGGGGTTGTAGGTCTTCAGTGGCTCTCTAGGGTAGTCCCTTAAAATGCCATTTCTCGTGATTGTCCTGTGACCCATACTCTTTCAGGGCTTTATACTTTGTAACTTCAGCTTAAGCTGCAGCACAAGAGTGGATCCTTTTCTCTTTGATCTCTTTGTTGAGGGTTATGTACATCTTACCCCTTCTTTTCAGAGAACTCAGCAAAACTTGCTTTGTATTCTTCTCTTTCATGCTTTGCCTTCTTAATTAAAACCTTTTACAAAGCCATTCTCTTTTTATACTTGTTTAATTCTGAAACAACCGTATCAAAAGAAATTACTAATGCACTTGGATTTGTATCTAATAATGAAATTAAAACCTTTCTGCTGTGGTGGCCTTCAGGTCTCTAATTTTCAGTTTTATTAGGAGAAGAGCTAAGCTACACATATGAGGTATTGTTTCTCCTTAGATAACAACCCAGCATGACTGCAAATGAAACTAAACTCAGCGGAGTTTTTCTGTAAAATGTCTCAATCTTACATTCTAAAAATAACCATAGGAAACTACTAAGCTATCATCTTTGGCCACCTTTATGGACTGTCTCTTTAACGCTTTAGACTTGAGAAAGTCAAAGGTTTTCCTAAGCATTATCCAGCTAGTGCAGATAACCTGTTTGCAGTTTTTCAAGGTTTTAAAGTGGAAAAAGTGCATGTATCCTGTCCTTCCCCTGCCCTCCCTTGAGTATATATACATCCACAAAATGTACGCTCTCCACTATAATGGCAATACTGCAAGGGAATAAAAATACAGTCTCGGGGGTTTGGACTGTTTGCTCAGGTTATGCCTCCAAAGTGATTTCTGTATTACATTCTTCTTATTTTTCTTTTTTTTTTTCCTCCATCAACTAGATTGGTCTGAACCAGGATTCATTCTTCAACAAACAGCAATATGATTATAAGGAAAACAAACCCAAAACCTCAGAGCTCTCACTTTCTCACCAATGTTTCAATAATCCTTATATAGTTACAGTTATACAGGACCTACATGTGAGAAATAAATTGCTGGAGCAGTAGAATGAAGTCATTTATGTAAACACACTGGTAGATGCTTTGTAAGTAACGTGCTTTTTTTATCTTAGCACACTTAGGCATGGACAAATGAGAAAGGTGTTCCTCAGTTCAAACAAACTTCTCATCTAGTATTTGTTTAAATTTTGTGCCTTTTGTAGAGATATTTTTTAGTCGTAGTGTATGATTTGAGTTGCCAGTCTTCATTCTTTAAATTACCTACCAGTTTACTGTGAAATGTGATACCAAAACATCTTGAATAGGTTTTGGATTAGACAAATATCTGCAGTGCTTTGTTTATTATGGAATACTACCACATGCAATACCATGTGCTGTACCCTTGCTTTGATGCTACGCTGCTGTAAATCCAAGGTACTCTTCCAAAGTGAATGAAAAAAGCATTAGACTTATACTGCCATCATGAGATCAGAGGCTTGCCCAGTTGAACCATTTTAAAGAGATGATTTTATAAAGGAAAAGCTAGACAAAACTTGGAAGTGTGGTCTTAAGAGATACACAGAGCAAAGTCCTTCAGTCAAGTCTGGCATGCATTTGATGAGCATCAAAATGCCCCCCTGGTTCATTCCAGCAGTAGCTTTTTGTTGCCCACACTTACCTAGTCTTCAAATCCCTTGACAATCAATTTGGTATAGTTCTAACTGCATGTGATCTGGCGATAGGTGAAGCTACTCTTCTGGAATTTGGTCCCAAAATGTATTTTGTCTTTGATACTAGGTCAAAAAAGATGGTATTACTGCATGAGCATCTTGGCTGGTTCAAATTCTTAAGAGCTCTCCTAAGCTTGGAGTCTGTCTTTCCAAACAGCAGGGTTAGTTTTCTTCTGCCAGATAGCGGATTTAGCATGTGTTTTGCCTAATGACAGTCTACTGTAGATAACGGAGCAGAATCTTCTGAGTTTCACTAGTTCTGAAATACATAAGGTTCAGCACAGAGGGAGCTTTCTTTTGGCTATCACTATGCTTCAGCAATTATCCTTCCCGAATGTTTTTTTTTCTGCCTTTGGTTCATCTACCTGCACTGCTGTACAGTTTGGTGCTTTGAGGGAAAGGTTTGCTCACAAGTGTAATCATCATGTTTTTCATTCCAATAACTGCTTGAACTATTCTGCATTGTGTCTTTACTTTGCGGCTCTCACCATAAAAAAAATAAAAATAAAAAATCAACACATGTTCCTTTGGCTCACAGCTCCAAATAAATAGTTTTTGCTGTACGAATTATTTATACATTGCCACAAGCTATGAAGATTGACTTCTCATCTCAGCTGCTTCAGCAGTAACTTCCACAAATAAGGATGGCTTTGTCACTATATAGGATGGAAGAGACTTATTTCATATTCACATAACCTTATTCATATTATTAATAAGTAACTCCACGGTATAGGGTTAACAGATGGCCTGCCAAAAATTTTATAGGCTGATATGGCCCTTGACAAAAAATAATTTAAAAAAAAAAAGCTCTTTGCTCCCATATAATTTAGAGATGAAATGCATGTCTCTCTTCTTTTCAAGACACAACATTTACAGGGTGAAAAGCAGGATTCAGAATTATTTGACTAAATTAATAGAAAGTGTACTGAGAAAAAAATACTAATATTGGATATACTTGCAATCTAATTTTAAAGCAATAAGGTTTTATCTCTGTAAGCTTTCTGATAACCTAGACCTAGAACAATGTATATGAAGTCTTTTTCCACTTATATTTAAATGAATGCAAAAGGAAAACTCTAGCTTATCAACTGAAAAAATTTCCAATTTCATTTTGCTTTTAAGGCCCTTGTGTAATTTTTTTTTCTAAAAGTACAATTACCATATGACTGAGGCCTGCTGAGAATAAAAACGTTTGCTTTTGTATTAATTTTCAATGTCCTGTTTGTGCTGAGATTTTAAACAAGACAAAAAAGGAAAAGAAATGCCACTGGATATCTCACAGAATGAACAAGATGCATAACTGGATGTGACACTGTTAAATGACTTCATGGTGTTTTGTGAGGAAAGTATTCAGATATGCTGAGGTCAGAGAGGAAATATATTCCCGTTCTCTCACATCATGTACATATGGATTTCACCTCAGACATCTTGCTGTATATTGCACACTGGCATACGCTTATCTGGCATGGCTTTGAGTAATTACACAGTGGCCCACGTCCAGGAAATTACCTGTCTGCGGTGGGACTCATTCCCTCTCAAGTTCCCTCAGGTACTAGAGCAAGAGTTGAGACAGCAGTCCCTCGTGGACGGTGTCAGGAGGCTGTGCACATTTCTTCTCAGCAATCATCTGGTCCAAATATTACATTGACTTTATTTCACAACCTAAACATTCAGATTCACTCCCATCTAAACAAACATGGTGTAAGTTTATATGTTCTGATTGCATGGAGTTATTTGATTATGTTTGAATAAGAATCCCTTGCTATAAATCTCAGTTCCAAGTTCCAGCTGTTTGCTGCTGAAGTTCTGTCTAAAATATCAGTGTACAAGCCCCTGTATTTTAGAGAAGGCAACCAGCATTGTTACCTTTCGTATCTTTTGCTTAGAGCATCTAAAGTTTGTCCTTTGTACAAGTTAACTCAATGTAACAGACACCAAAAAGCCTTTGTAGTAACACCAAACCAACCAAAGGGGTGATAGAGAAATACGAATATCTGTGTTCAGTTTAGCACCAAACCACCTTCACACAGGACCAGGGAAAAGATCATTGACTTGGTCTGAAATTCAAGCTCAAAATATTGAGTGTAAAAAGGCAGTGGACTCCGATTTTATTCACAGAAAGTGTTACTCTAGCTTAAATTGACATGTTCAGCACAAAGATTTGATTTGTATATTGAATTTGCGCTTTCTATTTGCCAAACACCAATGTGGAAAATTAATGATGAGGAAAATTGTCTATCACCCTTTCCCATTAGCAGCCACTACCATGTTTCAGGACATCTTTGGAGAGACTGTTTGTTTGCAACTTGTGTATCAGCCTACTGTAATAACCCAACACCAGCTGTATGTACCTTATTGGGCCTGTTTCTTTTGTGCTATGCTTTTTGCAGGCACTGGCACTGGTACAAGTCCAGATCAAGACGATAATGTGATGCCAGCATTCAGAGACAAATAGCTACAGAAAATGCCAAGAAATAGAAAATAAAGTCATTTAGTCCCCAGTTCTCACAACCATGCAGAGCTTGCAGAGGCAGCTATATAAAACCTCAGTGAGAGAACATGAAGCTGTTTGCTGGTGGTGATTGTGGTGGTTTTTACTTCACAGCAGCCACAGATAAGGAAAATCAACCTAGTTGCTTAATGTTGCTCAGTGTACCTACTCCTGTATTTGAGCTCCACAGTGACTACATAAGGCTAGGACCTTCTGTGGACGCTCTCATTTGGATGTAAAAGTAGCCTGAATTTGCTTTAATTCATTTTAGGCATGAGTACAATCTAGTTTAAATCCATACCTTCTGTATGAACGTTCTATGCAGAGCAGGTTTCAGCCGTCTTTTGGAGCTAGGAAGAACATTTCATTGCCTATCTGGCCTTCCTTCCTGTCAATTCTTGCAAATATATCTGCACCTTACTGTGTCTCTATAGTGACTCCCAAGATTAAATGAAGAGAATTAGAGAATTACACAGCTAGCAGTAAATTGAGAAAGATACAAATACCTTTAAGTACAGAAATGATCCACCAAGACCAAGTTAAGAATCTGGCTCAAAGTTCAACAAGACTTGACTAGGAAAATGTCATTTTTGATACTTTCGAAGTGATTCCATGGATGTGAAAGCTTTGAAAATTGCTTTCTGTGGGAGCATATCGGACAATAAAGTGGATATAAGTAAGAGAGAAGTTGAGCTTGAGGGAGATCTGACCACTACACTTGGTTCTGGTCCATTAATTTCTGAAAAATAATTAGAAGTGTGCTTCAATTTTTTTTTTCTTTTTCCTGAAGTCAGTTTGCCTCAGAGTCAGGCTATGATCCATTGGGCTAACCATTAACTACCTCTGTGTTCCTAATAGTTTGTCCTGGCAGAATACATTCATTCAGCTGTCTGAAGCAGTGCCCATGTCCAGCTTCAGGAAAACAAATCTGTTCTCATTATTTCCAAACTAATAGACGAAACTGATACTCCTAATCTAGATGACTGGTTGCCCCCTTACCTGGTGTGATAGTTTTCTCCTTCCTCCGACTGTGGCATTTGATTATTGTGTATGTGTGATGACAACCTTACTGCTACCCTCTACTTTGCAAATTGCTTTAATGTAATTGGCAGAGGTAGGTGGGAAAAGACAGGAGGAGTGGACTGAGTGCTGATTACAAACTTGTACAAGCTCTGGCATTGAATATACTTAGGAACACAAAGCAGGTAGAAGAACAAGCCTTCCCTGAACTACCTAGAGCAGAGCTTGACAACACAGACGTATTTAAATGGCCTTTGAGGCAGATGCGAACATTCTCTGATGTAATTGGGATCTGAGTTGCTGCTGTTAGCATGGCATGGATCCAAACTCATTAGACTTGCCAAGCATTGGGCTTCTTATTAGCTCCAGCCCTGTACTGTGTTAATGCAATTACACAACTTTTAGATTCAAGCTGCTTATGTCCTGTGGCTCTGTGTGCAGGAACAGCACGTTTGGACTCTCTCCTCTCACCAGGCGGTGTAGGTGCACCAGCAGAAGAGTTTCTGACTAGGTCAGGAGAAGCAGTTTGGGAGAGCAGAGCTCTGACTTGGGCAGTCTCATGTAGAATCACTGCATGTTCTGGAGGCCTCAGCAACTGCTGGGCATATTTCAGCACCAAAGACCATGGTGGGACACAAAACTCGTTTATTTGTTTACTGTTGCAAATGAACGTGCCAACCTCATTTAGATCTGCTCCTCGCCTTGATCTTGATTTTTTTTTTTCCCCAACTATTTGCCCTTGACCGTGTTTATGGCAAGTTATGGATATTTTGTTTTAACTGTGAATTTAAACATATTATACAGCCATTAAAATTCAGTTTTGTCTTCAACACTAGGAAAGTATTAAATTAAATTGTCCTCATCCTTGATGGAGTTTAATTTTTTTTACTCTATCAGTGTTTCTCAGACAAGCCAAGTGTCACATTGAAGCATGATTTACATATTCATGAAATGATTTGTATTCAGAAGCATTGTTTAATGTTTTCTGGACAGTTTTTCATACTAATAAGTGTTTAACTCAGGAGACTATGCAGGTAACCTGAAAAATGAAAGCCTACCATAATTTTTGCAAAATACTACTTGTAAGTCCTAAATAAATAAATAAATAAATGAGCTCTGAATTATTGCATTTCTCTGTTTTATCCAACAAGTTACTTGCACAGCAATGAAATATACTTTTTACAAGAAAATATTTAGGAATGTCCTTATTTCTGAGAAGCACATTTCTTTTCCTCTGCTTCTTGACTGCAGATCAAATAGATATTGGACAGTTATTTTCAAGTAATAGCAGGGTTCAGTTTTAAGTTTGATTTATACTAGTATTTCTTATGCATTGAAAATGTGCAGTTGTGCTCCTCTAGCTAAATTAAATTTTGATTTTCAATTTATATATTTGTTAATAAGTATGTTTGATGGTAGCAAATATACTCTCTCTCTTTTTTTTTGTAGTAAATAGATTCTCTCTCATTTTTGTGTGTTAGATACTGAGTGGAGTGCTTAACTGGTAATGCAAGAGCCTGAAGTCCTAGCTCTCCTCCATGGAGGCTGTGTGAATTTTAAAGAACTAATGGATGCTACTAGGTATTATCCTGGTAACTGCCCAGTGAAGCCTGGTGTCTGCATCCTCCAGAGCACCAGTGGATTTGCTGGGAATGTAACTAAGGCAGTGCTGCCAGAGCTGCCTGCAGGGCCTGTACTCTTACACCTGTTAACTTCCCAGTGTGCAACTGTGTCTCAGTCAAGACCCACAGCCTCAACTCTGAAAACGAATGAGTAGTTCTCTTGTGTCTAGTCTGTCCAGCCTTACTCTGAGCCACACTCTTACACAACAATAGGTCCATGAGCAGCAGAAGAAAGTTGTTACATGGACTCTCTAAGGTTTTCTACTACATAGTTATAAAACTATGCAATAGCGTGGACACAACCGTGCAAAACTGCCTGTATTATGTGGACGTAATATGATAACGAGCCCATGAGGAACTGGTGCTTTGTGAAGGATGTTCTCTCTACTCTTTCATTCCCTCTTTGCCAACACATGTTAAAGGCCCGTCCTTGCCCAAGATTCTCTGGGTGGAGCAGTGCCAGATGGACAAGGTATGCCACAGCATCTGCATGCAGGTGGGTGCTGCCTGGGATGGCCAGGCAGCAAGGACTGGGTCAAGGAAGCTCAGCAAAGCACAGTAATGTGCATGCTGGTCCCATGCAGATGCCAGCACAGACCAGCTTGTCACTTTACCACGACAGGCACTTCTGACTTTGGGCTGTGACATCAAGAAGTCTTAGGGAAATGAGAGCAAGAGGAATAGCACTGCAAAGCATCTTGACTGTGAAGACAATGTGCTGCAGTAGAGGAAAAACCCTGGGCTGTTCCTTGTACCCTAAGAAATTTTCTGAGCACAATCCATTTTAAAGAGAAAACAAAAAAAAAAAGTCATTTAAAACCTATAAATTAACAATCTTTTCTGTGACCCTGTTGTTGCACGCCAGTCAAAGACCGGGGTGAGGTTTTACTCCTATTCTCGGGAACAGAATTAAGACTCAAAACAGAGTCAAGTGCCAACTAACTTTATTTGCCCGACAACAGGTTCACAAACACAAGGGAAAGAGAGAGAAAGAAATAAAGAAAAGAAAGAGTTAGTTGCAATAGCTACCACCACGGATCTGTGGCGTTCCGACAGTCCGATTCGTCTTCAAGTCCGGTGGGAGAACATTCCGTCTGATGTCGGTCGTTTCTGCTCTTTTACTGGGTTGCCTTGTTGTATATTCATTCTTCTTCTAAGAATCTTCCTAAGAAGACGGAAACCTCTGGTCTTGTGGTCTTGACTGTTGCTCTGTTGCTATGGCAGTAGTGTCAGTTGGTGGTTTAATGTTCCAGCAATGTTGAGACAAACAACTGACAGTCTCTTACACCTGTCTAAAGACATCCCCACTACGCACTATTCTGGTTTATGGTTGGATCCTTTGACAAGAACTCTACTCTTTCAGGAGATTTATCTTGTGGAATCAGGGTTGCTGTGAAATTTTATGGCTGACTATATCTACAATTTGCACAATGATGTGTTTGAAGAGCCATTTTAGAAACAGAATGAACACTTCCTAGTACTGAAGTTGAGAAAGAGGTCTATGTGGATGCTTGGGAGAAAACAGCTTATTCCCAAACTGATTCCACTGACTGGTAGAGAGCATGAGAGTTGTTTTCTCTGTTTGATGGAGCATGAGTCTTGCTTACTTGGTTGTGACTAGTGACTAATTCCTACTATGGCTAATGGTCAAGTATAAAAGCAGCCATTACAGAAAAGCTAAAGCACCCCTGTTGTTCATTGTTGTTCACTACAGAGGCAATTCCTGAGGTTCCCAGACTCAAGCTTTTTCTTACAAGGCTTGTAGGGAAATTCCTTGTTTAAGGAATTATCTCACACTGGAGAAGAGTTCATGGAAGTGTCATTAGTAAAATATATTCAGCTTAAATAGATAGAATAGCTTTACAGACTGCATGGTGTTGCCGAGTAACTGTCAGAAGCCTGGAAAGTGGCAAATGGGACAAAAAAGCGAGAGCCCTGCTCAGAGAATCCAAAGAACCATTTCCAACGATACATAACCCTGCAGTGGTATTTGCTGCTGTGGGAGGCTGAGCAAGTTGGGCAGAACTCCTTATGGATCCACAAAGGGACTAGCCAAATTCATAGAGAAAAGTTGCTGACCATTGAACAGACTGGGTTCATACAACCTTCAGTTCAAGATAGACCAAACTGATTTTAGGTATCTGTCTTAAATATCCACTGGATTAGAGGGATCTTTGGTCTGACTCTGGGTAGCAAAGCACTTAAAGATATTTAGGGTGTGTATTGGTGTGTATATGTATATAGGTCTGCCACAGGTTGCTGTTCATACAGTGAAGGGATAGTCAGGACAAGGGGTCTCTTGATATATTCAAAAGGTCAGACTGGGCACTGTACAGATTTTGCCAAAATCACACAAATTTATGTATGCATACATATGATTAAATTCAGCTACCTTCAGCAGCAATGATTCAATTTGCATTTGCAATTATATTGATTCTGCATGTAAATGAGATACCTGGTTTGCACATACACTCATAGACCTATCTTTTTCCTTGTGATTGACAGAAAGTGTGGGCCTCCTTTCAGAAGCAGGTTAGCATTAGAGGAGGAAAATGCCAAAAGTAAAACCTCTTAAAAGCCTTTTATTTGGTTGCCTTCCAAGCTAGAACAGCTGCAGAGGGTGATTAGCTTCATGTGGAGTCAGTTGCATTTTTATCCAGCTTTATTCTGTGTTTGTTTTCTCTTTCAGACATTTGTCCTTGCTAAGACTACAGCTGTGTGTGCCCCGTGTGGACCCACCACTACAGACATTCTCCCTGGAGAGAAAGGAGTCAGCCACCCAGGAAGGGTAACCTCTCTGGCCTTCCATGCCTCATGGCGCCCATCACCTTCTCCACCATGAGGTCACTGAGCTTTGCTCCACAGAAAGCACAATTGAACACTGACATCTCCACGTCGCTCTCTTCAGGTGAGACCTCTCTGGAAATCTATTTGGTGGCCCATGGAAATAGATGGCAAGGCAAGCACTGTGTCTCTTGGGGTAGGAGGGAGGAACACTGTGGCACTTGTGACCTCACTGCAGTCAAAGGATTCGACAGTACAGATGTCATTAAGGCCAGACCCTGAGCTGCATCCTAGCTAGTTGTACCACATGACAAAAGGCAATGCTATCACCTTGAAGAAGAGGTTAGAGCAGTTCCCTTTTTATTACAAGTACTGCCTCATTTTCTAGCGTGGGTTTCTTACTCCACATCCATTCATTTCTTCAGGCCAATATCCTTTTCTATAGTTCTTGCGGAACTATGATGTTTTATGGTTACAGTCATAATCTCCCTTAAAAAAAGCTTAAAAAAGCTCCAGGGGACTGTATGGGACTGGACACCCAAAGACCTGGTCTGGTTCTGGGCTCGGAAGAGCACTTAACTCGTTAACGGCTTTCTACCTCTGAAAAGGAAACAAAACACAGATCCTTGCCCAGGCTGTTTTGAGAACTTTGGAAGCTATGAGAATATCGGTGCTACACTGTCAGACTGAAGCAGATAAAGCAGCACTGGTCCCAGGGTGCCTTTATGTCCCCATCACCAAAGTCCCCCGTATGTGCCTAAAGGCTCTCGAAGATAAAACTATGTCCTGCTTTTTGCACCCCGTCACTATTCCCTGTTGCAACTTCCACTATGACTGAGTAGGGATATGGAAGTGGTAGGTGAACTGTGTCAAAATGACTGTGTATATGCACAGTTACCCAATTTGCTCAGGGATTGATGGAGCTTGCAAAGCTTGATGTCCAAACAGTACAGCAGTTGTACAGAAGCAAGCTTGTCAATCAAGTCCTGTATTTTTTTACAAGGTAACTCTCTGACTCTTTCAGATTGCTGTGCTTTTCAGTTCATTCTGCATTAAATGAAGTGACAGGCTGCTGCTTTAAAAAGTGGTATAATATTCTAATTTATTCTCCTACCCCAGTCCGTCTTTCATAGCCACATCATGACTTTGTTCACCCCATCCTTTTTCTTTGTGACTATGAAATCCTGTCACTGCGGAACAGAGAGAGGACCCTAGTCTCCACAGCAAGCATATATTTGAAAACATGGCTATTTAATGACATCTTCATCACTGAACAAAAATTTTTATTTCAACTTTTGGGTTGGTTCAGAGAGCTCCACATTTTTACAGTTCTTCTGTCAACTGAACTCCTCAGCACAACCCCGGCTGCACTTATACTTACATTCACCCACTACTCTATTAACATCTCATTAAACTGCACCCCAACAGTGGCTTTCTTCTTACTGCTGTAAGGACAAACGTTTGGAGAATAGTAACTTATATTTACATAACTCCGCTCATACAGACATCTTAGATAAGAACTGTTCAGAACAAACAGTAACATCTACCCAATCCAGCTGAGGTGGCAGGAGAAAATTAGGTGGGCAGGATTAAAGACACAGGAATGGTCAGAGACTGACTCAGAGCCTGACGCTAACAATTACCCTACTGGAAAAAAATGTCACTATAAGGTTTCAAAGGGCATCTTGCTACACCTAAAATAACTCCTTTCCTTCCACATTTCAACTTCACTTGTCCTTACTTATTGATCTAAAAAATATTTACTGGATTTCTTAAATGCCCTAATGTTTCAGACAATTAATAAACAGCAAATGTTTGTCCTGGCACTGCCAACTTCTCCCATCCTTCCATGGCTGCCATGCACACATATCTGGGGCAAAGGGTCACGTCCTGCAAGACTGTCCTACTAGGTCAGACTGTGGAACCCGTTCAAGGAGACTGGTGCTCTTTGGCTGATTATAAGCCAATGGTTACACAGAAATTAAATTCCCTGTAAATTTTTTTTTTTTTCTTCACTTTCCTATTCCTAAGTCACTGACTGCCTATTAGACATTATGGTTTGAAAGACATGCATGGTGTGAAGGCCTCATCAGGTGATCCTCAGAACACTAAATTAATCTACAAACAGGAAGATTTCTGTAGAAATCAACCCCTAGGAAGCATTTCCTTTGTTAACTCCTATGTATAGGGCCACTACTTCTACTGTAAAAGTTAACAGGATTTACATTCAAAGCTTTCCCTTCTACTGCCTGCCTTCTAAGCTGTTCTGGCTTTGCTTCCAGCTCTCTCCATCTTGCATCTGTAATGCCTAAGCTTTACTAATTCTTTCCTCCGTTATTTTGGCCTTCCCTGCAGCACTCTCATCTGCATGGGACTCAAGCTGCCTCAAAGCCTCAGGAATCATAAAGAGCAGGCAATCCCTTAAAAGAGCATGCTTTACTAAGGAGCCAATTTCATTGCTAGCAGACATGATTGAGAGGTTGCCTTCCTCACTTGTTACCCCTGAAATCACCACAAACAAATGTGATCAAAAAGCCAAAATAACAGGAAAAAAAGGAAGAACCAAAATACTTTGACTATAACTGTCCGTGGTCAGGGTCAAGGCATGTGGGATTACTGTGATACAGTGCCTCCAGAAGAAAAGATTTTCTACCACGGAGGGTGGGTCAATATTTGTTTTCTTCTTCAGCTTGACATTTTCTAATACTGATTGAGTCTTTGTCACTTGCTCCTTTTCCTCAGTCACTTCTAACTCCTGAAAGTCTAGAGAAGGAAAAAAGCTACAAAAATGGGATTTCCCATTCCATCTCACATGACTTTCAAATGCTTCAACTTTGATTCTTGCAGTAACAATAGTTTATAATTATGGAGTTATTTCAGCCAAATAACATTAGTGTGCATTAAATCCTCCAATCTCTTATAGCCCCTTAGGGGATGCCACAGACAATGTGTTTCACGGATGGGTAAACTGAAGCTGTGGAGAAGGCAGGCAAGCTGTACAGTTGAGATTATAATGCCAGTATCTTAGGTTCCTGCTCCTTTTTGGCACTTTAATTCCTTTTCAGAGCATGAAGTAGATGATTGAGGGAAAAAGCCTTGCCTTTCACACTTTTAGAGGTAGTTTGTATTTGTAATACTAAAGACCACAAACAACAGGGCAATGCAGGGCAAAATGCAGTGAGAAGCAAAGGCACAGGACATTGACTTAAAAGACTTCCTCAGCACCAGAAAGCAGAAGAGTATTTCCCTGCTGTTTCATTTTGACTTGATTTGACAACCTCGTTTTATCTTAACGTCACAGGAAATCACAGTCCAATTTTTCTATGGCATAGTGTTAAAGAGCCCTATATATGTTTTGCATGTTTTGCTTCAGAATAGAACAGAGTTAACATTTATAGGCTTTGCCTAGCAGGGGCTGCCTAGAGCACCAGAACTGCCTGTGAAGTCCCCTCCCAATTAAAACAAAAATGGATAGGTTTTACTATTCCTGTGTTCTTTTGCCTTTTCGCTTGACTGAGCATTACTGGATGCTGTCTCTCTGTCAGTCACATTTCATCTTATCCTTTTGCCTTTAGCCCTTTTGGTCTAGAATTGATTTTCTCACCACTTTAAGCGGAAACTGAGAGATCTGTATATTGGCGCATTTCTTAGAGCTTTATGCAGTAGTGGCAGTGGGCTGCATCCTACATGCAGCTGCTGAATATCTTTATTCCCCTCTTGAAGGCAACGGAAGTTACAGACACTCAATAATTTTAGTGGATATTCAGAATTTTGCATAATCAAATCCATTTTTTATGCTCCTAGCAAATGTTTCCATGAATGTGTACGCGTATGTATGTATAAATACATATAAATGTGTGCAGGCATGTGTGCATCTGCATGTATATACACACATGTTTTCCGACTGGAAAATTTTCCTTTATAAATAAGTTTGTCTCTCAGCCGTGGGAAAAATATTAAAAGCTCTCAGTCCTTTAAACAAAACTTAACAAAACCGCATTCCAATCATATTCTGTCAGTTTATTTTCTAAATAACTAAAATAACCTCTGATTTAATTTGTGATGTGAATAGAATAACTAATTTCTACACCATCCTTCATGTGAGTAGCTCAAAGCCCCTGTATTGCAGTTGTTAGTTTGCTCAGGTAAGCTGTGCCTTAGACAAGGGACACTTCGCATACTTCACTTCCTGCTGAAGTCCATTCCCTTCTCTAAGGCAACCAGGGATTACAGTGGTGTTATGGCTTCCCTTTGGTATGTTAAAGAAGCTGTGGGATTTTAGGTGGTTTCAACACCGTGAAAGGAAGTAGAAGACAGAGACTAAAGGGCAGAAATGGACTAACATCCCTCCTTGGATTGCATTAAATAGCCCAGGACACTACATCCTTACAGTTAGAGTGGGGTTGCATCCACGCCTACATGTAGATATAGGGATTTATTCACATAGCATCCTTTAAAGAAGTGGGTCCAAGATAGAGTGAGGATTTGGGGTTTATGTCCACTTCAAAACTATGGTGACTTATTCAAATATTTTAAGTGAAGAAAAAGGGAAAGCAGTTTTTTCTCTGTTTGAATGCTTACATTCTCACACCAGTATGTATAGGTCATATTAGTGCAGAGTACCATATATGCTCAGAGACAGGCAGCAACTCGGGGTAACACAGAGAGCCTCACTTGCACATGTGTTTCAGTAGGGCATTCCAAGGGAATAGCCTCTATGCAGAAAGTGCCCTTGGGATGATGTCCTGAGGTTTTGGCTTAGTAAATAAAGAGAAAAGATAGAAAAACAAGCAAGGAACATATCTTCCCATCATTACATGGCATGAACTGGTGTGTCAAACACAAGTAATACTGAGAAAATAAAAGGCAAGAAGATTCTTTCTTTTTCTCCCATAATTTACAGTGATTTTTGCACTAACTGACATACAGTGTATCAAAGAAGAGTGGTGGTTGTGCCTTGAGCTTTCAAGATCTGTCTCATCATTGCTGTCAGAAGCAGTAATAGCCCATTCCGGCTCACCGCTAATTTAGACCTTCTAGCTACAGCAATAGAGGCAGAAAGAACAGCTCCCGGCTAGACCCATGTGTGTATATATGAAACAGCATCTGGGCATGTGTGTAAAACACAGATCGTGTGTGTGTATGAACATAAGTGCATATATGGCTTTAAAAATTCCACATTTTGTGGAACTTGCAGATACAAGGAACAGAGCAGGCAGAAATATTTGCTGGTATGGTGTGAAAAGAACAGTGCAGGTATCTCTCAGAAGCCGCTTCCATTGCTTGAAAGGGTGTGTGATTGCTCTCCAGCAAGAAATGTTTGCTGTATTTGGTAGCTGATTTATCTGTCCTACTGTTTGACAGCACTCACCCAAGTTGGAATACTTCCCCATACATTTGTCGTAGATTCATCATTTTGACATGCAATAGCATCCTTTGAGTGGTATGTGGAGTCTTCTTTCGAGAATGAGTGAAGATTTCTGTGGGCAGCTGGAGAGTCTGTGGGGGAGGATCATTTTTGTTTATTGACTTCTCAGTGTGCTGAGGCTTAGCAATGCCAAAGGAAAAATATTACCAACTGTAGGGAAGGTTTGTTGAACAAAATGTATAATCTCCCTCAACTTCATGTCCCTTTCTTCAGTTCTGCCTGTAACTGTCTTCAATTATTTTGTTTATAGTTAATGCCACAGGGGGTTGGGCCTTACATTGCTACTACTGTGTAAACTTGATCACTCTAATGACATCTTGATGCTGTACATTAAGTTCAAGCATCTCTTTGGATAGTAGAGCAGAGCAAACTGTCCTTTCCCAGTTAAGATGAGTAGCAATAGGGTTTTTCTAGAATCAAATAAGTTCACTGCAGTGAGTATTATCTCATAATCATCATTTTTAGTTACAATTACTCCGCTCGCAGAAATCTTAAACAAATGATCTGAGGATAGGAGGGAAATATTTGAGAATAAAATCTCTGATAAACAACAATAAAATTTAAAGATTGCAGTTGAGGGTTTATATGCTTCTAGTAAGTGTTTCTGTGTGTTAATCTCATTCAAAATGAATTTTCTGAAGAAAACTGTAACATTGATACATATATTTGCCCTTTCACTACAAACATGTACTTTCTACTCTAATGGCTTATTGTTTGGCTGGACAACATGAAATGCCTAGGTAGATCATCATTAGTCCTGAAGAATTTTTAAAACATTCTTCCCCACTTGTTACTATGTAAGGTTAAAGTCAGAATGAGTTTTGATTTCTGAGGGATGGTATTGTCTTACACAGTGTAAATATTTTTAAATATTTATTAAATAGATTTGTAAATATTGTAATAGACCAGGAGCTTTTGTTCTATAGCACATTTAAGAAAACTAAAATTTCTCATATCTTAGCACCACAGAAAAATCTCCAGAGTTTAGGTGCAGCATGTCTTGCAGTTGCTTATGACCATGGAGCCATGGCTTTTTCCATTTCAGGAAAGAACTGCTGTAAGACAAATGCTCCCTTACCTTTTTTTTTTATTTTATATTTTTTCACCTGAAAATTCGTCTCATGCAATTGATGCAACTTCACTTTTTAGCAGCAAAAGATTTATCTCTTTTGGTACTGGTCTAACTATTGCTTCAGCAGCCCATACTGTTCTCTACCATCAGCACAGCTTGACTTGGCACCAATTGTGCTATTAGGTCAAATCACAATTGACCTCTTTCATTTACTGAAAGAAACTCATTAATAAATTCTCCCAGCCAGACTGAGTAAGATATGTCTCAATTTTACAATACAAATGTTTCTACACCAGATAGTCATGAGGCTTTCTTTGCAAGGAATAAATGGTCTTTTTCAGGGCAAGTTTTCATTGGACCTATTTTAGACATGAATCAGCGCGACACGAATTGGCTACTAGACTCTATTAGACTACTTAGACTAGCTTTCCCCTGACTACAAAGGGATCATGGGTGATTCTTCATATGGAGATTCCTCCATTTAGTCATATCAATGCCCTCATTTGTCTCAGAAGTAGAATCTTGCATTCTCTTTGCTCCATATATGAATGAGAAATGCCTTTGGTCTGGATGAAATAAAAACTGAGCTTCCATGACAGATACACTGTTTCTCCTAGGGTTAGTTGTTTCATATGTGGTTCTTATGACTCCCAGATGGTATGAAACTAACAAAAATACAAAAAACCCAGAAAAACCACTAAAGCACAATTGAGTCACAGAGGCATAAGAGTAATAACCTAACACCTTTAGTATTTTTATTGACAATACCTGCCTATGCAATTGCCATGGCTGCTACCAGTTACTGTACAGCCTACTCTCACAGAACATAGGTCACTTAATCCAAAATCCTGCCCTCTGCAACTCTGAATTTCATGGGTTTCTTCAGAGTCTGAATTTGTTCATGAGAACCTTTTGTGGAAGAGGAGAAAATTGTACTCAAAAATAGGAACCATAAGAATGATTGTTTCATGCCATGAGAAACAGCCTTGCCCCAGGCAGCATCCATTCTATTATCTCTGACCCCATACAAAGTTCAGCATATATTACAGTATCTCTAAAACTTAAAATACTTCAGACTCACTAGCAGTTCAGTTAAAGTTCATATTGTGGCAACTTGAACAATATACTATAAAATAAAAAGTAGCTCCCTTCCTTTCACAGTTTACAGTTCTTAAGGGACATTAAGATTTAAGCACCAGTTTCAGACACAAATTTTTAAAATATCCTTCCTCTTTTGCTGATTCTCTGATGGAACTTTCATTAGAACTGTTTCCTGTATCCTCCCCTATCTCCCACAGAAAATACCATGTTTCACTGCCTATCCCTAAGTAATTGTCAAGCCAGAAAATACAATGTTTCCAAATTAGAAAGGTGGGGTTTTTTAGAACTTTATTGCACTTTAATGTAAAATAACATTTAAATTTTCATCTGACTTAAGTAATAATTTACTGCACTTTTTTCCTAAGCCATGCAGAGAAAGAAGAGAGACAATATTCCCTATGCCAAGACATTTAATGGCCCTGTCCGGCTTCACCCGGAGCCTCCACCACATCCTCTGCCCACGGGCCCAGAAGCCCCATGACGTGGCATTTAGGGACATGGTTTAGTGGTGGACTTGGCAGTGTTACATTAATGGTTGGATTTGATGACCTTAAGGGTCTTTTCCAACCTAAATGATTCTATGATTCTATTTAAGCTCATCTTAGGCATAGGAGCTGTAGCTTGTAGGAGTATGAATTCCCAGCTCAGTCACAGCCTTGCCTATGCCAGCCAACGGACCTGCTGATCTTTACATGTTAAGCTCACTTCCTAGCTTGATCTCAGACCTGTCTCATCACCATGAACTTACTTGATTATCTGGTTTCTTGGCTGACTGGCTGCCATCCTCAAGTCTGCCCTGCTTGTCTAGCTCGGGTACTGTGGGGCTGGGCCCTAGCTGGTGAGGCCCCTGCCCTTGACTGCGTTACCCCTGTGGGCTCCCAGCTCTTTGGGAGCTGCCAGACCTTGCTGTGCACTGATGGTCTGAATGTTGAGTGTTGTCTCTCTGTAACAACACAAAGAGACAGATAAGAGCTATACAGAAAACCTTCTAGTAGAAGCTTTACTAAGACAAACAAAAAAATCTTTTGGGTAAAACTATGTGAAGGCTAGGTAGTTTCAGCTTAATGTATATGTCATTGGAAGCAACATGAATAAACTGCTATTTTTCAGTTCTATCTCTTAGAGATATTGATGTGTTCCACAACAGGATAAGCTAGAAACTCCAGCAACTATTCTGAAAAATATTGCCACTGCAATTACCTCTGGTGTGTCCAGGCCAGCTCAAGACCACTGAGAAGAAGCCTCTGGTGACCATGGTCTGTGTGCCTTTGCTGTAGGCCAGATCTAAACAGGGAACCTCAGTATTTGAATTGGTTTGATCACATTTAAACATATGGGCTTACTGAAAGAAAAGGTTTCTCTTAGTGATAATGAAGAGTGTGGTGGATGTATTCACCTGCCTGCAGTTAGAGCTTACTGTTCCTCTGTGTTTGAGCGTGAGATCCCTGTGCGTGAAGGAAGGCTGCAGCTCTGCTCGAGGAGAGGCAGCTCTCTAGCCTTTCTGCAGCGCAGGGATGTGCAGGATGTTTGCTGATGTCCTTGATATCTCAAAAACATTCTAGTTTAAGTCTATGGAGTGCATGTATGCTGACTGGCACAGCCTCAGTTCATTTTGTTGTCTGGAAGATCATCATCGGTTACTGACAGGTAGAAAGAAGTGGGAAGGATGAAGTTCAGTTTCAGTTGGAAGTCTACTACTGACTCCTCAGATTCCTCTGTTCAGCTTGAAAACTTCTCACATTTTTCAGCTTAGTGCAAATTTAATAGACTTTTCAAAAAGTTTAACCCCCTATGATGGTTTTTTACCTTCCCTCCCTTTAATGTACAAGACATATTAACCTTTGTGGGATTTCTGTATTGTGCCATACCTGACAGTTTTCCAGTATCCTATTTCTCAGAATATATTAAAAAAGGAGAACAAAACCAGATCTATTTGAAGTATTTCAGGGTGGGGGTTGGTTGGTTTGTTTGTTTGTTTCTACTGGGAAAAGAAATTATACAAGAGAAAGAGATGGAGTTAATAAAGGAGAGAGAGGCAGGGGAAATAAAGGAAAAGAGACACCTGAAAGAGTACTATACTGAATTTGAAACTGTGCTGCTAAGCCTTGCAAAGCAATTTCAGAAGTTTTCTACAAGGAAAGCTAGTTTGATGAGCAAGAATTATTTTGTTGTGTTTGATAAACATGAGCTGGTGAGTATCAGTAATTCACATGTATCTACCTATTTGTGGGATACAGTTTAAAGCCACAATGACACACAGTGTAGACAGCACTCCAGATCCTGTACTGGGAGCAGGCAGCCTTCCAATGCAAACAAGGAGCTTTAAGTAGTGGTGATTAATTCATCAACCCAACAAACTGGAAAGCTGGATCTCACTGAATGGCTCGTTAACCTAAACCATATTAAGCTGCTAACACTAGTTAAAGTCACATATAATAGTGACTGACACTAAAGGGAACACCAACTGTCACATTCATCCCTTATTCACTCCTTAAATACTTGTGCCTGAACAATCTGATGAAGCATGGAGGGGTACATAGGCTAGCTTGGAGAGGCCCCCTCAGGAATGCGTAGAAACTGAAGTTCAGGCTTTCATCTCTGCAAAGCAGACTAACATCAGATATGCTATGAATAGTGGTATCAGATGCACATACAATTCCTAGGAGATCATAAAAACCCCACATGCCAATCAAGCATGTCTCTACCTCTGATACACAACTGTGTCTGAATTAGGGCTTGAATTAGAAACCTGCAAGACTTACGGCATTTCTGTGCTTTCTTTAACTGTGGCCAGAACAGCTAGGAAGAGCTGTTTAGCTGCATTAAATAGTTATTATTCCAGTTGCCATCCATAGCTGTGTTCTAGCAGATATAAGCCATTGCTCGGGGCAGAATGCCGGTTCTTCTGCAATTATTTCTTTACCATTCCTGTTTGCAGCTGAGTTGATACAAGAGTTGACAAGTGGTATATACTTTTGGTACATAATTGAACTGAAATGTAGTTCAAAATAAATTCTTCTAGCACACTGCTTGGAACAGCTTCTAGAGTTGTTTTGTGTAGTAGACTTTCCATAGACCTGACTGTTTGGGACAATGAATTTTCTTTATTTAAACCAAGAATCCTGTACCTTTTTCTTATGTCCCTTTGGTTAAACATTGCTTCTGTGTCATGAGGGAAGTTTAAAACCATTCTATTTGCCCCTTTTTGCTTTTGTTTTACTTGAGCATTTTTATGTTTTTTTATTCCTACTGGGAAAACCTAATTACCAATACTATTTCTTTCTTCAACTGTACTGGTTCACTGTGTGCAGAATTAGACATGAAAGTCCCATTAATGCTAGTGGAAAATGTACACCTTTGTGTCCTTTCCCATCAAGCTGCAATTTGTTCTGTCCTTTTGAGTCTTCCTGTTCATAAACTCTTGGTTTTACTATTTAGCATTCCAAAAGCCAGTTACATGAAGCTTAGTAGCTTACTTGCCATAGTGAAATTGAACTTGCAACTACATATGCTTGTAGTTAGCTGAACTGCAGGCTTGCACACAGAATTCTGCTATCTTCTTTTGACATAACATGCTGCTTACATTAGGAAAATCCCTGCTGTTATACCACCAGTCATTCTTTCTAATACTGCATATTGCCCCCCTGCCTTTTTTTATCTCCTACTCTTTCTTCTGAATAAAGCAATGTTTGCCCACCAGCAGACTTCATTTAAATGGGTAGGGTATCAGGTTTGTTCACATTTTCAGCTGCCATTTAAAATAAATACAAACAGTTAAGTTATTACGTGACTGTAAATGATTGCAATGAGTTCTGCACCGTGTTCTGGTTATCAGGACTTTTGCTCATTGCCTTTTAATTGAGTGCAGCAGTCTCTCCACAGCTAGGCTCTTTGGATAACCACTTGTGAGCAGTATTTGCCTAAATCCAACTCCATTTCTCTAATATAGCAGCCAGTGTTTGAAGTGGCTTGATGATACCCTTCTATTTTACAGATCAGGCACTGATCTAGCACCTGCTGACTTAAACCAACTGTGCGGTTTTCTTTTCTTGCCAGCAACTTCAAGGCAGTATAAAATTCCAGTAATATGATTCTCAAGATAAATCTGTGGAGGTTCTCAGTGTTGTTCAATAGCTAGAATTCTTTGGCCTTTGAGCAAGTGAAGGTGGACAAAGGAGCTCTCTGTACATTATGACTCATTTTGGGGGTTGTGGGGAAAGAAATTACAGGTTCACTTTGGTTAATGGCTGATAAAATATGAACTTCTCTTTATTGGTCATCAAAATACATTGAGCAAGACTAAAAGGCAAATGGATAAACAAAACCAACATCTGTATCTAATTACTTTATGAAAACAAGAGGAGTTAACAAAACAAAAAGCAAACTGCACAGGAACAGCAGATCTGTTGGCAGGATGATGCTTTTCTGTCCCTGTTTGCCCTGCAAAGAGTCGGTTTCCTGGCAATTTAAGTCACTGTGGGATTGATACTGCTTGTCAACAGTGAATGGAAAATGCAAACATCACTTGCAGTCAAACTGTATTTTTGTTTGTTTGTATGGGCGACTTACTGCAGTTTCCATGTAACAATGTCTCCTTCATCATGAAGGATTTAAGGGTATTTTGGGCAGGTTTTTCTACAGCAGTGCTTTGTTCTCTGCTAACTCCAGATGTGTCTCTGTAAACTTTGTATGCAATGTGGAGAAGGAAAGTGTGTGATTCGGAGGAATTCATTTTTCCCTCTTAATTCCCATCTGTTGTGTTTCTTTCAGTACAGAGGATAATGCAAGATGCTATTCTGCATCACAGTACTCCCACATTCTAAACGTATTCCCTGGGGAATGCAATTTACCAATAATATTCTATGCAAGCACACTCTGAGGGGTCAACATGACACCCCTGGTAAGATAACCTGAGGCCGTAACTGTATGATGGTTGGAATACAAGCTGCAAATCACCTGTACCTTGTAGCAAGGTATGTTCAGGTTTAAGGAGAAGGGCAGATGATCACTGTGCAAGGATTTGGGAAGGAAATGTCATCAAGCAATATTCACAGGCAAAATACAAAGTAAAAAAAAAAAAAAGACTACTGAGCACTGCTGATGGCAGATGCTGGTTGAGCAGGATGCAAATTGCAATCAACCCCTTACAAAAATAACTGGAACAGACTTTGTCTTCTATTTGGAGAATTATCTTTTTGCATTTGCTGCTATCTTCCCCCCCCTCCCCGCCTCAGCTCCTTCCTAGGATTTTATTTATTTATTTATTTATTTATTTATTTATTTTCTTATCAGTACTTCAGGATGGTCAATGCTTTCACAGGTCAATCAATAGGCAGATATAGGCAAAAATCCTCTATAAATTTCTGAGAAGTGCGAGCACTATAGAGTGAAAGAACCAAAGCCACTTTCTTTCAACACCAAATACCACTGACCCAATAAATAAGTTTAGAAGCACTGAACAAGAGTCAACAAATACTCAACAGGAGGACAAGAAAAGTGTAATGCTTCCAAAAGAAAGGGCAGAATTTGAAGCTAACGTCTCATTGCTTTAATTTTTTTTAAAAAAAAAGGAATTCTTGACTTTAGATGTTTTTAACTCATGTTTTTATACATAGAAAAGAGATGTCTGCAGCTTGCTGACTGGCTAATTGCAGCTTGTTTCTTTCTCCCAAAGTATTAATTCAGAGGATTAACAAGCTAGTTAGACTTGTGGTTTCAACTATTTAAAAGATAATGATCTAGTGCTAAAGCATCCTCCAAAGTCACATTGCCAGTAAGCCTTCTACAGGCCACAGGTTGGAGTTTATTTGCAGGGAAATCGCAACTATTTTAGGACCCTATTAACAAGAATGCAAACAGGGTCTTTCAGCCACAACCCTGGGCAGAATACATCAGGTCTTAGCCAGCTGCCAATCAAGTAGCATCATTTAATTTGTAATCATGAACATTCTAGACAAGGAAGAGAACTTTACAGACTAAAGTACAAAGTAAGTCTGGGATGGTGTCATGTGGCAGTTGAGAAAGGGGCCAAGTTCAGGTCAGCACTCGAGATAGCTCCTAGCAGAACAGTGGAGGGAATTCAATCACTGAGCCGCCCACTGAACTAGCTGTTACAGATCTAGCTTTTAGGCAGATGGTGTTGTCTGGAATAGATATACTTGCCTCTGCCTGAGTTCCTCATCATCCCTAGGAGCAGTTCTGCTCTAGCTGTGACCTTACCACATCTGGCAGAGTACAAGAACTATTGAGAGGCAAGATGTTTTAAATGGATGATCTGCTTGTTAGTGTTTTGTTCATTCTAAAGTTACTTGTAAATTTTGCATAAAATTTGGCAGGTAGATTATTTTTTCTTCCACAGGTTAGAGGAATTGAATTCTGGCAAATTCGTAGTGATTGATTTTGACCTTTCCTTTTCAAAAGGTTTCAATTAGAAGCTTTAGTTAGATTTGCAAAGGGTGCTTAAAAAGCAAACAAAATGACCTGCCGAGATCTAAATAAAAAATAGTTTGACCCAAAACAGACTTCCTTTGCTGAGTAGTGCAGGTATGTGGCTCAGAAATTATTTGCAGACTCTGTAAGCAGATAAAACCTCTTCACACTCATAATGCTTTATATAGCACCTGCTTTATACAGCACCTGCTTTATACAGCACCTTTAAATAGTACCATTTTGGAAGACACTAAATCCTTTTTACTAAAAGCATTGGTGATGTAAATGAATAGCAACCGATAGCAAAGTATGCTGAGTGAAAGCAACTGTCTAGCAGGGGGGGAGAGGGAGAGAACAAAGCAAAGGGAAACTGAAAATCAAATTCCCTCCCCAACTCCTGTCACACTGTGTCTTCCTGCCAGCTCCTGAACTCTCCTTACTACTATAAACTGCACTTTTTTTGTATTGCATTTCTTCCTTCTCTCTTGTATTACATTGCTTTAGATGGTGATTCCTTATTGAGTAGCTGGTTTTGTAAGTATCCATGACGTTAAGAGCACAGATTGCATTTGCTTTAAATAGGAACCACGTGTCCCTAAACTTCTTGGGCTTTCTAGGAAAACTTCCTACAATATAACTTCTAAACTGGCACAAAAACGTAAGAGTTTTGTATTAATCTCCTAATGAAATGTGCAGCTAGCTTGGAACTTGAACATGACAGCTGGTTATGAATGTACTACAAGTAATGACAGGTTTATATTTATATAAAGCTTTCTATCTGATCTTAGTGTCTTAGTGTCTGCAGTATCTCGATCCTCAGTATATTTGAGAAGTAGCTATGTATGGATTACCTTCATGTTTGTCGTGGGTTAACCCCAGCCAAACTAGCAAAAAGCTAAGTGACTTGACTAGCAATTTGTGACAACTGGAAATAGGATAAGGGACTTGGAAGATTAAATCCTGGAAACTTTATTTATGTGAGTAACTCTAACTGGTCTGGATCCTAATTTCATGCCTTACTGCCTTAATCACAAAATGAGCCTTTCTCTGGGCCACAAAGCAGCTCCAGAGAGAAAAGAGAAACATAAAGCCTATCTCACAAAAGTCTTAACTTGCATACTGACAGCCCTCCAAGGGAGTGAGCTTTTAGCCTTACTTTCCTAAGCAGCCATTTTGGGACCATAGCTGGTATTCACTCAGACAGCTACTTCAGTCTTCTAGTAGGGAATGTTTTATCTTTCGGTTGTTGGGTTTGCTGTGATTGCACAGTTTGTTTTCAAATGAAGTTCACAACGTGGAATTAAAATACAGTGTGTTCAGAATGTAGGACAGAATGGTAATTTAAAGGCGAGAAAAGGTCTGGAAAGCCTGTAAGGGATATCAGAGAGGAGAAGTGGTTTCCATGGCAACAAATCCACCAAAATCTTTGCATTCATATTGATTCTAGTGATGGATGAGCCAATTTGGGGGCAGGGAAGAAAAAAGGATAAAAAATATTTAACCCTGATGAAGAATGCATTTTGCTTGGGAAAAAAAAAATTACAGAAGTCTTTCTTCCTGAAGTCCTTAACTCAGATCCCAGCTACAAGAGACTTAATGCAAAGCATGGCTAGCCTGGCTTGTTTCCCTGTAGTCTGGTTCAGTTTGTAAGGTGTTTTATTAATAGTGCCCCCCAGGTGAGCTAGGCAGGGGAGAACAATACTGCACAAAAAGGGACTGAAACTGCCTGAATAAAATTATAGGGGATGAAGGGGATACGTCTGCTCTGACAGAACTCAACGCTGCGTGGCTCCTCTGAGCAGCGAGTACTGGTGCAGGGAAGGAGCAGGGCAGGAATGAGCTGTCTGTGCTGCAGTGGAGCAGCCTTAGGACAGCTCTCTGCTGTGCTATCTTGTTCATAGAAGACTTTCTTCCTTTTTCATCTGTGTCGTAGCTGGTTTTGCAGCTCACGCCAGGCAGTGAGTGACACACTTCCCCCTATGCCAATGTGAGCATTTATGTGACTCTTGTGGTGCTCTATGAGACGGGTAGTCAGAAGTGCTTTAGGAGCACAGACTCAGCTGCTTTAACAGCTTTTTCCATTCTTGAGCCATGATGTCATTGGAAATTAGCCACTTGTAGACTATTACATATTTCAGTGCTTTTTAAAATCTTCACTGCACATGCTTTTTAAAAAGTGTGCTGCTGTAGGTCTTAGTTGTGTATATGAGGAGAATGAAACAAAGGAAAATGGACCAACAGGTCTCAAGCCTTCGGTAAGAAACTTATCAAGGGACAGAAAAAGTATTTTGTGCTGTATGATTTCATGTGGATACCATATGTGCTTCAGATAACACGTGTTTCTTGCAGTCCCTGACACAAAGCAACGTGAGTTTAATTGACCTGCATAACTATACTTATGCTGTAAATCTATAAACAACTTCAAAAAGAATCCTTTAATTATGATCATTTACTCTTCAACATTTTACATTCTGTACATGCCTTGAACACTACTGCTGTTTTAAAGAAATGGCCACATTCCTTTTTTAATGTATCAAATGCTGTTGCAACAGGACTGAAACCTTCTTGCAGTCAGTGGAGCTTTAGGGAAGACTGCCTGGCTTATCATTTCCACCCCATGTAGAAAAGGCAGGAAAAGGTTTATTCTGCTGTAGTACTGAAAGCAAAAGCAGGAAAGCAGAAAATAGTGCTACTATTGCTCAAGGCATCCAGCAAAAGCCCAGTGCAGATCATGGAGCAGTTCGTTGCTGAGATCTCTGACATCTTCTAAGAGCAACATTTTCCAGAAATCAATGCCTGGGTTCTGATCTTATTCTGCACACTAACATCCACTTCTAATAATTGCCCTGTAACAAGGTGATATATATACAGATTAAGGGAATTATTCTGTGTCAGCAAGAAAAGGCAAAGGTATAAACAGAAATGCAGATGCACAAAGCTACTACTCAGTGAAGCATGGGGCTGCAAGGAAGCAGGCTTTCTGGAGAGATTTTAGGGTTTAAAACACTCACCAGATTTCTCAAGGGTGAGAGTAAGGGAGAGACATAAAAGCTTCCGCCAAGAAGCGATTTGCTGAAGACTGGATTACCAGGAGCTGAGCAGCTAGCAGTTGTAAGGACAGTGGTGAGGCTTTGTTTTCAGAGACGTGGGGTCTGAAAGATCTGGTGAGTCAGGCCCATTTTGCTTGCAAGGTGGTTAATTCATAGATCCTACTGCCTTGAGTTTTTTAATTTCCAGGCTTAATTCATTTCAGTCCTTAAACAGATAGTGAGCTGAGACACTGATATGGCTTATTTTAAAGTTATTGCTTCTAGATGTTGTTAAAAAAGAAATATGGGGACATGAAAGGTCTTTAATGTAGCATTTGTCATTTTTGTCACCATAACATATGTTGCCATGTTTGTTATCAAGACTGAAACTGTAGAAAGAACCACTTCAGTCCAATAATCACTGTGGAACGGCCTGTGGAATTACCTGGTGGGATTGCCCTGAGCTCTTTTCTAGCAGCAGCACAAATGTACCAACAATACATCATATGAGACTGCTTCCTCATGCAATGTTCTGGCTCACTCAAACTCAGGCTAGATTAATCTTGGTTGGCATCTAATGGAAACATGAGGGACACTGTTAGCAAGCAGCTCTTCAAGTTCTTACACTCTTGTCTCATTGTTCAAGGTCTACTTAGGTTTTGTGGCTTAATCTAATTCTCACCATATGCACATCTCTAGCTCAAGCTAAGAAGTGACTTAAAGATGAAGTTAGTTTGCCCATGGAAGTCATGATGAAACTCATGCTATTAACATAGCCAACGACAACTAACAAGAAGGGTGACAATGATGGTGAAAAATATGGCTTGGCTTCCATGCAAGAACAAGTCATAGATTAGGACTTGGAAAGTCTTGGAAAAAGGACAAAAGAGAAGTATGATATATCAAAAAAATCACAGATAGTGTGGAGATTAACTGTGACAACAAATAAGCATTCCCATAATGCAAGCAAGAGGCAACCAAGGAAAATAGCAGAAAGGAGATTTAAAAGCTACCAGAAAGAATACCTTTTTGTTACAGTCCACAATTAGACTTTGAAATGCCTTGCTAGTGCAAGTTCAAAAAAATATAGATAGCTTTAAAAACAGGAGGACACCTACTTCCTTCTCTGTTCCTAGAGAGTAATTAGAGCTGGGGTAGGAAAGCAAGGCCTGAAGTGACCATGTCTCACAGGAAGCACTACTTCCTTTGGCTTGCTGGGCAACTCTTGCCTCTAGGTTAGGTAGTAGCATCTTGGTCCTATTAAGCTAACTGCCAAACCTGTCCTGTTCCCTTTGTCCTCCACCCCCTTTCAGACACAGCTGTTTAGGGGTAGAAAAAGCACTGTACCCTGTTGAGACTCAATGGATGGAAACATTACTATTCTGTGAAAGTGTTAACTTTCCGTTTTCATTTTCATACTTTGGAGGTCACATTGGCTTGCAGTCTTACCACGTACACAGCAAATGAAGCTTCAGTTGCATCTATAAAGAAACCAACCATCAAGTCTCTGATTTTAAATTCATATAAGTTTTATTCCTATGGTGGACTTGGATAAATTTGCGATTTAAAGAAAAATATGTCTTATTTAACTTTTAGGTCCTTCTGAAATCAATTGAAAGACCTGAACATAGCATTACATAAATAGCTAGCATTACATCTACTGTTCATAGTACAGCAACAGTTAATCAACATTATTTGGAGTTAAGCACAGAATATGTTTTAAGTAGCTGTTTGCAATATTCTTCCTGTCTTCCCGCAATATTCTTCCAAATCTCTAGACAGTCTCTGTGGATTAACTAACAGAGTTTTGCATCATCTCCTGTTATAATAATGGAAAGGAAACAAAGCAGATAGATGAGGGGACTTGCTGAATACCCAAGTGACAGGTCAATGTCAGTGCCCTGTTTGCACCCTTTGGTTCATTTTTAGGAGGAAAAGTCTTCCCCTCTGAACAGGGAGAGTGAGCTAGACAAGCAATTCAGGTCCTAGGTACAAGGGAAGAATTCAGTGCCTGGACATCCAGTGCCTAAGTAAAGTTGTGAATAGGCTTTTTACTGTCTCTCTGCATATGGAGATGTTCACCTTTAAGTAACAATTTCTCAGAAAGTTTCTGATTAAACCAAGCGGAGACCTCATCCACTGTAACTTGACACACTTTCCTTGAAGTCAGTAGATTTAACTAGGGGAGAGTCTAAATCACAGTAGTTAGCACTGCTTTGATATTCACAAATTATGCTCTTGAAATGGATATAAAAATCACAGTTATCCCTCATGAGAATAAACAAGGGCTCTCAAAACTCAGCAGGCATTATGCAGTGTGTTAGAGTGGTTTCAAGCACACTGTTGAACCTAGCAATGAACTGACTCTGAGTCATTCTTCATAGGAGCTCTAGAAAAAAATTACAGCAGAGGTTTGTCCCAGAGATAACTGTAGCAGGCTGTTTAGCAGGTTGTTTTGCACCAGCATAGTAACTTGATACTGTTAGGGGAGCTGACTCTAGAAAGTGATTGTTGTATTAATTCCCACTTACAAGAATTAATACTTTGTCGCACGCCTTACATCTTAAAGCACTCCTGGAAACTGAAGAATCCTCTAACTTCCCTGTGAGGCAGGTGAACAAATAGTAAATCTCCATTTCACAGCTCTGAAAATTGGGTCACAACCATACTGACTGGTTTATCGAAGCCTCTCAGTTTACTAATGGCAGAACCTCTGCAGAACTGAGAGCGGTTACTGACCACTCATCCCACATGCAACACATGGCCATGATTCCTCACACTGTAGGAACCATACTCCTCACTTGTTTGGGCTCCATAGCGGAAATGAGTCTTCCATTAGCACCCAAACATGCCTTCTCTGCTATCACAATTTTATTTATTCTTTATGAAAACATTCTTCTGCAGCCAGAAAGACTATATTCTATTCATTTATTTAACTACAAATGAGACATATTATAGGAAGCCTAAAGATAAGACTTTGCCTTAATAGTCAATGTGGGAAAGATTTGGCCGTAGGGAATTCTCTGTCCTCATAAAGACAATACAGCTGCGTCCTTCACCAGCTGCTGTGTGGGAAACAGCATCTGGGGGAGAGGACCTGGGGGCGGGGGGGGGGAGGCAAAATAAGAAAAAATATAAACAGAATAATTTGAGACAGCCTTAAACTAGTGAAAAACAGACATCAGAATCAGAAGCTGGAAGTCTGATACCCTTCACTAGTCCTGGAATTAAGCAAGGGATGCGGGTAAACTGTTGTCTCTTTTTAGGGACAATCATGTATGAGACAGGATATCTGGTCTCAGGCTCTCAGATGTGTGCTCTTATCTTTCCTTGGCAAATCACTGACTGCAGTGAAAATATTCTCATCGATAACTGTTGCAGTCACACAGACCTTCAAAAATTTCCAAGTATGATGAAAACATGTATGCAAAATACCTAAATGAAGGTACAGCTATGTCAAAAACTTGCCATTAAGAGTATCATTTTTATATCTCTATATATAATGCTGACTGATCATGTGATACTAATGGTAAAACCTTAGATATTAAGCCAATTACTAAATTAGATTTCAAAAGCTAAAAGAATTGACCCTGAAGAACTTTGTGGGTTTATAATTTAATGTAGATACAATGTTCCTAACAGACATGTTTGAGCTGATATTTAATAATTTTTACTTTTCTGTACAAAATATGACAATATAAAAAGCAACCCCTTGGACACTATGCAAATATCTCCCACAGTAAATCTGAAACGTAAACACAATGCCAAGTCCAACCTAACTAAAACAAATCAGGTATTAAAACACTTTTTTAAGCTAAGTGCTACTCGATTTTGGAGTTTTGCTAGTGGATAATGCTAAATGGATTTTAGTCCAATATGCTTACTGTTTGTTATTTCAATATAGAAACATCTGGCTAAGCTGGGCATCAGTAAGATGTAGTCTGTGCATGTGAGTGTCCCTGCCGCATGTGTGCATGTTAAATCCAGTGTATTGGGATTTTTTTCCAAATAGTCCTGATGCCAGCATATAGCTTAGGGAATGCTACCGGTGTTATGCAAAAAATTGGAGTAAGAAGTCTGAACATACTGCATTACCAAAAGGAAAGTAATGCACATAAAAAACATAATTTTGATATATAAAACAGTATTTAAAAGTTTGAAATCTACAGAAACAAAACCCTGGATATTAGTAGTGATAATAAGAGGTTGTCAGATGATAATACCTAGAATCACTGTATTTATAAATACTTTGCATTTCCTTTAAAAAGTGGGACTTTTTTTTTTTTTCATGTTACCATTGGTATATTCCAGAATCACTCAGTTGACGTGTTGACTATTTATTTATGATTTCCATGAAGCCATTTGGAGTAAAGTGCATATGTCAATATACATGTTGATTGGATTAGCATAGAGGATAATGGATTTATGAGAAAAGTAACCAGGATTTATGTTATTTTGAAGTGTATCTAAATCACTTACAGTAAAGGAAAAGGGAATAGTAAGTCATGAAATTTCAGGGAGCATTGAAATCGGAATATGATAACAATATCAGGGCTGATAGCTTTCAGCAAACGGCTGTTAAGCAGTGTGCTTTGCAGATTTCTGCAATAATAATGTCTAAAACCCCCAAGCAATGAGCACCCTGTGAGGGTATGTAATTGCTACCTTCTGTGGTCCCTGAGGTTTTGATATCAGTTGAGCAGTCATGTGTGTGCCTCAGCCTATTGCCAGGGACTCAAAATTACATTACAGACTCAGAAATGTGCAGCACTTTGAGTAAATCCACACCCAAACCCCGGAAGACTATTTGAGTGTAAAGGCATTCCAGATGGGAATTTAAATGCTAAATTTCATGTCATATTATTTAGCAGGTTAGTTTATCCCTCATTTGTTTACCATCTGTCATTATTTCAGAAAAAAATGCTTGTAACTCATCAGCCTACAAAACCAGAAAAGATTGCTACCTCAAACCAAAGATGATTGCTCTAAGATGCAATTTCAGAATAATTACAAATTATAATGACATGATCGTGGAAAATTTTGCTTTGCACTTGTTGGTTTTAGTTAGTAAAGTTAGAACCACTACTCCAGCCTTGATCTTCTTGTTTTGTTAGGGGTTTTTTGTTTGTTTCTGCACACACAACTGATTAGATGTGAGAGTGGGTACATCTGTCTGGCAAATCTGTACATCTGAACAGATCATAACCAACAGGCACAAAAATGGACCAAGACTACAATATACTCACTCCATTGGCAAAGAGTGTTTTCAACTGCATTTATGGTTTGATTTCTGTCACTACCAATTTGGGAATGAAATTCTCTACATAAAACTTTAGCATATTTGAAAAAAAGGGCAGCTATTTATCTGCCAAAGAATAATGAACTGCTCTTTGCTCACCTGAATTTCATTAAGGAGGGAAAATATGGTGACTTTTCCAAATAGAAAAAGAATGGCAAAAGCCCAAGAACCCATATAAAAGAAATGCAATGAAACATGATAGTGTTTCTATTTATAGGAATTCCTCTACTAACAAAAACGAAATATGGTAAACCTCAAAAGTTATTACCTATTTTGTAAATTTAGTTAAATAAAATAAGCATTCTTTTACTTTCCCTGTTTTCCTATGGAATAGGCATGGAAGAACACAGTTTCTTAGACACTGAGGTCAGTATGTCTTTTTACATCTTTTGTTCCACCAATCAAATGTGAGAATCCTGCTGCATTGAATTATGTTCTTGTCATTGTTCAAAAAATTCTATTAAATTTATAGGACCAGGGGGATTATTATGATAATCTCATATGCAATTTTAGATTTCATGAGCTGATTCTTAATATTTCCAGGTCTGCTAGACTAAAAAAAATTTCTTCTTAAATAAGCCATGGTCAAACTGCCAGCATCACTGTTGTAGTCACATGGTAACACTTGTGCCTCCTGACACAACACATGAAAATGTTTTGGCGTATTTTTTGGTTTTTTACAGTTGCTTGTGCCTGTTCACAGTGAGTAAATATCAGTACCAGGAGTAATATTTGATAGCAGTAGAGGAGAGGATGAATTTACCATAAAACAAAGCTGCCTCTAGAAAGCTATGAGAGATTTTGGAAGTACATGTGCTTTAGTAAAGCCTTTGATACTATTTCCCACAGCATTCTCCTGAAGAAACCGGCTGCTTGTGGCTTGGATGGGTGTACTCTTTGCTGGGTAAAAAACTGGCTGGGTGGCCAGGCCCGAAGAGCTGTGGTGAATGGAGGTAAAGCCAGTCGGAGGCCGGTCACAAGTGGTGTTCCCCAGTGCACCATATTGGGGCCAGTTCTGTTTAATATCTTTATCAATGATCTGGACAAGGGGATCGAGTGCACCCTCAGTAAGTCTGCAGATGACACCAAGTTGGGAGGCAGGGTCGATCTGCTGGAGGGTAGGAAGGCTCTACAGAAGGATCTGGACAGGCTGGATCGATGGGCTGAGGACAATTGTATGAGGTTCAACAAGGCCAAGTGCCGGGTCCTGCACTTGGGTCACAACAACCACACGCAGCGCTACAGGCTTGGGGAAGAGTGGCTGGAAAGCTGCCCGGCAGAAGAAGACCTGGGGGTGCTGGCTGACAGCTGGCTGAATATGAGCCAGCAGTGTGCCCAGGTGGCCAAGAAGGCCAACGGCATCCTGGCCTGTATCAGAAATAGTGTGGCCAGCAGGAGCAGGGAGGTGATTGTTCCCCTGTACTTGGCACTGGTGAGGCTGCACCTCAAGTCCTGTGTTCAGTTTTGGGCCCCTCACTACAAGAAAGACATTGAGGTGCTGGAGCATGTTCAGAGAAGGGCAACGAAGCTGGTGAAGAGTCTAGAGCACAAGTCCTGTGAGGAGCGGCTGAGGGAACTGGGGTTGTTTAGTCTGGAGAAAAGGAGGCTGAGGGGAGACCTTATCGCTCTCTACAACTACCTGAAGGGGGGTTGTAGTGAGGTGGGTGCTGGTCTCTTCTGTCAGGTGGCTGGAGATAGGACGAGAGGAAATGGCCTCAAGTTGCACCAGGAGAGGTTTAGATTGGGTACTAGGAAAAATTTCTTCACCGAAGGGTTGTCAAGCATTGGAACAGGCTGCCCAGAAAAGTGGTTGAGTCACCATCCCTGGAGGTATTGAAAAGACATGTAGATGTGGTGCTTAGGGCCATGGTTTAGTGGTGGACTTGGCAGTGTTAGGTTTACAGTTGGACTCGATGATCTTAAGGGTCTTTTCCAACCTAAATTATTCTATGATTCTAATTGGGAGAACATACTGCAAGTGGCAAAAAAACAAACTCAGAACTATTCAAAAAATGCAGCTGTAGGGCAAAAAAGCAGCAGAAAAAGAAACAGTGAGATTTCATTAGTTGTATTTGTGGGAGAACATATGTAGTTTATCTTTTGAAGAGATCTGTATCTTTAGTACTACTAGCTGGATATGAGAGCTACATGCTGAGTGCATTACTTTGAGGTATATTTGATCTTAGCTCTCATCTGTCCTAGCTTACTCTGGCTGACTCTGTCTCCAGTTCCAATCTGGGAGAATTATATTGTCTAACCTCTGTATTTCTGACCTGTATTTAGAATAGATGTAATTTACCTTGGGTTGTAAAGCATTTGTGTATTCACCAGTCCCACAAAGCTCCTGCTGTTAAAATTGAGGGAAGTCAAAATGCTGGATTTATTATTAAAATCTGACTCTAACACTTTCTGCAAGGGATGAAGATGTCATGCATCAGTCTATGCCGGTGTCAAGGGTACAGAGACATATCGCTTCCAGAGGAATTAATGGGTAGGACTAATTCAGCCTCTTCATACTAATGGCCAAATCCTCTGTATCACACTGTTTCAGGGAGGGGAGAACATAACCCCAAGAATCAGAATTTCACACCTTCTCATTTAACAGAACTGCTTTACTCACTTTCCTCTTCTTTGAATCATCTATTTTGACTCTGTGAGGGTTCAAAAGGAAATGAAGGAAGACTTCAGTTTCATGCATGAAAAGCAGTCTTCCTGGACCTTTGGATCTCAGATCCACAGATATGCATGGGGCTGCATGTTAGAGCAGAGCACAAGTATGCCCAGGGGATCTGGCCTTCCTGCGTAAGGAACTCTCTGGTGTGTGCACACAGTAATCCCTGCACTGTACCCATATCGCAGCAGCCACTGGCTGTTGTCACTTCCCTCACAGTTTGGCAGCCAGCACAGGTTAATGTAGAGCTGACACTGTATAGAATATGCTACATAGCAGGGCCTTATGCCTGGTGACAGACAGACAGTTCCTTCTCCTGCCTTCCCAGCTGTGCCCGGAACACAGCTTCTCCCCATGAAGATGCTTAAACTTCTACAAGTCCAACTCCTCCTCAGCAAATTTCTTTCCAGGATCCTGGTCTTTAGGTTTGCAATGACTTAATTAGTTTAGCCTGTGCGAATTCATAGGTTTCTGACTCCCTAAGCCTAATTTTTGTGGTACTTAAAAACCCTAAGACATAGATTTAAAAATCCTAAGACATAGATCTAAAATGAAGAGGTTATTTCAAAACAGTAGGTAAAAATTCTTCGCATTTTATATTATTTAAAAATAATAAAAAACATAACAAGAAAAGGTTGATATAACATTTGCTGGGGAACTCATGTAAGGATATGCTGATTCTGCTATTTCTATCAAAGCAGAACTCAAATGTGACCCAATGTCCCTGGGAAAGGAGAAATGTGCCGTACAGATCCTGGCTGTAAGGATGAGAATCTGAACAAGAACGAAGAGACAGGGACTCTGCTGTAGACTTTGCCATGTCTTTTTAATTCCTCAGTTTCCCAATCTGTACAACACAGGGTTACAAAATTTAGCTGGATCAAGCCTACAGAATGGGATGCGGCTGTACCAACACAGGCAAAATAGAAATCTCTTCCTTGGAGTTTTCATCTATCTAGTCATATACATTGCAGTAATTTCTAAATTAAGTTCTTGAAAAGACAAAAACTAGTTGATAACAGTAAGGCATTGTCTATCCATTATGCAAATGGAAAAATAAATGAAAGGACCGGAGGACTGGGTAGAACATAAAGAGATTGTGGTTTCACGAGACTAAGCTATTGCACAGAGGGATGCACACAGGGTGTTGTATTATTGTGCAAATAAAAAGGCAAAGAGGGGGGTCTAAGTTGTAATGGAAACAGTGTTTCATGGCCAAGGACTGCTGTGACTCCAGATGTCAGTAGTTTGTTAAACATAATACAAAACAACATAAAATGTAAAAAATGCAACTGGAACAAAAGGTTAGGCTGTCTCTCTCCATGCCTCAGTGAAAAGAATGAAAAGAAAAACAAAGTCACTTGGCAGTTGGGGTTTCTCAAATCTTGCCGGCACTCTGCGATCTCCTCCATTGCCAAAGCAGTTGTATCACTGCACAAGCAGCACCCTACCATTAAGCAAATAGGGTCTTTCTCATCCCACCATGACACAAACAGTCCCCTACCATGGCAAAAGCATCCTTTCATTACCATGCAGCAGCTCGCTGTTTCAAACACAGCATCCCTCTACTGCATTACAACTCCATTACACAACGACATGTCAGCAAACTCTTTCATTAAGTGGAAAGTTTAAGAAAGCATTACTGAACTAAACAAACAGGCCTGCTAGGTGTTCTTTTTTTTAAAGCTTCTCCAACTATCTTTCATCTTCATACTTCCCGTCAAAGGGTCAGACTGACTTTGTATAACAGCACTGATAGGGGAACAACATTATGGATGAACTTGGGTCACTATGTTCAAAGGTCTTACCTTTGAAGAAGGAAGGTCTTACCTTTGGAGAAAACAGACTGCATGGCCTAACTGTCCGCTTTGCTTTTCCTAGCACTCATCTGGGGCCACTCTGATCGCCCTGTGTAAGAACATTCCTTCCAGGAGAATGAGGGTCATCCCATTTCCATGCTGTTGGACTCGGCTCTTTTAACAGAGCTAATTGTCGACCTAGTTTCCAGTAAAGATACATCAAAGACTGTCTTAGAGATTCTCCCACTAAGAAATCAGGTAATGAGGTGAAAGGAGCAGGACTTAGATTCTCTGCTCTGAAGGATGAGACTTTAAAACTTCAGCTATATTTCTAAGTAGAACAAAATCCTCAAATTCTGAAAATCATACTCTGAATTTAGCTTTTTAAAAATGCCTATTCTCTTCTAATTCAACTAAAAAATAGTAAAAATTCAAAGCAGCAAGTCATTGCAAGCTCTGAAATAAAAATCTAGGCAAGCTTTGGAGGAAACGGCAATAAATTTTATTATACCAGCTGCTATTATTGGTAAACAAGTCAGGTTTTGGGGCATGCAGCTCCTGCTTCAGGTCTGAAACAGAAGGAGTCTTTGACTCCTTTCCAGATGTATCATCTGGTCTAATAAAAGATATTAAGTCTCCCAGCATGCCTTGCCTTATTCATATGTTTAGGCCTCTTCTGCTACAATAAATAGTAATAATAGGATATTTCTGTAAGAAAATGACATTTCAACAGTGTTAGTACTTCTTTCATCAAAATATCATTCAAGAAAAGTGGGCTGGTTTTGTCAAAGTATCTTTTTCAGCAGGCACAGACTTTCATATTCTATGTAACAATTCAATTTAGCAAAAATTATCAGTGTTCCAAAATAATACATAAACATTGGTAAAATGTGATGATAGCTTTCATTTGGGAAAAGCTTAAACATGCTGGAAAGGGATCAGAAAGAAGAATAAAAACAGATACAGCAGAGGCACTGCATAGAGCCTAAGATCCTATGGCAGTCACAGCTACAGGACATGGCTGAGACAAATAGTATTATATGAGTCAACTGGCAATTTTTAATTTGTCAACAATGGAACCACCTATAGCTGAATTAAGAGAGTCACATATCTTTGAGCACAATCGAGTCACCAGCTGTGATCAGAGAATGATTGTGCTGCAGTATATCACACGGAGATCTTTTCAGTTTTCCTTAGAAGTATCCTGAATGAGTGACTGGGTACTTCTAGCACAGGGCTATTTTACTGGGATATGTTGCTACATACTACGTGCAAATAGACATTGGCTTTCCTCACCTGTCCTTTGCCTGCTCCTAAAGGTGAAGGGCATCCTTTTTGGACAGTTCTTCTAGTATTTAAGATTTTATGACTAAGTGTTAAAAAAACCCAAATACATAGGGCACTTCCCAGTTTCTGTTGGGGCCCTCTATAATTTAAAAAGGCCTACATTCATTTTTCCTGGGCTTCTAGATAGACACAGCAGGGGTCTCTGTTAAGATTTGTTTGTTCTTCCTAACTTTGTTTTTTGCTCCTGCACTAGCAGCAGTCACCTCTCATACCCAGACATCAAACCCTTCCACACTGCTGCTCTCCACCCTAGCCAGAGACAAGCCTTTTTGGTGAAGTTGAGTCTCCTACATGAAACGTTGCAGGACTGTATCAAAGCTAACTATTCTGTTAAATTTTAATACTGCCTATAACCAAATTCCAAGGAGCTGCTGTACTTAATCATCCTGGTAGCTAGAGCCTGTTGTGAGAGGCAGACCTTCCCAGAAGTAGCAGAAGAGACTCCCAGCTAAGAGTAGATACCTGTTGCACAGAATAAATCATCATATCCCTTCCTATATTATCTTCTTCTCTCCAAGCCAGCTGGTCTGGATGAGCAGGGAGAGCTATAATCCAACTGCCTCTTGCTATTATCCCACTCAACTCTCCATAATAACACGAGGTGGAAGGAGAGCCAGAGCCAGGACATTACTTACCCAAACAGACAGCCAGAGATTGTGTGGAAATATTAAATGCAAAACAGCCTTGACAGCTGAAAGAAGGGATCTCACAGCCAAGCCTATACTCTCCCTGAAGTTTTTGGTCATAAGTTTTGGTCTATTTCCCTCTATGGACCCTCAGTTAGGATGTCTTAGACATTCCAAAGAAGTCATCAGAGACAAAATCAACCGATCAGTAACTCTAGTTCAGTCACCTCCTCCTGTTCATTCCATACAGCATCAAATAATTCTATTAACCTTATGTAGGCAGCAAGTTATTATCGGTGAATGCTCACAGTCTAAGGAAATTGCAAGATAATCAGTTTTTTCCATATAAAAATATGAGTGTATATTTTCCTAAAGAACCACAGGACAATACTGACAACAAGAGGCGAGATTTGGAAAAGAAAATGAGCTCTGAAGAGGGTTATTGGTTCTGTTGAAAAAGCATTACTGATCTACTAATAGCAGAGTTTTCTCTGATACAAAGGCCAGCAGAAAATTAAGACTAGATATTGTTCACCTGATAGTAGATACTAAAACCATGTCTATGTCCCAAAATATTCCATAGTAAAACAGTATCTTCTACGAGTATGTTTGGCTGCTTTGATGTTGGAAAATTGGGGGGGCAGGAGGGGAGAAATCTTGTCTATCTGATTAAAGAAAATGCTGTTATTTATGTTAGAAGGACACAAACTCAGAACCAACCTTTCTGTGGGAAAATTAGTTCCATCTCTAAGTGAAATTCTGCCAAATTTCTGCATCCATTTCCACTGGCAGAGGACCTTGGTTCTCCTTTCGTCGACTGTAACCTATCATATGAAGTGATTCACAAGGAAAACATTAAAGTAGCTTTTTCTTCTCTCTCTGGCAAACATCCATCACCCTGTGTCTGATATGCTGTGAGGAACTCCACCTGCTTTTCCTTTCAGAGTGCAAAGCTTAAATTGTTTTAGCTCCCAAATTTGTTCTTGATTGTTTCAGTTGCCAGTGAGCTTGGAGATGGGTTTACCACTGAAGTTTTCATAGTGACTTTGTATTAGCTATCTGTTTAATGGTACCATGGGGTTTCTGTTTAATGTTTAACCATAGGATGTCTAATAGGATTTCTAATATCCCATTCCCTAGAGCTTAGAACTGCATTTCCATTCCTAGTAATGTATAGAAAACCAGTCCTCTTACTGTAAGTCCTATATTAAAGTGCTCCGGACAGTACCTAGAGTGAAAGGTACCCTTTCGTCAGTAATAACCTTGAAAGAAATTATTCACTAAACTTTTCTTTATTTTAAAATCAAAAACAATGGCGATGCAGGTGGGATTTTTACTAGTTCTGTATTATACTACCTGCTGTTACTCATTTTGTACCTTACAGCTTGGCCTAAGCCCTGTATAGATTCACACTCAGTACCCTCAATACCCATGATGAGCCTTGACACCTCACTGGTGTGTACAAAATCCACATTCTGCTTGCATGGATCTCTTGAGACTGGAGAGAAACAAAGTCATTTAGACTGACAGCTCGATAACAGTGTGCTTAGGGAATGTGTCCTTTTGAAAGAAAAATATTCCCAAACTTGCCTTGCTTGAAATAAAGCATAGATATTCTCTTTTTTCAAAGGGATTCAGCCCACATTATTGAGGAACAGCTTACTATTTAGATTTAAAGTGGGATTTTGTAATGGATTTGAAATGACAGACTGACTATTAGACACTTGATTGTGTGTTCAAAGAGAAGGGTGAAACACTGCTAACTTTCTTATCTGTGTGATCTACTCTAGTGAAAACTTCCAAGAGAGAAAGCTACATAATCTGTTTTAAATAATTCCATTAATTTGAATAGTAGATGGCTATCTGGCCTTCTAAGATAGCTTTGAAAAATTCCAATTTTGATTTCAGCATTTAGAATTTATTTTAGTGGAAAATTATTTCATGTATCTCACCAAACCTAAATCAGAATGTCTTCACCACTTCTGCAAGATGCCCTTAGAAACTGTATTTCTCTAGCCTGTTTGTGTTATCTAATTGCATTGCTCTACATTTTCCCAGGAGAGACTAACTAGGGAATCATCTCTCCAGTGAAGCCATGCAATGCTGAAGCATCTGAACAAGAAGCATCATTTCCAATACTCAGTGTAATCAGAAGGATACCATCCTCCTGAATAGGTAAGCATCTGCATGCTCTTGGGCACTTCTTTGCTTCAGGAATATTGTCAAAGTGCCATGGTCAGGAGAGCTTCCATGCCAAGACATCTTTACAAATGCAATATACAATGTACCACAAATACCAACATGACCTTTACATTATTAAAACATCTTCAGCTGTAAAGCTTATGATTGCTATTGTCTTAAATGATAGTTCCTGTCAGGACTGTATAATTGTTCTTTATTATTATGTCTTGTGATTTTGCTTCTCCTCCTCCACGTATTTTCTTACTACAGTAATGCTAAGTATTTTAATGTTCCTGTGCTTTTGCTTACAGCCCTCAGATAAGCATTTCTTACTTGTTTTTTACTGGTACTGTTCTTGCAGTCTGCTGTTCCAGCCATTTATTTTGTTTAAAACATTTCTTACCTGCCAGCTTATTTGTATCATGCCTCCAAGTGCCAAGACACCTGGAAAGGAATTCACAAACTTCCAACAACCAGTAAAAACACTATCAACCTTGACAATGTTTTTTTAAGACTACCACCTTCTCACATTTGTTTTTCCCTCACACATGCATGTATAAGTGCATCTGTGTGTGTAGCTGCTGAGGTCAGAGAAGGGGAAATAGAAATTTTTTAACAACTAAATATCTCCAGTTGAAAATTCCTTAACTAAAGACAGCCAATCTATATGATGGCAAAATAAAGGAAGACAAAGCAGTGTATCAACATTGCAGCTGCACTGCTTAGTGGTAATGGAAGCAGCAGGACAATGTGAATTCACCAACTGACTTAGCGGGGACTGCCATTCCTTATCACAGACAGAGGTCTCGGATGGACCCAGCCTCAGGACAGTTTTCTCTAGGGAGGGGCATTCAGCAGCCTTAGCGAAAAGCGGGTCATTTCTTTCACCAAATAGTTTCTTTAATGAAACTTAGGGTTTCAGTCCTTAATCTGGGGTGAACTCAGGATATTTTCTACAAAAAAAACTATATATGAAAATAAATGAAAATAGTACTTTGATTTTCCTATCATGAATCCTATTTGACACTTGAAATAGTCTAGTACACAAGAAAAAGCCTAAACAATGAGCAGAAATATTGACTGCCTCCCAGTAACTGCTGATATTTGCAAAGGTTTCCAGGGCACCTATGTCTCTCACCTTCCTCACCTTCAGGTCCAGAGCTCACAGTTAGTAATGTTAAAAACACTAACAATTGAAGAGCTCCCTCACTGACACCTCTTACAAATGAGATGATGACTTGCTACTACATCTGTTTAAGAAACTGCCATCACCTATGTCTTGACAGGCATTTTCTACAGAATAATGCTGGCAGGTAGGAAAGTGTGCCCTTCTGTACAAAAGCTGGTATGTTATCTTAAATGACATCTTAGTAAGTCTAAGCCCAGAAGTAAAATTAAGACAGCTGCTAGCTACAGTTCATAAAAGTGGCAAACCCACCTCAGGACTGTGAATCGTGTCTCTGTGCAGAACATGCATTCCCAACAGGGCAGGAATACTATAGCCACTAATGCACTCTGAATGGTATTCTTTGTCTAATGCTGCCACCTCTGAAGTCAATGAACACTAAAGTCTTATGAACACTAAAACGGAAATTTAGTTAGTACTTGTGCTCTGTGAAAAATCCTTGTCCAAAGCATAAAGGAGAAGTACAGTACTTCTTTAGTCTTCTTCTGATCCTACTTCCTACCAAAAGTAAAGTTAGGTTCCCAGGTTAGCCTCAGGAAAAGGGAAGGCTGGTTCATTTATTTGATTTTAGAGGAGGGTGAATATTAGTTGTCATTATTATGTTATGGGACTAAACTTCTTGACAGCTGGCATTAGACATCATCCATCAGAAACACACTGAACAGTCTTTTTAGAAAGTGGTAATAAACTCCTGCGGACAATAACCAAGAGGAGCAGGTGCTTAACATTATTTAATCTTATCAGAGAGCACATGCATTTGCCAAGTCTTACTTTTATTACTGAGGAAGATGGAAACAAGCAGGAGAATGGAGGAAAGTCAATAGAAATTAAGATAACATCAAAACAAGATTTAAAAAGATCCAAAATTATTCTGAACTCCAACTTCTGAACTGGATAGCAGAAGCTAGACACATTACATGTAATATAATTTATGTTCACTTTGAATCTGTTCTGTGCTGCCACATGAAGCAAGAAGGCATTAGCAGGAACAGCTGTGCTGCCTTCATTCCCTTCACTCATCCTTCCACGGAAATAATTGCCGTTACAAGATCTTTTGGAGTTACAAGTTTGGGTTTACGAGACTTTCGTGTATTCCTGCTCACAGGTAAGGGTACAATTACAGTATAAGACATACCATGTTTATATATCTGAGGGATAGGATCAATCCCAAACTATTTGACTTTCAAAACCAGAATCACATTGTTCGTTTTTATCTTAGTTATCAGACTTCAAACAAACCAATCTCATGAGAATTTTATGCCATTCCATCAAAACTTGAAAAGAGTTTGGAATCTCAAACATATTTTATGTTCAAGTTATGTGTTCTTTTTCTTTACATGAATAGCTAATTAATGTTATCAGCCTAGGTTTCAATTTATCTCTTACCTACAGGACATTTATTTCAAATCTTCTTATCAGAGCAAACCAGAAAAGATCTTTACATTGGCAATCTCTTCAGTATGGTGAAAACACTTCTATTTTCCTACTATAAATAACTTTCAATAAGTTGCACTCTGACTTCTTCAAACAATTCCTAATAACTACCTCGAGTCTGAACTTTTGAAAGTCATCAAACAAATGTCCTTCTTTAAGAAAGACATGAATGGATACCCTACAGCCATGTGTCACACAGACTGCAAGCCTTTTTTGCTCTTCTAAAACAACATAGGAAATCTTTCAAAAGAACATCGTAATTTTGGGCGCTCAACTTGAGAGACTAAATAGGGTTTCAGAGCACTGCTGCTCAGCATTTCCTAGAAAGCAATCCTTTTTGTTGAGGATAGACACTTGAAATCACAAATCTCTTTTAACAATACTAGCTTGTTTTATATCTCACTAATAAACCCAATTTGTATTACAGCTAGTGTCCCAGTGATGCTTCTCTGGCAAGAATTAGAAATGCCCATTACTGTGTGAAATTGGTTAGTGGTTTATAAAGAGGAGTAAGTATAGAGTTTTAAGGTGAAATTACATTACGTGCAATGTAACCAAGTGGCCAAGCTGCCAAGCAAGATTGAGCCATCCCAGTGTCCTCCATGCCACAGGGACTTCTGCAGGATCTGCAGCAGGGCTGCTAGCTGATCTGGCTGTTGGAGAAGTCAGCTAACAAGGTATTAACTAGATAGCCTGAAACCCAGCCAGAGTCATGTGGCAGTGGATAGCTGAGACTGCTGGATAGCAATGCCACTCCTCACCTGTGACAACCTCCTGGATTCTCCTTCCTTATGACTCTTAAGATATCTGGTATGTAACCTCTGGCTGCTGTCCATGTAAAGACTGTGCTGGATAGCTCACAGGACCAGGAAAGCTGGCCAGCCTGCAGTGTTGTAATTAATAAATAATTAGGCATTTTCCTTGGTATTGTAGGAACATAGTTTGGGGATTATCAAATGAATGTAAGAGTGTTAATAACAGCAGAGGAGAATGTCAACCAGCACTGCCTCAGTAAAAAAGCACACCACAACTGACAGTACTAGCTGACATGCGTGTGAAGAGAGAAAGATTAAATGGGTCTGGGAAGAGCTGGCTCCTCTTACGTCATTTATGGTGTTAGTCATGATTCAATGTTTTAACCTATTCTAACTATTTTCATGGCTTGTTTATTCCTTAACATAATTGGTTTCCCCATGCATTCAAGTGCTGTGATACCTGCATGAAATCTGTAGTATTAGTAGCACAGTGTTTGAACTCTCTAACACAGGTGTCTTGGCTATGTGGGTGAGGCTGATGTAGTTGCACTATGGGCGCATAATGCAGGACAGAAGACATACTCAAAATGCTTATGGATGACTACTTCAATAAGGTACGGTTTACACTTTACTTCTTTCCAGAATCCTACTGGATTAAAAGGATGCTGCTGAGTGGCACTAACTGCCCTGGCAAGGACAAGAAAACTAAAGACTTGGTACACCTGCCTCCATGAAGGAGGGATCAAGAGAAGCCACTGTTTGGTTGTGAGGGACCAGGTTAGAGGCCTTTCTCCAGATCATGAGACTACACGTCTCATGCAGTCTCCCTAGGCAGTCTGCAGAAGAAACACAAAGACTGATGAGTGCTAAAGAGATACTTTCACTCACTGAAGGAACGGCAAGAGGAAACACATTAAGCTGTACTGCATCATTTTCCTCAGAGACTGGCAAAGCCTACCAAGTTCAGCAATGAGCAGTGTACCAAAACAAACTGACAAATACTGGAGCCCCCTGGGTCTGTTTGTCGGTTCCACTCAAACAAGCTGCCTTGGCTGGTATTTGAGAACTCTCCCTTTTTGAATGAGATTTCTGAGTTATTGGAGAAAGTTGATAGAGTTCCCTTCACTCTGAGCTCCTCACACATCTAGAGGGTATGCAGTGATCCATGTGGGCATAGTCTGTTTCCTAGCGCTGGCTATGTGTGTCAGAATTGCACTGCACTGTTGCTACGTGCCCATGCAAAACAACTGATTTCCAGAAGCATTGGACAGAGTTACTGTGCATGTGTAAGCCAGCTGCATAGCTGTCAGACAGACAGACAGTCCATGTTCCACAAAGTCTGCACAGGCGCAGACCCACACATTTTTGTCTGCAAATTTCATTCAAAAGTACTCTTGCCCTAGAGTAAGATACTGGTGCCACTTTGGAAGAATTACTCACACATCTGTACTAGACACTTGCTTCCTTTTTTATACCACTAGCTCGTTCTTGAGTTAGGATGACAAAGTGGCAGCGGGAAGAGAGATTTCCTTTTCCAAATTGCTGCTGCTGCTTTTCCAGCCACTGCTACAGGACTGGAGAGTGTGGTGACCGGGTAATTATAGGGTAAGGATTGAAGAGACTTTTAAAAATTGATTTTCTTAGCACACAGAGAAAAACAGTGCTGGCTTCCAACGTGCTTTTAACATTAACTCTTACTGGGATATGTGTGCACTATGGTGTTTGTTTTGTTTGGGGTTTTTTCAACATATGAAATTCTTTATTAATAACTTTATATAGATGTTAATAAACCAGCAAAATGTGAGGCACTGTGCTAATAGGACCATACAATCACCATCAGTAGAACCCAAGTCAAAACAGGAATACATAATACCTGCTTATTCTCCCAGTGAAAATCAATTCCCTTGTAGGTGCTTAATTGCTTTTCCCCTTTCCCTCCTGTTCCGCCAGCTAAAATTGATTTTAGAACTGCTTTTGCAAGGGCTCTCCCATTTATCAGGCACACATGACCAATTGAAAAGAACATCAGTAGAACAGTCAGTCTGTTCATAATATGTTTTGTTGGTGGGCTACAAATATCACATTTGGGGTTAGAGTTAGGTCCCAAAATAAACTGAAACTGAAAATTCATTATGGAGGACTTCAATGTCTTTGCAAGGATACAGCTTTGAAAACTTCAGAAGAGGACAAAAAGTACTTTAGCACATTTTTGCAAAATGATAGTGTCTCACCCTCTCCCCAGGAAATTAATCAGAGTGTAATCAAAATACATTTCCAGCTGCTGAAGTTCACTTCCTCCCTTGTAGATTTTTCTCACATAAATCGAACCTCAAATTCAAAGTCATGTTAACTGGACAGCTGTTCTCGTAAGCTCATGAAGTGGCAGAATCTGCACTTACCTCTATTGTGCTTTCTGTAGTCCTGCTTGATGGGACTTCCTTATACAGAGATCACACATATGTGAGAGAAAAAAACCCCACAACCCCCCTGTAGCTAATATTTACTACAAGTCAAGCAGAAACTTCGTAAGTGACAGTGGAATACATACAGTCCTCACTTATTCAGAATTATGACTTTTCCTGGGGTATTCCCACCCTGCAAACTGGGATCAATGGAGCTTACCAATCTAAAGTGAGAAAATTCATGACTCAAGATAAAGACAGTTTCATAGGTAAAGCAACAGTTGGGCGCACAATCAAAATAAGGAAGTCATTCACTATATGCTATTGGTAGGCAGATGTTTAGCCACTTCCAGGAAAGCAGGGCTTCATCATGCATAACAGTTACTTGGGAAGACAAATGCCATAACCCCAAATGTCTTCCACCCCTCTTCCTCCTTTCCTCCAGCTTTTATTCCTGAGCATGATGTCATATGGTATGGAATATCCCTTTGGTCAGTTGGGGTCGGCTGTCCAAGCTGTGTCCCCTCCCAACTTCTTCTGCACCCTCAGCCTACTCACTAGCAAGGTAAGAAACAGGAGGTGTGAGAAAAAGAAAAGGCCTTGATGCTGTGTAAGTGCTGTTCAGCAATAACTAAAACACCCCTATGTTATCAAAACTGTTTTGGTCTCAAATCCAAAAAACAGCACCATACCAGGTACCATGAAGAAAATTAACTCTATCTCAGCCAAAACCAGTACAGTAAGAAATGAAGAACAATTACAGCTGCAAGGAGAACACAGGGCAGGCAGAATGTAATTACCCAGGCTGGAATATGGCCAGAACACCACAGCTTAAAGTTCTTGCTCTTATGAAAGGAACAACAAAAAATACTTGCACCACAGCAGCCAGGCTCTCTGGTTTTGCTTTATCTGAACTACAGCCCCTCCCATGGCACTGTTTCTAGCACTGTAGTAGCCACAGGCTGGTATTGCTCCTAGTGAACTGGTCCTCATTGCCTTTTGATGCTTATTGCCTTAGGTATGAAGACTGAGGAAAGAGCCAAATTGATTCAGAGACAAAAACAAAACCATATAGGTAATTTAAAGGGACACACTGTCAAACTGCAAAGCACAGTACCATTGAAACAGGTGGCTGCTGAGAATCAGGATTCTTCAGGTGACTTTAAAAGTTATTTGAACATCCTACTGGAAGAAAAAGCACACTAGAGTAATAAAAAGAAGCATCAAAATATTGAAAATACTGCACTATTGAGCTAGAATTAATTTGTCTAACTATACTGAACAGGCATTACAAACACACCACTGAATATAGTGACAGTGCCAGAAGAAAGTGCAAAATGCTGGTAGGCTCCTAAAATGGCACTAAGTCCATTAAATGGCTCTGCATATTAAAACCACAGTTAAGATTTTAATATTTGTAATTTTTTAACTGATGTTAATGCCTGACACATGGATGAGGGTATCCTAACTCCAGAAATAGTATACCCAATTACCAGAAGAAGATGGCAGAACTTCCACTGTGGAAGATTTTGTCCTGATAATTCAAATTTAAAGCCTGAATTAAATCACTGACAGTTTTTAATCTCTTTCAAAAGATATATTTGTATGTTTGTTTTTTAACTGTGAATATTTTTATCATTCATATGAATGTCTAGTATTGCTTTGAATGTTACTCAGTTCTTCACCTCAACAAATTCACACAGCACAGCATATGTGTTCTCTGGTGAAAAAAAGATGGCCCTTTCACAGATTTGAGGACTTCCTTTCCAAAGTTCTGTTTAAAACCTTCTGATAGGAGTGATTATGTTAAGTTGGTAGCTTGTTAGAAGACAAGTGGGGGATGACATTACCTTGAAGCAGTCTTTCTTTCTAGAGAAAGATCGAAGTTTTGTTTTGCTGAATAACACAGAACTCAACAGAGACTCCATTTCTTGTTCTGCTTTCAGCTATCTTGCACTTTATAGAATGTCTCCTCTGAGCTGGTAACAGAAATGTTCCTTCTTGCTTCTCTTATTCACACAGCTCCATCAAATAGTGCCATAGTCCCTTGAATTTAGTTCCTAGAAAATCCCCTTGGCTCAGAAAATCAGGACCTATGCATAGATATGTACTCAGGGATACTCCCCTTCTTTCAGCAAACTAGCTTGAAACAGAAACTCTTATATTTACCCTCAAACATTATAAGCTTTTGCATCACCTGCCTTACTGTATGTTAAAAAAAAAAAAAAAAAAAAGATGATGCATTGAGAGAACAACTTGATTTCTTTTCTGTAGTGATGTCTAACTTCTTGAGGTGTGAAATCTGGAGGCAGATTTGTCAGGTAATAGTCATGCATTGGACAAATACTACCTTCATCTTCAGGGTACACTATAAACTGAGGGCTTGGATATATAGAAGTGTTACAAGAATGAGAAGAGGTTTACTTTCCTCTCATAGGGAAGAATCCTTCCTCTCAGAGGAAAGTATAATGTTGCTACTTGCCCCCTTTACACCTATTTAAGAGCGTGTGAAGGATGGATCTTGTGTTTATACAGTCATCCTTCCAGGGTTTAATTCTCCGCTTTATGAGCAAGAAACCAAACCTCATTCACACTAAGCAATATACATATACAAAGCCTAAGATTCTGCTAAGCAAGTCATACTGCCTCAATGCAGCAAGATACCCACTGCACAAACAGGAGAAACACGCTGATGAAGTTCAATTAAGTGGTATAAAAGAACTCACTCAACTGACTTAGTGCATTTCTAAGCACATTTCCCACAGGCAAGATCCAGTAAGCCCCAAAGAGTGCAATGATCAATGAATTGAGTACAAAGTCCTTTGGATTTCTCAAGTTCTCAAAATCTGAAACAATTCTGAAAGATTTTTTGAAAAAGAGAAAAAATATTATTTGCTATAGACTAGAATGGTATGCACAAGCCCAGTTCCTGGTACAAGTGCTCTGCAATCAGAAAACTATGTATTTCAAGCAATGTGTTTTGTGTGCCTCTACAGAGAAGAATGGTATATGGTCTCACTAATTCCTTTGTGCTACTCACTGATAACTTCAGAAGCCGTTTAAAGTTGAAAAAACCCTATAAGGAACTTCTTTCTTCTTTGCATGACATACAGGAGTGAGTTCACCCTGTGCTCCGTCCATACAGTCTGTGAACTAGCTTCTCTCTTCAGGATTTGTGTTGTTGCAGGCAGCACAGTGGTACTGGGGCCATGTGAAAATATTGCCATATAACAAGGCTACGTGAGATAATGTTTTTCTGTGTGAGAAGATGTCTTCCTAGACAGCAAGGTGCTGCTCTTTCCAGAAAAGCACCCAACACACTGTTCTGGTAGGAAGAAAAAAAACATGGCTAGTCCCAGCTTAATTTGACATGGTTTGCAGTATGAAAATAATGTTCATTGCATTTTAAATATAATCTCTTTAGCTAGCATCAGTAAACTGTAAAGACCAGTCTTAATGCTAGAATCCCTGATGGTTTGAAGCACAGTGTGTTGAAGAAGGAAATTTTGAAAACTTTTTTGGATAACAGGAAATGTTGGCACTGCCACCACCTTCACAGCTATTGTCCCTGATGAAACTGGCTTTTGCTACTTCCTCAGCCATACAACGCCCCTCTATAGTCTCTTTTCTCCTTCAGTTGAATGCTGTGATGAGAGGCTCAAATCTTTTGTCCCTGCTATACTTAGTATCTGTCCTTGTACGCAATAGTTTTCTTTCCCTTCCAGATGTTATCAAAGTCCAATAACTGCTCTTGAGAGCCAAGACAGATGTAAGCTATTTTTTAAAACACAATTCAAGCCAACTTTCTTTCTTTGAGATGTAAAAATATAACGAAACATTATGAATGCCTTTTAATGCTATAGAAATGCAAAAATAAGTGCTATAATAATCATTAGATTATTTATCATCATCTGTCAAGGCCAAACCCTAGCTCTAATAGCAATCACCATGGCTAGGCTCCAATGCAATTATTATCAGGGACCTGCTCCAAAGACCATTGTCAAAGTCAATGAGAAACTTTTTCCCGCTGAGTTCAGGCTACTTTGGATCAGGCTCCAAACTGCCTAAGCCTGCAGAAGCTGCCTTCGGTCGTCCCAAAGCCAACACCCACAACACAGAGGTTGCTGTTGGTGGAGATACTTCAAGACAGCAATTTCCACAGCACTGCCTGGGCAAATTTGGCCAGCCAACTTTAAAAAATAGCTAAGTACTCTCCTTTGTTACCTCTGGTTGCTGTATCCCTTACTGTCACCTTAACAGTTGAGGTGATGCTGATCAGTCTCAGTATTGTCGTTTGTGCTTGAGGATCCTTCAAACAGACAGTGACTATTAATTGCCCCAGCAGGTCAGAAATGCATTGCAGCTTTGACAGCAACTTACGAAAAAATGGCAGCAAGACCTTTTATATTCCCAGCTTCTCTACTTCATGCTTCAGTAAGATAAGGCATAAGGAGCACAAGTCAAATTGTAACAGCTAAAAACTTCCAAATCAAAACCAAGTTTGCCAAAGCAATATAAAGTTTTCATTGCTGTTTGACTCTGTGAAAAGGGAGATATGGGTAGCCTTAGTAGTGACACACATTCCTGCCGGTTTTAATCAACAGATAATTAATAGCAAATTATAATCATAATAGCATATTTCATCCCAAAGGCTCCACAAGCTCTTGCTAAAAAGTTGGCCAAATGCTGTACTTAATTATACTCATGCAATCGAGTTCAAATGAGGGTGGATGTCCTTTAACCTCTGCAATGCAGCCACTTCCAAGAAGGAACATAGCACCTGGCCATCAGAACACACTGCTCCGTGCAATGAGAAAGGGCAAGAAGCAAAGACTCTCTGAAAAAGTCAACTGAAACACTGGGGAATACTTAGCAGTTATTACTCAGATAGGAACTGGGTGAGGGAAATTGAGTTAGTCTTATGTTAGCTAGTACAGAGAGAACGCTATGGGATCTTGCATCAAAAATGCTAGCCAGAACCTTAAGATTCAGCTGATCCATTTCCAACACTCCATAGAAGCACCCTTCTGCTCACTAAGTAATGTCACACTGTGCAGCACTTGTGTGATTACATTTCTTATCCAAGTCCTGGCTAGCCATAACCTTGCTAAGCTTTTGAGATCTGACGACTTAAAACCAAAAGGGTAATGACCACAAGCCTCAACAATTTAGCAAATTATTGGCAACAAAGGCTACTGCAGGATATGGTGCTTGAATACGGTACATCACTCGGTGCACGATCTTTATTTGCTGAGAGTTAGTTCCTATCTGATATCTAACTATCAAAAGCTGCAATATCAAAAAAAAAAAAAAATTAAAGACCCCCACCCCCCCCAAAACAACCAACACTGACCATGGGGATGTATTTTCCTTTTGGCAAAAAAACCAGCAGTATAAATGCTACCTTTTGGAAAGATTACACTCTAGAATTGTTTAAGCAGTTGACAAATAGAATGATCAGAGCAACAGTCTGTTTATCGTGTCATCTAGAATAGCATTAAAATTACAGCACTGTAGCTTGTAAGGTTTAGCAGTATTAAAAGTGGTGCAAATACAGTGACAGCAATAGTTCTTAAACCTGCCAAAACAAGTACTGAGTTGTTCTGTACTTATCAGTGCAACTGCCTTCTTCCTTCAGGCCTGCAGAGAACAGCTTCCAGTTTACGCTCGTTTTCAGTTTCCTCAACTGAACTAGCATGTTTAGGGCTTCAGCCCTCAAACCCCTAATATCACCTTTCTTAGATTGCTAAAACAGTGCCTCAGTAACATTTGTTGCCAAATGCACACTGTTAGACTCTCCAGATTAGCCAGGTTATGCTAAATTCCTGGAAGTGACAGTTTCCCGCTGGCAAGCTTGTCCCACATGTAAATCTTGGGTCTCTTCTCAGAACTGACTAGAGAGTGGGACTCTCCAGACTTACGCCCTTCTTTCTCCCAGAGATGCCTACATTAGCACATGCAGCCAAGCCCATGCTCACCCAATATGTCCTTCAGGGGAGTCAGCACAGAGTCACACCCCTAGGGAGACAGGTCTGTGCATCCAGGAACCATACATTCAACAGATTCCCCTAGATATGTGCTTCTGACTCATCAACTTGCCAACACAGCAGGCGAAGCCTAGCACATTTATAAATAATCTGGGGGAAACTCGGGGGAAACCATAGTTTTCCTCCCTCACAGGAGCTTCTTTAAACAGGAGCTTCCTTTCCTTAGATGTTTGTAAGGAATTCTGCAGCATATAACAGCATTAAAAATCAGATACTCACTAAGTTCAATAGACAGAGAGAGATCTTTATGTGTAGGTACCAAGAGCAGTACAAGTGTCAAGAGCACCACAAGCTTGTGCAACCTGTGCTGAAATCCATGCTGTATTCTCATGGCTTTGAGTTTAAAGTTAGCTTGGACACATCTGCATGCCTTGTAAGTCAGTATAACTGCAGCCCCCCAAATCTCTGAGTTGTGATGGAACAGTAGCAGATCTTTTTCAAGTCAATGAACTGTAGCATGACATCCAATTTTAAGTAGAACTTTCCACTGGACCCTGTCACAGCTCTCCTAGCAGCTAAAGCTTAAATAGTTAGAGATTATGGCACTGCCTCCAAAACAAATCACAGACTTTTCCTTTCAAGGGATGCAGTCAGGAAAAAGCTGTAGGTAGGAAGGCTGGGGAAGGCAGGAACGCAGGAAGTATGGGTTAGCATTTTGGCTCTGTGATACTACAGCACCAATTTCCAAGCATATTGGATCAGCAGGGTAATTTTAACTTTCCAAATCTCTCATGGACCATAATCAGATCAAACTGAATTGAGGTGAATTTGAAATCTACTGTCTTAATACAGGTGCACTGCTGAAATGTAGATCACACGCAGTGGCCAGCAGCTCATGAGCAACAATTTGGGAACCACTGTGTTAGGGCTTGCTCTGCACACTGTTGGCTATTAACGGAAATTGCCACAGAATTTATTCTCTTAATGTCGAGTTACTCTGCAAAATTGGAGCTTTCCAGTAGAAAGAAACACATCTCGGCTAAAGCACCTCATTCAAAAACGTGAGGAGAAGTGGTACAAAATCTTCTACCTGCAGCTGCAGATGGCTAGTTTATGTAGCTACTTTTCAGATGGTGATTTTGACCTTACCAACGCAAATTGTCATGGAGGCAAAAGACAGCCAACCCCACTGCCTTGTAACCAGTGCAGAGGAAACCTAGACAGTCACACGGCCACAACATGGCAGGTCACCCACAGATGTCTTACCAGACAATGCTAATGGAGTGGGGAGGGCTGTAGCCTCTTCTGTACTCATGTCACATCCATGCCCAGAGAAAGGTAGCTCTCCTCTTTAAGATCCAGCCTCAAGCAAACTGAATAGTCAGTACTCCTCTGGGAACAGGTCTCAATAACTGAATACATCATATATTTTTAAAAAGCCAAGTCAATCAGAACCAATACTTAGCCTAAGCACAAGGACAATGGGACTATGATGAAGACAAGGGCTAATCAAGTGCTAATCAGTAGCAAAATCTATAACCCTGAGCAGTAGTTTTTCATTGACACTGTATAAATTAGCTAGAATATCATTAGCTATTACCTTTTCAAACCACATGGGCAAAGAAAATTCCTGATTATTAGGGTGGATTACAGGACAATCCAATTATTATTCTCAGCATAAATACTCCTTGTAATTAATGGGCAACAGTGTTAAACTCTGCTAGCATATTTTCCACATTAAAAGTCATAAGCAAGTCATTGAAGATTTTGAGCAATCTGGCAAACACTGCACAATAAACTGGGTTTCAAAATGGTAATTAGCCAATTCTATGAGATGTATCCTCTCTATCTGCAAGTCCTAGTAATAAACATCAGTGTTTATATTTCTATTGCTGTATGATTATCATGTGTTAAACGTTAGCTCACACATCATCCTTAAATTCACATAAAGCAATGTAGACATTAAGAAGACAGACAAAAATTTGGGATGGGTTCATAATTCACCGACAAGGTAAATGATAATCAAAAATCCCCTCCAGACCTGCTTGGGAGGAAGAGGGGAACAAGTCTTCCTGACTTGACAAGTGTATGACAGTGCAATGTACACTGCTGGTTTTGTTACCAATTTTGTGTATCATAAGACAACAGACGCTAGCAGACATTGTGAATGTTACTTCATCTTCTACACAACAGACGCTGTGCTTTAATGCAGTGAAATATATAGAAAAGACACAGGGCTGACTCTTCAACTATGCCGATGGCTACTTTAATCCTGCTGCAAAAGAAACCAGCTTACCTTGAAAACCTCTCTAGAAGGTGTTCTTTTAGTTCAGTCCTCTGGCCAGTTGTCACTGCCATCCACTCATTTCAGAGAGTCACCTGGGAAGTCAAAGGAGCCAATGTTTTCTTCTTCTAGCTGTTAACGTTCATTGGATGTCTGGGATGCGCCTGTCCTTGGTGGAACACTGTGGGACACGGGAGAGCATCTGCTCAGCGATCCCTGGACAAGGCAGTGCTGCTCCAAGGTGCCACCGCTGTGGTGGGCTCACCCCACTCTTGGCCCTGCTGGGGAGCGTGCCCTCAGAGAGAGACGGCCAGGGGTTTCTGACTGGAAATCTCACACCGAGAAAACCTCCAACTGAAAAGGATCCCAGGAAAGGGGCAATTCTGACCAATTCTTTCCCTACACTTAGGCATTTTTGAGGCAGTTTGGAAACATGTCTACATTTCAGCACTTTGAAAACGCAGTTCTAAGCTTTCGTGTTTGAAATACCTCTCCACTTGGAAACACACACCACTCAAACCCGGTCAGAAAAACTGCTAGTTTTTCTAGCAGCTCCCCAGACTTGCCGTTCTTAACTTCTTTGTTCAACTTTTGTTAACTCAGGCCGAGGGGAAACCCGCAATCGCCAAACTGCTCAGGGGGAACCGATCTCCGGCACGGGTCTGCCTGACAGGGTTGTGCAGCCTGCCCGGAGACGGACGAGGGGGGAACGAGCGCGTTGGTGAGAGGCGTCGCCTCCACGCAGAGCGATGGGATCTCAGCCTGCGGCCGGGCGGAGGCGGGTCAGGCCTGAGAGGAGAGCCGCGGGGACCGAGGGCCGGGGCCGGGGCCGGGGCCGGGGCCGGGGCCGGCCGCCGCCGCCCGTGGGCCCGACCGCCGGTCCCTCTCCTCAGGGGCGGGCTGGGGGCGGGGCGGGGCGGCGCGCGGCCGGCCCCGCTGCTGCGCGGCCGCTGCTGCGTGGGGAGGGCGCGGCGGAGCGGCGGGCGCCGAGCTTTAAATGAACATTACTATCGCTCGGGGAGGGCAGCGCCGGTGGCTCGGGCCGATTGGCAGCGGCAACTCTTCTTCTTCCTCCTCCTCCTCCGCCGCGGCGGCAGGTAGGTGTCCGCGTTTGAACGCAAACTTCAGTCCTTCCCCGTGCTCGGTTCGCGGCCGCCGCGGCACCCTGAGGTGAGGCGAGGCGAGGCGAGGCGAGGCGGGCGGCGCTCTCCCGCCCCGCGGGGCGACACGGCGGTGCCCCGCGCCCTTGGGCGGGCTGCTGCCGGCCGGGCGGGACGCGGTCGCGGGGGGACGCGACCGCCCTCGGGGGAAGGAGGCTGAGGCGGCGCCGGCCGCGTCTCCTGGGAGGGCGGCGGAGCCCCGCGGGGAGAGGGGGAGAGGGCCCCGCGGAGGGGCTGGGGGCGGCCGCGGGAGCCGCTGAGGTAAATCGCCGGCGGGAGCCGCTGAGGTAAATCGCCCGGGAAACGGCCGCCGGCGGTCGCCTGTTGCCGTCGCGCCGGTGGCGGCTCCGGGTGCCGAGGAGGGCGGCGGTGACACTTGGTTTCTTTCAAACGCACGGGCAGTCGCTGCCGAGAGCCGTTCAGCCTTCGTCCGCCCGTGCGTGCGTTTGTAAAGGCACGGCTGTCGCTGGAAACGAAGAAGGGAGAGCGGAGGTCTGCGTGACCTGCTGGGCATTCCTCGGCTCTCCGGGGGAGCGCCGAGCTCTCGGTTCAATGGAAATCTTAAACAGCCTCATCCTAATAAAAGTTATTTCCAGAAGGTGGAGTGTTTTATTTTCTTTCGTTTAATATTCAATGCGTTCCAATGCTCTGTTAGTCTGCAGCAGAGCCTGGATTTGAAAACGTGAAGTGTCAGCCTAGTGCTCTGTTTCTAGCTTGTTGGTAATGGATTTAAAGATTTAGTTATAATTTCAGTTCCTGTATTACCTTTGGCCATTTGCTTTAGAACTCGTTTAAACTGTATTTACAACAGACATGAGTGAACTTTAAAGAAAATCAGGTCAGGCATAGATTCCGGGCATCAAACCCTTTTCAGGTCCCAGAAATAGCCACAGAAGTAGCGCGACCAATTCTTTTTTCATGCACAAAGCTTTTTATTTTTTATCTTTGTTGGAATTTCTGGCAGACACTGGAGCTCATCAACTAGATATTTTCAGCTTAGTTTATCGAAATAAACATGCTTTCTAAGCTTGCGTTCTTATGCAATTATATTGGTCTCCCTTCACTATGAGAGGTTTGCGTTTCTGATAGAGATAGTAGTTCTTAAAATAATAAAGTCTGTTTTGCACAAGCTTTTTTCTTCTTGCATTTTTAGGGTTTAGATCTATGAGAAGGTAAAAAGGAAGATGCCTGTGAGGGAACGTGCATATGAGCTGTTATGGGGTAAAAAAATGTACTTGGATATTAATAAAAAAGGTTCAGAGAGAATGTTTTATTTCTAATATTCTGTACTCGAAACAATGGGGATCTTAAGTTATTGTATGTCTTATAAAGTCTTGAAACAAGAATTGACAAATATTTATCTTGCAGTAAATGGGTCAGATGATAACATCTTCCAGTGGATCTCTTACTTCTGTATTGGACAGCTTTGGTTGCTAAGTAGCTGTGAATTTCTAATCCCAAAGTAAATGATGTCATAATGACATCATCATGTCCTTTCACTTGATTGATTCTCATAAGAGAACAGTAATGAGATTTGATATACATGTCCCATCTCTTTAATATTCTTCCTCTGCTTCAGGGGATTTCCTGACCTGCCTGGCAAATTCCAGTGAATCACACTGAGCTCTAGTAAAAAGACGTTCCTTTTGGAGATGAGGTGGAACATTAAAGGGACAGTGGCTGATCCTTGTTACTTCAAAATCTGAGGAACTTGGCAGCTTATGTTTTAAGTGTGGAGACCTAGATATGAAGGGCAGTGATTTAAAACTTGGAGTTAATAAATTCGTGTGCAGGTGCAAAAGTGACTTGAATTTCAGACACTCAACTTGAGCAGTTCAAATGGACTTTAGTTGGGGATCAAGTCACTTAATGTGTGTGAATCTAAATACTTCAGGTGGGGCAGGGGAAACAGAGAAAACATAAGCTGGTATCTTCCTTCAGTTGCCAAAATAAATTTCAGTCCTAATGGTAAATGGATGAAATTGGTCAGAAATTGACATGTTAATACTGTGTTAAGAACTGACAGCTCAATATTATTTTTTCTTTTAACTAGGTAGCATAATTTAACCATTGATAAGTTTGAAGCATTTTAATATCAGCACTGGCACTGTAGGGGACTCCTTGTAAGAGAGTTCTAAATCTTTAGAGTTTGTAGAATGTGTAAGAAATCACTCGTTTTTTGTTTCTTCTGAGGATAAAGGTACAAATGATGTCGTTTGGTGATGATCAGGATGGACTGCTAGTTTTTACAGTTTATTTTTATCATGTGTGTGTTCATATGAGCATGGGTCTGCATAAATTTTAGGCAGTTGTTTTCATGATAAATAGTAGTTTGGGGATCATGAATTTCTTCATACCCAATGAGTCCGAAATATTCTAGACAGGGCTGTGTGCATTTTCTGTGCGTAAATCTTACTATTTCATGTGCTTGTGGAAAATGGAGAAATGAAGCAATTATCATGTCCGCTTTATTGAACATGTAGTTTCGTTTGGTAAAGTTAAAAGCTGAGTCTGTCTCATAACATTCAGAGGCTGCATACACCAATCTCGCTTGATTCATGAATGTCGTGGGTTGCTAAAACGCATTTCAAAAGTAAACAATGATTTGTTAGCATGAACGAGTTGGTGGTTAATGTATTTACTGAAGATACTGACTGCTGATGTGATGCTTCTATTATTGCTAAAGTACTGCAGCATTGATGGCACTATTAAGTATAACAGAGTAGTAATTGAACATGAGGACTGGGAACAAGTAGGAAGGTGGTGGGGGAAGATGTTTTTGACTGTATCTTTGAGTCTATTCACCATGTAAGTGCAATTGAAGCTACAGATGCAAAAAGGAAATTTCTAAATAATCTGTAAGAATTCTTCACTCATCATCCTATATGCAGTGACAAATTTCCACAAGCTTTAAATGCTTTCTGGGATGACTCAACTACGAACAAGTGATTTGGAAAAAAAATATTATCTCTGAAGAGAATCCTTGGTGACAATTTCTTTTCAAGTTATCTTAGGATTTTCTACTTACCATGATTTCTTCTAACTCGTGCTTGCCTTGAATGTTGGAAACAAAAAATGAATTTGGACTTGGGGATATATCTGTGCCTTTCAACTGCATGTTAGATGGTCATCTGTGACATTTGCATGGTTGTGCTTTTAGTATGGTGACACATTTGGTTACATAAAATGCAGAAAGCAGTGCACCTCAAAGCCTTTCTGAATGCTCGTAATGGAAGGTTGATGCTGCAGTCCTGACCTCTTTGAACAGGCGATGACAGCGCAGACGTGGCCAAATAGAGAAAGACAGTGAACACTTTCACAGTCATGACAGATCTCACTTAAAAGACAAGGTCAGTTGTTGCAGTGGCTCAGTAAAACAACGGACAAGGCAACGAAGTCTTTTGTTGTACGAATAGCAATAAGAAATGCAATCTTTAGAATTTTGCCATCTACCGCAAGACTAAGCTGCTTTCAGATCATGGGTGAATTATCTGGTTTCTGGCTTTAAAAACCCACAACTGATGTGCTTCAGAACTTCTAGCGACTGAGATATTTTGTTCCCTGCTTCCAGAAGCATGTCTTTTGACTGTCAGTGTGAGGATAGCCAGCGTTTCAGCCCCAACTTCTGCTTTTGTCTTAAGCTCTGTGTGAGAATAGAATGAAATACCAAGTGGATTATTGGATTTACTTTTTTTTTTTTTACGTAGATTTTCAAGGGGAAAATATTATCTATAAAATCTGAGACTTTCTCAGGCCACTTGTGTGAGCCTTTTATAAGGGCAACACCAGCGGTTGGATATTTGAAATGTGTTTTGTTCAGTCAGATTGGAAAGTAACCTGATAAGTAAATTCATCTACACCTGGATCTTCTTTACTGATGAAAAAAAAATCTGCCAGCTGCATAAAGAGTGCTGTTTACAGAATGCAGACAGGATTTGGTCCCTCATATACTAGGAAGTAAAATACTTAAAAAATATATTTTTGTATATATACTCTACCCTCCTTTCTGTTACGAAGGAATTTGAAGAAGGAAAGTCACACAGTGTAACACGAACAACAAATCCTTACTCTCCAAGAAACCCTTTGGGTTTTTTTTATTTTTGCACAAATGTATTTTGCAATAATTTTAATTGTTCAAGATCTGGCCAACATGCAAGCTTGTGAACACAGAAGATGCTGACCACGTCCACAACAGAGCTGATGTAATCTGCAAACCAAGGACAAAATGCTGCTCTCGGTTGCACTAGTGTAGCTGGAACAACATTAGCTTGAGAGGTCATGCTTTGGCTTTTCCCCAAGGAAACATACCCAAACCATTTACATTAACATTCTGATATTTCCACATTGCTACACTGATCAGGCTTAAATGTGCAGAAAAATGCCACTCTTAACAATAATTCTGCTTTGTATTGTGTTAATGACAGCTCTGTTCCAAAAGAACCCTGTGGGTTACAGGGAGACCACAAGGTATAACAGGTACAAGTCCTTTGACTTCAGCTGTAACTGATGCAGTGCTTTCAGTAATCACTCTGGTGTCTCAGAAGTCCTGTGTTTGTCTTACTCTGTAGAATTCTGATGTGCCACTGTTGTCTGTTTGGAAAAAAAAAAAAAAAAAGCAAAAACAAAATCAAAAAAACCCTAAACAACACCCAAAAACCCCTAAAAGAAATAAAATAAAATCCAGATTTGGGCCTTGCACACTGGTAGCTAACATTATCTATTAGATATGAAAAGGCTTTCTATTTAAGACTTAAATTAAGCATATTTAGGTATCAATTGTTCCAAAATCACTTTTCCACTCAAAATTATTTCTGAAAGAATTCATTATCTAAAAATAGAAGTTATTTAAGAATAACTGAGTGATTTGTTAAGCTGGAAATTTTTTATTTTATTCCAGTTTTGACCTTTATATTTTAAAAGATGTGATATGTTGTTAGCAAACTTAATGCTGATTTTAGTCTGTAGCGCTGTCTTAGAATAATCTTGGTGCGAATTGAATCTTTTCTGTGTAAAATAACGATTGTTTTAATGTTTAATCAGAATGATGTTATCATGAAAAGCATGCAGTGAAAAATCAGTACTTCTGATACCAATTGTATTCATATGCTTATCAAGCAATGCCTACACTGTTGAGGTTCGTTCTGTAACTTTACCAAATTGTATAACAAGACCAAAATCTAGGCCAGAAGAAAGGAAGAAGTCATGTCAGAGGTGAATAAATACATCACAAAATTTTCTTTTGAAAAAATATATGCTTTCAGTTACTTATTAATGTATTCCTTTCAATACAAATTAAAAATTCGTAAGTAAATTGTCTCAGTCTGATCTTGAATTGTGCTTGTGCAAGAAATTCTAGTTTGGGTTTTTTTTTTTTTTCCTCCCTCTGAAGTAAAATGGGTAGAACTAAGCTCAAGATGCAAACTGTTTTCCCAGAGAAGTTTGCTCAGGTTTTCATCACTTCTGAGTAGTGGGTGTTGGAGGGGCGGGGGAGATCTTGTGCACTTTGTGCAATCACCTTTCTTCTGAAATGTGACTTACCCTTGAAGGTAAAGGGCACATATCACCAACTCTTCACCAGTCTGAACCCTAGAATTAGTTAATTTGGGGGTTCTGCAATACAGCTCAGGGGAATCGGTTTGCTTATTGGTAGTTTTTTGTTTGGATTTTTTCCTGGCTGAATGTAGTGGAGATGCAGTCTGACAACTGATACAGTGCTCAAAATATTTTTCTCTATCAAGGTGATATTGCTGTTTAACATATCTCTTAATTTCAGGCTATGACAACTGTTTTCCTGCTGCATGACTGTTTTCTCAGTGAAGCTGAGATGAAATGAGGCAGCTGTTTTAAAAACAAGTATCACAGGAATAAAACATGGCCTCCTGTTGTGGATACAACAAGGAGGGCACTGTTTAGTATTCTTCGCTTCCTCAATTGTTTTTAAAGGCTAATGAAAGCCTAAGGAGACACTCAGACAGTCATACTAGCACAAATCCCTATTATTGCTCTGATGATGAGCCTTGATGCTGGAAATTTTGCATGCTGCATCTTTGTTGACTTCTGTAAATGCTACAAATAGCAGGAAGGGATAGATAAAATGACACAGATGCTTTAATTATGATTTGATTACAGAGCAACCAGAGGAGTCTATTCTGAGGAATATGCAATTAGAGAAAATTCTGAGGACTATCTAACCTTCCGAAATTAAAATTAACTGGGATTATTTGAGCAGGGTTTTAACATTTCTGAAAGAATATCATTCCTCAAGGATCTTGCTGCTCTTGTGTAACAGATCCTCTCTAGCTTAGCAGATGGGTTTCAGGGTAACACAATGTCATCTTCTTCAGCTGCGTCTACTGGTTTGCTTCACCCAGCCGTCCCATCTTAGTATCGCTTGCGGGTCATGTACAGGAGGGCAATGCAGAACCTGTATTTGAAGTGGAAGTAAGCAGCCATCCCTGGGTTGAAGCACAAAAAAAGGAAGAGCAGTTTAAGCATTCCTGGATCATCTCTCCATATCTTATCTGTGAAAACAGAGGTTTTTCAATCTCATGAGCAAGAAAATTAGAGTTGTGCAAACTTGTTATGCAGGTTCCAAAGGGAAGGCGTAGATGGAAAATTCCATGCCTTTTTCCTCTTGCAAACTATTTAATAGCAGAAAGCTATATGGTTAAATATGTTAAGCTTCTTTGTGGGCTTACTTGAATTTAATTCCATTGATTTCACTAGCTGTCAAACATGAGCAGAATTCAGTATCTGTCCCAGAGTTGAAGAGCAACATGCTTTCAGCCTCAAATGTAAAGACACTTAAACCTTACGGAAGTTACATTCTCAAATAGTAATCATGCTTTCTTCACTTTCCTGAAATGAGTTCACCTATTTAGACAGGCAGCATCAGCTTGGAGACTGATATCAGGCACAGAGTTGATAAAACAATGAGTTGCACCTGTTAGATGCACGAACAGCGAGGTGAGGGCACAAGCAGGTCAGGAGGCTTTCAGGTTGCAAACAGCACCATGTACACGTAATGGTGACAGTAGCTGTGAACAATGGTTTATTTGCTTTTCCTCAATGCTTAGCATGTCATTTATCAGCAGTGGAAGTTTATATCTTATTTTCTGTAGAACCTAATATTTAAATATTTATCACTAATGCTTGAAAATCATTCTTCAAGTGTAATGTCAGTTACTGTCCCTGAACTACCTCTGCCCAGCCTGAAAGAACAGGACCTGACAGCAGTCCTCCTGGGCTCCAGTTTGGGACGCAGCGTTTGCTTTGGAGCTGGAGCATGGCAGCAGCGGAAGGGAGAAGGACTCCTACTTCAGTGAGCTTCATGAGACCTGCTATTCCAGCTGTTCATAGAGGCCATGTGAAACTGGGCTTTGTTGATCTTGATGCCTGGATGCTCTGTGGGTGGATAGGGCGTTGTGAGAGTGGCACCAGCTGGTTTTGTTCACCTCCCTGACGGGTCTGTTCTGAAGACTGACCTTGCTTTTGACCTTGCTTACCTTGAATAGCAACGGATACACCTGACCTGACAGTGAATGAATGTGGCCAGCATAGCTGAGGGTAGACAGTGTTCAAGACACTTAAAGAATTACTGTTCTTTCTGAACAGGTACTGAGCAAAATTAAGCTTAAGTATAGCTAAAGATCCACTGGATTCAGCAGCCTGTCAGTCTCTGTTGGCAATTGTAAGGGCATTTTCTAGTGTAGTGCCTTCTTTATTTATTTTAACATCTTTTTAAGAGCCTTCAAACCCTCCAACTTCAAAGCATTTCTGTTCCTACTGACCCATGTGTATTTCACAGGGATAAAACCTCTAGCTAGCAACTTGGGGATGATTTGTCAAGGGTCGCTTTAATAAATTAGGTTATTTATTTTCTGCCTGAAATTCCCTGGTTGGTGACTAAGAGAAACTTTGTATTAAGCTGTGCAAAGCATAATGAGGTTGCTGTAATGCTTTGATGTGGAAATGCTTAAATGCTAAAAAAAAAAAAGTGGTGTTATTGATAGAGAAAGCTTACTTAAAGTGTTTAGGGACAATTTATATAAACCAAATATAGATTATACTATAAAGATTATACATTTTGATAATAGACCTTTAAAACTTTAATATTGGACATCATAAAAAGGTCAAAATCAAATTATTTTCTTGAACTGCTCTGCAGATAGTTACAAACTCAGTCCTTTTAAAAATAAAGATATATTTGATATCAATGATAGAGAAACTAATATTGCAATAGATGTACAGTAAGATTTTTTTGTTTCTTCATACCTGTTACAAAGCCATTCTTCATCAACAAAATTATTGAGCTGACTGTTAATTTTTCTGGAATTACAAGGCTATAGCAAATTTGAACTATGTTCGTCTCAATTAAGATGGTTATATAAGAGTTGCTTCCCTTTAGCTGATCGAATTGTATTCCCCATGCCACTTCTTGCTTTCCATGTTGCTTCTAGATTAGCAAAACAGAGTTTGCTGTATTTTCTTCTTTTCTTCTTGTATCTATTCTTGAGGCTTATTAGCACAAAGTAGCTCTGAGCCATGGCTTGGACACCAGAGATTCTGAAAGCCTCAAATAGCCGTAATAATGGAGTTGGATGAAGGATGCTGGTTGCCATGGGAACAGTGCATGTGCCACACAAGATAATGTAACTGCTGTAGTGCAGAGATCTGTGCTGCATATTGATTGCAAGATTTCTTGAATTTCTTATAAATTTTGTGCTTTGTGCTAGTGAGAGCAAGTGAGAGAAGCTTGTCAGCTGGACTAAACCCAGAGAGATCTTCCTAATTTGAAAAAAGTTGACTTTTGCAAGTGAGGGGAGAAGAAGGGGTCAGAACTACTTGAGAGTATTGTTAGGTTCACGGCCTTTCCTTCTTGAGCTGACAGTGTCCTAACAGTTGTGTTAAATCGGAGTTAATGAAGTATTGGAACTGAGGCACTATGGGTGAGTGCCCCGAGTTAAAAGTGACAATAGAAGGCCTTAGGAAACTGAACTTTTACCTATATAATGTTTCATACGGTGGCTTGTCACCTGGACACTTGCACACTATCACAGTTCCCCAGTGTACCTTTTCATTGCTGCTGGTGGTGTGCCACTGAAAAGTTCATTTTTGTTCCAGCTTGTCGAGGACAAATCTAATTAGTGGCATAGCTGTGTAAAATACTGTGATTAAGAAAGATCACACTCATTGACAGCCAAGAGGATGAGTGCAATATTGGTCATTTCACCAAGCTGGCAGAAGGTAAAACATGCAGGTTTTAATTTGGAGGAATTCTGTGTGAACAGGACCGCACTTCATTCTGGTTTTTTTCTGAGGTTGGGCTTCTTTTTTCTTCAGATGTATGAAAATCACACCTTTTGGAGTGGCAACATCTACCGGGATAGCATAGTATTAGTGGGCTGCTAGAGTTGTCTGCAATCTTGCATAGAGATGAATGAAGCAGGACTGGTTTTGCTATAATTCTGCAGCCTAAGTCTTCTGGGTCCTGGAATAACAACATAGAAACTCCAGTTATTGTCCAAATAGCCCAGATCCTCACTGGCATAATCCAGCAAAGGTCTGTCAGTGGTCTACCTGGTGAAGCACTGCTTCACCAAAGGTAAGCCCTGGCATGTGATCTCAACAGGGGCTCATACTCTGCTTCAGGATCTTGCTTCCTTGACTCAGTTGAGATTTCTAGGCCATGTTTGTTCCTCAGTGAAAGGCAGCTGGGTCCACTATTGCTCAGAATGATTGTGCAGATGAGATAATGCAAATTAAAACTCTCTTTCTAATGGTACCCCCCTGGGAGGGGTGATGCCAGAAACTCTTGCTTGCCTTCAGCAGGATTGCTGGCAATTAGCCACTTGTCGTCTCTCTAAAGGTAAAAGTTGCAACTTCCCCGGTTCTAATGTTACTGAATCAAACCTGCTACTCCCCTCCTCCCAAGTTAACGTGTGGGGATACATACCCTTTAAACTTTTTCTTAGATCTGCTTTCCCAAATTTTTCACCATGAGGAGTTTGTCTCAGGACGCAAATTTCTGGCAACTATTAAAAAAAAACCCCAACAACAAAAAAAGTGCTGTTGACACCTGAGACTTATGGGAAGGTCTCTGGTTTTTTGTTTTTATCTCTTTTTTTTTTTAATCCCTGGAAAACCTCCTGTTAGAAAAGATCCTGTGTAATTATTGATTTTACAAGGTTTTTGGAGATGATGTATATTGTTTCGTACCTACCTCATGCTGTTTGAATCTCTGGGTGTTGTCTGAATCTACCTTAAAAGTATCAGAACTTTAGGAACTGTGAGTTAGTGAGGTTTTCTGTGTCTGCTCTAATAAGATACTTATCTTGAGGAAGAGATGGGTAACTTAAAATATATCTGAGGTATTACTTGTCAGAAATGTGTCTGAGAGGATGTATTTAGAAAAGCTAGGCTATTGTGCCCTCTGGGCATTATTTGCAGGGTTGTTCATCAGTATGGGTCATCTCAAATGTGGTGCTAAGATATCCATTCAGTTTGTTCTTGACTGCTGTTTCTGTTTTTTCTTGACTACTGTTCCTGGTTTTAGATCCTACCACCACATCCCAGCAGACTACCTAGTTTTATTGCCAATTCAAAAAAACGGGTTGTACAGGATCAGCTTCTCTGGAGTTCTTCTGGGGTTTTTTTGTACAGCCAAGACAAACTGAGATATCATCAAAGATGCCCATTTATAACCAAGATGCCTGCTTTGTAATGTATAGACAGTTAAATTTTAGACCACTTAAACATAGTAAGGGACTAGTGGCGCTGCACTCTGGTATGTTTAATTAAAGCCATCAGTTTGTAATTTCTTTTGTAAACCTTTAACGTTTTCTGGGATTATGTAATAATTTGTGGGTGAACTCCTTAGTCTTTTTTTGAAACTATATGTTGAATTTAGTAAGTGAATTAGTGCACTTGGACATTAGATGTTGCTGTACATATTAGTAAGCCTTCCCCACCTGAGTGAAACCTGACTTGTGGTGTCAGTCACCCACCAGTTTGGCTAAGCCCTTCCTGCTGCACCTAGTTTGAGTAGTGCTTCTTGTCCCCTGCGGTCACTTTGTGTGCGGCTGTTATGTGAATGAAGACTGGGACCTTCTGCCAGGTGTTCAGGGATTAGCCGGTTAGGTTTGCATATGTGTGTGTATGTATACATATAAATACACACACATCACACTGTGTGTTCGTGTGTATATATATGTGTGCATATACTCTGTAGTTCTTATATTTTCCTACTGTCAGTTATGCTCCTGCTGTCATTTGACAATGTTTAAGATGATTGCTTGGATTAGAGAGTGCTTCTCAGTTAGGATAAATGTGAACAGACTCTAACCGATTGTCAGGTGTAACTTGTTTTGGCCTATGCTGTGCACCCAGCTGGAAATGGCTTGTCACCATAACAAGGTGGTAATATGGTTCTGAATGAACATGTAGCAGTGGCACAGTTACTGATTGTTACTTCTTTGTCCTTGGACTATCTGGTACTGTCCTGGTACTGTCACGATTTTAAAGAAATACTCAGCTTTTAAGTATGGGCATATTTAGGAATATCTATAAATACATACAGCAGCCTGGCTCAAAGTGCCCATGAAGAACGCCAGTGAATATGCTTCCTCTTTGTGGTGGTTTATGGTGTTGATGTTTATTGCATTGCCTCCAGGAATTTTCAATCTCAAAATGGTGCTTAATTTGATAAAGGCAGGGACTGATTTTATAGTACAGTATCTTTTCAACTTACATTTTTTCTGAACGAAGTAGAGTTTGAGGGGCCAGATAACAAACACACATGAAAGACAGGGAATCTGCTGCTGTCATTCTGTGGAAAACCATCTAGGTTACCAATGTATCAACTTTCATGTTATCCCTTAGGTGACTTTTCTCGGTTGAACTCCACTGAAACTGAAAGCTGCTGCTGACTGCTAAGGTCTTGTGTAGCATCTAGTGCACAACATTCTGTAATTCTGCCTTGTTTACTGTACCAAAGCTGCAGGAATTGAGTGATTATAAAGTAACGATTAACACCCTGTAGCTGAATAGATTTTGGGAGCGTAAGTCTGATAAGAAATGCAGCTGCCACCCTCTCCCCTATCCTGCCAAAAACCCTAAAACCCACAAAAACTCTGGCATGTAAGATGGTTGCTGGATTAAATACAATAATGTTTCAATAATCAGCATGTGTATTTGAGAAGGGAATGAGGAGTTCTGAAGAAAACAGCAGGAAAGTGAGCCAAATGCTTACCTTGGAAAGGTCAGTGACTTCAATGGCTCAACAGTAATTTTTACTCGTTGTGAATCTGGCCCTGGCATCTAGGTTCAGTAAGGAGTAGAGGAAGGGCTTTGTACATTTTTTTTTAATACAAGCAAATAGAGACTGTTTATGGTTTATCATTCAGAACTCCCTTCTCAAGTGCTCATAGCAGCCTTTAAGCAAAAGCAGCAATACCTGACAGTGCATAGATACATGTGGTAGAATTTAATCTTCATGGCTGGCTGAAAAAGGAGATTGATGGTTCTGCTTCACAGTGACACTCGGAGGACTGTAAGGAAGATTGTTTTCCCACATTTGCATTCAGCTACTCCAAGTATATCAATTTCCACTGAGCACGAGGATGATTTTGATTTTACACAACAAGAGTTTCCAAGGAGGTGCTAGATTTACAGAAGCGGTTGCCAAGGGTCTCCAAGGGACTTGACAGATTTACAGACTGATGACATACTACTAGTGTAGTCTCAGTGGAAATTGGGTTTGATATAAATAATAAAGAATGGGAGGTGCTGAAGGACAATGTTCAAAAGCAATTTAGAGAGGCCGTGGAACATTTTGATTTGTCTCAGTCTAATTCCTCCCACAAAGGGGAGTTGAACTGTGACTGGTGGAATTTATTTATTTTCACTTTATACTTTTTAATATTGAAAATTGACCTTCAGCATTATATTCCACTTCTGTCTGTCTTTATGCAGATTACATAAAAATAAATGGGTAGTTTATGAAGGTAAAATATTCAGGGTGGGGAAGGTTTAAATGAAAATTATCAAAGAATGTTTTTTATTTTAAAAGACTATGTATATCTTAGCCAAAGCAGTTTAGTAATGGATAAGTATGGGCTTGGGAGATGCTTAGATGGACCTTTGAAAACCTTCACAAATTTCCTAGGTTTTTGGGGTTTTTTTAAGTCTATTTTAAAACCCCCACACACTTATTTGCTGATCATGTCTATACTAACATTGACAGTATTAGAAAGGTGACCCTGTTTAGTTTGTTCTTTTGTTCTTTACATAAGAACTTGCTGCCTTGTCTTCTGAGCAACACAAAAGCTATTTTATTTCTGAGGAACAAATGCTTTCTGAGTGAATCCTGTAAGATGTTGGTTTTCTTTCATGAGGTCGCTATATTTTCCTTTTGCCAGTATTTTTGAAATTGTAGAAAATTGCAACAGAATTGCACTGCAAGGGCAGAGCTGCTTACGTTGTGATTTGCTTCAAGAGGTTAAAGAAAAGAGTTGCTGAGAGGTGCCTAAGATATGGTGGCTAAATATGTGAATGTCCATGTACCTGCTAGTTAGAAGCCATGTGTATTGTGGCTACAGATGAATTCTTTTCATTTATAGATGTACTGATGTTAGAGGTGAGATGGAGGTGCAGGGGAATAATCTTCCTTCTTTAAAGGTTATATAGGTGTTGTCTTGAAATGCATTGTATTCGGGCTTCCTCAAAAGCTATTGCAAAAGCTTATTTTTTTGCCAGAACATATTGTGGGTTTTAATCACGTTCATGTATTTACAGTCAAGATTAGCTGCTTCCTTGCTCCATGCAGACAATCTAAAAATCACACTGGTAATGGGTAACACTGATAAACATATAGTAAACCAAACAAAAAAAAATGTGCAGATTTATGGGCTGTTTTCTTCCTAGAGGGAGACAGAGGTGTGCAGCTTGAGGACAGCTAAGCTGTTAGCAAATGCACTCCTATTGTTGAAGCACAGAATGAGGGAAAACAGCTGTAATTGCACAAAGATATATCAGTTGTACTTCCCTTGTGGATAGAAAGACATATAAATAATTAACACTACAAAGGAATGGCCACAATGAAAAGAGTCTAGCATTATCCTCTGGTGTCCTCTTTGTAAAGCAGATGAAAACTATCAAGACCCAACTCCCTGCCTGCCTTGCTGCACATAGGAGACTTTTGGCAACAGTAGCAGAAGCAGTGCTGAGATGATTGCTACTTGGTGCTGCAAGAGTGGCTGCTCCGGCTCGGACCTTTTTGGGATTAAAGAATGGCCAAGCAACATAACTGTGGACATTTTTTGTCCTTCATGCACCATTTTATTCCACTTGGTCTGCTGGTTTTTGGCTGGATGGTAACAAGCAGGTCTGCTCTAAGTAATCCGGCTTTCCCCAGCAGGTGTGGGATTTGGCACTGGGCTCCTTGAAGACGTTAGGTCTGAGAGAAGAGCTTGTAGCTGAAGAGCTTTGAATAGCAGCAGGTAACAGCCTCAAATTGCAGTACCTCAGACTTGTCACACTTTCTTGCTTCTGAATTAGGAGCAAAATTAGTAAGCAAGCAAAAAATTCTGAGGAATGCTGTAGCCATTTAAAAAAAAGCAAACAACAGAACCCCTAAGAATTGTTGTTTAAGAACAAACATTGGGTCAGAATGAAGAACACAAGTGATTGTTACACTTAGGCTCACACACATGCCAGATGCTATCTTGTGTCTGAAAGCAAAAAGTATGGCTGTCTCCAGATAGTTTTATTCATCAACTCTGTATTCATGTACTTCAGCAGAGAATGGCTGGTGTAAAAAGATTTACATGGGTACCATACATTCTGCTATACTTATATTATCAATGATTATGCTGAGATAGGCTTACAACGGGTTTCACATAGAAACTATCTGTAGATTCACTGCATTCACTTGTCTGTTCTACTGGGCTGGGCTAGTTAAGGTCACACTGCTTTGTTTTTTGTTTGTTTTTTTTTTTTAAGGCATTTGCTGTGTTTGTGTGTGAAGTAATTGTGTAGTTGTCTATCTTCTGTCACTGATTGTAAACAAGATTTATTCTGTGGTCCTAGCTAGGAATGTTAGCTGTACAGCAGTATTTCTCCATTATGTTCCTACCTTCAAGATGGAGGATTTACGCACAGCTGCTAGAAATGAGTCTTGCTTTTCCAGCAGGAAGCTCTTGTAGTGGAGATCAGGGAGCTGGAAGAGAGGTTGGAAGTTTAAATGAGAAAGCCCAGGGATCTTTGCAGAAAGCCATAGCTCCACTGACCTTGATACGCTTACAGTAGTTCACAATGCAGTTCTGTGTATTTAGACATGGTTATGGGGAGCATAAAATGTTGACTGGATGACAGCTGGGCTGCTGTGACATTTTGCAGGGGAGAGTCCTTATTTTCACCAGGAAAGCTGAATTGGTTATTGTTCTGTCTGCAGGATGGGTATCATCACAAATGACTGCTGCTTCCGTTTATTTTTTTTATAGGATTAATTGAGTCCCACCTACTTAATGTCACTGTTGCTTCCACAAAATATTTCCACTTCTAGAACAGCAAACTAAAATAATCTCCATTCAATTTAAAACAAGGCTCTATATTTCATTTGAATAATGATGACAGCTTCCTTAAAATCAGAGGTCAAATTCCATCACTGGTTGGATGTGCAGAGGAATCTGAAATGCATAATATACCGTTGAATGAGTTGTGTTTGAGGATGTCTAAACTGTCTTGCAAATAAATGTCTCCAACATAATAATTTATTTCTAGGGATCTTTATTTAGCAGGAGCATGAGTTATCTCTGCCATGTAGCAGACAAGATTCACAGTTTTCATGAAAGATCTACTACTACAGGAATAAAGACTTCCTTTGTTTACGGGGGGAGAAGCACCCTTGAGGCTGTTGTTTATAGCTGCTGACATGTGATAGAACACAAACATGCCTTTGCTGGTGGAATCTCAGATTGGCATCTTTACAGGGAGGGGGAATCTTCAAGGGTAGCTTAAAGCTGACACTTTGTCATCTTGCAGTGATAAGCCCTCGAAAGAGCTGTATGCACTGGAGTATGTTATGCATAATAAAAATTGAATACTGGAAGAGTTAGAAATGGTAGTTTGTATTCGGTACCTGAATTATGCAAGGTATGATGTGCTGTCTTGTGTGGAACGTTCTCATTTAATGGGAATTTCTTTGCTAATAAAAGGCTTCAAGATTTGGTCCAATGGATCTTAAAAATGGTAGTGCTATTTGTGGATATGATTGGCAGATGTAATCCCTTTCCTGCTCTCATCTACATCTTTCCTTTCCTAATCTTTGCCAGCCATTAGACCAAAACATAATTAAATCTAGTATTTCAGAATGAAAGTAGACATTAATCATTCAGGGTGCTTTTTTCTTTTTCTTTTTCTTAGAAGTTTAAGAAGGATAGACACCTTAATCCCACTGAAGTGCACACATAGGTATTTTTGGCTCCTTTGAAAAATTCAGCCACATTATTTAATATAATCCAGTGGTGATCTTTTATCAACACTCTCTTAATGACATATAAATCTTTGACATTCCCATTGCAAATATTGTAAATTAATTGGAAACATCATATATTGTTTAAAAAATAATGCTACCATAGTTGTTTTTTCTTATGTATTAGTTGTAAGAAATAGGCAAGTTTTGCTCTTTTCTCTCTTTTTAATTTTGACACTTAATACCCACAAATGCTTCCATAGTGTAAGAGAAACCAACTTCCCTCAGTTTCCCCTTATCTTTCATTGAGGTAAGTGATGACTTGCTGATAGTCATTGCACAAGCTTTCTTTTTCTGGACAAACCCCAAAAAACAGAACAGACTATAAAAATGTACAAAGTAGCATTGGCCCTTCTCAAGTGTTACAAGCAAGTGAAAATTTTGCTGCCTTAAACAATGTACCAGGCTTGCCTTGAATGTAGTTATCCTGTAAGGTTATTATGAGAGTTTGATACACGTGCTGCTGTGTCCCTTTAAACAGCTAGCCATTGGTCATATGCTTTGAAGATAGGAATGATGGAAGTCTAAAACTGGTGATATCTTAATGTAGCTTATCTTCTACTGGTTGGAGGTACTTCAGTGAGCATTTACGCAAATCGGAAACAATATATGGAGTTTATTTGGCCTATTATTAAAAAAAAGGGCAGAGGAATTTATTCTGCCTTCCTTGTTGGAAAGCTTTATCCACAGCAGCTGTCTTAGTATAAACAATTAAGCAAGAGAAGCTGCAGTCCAGGGGCCTGACACTTCCTTCTTCTCCCAGGCTCTCCAAGTGGTGTGCCACCGTTAGAGGTGTGGCAGGCATCATGAAAACTCATGGTACACAATCATAGAAAATTTAGATTGGGAAGAAACTCTGGAGGTCATCAGGTCCATGCATGTGCACTGTGTGAGCTGATTTTGTATTTGTCTACCTTTGAATGGCTTATAGAAAAATTTTAACAAATCAAGAAACTATATGCATGTCACTCAGGTTGCTCACTTTCTCTGCCTCTTCCAAGTTGATCATTGAAAGCAAATTTTTGTAGCTATAAGGAGATGAATATTTCTTTCCTTACTGCTATAACTGCATACCATGGTGTGCTGTTTGTTTGTTTAGGCTTGTTAAAATTTGCTCCATTTAGCCAAATGCCCTTTTCCTTCAAAGCAGCACGAGCTCCCAGTGGAAGCTGAGGATATTCACCGCTTAACAGAACCAAGCCTTCCGTTTGCACAATCCCTGCAGTCTGGCAATATATTTGGAGTAAGTCCATTATGACTGCTTTGGGTTGGCTAGACCTAAATCAGAGGAGAGAACACTTCACACTATGCTATGCAGATAAAAAGCTAGTATTTGTCTGTGAAGAAATCTGGCTTGTTTTGCCACTTGTTATTTTATTACATTCAAAGGGGTATACATTTAACTTCTGTGCATTATTCTTTAGCAGTCCCCATTTCCTAGTTAATAACTGGAAGATACAGCTTCAGAGGAGCCAGGATATATTGTTCATATTCAGTATTGTGCAATACAGAAAGATTTCTTTTCTTGTGGAAAGAAGATGCAAAGAATTGCTTATTGTCTAATAGACAGAAACAGATTTTTTGCCTTTTTTTTTTTCTTTAGGAAAGTGAATGCATTTTAGAAAGGAGGTGATTAGTAAATAATAAAGAAAGGTGTAGGAATATGAATCATAGCTTTATTATTTCAATCCAGTTTTATGGTATTGGGTTCTGGGAAAAATAGAAGAACTTACTGTGTGTGTATGTTGGTATGAACAGGTGCAGCAATTGCTTTTGAAATGAGTCCAAGCAAGTAACATTAAGTCCTCATTTTACACCTCACCAAATGCTGTGCAAAGAGCAGAACTTCCCAGCAGCATAAGCAGATATAATTCCATTGATAGCTTTGGCGCTGAGCCTATTCACTTAAATCAGTGAAGTAGTATCTGCTCATGCCTCAGTAAACAAAACCTATTATATTATATAGGTCAGTATTTGTTTTGGGACAGTTCTCAGTCTTTTGAATGCTTTCCCTTCCAAGGTTAACTCTGTATTCCCAGCAAGAGCTTGTATTTCTTCAGCCTCCCGTTCCTGAGGCTGGAAGAATTGTGGGACCAATATTGTCTTCCTTCAGCTGAGACTTTTGAGACCTGTATAATGGGAACAGGATTTTACTTCCAAACTTTTGGAGTTTCAGTCAAGTTCTTGGTGTGAGGAGGAGGGCTCACAAGATGGATAGATGAATGCACTTGCAGGAGTGAAGCCTGAGGGACAGTTCTAGCTCCTTTAGAAATACCGTGACTCTGTAGGACCACAGTGTTCCCAGCTTGAAATCCAGAAACAAAGTGGATAGGGAACTTCCTAAAGCCAAATGCTACTATGGTGAAATGTGGACAGCTTTGCTTCTGTCTTAGTAGATGAATGAGAGTCACTGGAATATTGTCGGTGTAGTTACCTTTAATTAGTAATTTAAAAAACCATCAATACTGAGGTCTACAAACTCATTGCTTGTGGGGTAGAGTGGTGGTTTGGTCACAAAGTTCTAACAGCCTCTTGTGAATGAAGAGCTGCCTTGGAATTCTTTTGGCAGGTAAGGAGGTGTTCTGCCTGCTGTCTACTTCTTCCTGTCCTTCTCCTGCCATCCAGGTACCAGGGACAGTGGAGGGAGTGGAAGAGATTTTTCTGCTGTATTCCTGATTCCTGTAGCTATTACCTAGGAGCTCTGCAATGAGGGATGTGTTGCTGGTCAGTGGTCTTGCATTAGGCTCAGCCTTTTGTTCAGAAATGTTGGTATGGAATATTATCCTTGTTTTGTTTTCTTTTAAAATTCATTGAAGTAAGATCATCTTTTGAATATTTGTTAGTTTTCCTAGTCACAGAAACCAGAGAAGTTAAGTGCTTACTAGGTTTTTCTCACTCAGTTACTGTGAAGCCTTGAACCAGCCATTAAGATCTCTGCTTTTTTTTTTTTTTTTTTTTTTTTTTTTTTTTTAATTGAAGCATTTGTAGTGAGGCAAAAAAAGGATGTTTAGCCCTCCCCAATAAATGGAGCCATCTCCTCCCTTGCAGGTCTCTGTTGGAACCATGCCTCTTTGCTTTCATGAACACTTTCCTCCTCATATAGCCACAGCATAGATAGAAATTTGAGAGAAGCAGCAGAGCTATGTTTGGCTTGCTCATGAACAACAGAAGGTTTAAGCAATTTGTATGCAGACCCAAGTAAAACAAATACAGAACAGCCCTCAGCTAATATTATTTTCAGCTATACCACACAAGTAATATAGCTGTGAAGAGAAAAACTGAGGGAGGGTAAAGGACTGTACTTGCCTTTTTTTCAATGGGGTCTCACTCAAGTACACACCTTTTTCATTGCAGTGGTCTGACAGCTAATAATAAAGAGGAAGTAAGACTGAGGGACATTGTGACATCTCTAAATCTATCTTAGGAGACACATAGTAGAGATGACCATCCAGCCCACATCTCCTGACGTTCAGTCTTACTGGCCAGAGCTACTTTGCCTCGTATATGGCCCTGATTCAGCTGTGTTAAACTTTTTGGGTGTTACCTTCGTTTCAAGCATGTGCTTAAATCTCACTAGCTTAAAGCAAATCTCATCCATTTTAGTAAAAAAAATAAAAAATAAAAAATGTAGAACTAGATTTAATGAGGGAAAATATGTAATTTTAGCAAATATTGATTTAAGTTATGAAAAAATACTGTATTTTGTCTGTGCCATCACTGCTGTATGTATTTAATAAAAAGAAAAGTAATGCTCAATGCTCTGGTACAGAAAGTTGTGTTCTCTTAGAGCTTGAGAAGGCAGCAGTTATTTGCTTCACATTTGGAAGGTGACATTCCAGCTAGATGGCCTAGAAAATTGTTTTCAAAAAGTAAGAAAAATTAGTTCAGGAGGGCTATTGAACATCCAGCACTCTCCTTTGCAACAAATTGCTGAGTACCTGGCAATACATGACACTATGACAAGTGTTCAGCCTGGGGGGTGGTGACCAGTGATGAGCTATTCAGAACAACTCTTCCCTTTCAGATCTCAGGTGAGCTTGCAGAGCTGCCACTACAAAATTCACATATTTGGGGCTTTTTTGGAAATTGATAAACTGAGCAAGGATGTTCCATTGGCATAAAATAAACATGCTATCTCATAATACTGCTGTCTTTGTTTTTCTGTTTTTAAAGAAGTGCTTTTCATAGCATGTTGTAATCATTTCCAAATTGTTTGAAGTTAATGGACCCTGAGACATAATCCAAGGATAGAAAGATGTTTATGTCATTTGGGGAGCTTTTTGTAGCAGTTTTCATGTGTGTCAGTTCCTTTTTTTTTCTTTTCCTAAAGGAAGCTGGTTTTGTAATTGGCTTTTGCAAATCAATTTTTTTGTTTTACTTTTGCTCTTAAATATGACAATGTGTCTTATAAAAACAGTGCAAAGGGAAATGATGCCAAGTTCATTATTCCAAAACGCATAGGGCTTTTGCTTCCCTTTAGATTTGTTTGTCAGAAGCTAGTATTTGGTACTATTACCCATATGGCTGTGGGACTTCCTTTTCAGCTAAGGGTTGGAAACTTTTAAATGGCGGGGGTAACTAAACACTACCAAGTTGCTACTGTAGGCTGAGGGAAATGAGCTTTAATGTGCCATTGGTGTTCTCTCTGGGTTTCTGACCAGCATTTCAAAGAGAAAGTGTCCTCAAGAGATTTAGTCCTGTGATTTCTACTGAGTCCAGCTATTGTTGTGATGGGATTCTGGGAGCTGAAAAAGAGCATAAAAATACCTGTAGAGCAGATACATGAGAAATAAGGCTTATAATTATGTTGCTCATTATTAAGTTTGTTCTTTAACAGCTTCCTGGAACATGGGATATGCTACCAGCCACATCTGGGGTAGAATTCGTCAGCTGCTTGTTAGAAAATAAGAACTACAGATACACAGAATGCAATTACCAAAGCTGAAATTTTGCCAAGACTCTGGATTTACTTTTCAAAAAATGCCAAGGCATTTTTCACGGTCACGTATTATGACGCTTACCTTTTGGATGGGACGCAACGATAGGCTTTTTGTGAAGAATATGGTTGCAGAAATAATTTGCCTAGCATATAAACAGCATCTGCATGTGGTAGTATTCCTCAAGAGAAGAGAGAGAGACAGTTGAGCTGCCAAGCAGTACAGATAAATTGTATCTGAAACGAAAAAGTATTGGTTACAGGAGGATATAGGTAATTGGTACCGTATGTTGTTCCAAGCTTCTTTCTTCAACTGAGCAGTCATGTATTACAGTGCAAATAACTGAAACTGCTTCAGACTGAAACTGCTTCAGACTCATCTGTAAAGTATTTTGCATGCTCAGTGATAGCCTTGAGTTCTTTGGGACTGGGAAGGCCTTCATCCAAAAAATCTTGATTGTTCACTTTCTCAGAACCAGTGGCATTAACTAAGCTAGAGAAATGATAGACAAACTCCACTCGTGAGGCTGTTGAGCATCATGAAGCAAGCAATACTTTGAATGTTGATATCAAATACCTATATAATATTTAGTAGGTGGTAACTGTAAGGGAAGATCGTGATGGAAAAAGGAGTTTCCTTCAGTTCTACAGGAATGTATGCTACTCCATGTTTTCTGTGAAGAAAAGGGTGTGAAATGGGATAAAAGGCAGAAATTGAGGAATGCTTGAAGGAGCACAGGAGTGTGTGTAGTGCATAAGGGATGGACTGTTAAGCTATGCTGCAAAGAACAGATCTTTTCCAGAAAGTTTAGTCAAGAATAAAGTGCTTTTTACCAGTAGGTAGAGAATGCTCAAATATGGATGAGTATTCAGATTTTTATCTGTAAATTTGACCTCTGGCTTTCTGAAGGCCAATGGAAAAGGATTTTGCAAACCCCAGAAGGCACATCAGTAGTGAACAGTATCCAAATGACATTTCAAATACTAAGTACAGTTACTCACCCTTCTCTGATATCCCATCTGTCATTGTTCTGTCTGTCTAGGTAATTTACTGGAGTCTTGTCATAAGACAGTGTATTTATCCTCATCACAGACTTATTTCACTTATCTAAGATTTCCAATTTGGATGAGTGAAGGAATACTGCTGCAGCGTAATTCTCCACTGTTTAAGACGTAAGCTTCCAAAATCTATGTGCTCCTCCTGGAGCAGTTAGGGTAGTATCCGGACCTCACTTATAAATCAGTTCTTGACCCTGTGCCTTATCATTAAAAGCCAAAAATCATCTGTCTTCAGGATTTGAAAACTGATAGTCTGTGCTATAGTAGAAGGTCCATCTTGCTAATTCTGGCACCTGTATACCTCTAATCTTGTCAAAATACTTGTTAAAATTCTTTGATGGTCCATTGCACGTGAACTTCTAAATTACTTTTGTTCCCTATCCATAATTCTTTGTTGTTGTTTTCTCATCACTGCTTCTTGTAAATTTTCCCACTTGGCATGGCATCTTAAAATCAGCATGTTCTCAGGCTTGACAAGGGGCTGACATGATCCTTCCAGCCTGCGGACAGCACAACCTGTGTGTGAGCTGTCTGGTGATAAGTAGTTGTTTCTGTTCCGTTACCTACTACCACACTCAGACACACCTCCTCTTTGTCTGGAGATCTTCCCAAATCTAGCAAGAAACAGGGACAAGCTAGCACCTTTTGAACAGAACCAATAAGTGAATAAGTATATGCAGGCACTGGAAATTCAGAAACTAAGGGATTTCCTACACCAGAACCACCAGCTCTTACTTACTGTAGCATATCGTCATTTCTGGCTGCTGCCGTGGTTGTCCTATCCAAACATGGAGAGGATGTCTGTATGGATATATACTCTGCCTCTTAGTATTGCTCTTGGCTCTTGCTCGCTTTTTTTCCATCACTTCAGGATTCCCAACAAGCAAGGGGGGTGAAGAATTGCAATCCCAGCTGTCCCAAGGAGGAGTTAATCTTCTCCTACTGTGATGTGTTTCAGAAGTACGAAGTGGAAGAAGGGAAGAATAGGAGCTGAGCTGAGTTTCAGAAATGCTTGTTCTTTAGAATTTTATCAACGATGTAGCGTTTTTCTGTTGTGGTCGTTTGTTGGGGGGGGGGGGGGTTGCCCCCTTTTCCTCCCCCGGTACTGCAGGCTGTTGGAACATGACTGCCTGTGGGAGTCTTTTGATACTTGGTTCCTGCTTTATATTGTTACAATTACTATGATTTCTACTGGGGTCTGCAATGTCTCAGATAGGTCAAGCATGTGAATGGAAACTTTGTCTAGGAGCATTCAAAGTGTGTCTGGCAATAGCTTTTCCATCATAAATAATGAACATTTGCGATGATAAAGTTTGAAGAAAGTGGGTGGTGGGGTTTGGATTGGGGGTGGAGAGGGGTGTGTGTGTTTGTTTTTTCCTTTGCTGCTTCTTCAGAGAACTGCGCTCCCTAGATGAAGATATAACGGCTGTATGAATTGCTATTTAATCAGGGATGCTAATTAAGTCTTAGCCCTTTAATGCTTTCATGGGAGAGCTGTATATGATTTGCAGTGGCTGGAATTGCAATTGCAGCCAATTAAGCTGCTCTTTGCTTGGCAGGACCTGAAAGTGTAGCTTTATGGGGGATATTCGGGACTTGGAGAGATCCTGCCACCTTCAACATTTTCCTTGGTCTGAAGATTGTTGTTGTTGTTTTTAAAAGGAAATAATCTAGAGCAGTGAGGCAGCTAAGAAATACATTCATTTCAGATTTTAAGTAGCCGGTTTTGTGTGTATAATTACAGCAGTACATCCACTTTTATGACACAGTTTAATTTTTAACAATTATTTGTTGTTTAAGTATAAAGCCAATTCTTAACAGAAATCTTACTCAGCTTTTCAGCATTGTTTGTTTAATTTTATAAAGCAATTGAGAAACTAAGTTTCCTAGCTGTGGCTATCTGCTATCTTATCAGATGTCAACAAACGGTTCCTATTTATGGGTCTTGCAACAATTTTCATCAAGTGGGTCAGACTTAATACAGTGGATGGTCTTAAATGAGAAATTTTGCAATGACTGGCCTAAAGAGCTGTAAGATCTGTGAGCTAAAGTGGGAGAAAATGTGTGGAATATGTCAGGCTTATGTAGTACAGACAAAACTGAACCAGGAATTAAATACTGCAACAGATAGCATGCAGGTCTGCTTAGTGATTAAGAGTAGGCTGGGATTTTTAGGTTTTTGGTTTTTTAATGCCCCAAACATTATATCTTGGTAGTTGATATCAGTGATACTTTGTAGTAGTCACCATAATCTTTGGTCCTCTAGGAGTTGGTTCAGTAATCACGTCATAGCCTTGCATCCAATAATATGTCATTTCTACATGGCATAAGGGGCAGAAGGGAGAAGAAAAATATTCTTCATATATTTTTTTTTTTTAATCTGAATACTGCTTGGAAAGGCAGACTTCTCTTAGGAAAAAAGAAATTCAGAGAAATTTCAGATACTTGAGGCAGGAGAAAGAGAGCACAAGATGGACTTAAGAGGTTTTGGATAAAAAGCATGGTATGTAATCATAGCCTATAAGACTAGAGGAGTTTTTTAGTTTGCTTTCAGCAGAGTCAACTCTTTCCTTCCCACTTTCTCCCTCGCTACAGTGACAGTCACTTCTCAGTAGTGCAGGAGCTAGTCAAAATGGAAATGTGAAAGTGATGAAATAAACAGATAGTTGGAAAGTCTGTGAACGGGCATAATAATGTCATAAGGAACAATGTCAGATCTCACTGAGCAAAGGTCAAATGGTTGGTCTTTACTACTCCATGAACACGGGTTGGGAAGCTTACTTTTCCTTTGACTCAGTCTATTAATATAGTGCTCTGTATTGTTTTTCAGCTGTGTACCACTCAATAGGGCCACTAAAGTATGCTAAACTGTGGCACTGTGATGATAAACTGACAAATATTAATTGAGGGCAACAGAAGCCACATACTGCAGTGATGCAAATAGTGTTGAAATTACCAGTGCCAAGATAGTCAAGCAAATAAACCTAACTCAGCAAATTAGCTTGGGTACTAGAAATGCTACAGTGGGTAAGTTGATGAGCTTATTCAACTGGGCTGCATGCAGTAGCTGAGCTAGCTTTTTCAGAGCCATTTTAACTGTCTTGGTGCTGGACTGCATTGTTTAGTGTAGATGAACACTTTCTGTAGCTTGTGCTTATTTGTTATGTGATACATGGAATCTTTACCACTAGCACTCTGAATTTTCCTTGTCTGTGCTTAACCACAGTGAAGTAGTCTGAAGTGGTACCATCCTGACTTCAGTCTACTCTGACCTACTTTCAATTAGCTACATTAAATAAATGTTAGAAAAGCAGAAATGATGATGATTGTAACAACTGATAATAAATGGAGGCTCTTTCTGCTTTGCACTTGAAATATGCTCTGGAGGATTAGCTGACTTTGTCCTTCAGGATTCTTTGAGGCTTATTCTGTGCAAAGCGTTTACTACATACTGGTTTGAGTTTTGGCTTACTACTATCCTGCCCCTCTTGCAGTCAAACTCCACAGGTGAAGAGGGAAGTTATTTGTAGCAGAGATAGTCAGACTTCAGATGATAAAAGCTCCCCAAGAATCTGGGTACCTAATTACTACTAAAGTGCTCATTCAAATACATGGGAATTGGTAAGACAAATCTTTTGGATACTGCAAATTACACTCTGATTTTGAGAGAGAGGGAAAGGACAGGTGTTATATAAGCTATTCTTTTTAAGTTCATAGTCAACAAAGTTCACGACCTTTGAAAACCCGAATGTTATCTGTCACAGGCTGCCGTACTGAGCTCTGTATGGGAAAAGATTGCACTTTGAAATGTTTACAGCCATTCAGCCAACTGATCCTCTAGTTCCAGAAAACATGCATTTTGAATGATGTGGAAATCTTTGCGCTATAAAGCGAGATGTGGTTTTTATGAAGAGGACTAGGTTCCAATTCCAGGTTAACCAGTTCCTGTTAGATGGTTGTGGCCATTTCATCTTTCTGAGACTCTGTTTATATTTGCTGTAAAATAGACAAGTGATCCTATATTGATTTTTAACATTTAAAGGCTGTTACATGTAACATTCTGACAGCAAGGAATTATTGCTGGTGGGAGAACTCATAGGCATTGTGCAAGATCAATATTTCCCTAATTTGTTCCAGTGTGAAAATACATGTTTTTCTAAGATCCATTCCACATGTTTGCCTAGAAATCTGCTCCTGCCTTGAAGGGTTGTCTGGGCAGTATTAAGATACTAATTGAAGTAGAATGTATCTATCCTGAGGAGCCACTGCGGTAGGATTAAGTGAAATCTTTGAAGGGAAAAGCGTGGAGTAGAACATGTACTGTGGTGTGGCAGGAGACGAATAGATGCTAATCCAGCCTAAATAACATTGGGAGACTGGAAGCCTGCTGATGAATAACATTCCTTATCTATTATCCATAAGCAGCTGAGAATACAGATTTTCTTGATTGGCAAGAAAATATGACTGTCCCAATTTTCAGGCTGTTTTCTCAAATAAATTAAGAGAGAGTATTATTGCATCTGTGATTGCCTGAGGACACTTTTCTCAGATCACCACTTGAGAAATTCTGGCACAATAATCTAATTTGGACACACTGAAGATAGGGGTCATTTTCTAATACTTGAATGCCAGAAATGTGCTCTGTAGTGTATCTATGCACTGCTTTTTTCCAGTGAAGATACTCTCTGCCAGCTCAGAGCAGAGCTTAGTGACAGGCATATTTTACAGGTTGTTAAGCTTAGGATTTCCAGATGTGCTTAAGGATCACAGCTGAAACTGAATTCTTGCTGATTTTGGAGGGTTATTGGTTTAAATATAAATTATAGATCTGACCCAAAGCAATGTTAAAACACAGAATTGAATACTACAGAACTGTTGCTGTTGGGTCACATTGGGGTTTTTTGTTTGTTTATTTCCCTTACAAACACATGTCTCATCCCCATAAGTGCTTTTATCTGTGCTGGAATTCAGGGGGCTTGAGTAATGTTAAAGAGAAATACTAAGAAATGTGGTTTCTTGGGTGAATCTGAAGCAGGCTCCACTGATTGAGAAGTAGATGGCTTATTATTCCTCCTGTTCTAAGGGGCTTGAGTGATTGCTGCCTTAAACCAAAAGTTAGGCTCTAGCTGGAGTTGTTGGAGCAGTCCAGCTGGGGGGGGGGGAGGTTTGAGCTGTGTTTTTATTACTGTTAATTCCATTAATAATAGAGCTGTTGTCCAGGAAGAGACTAAATTCTTGAATTGGAAATACGCACAGGCTTTAAGTGCTTCAGTTGAAAGGTGCTTTTATTTACTCTGAGAATGTATTCATCAACATAGCTTGTGTTTCAGATGTCGTTTTTATACATGCTTACAGTCATTAGTTTGCAAATGATGATTGAATTAGCAAATTAGATTCCTTCACCCTTGGCAAGTACCACAAACCTTGCAATTGGAAGGCTGTAAAAGGCTGAGGGGGAGAAAAAGCAGTTTCCAAAAAGGGGAAAAAACATACCAAATTATTTGCTGCAGGCAAATAAGGTTTTGTCTGATATAATTAAATAGATATAACTGGCGGGGGGGGGGGGGGGGGGGCGTTGACAGTCAAATGGGATTAAAGTGGTATCAGTATGAATGTTCAAATCCCCAAGTGTGGATCTGGAAAAATGTTTTCTTACGTGCTGTTGTTCAGGTCAGGCAGATGGAAATAAAGCTGTCAATCTTGCAGATTGGTGCAGGCTTATCCATTTTGAGAACAAGGTAAGCCATATGTGCACTCTTACCTGATATGAAAACACATTTTTCCTTTTTAAACTTCTTCTGATGAACTGTGTACCTTTAGAAAAGGGCAAGCTTAACCTTATCTTCTTCAGGGAAAAATCAGCAAAATCATATCTCCCATGTATAATATTTTTGCTCAGGTGGCTTACTATTCAAACAAATGGCAGGGGGGAAGATAACCCTCTCCTTTGCCTCCTCGAGAAAGGTGTTCGCCTTCTAAGACTTCAGCTTGGACTTTATACCGAAAAATATGCCCCTTGAGATCAAGGAAAATAGTGTCTTGTGACTGATACTAAATAATTAAATTCTGCCTTTGAATGAACAGCTGTCCTCTTAGAACATAAATGGTCGGTGGGTTGAAGCTGAAGATTTAACACTTTTTGACAAGGCCTGACATAGTACTAACAAGGTTTCTCAAGCACCTCCACTGTCTCTCAAAACAGCCTATTTGCCTGGCCCTTGTGAACAAGAAACCTGGCACTTAAAATATGCCATCTGGGTAAGTTATCTGGGACTTGCAGGTTTCCTACTTCTCTTGCTTGTTGGTCTGGACTCCTGTTCAGCTTAATTATGCCAGTTAAGTACTGGGCCAGTGTGGCATCGGTGTCACTGTCGGAGGTCTTCTAGAACTGGCAAGCACTAGTTCTAGGGCATAGACTTTGAGGGGAAAATTGCCCCAGATATTGACTGTAGTTTTCAGGTTGCAGCATTAGTCTTTGGTTCCAAATTATCTTGTGTTCTCCTTGATGAGTTGGTGTTCACCAGGTGGTGTCATGTCTTTCTGTTTGATAAAAGTAGCAGGCTTTGATTCATGACAGAAACCAACATTTGGTGTTATCTGGCTTCATGACCTTATCAGTTGGCTTTCGGTTATGAGTAATGTCAGTGTTGGTACGTGGATATCTTCTGGTGAGTTTATGGTAAATAAATAACCCCACCCCCAAATCAATTCGTTCATGAGATAGAAAACTCTTAGCCTATGTTTATACTGCAGTAAGTGGGTATTTTGTCTTATATTTAAAATGAATGACTTTGTGTGAGAGCTAGCCATTCTTAATGGTCCCAGACAAGAGGAGTTATTAGTGGGTATACAGGGTATGCCCAAGGAGATTGTTCAATCTGTTTATTTTGACCAAAGCAGCAAAGCTTTGAAGCTTCTTAGTAGCTAGAAAGCTAGAGATAGGTAAAACCAAAATTGTAGCGATTGGTTTACAATGCACGTCCTCCATACTGGAAACCTTTGTACTACGTTTCAATGTATTCAAAATAATCTTATACTAAAACCTGTTCAGAATCATCACTGTAGCCAGAAGGTAAAAAACACTCAGGTACACTATTAGCCTTATAAATAAAATGCCATGCCACACAGATACGACTGTCCTAGACCAAGGGATCCCTCGAGCAAGGGATCCCAAATTCTCTCACCCCAGGGCCTGCAGCTGATGTGCCAGCAAGATGCACCAGAAATGTATGTGAGTAGGGGCTGCACCCAGAGCCTCAGGTTTGGTACCTTGTCAAGTCCAAATATGAGCCCCATTGTCATGTGTAGAAGACTTGCTACTATGAGCGTATGGAGAATATAAGAGAAGATTTGCATCTCTTAAAGGTTATTTGGTTACAGAAAGTTGAGTCTGAGATGCTGCTGAACTGTTGTTAAGGGAACTAGGGCTTAGATACGTAGCTACAAAATGCATTTGTGTTTTGTTCAGAGTGATGCCAACGTTTTAGAGCAGAATCTGACCCCACTGCTTGTCCTGAGACAGGCTTTCAATGTAGGCTTAAAATTATCTGGGACAGGAGTGAAACCTTGCCCTGTTGGTATTGTAATGCAATTGAGCCATCAGTTAAAACCAACAATGACTGGTTTTCATGTATTGGCCACTTGCAAAATTCTCAAATTTATCTTGAGCTTTTTTTTTTCTTTTTCTTTTTTTTAAGTAAGTGAAATGAAAGCAAATTGTTCCATTTATCTCCTACCTTCAGAGTGAGTTTCCTGATTGTTTGTCCTTATCACTTCAAGCCAGAAAGTTTTATAGATTTGCTAAGCACCTCGATATTGCAGCTTCAAATTCATGATTTGGCAGGAGAGGTGAATTTCTTGTTTCCATTTAAACTGCTTTTAGTTCAGAATGAAATCCCATTTAAACTTAAAGGTTTGGATTGAAGTTTGAAGATCAAAGAAAATAGGACAGAAAGAAAACGTGGCTTTAGCTTGGAGCTGTATCTGAAAAGGGTAACCTCAGGTTCAGCGCTTTTCTTTCTCTCTCTTTTGCACCCCACTCCAAAAGGATATGTTTCTTCTAGCTTCTCCTGCAAGAGTCTTAACTGCATTAACGTGTGCATGTGCCTGCAGTCTTTTTTTGTTTGGTTTGGTTTGCAGTATAGGATAACTGCATGTAAGAATCACAAATGTAAAGTCTTTTCTTATTGAGAAAATATGGCTATTTAAAATAAGCCATGATCTAAAATGTAGAGGCAGCACCAGAATTAGAATCGTTTGGAATTAGCAGTGTTGGCAGCTGCTATTGTCAGTCAATAGGCGTGTAAACTAGGAAACAGAGCATCTGCCATAGCTGCTCCTCTCCACCAGGCTTGGGGAAGTTCAGGCCTGTGTTATATATGGCTGCTAAAATTGGATGAGGGTTTTTGTGGGAGTTGGGGGGATGTGGGAGGGAAATGAATTGCATTAAAGCGACACAAATTGAAGGAAGCTTGACTCGCATGAAGATGGCATACCCAGCCTCTAAAAATTTGGACCATTAGCTCTCTGTTTGTCAAAATGTATTTCTAGCCCTAAATCTGATGCATGGAGCTTTGTGGATCCTGTCTGTTGGGTTGGTCTCTAAGCTTTAGACAACATCCCACTCTGGATGTCATCCAAAGCGACTTGCCCAGTCACACAGAGAAAATCTGATCTCAGATATGCCAAGATGTCATCCTGTGAAGAGTAACTTGGCCATGGCACTTTTAGGCAGTGTTTTCAGATTTACGACAAACCCAAATATCCCCAAATTTAGAAGCTGGAGGTGGCAGGAGGAGTACATTAGATGAAGGGAAATACCCAGCTCAAAAATGATGTATTTTTGTTGCCCAAACTCTGTTGTTTTTATTAAACCACAGCTTTTGAAACTGTGTGGCTAAGTTTTCTTCATCATCATTTTACATGAATTGTTTTCCTAGTCCGTTTGGCTTCATAAGGAAGCAAGAAATTGAAACGTGTATTTTTTTAAGGCTAAAACAGTGTTTACAACTCTTTATATATAAAGTTTTATTTCTGTCTCCCCTCCCTCCTCCCCCCCCCCCCCCCCCCCCACCCCAGTCGTGAAGATGTGCCTTCAACCATTAAAAGTTAACAACAGCCTTTTCAGATTAGATATCCATTTTAAGACAGTGTCTGGTCTAAATTTGGCCTGATTGGGTACTGGGAATTGCATGGGAAATTATAGTTTGAGGAACACTATGCATTTAGTGAAATTCTGGGTGTTTGGATCAGATTCTGTCAATTTTGGCTTTGAAAAGCTTGGTCAGGGCATACAGCTTGCCTTTGCTGTAGCTCCCCCCTTCAACAGTGGGCTTCTTGTAGCAGTGCAACATTGTGAGTGTCGATGCAAAACAGGAGTTGTTCACAGGTTGGTGATCAATAGTCAGTGCCTACATTAAATACGGGAAACTTCAGACTGGAATGATGCTATTTCAGATGTATTCTGACATGTGGAGCACCATGTTTCTAACTATTCTTGCCCAGAACAATAACAACAACAACAAAAAGTTTACACAGTGACAGATGGGAGATGCTTACAGACCTCAAACAAACCAAAATCCTGGGAGACTTGCTCAGCACGTACAGAAGGAAGACAGAGTGTTTTAGATCATGTTTTCACATCATGTTTTCACCAAAGGAAATATGTAGGTCTTCAGGGACATAGCAGCTCCCAATGAATTAGACAGTGTGCCAGTTTTCATCGGCTTCTAACAACGTTAGTAACCCCAGTGTGATTGCTGCCCCAGGACTGGCTATGGCAGGTTTGGCCTGAGCTAAGGGGCACTGGCCTGGTGGACCAGTTTCATACAGTTAGTTCTGCCTTCCTGTGTCCACCAGCCTGTGCAAACTGCAGATCCCTGGCCGTCTTTAAAGGAGCAGTTCGAGCAGCTCTCTAGTCTCACTATGAGGGGTGCTGCCATGCTCCAGTCCAACTCGCACAGTGACACCCTTCCAGCAACACTGCAGGGGACCACCTCCTCCATCTCTTTTCCCTAGAGGAAGGCTACCTGCCAGCAAATGTGGCTATAGCATATCAGGGTATTCTCTTCTTTGGGAAGAGAAGTAACATGCAACTTGCCAGACTGGTAAAAATTAAATAACAAACACTACCTCCAGTTACTTACACTGAGATTTTTTTTTTTTATTGCGTAGAGGCAGACTGTCATCTTTGCTGAAGCCTTTATGTGCCTCTATTTGCCTTCACAAGGCAAACAGTCTTTCATACCTAATCGTTTGTATGTGCTGGAAATAAAAAGAGGCTATTAGAGAAGTGTAGCAATATTATTATTGAAGGTTAGGAGATTGTCCTGGCACTCAAAGAAACTCTGTTCTAAATTCTGCACCAGCCTACTGCTTGGGCAAATTACTTTGCATTTTTGTTGTACTTGCTGCTCCCTTTTTCTGTCCTGGCTTCCTGCATTGGTGTGTCTCCAAGGTCTCGTCTTTGTGCAACTCTCTGAGCCAGCAGAACCTCAATGCCTTTAAGGCAGGAAGTCAGAACTGCCCAACTCCTGCCTGCAGCAGCTCAGTGGAAGTGCTCTGGCCAAGGCAGAAATTGTTGGGGCAACTGTATCACAAATATCAAATAAGAGTGCAAAACAGGGGCCAGTGGGGGAAAAGTAGATGGGCAAGCTGTTTACCACCCTCATCTCCTCCCAGGCAAAGGGGAGAAGGGTGGATGGGAGAAAGGGGTATGTAAGGGAAGCAAATAATGGGATTGGCAGTACCTGTAAGTCAAAACCGTGTTTCTGCAGTTCAGAGCAGGACAGTAAATCCACTGCTCCACTAAACTTTTATTTGACTTGCTTCTGTGGCCAAGAGGGACCTGGTATGTTGGGTTATTTCCTGGGTGTCAGCAAGGGGATACTGGAACCTGTATTAGCATCAACCAGGATGGTCACCGTCACCAGTCCTGACCTTTTTTGAACCTCTCCATGTTCCCTAGCAGTTGCATTTTCTACACTGGAAACCAGTGCTGTCTCTGAGGGAAGGCCTTTGGGTTTGTACAACACAGATGCTTTTGAATACCCATTAGGGCTAAAGAATGATACCCAACTAATATGAAGAACAATGGGCAAAACCATTTTTATACAGCAGTAACTTAGATTATCACCTTGCTCTATAAAACTTCAGATGAATGGGAGTACAACCCATAGACAAGAGTCCAAATAAGTATGGGAATGCTGTCCTTAGCCAGACAGCTTCTGTAGAGCAAGTCTTATTGAATATCTAACTGTGATGAAGCTAGAAGTGAATGTATGGTTGCAGTAGATGGTAATTATTATATTTTGTTGCAGTAGTCAGTCTAGAAGCTAATAATAGAAATTGTGACAAAGACTTTATTGCAGCGAAATACAACAATGGAAACAAAAAGGAAAACACCATTCAATAAGGTTAGAATCACCGAAGTGTCTAAGCAGGCAGGTACACCACACTGTAAGAGCCATTTGGTTCTGTTGTAAATTGCTAGAAATCTATTCAAAGTTTGGCCCAGAAGCAGAATTTTTCTGATGCATAAATATAGAGTAGTAAGGGCAGACTGTGCTGTGAGCTGAGCAATAATATACTCAAATAACGTATAACTACCCACAGTCTTGTTTAAATTACCGGGATTAATGGGGAAGTAATGTTAGTCAGTCTAAAAGCCTTGTAAGAGACTGATTATCAGTTACTCAGTTTTGATATAATTCCATGATGAGTGGAAAATGCTTCTCTCTCCTTGCATCTCTCTCCATGATCAATTGTCTATTTTAAATAAAAATGATACAGGGTCCAGATGGGAAAATCATTACAGGCTTATAAGAAAATATTGCAATTTTTGAAGCAGCCTTCAAGCAGACTCCCAAGATTGTCAAGATAATTTTGCACTTGTGGTGCAAGTGAGTTTTGCTGTATCTTTACTCTGATGTTAACAAGAAGAACGAGATTCATTGGCTTTCAAAAATAACCTTGCTACAGGCTATATGGCCAGCAGTTTTCATGATTTTGCACCTTGTGTTTCTTGTTTGTTTCTCTTTTTTGCATTTTATTGTGGATTTTTCTGGATAATTACAGAATCCCTTATAATTGCAAAGGTATACCTTTGCTGGTAAGTTCTTTAAAAAGAAGTATGAAACATTTTTGTGGATGGTTAAGTGATAAATATTTATTTAAGGATCTGACCATAATATGTCCTGATAGCTATACTGTATAAGAGACAAGCTCTTTCTGCAGGTTAGACCTTCATATCTTTTACATCAAGAGTGCATTTCACACCAGGAGACCTCTGTGCACTACAGAAGATGAACTTAAGTCTCATTAATGAACTGAAGCTGGGCTTAGGGAGTAAATGCTTGTGGTTTGGGCACAAAATTACACAGGTATCTCAGCAGGGATCTCTGTGTGCCACAGAAACGTGAGCAGTTCTGGTGATGTTGTTTGGCTTTTGTTTTTCATCTTTGTTTCTGAAGTGCTGAATTATTCTTGTATGTGAAGATTGGAAAACTGGAAAGTTGCTTTTTTTCCTTCTTGGTGGTGGTATGACTGACTTCAAGCCATAGTTATACATGCCATCCTTATTGCTGCTTTAGATTTTTGTGACAACTTGTGCATCTCATGAGAGACAGATAAGTGCAATAGAAATGCTAGCACACTTTAAGGAGAGACAAGACAGAATGTTTTTAGGAAACTATTTTATTTCTTTCCATCACATACAGGCTCTACTGGGTAGCTAGAGAGAAAATTTGTTCCTTTACGGGTAGCTAGAACTGGGAGCAAGCAGGTAAGTTTTCATGTCGTGGCTTAGAGCCTGAAGGACTAGGTGTCAGCGTGTTTCTTCAGTATGGGCGAAATCTAACTGTAAATGTTTACAAATGAGCAAAGGAATGAAGCTCCTACCACTTCCATCCCATTTCTCCTTCCCCCCAAACTGATGCCTTCCAGGCATGTGTTCTAGTCTGAGGTGTGAGAGAGAGATATTTTAGTGGTGCTCAAGGTATTGTAAACCTACAGTTTGCATCTGTTGTGCCATCTGACCTCTTCAAGGAAGCAAGGCGTACGCAATCATTTGACAGCCTGTTGCCTGCTGCTTTGCCCCCAATAACTTCTGAACCTGTTGATCAGGGTCAGCCATATTTCACAGAGAAGAACCTAACATCTTAAAGACACCAGAGAAGTCATGTAAGAGCATGTCACTATGCATGTCCCAGCATCACAAAAAATTCAGCAAATACCAATCATGTTGGATCCCACCGCAAGATGCAAACTTGACCAATCTTTACCTGCTTAAAAGCATTCAAAACTACTTTCTTTAGATGTATTCCTTTAGATACCTTCTTACTGATTAGATCAAAGCCATGTTTTTGGCCAGCCCTGCCTCTTGTTATGGGAATGACTATACTTGTCACATCAAATAAGTGATGTGACAATATTTATTTTTTGTTTTGTTACTGTATTTAAAAAACCTCCAGTCTGAGCAGCACTTTGGGGTAACTTTTCTACACGGAGGTGACTGTGGGGGTGGAGGAGGAATGTTGGTGTACAGGATATGTTTGTGTGCCTCTGAAATACACCATAAGTACATCTTCCTGAAGTTTGTTTCACAATTCTTTATTCAACCAAGTATTCATACTTTTTTTTCCCCAACCAAAACAGAGTACTGTTCATAAAATAAGATCTTTGTAGTGCAGCATGTAGGTTTTAAACGCATCTGTTATGCTTTTATATACCTTCTAAAGATTTTCCAGCATGTAGCTCACCTTCTCTCAGCTGACAGTGATACATCAATTTACAGCACCTGCAGATGCGGCAGCTTTTGTGGATTACCATTTCATATTTAAGCATGCATAGCTTTCCAAAATGTCAGCAAAGTAAATGTATGGTGTATAAATAGTTAAGAAGAAAGAGTGGAGAGATGCATAGACTGTCTATGTACGGCTCACACAACCAGATGTTCAGAGGATGTGTAATTTAGATTTCCTTCTACAAGTGCTGCTGTTGTCAATAGTGAAAGAAATGTAGCTGGCTGTACAAATTTAATCAGACAGATGCTTAGATCTGTGGCACTCTTACTCCTGTATATCTGATTTATTTATTTATTAAGCAGAGGGAAGATCATGTTAAACTGGAAATGTAGACTTGTATAGGGAAAAAGGAAGCTTTTAACTTGAAAATAACAAGCTGCTACGGACAAGCAACGAATTTCATTTAGATACTACATACGCTCTGTGGTCTGGGCCAACTTCAGAAGTACTAAGATCCAGCTAAGGTCCTTCATTTGTTGCTATATTATCTTGGGAACACCCAATGTGCTTCACTGACTAAACATGGGAATTTGGCTGTAATCATGTGATGTTTTATTAGGCAGTAAAAATATTAAGAGCCACTACTTGTTTTATGCAAGCTAAACACAAGAAAGCCATTACAGAAAGGTTCATGCCATTAAATTCACCTAAAATCTAACTATTTTTCAGATAAGGCCCTGTTGCTACCAAGCTTTTCCACAGATAGGCATTTGCACAAAACCTAAGCCCTTTGTAATTCCTTTAGGTAAAATCAAAGTGAAAATACGGACAGTGGTATTTAGAATTTGCACGTTTTCATGGTGAAAATAAAATTGCCTGTAGTTCATTTTCTGCAATAGTTATGCTTTTCCTGCCCACATATGTCTTGCATCTGATAGTTCTTGCTGCAGTTATTATTTTATATAGCAAAAGATCAAGTCAGCTTTAGTTTCCATTTGCTCAGCGTGGTTTGCCAGAGCTCTATGGAGCACTCAGCTGGGGAATCAAATGCTGGTGCAGATGCAACTGGCATCACTGATTTGGTCACAGTGACGCTAGATTCCACATATCCATCTTAAGAAATTAAATAGGTGGACAAGCACTATGAAACACTTCTAAAAATTGTGATGGCTTTTCATGGACAGCAGAAACTACAAGGAGGTTCAGAAAAGGTGAACCAAAAGAAAAAAGAACGTCTGTTTTGTCTCTTTGTGGGTTGGGTTTTTTGGTTGTCTTTCTGTGTGTCGTCGTCCCCCCTCCCCTTAAATTATCTGTTTCAATATGCAATTTAGCAATTGTACATGAAGGAAAATTCTCCTCTCATTAAGAAACCAAAGGTGGCATGGTGGCTGGTCAGGCCAGTGAGCATTGCACAAAGTATTGAATCAAAATGAACGCTTTGTGGAAGTCCACATAACTGAGCCAGATTTTTCACGAGAGATCTGAAATACCAGTAGGAAAAGTTAGTAGTGACATTCTTTGATGCATATGGGTTTCTGCTATATATATGTGGTAGAACAGCATATGTGATATCACCTGGTGTGCCCTATGTATGTGCACAGTATTTTGCTTACTACTTCCAAACAGTATCCCTCCTATAAAGGAATTAATAAAACAAAGCTCTCCTTGTGGACATCTCAGAATGGAAGTCCAATGAGCTCAGCAGTCCTCTTTTTACACTTTCTACGTTTCAATCCCATTTCATACGCTCCAGGACACTGCTGACTTGGGATATATATTTTGCTGTGAAACTTAGCATATGCATGGTGTTCTCTTGACTTGATTGTCCAATACAAATAGAATCGTTAGTGCAAATAACCCATGGCCACAGTGGGCTCAACTGGAGTCCCACTCAGATTAGAGCAGTAATACCTTCAAAATCTTATGAAGCCAATGTGACATTTTATATAACAGCATTTCTTCAGCATTTCTTGAATGGAGCTGCCATAGTCTTGCCTTGTGTGGAGCCCTCGGAGCTGCTGCACTCTGGGGAGGGAGGAACACAATGGATTGGAAGGAGGGAGTAATGAACTTTGAACATAACAGAGGTTCATCATTTAAAGAAACTGGGGTTTCCTGCTGACTGTGTGTGCTTCTGAACTGTTGTTTATTGCCTTTTGATATCACTTGTGAAAGATGATAGTAATATTGCTGTTCACTTTCATTTTATGCAGCCAGTTCTAAACTCTTCAAATCCACTTTCACGCAGACCAGGAGAGAGAAAAATGCTTTTATTAACTAAGTGGCACTCTCTTTGTTCCAGTTTCCCTGGTTGTGCTTATTACCTTGGCTGCTATGTGTGCTTGGCTCTCTCAAGTCATTCTTCTCTAATGTGCTGGTGATGCAGGACAACCAGATGGTATCCAAAACCTGTTTTAGAGGGCTTTCTCCTCTTGGCTGAGCAACCCTAGTAACTGAAGTCAAGGAAGCTCTATTGTGCACTGAAGAATGTGGTGGGAAGCTGCTGTGCCCTTCCCAGCACACTCAGTGTTGGCATGAAGGAACAGGAGGAGCAAAGACAGACTTATTTAAAAGATCTCTCCATCTTCTTCCCACAGAGCGTAACATTGCATAGCCAGTGTCGTACCTGCTCTGCTGGCTGACAACTACAATTTGTATTTCATTTTGCCCAAGCCAACCCACAGAGCTTACATAAGTGTATTTCTGTCCTATTCCATGTCAGACCAATTTTAAATTTAAATCCCAGTGCTGTGGGATATTGCCTTATCAGATTAGAGAGCATGTACCAAATATCTTTACTGCTGTATCGCCAGTTCTTCTAGATTGTGGTATGTAAGTCATAGTTTTTTAAGTACTACTGCGTATGAAGAGTGTGGATTGGAGGTTAGAGGCTACTTCTATTGCTGTAACTTATTATTTCTTAGGCGTGGGGAAAATTATTTTTCATAGCAGGGAAAAAACCCTACTTTTAAGCCTATGGAATGAAAGCATTTTTTCATTGTCTGTCCAATGCTGATTTGCTGTATTGCCATATATGCACAAATGTCCATGCGCTGACACCACTGCCAGTAAAATCTCCAGCATGCTCTCCAAATGGAATAATGGCATCAGCAGTGGTAGGGCAGGACAGATGCAAATTGGTCAGTCCCCACTTCCATCCTCCCAGAACGAGCCTCTGCTGAGTCTTTGGGCTTGCCACTGCCTAAGGTTGCTGAATACTTTTAGTGCATGCAACAGGGCATTCACCAAAGGTTGTGCTGTATGATAAAGTTAAGCACATCTCCACGTGTGATTGTTTGAACTACTGCTTTCAATCTCTTTTTAATATTAAAAGAACCAGGCTGCCTGCCAAACCCCATCACCCTCGACATAGATATGTGCACTTGCTGTGCTGTCTTGTGAAGTTTCAGCCTTACACTCAGCATTACAGTAGTATTCAAACAGGTCTGGGCACCTTCCTCCAGGAGGACTCAAAAAATCCCTGGTTCTTTGCTTTATTCATTAAGATTTTCTTACTAACTCTCTGGTTTGTCTTTGTCATGGACTCTTACACTGGGCTAAATTATTCACATTATTCGACAGAGGCTTTAATGTGTACCCAAAAGTCTCCAGAGTCTGACAGGGCTGGAAGAGCCAGGACGGGGTCTATGCCTAGCACTCACCTGCAGAGCCTGTTTGTAGGTATGAGGGGGTGAACCCACACTCCTGTTGACTTGGTGGTTCAGTTCTGACATTCAGCACAGATCCTCTCCTGGAGTGCCAGCTCTGAGGATGAGTTTCTCCCTCATTATGAGCCAAACAATAGATATACATACATCTCTCTCTCTCTGTAGTGTTGGTTTATTGGGGTTTTTTTAATGTTGTTTTGGGTTTCTTTTTCCACCCATCCTCAACACACTCAGCATCTTCCAGTACTTGGAAGCTCCTGCTGATGATAAAGCACAGGCCAAATGTAAATTCCAATAACAACAACAAAATCTAATCTAGTACAGGACCTATTTGTACAAGTACTAGAACACCCTGATGCCCCTTAACTTCGTACAGCCTGAACTTCGTACAGCCTGTTGGCTAAGAAACACTTTCAGTTCTGCATCTTCATCAGTAGGTGGTGCTGGCAAACTGCACATTTGTTAGTGCACTCTTGGAGCTGTCTGGACCATCGACTTACAAACTTGTAGGCGAGGACGTCAAAGTTTCAACGTGATCTCAATCCAGCCTCAGAACAGGAGCCCCATTTTGCCGACATGGTGATCTGTTATTTTCTCGTGCATAAGGAAATGCATTACTTGAACTGCTCAAACTTCTGACCACAGCCAGAAATGATGTGTATTGGTACACAAAAGTGGACAGGCTTGCGTTGAAATATGGAAAATTAAGTGCACAGTTTTATGAAGGGGAGATATCTGTACACAGAAGGACTTGTGAGGAGGTGAAAGTACCTAGATGGAGTTTCCCTCTTTGAGTCCCATCTTGAAGTGGAACAGAGAGGAAGGTTACAAGCATGATCCTTGTTTCTCTCCTCCCCCCAGCACACCTACAGCTGATTCTTCTTCAGCTTCCAATTGAAAAGGTTTTGGTTTTTTTTAATTGTTGGATGTTGCCTTATAATAAGCATTATAATCATGTAGTGATCTGAAATGAGGAGTGGAAGAAAGCACTGTTTATAACAGTGTTTATGTGGGGTTTTATGTTTCTTTTAACGTAACTTACAATTACAAGTGAATGGCTAATAATCTCAATGTTCCTTTACACACATCTATAAATAAAATTACTGTTGATCTATGCGTGACCTCATGGCGAATGTTGCCAACGTTGCCATAAGGTGTAGCTTCGTACTGGTAAGTGTTTCATTTGTTGTAATGTCTGGTTTGAGGACTGGTGACTTGCATATGGTAAAAGAAGTTATTAAGAGGAACTAGACAATAAATCGATCATGAATGGGCATACAGTAGACACTCCATAGACACTAGCTCATTGTGTTTTTTCCAAGTGAAGTGGAGCTGTGGAAGTTTGCAGGCATCACACGCACTTCAGAGTTGACTGAAATATCCCAGGTCTTTTTTCATAATGCGTATTTGCTTCCTTGATTTTTCCTTTCATTATTTAGACTTTGAAAATTTATATAGTACCAGTAATGGATTTTGAAAAGGTACAAGAATGCAACCCCTAGTAGGAAGCAGAAACTGAGGAGTCATTATTACAGCCCGTTGTCTTACAGTGCTTGTAACTTAAGCTTAGTGAAACATTTGTCTTATATTAACAGCTAATTATAACCATGTGTAAAACTGAACATCACTACCCAGGATTAAGTCCTGTTGCTCAATCTGGTTTATTGTTTAATTCCTCTGGGAGTATTTTAGAGAAAGGTGTTTTAGATAAGTGCACGCTGTTCGTAACTCTTTAAATTCACTATTAAAGGTGGCAAGTGCTGTTTCTTGATAGCCACAACGTCTTGTACATAAAGGTACTTGAGAATGGTGGGAATTCCTTTTACTTTTTAAAATGCAGAATGATTAAATGGAATAGTTTCATTGCCCAAGTTCTGGGCTGTTCTATATATTATTTACTGGGCTGTGAAATAAAAACCTCATTACTGATCCATCTTTAGTGTGTGTATATATATATATATAAATGTGGGCTGTGCGCTATGTAAAATACAGTGCTGCATTTTGGAATTATTTTGTTTCAGTAGACTCGTAAGAGACCAGGGCGGGGGGGGGGGGGGGGGGGGGGGGGGGGGGGGGGGGGGGGGGGGGGGGGGGGGGGGGGGGGGGGGGGGGGGGGTGGGTGGGGGGGGGGGGGGGGATGAGGGGGGGGGGGATGAGTAACTGTGGCTTGAAGATTGTTTTGGGGGACTACGTTAGTTCTGACCTGCTTCCCACTGAGTCAATAAAAAGGGCAGAGCCAAGCTCTTCGATGAGACACCCACGTTGCAAAGCTCTGTCGGCCGCAAGGTCTCCGGTCACCGTAAATTTGTAAGTTGCCTAAAGTACTGCCAAAGCAAATCTGAATTGTGCGATCTTGTGTTTCACAGCTCGATCCAGCAGCTGGTAAAGGACTGCGGACTAGCTCACGAACCACCCCGGCATTTTGGGGGCTGTTGAGTATTTCCCGCCGAAGCCGTAACTCCCCGGTTGGGTAACCGCGAGCCGCAAAGCTGCTGTCCACGTGGACTGGTGCTGAAATCTCTCGTCCGGCTGCTGCCAGAGCCTCTTCAGGCAAACCCAGAGACATGGCAACAAACGGAACAAAAGTGGCAGATGGACAGATCTCCACGGAAGTTGATGCTTCAATCACCAATGACAAGCCTAAAACCTTGGTAGTAAAAGTGCAGAAGAAGAAGACGGATCTTCCGGACCGAGATACTTGGAAAGGAAAATTTGACTTTCTTATGTCCTGTGTAGGTTACGCCATTGGCTTAGGGAACGTGTGGCGATTTCCATACCTTTGTGGCAAGAATGGTGGAGGTAAGTTTCCTGTTTCATTCTTACAACCTCTGATATATTTGTATATTAGAACTCACCATAAAAATTATCTGTAAAACAGAACTTGGTTTTAACAGCTTTTTCATCTGTAGAGGTGTTTTTTTGTTTGGGTTGGGGTTTGGGGTTTTGGTTGTTGGTTTTTTTTTGCTTTACGCTTGTCCAGGAGGGTTGGAGTGGTTTTGGAGTGTGGTGCTCTGCTTTGAGGTCTGCTCTGGAGTGTATTCTAACTTCTAGTTGGCAGGTGCTCTTAAAAGACCATAAGGCCTCAGAGCAGAACTAAAGCACATTGCCCTCCAACCCTTCAGAGCCCTCTCTTTTGGTTTGAGTGTTTGAGAAGATTGCATACGGCTTGTAATACTGACTCTGAGCTTACCATAAAAGGCTAACTTCAGCTGGAAAGCAGCCAGTTCTGGTTAAAGCCTTTATGCTATCTGCATACTCCTGTGATAGACAAAGACAACAAAATACACATTGTTTTGGATTTTAGCTTTTTACTTAAACAGAAAATATTTAAATGATAATGAGATACATTTTTCCCCTTATTTTCACCTCTTGAGATACTGGTTCAGAAGTGTACATGTGCTTTCCACTAACTTTTTTGAAAGTTACACTTAAGAGGAAAAAAATGTGGGTTTCTTTTCCTATATAATAGGGATGGCAACAGTGGAAACTCAGTAGTGTTTTTCCCCACTGTAACAGACTTTTTCGTATTTCTTTTTAGGTGCATTCCTGATTCCCTATTTCCTTACTTTAATTTTTGCTGGAGTGCCCCTCTTTCTTTTGGAGTGTTCCCTTGGTCAGTATACATCTATAGGAGGCCTTGGAGTGTGGAAGCTTGCTCCAATGTTCAAAGGTACAGTATGAATTTGGATTACTTTCCATTTGTTTCCAAGTTGCACAAAGTGACAGAGCAAGAATGTTTCTTTATGCATTCATATTTTTACTTAAACCATAATTTTCTACAGAAAACCCTAGCTTTCGGAGGTGTAAACAACAATTTTGAAACACACTAGGATATTATTCATTCCCCATTAAAAACAGCAGAAGTTAGGCATTAGACTCTCAACAAGCTTATTTTTGAACTTCAAAAACTTTGATTTTTTTTGTTTGTTTTGTTTTGTTAGGAACATATAAAGACTTGTTCAAAATAGCATTTTAAATCTAGCAATATTTGTCTGAGTGGGTAGGGAACTTTGTTCACAGCAATTTGGTAAACATTGGTTTCTAGTCAGAGTCACAGAGGTTTGTATCTCCTGTTGGTCTTTATTGAAATTCAATGGCCAAACACTTCAAAGAAGGCAATTTCATTCTGAATTGCTTAAGACAAGCCCACTCCACACTTGGATATTTAGCTGGTTTGAGGTTTCTCGTTGCTAGAACCTCAAGGTTTTACTCGAGATTCTGCACAGACCCACAAACCTCACAAACTGTGCTTTTCACCCTCTAGTCCTAAATCCTTTGATACTTTAAGAGCTCTTGAGCCGATTCTTGGGCCAGAAGAAGAACAAGTTACACATCGAGTTATAAATTACTTCACACAGTAGGACTGACAGCATAGGGTGTGCTAAAAGTTTGTTTGGAGTGGATTTTGTTCTAGGAAATTTTGTACTGGGAAAACCCAGAGAGAAGAAAATGTTTCTCACAGATAAGTATTTTAACTTTGCTGGTGTTACAGATGTTGGTAGGGGGCACAATGCAAAGTATAGATCCTGCTTTGTGTTAGACTGATTATTTTGAGCACTTGCTCCTGTTTAGTGTCATGTGGCAACTGTCACAAGCCTGAATATTTTAAAATACCCCTGAAGTCTCCATGTGGAGTAGAGGACAAGGGATTCTCATTGTGGAACCCTTGACATTTCTTTAGTCTGAGATGACATAATAGCATTATACTAAGCATCAAACACTTAGATCAGTGTACTAAATGGATAGCTGGTATTATAACTCATACTCAATTTGTGTGCATCTGCCAGAAGTTTCTGTGGGACTGCTGTTTCAGATAATGAGCTGATTTAGCCCTTTTCCCTAGAAGTAAAAAATGCCTGTAAAATCTCAGCAGCAGCAGATGTGACTGCTTGCTGCAACACACAGAGAACTGGACACTATGATTAAATGTATAGATGACTGAACTATCACTCAAATTGGTGACCATTTTATAATGGTACTTCTAAAATATTAACTTGGTTTCTACAAAATGCAGTAAATGCTATCATCTGCCTCATATGTCGTATTTGTCCTTCTGAACTGCAGTTCTTCAACTGACACTTGTACAAACATTACTAGAAGTCACCTTCTTTTGTTTCTTTTTGTTTTTCTTTACAGGTGTGGGACTAGCTGCTGCTGTCCTTTCCTTTTGGCTAAATATTTACTACATTGTGATTATTTCGTGGGCCATATACTACCTGTATAATTCCTTTACCACTGTAAGTGAGGGAGGGGAGGGGCAGGGAAAGCATTGTTTGTTGAATGTAAAGCAAAGTGATATATAGGTACCTGATTAATCTATCTCACTGTAAAGGTGTGAGGTTAACACAAAATGCAAACAAATCAGTAGGATAAGCCATTTCTTACTAAAGGAAAACTATATTGTAAAAATCCCTCCATTGTAATTTTTTTTTTCTTCTTCACAGGAAATGTAGAATGGAAAACTGTGAGGAAAATATTCTGTTCCAAGAATGCTAGTGGAGAAACATAAGGATAGGTTATTTTGGAGCCACAAGCTTCTTTTTTACCAATTTGTTTAAATTTCCTCATCTTAATCTTCAGAGACACAGCTCTTTCATCTGTACCCTTTTAGTTTCACTTATTATCTGTCTCTGCCCTTTAATCACAGACATGCCTGCTTGTTTCTCTGCTTACCTGCCAGGCAGCTGCAAGTCATGCTTGGGCTTCGGACTCCTTGTCCTGACAATGCTAACACTAGTACTAGTACCCATTTGCCTTTGAGCCTACAGGCCAGTCATTCCCCTGAGAAAAATTTTAGTGTATAAATGATTTTTTTTTTTTCCTTCAATAGCAGCCACACAAATGTTAGTTCTTTGGGAAATAGTATCATTGCAATGTGGTTTAATGATGGAAGGGTTTATTAAAGAAAGTCCCATGGAATGGAAGTTCTGTGATTTGATTAGCTCTGAACTTCCATTCGTTGTTGGGTTTTTTTCACTTTGTTTTCTTTCCTTTTAACTTTATTTTTAGCTGCCTTTTTTTTCCCCTCAAGGATGATTCATCAGCTGAGTAGGTCTTGTCTGATTTGTGGGTTTTGGCCATCTGAGGAAGCATTCTTACATAAGTCTCAATAATTAATGCATTCAATTGTTGTCTATTCTACAGATTTTTTTCATGCTTGCTTGTTCTCTTTAAAGAATTTTCCCTTGACCAAATTTGCATTAATTACTTTCTGGGAGTGACAAGATCATTAGATCATTTCTTTTTTTATTATCATCAGATTTGTTATTGTTGTAAAAGGTCAGTCATAGTCTGGAAGTGATGCACTGGCCCGTATTAAATGAATACTGACTTCTAATTCCCTTGAAGCCTCTTACCCTTGTATTTAAAACATGCAATACCCTGATACAACACTTTCTGTGAGAGGAGTTTCCAAGGCTGGCCATCAGAAGAGTATCTAAGTTGTATCTAAATGAGATTCATTCTAATGGACATCATGTGGAAACAGGTTCTGCTTCTCAGAACTTCTGAAAGATAACTTAATGTAATGGACACATGTAGAAAATGCATGTAGAAAATAGAAAGTTTACATTTTTCTAATTGTCCCTTGACCTGAGGGGAAAATGGAAATCATTGATCAATAACCATCACACCTTTACTACCTGTAGTGCAACAAGAGGTAACAGGACCTCCAGGAGGTCCTTTCTGCTGCCCTTGTTTCTTGTAGCACACTCAATAGACTCTCACGTGCTGAGAGGCACATCAGATTCCAAGGCATTTGGGCTGATATATTAAAGAAAGGAAGAAATATTTTTACATCCGTTTCACACAACTGATATGAAGTTAAATAACTTACGTGGCAGACATGCACCCCAGGGAGATCAGTGTGCTGCAGAACTCGAAGGGTGTGAGTTCTCCACTCAACTGTCATTTCTAGTAAAGAGAGAGATAGCTGAGGTAATGCTTACTCAAAAAGTGTTTCACTGTTTAGGTTTTTCTCTCTCTCTTTCTTAAATAGACTCTTCCTTGGAAACACTGTGAGAACCCATGGAACACTGACCGCTGCTTCTCCAATTATACCTTAGCAAACACCACTAACATGACAAGTGCCGTCGTCGAATTCTGGGAGTAAGCTGATAATTTTTCTCTATATCATTCCTGTGTAGATGCAGGGATCAGCTTGTTAACATTCATATACTATCTTCTGAATTAGTTGTCAAATACACATTCTGTTGGCTTATTCTAGACGCAACATGCACCAAATGACTGATGGATTGGAAAAACCAGGGCAAATCCGATGGCCACTAGCAATTACTCTAGCAATTGCCTGGATTCTGGTGTATTTTTGTATCTGGAAGGGGGTAGGCTGGACTGGAAAGGTAAGATTAAAAAGTACTGTAAATCCCTTTCAATTAAAAATGCCTGTTTTACTCAAATATTCTGAAAATTCTTGAGGTAAGAGACGCTGGGGACATTTTTGCTGGAATAGCTCTGTGAAGTATTTAATTTCTACCTTTCTTGAATTGATATAGCACCATGTTTTTGAAAGAGCTGGCTCCTCTGTAGCTAGGTCTGACCACAGTCTTAGATGGTATGTTCACTTACAGACTTCTTGGCTTTGCCAGGTATAAAATTGCCTTAAAAAATATGTCTGCTTGTTCCTGGGATGAATATTCTAGCTAGTTTGGATAGCAATAGAGTGGGGATGAAGTGTTTTGGCTTCAGTGAGAAGCATGCGTTTATTGCACAACTCTTGCTGGACTTAGATACGTAAGTAAGTGTTGAAGCTGTATTGCATAAAGATCTACTCCCTCCTTTCCTTACACTGAATGAGAGCCGTAGGTGGTTCTTGCCACAGGCATGCTTGCATGCTGTACTTCTTGGAGTCTGGCTGGTTTCTGAGTGCAAAACAGAATTTACTAATGAAATAGACAAAATCATATTATTGACAGATCTTTCTCCAGGAATTAAAGGGCAACAGCATCTGACATTGGCATATGCCTTTCCCTCTCCCAAAATGTCAGGAAGAAATCTTAGGGAAATGAAAAGCTGCAGCCATGAGGCTCAGTGGCAACAGAAGGCTTGGGTTACAAGACCTCAGGTCTGGTATAGAGGACTAGGATTTTTTCACACTGAAAGAATGAATTGTTAACTTTTGGCAAGCTGGTTGTAACTGATGCACTTAAAGCTGCATGTTGAACACAGCCTAGTTGAGCTGAGACCATTTTATTTCTCCTGTCTGCAAAGAAGGTGGCAAAAAGAGGGCTGACACTGTTTCTTTGGAGTCTGACTTCATAGTATCTTTTTTATAGGGCTTTTGAAAAGGCAAGGGAGTAGGACCCTGTATATCATAATAGATGAGGAGAGCATGTGAAAAATACAAGAGCAGCTGTCTGAGAGGTGGAAAAATAAACAGATGTTGTTCTACAAGCAGGGTACTGGTGACATGAACCTTTTGCTTTTGGGAGCTCCCCTTGTTGAATACAAAAAAAGAAAAGCATGAGCCCCCTCATGCAAAAATATCCTAGTCCACTATATTGCACCTTCAGGAAAATCGGCAACATCCACCTGCCTTGTAGACGTGGTGTTTAGGGAACTCTGCAGTAGGCACTCCCCTTTCCACACCAAGGTTTTCCATTGGTAAATGCTTCAATTTTAAGAGTCAGCCTCGGTTGCTGCTACAGTCTTTTTAGGGAGCAAATATTTTCTGAAGTGTAACAAGCACAGATCATTCTTCCTTCCACACTTACAATGTCTTGTTTCTTCACATCAGGTGGTATATTTCTCTGCTACTTATCCCTATGTTATGCTGCTTATCTTGTTCTTCCGTGGTGTAACACTGCCTGGAGCAAAGGAAGGCATTTTATTCTATATAACTCCCAACTTCAGTAAGCTTTCAGACTCTGAGGTAAATATTCAATCCTTGTAAACAAAAGTTTCACTACTAACTGTTCACCTTTCAGACATATGACCTGCTCCTCAAGTGCAGAAACAGATTTTTAAAAAAATTATTTCCTGCAATCAGGTTTGGCTGGATGCTGCCACACAGATTTTCTTCTCCTATGGTTTGGGTCTTGGTTCACTGATTGCCCTTGGAAGTTACAACCCTTTCCACAATAATGTTTACAGGTAAGCAGATGACTGCATATATTACAATGGCACTTTCCTGTCTTGGCTGGAGCTGGATTCTGTCTTTCTGTGTCTCCGATCTGAATATTAAATGTTATATCTAACTTGGAATGAGATGTACAACTGTATTTACACTAATGGGAAAGACAGTATGACTTGTCCAGCATGAAATGGAACCCAAACTGTGAAATCCTAAATCATGAAATCTTTTCACAGGAAAAAAGGGTAATATACTGATGAACAGTAGCATTGCTTTACCCACTGCTTAAAGCACCTTACCTTTATTTCAGGGACTCCATCATAGTGTGCTGCATAAACTCATGCACAAGCATGTTTGCTGGCTTTGTCATCTTCTCCATTGTTGGATTCATGGCTAATGTCACAAAGAGGCCTATTGCAGATGTCGCAGCGTCAGGTATCCAATATATTTTTCTCTAAGTTGTTCAGTGGCATCAGTTATTTTTTGTTTGTACGTTGTATCCAACTGCTTCATGTAATTGTTCAAAATCCCTCCCTCAAAACATTCCTCAGCTCCCTGTCATTTCAGTCGCCCTTACTGATTGCAAAGGGTGAGCATTGTTTCAAACCTCTCAAGGCAGCACCAGCAAAATAATTTCATGTCGAGCAGACTGTCCGCCTGCCTGCCTAGTGCTCTCAAACCTTTGGTGTGGAGAGTGGTCAGCCAGAGACTCATCGCGGGCTGACGCAATGAATACTAATGAATGCTACTTACAGGGAAGGCATTTACAAGAGGTGGCAGCACAGTTTGCCGCTTCAGTGCTTAGCTGTGACATCAGATCATGAGCCTTTTGCTACTGAAATTCTTAAAATCAAACTGAAAGGAGGAATGATGGTCATGTTTTTGGAGCCAATATTCTCAAATTCAGTTAGGTTTTTAAATTCCTTTTACTGTTTCTTGAGGTTAAGCCCTTTGAGGCAGGTCCATTTCTCACCTCTTCAGACCTACAGCTATCAGGCAATTTTATGGGGCCCTGTATTATGAAAGTCATTTTACTTAGGGCAGTAAGATGTCCATGGAAGAATTCTGCTATTCTTTGCAGTTCCTTGTCTTTCTTCCAGATGAAAAAGCTTAAAGTAGCAGAGCAGATGGTTGCCCTAACCCAGCTGGTGTACCAGATACTCATTTAGCAGTTCTGGCCACAGGGAGGGATCTGATAACTGAAAGCTTGGTTGGAAGTCACTGGTGGACAAAATATGTCTTACTATACTAGTAAACATATCCCATTGATGAAATATTTCCTTAGTTAGAAAAGGGGAGAATTTACACCCTAAAAATAATCTTCAATAAACTACACATACAAAGAAATTAGGAAAAGAATTATGATGGCATACATTGTTGTCAAAAAATGCTCTAGAAAGTCAGTGGTGTGTGAAATAAACTTCTTGGATTTATGTATTTGATATAGATATAACTATATAAAGACTACACCTGCAAACAGAACAATATTTTTATATCATGTTAAGCTCCTAAATACATTTTAAGGTACCTAAGATAATAGACTTCTGAAAGATGCACATGGCTTCCTGCAGCCACTAATTGCATAGGATACTTGAAAATTTGACCTTTTAATTAAGGCTTCTATTTCTCCTAGCAAGCTCAGAAACTGATGCTTTATTTTAGCACCATGAGACATGTTGGTTTACGATCTTTTCTACAGCTTTGTAAAACAATATTATTAAAAGCTGTAGCTGCATTTTGGTGGAATGTTTAACAGTAAAATTAAGAACATATTTATCTTAAGTTTATTTTGCTTTTACTACTGCCATTTGGAAGGCATTCCAATCATATCTGATATTGCTAGCAATCAGGTGTCTAATGCCAATCCTTGCCTCACTGGTTTGAAAGCTATGTATGTCCAATCAATTGTCACAGACAGACTTACTTTTAATGAAAACCAAAAACTCAGATATCCCCGCTTAGGTGAGGCACACTAATTTTATTTCTGTGATTTTTTAGTTTGCTACAGGTTTCCCTCTTAACCTGGCATCAGCTGGCTTCCAGCTATGCTATGACAACAAAAAGAGCTCCTTCTTTTTTAATAAGAATTTATATTCTCCTTCCAACACTATGCCCCCCATCAGCAGTTAGTAGGAACACAGATGAAAAGGTTTGCCTCTTCACAACTACATAGTTTATTAAAATGTGTATTTTAAGATAATTAATGGAATGGAATAACAAGTGGGAATACTATAAATGTTGGGGTCTTCTCCATTTCTGAGCTGTCTTTGTTTCTCTTCTGAACTACCTGGTGCAAAGCAGAAGATTACAGCTATCAGTAACTACTTGAGAGGGAGAGAAAGCTGGTCAGTACCTGAAGATGTAATCCTAGCCAAGGATAACATTTCCTGTCTTTGCTGTACAACGGTGTCTAGTATTTTGCTTGGTTGGTTGCTTGGTTTGGGGGGTTGGGGTTGTGGGTTTTCTCGTTTTGGTTGGTTCACTTTAAAAGCAAGGTACGTGCACTGACTTCTTGGTCAGTGAACACTGATTAAGCTGAAATCCCTGGTCAGATGCTGCATCCATGGCTGAGTCATTCAAATAAACCTAAAACCCATGCATCAACAGGAGCAAATAATCACAACACCCAATCAATCACAATGACATTTTCTCTCCTGTTTCTCCTACCAGGCCCTGGACTGGCATTTCTAGCTTATCCAGAAGCAGTGACACAGTTACCAATTTCTCCTTTGTGGGCAATACTGTTCTTCTCCATGTTGCTTATGCTTGGAATTGACAGTCAGGTAAACTGGTATAAAAATTAATAACAAAGACAAATTTTCTGCAACTGTACAGCACAAGGTTGGCCTCTCTCTGTGCATTCTGCACTGCCAGCTGTTAGTGGTGCAGAATGGTTTCTGGAATAATCAGTTATATAATAGGAGGTACTAAGGAGAGGAAAGACTGAATGGTTCAAGGAGCCTGGGATAGTAAAAAACTGATACTAAGAGACATTCACTTTTTCATGAACTGTTGGAAGCATATACAAAATGTGCAGAAAACTTATTCTGCAGACAAAAGGAACTATCTTTGAAATCTTAACCGTTCAATCACAATATTAAAAATAGCTTTGCAATGTTCAGCTATGTAGGAGACACTGGGATATGCTTTACAAGATTTAGATGCCACAAATATTTCTGAAAGGCAACTTCAGAGCTTACCACATGGAGCAAAAAAGATGCAGCACACGTTTCATTTTAAGCATAAGAATGTCAGGATGAAATTCAGGAGGACGTTACTGAGGACATTCTGCATCTTAGTGTGTTCTGAAATCACTTCCCAATGGTAAGGATCAAGACTTTATTGGTTCAGGCCTTAGCTAAGAGTTATAGATGGTATCTGACAACTGGAAACGAATGGGAAGGCACAACCTAGAGGTTTTGCAAATCCAAATAAGGTATTCTCCAGAGTTGCTGTCTAGATTAAATAGTTAAATAATGAAATAATTAAGTCATGCAATCATTAAAAACAGTTTATCGCAAAATGAACATAAAAGCACACAGAACAAAAAAAAAGCACTTTACATGCTAGAAAGGACTATGTCCAACAAAAGCATTCATTAATCAGTAATAATTTTAATACAGATAGCAAGTATATTGTAAGCACTAAAGAAAGCACCTTGTGTTATTTTGCAAAGCATACTTCGAGGACTTTGTCAGGGTAGTCCATTCTGCCTGCTGAAATGTTTGGTCATCTGTATGTGACCAGTCACAGGCAGATGTGTTAATCTACTTGCAATCAGTTGCAGCTGTCAAACCAGCACCCTACAGTTATTAACACAGTCTTCATAGCACGTTAAGGAATATAAGAATTACTAGCTTAGTACTGTACTAGTCTTTCAGTAGAGAAAATCCATCATTTTCTATAAATCCAAGTTGACTTCAGCCTGTGAACCAAAATACAAGAAGACCGAGAGGGCATTTTATCCTGCAACATGAAGGGAAGCTGAAATTTTGTTTTCTATTTCTTCATTTTTCAATAAGCTTCAGGCTTGACATTAAAACCTGTTGCTCAATCTGGGGGGAAACTACTGTGAAATTAATTGGGTCCAAAATATTCTTGAAAGAACTTGTCTCTAGGCAACTAATAGCTGAGGAAGGTAGTCTAATATTATTAAAAAGAATATGTAGCTACAGATTGTCATGCTTTCTTCATTTTCTGTCTCAGTGAAACATTTCATATGCTATAACTTACAGGAACTGTAACTATTGGTTAAATTCTGGTTGCACTGCTGGAAATTAATAAAACTTCACATACGTTCTGTTTTTCATTATTTCAGCCATCACAATGATAACATTTATTTTTAATATGTACATACAGAAAAAATCTGAAGTATGGCCATGCTTTCCATTTGGAGGACCACACCCTCAGAAAAAATCTTTTCTGGGGATACAAAAAGTATTTGAATTATTACATATGAGAATCAATCTCCTGTCTTTAACCTTCACCCTGAAGCACTAACCTGATTAGACTTTTTGTTTCTATTGGTTTTCATGTATGTGAGTAAATCACAGAAAGAAATGTAATTTTTAGAAGGATCTAGGGGTCAAAGTCATCAACTGTAGGTGTATCGTTTTCTATCACAAGAACAAGCACTTTATGTTCATGAAGAACATGCTGTAGTTCATAGTTTGGAATTTTGAGTGTTTTTCTAGCTGGAAATCTTTTTGCACAGATCTTTTTAGACAGAAACAAGGATATTCAGGAGCACTGCTTCCACTGAAGTCAAGTGAATTTTCACTTATCATTTAATAGATGCAGCCTTAGGCCAGTGATGAGTACTGTTGAAAACTCCTCCCCTAAATGTAGTCCTGCTGTTGTAGTGCATTGCATTCTATTTTATTTCTGACTTTACTTGCAGTTTTGCACTGTGGAAGGATTCATAACAGCTTTGGTGGATGAATTTCCGAAGTTACTGCGCAATCGAAGAGAAATCTTCATTGCTGTTGTATGCATTGTTTCCTATCTGATAGGGCTGTCCAATATTACTCAGGTATGTTCTGTAGAAGAATGTGATCCTATGTCTGGCATACAGCATTCATTTTATTTCTCTCTTCCCCCACTCCAACCAGGAATCATTGCAAACCATTGAAGTGGCAGGGATCTATCATCGGCATTATCTAAAGACTTCAGGCAGCAGACATTAACTTATAAGTGTAAAATGCCTGTAGTCTGTGGATGCAGTTTGTCCTACTTCCTGGTTCAGGTGACAAGAAAATACACATCTCTACGGTCTATCTTACAGTCCAAGAAGTGGTAGCTAGGGATGTTCTCCGTTGCTTCCTGTGATCTACTAGATTGCAAACTATTTGAGGGAAATGATTGAATTATTGAACAAAAAGGAGTAAAGTGAAATTAAACCAGTTAATTGAATTCTGGCAGTAATCTAATTTTCGTCAGTATTGACCTCAAGCATTATCAGATTTTAACCTGTTAACTTTAATTAATTTATATTAATGTGTCCCTGACCTATTCACCACTCTTTAGTTTGTAGCTTGCCTTTTAATCTATCTTGAAATTGGAGTCCTTACTATTTATTTTAACACTTCCTTCTCATATGTTTTAGGGTGGAATCTATGTGTTTAAGCTTTTTGACTACTACTCTGCCAGTGGAATGAGTCTCTTGTTCCTTGTATTCTTTGAGTGCATCTCAATATCCTGGTGCTACGGTAAACAATATGTTTTTATTTTTTTTGTAAGTTTTGCATATCATAAGGATACTTCATTTACCGATTTGTTCTTTTGTGCATGCACGTGCTGAGGGTGGAACTGAAATTAGCCTTGTTTTATATGCATATAATTCCACTGAGGACTCAAAGGTGGCTTATGGAAGGTACTTCTGCCTCTTTAAAACACCCTGTGTATAAACCTGGAAGTCATTAGATGCTAAGTGTTTCAGGAATACTAAATAGGTGACATGTCCCTCTTTTTTCCTGTCCCCCTTCCTTGGAAAGCCTGGATCTTCAGAGGCATTAGGTACTGCTGTTCTCAACAGAATGACTTCGGTCTTTTGGACTTTGTAATGTTTCGTTTCCAGGAATGACTCTGTCACTCTAGGATCTTGCAGTGAGAGCCAGGCTCCTTGGTCAGTTGTATCTTGCATAATTGCCCTAAAATATCCACAAGTCTGGACTGGCAAGCTCTGGGTATAAAGATTAATGAATATGTATCATATTCTTGCCAGAGTATTTGTGCATTTGACCTTAGTCCTGTGTTAGCTAGTCCAAGGAGCTACTCCCATGAGTACTAAGGCACTTCAGCTTATATTACAAAACTGATTCAGAGCTAGATAACTGAAGTCTTTCTGCTGTCTTTTAATGGGCTTAAGAGGATGGAACAGCATTTTTATAGGGGAGAGATACTGCATATGAATCCAGCAAATGTGAATGGAAAAATATACCAGCTAAATAATGAAGAAATCAAAGTTACAAATAGTATGATAGACATAGCTTTTAGAAGGTGATGGAGTGCTGGTAGGTAACAGCAGCAACAGAATTGCTACTCTTTGATTTCATATGCAGTTCTGCATGTATTTGGTGTGCATATATCCACAGAGACTGAAGCTGGTTAACACTAGGATGGGTTGGGGGGGGGGGGGGGGTAATTTAATTTGTAAAATATAATTCTAAATCTCTCATTCTAATAAGACTAGAGTTGAAATTAACCAAGGGCATTTGTTGCATTTGACCTTCAGATGTAGACTTCCTCAGCCTTTGCATGGGAATAAGTTTGCTGGTCGCTAATTAATTAATTATCATGTGGAAGAATGAGAACAAATGATTCTTGGTGCTTCTAAGTTTGCACATTTCTTTCCCATTCAGATAGGTGAAAAGTTATGTTGGGGTCTGTATAGAGCTTCCAAATATACCTCATCATTTATGACAGTGTCTCTCAAAATGACTGAGCTTTCAATTGACTCAATTATCTGATAAGTTTCTATACTGTTTCTTATTTCTGTATTTAGGTGTGAATAGATTTTATGACAACATCCAAGAGATGGTGGGATACAGACCCTGCATCTGGTGGAAACTCTGCTGGTCATTTTTCACTCCTATCATTGTGGCAGTAAGGAACAAACTTTTATCATATGATTCAAAGGATGTAAATGAGGTGGCCTGTGTACTACAGTGTTGTCATTTCCACCCCCACAGGTTCATATTAACTCTGACCTCATTCCTTTTTTAAGGAGTTGAGCAATTCCACTGAAGGCAATAAGCAAAAACCAGTGTCATTAGAGGAAGCCTGTGCCCTAAGAAAAGAAGCCTTGTGCAATATCAAGATTTGTATTAGTCCTCTGGAAATGGTAACTAGTCAAGAGTTTGATTGGCAGAAATAGAAAACTAAGAAACAAATTTTGACCATTTCTTGTATGCTTAGGTAAAATGTAGCAATCTCTCTAAAGTCTAAATTTTCCATATACACAAAAATGCCCACATTTACTAAACTGAATTCCTTCACAGGCACTATTCTGGTAACAGACTAGGATTATAAACTGATGTTCTCTCATGGGATTCTGTGGCATATATTACTCAGTTTATACTACATTGCTACCGTTTTTTCTGGCAAACCTTGCAAGGATTTTGTGCACTGGAAACCATAGTACAGTCTTTCCCTGATTCTAAACTTTATCCAGTTAAGCCCATACAGTACATTTTGAAATAATAGGCAATGTAAATTTACTACACATGATGTAGTCAACCCAGATGCAATACAAAAAACTGTAATTGAGTACACATTATTACACATGACACAATACTTCTCACTCACTGATATTTCTCTGATATTCCCATATAGGTAGCCATAGAAAAGCAAACAAAGAGCACTGAAGAGAGGAACAGTAATGTGTTTATATTGAGCGTTCCTTGATTCATCCCTACCCAGATGAAGGTGGCTTTCATTTTTCCAAAAACAAGTGTTCAGGAAAGCATAAAAAATGCATTTTGTTTATTTTAGTGGTGTAGTAGGAAGATGACCAACGTTGTATGTAAAAGTTACCAGATTTCTCCTGTCTTATAAAGTCTTCAACAGAATTTGTTGTCCAGTGCAAATTCAGAGGTGGTGGTGATGTGCTAATAAAATCTGCCTCTCTGTATTCTCCTCTCTGGGAATATGTTCTGCACAAGGCCTGAACCTGGGATCAAAATGAGCTTCCTTCTTTGCTGGTTCAGTTTAGCAGGTTTCCCTGATCCAGGCTGTTTTAGACACTTGCAACAGGCCAGGATAGGAGTCTTCCTCGGGAACTTAAAGGAAAAAATACCATGTTTGCAGGTGATCTGTTTGAAAACTACACAAAAGCAACCCACAAGTGCTGCTGATCAATGGTACAGTATACATGTGTATGCAGGTATTATTCCCCAGGACTCCCATCTTTCCCAATAGCCCCCTTCCCTCTGATTTCGTGCAGGTTATCTGAGGATTCTACTAGTACCAGTGGATTCCCCGTACCAGCATACCTGGATAACCTGAGATGCAGGTTATGTATGTGAAAATAGAGTGTTAACTTGAAACATTAAGATGAATTTTGGTAAGAAGCTTTTTGGGAAGCTATCTCCTCATCTCTCATTACTGAAAAATTCAAAGTGATTTTTGAATTTCCTAGGATAACATCTGTTATACAGACAAATCTGTAGCCACTTACTGAAACGCAGGTTCCATTCTGACTGCTCTCATTTTCCATTACGAGTTTCTTCAGAGGATCTGAACAAATTCAAAGCCTCTGGGCCAAGCGCTCTTAGGTGGTGATATTAGAGAGGTCCGTGCAGAGCCAGGCTTTAAAGAACATTTCTTATTCAGAGCCTCTAGGAATCTGTTGCTGAGCAGTACAGTAGAGTTCTACTGATGCTATTATTCCAATAAGAAAGTTAGTGGAAACAATCAAACAACTTCACAATTTCAGAATTACAGTTCCCTTATTTACACATTCCCACACTAGAGATCAGTCAGTGCAGTGGGCTGACATTTGCCTGTTTTCTGCAACCTCCACCTGGAAGACTGACCTGCAGGCCCCATCTACAAGCCAGTGCCCGGCAGCCATCACCAGGGACCAAAGGAACCCTTTTCTCCTTGCCTGGATGTAAAGGCAGGCTTGAGGTCTAAGTCAATCCAGAAAAACTCTTGAACACTGAACACTCTGGAAATCTCATCCAAATCTTCTTTTCCGCTGTATTTTGCAGGGAGTATTTATCTTCAGTGCTGTCCAAATGACTCCGCTCACAATGGGAAGTTATGTTTTCCCAAAATGGGGCCAAGGGGTTGGCTGGTTCATGGCTTTGTCTTCTATGGTGCTGATACCAGGCTATATGGCATACATGTTTCTAACCCTGAAAGGCTCCTTAAAACAGGTAAGTCTCTCTTTTTCCTGACTGCATGATTGCATCTTCTGAGACCTGTGCACACTGATGAAAGACTGCTGGGCAGTTATTTTCTACTCTATATTTCCTGTGGCCTCACTTGCTTAGCCCTGTTATTTTGCATAGAGCTGAAAAAGCATAAAAACAAGTACCAAACAGACAAAAGACAAGACAGTATCTTTACCATCTGTTGTTGAACATAATTCACCGCATTAAATGTGGTCCTTATCTCTGGGCTTTGACAGTTGCAGACACTCTGCATCCCAGCTCCTTACACCTAGAAAACAAAGTAGCAGTTTACAAAATATGTAAATTTGTCTTTATTATTAATGCAGAACATACTATCACGTATCAAGGCAGATGATGCTCTAAGGAATTGGAATCAAACTCTTAGGACTAAACCCACATAACTATTTGTTTCCATGAGTCTGCTCACAGTGACCCTATTTAGCATCTCCCTGCAATGGGATCAAATATTTGAGTTCCTATTCTGCATTACACCTGTTCTAAGTTACCACAGCTGCCTTGTTCTGCTGCAGCTGAGAGAAAGTACACGGAAAATCTTGGGAACATATTCTATGATTATGCTGCACTTCCCTTTAGTTTTTATTTAAGGGATTTCTGTGAAGAGTTACTTCAAAAAGAATATTAGAGGCCTTTTTCTCATTGCACTGTGTGCTTAGCCTCTCCCTGATTCCTTATTCCATTTGTTAAAAGGAGATGACACTTCCCATGTGAGAGAGGTGGTGTCAGTACACTGTTTAATAATCGCGTACAATTGCCATACTTCTTTTTTTTTAATCTGTGTGCATCCTCAGTTTTCCCTCTCCAGCCAATAATCTCATTCTGTGCATAACGGACACTTCTTCAGCACAAGTATTGAAACACGCATCTCTGTCCTCTATGATTGTGGGAACCAAAGATTGTCATAATGAATTTGTCAGAATTTCTGGAATATTCTAAAATCAGCTGACAGAGCCATCTTTGCAAAGGGACAGATGATCTTAAGCAGAATTGATGAGTAATGCCTCATGAATTGCCCGGATCTTGATCCAAATATTTGTCTTCAGCAAATTTTAAAAGACTCAGTGATGCTTCAAAGAAGTCTACAGAAAAATTTCTGTTTGTTTGTGGGTTGGTTTTTTTTCCCCCCCCTGCTTGTTCTTAGCTCCTACATTTTGAATATCTTTTCCCCGGTCTTATGGAAACATTTACATGCAAATGGAGAATTGTTGCTCTAAAATATAGCTGGTTCTTGGGCAGAGCTGTATAAGATCACAGTAGAAGTTCCCCATCTCAGTCTGGCTGTGGATTAAGGTCTCATTTTTGAAAGCATTGACAAAAATGATCATTAGATACTAGGAGGAGCCTACACCACTCACAGGCTTTGACAATCAAAACTGGGCTCTCTTTCTCAATACGAACGGGAGCTAGGCAGATAAGCTTCATCAAAGGAGAGAACACAAAAGGACTAGGAAAGACAGAATAGAAATAAAACTATCTTAAATACAAGTCTACTTTACGTGTTGGATCCACAGAGGCAGTAACTCCCAGAAGCTGCAGCCAATACTCTCCAGTCCCTTCTGCTCCCTGGGGAGGTCACCATCACGTCTGAGATCCAGCTTGGAGTCCTGGCCGCCCACTGCAAACTTGCAGCCTCTGTGCCGGACCTGTGGGCTTGCAGCAGCGGCCCTCCTCACCTGCCCCGTGCTTCAGTCCCTCCTCCTTTCTTTTCCCTAGGCATGCTCAGTTGTTAATGCCTGGTGGCATCTACCATTTTGCATGTGGTCTTTCAACTCCTACTGTTGTGTTCATAACGCAGCTAAAACTGTGTTTAGTGTATGTGACTTACTGCCTTTTTGGTCCCTTGGGAGCAGACAGAATTTTTTTATTTTAGCTCTAATGCCTAGACAGAAGTGTTTAGCATTGCCTTTAAAGAAAAAAAAAAAAGTAACCTTAAAAACAGGTTTTTGACTGCCTCACATTTATTGTTGTTCTTTAAACAGCGCATCCAGGTAATGATTCAGCCAAGTGAAGACATCACTCATCCTGAAAACGGGCCAGATCAGGCCCAACAGAGCAACTCTGCAAACAAAGAAGCCTACATCTAAACTTCTGTATTGTAAAAGTACCAATACTACTCCAGAAAAACAAAAAAAATGGTTGAATATGACCACAAATTTACGTCTGAGAATATAATTACCTACCTCTAGTGGCAAAAAAAAAAAAAAAAAAAAAAAGAAAAAAAGAAAAAAGGTCATCTCCACTATAAGGGAATCGCCATGGGTATGACCTAACCATTGCGCGAGCTCAGATCTTGACAGTGTTTTGTGTTCTCTGGCAATCCACAGACTGTTAATGTTTTTATCCTTTCACAATAATAGTTGCATATCTTGGAATTTGTAAATTGATGTGCCAAGACCTTTTTAATCTACCTTTTAGCACGACTATTTGAAGTTTTGTGCTGCTGATTTTTAGTAGTTTATCAATATTTCTTACCGCTGAATCCCAAGACTGTTATTTCTGACTTTGCAGGAGTAAAATTAAGTTTGGAATTGTTTTGTACAAAAGAATGAAGTATTTTGTAAACAAGTGATTACCAGTGAAAAAGCCTGCCCTTAAAACTCATTCCAGTCCAGGCCATTTGAGGGGGAAGAGACTTCCTTCAATTAACAGTAGACACAGCCTTTATAAACATTCCTAGTGCAAATGAAGTTATATGGCTATTTGTGGCAATACAGCATAGAATGGCTGTAAATGCTACATGTACTTAGTTAGCCTTTCAGGATAACTTTCAAACAAGATCGTAAATTTCTTTAAAAATACATATACTATTTCTTATGAAAAGAACGTATCTTTGTGAATCAATATGACATGAATCGCAGACGTTAGAGGCAAAAATATGACTTCTAACTTTTTTAGCAAAATGAGAAGTAATATCCAAGAGCTATTAAAGATTCCCAGGAGTAAAAGAAATACAAAGTATTTGCAATTCAAGCTCAGAGTACTTAAGCTTTTATTATGCTGTTATTATTCTACTACTATTGCATTGCCACCAAAATAGAAACCAAAACAATGGCTTAAAGATTGAAGCTTATCCTTGTAGTTCTAATTTAGGGTTTAATTTACAACTGTTCTTTTTAATCTGTTAAAGGACTTTAACAGTTTCTACTAAGCAAATTACAAAATATGGATCATTAGCACTTTGAAGCAGTTTTATTTTTATTTACATATTATCTGTGGTGATGAAGGCATGAGGGAAAGCTATTTCAATAAGATAAGAATCTCCACTCTGGGCTCAGTCTGCATTTGCCACATAGCTAGAAAGCCCATTCAGCTCATGGAAGTTTTTCCCGGTGTGGAAAACGCAGTGGTTAGCCCTGTATGCTATTTCTCGTTTGGCAGCTATATGACAGACACAAAGGATTATGGAAAATGCAGTAGTTGATGTTTGATTGTAAATGACTGTGACAGAACTGTGCAATGAAACATGCTTTTCAGCAAATTTTTGTGCAACGTACAATGTTAGATAGCACAATTTATGTAGAACTACTACGTGAAAAACATGTTAACTGTGAATGTTGGGTTTTTCGTTGTTTTTGTCTGAAGGTGACAAACATGTTCTTGCAATAAGGTATTATTCTCAGAATGTCAAGCACATTATTGTAGAAATAATATATATATATAATACACATGTATTTCAAACTACATCATAAAATCTCAGAGTATGTTTGGTAGATTCTAAACTGTTTCATACATAGATCAATTGTAAAATATTATGAGATCTAAGCTACATCCTAAACAGCTATAGCTGAAATGCAAAAGTCCTGTAAGTCTTTGGGATTTAGAGGAAACCTGTACATCCTACACAAACATTATACATGATACATACACATTATAACTGTGAATTTCATTAGACTAAGGATAAAAATTCCAACTTTCTCTTTATTGTTTAATGTAATCAAGTCCCATGTTGTTCTAAGAAAAATGCAGTATTTAATGTTTGATTGTAAACAATTATGACAGATGTTTGACAGACCTGCTCTTTAGCAAAAAGCTGTACAAACGTATCATATAGCACAAAATAGTGTTGTAGAACTACTGTGTGTAAACTGTGAATAGCTGTATCTTTTTTGTAGTACTTGCCCTGAAAAAAAGATTATTGTATGATCATATATGCTTTTTGCAATAAGGAAATATCTGAACACCAAGCAAATCTATCTCTATATAAAAATATATATGTAATATATACATATTCAAAAATATATACAGAGCCTGTTTAAAAGAGTACAGTATTATTTAGTAAATTGCAACCTGTTCTATGGACCAAATGTAAAATATTTATAAATTAAGATGCATTTTAAATGTCTATAAATGGTGTCATAATTAAAGCACGATTGTTATGTAAGTTTCCAAGAGTTTAGAGGAAAAAGAATAAAGGTTATATTATACATTAAATTCGGAATTTTGCAGTCTTTCATTGGACTTATTGTTATTCTATGTGAAGCAAGTTCTGAATGTTTCATATATTTTTATATATATATATATATATAAATGTCCTTTAAATAGCAAAATGCTGTATCACAGTTGTGATGTGTATAATTAATCCATACTGCTGTTTCTATAATTTAGTTAGTATGTGCATACATTATACACAAAGCTTAAAAGGTAACTACCTGGCATCCTGCTGCTTTAATACTCCTGCAGGAAGATGGCAGACCAGGACCTCTGAGCAGCCCTGGGAAAAAGCCTGGATTTTAACGTAAACATTCCTCAGGTACATCTCTGCTGATACTTTGGGGTCTGAACTGCAGCACCTGAAGTCATTGATTTCTAAGCCATTACTGAGGAGCATACCATCCCGGGCTGAAGCCAATGGGGCTGGTGAAAGAGTGGCCTTGTACTAAGTGGACAGATAATACATTCCTACAACAAAATCCTTGTTTTCTGTATCAGCTGCCATTAAAGCGTGAGAAGATATCAAGCAAGTTGCACAGCAGTCTGCCTTACATCTGCATCTATGCACTACTGCTGAGGAGGTGAATGCTCCTATACTCTGAATTTAATTATCTAACTATAAAATTGGAGCAGGACATCATGCTGGGAAAGAGTCTAAGCAATTTAGAGAACATGATTAGAATTGAAAATGCTCCTTATAGAAGCGTCTAAAATCATAGACTTCAAATTCAAAATGCTGACCTTAGAAAGGAGCACTCAAATGTACGAGTACAAGGCGAGGGCAGATCCTTCGGCTTTTAAAAAAGGCTGGGGAGGAACGGCAGGAGCGTGTAGGGAAGATCACAGATTGTTCTGGAAATGGGGCAAGGAGCAACTTCGATGCTTTTGAAATACAGAGGAGACTAAAAACCATCTTTAATGTTTAGTTCATGGGCATTATGTATTGTATTCATGGCCTGCTGCTTTCACAATACATTGTAAGAAAAGGATGAGAGTTGCATCTGAGAGAAGCGGACACGTTGTTTAGTGCTGGGTGGCTGGCCAGACAGCCGTGCAAGGGGCAAAGGAAGGCTGAGGAAAAGGAACCTAGTTGAAGGATATTGCGTTAGTGCTGTGATATTTCCATGTTCTCCTGGAGGAATTTTCTCTTGCCGTGCTGTAAAAATCCCGACAGCAATTCAACAAGAAAAATGCAAATAAGGTCACTTCTTCCCTACAGGACTTCAGGATGCCCCGAGAGAAATCCATGTCCTTGCTCGTCAGGAGTATTAGTGCAGCTACATGTGCTGTTATTCTAAAATAACACTATGTTGCTTTTGGGTTTTTTTGTTTGTTTTAAGCCTGATTATTTCTGTTTTGTTCTGCTCAGGCCACAATAGCATTGCAATTAACTATTAAAATTACTCAACTCCCGCTGTTGGCTGGTTCTCGGGGGGCTGGGTTATAACCCAAAGGCATGGCTATGCGTTCAGGTGCAGCTGATCTCCGGCTCACCTGAGCCTGTAAGCAAGCACAGGGTGGTACCTCCTGCCTGCCAACACCCCCTCCCAGTCATAACCGCATTTGGCAGCTGCCGTTGAACCCGGCTGGGAGCAGCAAAAATGGGTTGCACTAAAACACACAGACATTCACGTCTTGGTCCCTTCCACTTCAGGACAGATTCCCAATGAAGAGGAGTCTGAAATCCGTTGTGCAGCAACCTACAAACACACTCAGACAGGCACAATGAGGAAAGCAACACCACAAAAGCCTTATTTCCCAGGAATCTGAACTGATCAACTCAGAGTTAAGTGTGAGCTGCGGCAGCTGCCAACCAGCTGTAGCTGCTGCTCTTACCTTGGTGTTTGTGAGTCCGCCAAACTACCACAAATTAACCAGTTTCACTGCTCACTCATCAGAGCAAGAAAGAAGGCACCAGGTTTTCTATTCTAAATGTTCTTTTTACTTCCCCCACCCAGCCCGCCTCTTCTTTCCCAGCTTCTCACACTGCTCAGGATCATATATTGAAAGAAGACCAACAACAACCACAAAAATACACCCCACCCCAAAAACCCAAACCAAAAAAAAAAAAAAAAAAAAAATCCCCTACATGCTATATATATAAAAACACAACCAGTTATTCCTCGTGTCTAGAGCTGGCCCTGAAGGTACAGTGGTACCTTCTGGTCATTGCCTGTACCTTCACTACGTCTTCCTACCCCCTCCTGGTAGCCACAGTGACTGTGGAGCAGCAGTGACGGGGCAGGTGTAATTCCCATCTCCTCCAGGCAGACTAAGCAGTCCTTCAGCACATGCATGCATAGAAAGTGATGACAAGGAAGAACAACAGCAGTCACAATTACCTTCAAGACAAGTGGCACTGACTGAATAGAAAGATGTTTAAAATAAAATGGAAAAGAATGAGGTGGGAGGGAGGGGTTCACTCACATACAATTTTTCCTGTTGTTTTTTTTTTTTTTTTTTTTTCCCCATGTCTAAATCTGGCTTACTTCCTCTCTTCTTCCTATGAAGTAAAAAAAAAAAAAAAAAAAAAAAAAAAAAAATTTAAAAAAGGCTCAGAGCACAAAGGGGAATTAAACGGGGTAAAGTGAAACATAATCTTAGTCCCCCTACAGAGCTTAGTCTTCTTATGAAGCTGATGTAAGTATTGCCACTTCTCATTCGGCCTCTACAAGTTGAGGCCAGTCAACAATTCTGCCACTCTTTCCTGCTGACAATTTCTGGACAATGAGCAATTTTCTCTATTCTCGCAGAAATGCAGTTAATTTTTAGGGCTACAGAGCTGTATTGTTGCATTTTGTTCTAGTCTTCTGACCAAACACATAAGAAGTCATTAGCTCAAGCAGCCCCGCAGCTCAAGAGCTCGCTGTCCCAGTGTCCTTCAGCAGGTTGGTTACAGCGGAGGGAACCAATAAACCCCCAGTTGCCAAGCCCTGGGCACGTGAATGGACACGGCTGCGCGCGCACGCTTTACTCATGCATGCATTCAAGACTTGCCCCCTATTTCGAAATTTATGAATTGGTGAGGGAGAACTTACTTACACTATTTTTGCAACTTAACATGTGATTGTTTTTTTCCCCCCTGCTTTGTAAATGGTCTCACACTAAAATCAGTGGCAAATTTTCATTTATTATTTTTGAATATCAAACAGGCTGAAGTAATCCTGTGAGTTATTTATGAGTCATAAGTACATGATGGTGCTAAATGTGTCCAACATTGCCTAAGAGAAGGACAGGATGGATCAGGCATTGTCACAAGGATAAAAACTAATGCGTTTTGCCAGCAATGGTGCTTTAATCATATTGGAATAGCTGCCTTACATGTCTTTGGATACAAGTAGCTGAGAGGTGTTTGTTTATAAACATTTTAAAGCAACGTTGGGTAGAAAATAGGCAAAATGTACATGTTAACTCTGCATCTGGAGTCTCCGCAACACTTTACCAAACTGGATATCCACTTAGTGCTGGAAGGGGAATAAAACTGAATGGAACAAGTCACTGCTTTATTACATTATATCGATGCAATTTCTGCTCTTTATAATTGCTCTAAAGCAACCTGGGAACATCTAAACAAGTTTAACATAAAAGAGCCTAAAAGGCTAGTTTTAGTCTACAAAAAGGTTTTCAAGACATGACTGGCACTATCATTTACTGGCAATGCCATATGCAAACATACAGCTGCTTTTACATCCCAGTCCTCCCCGCAGCTGAATAGCTGTCCCCACACGCACTCAATTAAAATTAACTACAGCCAATACAGTCAGGACTTGGATCCCCTGCTCAGCTGCCTGGTCTGGCACCGCGGCAGGAGCAGTAACACCAGTTAAAAGCAGGAGCTTTTCACCAGCCAGCTCTGCCCAAAGAGCAACCCCCTCAGAGCAGCACACGGGGTGTTCGGCAGCAGTGCCTGGTTGTGCCTGAGGTTCTGGTGTTGCCAGTGCCGATTCCTGAAAAACAGCTGCAATTCCTGCTGCCAGGCCATTAGCTCTGGGCCGTGTCCCGCCGGTCTCCTCCGGAGTGCCACAAGCAAAATTTCTGTTGCAACACACTCAACTTGTGAAGCAGGAAGCCACTAAATATTACCTGGTGTATAGAAAGCTATTTGGTATTGTAGGAATGGAAACAGCTCCCCTGGAATGACTGAGGAAATTTTTGATGAAGATCGTCTATGAGTAAAACAATAAATCTCTCTGAATATAAGCCAGGGCGTCAGGTTGTGTTAGGGAATTATTTCTAGGTCATTTCAGTTCACTGCACTGCACTGCAAATATTTCACTGAATGAATGACCAAAATAATTAATCAAAACACTGGAAAGAAACACCAACTCACACTGTAGGCAACTAACTTTGCCCTAAAAGTGACAGAGCTCAGCAGTTTTTAACCTGCGCTTTACCAGCTGTCATACAGCAGCAACACATGACCTTTACTGCCGATCTTTCCACAGACTCATTCTTGGTCTCGGGGGGATAAGGGTGACCTTTCCCAGCCTGCTTGCTCCTGCTGTTAGCAAGCTGTATCGTGACAGAACTTGCCTATCAGGATCTGCTTCAAAATTACAAAATTTGACTCGGATTTTGGTTTAAAACCACTCTACCTCAATCCTCCCACATATTTAGAGTAAATGAATCCCTCCTGCTATTCCGCTTGCCACTGAAGACACTGAGCTTCCAGCAACTGTCCCCAGTGATTGATCAGGTCCAATGTCCCATCTGAATAAGAAAGTGCAAGCTGGGAACAAGCCAGGGAAGAAAGATGTGTTCTTGCACAGCTGAATCTTCACCGTTACAGCTCACTTGTGGGTGAGGTCTGCAAGGGGATCACTGAAGATGTCAGTACGCACATAGAGATAGCTGAATGTGTGCTCACCAGGGAATTACTCTATCAATCATCTATGTTGAATTGTTTCACTTCCATTATTAACTTACAGAATAACTGCCCGACGTATGGCTTTAGCAGCAAATATTATACTGCACAATGGGCACACTAAGGTAAGAAAGATCGCCAGTAATTAAGACATGCCAACGACACGCACTGGATTTTATTTCTTCCAGTGTCTCAAGTCAGCCAAGCCCATGCTTGCCAGGTGGCTCTCAGGACAGCACAAACTCAGCAGCTTCTGCAGCAAATGTAAATACACTGACAGACCAAAACCAACCTGAAACACATTGATACTCTTCTCTAATAGTCCACAGTGTTAACTTGATGCTTTATCTGATCAAATCGGCTCTTTTCAGCCCTGTACAATTTGTTATTACAAGAATGATGTATTAGAAAAGGTAGTTCAAGGTTTCCAACTCTGATCAAATAAATGAATGAGTCAACGAGGTACCAGTAGCCTCAAGCACTAAGCAAAATGCCAGCAAATGGTCCTAAAATGAGAAAATTAAGGGAGTAAGGTCTCAATCAGCTAACAAATGAATTAACAAAGGGTTATTACAAATCTGCAGTATCTATTAATCTACTATACTAGCCTTTTTTTTCTTCTTTTTTTGGACCAGTCAAGGTAAAGCAAAGGAAACAAGAGTGCACCGGGACAGGGATTTTGGCCCTAAAGCACTATTTTATGGGACTGCTGGTTGGGGTTTTGAGGAGAAAAAAGACATAGATTAGAAAGTCTGCAGTTAAATAATAAAATGCAAGCTTATAAGCAAATGGTATAATAAAACAAGTCTAGAGAACATTAAGGTACCAATCTACTGGCTTTTGCTGTTGGAGAATGGTAATTGTACTCAGTTCCATCATTCAAAGTTATTCAGCTGTCAGCATGAAATATTGTGTTTGTGTTGCTTTTAAGCTTCTCACTTTCACAAAAAGCTTCCACAAATATGCTCAGAAAAGTTTTTTTCTTAGTTCTTTTCATACTATGTATTACTTAACATTCAATATTTTATATGTTATGTTTTCGGCTCATCCTCTTCCTTTGTAAGTCACAGGCTTCTCCAGGGGTTTCTGGCATGCTTATTTTACATTTCCACATTCTGCTTTGACTTTCTTTATCTTATGAAACTAAATTCTCCAAGATTATGAAACTAGGACTAGTAGATGGGGGTTATTTTTATTTACTGCTGCCTTTTCAGGAAACATTTAATTTTAAATTTTCTGAGATAAATGATTGCTATAGAAATAGCTTCGTTAGCAGCCTCCATTAACATAAAAATGCAAATCAAAAGAATGCTATGACACCATCACACCGCTGTCAAAATGTTATCCCTTTGAAAAGACCCTCTTTGCACCGAGAGTACACATTCATGTGGCCTGCCCCATCCGGCTTTTTACTGATTCTTTTTTAGCACGGTTGCTAGCATAATTTCTGTAAGAGCCACTTTTTCTTTTACAACCCTGCGTGCTGCCACACGCAGATTTCCTCTGGTGAGGCGGACTCAGAAATAAACAAAGCTGGCTCTTGTGCTGTTGCCGCCGGAGGCATTGCAGACGGGGTGCCGGGGTGCTCCCAGCTGCAAGGAGCGCTCCTCGGGCACATGTGCCGGCAGCGAGCGGCTCCGAGGCCGTGGCGTCAGCACAGGGAGTCTGGAGGAGGAGGGAGCGGACCGCAGCCCACGGTACATTAACCAGGAAAGTTTGGAAATGTAAAACTCAATGGGCTGTCAGAACAATGTTCCTCCAATGCTCTGCACAGACCAGCATTTTGTCAGTGTAAGTACAAACGCCAAAACTGGCTAAGTCTTCAAACAAGCCGTGTACACTTTTTTAGTGACGGATGTAAGGAAGGGGAGACAAAAGAGGAGGAAAATTCATTTTCCTTAAAATCACTAATAAATACATATGCTGGAAAGCTGGGTGGCCTGCAGCCTGTAGCTCATATCTGAGGGCCAGCTTGTCTTCTCAGTGAAGTGAGATTAACAGTCGCAGCTCAGATCTAGCGGACAGTGTCCGCCATTGAAACTGACCTCGTTCGGACCTTTTTGGCAGATGCTGCCCTCATGGGCCCTGGCAACATTCTCATGAATTTTAAAGGGAAAAAACCCGTAACTTGTGGGATTGTGTTAGAGCTCAATTAGTCATACGTATTTTAACTTTGCAACCATTTCTTGTTGCTAAGGCAGTTGTCTATATCTGCTCAATGCAGCTTATGATTATTTCTCACTGTTACCAGAACAGCCCCGAGGGTCTCAGCTAGGCCAAAATCTCATTATTTTGAACACTGCACAAACACACAGCCAAGAGCAGTACTTTTTGTATTACCTTAGCTTTCAAGATAGGGCAAAATGTTCATTCACCAATCTTTTTTTATCTATTTGTTGCTGCTATGAATAGCAAATCCAAGTCAAAGTACAGCAGTGACCAGTGGATTCCCATGGCAGTGTGACATCCCTGTCTGCAGGAGAAGAGGTTAAGGTGACAGTTTAATTGCACGAGCCTATGCTGCAAGTTGCTCCTTACAAGTTTCCAGTAATTCCTCACATGCCTCTATGAGGTGTGTTAACCCACAGCACCTCAAACCAGGCTCAGTGCTGGAAGACCCCGCCGTTGCATTGGTGTAACTCCGTGGACCTGGCCCAAAGCTATAATGCAAACCAGATGAGAATCCGCCTCTCCGTCTACAGGTCTTTCACAGCGCCGTGGAGAATTCAGCGATCTGCTCCTAACAGCCAAGACGACCACCTCTGACTGGGTGAAGCTGCCCTCTTCCAGCTTGACATTGTGCTGGTGGACTGCCCAAGCAGTTTGTTAATAAATCTGATGGGAACTTTTTAAGGCATCCTGTCTCATTTTGATTAAGGCATGTAAGGGAGCACTCAGACAAGCAGCTCAGCTGGCAAATAAGAGGGACCGAAAAGCTCCAATTGTGCGACACGCAGCTGCAGACAAGATCCTGGGGAGTAACTCTTCCCCCAGCTCAGTTATTTGATGAATGCTCGTCTGTCTGCAAACTCAGATGCTGACTTGGTTTCCATTTCAGGCCCATCAGACAGCGCAGTCAGTTACTGAGCGTGAGGGATGCACCACCTCCCCCAAGAAAACTCATGGGTTCAAAACAACCCCTCACTTGAAATAAACATTCAGTCTAGGCCAGTAATTAAACCCACTATCCACTGTCACCTACTTCTTTAGCTTTGACTCCAGGACACTGTTCCCCTAACTGCAGACATGGCAAGGAAAGCAGAGGTGGGAATCAACCCACCGACTACCCCTCCTGGAAGGCTGCATCCTAATGGAAAAGGAAAAGAATATCCTTAACATGGGAGGTGCTCAGCACCTATTAAAAATGGGCCCCACCAGGCCCAGCTTCCGGTTCTCTTTTTCACAGGAATCTTCCCCGTAACTTTGAATCTTGCAATTCACAGACAAGAAATCATCTTCGCACATGCACCCCCAATAAATCTTGTAAAATGCATAGGATTTATGCCAACCGCATGTGGTAAATACCCAATATTACTGCACACCTCCCACATCCAAGGTAACGTGTCCTTTCCGGGGACGTCTCTGAAGTACACCTGTAATGACTCAACTTGAATTAGCTCCTTTTTCCTTCCTATGATCATTCTGAAAGGAGCATCCATTTTTTCTGCAAAAGCAGCTATTTACCCACTAAGGCTGCCTAGTAGACTCAAAAAGCTACCAACACTTCCCCCTAAATTCAGCAATTAATAGCGACTCTACAGCCTGATTATTTTGCACACAACATGCAAAAAAAAAAAAAAATTGCTTTAGAAACTGCACTAGGAATTCTGCTAAAGGAATGTGTGATGCCCATTTACAAGAAGGGTCGGAGGGAGGATCCGGGGAGCTACAGGCCTGTCAGCCTGACCTCGGTACCGGGGAAGATTATGGAACAGTTCATCTTGAGTGCGCTCACATGGCATGTGCAGGACAAGCAGGGGATCGCGTCCAGTCAGCATGGGTTTATGAAAGGCAGGTCCTGGTTGACCAACCTGATCTCCTTCTATGACCAGGTGACCTGCCTAGTGGATGAGGGGAAGGCTGTGGATGTTATCTACCTGGACTTCAGCAAGGCCTTTGACACTGTCTCTCATGGCATACTCCTTGAGAAGCTGGCGTCTCGTGGCTTGGACAAGTGCACTCTTCTCTGGGTGAAAAGCTGGCTGGGTGGACGAGCCCAGAGGGTTGTGGTGAATGGGGTGAAATCCGGTTGGTGACGGGTCACAAGTGGTGTTCCCCAGGGCTCGGTGCTGGGCCCTGTTCTGTTTAATATCTTTATCAATGATTTGGATGAGGGGATTGAGTGCACCCTCAGCAAGTTTGCAAATGACACCAAGCTGGGAGGCAGGGTCGATCTGCTGGAGGGTAGGGAGGCTCTACAGAGCGATCTGGACAGGCTGGATCGATGGGCTGAGGACAATTGTATGAGGTTCAACAAGGCCAAGTGCTGGGTCCTGCACTTGGGTCACAACAACCACACGCAGCGCTACAGGCTTGGGGAAGAGTGGCTGGAAAGCTGCCCGGCAGAAAAAGACCTGGGGATGTTGGCTGACAGCTGGCTGAATATGAGCCAGCAGTGTGCCCAGGTGGCCAAGAAGGCCAACGGCATCCTGGCCTGTGTCAGAAATAGTGTGGCCAGCAGGAGCAGGGAGGTGATTGTTCCCCTGTACTCGGCACTGGTGAGGCCGCACCTCGAGTCCTGTGTTCAGTTTTGGGCCCCTCACTACAGCAAAGACATGGAGGTGCTGGAGCGTGTCCAGAGAAGGGCAACGAAGCTGGTGAAGAGTCTAGAGCACAAGTCCTGTGAGGAGCGGCTGAGGGAACTGGGGTTGTTTAGTCTGGAGAAAAGGAGGCTGAGGGGAGACCTTATTGCTCTCTACAACTACCTGGAAGGGGGTTGTAGTGAGGTGGGTGCTGGTCTCTTCTGTCAGGTGGCTGGAGATAGGACGAGAGGAAATGGCCTCAAGTTGCAGCAAGGGAGATTTAGGTTAGATATTAGGAAACATTTCTTTACTGAGAGAGTTGTCAGACATTGGAACAGGCTGCCCAGGGAAGCGGTTGAGTCACCATCCCTGGAGGTATTCAAAAAGCCTGTAGACAAGGCACTCCAGAACGTGGTTTAGTGGGCATGGATGATGGTTGGACTTGATGATCTTGACGGTCTTTTGCAACCTAAATGATTCTATGATTCTATGAAATAGCAGGTATAGCATGTCTGTTTGAATAATATTAGTCTCCTCCAGCAAAGATGATTTATAAGTCATCTTATTGATTAGGTAACAGCTAAAATACTTCTCTCAACACAAAAGCCTAGTGCAATCCCTCTATCCATTTCATCTCTGAAAAATACAACATGAAGAGGTTTGGTAGCACCCAAAAATGTCCTGATTTTTAAGACAGGTAATGCTTTGTTTATGGGGAAGCTGAAAAACAGAAGCAAAGAAAGAATCCATACCAGAAATTGTCAACAAACCTATGATAAATAAATTAGGAGCATGCTGTTCTCCTACTGAACAAGCAACTAAAACTCACTAAATATTAACACATGCTAAAACCATTACTATGACTTTTAGCATGTTGTACGCTGTCTCCCATCTACCACATGCCAGCTATACCCGATTAGGCTGTGATTTTAACATCTTAAATTTACTTTGCTGCTGAACATTAAGCACGATTGCCTTGGGACACAAGACAGATTATGTTCAAAGAAACATTATGTAGGCATTAAAAAAGTTAACAGGCTAAAGAAAGCCTTTCTAGAGTTGAAAGACATCAAGTTGGGCTCCTTTTTTAGAGTTCAAGATTATTTGGTTTTGGAGCAGAATTCTGCTTAATAGTAAGAGTACGTTAGACATAATTTATTCAGATAACATTTGGTATTTTTCAGAAGCAAAGTTGCTGTGAAGTATTTTCCTATGTAAAAATGTAAGGAAAATAAGAAATTCAGCCTGGACATTCTGTATCCACTGCGACAGCAGCTGGAAGCCCCAGTCATTAACCAGCACATTGCTGGGCTATGCTCTGGAGAATCCTGAGGCAACCAGGCAGTTTAAACTGTTTCTGTCCGTAGCCAAGAGGCTGATGAGACAACCACCTACTGATTTACACTGAAACCAGCATAACTGCAATTTAGAAGGCACGTGAGGACTTTTTTCTTGTGAGAATCTCATGGCAGTAAGTTGCCCGGTTGCTTCCCAGCAGACACCCTGGCACTGCTGATTTGCAATGCGCAGCATGGGAACTGAAGTGGATGTAGCCACAAGTAATGCCACCGTGCACAAGCAGTTGCCCAGTTGATATGGTTCTGTTTCAAGACAAAGCTGCTTCAGGGCCGTGAGACAGCCCAGAACCAAACGGCATAAAGTGAAAGCTCAGCTCTGTCAAGTCCAGTAAATGCATGTCTACGTAATACCAGAGGTGTTTTCCCTTTAATGCACTGGCACTGGAGGGAGATGTCCATAAGCAAACAGTACATCGTTTTGCACTAGCTGGGTCTTCCCTGGAGAGTTGCTCTTCATTTCCGTAGCACAATATGCAGTTTGGGAATTAGATCTGTAATCTAATAATCTGTGTAATGTAATAATCTGTCAGTGCCAGATTTGCCGTTATACTTTTTTTTAACCTTTTTTTTTTTTTTTAAGAAGTGCTTGGCCATGCTTTTAATCAACAAGTGTGGCAAACAAAATTCAGCTGGTATAAACTTCCATATCAAGCTAACGGTAACACCACATGAAACATGGGACTTTAGATTTGTATTAGCTAAGACACATATGTACAAGAAATTCTTAAAAGAATAGGCAGTGAAGAAAGGCAGACATCAAATAATATATCTCCAAACATCAGTTATACTTCCTAACATTTGTGAACCTCTAGAGAGGTACAAGATTCAAATGTAAGATGCCTACATGAAGAGAAAATGGCTCAAATCAGAGAGGTTATTAAACCACAATAAAATACATATTTTTCATTTTGCTGGCTGAGGCTTCCACTTCTGTCTCTTACCATCGCTACCTCAATATCTCTCTGTATCACCACAACTGGTCATAACTGGATGAACAATTTCAAAAGGACACAGAACCCCTGCAAACACTGAAGCAAAGTACTCAACAGCTTTTAAAAAGAACATGGGACTGATAAAAGGACATAATTTTTAAACAGCAGGTACCTATAGATAAAGTTTGGACCAGATATGGAAGAGAGATTTTTATGGAAATGCTCTCTCTGCAGTTCAGAACCTGAAAAGGTTAAAAATTGTAAGGTAAAGCTTTCTTATTTATCTGCAACTCAGAGGCACCAAGCTTGCTTCTGCTAAGTAATTTGGTCCTGAAAACAGTAAAGCTGGAAAACACAAAACTTCTCACACGGACTAATTTACCCTGCCAAATAGTAGCTCTGATATTTCTGATGTGCAGAACTATCAACTCTTGCAGGACGTTAACAGCATCTTAAAAGTTAAAGAAAGAAGAAACTGTATTAAAAGCCCAGTCACCCTTTCCGGAAAAAAGTGTATGCAATGTTAACATAATGGTTTTCATTTAGAGCTAAAAATAATTAAGCTAAACTTTGAACACTTGTTTCCTTCATATCTTCCTTTTTGTGTCAGTGTCTTCAGTAAGTGCTTACAAGCAAAACAGGGTGGAATGGGTTTGGAGGTCATGGATAAGAAACTCAGCTATCAAACATCACAAGGAGATAAATTTATTCTGGTGGACACATTCTCTAGCATGGTGTCATTAGCAGTTGGGAGTTGTCAGCAATAGCTGTAGATCAACTGTGGTGATTTTTAACCTGTAGGCACCTACTGACTTAGGATAATGTAATGAGCTCATCAGTCTTTAAGAGTAATATGCATTTACTACTTGTGTAGCTAATGATACAGACTTACAGCACATGTTCCTATTTCCTAAGGACTAATGTTCATCTGAAGAACTGAACACACCAAGGACTTTCTCTGGACTTTAAAGTATGTGGCCTTTCATCTACGGTGCAAGAGGATTCAAAAAAATAACTCTTTTTTTTGTATTGTGAGCCATACTTATCTCTTAGTTCTAAAATCTAGTGTCACTAAAACGGATAACAATTTCATGACCAAGATCAACTTCCAAATAAACACTGGCACTACTTCCTCACTATACTGAACTGAATAGCAGCGTTTAACTATACTGCTACTTCACATGCCTTGAAAATCTTACAATGCCAATACTGACAAAGTAATTGCATGCATTTCTAGCGCTTGCACCAAATGTTGTGGTCCATCTTCTTTGACTTCTTTTTTTTGCCTGCATGCCAGAGGTCTGGCAAGGAAGCTGAAAAATCCCATTCACTTATTCTATTAATGAGTGGCCATAAGAGTTGTCAATAGCCTTCATGTGCCACAGAAGGATGCAAAGCAGCAATGCCAAAGACACAGGGAGAAGCGCTGCTGCATTTATGTGATGAGGTTCTCAACACCTTTCCTACTATGGGTGCAAGAATTTTGGTCTGGCCTTTGAAAAGAGAACAAAGAAGTGATCTGTTTTCCTTCCCCAAGGCTGAGTACATCCCCTAGGCAGCTTGATGTAAATTGTAATTATTCAAGAGCTAAGAATGGCAGCATTTATGATTAAAAATGAAAGCCAGTTTGATACAGAAGAATGGGCATTAGATCATTTTCTACTTCTTAGTAATTATTACATCATGAATGAGTGATTTTATTTTTAGAGAAGTCAAAACTACAAAGATTTTCTTATGCAAATATTCCCTCTCTAACACTTTAATTAATTAGAATGAAAATATTGTGAATACATTACTGCAGATGACATAATTTTTTTTAAGATTTATTCATGGTTAAAACCCCATATTTTCTTTTCTCTTGATGAACCAGAGTATAACATGCTCTTGATCCACATGAACTCATTGCAAAGTTAAAAATTACTTCAGGTACAAGGGAATCCTCCGATTGCTGAACACACTAGCTGGAAATGGCCTGTGACAAAGCTTTGCTATCCATTTTCCTTCTTTGGGAGGTGGGGGGGGGGGGGGGGGGGGGGGAGAAAAGATTGTGCTCTGAGGTGTCTGCAGGTGCTAATGTTAAGCCACTTTTCCTTCAGTAAAATCAAATTGTAAGAGCCTTTTTTATTTTTTGAGAATTTGCTGTGCTTTGCAATGATCTCTGCCACGCACAGTATGAACCACTCAGACATCAGATCTAATGATGGGTGGTTTTATTCACAGCTTTTAAAAAAAATTAAGACCCATCATCACCAAAACACTGTCTGTTCTTGTCACAACCTCCATGGCTGTAATGGGCACAGCCGTTCCCTGTCAGGTGAGCACAGACACAACCGCTGGGGCCAGCAGCCCAGAAGAGCCTCCCTCCATGCCCATCTCCGAGGACGGGACAGAGTGTAGTCTTCCAAAGCTCCAGTCATGAGCTCTGCCAAAGTGCTCGGGTCTTCTGCGTCAGCCAGCTTCAGTCAGTGGCGTTTGGAGAGTGCCGAGTACACATGTAGTAAGCTTGACAATGCTAATTGTGAGAGGGGTTTTTATGACTATTAGCCTGTGAATGCGTGTTGGGGACAAAAGAAATGGTCCGGTAGTCTTTAAATGTGATGGAGCTATGGGATTTTCCTCGCCACTTAGGAATAAGGAGCATTATGATATTGCTAATTAAAAAGTGTATTCAAGCACTATCCAATAGAGTACAGTGTCCCTCTGGGGATACAAAATATCTTACTGGTGTTCAAAGAGAAGAGGCTAAAGGAAAAATGCAGTTACAGAGTGGAGAGAAAGAGGCAGGGCTTAGTTTAGAAGTTTCTGGCAACTTTTCTCTTGACAAAGCTGAAACCTGAAAACTTTCACCTGTGCCAAACAGAGCTTCTGAGGATAGAGCACGGAGCAGCCATTCAAATGGGTCTTCAACCAAAAATTACCCCATTCAGGGTAAGAGTTTTTTCTCTACTGAATGCAAAAAATCCATTGTGTGGGCAGGTGATGACAGTTAAATACAAACACAGGGGAGCATCATCTCTTAAAAAGCCACTTGAAAAACAAGCAAGCAATGGAGTAGGAGGAAAATCTGTTGAAGGATTCTCCTGTATAGCAATAACACTGAGGAAATGTTACTCATTCATATAAACAATCTTGTACCTAGAGACCATATGCAAGCAATACTGTGTTATGGGTTTCCTTAGGTTGAATTGTGTCTAATTAAAGAACATTGCTCTTAATTTTTTTCCTTGATCCATCTTTCCTCTAATTTTTGAAAGAAACAGGTTTGCTTCCTTTTGGTCTCAGTTCACACCAAAAGTAGGGTTGACTGACTGCCTCCTTGAAGTCCCTCCCTCCTCTGGGCATATGTCAGGATAGTGCTTGCTCAAATATAGAGGCAGTAGCCAAGAGTTTGCTTGAGGTCCCTGAGCCATTTCCTTGTTGGAGTCAACACGTGCATGTTCCAATTTTGGTCATTAGTAGTGAGACCACACACGTGATAGCATTCAGCCTGGTGGCAGAGCTCTGACTGAATTGAGTCCTAAAAGGGCACTGCTGGCAAAGACTCATTTGGTCAAGAATCTTTTGCTATTTGAAAAAATGGAACACAGTGCTGCAAGGTACCGCTCTGTACTGCCTGTCGTCTCGGGGCAAGGGAGTGCAGCTTTTTTATAGGCCTTGACTAAGAGGTTTCTAATGATTCCAAGTTGGGCATCTTTAGGAGTTAGGAATTTCTTGTTAGAAAAACTATACTGTTTGGTGCATCTTGTTCAAGTGTGAGCAACCCTAAAACATATGTACAAACGCAATGTGCATATGACAAATATGAGGAATGCGTGCATGAAAACGGCATATGTACAAAAAGCCTCTTCTAGACCTGATTTGAAAGGAACTTGTGAAAATGCACTGGCAGTTTTGCCCATGTAAATTGTGGTCATCTTCACCAGCAGGAAGAGGGCTTAGGAACTGTTTTTTTGGGTAGTTAGCTGTGCTTGTAAGAGGCCATAAGTTTTATACAGTGTATGCAAGACCTAAGAGCTGCAGTCTGGCAGGGCTGCTCTCTCTGAACTTCTCTGGACCTGCCTGCAGCTTTGTTTTATTTGGTTTAGCTGTGACAGCAATTTCTCTAAATGACCAGTTATCCATGGATAATCTGCTTTACTTTTGTTATCTTTGTATTCTATAACCATAGTTTTATAGACACTGCAGTAACAAGCAGAAATTATATGTAAAATGGGATTTTAAATGACTGTAACACAATGGTGTACTGTAGAGAAATATAGGCCTGGTACAAGAGCAGAGGCCTTGAGAACTGGAGACATAGAACGAGGCCTGCAGGAATAGAGACATGGGATGGTAAGATTTGGGGCAGAAGAGGCCCCCAAAGCTATAAACAACTCATCAATGGTGAGTTAAAGAAATACAGACTTAGAGACGGACAAAACTGATTTTAAGGGAAACAGAGAACAAAGAAATACTATTTAAAATATGAGAAAGGCACCATATATAGTAAATTCAGATGTAACATGGAGCTGCAGATCAGTGAAGAAAGAAAACAGAAATGTAAAAGCATGTAAGCAAATACATAAAAAATGACCACAAATGAATCCTAGAGTGAAAAAGAAATCAAGTTCAACTCCATCTAGACTACTAATGAACCTTGAATTAGATCATTAAGATTTCAATTATACTAATAGAACATTCTTGGCTTTATATTCAAGGTACATGTCCTATTTGCCAGTGCAACAGTTCCACCACTTCCCTCTCTCCACTGCAGAATTGCAAACCAAGGCATTGACTTCCCTGAGGATCACGTTATGCTTTGTGACTCCCTTCTCAGTTCACACTAAAGCATCTTCACTACAACCTGTCACCGCCTGAAGGACACGGATGAAAAATTCCTCTCCTCAAACTGCAGTGAGCAGATAAAAAGATATTCCCTTCCATGCTCATCCTTCCTAATGAAAAATGAAGGGTGCCTGGATTTGATTATTTCAAAATGTATTACAGGTCCCAATAGGATTAAAGTTCAGACTGAATTTTTGGGGTTGAGGGGTAGGAATTTAAGGAAAGTATAGATCTTTTCACATCACAGTCCTCTCCAGATGCTAAGCAAATCCATTTCCCACAAAGTATGTTAAACTAGCCCCTGCAACATCATAATTTACTTCATTAATGTGTCTTAGATCTTGTTTTGCCTACCAATCAAGCTAATAACCATGTCATATGAGCTTTGCAGCTGGGACAAATTTGAGGTCTTGGGAACCAGCTGAAGTTGAAAATCAAACACGACAAAAGGTTCCTTAGAGTATATGCCTCCATCAGTTTAAAAAAAGTTCAAAGGGTGAAGAATTTCCATTTCCTTAGAATTTCTCCCAGCCTGATACAGATGGTTACTATATGCAGTTTCATTCATCCCATGCTGTTGAGGGGAACAGAGAATTGTGCTTTGACCATCAGATATTTTCTGGAATCCCAGTCAGCCATGTAATAGTTCCCCCTAGTCCTTTCTGCCTTGGATCAAAGACAAGAGGTAGGAGTTAAGCTACCTGCTGAGTAAGGTATTATAATTGGTTCCAGCAGTACATCTGGACTTCATAATTTGAGAGATAGGAAGGTATTTTCCACAATAACATTTTGCTGCAATCTTTCTCAGATACACAAGATGAAAGTCATAATCCATTTAGAGAGCAGAGTGGGAGTCCTGTTGTAGACAACACTAAGCATTTTTTTCTATGCATCTATTTAACAGTATTCTTGTAGTAGCAACTGATTCACATAAACCAATGAAATTGCTTTACCAATTTCTACAACAGAAGCTTGCCCAGTGTTCAAACAAGATGCTGTAGTAGCTCTAATACATCAATGAGCAGCCACTCATTGATTATCTTGGCTCTATCTTCCTCTCTGTCAAAAGCTGTCACATCTTTTTCATCTAAATTAGGTAGTCTTTTTTCCTCATGCAGCTGCAGTTATTCAGATAGATAACAGTGCTTTGCTGTGTTGCATTGCATTTCATATTTATAAAGCTGAGCAATGTGCAATACAAATATGAAACGAAAACAATCTTCTGAGAAAGGTCAAAATTACTGAGGTGCTTAAGGATCAACTTAAATCTAGATATATAAGCAAGGTTTCTATCTATATGAATGGGTGTTTTGTATGAGTTTGTGAGAGCAAATATGAAATGAGGCCATCACTGAAGCTATGCAGTGGCAATTAATTTTGCTTACATAAATATTTTCTTTACTGCTTCTTTAAGGTACCTCCCCCTTCTCATTAAAGCATGGTCACAAGGACTTGAGATCTCACTTATCTTCAGAAATTCTTTTTGCTTCTCTTCAGAGATTTTTACTTGCTGCGCTTGACACTGAGAAAGTAGAAACAACCACTTAGCATTATGTTTTATGCTGAATCCATAAAACTCCATTAATTTCACTCCATCTGAAATAAAACTCAGGTTTGAAATTAACATTCATATACAGGAAAGCATAGATTACTCTGAAAAGTTCATGAACCTTATTAAAATCTGAAAATTTTAAACTCCTAACAGAACACGAAACAAGCAAATCTAACTGGGAAGTCTAACACTTCCCTGGTTCACTCATGCTATTTCACATAGCATGTAGTAATTTTTTCTGTAAAATACTCAGCTTACAGTGACCTGATGCAAGGGTACCTAAAGGAAGCCACTGCAGCTACGTGACTCTTCAGACATTGTCCAAATTCCACTAATATTTTTATACTTGTTAACATTCATTTATTTCAACAATATTTCCCTGTTTTTGAAAACTTCAACTCAATACTTTCGGAACATCAGACTAAGATCACAATAATTACCCATTGTGTTATCCTATACAGAAATTCTTGCAGTGCACCAATACAGGACGAAAGTGAATGGACACATAATTCAGAGTACAGAAGACTCATCTTCTTTCCAAGATCCACTGTGGATAGTGGCACAACACTGCATACTCGGCAATCTATCATAGCATCACAGAAAATATTAGGCTGGACAGGACCTCTAAAGGACAGTTTGTCCAACCTTCTCAAGGCAGGCCTGACTGCAAAGTTAGATCGTTGCCTGAGGTCTTAGCCAGTTTTCAAAATCTCCAAGAATGGAGATGTCACAACACTGGATGACCAGCTCCAGTGTTACCCTCTCATTGTGAAGACTGATGGGTTCTCAAGCGTGTACCAGGACAGGTTTTACCTTACATTTCACAATTTATTTAAAGCTTTCAGACTTTGGGCGGGTGTTCTTAATTACACAGTCCTCACCAAAGCTATTCTGGAGCAAATGGGCAGGTCTAGCTACTCAGCTACACAGACTGAGGGACTATCCTACCAGAATACGGTCCATTTATATGATACATTTAAAACCATTTTTCCCCATTACAAAGCACATAACCATTGCAGTCAGTGGAAACTAGACTGTAGAATGAATTTCATAGAAAATAACCTTACAAAGCATCATGTGGCACCCACAGCTCAGGTCCCAGGGCCTCAGTTTGAAAGGAACCTCGTCTTCCTCACCCCAGTGCATGGGCTTCTGCTTCAGCTGCAGATCTTACACCAAACACACTGAACTGTCTGTGCCTGCATCACATCATTGCTCTGCACGTGAGCAGCACGTCCAAGCAGTATGCAGTAAAGATGACTTTAAATCATATGTGCCCTGAGCTTCTCTGTAAATATGCACACTGTGGCCTCAGAATCCCTTCTTTTTGCAATAGGCCTGGAATTACACCAATTAAACAGACTGTGTTTGCTTATGCAGGGCAGCAAAAGTGCATGTTGTAAAAAAGCTTGTTTTCCGTTCAGTTTGCTGCTCTTGCCAATGCTGCAAAACTGAGACACAAGAACTCCTTCTCACTGTCATTTACTGTCTTGCTCATGAAGAGGTAACTCGACACGGTTCATCACAAATTAAGGTTTTCACATTATCAGAATTCATCTGGATGTTGAAAGGAAAGTAATTTGGTTATTCAGTAGAGGCTCAGCAGAACTGATACCATGGAGTCAAGCATTAATAAGCACAACTTTCATCTAAACTAAAATGAAATTTCCTACAAATTTCCTAGAAAGCTTAAGGACAAGAAGGATACTGCCCATATAACTGATCTTTAAGGAATGATAAATTCCACCTGATCACAGACCACAGGCAGCCTTCATGTGGAATTTATAAAATCCACTGACTTACAGCTTATGTTCATGCCTTTGATTTTAAACTAAATTATTCTATTTTTCCTGACAACCCTTTTGTTTTAGGTAGAAAACTTAATATGACAACGTGACATGTATTTAAATAAATGACAGATTTAATTAATCCAAGATTGGTTTATGAACAGAGCAGATCACACTTTTTAGCTCTCATTATTTGATCAGTCAACTTAATCTCAAATAATAACACTGGCAGCTTCTCCCTGCATCTCTTTTCGTCTTTTTTTTATTTTTAATCACAAGCCTTTTGTGTTTTACACCCTCTTCCGCTAAGTAAATCATAAATACATTGGAGAGTAATTTCAAATCCTTCTTTACCGATCTTTTCTCTCACTGTTCCCATTTTGCCACTGATTTCCTCTTTCCTCTCTAAAAAAACCTCAACAAAATCCAAAACCCAGCAACAGAAATTTTTGTTATCACAAAAGACTTTCAGAAAGTCTTTCAGAGCAAAATACAGTAAGTGTTCTTCACCTTACAAGCCTTCTGGCATGGAACTGACATCGTACGTACATGGGGTTCTTTGCTGAGACTAGCCTCCAAGCAATTCAACAACATTGCCAGCAAGGCTTAAGGACACACCAAGGTCAAAAGAAAGGAAAAAAAAAAACCCAAACAAAATAGTACCAGTGAGGCGCTCTCTGTTAAAAGATTTAACTGTAGACAAACAATTCGAAAACCTGGACAAAAATAAAATATATCTGGATATTATCAGATGCAGCATGCCCTCTGAGAAAAATTTTTGGTGCTTAATTATTTAAAATGAAAAACGCAGTTTAGATAAAGCAGAGCATGACATCACTCATCTAAATCTTTTAATAACATCAGCTTCAACTTTAAACAAACAATCTTTTTAAACAGAAGATACTGGGGATTAAGCTGATATACAGAAATTATTTCTGAAAATGCACTGATTGAATTTAAATATAAACTGTTTATATGTAAATATGGAAAAAATATCTTAACAACAAACATTTGCAACATTAGACACTAACAAAATTTGATATCATGTCACAGCTTTTAGATAGCCCAGAGTTAATGACTTTGTGCCCTTACACATGTGCTGCTTTGTGATCTTATGTTGAGATAACAGGATTTAAAAAAAAAAAAAAAATCTCACACATGACAAAGCAAAATACTCAGGTAAAGCTCTCTAGAAATGATAGCCAGGTACAGATAGCCTTTCTTCCACTCAGTAGTTAAACTCCTTACAGCTTTTCAAAGCTCTAACATTGCCTCAGCTCAGAGCTCCAAGGCAGACAATGAATCAAATGTGCAAATCAAATGGCTGGTAATCATGTGTCCTTTTCCGCCTCTTGCACCTCTGCCATTCCTCACGTACAAACATACAAATGCAGTATTCTCCTTTTAAGTCCTTAAATTATACAAAAATGCCAGTAAAGAACTAAATACCATTGTCTTTGTATTTTCCCTGTAGCAATTCCCAAATCAAATGGTTCCCATCAGTGAGAATTTCCTGGTGCCAACTGGGTTTCAAAAATCAGTCTGTAGGAAAAAACTGCGAGAGAGAGAAAGGGAGGGAAAAATGGCTTGGTATTGACATCTGCCTGGCATGCTGCTCTGGTACTCTGCCACAGCTCTCCCAGAAAAGGAAGTCTTAAAAGTGGAAAGAGTTTCTTTTATCCCACCATTTTCCTGTCCAGTCTTCCAGCACCAAGCAGTGGTAGGGCTGCCTCAATAAAGTCTAGATTTAGCATTTAGCACAACATCATCCTAATCTTCCTTTCCCTGTAGTTGTTAGACATTTACAATGTTGAAATTCCACTCCCATCCCTCCCCCAAAAAAGTGCAATGCAAGCAACTCCAGCAGCTGTCTTCTCAGGGCATGGAGCTTTGTACAAAATTATATTCTTTGACATATTTTCGTGTGGATTTTGCTTCATTTGGGGGTCATCCACACAAACATAGGCACTAGCCTCTCTGTTTAGAAGCCCTTCTAAGCTTCTCACAAAAGCTAGCACAGAGCTTTCCTCACATGAAGACGACTTTAAAATAACACGCAAGCCCATCTTCATAATTGCAGGACTATTCCTTTAAAATAAATAAACAGAATTCAGTATTTCTGCATAGCAATGGACACTGCTTCACTACACCTAATGTCATACAGCAGTACAAACACTTCATACACATAGATTGCCATCAATGTTCATTAGCTCATCTCCACTCAGCTGCTGCTATGCTGCTACACTAGTGAGTAACACTTCCTGAGAGCGAAAGAGAATTGGAAACTCACTGGCTTCTGCAGTCGCTCCGGAATTGTAGGTTCTGGCCATTTCCATATGAGTCAGCAACCAAAGACACTGAGTACACTACATGTTTTAACGATGCAGGGTGAAAGGTTTTCTCAACTCTTCCTGAATAGCAGAGTCCATTTAATCATGGTCATTGGCAGCCATGCAATAAACATAATGAATATATGGTTTAGAAGGAACTGTAGGAATATCTACTGGGTATTTAAAACACCAAAAGTCACAACATTCCCCCAGTGGCCAATAACGAAGGTAAGGTTTCCACGTGCCCTTTGCAGAGCTGCCAGCAGAAGGTTCTTTGGCTCAGATCACCAGACTTATGTAGGTGCCCAATCTCTACTGGAATCAAGGAGAATTAGAAATCTACCTATTTTTGTGGATCTAAACCTTAGGAATCCAGTGGGAGAAAAACTCATCTGGCTGCTTACTTGGCAGTGATCCCTGTATAAAATACCTGACACTGGCAAGTTACAACTTTGCTCTGTATTTGATATAATGTTTTGGTGTCAGTTCATTTCAGATTTGATTTACAAAGCCACCATGAGAATCTGCTTTAGGACCCATCCCCTCCCCAATTCCCACCTGAACAGTGGAATTCAGCAAGGACTTTGGGGAGCCAAGGCTAGAACGCCTCAGCTCAGGAGCATGCAACCCTGACATCTCATATTGCTCAAACTTGTTACATTTTCCAGACTCACTAGAAAAAGACAAGAATTTATTCTGACGTTTTCTAGCAGGCAAGAAAGTAATGGGGCTAATGCCATGGGCTGGTTAAGTATTTTGATCTCAGCATTAGGTCATTTTGCTTTACGTCCACTATATGCACAGCCAGAGCTAATTGTTAATCTGCTCAGTGCTCTATCACAAGCTCTGCCAGCACTAGGTGTTTTGCATACAAATACTATTTGCAGCCTCTTCTTCCATCTCCCATTTCTGTGTATTGAGGTAGAGGACCGGTATTTCAGCATATGCAGTTTAAAATGGACATGAATTTCAAGCTGCGCTGTACGGGCTGTGCTTCATGGACTGCACTGCCCACATAGCCCATTGATAAGAATCCATTTTACAGCTATTTATTCCAAGTTTTTCATACAGTCAGTGGCATTCTGTGAAAACAGAGGCCAACTTAAGTCCAGTGTTTCTGCTTGCACGTGTAGGAAAAGGTTGTAAGTAGGTGGAATTTGTTGCTTCAAGTTCGTTTTGGATCATCTCAAATGTGATTCTACAGTTAGTTACCTGATGATAAAAAGCCTGCAACAGATACCTTCCCTGGCTTTTCTCCTAAAATTTGTAAGGGGTGAGCCAAATTTTTTCCTCTGCCCAGAGAATCTGATAGAGTGACACACCATTCTTCTTCTTGGTTCCTAACACAAAACAGAATAGACCGATGAAGATAATTTCATGAAAGCCAGATCCTGAGACCAGACTCTTCATATGGCACTTTGTTAACAAGCTCTCTCTCCTCTAATATCTGCAGCCATTAAAAGGACTTGTTCCAAAGTACATCATCCCACTTTTCGATGGGAGGGATCTCCTTCCCTCATTACCCCAATTTATTCCAGACTTGCAGAGTTCAGCCCAAGCCCTTTTGCATTCCAGGAACCAAAATTTCCTCCAGTGCATTTATGCATTTTATTCATTCTGGGGATCCTAGATTTTTATGATTCCCAGATGACCAAAGTCCTTTACCAAAATAATACATCAGCTGGGTACATCCCGCTCGGTGAGAAAGGCAGAGAAGGCACTTGTTTGGGGAAAGAAATGCAGGGGAAAAGAGCCTCAGCAAAAGATTTCCTGTCTCATTTCTAAAATGAGCAACTGAAATAAGGGCCATATATATTCATGCTCCCTCCTCTTCCCCTGCTGTTATTTCTCTGCACAGGTTGTTCACCTCCAGTTGCTAAGCAACATTCTTGTCTCACATGCTCTACATCCCAGTGCACAGGGAAAAAAAAGAGAAAAAAAAAAAAGATCCTGCAGGGGCAAAATTATGCTGACAAGTAAGGAGCATAAACTTTTTCCTCTCCTCCCTCCCTTTTCTCCCATGCTCAATGTCTTTCACACTACATTAAATCTCATCTCACCGTTCTCCACTAAAGCAAGCAGCGCAGTCCTTGGTTAACCGGAGCATACTCCCAGGTTGACTATTAAAAAAAAGCAGAAGAAAGGAGATCAGTTCATGAACCATATTCTTTTCTGCTGAAAAGTATTGAGATTTCCTCTGAACAAATAGCAAAACTCCCAAAGGACTGATGCTGTTACAAATGTTTAAATCCTGCACATGCCACAGTAATCTAGGACAGGTTATAGACACAGAACATTATGTATTCTGCAGCAATGTAAAATCCATTTTCTTTACTTTTCTTATTATCAAAGGCTTTAAAATTTGACCATAAAGCATAACTCCTCCAGGCTGCAATTTATTTCTAATGCAAGGTCTCAGTGCTGCCTGAACTCTTTTTTTCTCTTGTTATCCACCCACACAGACTATGAACACTTTAAAGAAATAATACAAATAAAATTCACTTAAGCTATTCAGCAAATTTGAAGTTAACATTTTTATATGCTACACTATTCCTATGGAATCCAATTACTTGAGAGGAATCTCACAGGACTACATTTTGAAAAAAACCATAAGTTTACAACCTTATATGTAGACATATTTTTGCTTAGAGCAAAAACCATACCTCTAGTAGATCAACTGCAATGTTCTGCTCACCTTTATCCACACCGATTCCCACCATTTTTGGTCTACAGCTTACTCTCGACCCTCAACATTTCCTGTGAACCACCATAGTGTCAAGCTTTCATTAAACATACCATAAAATGCAATATAGTACTGTAGTTTAGTTCATACCTTAGTTTACAGTACTGATCCATTCAGCAGAAGACTTTTCCTTGCCTCACAGAGCAACAGTGGTAAACTGATCTCAGTTTGGAAATAGATTGGGACATGGGTCTGGTTCTGAGCCTCAGTTTACCATCAGTAAAATAGATGAGTCCTCTGCTTCCCCACTTAATCTATTTAAACATACAGTGTTCAGCACGGAGGATGACTTTTACTACTACAACAGCCACATTTCCGACAGATAACATGTATCTGCCATCCGAACTATCTATAATACAGAGTCAAACTTGGTGACAGGTTTCTGTCAAATCAAAAACAAGATTCAAAAGACCCAAACATTTCATTTCAGAATGAAACCAACTAAGCATACTTCTGAAGCAAAGCATCAAAGACAAGTTTATCTAATTCAAACTGTAATTTTCTAATTAAACTAAAAGATTTTCAAATCTTCTGAAAATTCAAGGCCGAGGCATTCACGGTTGAGTGAAACATTTTGTTTGGCTCTAAATTACTTTCTGAAGAAAGAGTAGAAGAGGGTACAGCACAGCAATGGCAGTGGATATACCAATACCCCAGTGGTTTCACAATCCGGGTGTGTGTGATACTACAATGATTAGACACAATGACTAATGCGGAATTGAAAACAAAAGACACGTCCCACAATCTGAGCCCTTCCCTATGGCCTAGCATGACCACGGTACACTTTCTATCACCCTTGTCTCCTCCTACAACCAGTTGTAAGATCTCTTCATTCCTGAAGTAAGGAAAGACCCTCAAAAAATTATGAAAGGATAGGATGTCTCTCCAGTGGTCATCAGTACATACCTTCTCCTCTACAAAATGCAAAAAGTCAGCAGGGACCTGTGAGTCCCTGCATCTGAGTAGGGATCCTACAGCCCATGTGGGTTGAAGATGTCAGGAGTTCACCTCTCCCAACTTCACTTTGCCTCATAGAGTCTTCTTCAGACCAAAGTTTCTCAAAAACAAGCCCCAAGTCCAGGTACCTAATCCTACTCTGTGCATGCACTATCTTCCATACAAATCTTTAATAGATTTAGAGTTCACAAAACCTTTAGCTATCACTGTGCTCCAAGAGACTTCAGTCAGTCTATTCATAATCATTCTTCTGTGACAAGACAGGTTGATATCTTGCAACATGGTGGCATCATCACATCAAAACAGAGTAAATATAACCTTGTATTGGTTCACAGTATTTAAAAAAAAATAAATCTAAGTAACAGGAAATAATGTTGTGCAGAAAATGCACAACTGTGAATCATAGCAGACACTTGATTTTCTGTGTAACATGAACAATGGGGAAAAGAGAAACAGAAACAGAAAAAGATTTAGGGTGTTTTGCCCACAGTCATAAAAGTAATATAATTTGCTTTCAGTTCTAGATAGTGGTCTCAGCCTGCAGGCCTCGAGAAACATTTAGCTACATAGTAGGCATTGTTCTTCAATACAACACTATTCTGTTTCACCTGCTCATTCAGTGAGAGAGTAACATAAATCTCACCTAAGAGGGCAGAAATAGGCATTCAGTTCTGACGGTCTAGTGGTTAAAATTGATATTTGCAGGAAAGATCTATTTTTCGCAGCCAGTCTTTCAAAATAGGAGTGCAATTCATTGCGCACTCTTGTTAGAATGCTCTTTAAACGCATCAAAAGAGCTCACTGGAGAAACAAGACCTTTAGAACTAATTTAAGGTGATTAGATGATTAGTGGGTTTAGGTTGAGAGAACTATGAAATACAAAAACCAGATTTTGAGGGGGTGAAAGTATATCTTAAAACTATCACCCATATGAGCATACCAAAAAATGAAAATCTTTCCGAATTACTCTATAAATTCTTCGAGAGACCTGTTCCTCGCACAGACCTCTCACTAGCAATGAAACAACACTTAGAAGGCAAAACAACTGCTCACTGCTGAATTCCTTAGGTAAAGCCACTCCTACAGCATCTGACCTCTGCAAGACTTTTCTATAAGGGTACATTTCATTTCTGTAAGAACCATATCAGAAATCAATTGTGCAAAAGGAGACAAGCAGGTCTGCTGACATCATCCACATCACAAGACAGTCATTTTTCCTACCAAAGAAGTCAAGCCAGAAGGTGTCTTCTATCTTGTATTCCATACCAAAAAACGTTGAAGGAAGGCACCTTTACTTACATATGAAATTGCCTTCTCTCTACTTAATTCTATGGCACAGTTCATTTTAACCACATCTTGCTTAGCAAAGCATCTATGGTGTTCAAAATCTGCAATATTTGATTGAAGCCAAGAGTCCTTGTACCCAACAATCAATAGCTGTTGTGTACAAGCCAGTAAGCCAGAAAGAAACAGAAGAAAACTAGTACCACCCAAGTCTTCCAAACCCCACGCCTGCATTTTCCCTTCTGTAAAGAGCAGCAGAGAACACAGCAGAAAGTCTTCAGGGGTGCAGCAGGAAACCCCTGAATGCAGGGGTGGGAGGAGATGGGCTTGCAGCAGCAGCAACTGACCCTCTCATTAGCAAGCGTTTCTGTTCCTACAGCACTTGCAGGCAGTACCGGAAGACTGGAGACAAGAGCGGAAAAGGTATCTTAAAAAAAAAAAAAAAAATGTTTTCTTAGCAGGGAAAAAAAGCAGCAGCAGGTCAAACAGTACTGTGCAGTACACTCAGATTTGGGGGCTGCATAATGCTATAACTATGCTATTTGGATGGCAACCTCCCAGCCCACTGAAACAAATTCTGCTTCCAAAACCAAACTCCTTTCAGTCATCTGATATGCCAAACACCATGTCTATGAAACAGCATGTCTCTGAAGACCATATGTAATATGCAGAGTCAGGCAATGCTCATTACTTAAGTACATTGGGGGTTAAGACCAGAATTGTCGGGACCTGCAAGTTTAAGCCCTTAATGAGCTAAGACAATTATTACACTCAGACAATTTTAGTGCAGCTTTAGTAGGGATATATTTGTATTCTCTTCATACCACTGAGAAACCAGAGGCTAACTCTCTCTAAATATATCTCTATAACCTTATTTACGTCACGTAATCAAGAAAATCATGTATGAGTCTCTGCGTTCCGTATTCCCATCCAATTATTCTATTGACTTGAACAAACCATGTGGACATTATATTTAGGGAGGGTTCTCCTCAGGTTCCTTCAAGCCTTTTATCTTTGTCTTATTCTGTTATACTGTGGTATCCATTAATGGATTTACTGCATTACACAGGGACAGAGAGTGAGTGAGAGAGACTCTGTGTGTGTGTATAAAAAAAGACATATATTGTCTCCTAAGGACTGTCAAGCAATGAATGTAGACAAGGAAAAATCTCACAAGAAATGTTGCTAACAGATGAATGCCCAGATATAACAGGTAAGGTGAAAACACTCTAAAAATAATTAAGGCTTGGAAGGCTGGCCAAGAAAATGAGCCGCCAAAATACTCACTGGCCTTTGATATACTGGCCTGTGGTTTTTAAGACTCTCTTTTAGCTCTCACCTTCTTACCTGCCCTGTACTCACATTCCAGTGTAAGGAAAACAAAAAAAGGATGGGAGGCTTCTAAGCAGCTTTTCAGCACGTGCATGTCTCCCTTGGCCTACAACCAGGCAGTACTGATTGAAGCACAAAGACAAGAAGAAAAACCCTTGGGAAAAAATCTGCTAACGATCAACGCAAGCTCCAACCATTAATATGTATTCCTCTCAAGACAGCATTTCAAATTGTCCCAGTGAGAGATGTCACAGCCCAGTCAAGGCTGGGCAATGGTAGTGTAGTATCTAATGGGCACGGGTTGCCCTTTCGTTCACTGATGACATTTTATTTAATACCAGCTATTAATACATGATGGCATTCTCTATCAAGGGTGTCATAAAAAGGTCAGATTCCATTACTGCAACCTGTATATATGAGGACAGGCTCAACCCTTAAGCAATGCTAATATCCTACTGCTTCCAGCCAGCTCACTCCAAGTACAGCTTCGTTCTGCCAAGTACTGCATACAGGCGGATTGATGTACCCAACCTCACAGGTCTGAAATCAACAGCAAGATGGAGGCATCAGGAGCACCCAGCCACCAGGCGTCAGTCACAGATGAGATTATACTGACAGCATTTCCTTCTTTCTTTAATCACTTTTTTCTGTAAATAAACATTTGCAACTACAGTACATCTTGTATTTCCAGAGTAGGTCCAGATGATCTGTGTATCAAGGTCAGGCAAACTGTTCCTTAGGACTGCTAGTTATAATAGTCTCTTCATATGTAAAGTATTGTTGAATGGCTCCTGATTTTGTTTGTTATATTGATCTGAAAATTGTTTAGATGACTAATTCCCAGCCTAAAGTTTGTGTACTCTGTGGTTTTCTCATCTCCTCGTTTATATGAGTTGTTCAGCTTGCCATTTAAAATTCCACTGGATTAGTCTTGTTCTCTTGGTGGCATGCTGCCTTACAAAGAGCAACTTGAAATACTCAAAAATGGTTGAAAATAGTAGTTTTTTAGGAGTATTATTCATACTAAGTTTAACAAAACATTATCGATCATAAGTACCAAGTACGTCTTAATATGCAAATCAGAGAACTGTAGAACAGAAATTCAACTCAACCCTTTCATGCACGTAAATATCCACCAAGTTTTTTATTTTTAATGAAATTATTTCATTTGTCAATAAATATCATGAATACCTCTTTTGACACTTCCCATGTTCTTCTGTGAACTCCACAGTAGTTTTTTCTCAGCACAACCCCATACATTGATTAACTAATTTCAGTTTCTCGTGTTGATTCTCGCTCATGAGGTCCCGCTGAGAAAAGACAATTTTGTACGTACAATGGATTAAATAATAAAGCCAGGAAGTTGTGGGGTTTTTTAATATTTAGAGAGAAACTGGAAAACCAAGAGCTCGCTAAAGTAAAATAAAGCACTCAAAACTTGATATGCACTAATTTGCAATTTACTTTATACCTTTTTGTTGGTAAATATATCGGTACTGCAGGGCTCCTGCCACTCATCATAATTTATGGCAAAGTTCTTCAGTTAGCACAGCTAGCCATATCTATTCTGAAAGGCATTACTACAAAGCTTCCTACCCACTTTAACCCAGCCTTCAGGGTAGGCATCCAAAAATGGCACATAGGAAGCAGCAGTGAGTATAACTGTGGGAACTTTCCCCCTTCAGAGGCAGTAATGAATTGGGGTAGGCTCGCACCATCTCCGACATTGCAGTGCAAAAACCAGGATCCAGACACCACTGTTCCCACTGTGCTTGCGAGCGACACCCAGGAATATCATCCTCTCCATCCTGCATGAGAAAAAAGGCAGTCCTCACTCGGCCCTGCCTGAAGCAGCTTCATTTTTATCACTGCTGAACCCCTTGCAGAAATAGTTGAGGACCAATACCTTTTAGGAAACTAAACCAAACAAGCATTAAGCATACTAATTACTTAGAAAGATTGGCTAACAAGACTGTTCCATACATTGTCAAGTTCATCAAGTAGCTAACGTATTTAGAGTTGAAAAAGCAACCCACTATAAAGGATTTTTTCATCTGACACGGCGGCACTGTGGAACTGAAGCAGTGTGCTGAGGCTAGGCATTCTCCAGGAAACTAAAATTCATAGGCAGAAATTTTTTTTTTGTCTAACTATGCCCTGGTTTGAACCCTTCAAGACAGCAAGAGAAGGGCTCTGCAGTTCCACACCCGCTCAACTAGACATAAAGGAAGTGGCATCTGCCACTTCGAAGGGAGACGCTGGGAGAAGGGCTGGGAATTCAGCAAACAGCAAGGAGCAGAATGGCAGCTTCAGGAAAGGGAGACTTGACAGCACTTCTTCTGACCTGTTTGTTCTGCCCTCCTCTGTCAGTGACACTTATCCAGGCACTGAAAGGGAAAAAACCACAAGCAAACAAACTGCCTATTCTACTCTAAAAAGACATTACATTGCTAAGACGGCAGCTGCACCAACAGGTGGAAATGAGCTCTATTTGCTACATTAAAGCTCTAATTTAATTTGGCAGAAAATCACTTGCAAATCAAGCAAATGTGACACAAGCATTTTCCCTTGTGTTTGGCCACATCCAGAAACTACAGCCACAGCTGTTTTGTTTGCCATATACTACTCTAATGCAGTATCAGTGAAAAATAAAACACATCTTCCGTTGCTACACTAGCTTCCCCTTAAGACTTATTTGAATTTTTCTTCCTTTCAGGCTCAATCTTCCCTGGTAATAACGATAATCCTGATCGGCATCTTCACTATAAAATCTGAAATTGCTGCATGATCTTCCTGTACAACACAAACTTTATGTTCTTTACAATCTCAACTATTTCACTTTAAGCAGTGCTTATCTGCAAAGACTTGAATTTGCATGACCCATGAGTATAGTACATTGTGAAAGGCTGCCACTACCACTGTCCTCAGCTCATGTTTAAGAAATTATTTTTGAAGTGAGGGCTCACATAGGATTCTTGCAGCTTCTCAGGTTTCAGCAAAATCTTTGACACTGGACGAAGTCTGACGCTGATATGTATACATGACATTCAAACTGACTGATGTCCCCAAAATGACATGCCAGATGCAAGCTGTAGTGAGACGATTTTCAAAGCTAGGACAGATTTACTCATACGTATTGATTTTATATGTATTTATATTTAAAATAAATGTATTTTAAATATCAACCCTCATCTGGATTCTTCTTGTTTGTGTGTTACCTTGTCTTTGAACTCTCTTCTGTACACTGCTCTTGCTTAGCTCAGTGCTGGCAGTTGACCTTTTATTGCAATGAGAAACAAGGCCTTGGGCAAGGGAAGTACAAAATAAATGGGCCAAAGTAAAATCTAATGGATTGCTTGAGTTATAACATCAAACTGCTAATGCAAACGTTATTCCTCATAAATCACTTTACTTCCTTAAACTTCCTCCGTGTAAAAGTAGCCTTTACGTGTCATAGCATTATATTCACTGACAATTTACACATTCTAAAATACAACTCCAGCCTGACTCTTCTAAGGGGTGGTTTAATTCTTCCAGAGACACTGTGAAAGTGTTACATTCTTTTCTTAAAATAGATGCTACGTCCCCTTTCCATGACCCTAGAAAAATAACCTAGAGCTACATGTCACTGATGTGCGTGCATGAGGCTGAGCTACGAAGCAGCCACTTCAAAGTGGGTACTGTTGAATGCTGCTAACTGGGCAGTTTCTCTCTCAAAAAAGATCAAATAATTTTACCAGTGGATTTGTTTCTGGACCAGTGAATAAAAGCCATCCTGGTCATAAATTTCTATCAATGTTACCTCCCAGGAATTACAGAAGTATTGTGCCAGACAGCATTGATTAGGTGGTTTAGGCATTACTTCATTCTTTTGAGATGTCATTTCACAAAGCTAATGGGACAGGTCCAATCTGGCAGGAGTGCACGTAGAGAAGACTGCATGACAGTACCCAAATAGGACATCTGATTCTTTCATACGCTGATCCTAACACTATGGGGAGCAGGGGCAAGTCCTGCTGATGCGCGTTATATCGGCCAACTCATTCTCCACTTGAGCAAGTGCACAAGCATGTGCTGAACGAAGCAGTAACACAGTCTTCACTAATTATGCAGAAGCAATAAGTTAGGCACTATCTTTTATACTTTGCTAAATTGTGGGAAGGGAGGGCAAGAAGTATGTCACTGTTATGCAGAGCGTACTAAGTAATTCCCTGCAGGCAATTCAGCAAACTTTAAGAAGGTTGCAAGGGGAGCATCCTCCAGGTCAGGTCCCGAAAGAGCGATTTTAATGATGCTAAAATAAGAGCATTAAAGGAGTTCTATGAACAGGAATCTCCATAAAGTTTAGTTCTCCAGAGGACTCTGCTCAATTCCCTTTGCAGGATTTAACAGAAATGAATTCTGAGTCTCCTTACAGGATCACAACAGCTCCCTTTGTAGCCAGCTGAATTTCTCAGCCGGGAACCCTGAAGTTCAAGAAGCAGCTCCATAAGCTGCAAGACTGGATCTTCTTGATCTCAAGAGAGACACTTTAATAATTACATCCATTCCATGTGCGTAAAAGAATTTAATCATTAGGCTCCTGTCTACATGTGAAACACCAGTTTTCCTCTGTCACACGGACTTTTGCTCTCACAGGCCAGACTCTTGTTCTGAACAACTGTGGTTGATTTGTCTTGCTCCCATGCCATAAAAATGTTTGGGAGCTGGTGTAAGCAGCTCGTAATAGGGTTTTTCCTGGCAGCATGACTATGGGAAAACAGGCACTATCCCTGCAGGGCCATTGGAGTTAGTCGCAATTTGCACAGAGTGCCAACCCACCACACGGCCATTGCTCTCTCATCCGTCTGGAGGGGCCATTTCAGCCATCACGAGGTGACATCAATTTCTGCGCTGGAGTAATACCAGCTTTCTAACAGTTCTGGGCCTTATTATACAACAGGCTTTTACAGCCTGATAGCCAGATAATCATCATTTACACTCAGGAGCAGTGGAATGGTTTATGAACTGTGGAAGGGAATTGCAGCATAATTGTTCTTCCTCTAAATTTACTCTGAACAATGAAGACACTAATGGTCTCATTAACCTAATCTTTCCTTAATGCCTATATTATGTTTTTGGCAGACCATGCTTACTTTACTTACTCAGTTGACCCCTCTTTCTATCACACACAGACAGCTTCTTGCTTGCCACCATGTTACCAGCTCTTGGTGTGAATACTGAGAAGAGAGGAAGGGAAACCACTGTTGAACCACAGGGAAAGGAAGTTCTAATTAAGTGGTTGAAAAACCTAGTAAATTGGAGAGTCAGAATAAGACAAAAATTGGACTCAGTTTTTTCTGGGTTACTAGTCAAACAAAGTTCCCTAATTCTATTTTAATTAGTGTGTCTCTCTCTCCCTCTCTACATACAGAGAGGCATATGCATAAAACTAAGGTATGCTCACAGGTAGGCATAGATTAGAATATTTGTTCCAAAGTTTTAAGGGATTGAACTGACACAGCAAAGAAGCAAAAAAACCAGAAAGTGGCCTGGAAATCAGTTTTGAGAAATAACTAGCTGGCTGCTCACTTACAGGTACAGATCAATCAAGTATGAAATAACTCATTTACAGAAACTTCGAATTATTAGCTGATGTCAGAGTTGGTTGGTTGGGTAAAAAACTGTAAAAAACGCAAACTCATTTTCAGAAGATGCACGGTCAGTAAGTTTTCTTTGATGCTGGAAAACCAAAGTGCAAAGCTCACCAGTAGTTAAATAAATAATGATTTGGCTTGTTTTATACACAGCAACTACTCAAAATCAGACTGATAACATGCAAACTCCTTCTGTATAAAGCCCATAATGCTGATATAATAAAGTTATTTAATCCATGATGATTTAAGGATTTAAGGAAAGCAAGGATTTTAGGGAGAGGTACTATATATACTTTTTTTGTTTGTTTTTAGCAATAGAGTTGGGATAAAGAAAAATGTTCATTTTGTACATCTAAAGCCTTCTTTAAGACTGGAATAAAGAAGTCATCTTCAAAGTTAAATGCAAATTGAGTATGCTTGCTGAACCTTGTAACAGCCAAAACAATTAATTCTCTTCTTATAAAACAAACCCCTTATTTTCCCACTAAAAAGAAGAAGGTAAGGCAGATGTGATGCAGCTACTAAATGAGGGTTGTTGTTATTCATTGGTCTCTGCTAGTTCTTCAAACAAAAGATAATCAATTTTCCCAGGAACCACTAAAGAAAGTTTTTCCTCTACCATGTTTATAAAGCCAGGGGAAAAAAGAAAAAAAAAATAAAAATCAATCTTACTTCTGTTAATTCTGTCAGGATTACTGCAGGAAGCCTAAAGGGCTGAAGCGTTCTGCAACATGTCACTCTTTCTGCTGTTCAGTCCTAGGCATGCTGTAGGAGTTCAATGAGGTTTTCGTCTCTTAGTGCTATTTAATGCATAGATTCTTTCAATCAACTACTTTTACATGCTCTTCCAACTTCCACATCATTCTAAACATGTCTCAGACTATTTCTCTTTCTTTTCTGGATAGCTTTGGACTCTTGACAAGTCCTGGCATATATAATAAACTTATTTCCTGTAATATTGGAAATTTTCCTGAAGCAATTACTTCCAAAGCCATTCAGATGTCTGCCTGTATCTTTGGTGAATTCTTAGCTTATTAAGGTAGAAATATATGTAAGCTGCTGTCAGGGAACAGTGAAGTTGAGCCTGCCCTTAAACTGCAGATTTTCAATGACCAGAATCTATTTACCTTTTGAATTGTTTTGCCAATTGCCTACATTACTTCTAAGTTTGTGCTTCTGCCAAGCAGAACTCTGTTAATTGATTGTCCTCCTGTGTTGTTCTACCATGAAAAGTACTGCTACTGTTGAGGCTTTAGAGCTCTGCATAGTTTCTTTTTTTCCCCACAAGTGATTATAATTATCATTTTTCAAGTGCTAAATAATATTACTGCTCACTGTATGTTGTTTAAGGGGTGACACTAAGAGCTACGTTGTCCTAAAAATCTGTGTCCTAGCAATCCTCAGCTGAATCATGCAAAGTATGGACTGGATATACCTACACTTTTCCTCATATGAAGTCAACGTCAATGCCAAAACAAGCGACATGAGAGAACGCATCTGGTGTTTCATGCCAATGTCTATGCTAACATAAATACGGGCTGAATATGTGCTTTAACTGTGAAAGCTGTCCCTTAATATATGACCCTGATGAAAACCAATTTTGTTGTCATTCCCTAACTTATCAAAATATCCCAGAACTAATGGCAGCAGATATTGTCAAAACTTCTTATGTCTACAAAGTTAATAAGAAGACTCCTTTTGCCATTCTCGTGGTTTAATCCCAGCCGGTAACTAAGCACCACACAGCTGCTCACTCACTTCCCCCCACAGCGGGAATGGGGGAGAGAATTGGAAGGGTAAAAGTGAGAAAACTCATGGCTTGAGATAAGAACACCTTAATAAATGAAATATAATTATAATTATAATAATAATAATAAAGGAAAATAACAAAGAGAGAGAAATAAAACCCAAGCAAGACGAGTGATGCAAATGAAAACAATTGCTCACCATGAACCAACTGATGCCCAGCCAGTCCCCAAGCAGCCCCACCACCACCACCACCACCACCTTACCCCTAGTTTTATTGCTGAGCCTGACACCATATGGTCTGGAATACCCCTTTGGTCAGTTGGGGTCAGCTCTCCTGGCTGTATCTCCTCCCAACTTTTTGCGCACCCCCCGCCTACTCGCTGGTGGGGTGGGGTGAGAAGCAGAAAAGGCCTTGACTCTGTGCAAGCACTGCTCAGCAGTAACTAAAATGTCCCTGTATTATCAACACTGTTTCCAGCACAAACCCAGAACATAGCCCTATACCCGCTACTATGAAGAAAATTAACTCTATCCCACCCAAAACCAGCACAGCCATTCAAAAAGGTTTTCATTATGCTTCTCAAAGGCAAAAAAAAATGCTCAACAAACATTCTGGAGTGAACCCCAGCCTGTTTTGTTCCCTTAGCTTCACCCGACTGACTCTTTTCTTACCCGCCCTTCCCCTGCTCCCCCAAGCAAAGGCTTCCACATCACCTGCTACCAGCTACCGTATTTTGCCATTTTTCATGGCACACAAAATTCCTTTTTTTGACAACTGAAAATGACAAGAGACCAGAAAATATCATCTAGCCATAATTACCCAATTAAACACAAAAGCAATAGATTTCTTATATTACTTTCAGTCACCCAAAGAATTAAAAGGTACTTAATGATTTCTGAGACTAAATGATTGCCATACAGTGATTACTTTACAGCAAATACCTCTCTGCATCAAATTCCCCCTCCCCAAACCACATTAATTTATCATTTGTCTTCACCTGGAAACATATCACCTTGCCTTTTTATATGGACACTTATTCCAGAGGTAGGCTTGCTTATAATCCATTTTATAGATGCTGTTTCCAAAGTAACATAAACTTAATTCAGGAATAGCCTTTTAATTGCAGATAACAAACAAACAAACAAACAAACAAACAGCTTTCCCTCCAGAGATTATGCAGGTGTTTGGTCATCATCATCTCTGACCAACAAAGTCCTGAAAAAAGACTAAGAAAGTAGGTGAGACATATGATTTCTTGATTAAGGTATGAAACCAGAGTTCAGGAAATCTTGCATCTATTCTTACTCCTGCCATAGACCTCCTCCTATAGTATCTACAGCTAATAGCTCTCTCTGCTCCATAAAATTCTACATACTCATGTCTCTACACACAGTTATCCCAGTTACAACAGCAAAGGTACACCTATATATACCTATAGCAATGACAAATCCAATCTACTTTTACTATAAAACAAAAGCATAGTATAATTTATGTAAAAAACAGCCATTATTGGAACATTTCAATAAAACCAAAACCAAACTAGAAGACACTGCAAGAGAAGAATTAATTTGACAACTATGCAAAGGGTAAAACACATTCAATTTCAAATGGGCAAAATACTCTGGGCAAGTTTGACTATTATTTCTAATTATACACTCCTAATATTTGCTGGATTTGTAATTGCATTACAACCTACCCAACAATCATCTCAGGTAGTTTCCAGTAACTACCTAGAAGGAGGATGTTTTAAGTGAAAAACTGAAAGTGCTTGTAAATTGAAGTGGTCTATGGGAGCTTGTGATATACATCCTTACCTTTCCTTTTATCTTTTCTAAGGTAAGAGAAGCAAGAGTGCTCCTTTTCCTCCTCTAGTTTTCTTTGCCCTCTGATTTTTGCATTATGTCTAGATTACATTAAATTTTATTATTTTTCAATTTCCTATATATCATGATGACTCTTAATTACATTTCTGCTGTGCTAGAGTAAATCTCTTCATCTTCAAAAGGTTCTAAAGGAGACAATCCCAGGAAATTCTGCCAAGCAGATTCCATGATTAAAAGCACAATATGTAGACAAACCCTTCAGGTTATTGCACCCCAAGGAAACCTCAGGAATGCTCCCCTACTAAGACACAAGAATCAGTTTGAGGACCAGTATCACCAAGCACCAGGTCTTGAGGTAAATCTACTCTGTTAGACTTTAACCAGAACGTTTCAAAGAGTAACAGAAGAGAGATTGATGACTGACAACATTGTAGAATTACATTTACATCTGTTCTTCTCCCAGAAACCTATGTGCACATGTTACAATGGTTTTCAGATCTCCAGTAAGATGATCTTCAAATGTTTTGCTTTTCAATTTCAGGCTTCGAGAACTATTGGGTTCCTTGAATTTTTCTTTTCTCTGGTCCTCATTTCCACTGAAGTTTGCATGTTCAGCTCTCCAGCATGTGAAGAAAAGAACTTCTTTTTCTTCGCTGTTTCACCTCTTTCTTGGAAGATGGGGGAGAAAAAGAAAACTTAGATTTTATTAAATCTCTGAAAATTGGCTTTTCCTTTTAGCCCCTTTACTGCCTTTTCTGTCAAGAAAAACAGCTAAGTATGTCTTTCAGGACAAGGGCTGTGAAAAACTGTTCAGTTAACAGCATGGGGTTAGTCTGTTCCTCATCTAGGATTTCTGTAAATCATGCTTGAGCTCTGGGATTATCTCATTTTCTCTGGTCACCTCCTTTTAGTCCTGTATTATTTTCAAATTCTGGTTAGAGAACATTTCCTGTAGCCCGGCCTCAGTCTCTCGTCCAGTGAGATGTAGACTTTTTTCTTCTTCGTTGTTCCACCTTGACTTTGCTCCCTTCATGGCAGCCCTTTAAGACATATGTAGCTTTTAAGATTTATTGAATTGAAGCCTGTAGGTCTGTTCTCAGCATCCTAAGTCAGCTCTTTTTTCTGCTTTGGAGGCAGACTGAACTTTATGGCCTTCATTTTCAAAAAGCCTCCAAGGTCCTAATTAGGCATACAATGTAAGCAGCCAGAATTTCAAAAACGCCATGCACACCTGAGTCCTGAGGTTCTGAAAATCTACCCATCAGCCTCACACTAGCAGCTACCAAGTCCTTAGGGCTTTTTTTTTTTTTAATCTAGTCCTTATTTTAGTAGCAAAATACAATACCATCGGACAACAGATCTACTATGACTTTTCAGGTATTTGTGCAAATGCACGCCTTAACTTTATGAAATCTAGGTACAGTTTTATACTGCCTACATCCTCTTTTATATCATTAGCTTCAAAGACTGAACTTAACACTGTCTGCTGAAGCAACAGAATTAGAGCTGTGTGCAGTAATCACTCCTGGGATAACATGAATGTATGCTTGTCAGCAGACAAAGTATGGAGGCATTTGGAGAGAGAGATCAATAATTAGACTTTAAATAAGAATGCAGAATATGTGAAAAGAGGAAGACATCTGCTTGAAGCAAAGATGGAACATAATAACGAGAAATTTTCTATAAGAGAGGGATAATCAGAAGGCTAAAAAAGAGGATTATATTGCCCCACTAGATGTTAACATCACCTCAGAAGAATCCACTGTAACTTAAGAACCAAATACTGTATTCTAGCTGACTGATAAATCCTGGTTTGCTTTGATAAGGAAGACTGCAGCATCTGTTTCTTGAAAAAAAATGCTAAATTAATAAAGTTACCAAAAGCGATGGTAATATTTTTCACTAGCTAAATGAGCTATGGAGTGACGCAGTAGTACTGATTCGGTGCCCACTTTTGAGTAACAGAGAAAGAAACCACGCTGAGTGTACTAGTACTGCACATAAATGCATACTGTTTCGCTCCAAATGGGAACAAAAATCAAATTCACATCTAAAAGGAAGGTTTGTTGTGCACTAGATTGCTACCAAAAATGCATGCAGAGTGCTCCCTTGCAAAATAAGAAGGTTCACCTACCTTAGTAGTGAACCGTCTACTGCATGGCAGGTCTACAGTGTAAGAAAAAATCCAAACCAGTAGTATTTCCAGATGGATAGTTCTCACAAACAACTGCATTTTGCAGTATTTATACATGAAAAGATCAACTGCTATTGCTCCTGTGGGGTGTAACAAGAGGAGGCTCAAGGCTTGAATGGCTTAGCTGAAGAAGCTAGATGAGATTTGGTTAGTGACGGCTTCATGCTGATCCTGAGGTATTGTGGAGACATAACAAAAAGCCTGACTGACATCTGATAACGCTGATGCATCTTGTCGCAGTACACCCCTACAGAGCTAATAGTACGCTATTTCTTTATTAGATTGGATATCTGTGGAGAAGAAATTGTTGCCTGTCATGTTTATCAGCGACAGACAACCACCACTGTATGTGCTTGAAATTAACATATCAGTGCAGGGCAGATTAATTAGTAATTTTGGCCTTCAACTAGGAAAGGGAGGTTGACCTCACTGGAGCCAGTTAGAATTTGCTGTTCTGCAGAAAAGTTAACATTATATGACCCTGATCAGGGAGACCTCGGACACTATGGAAAGCAGATCTCCAACACGCTCCTGGACTTGCCATTGTTAATTCAAAACCAAAAAAAAATCAGGAAAACTGTATTCTGTTTATCGGTCTCCCACCTACACAGGTTATACTAATCCATTTCCACTTTGTGTTCCCTGTCTATCAAACAAGAATAATTCCTACCCGCTGGTGAATAGTAAAGTTTAATTAATATTTATAAACTACTGCCTAATATTCATGCAGAATTAAACAGAGAAAGAGCTAATATTGAAGAGAACATACAATTCAAAACAAAGCTGAATGTAAAATATAGGGCATATAGACATGAATCTCATTTTCTGCTTATGTATGGTAGAATTTAAAGTACATTTTTAGCCTGCCCTTTGTGTAAAGGAGGACAAATACCATGCAGCTTTAAATAAATACAAGTTTTTAAAACAGGTATCTATGAGACCAGCTGGCATATTATCCAAGGGAGAATACAATGGCCCTCTCTATTCCTTCGTATCACTTTATTTCTCCATCTTCTGTTTCCATACCACTTTATTTTCTGTTTATTTTTCCCATGGTCTGTATTGGTATATCTGCTTGACCAGCTCAGAAAGCTCTGCTGAAGTCCACCACGTTCCACAGGGCTGGGCGAAATGGGTTCAACTATTTCTAGTGACCTCATGTGGGAAACATGCACAATGACTAACCAGCGTTCCCAGGTTTTGAACATGAACATGACAGTATAGATACAAAATACAAAATCAAAGGAACTAAATGTGGGATGTAAGTTGCTAACTGTTGCTTAGCAACACTACACTGATGTCACACAAATCATGACCTTAGCATCAGAGTCAACACCATTCACACAGATATCTGCAAACAGATCATCTGATATGGCAGAAAACAAAACAAAAAAAAAAAAAAAAAAAGAAACATAACCATTTTATGCCGGCTTGAACATCCACTGCAGATGCTCTAATGCCACTTACGGGCAAAGAGCACATTTGCCTCCTGATAAGCTCTAAGAATGCATATGGTAATTAAAGGAATAATCTCCTTAAATTAATAAATTCTGACCTCGAAGAAAGAAACAGCGGCTGGAGTGAAATAATTAGGCCGTGGCTCAATCAGATTTGCATGGCAGATACTGGAATTCTAATGAGAAGGAAAGTTGGACAAGGTAGACAATAAGCTGTTTACTTCCTTATGTATCAAGCCTACTTTTTTCTATTTCTCCTGCAACATTTGTTTCTCATATTCTATAATTTTACCCTTTAATTATATTTATTAACATATTAAGTTAGAGTGCAAACATTTTTTTCTTTTCTTTCAAGAAAAGTCATAGCCTGTTTCCTACATTAAATAGCAATACTTAAAAACCTTTGAGATATAAAATCCAAACTAAATTTCTTAGTAAGACAAAAAAAGCTTAAATATTTCATTTCATATATTCTACAGACATATATATGTTCTAATTTAAAAAAAAAAAAACATTAAATCACATTAAATTTTTTTTTTCACTTTAACTGAAAAGAACTTATTTCATTCAAAGCCAGCTTCTTATTTGGTGTGAAAAAGAAAACAGAAGGCCAAGTTTAATCCTTTACTGCAGACCTTTGAGCATGGAGAACACTTGATAAAGTTGTAAAAAAATTTTGCTCAAGGGACCCACCCAACAAGTGTTCTTGTCATTAGGCTAAAGCAATTCCAGGCTGCTGCTGAATAGACCTTAACACAACAAGCTATGGAAGATTCATGAATATAAAATGCTCTCCAGATCTGGGTTTTCTAAATCAAAACCCTAACTTTTTCCTCCATATCCTTCAGAGGTATAAGAAAAACTGAAAATCTGTCCTCTTCCCACCAACCTGCTCCCACTCATAATAAAATTAAAAAAAAAAAAAAAAAAAAAAAAGAAAGTTCCTGGTTTCCTGAACACTAAAATACTAAGCCAAAGCCATTGGCACAATCCTAAGCTTCAGTCTAGCCATCTGCAGTCAAAAACTTACAGCAAAAAAAAAATGGTCTTCCACCCTTCATTTTACAAGTCCTAATGCTTATACAGATTTTAGCATACCGGACTGCAGAGTTTATACATGGAACCTAAAGGATCCCTTCTGGTCTTGGAATTTTTCCTAGTTTTCCAGCCTATGTAGAATCCAACAATAAAGTCATCTGATCAATGCTTCCTTAAATATTTATTTCCCGAACTTTAACACTGACCCAATACAAGTCTTCCATTACGCATACTTAAGCTACGCAAAAGCAGTAAAGTAAGAATCTGTCTCCTGTCAAGCACATGGCAGAAGTCAACAATTAAGTTGCCATAATTTGTAAAAAGGAAAAATTGGAGCAGCTGCTCCCTAGCTGGAACACAGGCTTCAGCAGGTATTAATGACAAAATGGCAATTTTTGAGTAGTGGTAGCCTGAGTCTGCCAAATTGCAAAGGCTAGCCTTAGGATGGCAGCTTAGGAAAAAGGAGCTATCTGTGACAGTCTTGCAACAGGAAAAATATTATAAACCTGATGGCTATTTCTAGTAGAATAATTATTTGAGTATAATGGTTTTATGGGATTTTCATGGAGCCTACTGCCAAAAAGACACATTAAGGTTTGCCAGTATATCCTCAAAATATCACAGGCCACTATGTTACATCAAGATAACTCACATTAAATGCCATAACTGTGGTTAGATCAAAGTATGTTAGTCCTCAAGAAAATCAGTGCTTACGTGCCACAGTAGAGTGACAGAGACCAAAAGTCCACCAGTGCCCAAGGCCCTGCAATGGTGGTCTCAGAGGCAAATCACACCCTGTAATGTAGAGGAAGCCCATTCCTAAGTGTCCACTAAACTGATCTGAGAAGAAAAAACAAATAAATAAATGAATAAAAACCTTTTTCTCTGTCCTCCAATCCAGAGGTTATTAGTGATCTGAGGGTATGATGCAAGGTCCTCCAGCCAGATATGCAGAGAGAGGATCCATACCAATGTCTCACCCATTCCTTTTCTTCCTCTGCACATGAAACAAGAGCAAAACTTCATCCATTTCTCCAGGGTACACCTTCTCAAGATAAACTGGGGAAACATTAATTTCTTGAATCCTAAAGGCTAACCATCTAAAGTCCTGATGCACAAAAAGTGATGATACGCACTGGTTTACTGCAAGTGCCATGAGCATGCTGAAAGCAATGTGCTTAATTTGTAACAAAACATTTTGTAGAAGTTGAGTCCCTACAGAATAAGACAACAAATAATAAGAAAAATAAAAATATAAAATCAGAGAATAATGGAATCATGAACAACAAACATAAGACATGGAAAAAAAAGCCAAACCCAAAACAAACCAAAGAAAACCTCTTGATGAACAGGACAATTATTACAGCCCATTTGGTGTTCATACATATATAGAAGAACTTAATAATGAATCTTAAATTTTTAGTTGAAAACTATTTCACATTGGCTTGAATAAAAACAAGTTCCGTGCACTGGTTCACCATCAACAGGAAACACCATTCACAGCAGCCTGCCCCCTGAAGGAACCCAAAGGTCTCTACAACAGAAGACTTGCTTGTTTTCTCTTTCACAGTGTGCTATTTCACTTTTAAATTACGTTTAGTAGATCAAAGTCACTCTCTGGAACTGTCACTCACAACCATTTTTAGAAGATTATACTGCATGAAATAAGAAACACAGAACATGAGAAAAACAAACCTAGTCATTCTGAATTTATTCACAGTAAGCTGCAATGAACGCACGCTTTGATTTGCAATAGCATATCCACCCAAGACTGAAGAATCCCATAGGCCTGTTACCCTTCAGAAGAGCCAAGCAAGGACTATCAGAAAGTCCACTACTTTAGCTTGGTACTGTTCAAAAAGTCAATAAAAGCCACTATTGTGTTCCAAGGAGAATCTGAGAAAATTGGGAGCTGCTAACAAGAATAGTTTTGGTCTCTGCACTCAGACTGGCCTTGTTTCTAGTCTTTAGTGGTTCCTCTGATGGTTGTGCTGATTTGAACACAAGTCCTCTATGACCAGGGTTCTTACTACCTGTGGGCATAGAGGCATTAAGATATCTTTGGGAGGAATTAGGATGTTAATGCAAATTCCAGTCCAGTTCATTCCATTTAAAGGCTACTTCTTGCATCTTTTGGCTTCTGAAAAAAATACTGCATTATCGCTGTGTTTCCTGTCAGATGTGACTGAATGTCATTCTTGAATGATGTAATCTGACTACAATGCGTTAGCTTAATTTGCAAAAGTGAAACCTCAAGTTTCTTGTGCCATTTTAAGTCATCATGATAATATATGAGCATCTTCAGCAATTTGACTAACTGCTGTCACAGAAGTACATTTAGTATGAAAAGTGCCGTGCAAACAGAAGACACGTAATTATCATAATATGTCTCTTAATTTGTACGTTTCACTTTAACCTGTTGTTAAAGTCACTGTTGAACAATTTATTCTGAAGCTTTTAGAAAAAAATATTGATCTAATACAGGGGGCTGCCCACCAAAAATCTGAATCATGTTTTCAAAGAAAAAAGCCCACAACAGGCAATTAGACTGCACATAGCCTATTCACATAGGAAAAAAAGAGCATTGCCAATACCAACAGTTCTACAGCGGCTAAAACAGTATCTAGTGGTTTTCAGAAGGTTTAGGATTCTGAAGTCAGGACTCTAATAAAAAGAAACCTAACTTGAAACAAGGTTTAGCTTCAGGCCAGTGATGTGGAGCGAGCTTGAAAATTTAATCCAAGGGTATCTTGATGGCTTAAACACAGGATGGCTTAAACACAGGAATAAGTAAAACAATATTATAATTTGAATAAGAATCTCGGGGATGATTCTCAAGTCACGTTATTAACACTTGGAGTTGGAAACTGTTAAGCTATTTTTTATATACTATTCATACGAATATAAAGATTTATATATCACTGCTCTCTTGCTCAAAACATTACAGAAAGGAAAGCTGAATGTGCCCTGAAAAGCACCTTTCAAAAACCTAATACTTTTATGATTAACTGCTGTACTTTCAGACAATTAGATCACACTAACAGTTCTGGCTCTTCATAAATCTCAGGAAAATGAAGTCTGCTGACAGCATAATTCTTGGGCCTGGCTTCCTACTGATCACATCTCCTTTCTGACTCCACTGCCTATTTAAGCTGTCTGCTTAATTGCTGATTTACTGCTCTTTACTCTGTAGCTCTGTCATATTAATTCGTCTCTGTTACCTTCTATGTCACCGTGTGCTTACTGTTATGGAGACCTGATCTTACTACTGAAGGTCTGGCATACCTTCTTGTAACTTCATGAGTTCTCTGATGCTCTGATTGCTTTTCCTTCCCTACCTTTCCCTGTTCATTACATCTTCTTGCAGCCTTAGATTCTGCAGGTAGTCAAAGCAGCCTTACCGCTTTTACTATGACATCACTGGAAGGTTTTTTGCTTTCACAAGTATCCATTGCACAATGAAACAGGTAGAAGCCAGTATCAGTGAGGAATTTATCCAGAAGTACTGTTGACATTCCACCCACTGCTGCTGCAAGACTGAAAATATGGCCAGCCTCTTGCCTTGCCAGTCAACTTCTAAATAACTTAAGAACAAACTCTGGAGGATTGTACAGTCTCTGATCAAATTTAAACTAGATTGCTGTGATAAATACTGGAGGCAGTGATGGGACTTTAAATCATCAAACCATCAAAGCAATCTAAAAATAACCAACTGCAGCTTGCAGCCACTTGATTTCAATTTATAGTTTAAATAATTGAGGGTTCCAATTATTTCCAGGTTGCATGTTTGATTTCCTGCTTTTTACACTATTGTAGCTCTTGGGACATTTTATACCAGAAGAAAGGACAAGTAAAAGGAGTGCTTCAGATGTTTAAAACTACAAAAGTCACGGCTTGTTCTGCTGTAGCAGTCAGAGATTTTGGGAAAGGGAGCAGGCAAGAGGGATCCTTACATTCTCTGCTAGCTGCCCTTTTTTAATACATTAGTGCAATGGCTCAACTTTGCAGTGGGAAGTGCTGGCCTTTGAAAACATGACATTACGGATTTTTGAATTCTGCTTAAACAGCTCTAGCAGTTTAAAGGGAAGATAAGCAGTGGTCAAAATGCTTGCCTATAACTTAGAGCGCATGGGCTGCTGTCCCATACAGCTCTTCTGAGCCCTAAGACACATCTACATTAACAAGCCACAGAAGCAACTGGGTTAGTAATGAATAATGCATAAGCACGCACATGAATAATATTATCAGTTCATAGCTTATGTCGCTAGTACACTAAACCACCATCAACTAATCCTGCTGAGAAAAAAAATCTTACCTCATATACAGAAGTTCCACAATTTGTAAATCAGTTTGTCCACTACTTGCTTTTTAAGAACGAACAAAAATCTTACAACAGCCTCCTTCTGCAGGTCCAGCAAGGTGCTCTTTCATTTTCCCCAGAACTACAGTGTTTGTTATAAGAAAGGAGATGCCATACAGACTTCACAGAATGCCTGCAAAGAATTTGGATGCAACAGATGGAACGTGATGCATTCCAAAGGCTTTGCATGTTTTATATTGCAAATAATGCATCCTATAGGTACTGCTTTTTATTCTTTTTAGCAACGGGGTCTGGTTTCCTGCATCACTTTGCTGATTCCTGACAGTGATGTTTTCCGTGCTAGCATGTCTCTCGTCTGTCATAATCAGAGAGTAGAACTTGCACATCTCAGTTGCCTGCCCTTGAACAGGAATGGCAGCCACAGCCTCATCAGGAATTCAGCTGAAGAAATGAACATCTTTCTTATCAGTACTCCTGACAGCTACTGATAAGCTGTCTTGTTCCCCTTGTTGTCTACAGCACAACCCTTAATTTTGGGTTATTTTTTCCCGTACTATCAAGTACAAACGAGAACTTATTTCTGAGCTTTCAGTTGTGCCTTTTGGCATCATGCTGGCACACTTGCATTTGGTCTCTCCAAATATTAGGTGAGTACAATAGAAATTAGAGTTGAAACTTCCTTGCAGCTGGCTTCTCATGCCAATATTTAGATCATCAGGAACCTCTTTCTGTCCTATTCAGGAATCACAAGGCAATTAAAAACTGCCTTAACTGGCAACAAAGGAATTAAATACAGTGGAATACATAGGTTGGAGAAAAATCACTGAGATGGACTCTCTTCCACGGAGGAAACCAGTTCAAGAACACAGCACTATTTCATATGGTTCATATGGAGAGGTGCCAGTTGACTGGAAGTTGGGAAATGTTGTCCCAGTTTTCAAGAGGGGTAAGAAGTAAGACCCTGGTAATTACAGGCCTGTCAGTTTCACTTCAGTGCCTGGTAAAATTATGGGGAAGGTTATTGAAAAACATTTGAGAGACAACACAGTCATCGGTCATAGCCAGCACAGGTTCATGAGGGGAAAGTCCTGCTTAACCAACTTAATTTCCTTTTATGACAATGCCACCCATCTAGTTGACCAAGGGAAGCCAGTAGATGGGGGTTTTTTTTATTTTACCAAAGATTTTGACACTGTCTCTCACAGTATCCTTCTCGACAAAATGTCCAGCATACATCTAGAAAAGTTGACAATATGTTGAGTGAGCAATTGGCTGGCAGGTCAGGCTCAAAGGGTTATAGTAAATAAGGTTACATCAGGCTAGCAGCCAGTACCCAGTGGGGTTCCCTAGGGCTCCATTTTAGGGCCAGTACTCTTTAATGTTTTTATAAACAATCTGGATGCAGGAATCAAATGTACATTAAGTAAGTTTGCCAATGATACTAAAACAGGAGGAGCTGTGCACTCCCTCAAGGGTAGAGAGGCCTTACAGAGAGATCTGGATAGACTAGAGACTAGTTGGGCAATCACCAACCGTATGAAATTTAACAAGAGCAAGTGCTGGATTCTCCGCCTGGGATGGGGTAATCCTGGTTATACATGCAAACTGGGGGACAAGAGGCTGGAAAGTGGTCCCACCGAAAGAGATCTGTCAGGGTTTTGGTTGATGGCAAGTTGAATATGAGTCAACAGTGTGTCCTGGGGTGCATAAAGCACAGCATAGCTAGCTGGTCGAGGGAGTTGATTGTCCCACTTTACACTGCACTGGTGTGACCCCACCTCAAGTACTGTGCGCAGTTTTGGGCACCTCAAAGGAGGACATCCAACTATTAGAGTGTGTCCAGAGGAGGGTCACCAAGATGGTGAAAAGCCTCAAGTGCAAGACTTCTGAGGAGCGGGTGAGGTCACAGTTTGTTCAGCTTGGAGAAGAGAAGGCTGAGGGGTGACCTCATTGCAGTATACACTTTCCTCAAGGGGGGCATTGGAGGAGGAGGTGCTGACATCTCTCTGGTGACCAGTGGTAGGACACAAGGGAATGGAATGAAGCTGCATCAGGGGAATTTCAGATAGACATTAGGAAAAGGTTCTTCACTGAGAGCATGGTTGGTCACTAGAACAGGGTCCCCAGAGAAGCGATCGCAGCACTGAGCCTGTCAGACTTGTCTGGACAACACTCTTAGTCATATGGTTTAGCTTTAGGCAGTCTTGCGAGGAGCAAGGAGTTGGACTTGATGATCCTTATGGGTTCCTTCCAACTTGAGTTATTCTATGATTCATTCCATGCAAAAAGGTAAACACTTGGGTAGATTGCAGTTAACTGTGATTCTGCTGTGCGCAGCATTATGAATGCACCTACCCAGGAAGTTCTCAGATTTGAGCTTTGCCACAATGGCTAAACAGACCGCTTTTGTTGATGGTTGTCAAGCAGAGACCCCAGTTTTATTTCCAGTATTTTCTGAATTCGCCATTTAAGACAGACTATCCTATTTAATGCTTCTTGGTGGGATATGGAGCCTTCCTGTCACCCTAGGATTTTCACACTCACAAAGAAAGGGCAAGTGGCTGATGAGGTTACCTAGAATCTTAACAGCTTTGGACTGATCATTCTTGTGCTGGTGACTCTCCTTCTCACTCCTGCACATTTTCAAAGTAGCTAGATTGAGACAGCCACTTGCTCATTCTATATTCAGCGAAGAAGATGATTTAAGTCCCAGCTAAAATGCCACAACCCTTTTCTACAGACCTTTAAGTCAACCCTTTAGTATAGATGCTTTTCCACACTTCAGCAATTCTGCAACAACTTCTACCTCTTCCACTTAAGGCAGTACCAAAGCCATCAATTCTCTATTTTTTCTGAAATACAGTGTCATGGTTTAACCCCAGCCAGCAGCTAAGCACCACGCAGCCACTCACTCGCTCCCCCCACACCCAGTGGGATGGGGGAGAAAATCGGGAAGAAGAAGCAATCCCGCAGGTTGAGATAAGAACGGTTTAATAGAACAGAAAAGAAGAAACTAATAATGATAATGATGACACTAATAAAATGACAACAGCAATAATGAAAGGATTGGAATGTACAAATGATGCGCAGTGCAATTGCTCACCACCCACCGACGGGCACCCCGCCAGTCCCCGAGCCGCGATTCCCCCCCCCCACTCCCCAGTTCCTATACTAGATGGGACGTCCCATGGTATGGAGTACCCCGTTGGCCAGTTTGGGTCAGGTCTCCTGGCTATGTCCTGTGCCAACTTCTTGTGCCCCTCCAGCTTTCTCGCTGGCTGGGCATGAGAAGCTGAAAAAATCCTTGACATAAGTCTAAACACTACTAGCAACAACTGAAAACATCAGTGTGTTATCAACATTCTTCACGTACTGAACTCAAAACATAGCACCGTACCAGCTACTAGGAAGACAGTTAACTCTATCCCAGCTGAAACCAGAACATACAGCATAGCATATCTGTTGCAACATTCAAGTAAAAATATTTCCCTACAGTGGTATACCCATTATTGTCCTGTACCTTCCCAATTTATTATCATCATTTCACCAACTCTGCTCTTCCCTTTGCATGCATAACTCATACTAATGTAGTATGTCACATTGCACAGCCATGGTTTTGTATGCTTAGTATCTGCACAAATAAGAAATGTACCAAAAAGGCACCGAATCAGGACACAGCTGAAGGGCCAACATAGATGTGTTTCAATTCTACCATTCTGTCAGGGATCGAAGGAACATCAAGGAGACGGCTCACATTAAGAGCAATGGACAAGCCATTTTCTAGCAGCTCCTTAAGCCATTCATCATTGGGCTGTTGTGTTATAACTAAACCAAAACTGATCCTACCAAGATTTCGAGCCCTCTGAATTATTATAATCTCTAACCTGTGCAAATTACACATAGGATAGCAAGTGTTGGGCCTGAGATTTTTCTTTTTTGAAGGTGAGGGTGAATGAACACAAGCCCAGAGCATATTTGTAATAGGAGACCTCTAAGTACAGGCAAATGTGACTTTGCCTTCAGCTGTACCTGCCTTTATGTATTCTAAAAATACCTTGATTTGATGAGTCATTCCCAAAAGCTTTGCCCTAAGGAAAAACAGTCTTCCAAGAACTCTGAATTCTGACATGAACTCCTAGAAATTACATCTTCAGGAACTCTCCTTCTGGGAGTACTGGTGAGGGGATGACATTTGCATTAGCTCTGGCCCATAAGCAGTAGCAAGACAGGAATAGTGAGGAATGTATTTCTTTCTCTAGACTAGCAAGCACATTGCTCCAGCAAGCAAAAAGGCTGAAATATTTGTCATTTTCTTCTTGGTTTTCTCCCTCACTCCTCCTTTTAGTCTCTAAAAATTCAAGTCATCATTTGTGCAATGCTTACATCTATGTAAACATCTTTGCTAATTACTTCAGTTATTAGTGTCTAAACAGAGCCCATTAGCTCTACAAAGGATAGCAGCCTGTCAGTGCTGTGTCAGACACTGAGATAATGCACTTCAGGAGAGTCTGATTAACAAAGAAGATATACTTGAGACCGGTAAATCACAGATGGGTTGTTTAGCTTATTGCCTCATTCAAGATACCACAAGACATTCAAACAATTAGAATATATGACATAGATGTGCTGAATGATGTCTACTTTTGCAGTGTCTGACAATTATAATAGTCCACCAAAGAATGCAACAGTGATTTCTGTGGGCCTAGTACAGAGTCTGCTGGAACAGATTCACTTCAGAATTAAATGTTCACTGCCCAGATGGATTGAAACAGTTATGTGTTGTCCAAAGGAAATTTTAGACTCTGCAAGTATAAAACATATAAAATGAACATATACAGTATGGCAACATTCTTCCAAGCAACTGAAGCATGGATCTCCATCAGAAAAAAAAGAAAGAAGCAAGCAAAAAATATATTATCCAGATGAAGGTTTAATATAGTATGCAAGAATGAGAATGCTGTCTTTATTCATAACTATTAATCTGAGATGAAAATGAAGAAAAATGTATCTGAAGGACCAAATTAGTTGCAAGACTAATCATTCCTGAAAGTCTTTTTCCTGGTCATTTTCTGGGTCGTATTTCCCCTTCCTCTACAGCACCTCTTCACAAAAGCACCAATTTTTTTGAGAGGATATGAGATTTTAAAAAGCTATATTTGACTTACAGAAGATCAAAAGTAGTTATATATCCTTGAAAGTGTGACACTCATTTGGATACAGAGGGTTTGGTTCCAGGTCTACTTTCACAACAGCAGCATAAGTGCCCTCTGATAAAAAACAGTCTCTATCTCAACCCTGAGGGGCTCAAGTGCTTACCTGGAAAAAGGCCAAGTAGTGACTTTTTGCCTGCCTTTGTGAAAAAGATTGTGGTTTCAACCCATTTAAAAATGGGCCCTGTTAAAAACAGTCTCCAGAAACAGTATGTACAGTTGTTCCCAGTGGAAAGCTAAACAGATATGTGCCAGAGGAAATTACTCTATGGGGGGAACCATTTCCCGTTCAAGGAGGTCACCCTGACAGATAAGGACTCAGCCATACTGGCAGAGCTGCTTAATACCATTTGTGCATTTATTTGCAATGAGTGATGTAACCCACTGTGGTGCAGTTAAAGAGAAATAATTGAGCTGGAAAAATACTACACTTTAAAAAAACCAGTTTTTATGGATGGAAGCTGTGCAATAATTTACCATCAAGTCTTCACAAATGAAAAGAGCAAAGTGAAAACCACAAAAAAGTTCCCCCAGTACTTTCTTCAGTACAAATAATAGGGTGTTGATTTTCAAAGGTGTTTGGCTGTTCTTTTGGTTTTGAGGGAGGAGTCACCCTAGCAAAGGCAGTGAAAGAAAGTGTAGGTGCATTGAGGAAGCTGCTCAAGCCCAGATGCTGCTGCTGTCACTTATTATGAGGCATTTTGGATCTGCGGCTGGAAGCAGTGGTGAATGAGAATGAAGGCAGTGATGGTGGAGACTGGAGAGAAGGTCAGAGCAGGGACTCCAAGACAGAACTGCATCTTGGGCACCAAAACAAATTGGTAAGACACTGTTGGGTACCAAGCACTTTAGGAATCTTTGCCCCTTCAGCAGGGTGTCCAAACGCGTGCTGAGGCCTCTGGAAAATAAGGTCTTTTTTAACCTGGGGTCCAACTTCCATGGAGCAGGGACTTCTTGTTCTGCTGTTGTACACCAGCTGGCAGCTACTCCAGAGCAAATATAAAATATCCATGAATTTCAGGTACTACTGACAAATCAGTCTCCAAATACTTATACGCTGTCCTACAGGGACTTGGAACACACTTCAAAATTATTATTGGACTAACATTCACCCTTTTGCCTGTTTTTACATTTGCATGCCCCAGTTTTATTTGCATCAGTAGTCCCCAAAGGATCACACTGTACACAGTGAATACACCTAGAGGAACCATATTTTTCTGGAAGCAAGCTAGGCAGACATCATCCAAAAAGGTAATGTTTCATAATTATTATTTAATTGCTACTTTCAATTCTAGTCCCCTCCAGACTGTAAAAGCAATGCTTATCCAACCAGGCAGCAGGCAACTTCTCTACCCAATTACTGTTCACCAATAGACTTGATTATCAAGTAGAGATCATCAGATGCTCTTTGTGAAGCATTCATCCCCATAGAAAAAAAGCAAGCCCATCACAGCTGAAACAGAGGCAAAATTCAATCAAGTTATTTGCTGCTGATGGGTTCTACAATAATCTGGTCAAATCCAGTACCGACCTTTGCCTTTGAAGTAAGGACTCCAGTAACACTTAATGACAGATTCATGAAGTCAAGTGCAAGGAAGAGGAAAATGAAATGCCAATACCTTCCCCCCACACCCCTGCAAAGGCACCTTCCAACACCAAGATGATCAAAATCAAATCCCTAATGAAGCCACAGTCTGCCAAAAGAGTATCCTAGCCCCAAGGCTCTCTGTGATTAACAGTTATGTAGTTTATACAAAGTGGAATAGCATTAACAAGAGAGAATAGTCTGTCAGCTGAGACACTTCCTTGGAAGGTTAAGAGACACTAGTTGACATGCCCTCAGACAGAAGTAGGAGCTCAATCCTGGTTTCCCAGATTATGGAAAAAAATGAACAAAAAATAATTTAAATTTAATAATTTAAAAATAATTTAAAATTAAAAATAAGGGGAAAAAATTAGAGATGGAGAACTACTACTCAGTTTTGTAAATGATACTGAAATCTACCTTGTTCATTTCCTTTCTTTGCTCCTCCTCAGACTTAAATGGAAATGTTCATTTCAGTATTTCCTTTTTTGGGGGCTTAATTTCCCCCCTCCCAATATTTTCAATTCAGCCCCAAACTGAAGAAAAAAAAATAATTAACAGTTATTCACACACCATGCTTATAGCTGAAGGCCAGCACTGCTGCTGAGTTGGAACTGCACTCAGCCCAGAGGATTTAACACCAAAGCATTCCTGGATGACACATTAACTCATAAAAGCCTTAATTTTAAAGGCAGGAATTGCCTCATAGGGATGGAATATACCAACAGTAGGTCTCCATTCCTTTGGCTTTTAGAAATCTATATAAATCGTGAACAGATCAAAGGTGCATTAAACCGTGACCGAGCACCTTTGCTAACGGGGAGCGGGAAGCAGTGGTGGTGATGCTCTCGGGGGCCGGGTACGTCCCCCTCTGCCTTCCTGGTGGCTTCGCAGGGAGACGGCGGAGGCCGGCGAGGAGCGGAGGCCGGCGAGGAGCGGAGGCTGCCCGGCCCCTGCTGCCGGCCGCCGAGGGCCAGGGCTGCGGGCAGGGCAAAACACGGCTGGCACAGCGGTTCCTCTAGCTGTGTGCTTTGCAGTAACTGAAAGACCGCTGTCATTCATTCTGCGTAACTACTGTGGACTGTATTTCTGTTCTGTACCATGTCTATTGTGCGAGACTATAAGCTACAGGCAAGTCACAGCAGCAGTATTCGATACCCCTCTGCAGGAGATTTTGTTATTTAAAATGCAAACAAAATATTTGCTTCATTTTGAAACAGGAGATGCAATGGCAGAACAGAGGTTTCTACAGAACAGCCCTGGGAGGAGAGTGGGCTTCTCTGTTTAGAACAGCATTAAGTGCATCACTTGGCACCTTCTGCAGTACCACCCACAGGACACTTCATGCTGTTCCAAAGTAATCCAGGAACGACAAGGTCTCCCCATCTTTCTTCCAGTGAATAAGAGAGAATTAAGTGCTCTTTCAGAAAGTTGGAGATGTTTTCTGCAAGGTTGAGTAGCAATTGTGTTAACCCTAAGGATAACACTCCTCTCTATTGATGGGGGGTGTAAGGAGGGGAAAGGGACTAAAAGGTTGAGGACCAAAATACACTTCACCCTCACATTGACTGAAGTACATAAGACAGTAGCAAAGAAGAGTAACCTGCAGACACATTAGTGTCATGTCTTCAAAGACACTCATAAATTTGCAAGGAAAATAGATTTATTAAAACATCTTAAGTTCTGGTATATTTATATACGAAATGAAGCAAGCTAACATTCACTTCTTTGCTAGATGCCAACATTGTGTTATCAGTTAGGCCTCACATACACACATGGTGTAACAAATGATGACCCTACTGAGAATGCAATTAACTAAAATAACACCTTTTATACCAGTATTCGCAGACAGGACCATAAAACCAGCACAGTCGGGCCATCAGGACTACATGCACAAGGTAAGGTCACACTAATGTGTTACGCATATTGCTAACCTTTTGCCATCCAACAGATACAAAGTGTCCAGATTAGGCCTTATTTTCCAACCACTAACTTTCTTAAAACTATTTTTAAATAATTCTTATTTTTCAGTAAGAATATGTTTCTTTAAAAATAGGCACTTACTTATTCTTAGACATCAGTATCATTCCCTAGCAATATCACACCATGTCACCTACTAGACAGGACTGTATCAAACTGATGTCTTTTTACTTCAATTTATTAAACATATCGAGTAATTTGGAAGATATATTTCATGTCTCTTCATGTGTGCTTCCACACTTTATAGGTACTTCTGCACCTGCTAAGAGTTATCGCTCAGCTTGACTGAGAAAGGGGTAGTTTTGTGAATAAATTAGTGACTAAATTAGCGACAAGTGCCAAAACCAGCTCAAGTGACCCCCTCACAGCCAACTTTAACTGCTGAAACTTTCCATTAAAACATTCTTTCATTTCTTGGATACAGAAGGTCACATTTTGTTCTCAGTTACCGGTTACAACTTGCAGAAGAAGCATCTGAGGTAATATAATTCAAGATCACATCATTTATAACAACGATGCAGATGTAAGAAATTCCTGTTCCTTCTTTTCATACCTTCCCCTCACGTCCTCTGCAGCCAAACAAAATTACAGGAATCTGGAAGGAAAGATAAGAGACTTAACTCTCCAGACTGAGACACCCAGATATGATTCAATTGCAGTTCAAATTTGCATTTCCTTGGGGAAATGATTAGCCAGGAGGGTTAACCAATCTTCAAAACCAAAACAAACAGAAAAACCACCCCACAAGACCAAACCAAAAAACCCAAAATAAAAAACCTAGTCAGATAACTCAGTTATTTGCTTTCTAATGACAATCATATCCCCCATAACACAACCTTACAAGCAGCTATGTCAACAGCACTATGAACAGCATAGAAGGACAGAAATCAAAGTAACAGCCTCCTAATACAGGCTTTGCTGCCAAGCACCGCATTGCACAGAACGATAGCTTGGACCGGTCAGACACAACGCAATTAGTTAAGTAGCACAGACACCTTTTTTTTCCACCAAAATGGATACCCCAGTAGTTCATTCAACATGTGACTTATGTTGCGCAGAACATGTATCATCACACAAAGGCACCCTTCAGCATACGCCCTTTTGCAACACCTCATTATTCATCCTATCAGCCAGCCATCAAAGATTTTAATCATGGGTTGGAGAATTTCCAAGAAAGTCTCCATTCAGCATGAGAAGGAAGGAAATGAATTCACTACTACTCCTGGCATTGACGGTGCCATTGTTTGAAATCCAAAGCCATTATTAGCTACACCACTCTGCTCAGTCATAACTTGCAGCCATGTTTTCCTGCCACCTGAGGTGGAATTTTACTGATTTAACTGCAAGTGACAATAAAAGCAGAGCGAAGCAAACTTTCCTTAAGATAGGCAAGAGCCTTGCTGTTCAGACAAACAGATCTACACATCACTATCATATTTAAATATAAAGGTGCAGATTCTCAGGTAATGTGTTCTATCAATCAAAGCTCCACTGTGTCCATAAAATTATGTCCCTTTATCCAAAAGAACAACCTTCCCCAAATACTTTCAAGATCAATGGCTCCTAAAAAAGATCAGGTGGAGGCAGGAACTGCTGATAGAATCCAGTTTTGATTCAACATTACTCTAATCTAAAGCAAAACAGAGCAGTTTCAGAAAGAGGATCAGTTCATTAAGTTTTAATGCAAAACTGTTGGAAGCCAGTTATTGGAATATAATTTCCTGCTGCTTTATTCATCTAGTAAAGTTCAATAGTTGGAAATGTTGTAAATCTAATTTGTCTTAATGATATTGTTGTGATATTGGCATAAATGACTCTCTTTACAGAAAGTAATCAACCAAGTAAAATTAAAATCCTTCCCTTAAAACAGGAAGATATGCCAGATATTTTAACATATTGGTTTGCAACACAAAGCATGATTGCCAACAGAAACATTCCCAAACATCTTCTGTTAAACAGACATCATTCATTCATTTATTCTATGAAAGACGCATGCAGTTTAGGACCTGCCTGACCTCCAGCGTAGCAGAGACTTATACACCAGTTACATACACGTAGAACCCAATAATTTGCATCCCTGATATCTAATTTATGTTTATCTGGATTCAGTTTCTATCCATTGACTTATACATTACTTCAGTAAAGAATCTTAATATTGCCTCCTTGACATCATTGTAAATTCCTTGCTGTACAGCATTTTATATTGGAGTAAATTACAGGATTAGCACTGGAATCCAGAGGTTTGGGGTTTTTTTAATTCAACATGCATGCTTCAAGTTAATGGACTCCAGGTAATCCCGTCTGCTTCAACAGGCAAAGCTGAGTTTGTAAGGTAAGGTACATGGATTTTGGCAGGGTCAGAGTCAGGAAATTCTTTAGTGGTAGAAGCAGAACACACATTTTCCATGATCTTGCATGAAATGTAAATATTTTTAATTTTTTGCATCTAGCTGAATAAATGTTCTATTGTTTTTTTAAAAAAGTGAGCAAGAGAGCATGTGCATGAGGAAAGATGTGGATGTTTGGATACTATAATTAAGGCACCACAAGGGGGAAAAAAAAAAAAAATTAAAAAAAATCTGAAGGAGCAGATCTCCTCCAGGCAATTTTGGAAGTTGAAAGACTATTTGTGATGTCAGTTCAACAGACAAAGCTTTTCAGTTCAGCATTAATCATGACACATTTTAATCAAGAAGTAAGTGACCAAGAAATAAATCTGAAAATTAAGCAATAGAAGTGGATTTAGAAGTAAAATTATTTCATGAAAGTAAAATTAATTTATGTCTGTTTGGTGTCTTTCAGCATGAACTTGTGGGGTTTAGAGGGTTTTTGGTAAATAAACCAAAGGCTTTATTCTAGGTAAAGCAGCTTGTTAAATACAGACTGTATTTTTTTATGATTCTACTTACGATCACTTAATTTAAAAGTAATAACATGCATTACTTTTAATTAATATGTATAATTAATGCGTATAATCTTTATTATTCTCAAGTTCAGGGTGAAATTAAACTGAAAAGGTAGATGACAATCAAATTGACTACATACCATTTCTAGACTACACTGTGGGACACACCATGATAATGCACGGCAATGGTTCAGCACCTTTGGATAGGAACAGTCAGTTTAATTGAAGGAAAACTTACATTGTACATTGTACTTTTGCTCACGTAGAGATAGTTTTGTACCGTACACTCAAACTCAGAGCAGAAGTCATAGCAGAAATGATGCAGAACAAGCCAATGTGAACATTTCATCTATTCATAACAACAGCTCCTTACACTGGAGGCAAAAGATTACACTCTGCTTGGCCATCCAGGAGACTCGCAAAAATTACTTCATTTCAGGGTCAGGGCTCTAGATAGTCTTTGAAACATACCAAAAGGTATTGTTCAAAAGTTGCAGTCAACACATGTGGCTATCCAAAGGGAGAGCTGACAGACTCACCGTTCTGCAAAGCTAACTTCAGCTGCCTCCAAGCCGCGGCTTTTAATGAACAGGGGTTCTCTCAACACCAAGACATCATGACAATTACAGTCCTAGGGACTGAAGAGCTACTGCGATGGGTGAAATTAGAGCTTGCAATGGATTATTCAACAAGATTTGAACTGTGGCTTGACCACAGCACAGAGTGGCAGAGAAAAAGAACAAAAGACAGAGAAAAAGAACAAAAGACAGAGTCCATTTAGGTGCCTAAGTGCTCACTTTTAAAATATTCAATGTGAAGGAAAACAATTACAAAAGAATACAGTGAAACAGGAAAAGAGCAGCACCACTATATGCTGCTACACACTGCAGACCATTTGGAATTTGTTCAACATTTTCCATTGTAAGAAAAAAAAGGCAGGGGGAGGGGAAATGTAAGCCTTTAGGGATGAGGAAGAAGGGAGATACAAAACTCCAAGTAGCAGAAGGAATATATATGACAGAAAATAAGTGAGGGGGAAGCACTTATCTTCTCTATTATACACTTCAGGTGTCCCTATTCAAACAGTCCACAAGACAGCCAAACATCATTCCTTTTATTTGTAAATGGGAAAACTGAGACAAGCATTACAACAGAGATAAAGATAGAAACCAGCTTTCCAACAGCCCAGTCATTTTCATTGTTACTTACAATATAAAACTCATGTAAACATTATAGACATTGCTTCATCAGTAGAATTATCCACACAGCCTGTGCGTATAAACATTCTTATATATTCCCTCCCCTTCACAGGTGTGTGGTAACACTTACAGTTCCCTATTACTTAAGGCCTAACACATCCAAACATTAAAAATATGTACACGTGTTGGAATTTGCTCCTTTTTATGTGTTCATGGTTCCTTCAAGAATTTGGAGATTTGCTGGGACTCACAGAAGACTTCACTTTAACTCTTCCAGCCCTGAAACAACTTTATAGCCTTTTATGTATTGCCTCATGAATTCTTCTCCCACAATTTATAATAATTAGGATAGCTGGAAGTACCTTACACAATATTGCACACTAATCTATTTACACTTGTATTCAAACATTATGCCGTGATTGCAGTATACATGTCAACTGCTCCATATCCCATGCCTCAGAGGACTAACCATCCTCTGAGGTACTAAAACCAACCATAGCTACCCTCATGTCATCTTTATTATTACCTTTGTCTAGACTAGCTGCTCAGCTAAGCTGTATCATGTATATGCTACTTCTCTCTATTAGATATAATATACACACATATTTGTTTTCAGATGTTATGAGATCTTTACTAGAGTTACTTGGTTGCTGTCACGTGAAGCTAAATATCTCAGTTTTGAAAGCTAACCCCCTTAAAAATTCATTTGTTTGCTCAAAATGAAATACTAATTTAGAAGACTAAGTACTAACCTGTAACTGTGAATCCTATTCGTAATTATTTCATAGGCTAGAATCACTACATAAGACCAAAAACATTATGCTGCATTTTAATATCCATAACATTAGAGGACACGTTACAATTGTTGTTTTGATACATGTATAAAATACACACAAACATTATGCAACAGAAGTAATCTTGTTAGTGGGAGCTGTGAAATCACATAAATAACTTCGTCACATGGGTGAGCTACCTGAATATGTCTGGCTTACTAGTGTCTTTCAGTAGATGCAAGTATTAAATAACTGTAATTCTCTCATTTTAATTTGATTATATAAATCAGTCAGATAGGCCATTCATCTCTGCTCAGTTTTCAGAAAGATTCTATTAAAGAAAATGATGTGGCAGGAGATATCAAAAAGTGACAGGAAATCCCAAAGCATCACTACTTCCTTTTTCTTTACCTCAGTTACAAACACCTCCTTGTTGAACTTCTTTAATGCTTATAACATTAGCAGAGTTTTGCTCTCAGCCCAAACTGTGTATTATTGCATAACAGAGCATTTTGTTATCACAGAGAATAGCGTGGTGGAAGAGATAAACATAAAAGAAGGTACATGCTACTAAACTAAAGGCTTTTGATATTCAGCAGGTTCTCAAATTTTTCTGAGCCAGAAATAACAACAACAACAACAAAAAAAACAAAAAAGAAAAAAACAAACAACAAAAAAAAAAGGAAGAGGAAATAAATTTGCAAAAAGCACTGTTAACCAATGCTCTCCACATTGTACAATTACCTGAAGCAAATAATAATTCTGTTATTGCTTGAATTAAAACAATGAAGATTACATGCAATTACAATACACAATGTGAGAGCCACGGAAAAAAGTTGGAGCAATCTTTGACCAGAGGAGCTGGTAATGTACTGCTCCATCGTATTTTTACATATAGTTCTCCACTACAACTGTCATGTATCTTTGAGGTTCAGTGGCATATATGAAACTAGTTAGAGGATTTCCTCCAATTCCCTAGTAGAAACAGAAGCTGTGTTCGATTTTTTTTTATTTTTTTTTTTTTTTCAGACATTGCTACAAGTCTTGAGCTTGCCTCAGCTTTCAACAGGGCTCCATATGGCTCAACATTCCTACAACTGCCAAGCAAAATACATTCATCAAAACCACTATAACTTTTCAGCCAAAATACTGCATCAAAATGACTACAACTTTGGAAAATGAATAGTGCTTATGAAGTTTTATGTTCAATATGCAGCACAAAAAAACCTACAGAAGCTTTAGCATGTGAAAGCATTGCTTACATGTGAAAGAAGAGATGCTAAAATATATTATATATCTTCAATTCACTTAACCAAGACCAAGGAGGCAAACCAAGGCTAAGCCTCCTGAGACTATGAAGCTTATGTTGGAACAGTTAGTAACCCAGGAGCTGAAATTCATGATTTTTTCCCTTCCCCTTCAAGAGTCTCCAACACCTTTTTTTTTTTTTTAAATTAAATAAAATTCCATATGCAACATAGCCAATAGTATAGTTTTCATGTGCCTTGGAAAATTCCAACTCTTTCTGAAGACTTCAAAATCTAACAAGGTACAAAACTGTTAAAAAATTAGTAAACAGAAAAATTCAAACAGGAAGAAGGTGGATCCTAAATCCAGAAATTCTAGGAGTGCAAGACTAACATATACAACAGAGATCTTGTTCACCATATATCGCTGTTAGTGGAAGCAGGTAAGTAGACAAAGAACTATACACCTTCCTTATCTTGCTATGGAATATACTGGTCCATCTGGATCTGTTCAGGGCCTGATCCCTATGCCAGGCAATATTCTATTTGCCCTACCCTCACATAAAGGCAAAGTCTTCCCTCAGGCATTTGGAAGAAATAAACTACATGGAGTAGAAGGAGCAATTAGATACATCTGTTGAGTGTTTTCCTCTCTCTTTGTGCTAAATGGGAAAATGCTGCTTGCATTTGTAAAGCTGTAACACTTGTACCATTTCAAATGTCTTTTCTTTTGCCAAGTGAACTCTCAAAAATTAGATATTATTGTAGAAAGCACTGCCTAATGAGCCAGTGTCATTTAGAATATTCAGATTTATATTACTACCATCCAGTTTTCAAGCCCTAAAAATGCCATTAATAGGCTTCAGAAATACATGGGATGGTCACAAGGACAATAGACCTGGGTTACAGCTGTTCTTGCAGCTGCCATAAGCTTCACATGCTCCAGAGATGACAGTGATTGATAGTCAAATTACATTGCCAGTACACTTCTGTGTCAGGCTCATTATTAGACACAATGCCTTGGTTGCTGTTGGGAATTTGCTTCATTTAGCTGTTCCCAAGATGAATTCTCCCATCTCCATAAAAGAAGTTCACATAGTAGAATAAGTTCACAAATACATATCAGAAATAAACACTTGATGTGGTATGAACAATACAACCAATAGTATTTAATAATGAAAGAACAAAATATGATTAGTTGCAACCACTTTTATAGTTCAAGAATCTATTTCTAGGGTGGCAAAACTTTTCATGAGATGCCTTTTTGCATTGCTATGGTGTCAACTTTTAAAGACGACTTATGTTCATAGTACACTTAATAGTAGGCTTTTTTGTAATAGATTCTTACATTCACACCAATATTCCAAATATCCTTAGTCAATGCTTCTTATTTTACATATAAAGGAAATAAAATTCTGTTCCCACACCACCAAGATCATGAGCAAATACAGACTTCAGCCAAGCTGATGATCAACACATAACAGTGCAACTAAGCAGCTGGTCAAATAAATATAAAATTTTCACAGAATCCTCCCTTCAGATTTTTCCATGCGTATAGTCATAGAGACTGTATTTGGTATTTACAGATCACTAGTTTCAGATTATTTGTAGCATTAGTAAATCCTCACTATGCAGCTGTGAAATAAATACTATGGGAATAGCAAGTAGCAGCACCTACAGAGATTTCCTAATTAAATATTTCCCTTCTAAGGATTCAGTCAGCTGTTTAGTGATTTCTTTACTCTATTTTTCTTGACTGAAATTAAGCAAATTGAGCCTTTGCTTAGGAAGGCTTCTTTAAAAAAGTTTCAGATTTTTTTTTTCTCTCTTTAGGAGCAGAGTTCAGAAGTAAATTCTGTCCCTTACAAAAAAAAAAAAAAAAAAAAAAAAGGAAAAGGAAAAATTAAAAAAGAAGGGGGGGGGGGGCAATTTTCCCCTAATCACCAAGTCTTTACAACTATTCAGAGGTGGAAGGTGGAAGTTTGACAGAACCCATGGCACACTTGCATGTTTTTAGTGGTTTTAATGATAAATGGCCTTAAAGTTGCTCAAGTTTGGAGAAGTGACCTACAGTTGTTACATTGCTCTGGAGCAGAAAACCCAGCAGTACTGTGCACATTATAAGCTGCTCAAAGCTTTCCTTTCTGGCTGATCATGAAGTCTGGTACCTTCATTACCCATACCAATAATATTTCCCTATGTTAGAGGCCTGTACTATTGCTCAAACTAGGAAGGCAGATGTTGCCGACTCCTGAAAAAAATGGCAGTGAGCAGAAAAACTTATAAAAAGGCATAGCACTATCACAAGCACTACTTCAGTACAGAAGAAGTTATCTGATCCTGCTCCTTCCATTTCTCCATCTCATTTAGCACTACAAACATATTTGCCAGTGCTCCGCTTCCCCTACCTCATGCTTCCCATATCTGTAGCCAAAACGCAGCTACAGCTTAGATACACGGTCAAGAAGAAAAGGGAAAAAAGGTGTCTCTGATACCTCTACACCAAGGAGGGGACCCATACAGGCTGCAGGTAACCTCACCATAAAAAACACCACTTCGTAGCACTGCAAGCAGCATGTAAACAGAGTAATACTCTGTAAACAGTGTAGCACTTTCAACTGGACAGGCACAAAAGAAACAGATTAAAACAAATCCAAAGGAGTAACATTCCTCTGATCTGCATTAGTGAAACTATAATTAGAACTTCAGAAGTCATCTTCTCTTCCTTGCTTCATAATTGAGATGTCTTCAAAAGTTTCTCTTTGCAGTTTGAATGCAAGCAAACTTTAAATGGATAGATAAAGGGACCTGATTTCCCACCAAGTAAACAAAAAGACCTCCATAAACTTATGATATTTTAACAAGTACATTTGAGCTGCAATACAAATGTAGATGTATGTGGATTAATATGAGAAAGTTTCTAGATACAGTTATCTGTCAATCACTTAAAACACTTCTCACGTAAAAGACAAAACACAAATTCAGTGTTATTATCCTTCATGCTATACCTTTTATTTTTCTATTCTTTTCCTGTTCCAAACACCTCTGACTTCAAATACAAATATCACCTTGATGTTATAGTAGGTAGCAAATAAAAATTTTAACACTTGCCCTTGCTTTTCTTTCAGTTCCCTCCTCGATGTCTCAGTAACTATGCAACAGCTGGGAGAAGCAAATGAAAGCAGCCCCTGGCACATATACATTGGATCATGCTCAGCACAGATGGAGTTTTAAGATAACTTAGCTGTCCAAACCTCCCTGTCTCTCCCTGAGACTCATAATTTATCCATATTTGAGCAGATTATTGCAAGGATGTGAAAAGGCCCTGGCATTAAGGCAGCATTTTAAAGGAACTACAAGCTCATCAAACATTAAGGTGCTATAACTTCTCTGTGAACACAGTGGTACAATTATCTTATGTAGACAAAATAATGTATTTCCTTCAATGGACATCAGACTTGCAAATGGATTGATTACCCTCTTCTACACGAGTCCATATTCTACAGGAAACTGCAGCCTCAAACTTTTCCCCACCAAATTCTAGGCAACTTGCAATGGAAAACATTGAACCATCTAAAGTATACAGAGCATTTTCTACTAATTATTACTCTTAGCAGCCAGGTAACATATTGATCTGTTTTATTTAGCACTTGTTTAATTCCTCTGTATTTTCACCACCAACTTGAATCAATTTTATATGGTGCTACCTCCATTGCTGTTTCTGTACTTGTACTTTCACTTCTACAGAAGTTCACTGCAGATGCCAGCTTAGGGATCACAAACCACTCTTGGCAGCTTGTTCTCTTTCCATGTTTAGATTTCATGACAAAAAAGTTTTTTTCCTATCCTAAAGCAGGCTTCAACACTCTACTACGCTTGGGGAAGGGGGCGGAAATCTGCTGTTTGTTTGAATGAAAGAGAAAAAAGTCTTCCATTTTAGAGAGAGAAACAATGTCTAAATCTGAAATAAACACTCCAGATACTGAATATGTTTCTATCAAACTGGCTGACATCTCTGCCAAATTACGTCAGGTTACATATTACTAAACATTTATGTTACCATCAGGACTGAAGAAAACAGAATGTCAGAAAAGTAATTTGTAGAAAGAAGAGAAAAACAATCGACAAAACAGAAAATCTAACTTGCTGGTGGTAGTGTGTGTTTACCAAAGCAGCTCTGGAAACCTCTTCTTAAGTAAAATGCAGCATAGAGGAATATTAAGAAGTGGTGAAGAGACAGCATGCTTGGGAAAGAAAAGATTGCACATGATGGCTCCAGTGCGCTATTCTTTTATCAATTCTTGCTGTGAGCCAGTAGCTGTTCTGGGTTCTGCTGTACTGTAAATGGCACTAGAAAGTAGGAATACCCAAGTGAGCTTTAAATGAGGACATCAGTGTATCAGTGCTCTACTGTATTACGGAACATTGAAAACTGTTGGAACGCAACCTCAGAAGTCAGTCTGTAAGCTGTTACAAACACCTTACGGATCTGGCCCTTCTCAAAAGTATGAGCTAAGTGGGAATTTATTCAATGAAACATATTTTTATAGCACATAAACATTAGACAGAAGTGTTTGGATGTTGGCCAATTGAAGTAGAGCAAGCTTGGCTTCTGAGAAACAGGATAGGAACCACAGCATTATCAAGTATCAAATACACTCGGCACAGTCAAGCACTAAGTAGAGGATGTACACTCTGCTAACTCTCAAGACTTGAAAGCTTTCAATGATAAATACATCTGAAAATTAGCGTTAAGTTTGCAAGTAAAAGTCAGGCATAAAATGCCATAAGATTCCAACCATCCAAAGTGTCTTTTGGCCTGCTGGAAAGGTAGACTGGATTTTTAAAAAAAATTTTTTTAAATGTCTGTGACTGGTAATTTTGTGTATACAAAGACTTAGACCATCATTCCAGACAGTTTTGGAAAACCTGTCAAGTTTTACTGTCTGGAGATTTTTGAAAAAACAAGGGCTGTAGAATGATCTTCATAGATCTTTTGCATCTTTTTCTCCATAGCAATAAGTATATTACACTTTAAAGATTCATAAGTTACAGATTTCTCACATGTATTTATTGCTGCCTAGTCCCCCAGTTCATAATCTCTACGGCCTCTTTCTTTTTTTGGACTCTTAAAATCATCTCCATTCTCACCGAGATAATTGCCATTCTTCAGTGACTACAGTCACAATCTGAAGTGATCTGTTAAAGGATAACAGGAAAAAGAAGAAAAAAAGAAAATTTGAAAAAGGCACATCTTTCTCCCCATTACATTCTAGATTATTTGACAAAAGTAAGTGCAGCCAGCAGAAACACAGAAAGAGGAAGCAAAATTCCTCATTTGCAGCCATCTTTGCAGTAGGTCAGCATGGCTTAGAGCCACAACTGAGAATTTCTGAAACACCATTTCCAAGCTCTCTGTTGCAGCACCTCTCCCAACTCATACTTCTGCCATAACTCAAAGTTTATAACTATACAGTTAGACTTTATATATGGTTAAAACAGGAGAAAGGAATCTTGAAAAAGTAAAGCTTTCAATGTTTTACACTGCAGCATAATTCCTAAACTCCTTCAAGTGTTTACTTCAAGGGAGAAAGGAATTCTGCCCTTGACTAAGACAAGATTAGCCTTAAATTAATTAGACGATAATGATTTTAATGCAGAGCAAGGCTCTTGGTGCTTCATCTGGAAGCTAAGCAATACCAGCTCCATGATTTGCATTCTGCTATGCATAAAACAACGCATTGTGACTGCCAGGACTGGTACTTCCACAGCATGTTTGTATACAACCAGAGTGTAACTTCCTGAGGCAGGATACCTATCAAGTGTTTCACCTTTGTGAGCCAGACTGGATGGCTTACATTTCATCTTTGGAAATAAACCAAATATGTCTAGTTACTGGTTTTAATTAGTAGGTGTTTCCTTAGAGCATTGGTGAAGAGGTCCTCTCTTTAGAAAAATGACCTGTTAAAGTAACTATAAATTAACCTCTAAATCTAGTCAGTCAGTTAGTTACATAGCCTCTTAGCTCCTACCTCTTCCTTCATATCCAGTCTCCTCAAATTGATCATGGAAATGAGCACTGGTCCAGACAGAATAACAGACCTAACAGACCTTTACATTGTATTGCCACTGCAATCTACTTTTTCCTTCCACACTGACCATTTTCAAATAAATCAAACAAAACAGGTTCCTAAGCAACTACTGCCTTGGCACAAAGCCTAATAAAAATCCATATAAATTCTGTCTGATGGCAGAGCAGGACTACAAAGAATGAGATTTTTCTAAGGTTCTGACATGCTTTTTCTACACCACAGTAGGTCCAAAACCCAAATGAGATGAGATGTTTACAAAAATGTAATAGAGCTGTGGAACTCCTCTCTGCAGGAGATTCAGGTTTTTAAAACAAAACAAAACAAAAAAACCCAACCAACCAAACAAAAAAAAAAAACAACAAATTTGTGGAAGAAGTCTTTCAAAAGAGGACACCTCTGTGTCTTGTTTACCTAATTCTTACAGTCTTCCCTAGTCATCTGCCACTGGCCTCTGTTGAAGATACAGTATTACTTTAAATACTCCCTTTGTCTCACCCAATGAAATAAGTTCTAAGTTCTAGCCATAAATTATACATTCAAAATTTAAGCAGGAATAGTTCTATGAGCCTGCATTTGTTTCACTCGATAAATTAATCTTTTTTGACAAACAACACTTGTAACCTTGCATGACATAAAAGAGTGGTTTAGGATTTAATGCACCCGTGTGATTTGAAGCATAAGCATTCATTGTAGCAAAATTCATGTACGCTAATGACTGAATTGATTGTTATAGCAAGAGTCAGGTATGGTAAAGTGGGCACAGAGATTTGTGCTTTCCATATTGCTAAGCTCACAGAGAACTGTCCGCAACAAACACTTAAGTAAAGCAACTGAGTTTAAACTGTAGCAAGTATATTATTTTCAGACACACAGGGCATAATGTATAACTGCATTCAAGAAGACATTACTAGTTTTCCTTGGCTTATTAGCTGAACAAAAAGCTGTGAAATATGCTCTGATCTAGTAATTATTTAATTTCCAATTCCCATAGCTGGATGAATCACTACCTGGATTACGAAGTGCAATGTACAGAGCTGCCTGCAGTTGAACAGAGCAGCCAGGGGTGTTTCAAGTGTTTATTCTTAATTTTCATTCTAACCCTAAGAAAACACCTCACCAACATCATCTTCACAATTACAATTAATGTGCTGGTATATAGTCATATTATAGTTGACATAATTTACAAATTTTTGCTTCTTTTTTACAGTTCGGTACATTGTAAAATACACACTTCACTGTAAAAAAAATTGCTTGGATATGGAGTCTAACATTCATAAGCTCAAAAGAAGGTGCTTCTTAAATGAGCTTGGATATAGTGGAAGTTATTGAATTCTTGTAGGCAAGAAATGATTTACATATGTTTTCTACAGCATCTAACACTGAAGTTCAGAGCCCAAGAGGTTTCTAAGCACTATTGGAATAATAATAATAATAAATACAGCAAAGAAATTTGGTTCAGTTTAATATGTTACAATATTTTCCTCCTCTTCAGATTCCAGAAAGCCTTATACCCAAAGGAAGATGTGTACCTCCACTGCCAATAAAAGAGGGTATCATTTTCCTGTTTTATTATTGCCTCATATATGGTTAGTTTTTTTGGTCAAACATTGCCATCCAGTGGCAAGAAGAACGGTGGTGTAAATGTCAACTAACAAATCCTGTCCATTTTTCCAGTACTATCTGGCCTCAAAATGACTTGGGCAAATAACTTAATTTTTTTTTTTCCTGCTACCACATACACTTCTAATTTTACATGAGACAGCAGAAAGATTATGCGGGCATAAAAGCTCCTAGCTAGAAGCACTTCCATCAGAGCAAATGTTAAGGGTTGAAAGGCATTTTTTAAATTTTCCTTGTCGTTTAAGCTCAGCTAGTACTTTCCTGGTACTAGTCTGACACTTAAGGTAGCTTAGAGACTGTCCCAGCTTACACTCAAGGCTGGAAATAAGAAATGAACACTTGACCACTACAAATAGACTGAGAAATCCTCCTCAGCTTCCCAGAGCTTCACCATCTTCCCAGAAAAGATCAGTCTCAACCTGATGGCTTGGAAAGCACAACTCTTGAAATTTCAGCTGCTCTGAAACATATACAATTATATTCAATTCTGAACTCTCTGCCAAGCACATTAGCCCTCTTCTTCCCCTGGGACTTGTTTTTTCCTACCATTCACACCATGAGAAAATAAGGAACTCCAGGAAACGGCTTGCTCAGCGCTTACTAAGGTCTTGATGATGCACTACGATCAGCTCTGGTCATAGAGTCCTTATAAAAGGTACTTACAGCACCAGCACAGCCACAGGACATACTGGACTTTACCCACCTTCCCCACCATGTAACCTGTAGCACTAGATTTCTTTCTTCTGGGTCAGATTCTATAGTTCAACTCCTTCTCAGCCCACCTTGCAGTTTACCCACTTTCCAATTGTGGTTGTAGTAACAAGTCTAGTTCAGCTTTTTGCCCTGCAGGAAACCTTCTCTTGGAGCATCTAAACAGCCACTGATTAGAGGGACTCAAAACAGCTGCTTTAAAAAAAAAAAAAATAGGGGGAAAAAATGCTATGCAAGAGTATACATTCTCCTTAACATATAGAGTCACATCTTTTTGGTACATTTTCAGGAAATAGATGCAGGAGATAAGACTGTTAATTAGCAACAGGAAAAAAAAATTTCCATGAGCTTTAAAATTCCCAGCAGTTCTGCAACAGTTGCTAACCTTTTACCAGAATCCTTTAATTATTCTCATTATCATTGTTAAGAAAAGATCACAGAAGAATGGACAGAGGAATTTGCGTCTGATCTTTTACAACAGGGCTCCCAATCACAGCACCACACTTGGAAACATTCTCAGAAATAGCCAAGTTAGAAACTATTATAGACATCAAATCTCTCATTCTGTTTGGGTTGTTGTGTTTGTTTTTTTTTTTACAGAAGATCTTTTGGAGTAGTGAGATGCACTGTTTCAGTCCAATAATTTAAGCTTCATGACCACCTCATCTTTCCCAGCATACAACTCGTTTAACAAACTGAATGCAGTTCAGAATCCTTAAAATTATTTATTACATATTCATTAAAATTATTCATTATTTTCATTATATGAAAAAAGTGCTGGTCAGCTGCAGATAGAGAGCTTATTTCTTAAGTAGGATAAGATTAAATTCCTTCCATATCACAATAAATTTACTGGGGCATTATACTGCTAAACTAAAGTGATTGGTCTTCCTTAGAAGGAAACTATTTTAGAAATAGCTGACAGAAAGGATAGTAAGTGTTCAGTTTAAGCAGTAAGGACTTTGTATGTTTGTTTTCATTTTTCATGAAACCTCCATATACATTACACATCCTAGCCGTATGTGATTTTTGCTTTGTTGTTATTTTAGTTCACAAAAAAAGAGTTATAAATTGAACTGGAATTCCACATGTAGCGCACATTCTCCTGTATTAGTAGTAGTCTTTAGCCATAGCATGGAACCCTTGTTTGACAGCAATTTATCAAAATGTATGTAGAAAGATGACCTCCAAATAACAAGACTAAAAATACACGTTCAAGGACCAAACACAGTGAAAAGTGGGCTTACGCATTGAAGTGAAAACAAGTTTCTTAGAACAACGCTGGCAGAGGTAGATGCTGTCCTATTAAAGCTCACACTTAACATGTTGCAGAACCTTGACTGAGATAATTGATTTAACACACACATATAAAAAAGACAGAAGTATAACTTTGCTTTTGGGGAGGGCAGAGGGAAGGAAGAAAAGGAAACAGATGAACATGCATTCTACTGAATGCTTCTTAAAAGCTTCCTTTCTTTCACAACAGCCTGTATATAGAGTGCAAATGCTTAACACATCTGGCAGCCCAGGAGAGTCAACTACTTTCCTCAATATCTCTAGATCTCCATGAGTTTCACAAAGTGAAGCAGTTCCTCTAATGCTGAACAGTGCCCTGTGCAGGATGCAGGGCCAGTGGATGGGTCAAGCTTTGGAAGAAGCTACAAATAGATTTGGAAGACTGTAGAGTAGGTTTAATCAAGTAGATGAGGTGACTTAAGGGATGATGTAAAAATCACAGTCAGTGACACGTTTCATTTGGGTTTTCAGAGTTTCAGACCCACTAAACACATGCTGGTGTAGACAGCTTAAAAACACTTTTTCTAGAAGGTTGGGTGGGGTTTTTGATGGGGGGGGGGTTGTTGTTTGGTTTGGCTTTGGTGGTGTTTTTTTGCCAGCAGAGGCTGCTATTTTCTTTTAGATCAGAAAACACGTGCAACAGTTGCATAAACACTAAAATACAGAGAATCAAGTGTTGTGGAAATTGCTTGTTCTAATGTAATCAGCAACACTTGGAGGTTAAGCAAACAAACAAGCAGTTTACTCTCAATCCCACACTCCTCATTCATCCTCAAATGTTTTTTCAGCAAAAGCTCATCACTTCTGTTTATTTCATTCAGGTCAAAGAATTTTAAAGTTATAATAAGCCTACAGTTGAAGCTCATTCAACAAATATATTACATATCTGTAATATTTATAGGCTTTTGTACAATACTTATTGCTGAGATATTTACACACCTCAGAAAAGTAAGAGATTTATTTTCTCAGCTCCACAGCATGGCAAGAATGCTTATGCATCTTTGCAGATGGGGGAAGCCACAAAAAAATTAATATGGCTGGGAAGGATGTCCAGCTCTCCAGAGTCTCCTCAGTCAGCACTAACAGCAATGTTACTACCTGCCCTCCATTTTAGGTTTAAGGATCTAAAGTATTTCTCAGTGATGTTTAAGGAATGGGTATATTTTACTTCCTACTGCAGCAGCTTCCATTCTTTTAAAAGAAATTGTAAGTCATTGAACAACCTGACTAATCCAGCTTTAAGAACTGTATTACAGTGTAAATTCTACTGCCACCTGAAGTCCCAGTCAAAGGTAACAGATTACACTGACCATGTATTGCACAAACATGAGCATTACCAGGGAAAATGATCATCTTGGAGTATGACAAGGTGAGTAATAAATAGAACAAAGGTAAGACACAGGAACGAAATTAACAAATAAAGGCATTGTTTTGTACTATGATTCTACTTTACACAATGGCCAAATATACTTGACAGTCATATTTATACACCTTAGTATAAAAGGGCACTTCGGATGCCCTCCTGCGGCTTGAGACTTCAGCTTGCAGGATTCTTATAGCCCAAAGGTTTGGCTGAGACAAAGTCCACTGATGCCAAAAAGAAGTCCTTCCTTTCATTTTTTGATCAGGGCTAAAATTTGGCAGCCTAGAACTTGATCAGTTGTGGTTCAGATTTCAAAAATACAGGCTGTACTTAGACAAACCAAAACACAGACCTATAACATTTTCATTTAAATAGCAGCTAGTCAGTTTAACATTAGAAAACCACTTTGATCCTGGGTGGATTTTTAAGAAATTAAGACTTCTACAGCATTTAAAGTATATCAGCTTGTTCTAACTACCAGATCAAGATTTAATAAAAACATGAGGATTGTTTATAGAACAGAAAAACCCAACTTCCCACACTTCACTTCTTTCCTTTTAATGACAGAACACAGCCAGCCCTCAGAGAGAGGAATTCCTAACAGGCTTTCAGTGTTTTAACATAGTCTTTAGGTAAAAAACATGAATGCTAGCAAGGGAAAGGACCCTTTATCTTCCTTATACAGGAACATCCAAGCTAAGTTGGAATCCACATGACTATACTTTTAAGAGAACTTCCTTTCATTAACAAAACCCTCGAAGATTCAATGAACTTGACTTTATTTGGTCTTTTCAGCTCTTGACAGATTCATACAGCAAAGCACTGTTAGTCTACAGGGTAAAGTCAGCAGCAAACATAAGTGAAATGAACCACAATAAGACGACATGCAATGAGAGTGATGGTTGTCAGAAAAAGACCTTTCAACTAGTTTTTTCTTGCTTTCTTTCTAGGATCTATCTGGCTTCTCTATTCCCATTAGACCTTTTACAACGTGCATACTGACAGCAGATCCTCCACATCAGTGGAGGAAACCAGCAGCAAAATAATCATATCCTCCAGCCTGTGAAATCAGCATTCCACATGGAACACCTATTACTGCTTCTATTGCAAAGGATACGTCTGGTTATGTTCTGTAGACTGCTCCTGCTTCTCATTAGCCCAGACATGCATCAACTCCACTAGTACTTCCTCTTGAAATATTTACATTGACTGTTCATGTGCTTGCTAGGAGTATGAACTGTTTGGAATGGAAGAAAGTTGGGTTTATCTATGTGTTTTATAGCAAACACATAGAGCATCTCTTACTAAAATTAAAGCAGTACTGGCTTAAGTCTACAGCAATTAGTGTTCAGTGAGGAAAAGCTAGGAGTATTCCTTTTCACTAGAGTGGCATACGGGAGGTAAGCCTACTGACCTGTGCAGAGAGGGACAGTGATTCATGTACACAGAATGGCATAGAATCATCAACAGTTTTCCCAGACTGCTTTCCTGGTCTTAGAATTGATTGGGGGGGGTTGATTGGGGGGGGGGGGGGGGGGCAAAACACACTTCAGAAAATTGTCAATGCTTAGAAAATAAAACGCTAAGAAAAGTGAAGTGTCAAGAACATTTCTTATGATCCAAAGATTACATAGAGAGGAAATGGAGTAGTAATTACTACACTGAGCACACAGAAAAGGTAGAATGCGCTTGCAAAACTTGTACAGGAAGGCATTTAAAATTGAGGGAGGGAGGCACGGACAGGGAGGCAGGGAAGAGTTCCCCCAGACTTAGATCATAAACTGTGTCCATAGGATATAATTGTATTTTACAGGCATCAGATAAGCAATTCAAAATACTTAGACTGAGCAGCTGCAAATTATCAATACTGTATTTATTATGCATGGTCTGTGGTCAGATTATCATATAAATCAACCATAATTGAGATTTTCAGGATTAGAACAATAATGTAATTGTTACTTTCCAATTCAAGAAGGGCACTGTTGCCTACCAACCAACCAACTACTTGGGAATCACGAGTTGTCTAACTTTCATGACTCTTGGACAAAAAGAATCACACCACATTGGTGGAAGTAGTCAGTACACTGGAGCATAGGGCCGCTCGCTCAGAAAGATCTCGACAGCGAGGAGGATGGGCTCATGAAAACCTTATGAAGTCCAGAAAGATAAGTGTGGAGTCTTGCACCTGGAATGAAATAGCATCAGACAATAGTACATGCTGGAGGTCAGCTGCCTAGGTAGCAGCTTTGCAGAAAACAACCTGGGGCCCATCAAATGACAAGCTGAACATAAGGCAGCACCATGTCTTTGAGGCAAAAAAGACTTACCACATACTGTTCAGTATTAGCAAGACTGTAGCTAGCAGAACAAGTGAAGAGATTATTATCTGCTCTTCAGTACTTTTGTGAGATCACATCTGAAGCACTGTGTCCAGCTTGGGCTTCTTATTACATGAATAACATTGAAAAACCACAATGAATCCCGTGGAGTGCCACTACACATCGGATAGCTAAGATGATTAAGGCCTTAAAATGAATAGGGGACCGAAGAAAATGTTAAAGAGAAGACAGAGCCAGACCTGTCTCAGAGGTGCTTTGTAAAAGGGTAAGAGGCAACAAAAACGAGGTGCAGCAAAGGAAATTTCAATTACACATAAGGAAAAATATTCTTCATAATGGCAGTGTTCAAACACTGGAACAAGCTGCCAGAGATATAGTGGAATTTTGTCATTAAAGATATTCAAAACTTGACTGGGCAAGAACCTGGTCTAACTTCAAAGTCAGATCCAAATTTTACATTGGCCCTGTTTTGAGTAAGGGATTGGACTGAATGACCAGTCAAGATCCCTTCCAACCTTAATTATTATATGAGTCTACAATATTTATCTTTCACATTCACTGTATGAACTCAAGGCCTTAAGTGCTCAATGGCAGCATTCTTCAGCAGAGCTGTTAGAAGCTAATTACTGGAAAATCTTGGACAGCTTAGAAAGAAATAAAAAACAGAAGGGTTTTTTACAGTTTCTCAGAATGAAAAGGAAATGGCCTACTTTATCAGTGTGATTTAATATTATATTACACTTAATGAATTATATTTTGGATGACCAACGCACTGCATGATTTTTGCTTAAAATGTAGAAGCAAATCAGAAGCTGTCAGGAAGAAACCTGAGAACTTGGCAGGCACTGTTCAGACTTCTGGCACATAACAAGGAGGCTGAAAGATTATGGAATAAACATTCAGCTAGATGGTTATGGTAAAACTATTAGAAGTAACATGGGAAGTTAAGTGGCAACATAATTACCAATATAAGTTTCAAACTTAACACATCATCGTTTGAAACAGGTGATCTTTGTGACTGGAAAATAGGATTATAAATAGCAATATACTATTGTATGCTCAATGACAATAATGTAATGGATTCATTCCTTACCATTTTTGTTTCAGACTCTCCCTACACTCACATACAGATCATTATGTAGACCTATTTTCTGCTCATGTTTGGAGGGTTCTTGTTCAGAAGCTCTAAGTGCATATTTCTAATTTTTCAGAAATATGCCAAATTGAACAATGTTAAGTATAAAAGCATACCTAAACCAGGTCTCTCTCAGTAAAATCCTCATATGGACAAAGATGTTTGGGTTTTTTTCACATAGGTAGTACTACCCACTACATAAGTAATAACCATCAACCTGTTCATTGATGTTATCAGGGGAAAAAGCAACTTTGTCCCTCTCCATTATGATTTTACACAAATATAACCATGTCAGTACCTTTACAATGAGAACAAACCCTTACAGTGTTTGGCCTAATCCAGAAAAGACAACTCTTGCTCTAATCTCAGGAAATGTGTTAGTGAAAAATCTTTAAAGAGAGAGAGGTCCTTCCAACCTCAACCACTCCATGATTTTGCGATCTTAAAGGAAAATCCATTTCTGCTCTAAAGTAGCTCAAAGTATCATATCTAAGTTTGTTCCAAATAAAAGCAAGCTTGACATACTCCACAATTAAAACAGGATCATAGCTAAATGCAAGTCAACACATTGTTGTGAAAATGGTAAATGTCATCACGCAATGTATAAATGAAAGCAGAACCTGTAAAACCCATGAGTTAATTTTCACTCTGTTCAACCCAAAGATGTCAGATAAAGCCCTTATCTTTGTATAAAATAGTTCTGGAATGATGCAAGTCAATTGGACAGTCCAGAGGAGGAAAATTAAAATATGCAAATGTCTCAGAAATATAGCCTAAGACAGAAAAATTGGATTGTTTAATGATGAAGGAGCAGCAGAATGTCTTTAGAGAGGCAGAATAACTTTCTCATACCATCCACGATAAACAGGAGAGGTAACAATGGGCCTAGCTGGTGGAAGAGAAACTTTTCAGGTCTCAAGCAATACTGTCTTAGGTGATTTTGAAAATTCTATCAAGCCTTGCACCTGCAAAATCTTACATACAAACACTAACAGGCACTGGGTACCACAGTGAAAACTGTAGTTACAGTGCCCTGGATTATTTAGCCTACCCTTTGTCAGCATCTGGAAGTAGTTCACAGAAAGAGTGTATGCCTGTCTGTCCAGCAAAAAATGAAGTAATTTAGAATTCACAGTCCTACTGTCTGCAAGCATTAAATCCTCCAGCCCCCATGTCAATGGTATTGTTATACCTTCCCTTAGTGCAGAGTCAGTTTTTTGACTGACTCACCAATATGCAACATCTAGGATATAAACATTTACATGTTCAGTACAAATTCTATCCACATTAATTTACCATTAAAAAGGTACCTATCCAGATAGCAGCAACAGACAGTAGATGGAGCTGTTCTGAAGATAGCAGAGATTTCAAAACAATTTTTTATTGAGCAGCGATCTGAACTGTTTTTTCAAGTTTGGAAAACTTTCCTCCAAGAACTGTTGAAATTAATTCTGAAATTATGTTTCACAACATCTTACCATTATTTGAAATAAGTAATACACAACATTTAAACCATTTTAAGAGGGACTTTTTTAAGAACTTCAAGAAATACTTCAGAGGTATGCTGTACACTTCCTCAGAATAACATTGGCATTTTCCATAACCAACAAAATTCCAGGTTAAAGCCAGCTCTCATCAACAGTTCTGGATAAACAGATAACATTATTCGCCCAGCTCATCAACAAATCTTGTAAAGACCATGTTTCTTTTAAGCACTGATCAGCAAACTTCTTGGCCTTAAAAAAATTATATGAAAATATGCATTGTCAGAGGATGTATTGCCACATTTGTAAGGAAGCTGTGGGAAAGGGAGCTCATGGAATGCCTCTCAGATGAGCAAGAGTGGCAATGCTGCCTGAAACTGTCACTACTGCACCGTGGGGTGGAGGTCCCACAGACTTTCAGAGGAATTTCAGAGTTCAGATTATCAACGAGTTCTAACCCTACTCACATCTCAATTGCCAGTCGCATAATATATATCCCTATAATGGTAGTCAGATACTAAACATTACAAGGTACTTGCAGCCCAACAGCCCCTATGTTTCTCATCACTGCTCCAGAATTTCAAGCCAGGGGAGCAATATCAGTTTATTGTTCTTACAATGACAAGTTCTAACATCTCAATCTCATAGGTCTATTACGAGTTAAAGAGTATAAGAGTAATTCAGTGAATTCACAATTCACCTGAGTGTAAAGCTAAGTTTTCCTTTATTATCAAAAGATGTATATGACCTCTGAAAGAAGCCATATGAATAGAAATGTTTACCATGTTACTTGGCAAAATCAGCCTCTGAAGCAGTTCTTGGATCACTCCATAAAGAAGTGAATTTTTGAGTTGTCACAACTAATTTTCCATGAGACACTATATCAAAGATCAAGAATTTTTTTTATAAACTGCACCAGGAGGCATTACTATTTCTTGAACTTGAAAGAACAGTTATCAAGAGGAATAATATGCCATTATAAACAAGTACCAGATGGTAGAGCTATTTCTCTAATGCCCTGTTTAATTATGAGTAAACATGAACACAGGAAAATACAGTAAAACAAGAAGAGGAGGATATGTAGCTACATTAAACAAAGGTCATGACCTCAATTATATTTTCCCAAAAATATATCCTAGGACAAACCAGAAGGAAAATAGAATTCTTCATATTTAGAAATCAGCATTTAAGTACCGGCAATTTGCACTAGCTCTTCTTCATGGTTTTCCACATCATGAGCCAGATTCTTCCATCATTATTCATGTTGAGTATCATCCAACATCATGAAAATATTGCTTTTAACTGTAAACACTCCCAGATGAACTACCTATTCAAAATTCATAGCAGCAGGACCTGGATTCATTATTTCACATACTGGAAGGAGTTTCAGAGCTAATGAACCTTATTACTTCCTTTGCTTTTGATCCAGTTGTAGCTGTAGGGGCAGTCCAGATTTCCTATTTGTACCCCATCATAAGAGGAAATCTGTCATCCAGTAACATATCCATTCTGTAGCAGTTTAGGTTAGGAAGTAAAGCAGACGGGGAAGGAAGCAGCAGCAAGTTGAAAATGTGCTATATCCATGTATATACTCTTTTCTCCCTTAATTTCCCAACAATACAAAATAAATATGTAATTCCTTTTCTAAATCCTGAACTGTCTTATCTAAAGAGGATTGGTTTTAAATCCTTCTTTTTCTCTCACACATATTTTTAATACATATTTTCAAATTGAAGCCATGCTTTAAGTACTTGTATATGTATGTACATATGTATTTAAAGCATGACTCTATTTTGAAAAAGACAGTATATGGGTGGAAAAAAAGAATTTTCCTTCCTGCCTTCATAGTGCTTATGCCTGGATTTAGAAAGCAACAATTTCCACTAACAAAATGATTATGAGGCTCTAGCTTATAAAGAAATAAGTTAAACCCCGTCCTTTGCAACTTCACAAAGCATTAAGTGTTCTGTTCTCAATGACTGTAATTAGCACAAGCACTAAACATTTAACTTTTTGTCTACAAAAACTATGACTGGCTAATGTAATTCTGTCAACATGACATTTTCTAACAAGCAGTGAACTTGTACGGATTATTAGAACACCGTTCACATTTTCTGCTCATAACCTGTGCAGACACTTCCTGTTCAAACTGTCTCATCAAATCTTTCTAGTAACTTTTTGGAGACATCTACTTACTAATTTGAGCTGTAGATGACACCAACAGAGTGCACTGAAAGATGAACCTTATGCAGTCCTCTATCTCAATAGTGTTGTGTAAAGCAAACTGCCAATTTTCTTGACCCCATTGCTTTTTCTTACCTCCCCTCTCTACAAACGTCTGCTTTCTTTCCCTCTCCCTTGCATTCCGCTTCCTTTGTTGTACAGACCATTGTCCTGAAGGCTCTACGAAAGGTCACTCTCTCGAAGGCTCCTTCACCTCTGCCTGTAGCACTTCTCCCCAGCTGCAACACATCCTACAACTTAATCCTATCTGGGGTTGCAGTTAAAAGTTTGTTAACCCCTTACTGACACAAGTAGCACATAAATGCAATGTTTTGGGATCCAGCTACCCTTCATCCAATCTCACTTTCTGTAGGTATTCTGGTGTTTTAGAAACCAAAGTGGTTGCTACCGAGTCAGCTGAAAATGAAACACAAAAGAACGATTAGCACCATCCTGGCACACAGTGCCTCACTGCTGCTGGGAGAACTCCTCCACAGATCTATTGTCTCCTAAGGGAGCTTAGAGACCTTTGGGATCCCGCTGATAAGGAGAAGCACTTAACAGTTTCCATATTTCTACCGCTGCAAAACAATGAGACTTGAACCATCTACTCCTGCGGAAAGTACAAAAGGGCCACAAACCACTACCATCTCATCTGTACAGGCACCCTGCCTGCCCACTCCCCACAACCACCACCACACATCCACCTTCATAATCTTCTGGAGTATCTTCCTAAGAAAGAGTTACCAATTTTAGGGAAAATATATCCATTTTTTGTTCAAACCACTATTCCCTACTGTGCTGATTACTCTAAAAAAATTAGTCCTCCTTTTTCTTTTGCTGTTTATAACTCTCCCACAAACAAATTCACTTTTGTACTGAAATAGAGAATATTCTATAAGTTTCCTTCTATTATTTCTCTCTCTTTTTTTTTTTTTCTTTTTTTTTTTTTTCCCCTAAAATTTTTTAGGTAGAGTAGCCAGACGTCAGGGAATCTTATTTCAAAGCTATTTTATTTGGACATTCTGCAACTGATTCTAAACTGGAAAGCAAACAGTGCACCTTAAAACACACATTCAATGCATATGCCAGAAAGACCACAGTATGTACCACAGTTAGCAACAAACCAGTGAGGAGCTCAGAGACTTTAACACACTCTCTGTGCCTTTATGCGAGTAGGTTTCACTGGGCTACTTAGCTCATCTCAGATTGCCATACTGCTTGTTCTCTCATTTTAGGATGCACTACTACAGACACTTCAGTATTTGGTAGCCAGCTTAATACGTACACACAATAGTTCATGAGAAATACCTAAAACTTTCTGCTATGAGAAAGCTTAAGAGCACTGATGAAAATTGCTTGGATTTTCAGCAAAGAGCTATTGTGAAGTGCTATTCTACAAGTATGAAACTAAAGTGGGAAGGAATTCATGCAGTGAGCAGAAAGGAAGGTTTGGGCTGACAGCCGGTCAGGTTAGTGCATGCAAAGGCACAAGCCAATATCTGCACGTGCTATGGAAGGCTGTGTGAGTGCTGTTTTGCATATATCTCATTTGCAGCTGCCTCATTTGCAGATACATTTTCTGAAGCTAGGTTTGAAAATTTAATCCCATCAAGTTCCTGTGAATAGTTGCTGCCCACACAATCAACAGCCTGACAGATACTGATATCAATGGAAATAGGAAAAAAAAAAACCTGTGGACTTCAATTACTGAATTCTGATGAGGCCATGGAAAGCACATATAAAAGATATTCAGATGACTAAAAGGCAGATAGATTTTTAAAAGATATTGCAAAGTTTCAAGGCAAGTCGAGAACTCCAGTGCCATGGGGTAACTCACAGGATTTTAACTATGGAAAGACACCATGTTAATACAGATCTAGCACAACAAAGGTTTTGATGCTGTAGTCTAGGCATGCCACTAACTGCCCTCAGCTGTGAAACCAAATTCAAAGTGCACTTACTGCATGATAAACAACACCTGGATGCATACTGGCCTACAAACTTTGATCAAATCTGTACAGCAAAAATAAGACACGATTGCAACATAAGTATACATAACCAGGCTATCTTTAATTTACTAAAGATGCATGGCCTGTGTTGAACACAGTGCTTCTGTAAGTCAGAGACAAGCCCTCCATGAACAGTTACTATATGAGCTCCTTCCAAAAGCCAATACAAAAACCAGCATGACTTGGTCTTTGCTGTTATTTACCTGCAAAATTAATTTAACCTGCTAAACTAGCCTGTATATGTCTGTCTGTGCCATTATCATCTCTTCATTTTGCTGTGAAGTCATTCTGTCTGAAAGGAAATACAGCATACACAACTGAATAACGATAAAAGATAGAAAATAGGTCTGTGTTTTGGGAAAAACTGAAGAAGCCCAGGGAAAGAGTTAGAAATCCAACACATTTACCAAAGCTAGGGCTGTAGATGATGGGACCAGGGTCATTGGACTGAGGCAGCTGTCTTCCCAGAGAAAGCAGGGTGGAGGGGAGATTGAATTCTAAATTAGAAATCTAAATTCTGGCCCAGCTCCAATTCCAATCCACTTTAGAAGTGTTGTAACTGAAATTTGTAGCACACAACTTCATAATCAGCAACTTGTAGTTTATTATGACATCCTACTCATCCTCATTTCTTAGAGGTTACTGGACTAGATTCCTATCCGTCATTAAATTACTCCTATATCTTCAAGTTGATATTTACCATAAGAGTGTTATTCTTTCTTTGCCTTAACTATGAGCTCCCTATTTGCCTTTTTCATATACTTTCAATGGTATCAATATCTATTTGCTGAGATTAGAAATGATAAGTCACTAACCGAGAATTAATAAATAGAAGACAGAAAGCTTTGCATCACACTTACAGAACAGGTGGACAGACAGTCCGAGTGAGTTGATGGTACCTGTAAGCAATACTATTTTCTCTATTGGAGGGATCAAAGAAAAGTCTGGTCCCCAAACCACTAATGCCTGCAGAACAGTGTGCCGGTTTAGTCAGGCATGAGAAGTCCCCATGCTAAACAAACCCTCATTTGCAGCACATCGCCATAAAGAAGTAAGTCTTATGCTGCAACTGCCAGTGGGTCTGTGGTCATGGAAGAAGGGTGTCACCTCACGCACTTTTTGCAGACTCTGACAGAAGCAAAATGTTCCCATGCTCAACAAGCCCTAATAAAACACTTTAGGGTTTTGGTGAAAGCATTTATTCAGTGGGTAAGCAAAGTGTCATCTTCAAGAGGTTCTGTCCCTGCTTGAGAAAAAACAGTAGGCTCACATTACGGCTCTGTCCAGTCCCCAGACTGTGATGGATGGGATGGTGCTGGTGGTACCAGCAGAGCTCCGAGATGGCTGAATTTTTCAGAAGGCAGACAGTCTGCCCTTGGACAGTGCTTATCCCACACTGCTAGCCCCACTGAAGGTTTGAAGTCTGAACAAGACTAATAAATAACAGTACCTCATATTCTGCAATGTTAGATATTAGCAATTGTTTGCCACATACTTCCAACTTGTTTATATCCTATTTACTTGAGGCTCTCTTCTCCTTCATTACCTTCATGATCCAAAGCCAAAAACAGAGGCTCAGTGAATTAAGCTTAGCTCCTGGCTTCTCTTGTAAGGTATTCTAGTCTAATTAGACTTAGCTCTCATTTAGAGTGTTCATTTACAATGCCCTGTGCCCCACCTAGTAACAGCGACAAGTATCTGTTTACTGGCAACTGTACCATTTTTCTAAAACTGTTTTCCAGTAAAACAGTTTTACTCCTTCCTTTTTTTCTAAAGCTACTATTTGCTAGACAATGCCTCCTCATCCCTGCCCTGTCCCCCCTTACGCAAAAGCCAACACATTATTTTCATTCAGTATTACAACTTAGTTCCATTTCCCATCCAGACTGCAGAAATCATCCTGAAAATAAGGCAACGTGGCATGAAGCCAAATGCACTGACTTTATTTCCTAACCAAAATCAACAGCGTTGCATAGACTACAAGCACTTCCTCTTAATGCCATCAGTGAGAAAATCAACACATGAGGACAAAGAAATCATTCCCTGCTTTCATGAATCAGAAACCAAGTTTTCTCCAAGTTTATTCCTTTTGTAATTCTTCACATTGCACTTAAATTAACTGAAAATATTTGTAAACCACAAATCAAACAAGTACCTCCTTTAGGTTATGTTGCAATTTATGTTAAAATCTTAAATTTTGTTAACATTTTTGTTAGACTACTTTTAGTATTACAAAAGGTCAGCATCCAAGGCAACTGAGATAGCCTGACTCTAGCAGTATAATTGTATATATCCCATTCTAAGTAACTCTAGATACAAAGATGTAATCCAGTTATAAAGCTGTACTCATCCATGCTGGTGAGAGTCAGAGCAAAAACATCATCTGGTGTTATCATCATCACCTTGTGTTTTCTGTCTGAAACATAGGATTCTTATAGAAATTCTTCAAAATGCAGAGTGGAAAGACTGAGTTTATACAGTAAAATACATTTCCCACAAGAGCATCAGTGAAAAATGTTTTAGTACAAAAATAGACACGGGTGTATCTTCCAATTCTACCACCATCAGTGAGAAACAACACCACAAATCTACCTGCTCTATTTACTTTATGGACATTCTTTCAGGCAGGCTCTCAGGCATGTGGAAACTCTAATGTCCACTCTGCATGCCTGCAAGTGTGCTACATCTCTTGAGCAAGAAAACTGACCTATGTCAAACAAATTGGCATTACAGTACACAGAATGAAACCTGCTTTGTGAATGCCTAGTATGGATCACCTTGTACGGTATCAGGAACTGCAAAGTTCTTCAATAACATCTGCTGGAACTTTAAAAAAAAAAAAAAAAAAAATTCTTTTACCGCTTTAATGCCTTTTTTTTTTCCCCAAAAAATATTTGGGCAAATTAATTTATAGGCAGAGATGTCTAACACAATCTTAAATTGTAGGCATCTACTGAAGAGTAGCTTGGTAAAACCCTCATTGTGATGATATACTTTCAGATAACTCATTATTCAGACACAGGCCAACAGATTATTTGGGTTTCTATGACAAATATTACCCTCCTTAAACAAATGCTACAAAGCTGGAATTTAAAACTACATTGGAGTCAATTTGTCAATATCCATTTTAAAATTACATTATTCAGATCTCAAAACATACCCTGAAATAAAAGGGCCTACTTTAACCAGATCTGATAGTTACACTTTCTCAGTTCTTCTAGCTATTCCCCATGGCCAGAACCAAAAGTGACTGATGTCTCTAAGGTATCTAGAAACGGTGTTTCTTATCCAACAACCAAGTTCCAAAAGAAAGCATCTGTTCCTCATCATATCCTGCCCAATGATTTCTTTAAGGGCCCATCCTGCTTCAGTCTCAGTTGTTCTCTTCGAACTCTGCCTCAAGACAAGCTTGACCAGTCCTTTCCTCCTTCACCTCAAGATCTGAAGTCACCGCATACCTTTACTGAGCTGCATTAAATAGGAGGAGCCCACATTCACCTCCTCTTGTAAATTCTTGAGCCTGGGGCCCATAACAGATCCCCCCCAAAAAATCACGCTTTCTTCCCAACACCTTTCTCTATGCAGCAGTTCATAATTCTTTGCTAGGAAACAGGTTGTCCCTCTACTGATCTATAGCTATACTTGAATCACAAGTTTCCACAGCTTAGGATTCTGACCATGAGGAATTTCCTATTCACCATCATATTTAGCCCAGGAGTAAATAAAGCCAAGTTAACATTTGGTTACCTTTGCCGGATTCGTTTTTGACCAGTCAAACAAATAAATCTAACTCATTACAGAGTGACTTAAATAGAAGTTACAGGCATGTTAATTTTATCTCTTGGTACCATTTATTTCTCTTCACCAGCCTTTTTTGTTTTGTTTTGTTTTGGGTGGGTTGGGGTGTGTTTGTTTGCTTTTTAATTTGGGCTTACATTTCTGCAAAGTTTGAATTGTTCAGTGTTATTACCACTCAAAGTCTCAGCTAAGAGCAGATTTACCTCCTGCATAATCTTCAGCAGATGAAGTCGATTCTGGGAGTTGGCTTGACATTCCTGATCCTTTCCCTCTGAGGAGTGTACCTCTCCTCAAAGGTGATTTAAAGGGGAATGTCCACTCTTTTGTAAGGTTAAGATATGCCCCAAAGATTACAGATAGTTCAACGCCAGACATCAGTCACTCTACTGAGATGTACCATCAATAAAGTCATACCATTCTTCTTAGACTTTGTAGAGAAAATACTTCACTGTTCCTAACAATATCAAGATACTATATTCAAGAAAAATTAAAGTGTGACTATGGAATGGTTAGCAATGCCACATAGACGATAATAGTAGTAGAGTCATCATTGAAACAAGATAGCATTATAAAGCTGCTTTGATAGCTGATACCTAGCTTAAGCTATTGAAGTCTCAGGCGCCACACCTTCTACACTATCCTTATCCCTCACAGCTTGTTTACAGCTAGTGGGAGTTTGTCTGCCAGTGTCTCAGCTGAATCTTCATTCAGCTAACCTGAAAGAATCACCCCACTCAAAACAGGGATGGCTCTCAGCAGCATTCCCTAGGCTTTTTCATTAAGAAATTAGTTCATCTAGGAAATTAGGAGCCTAAGTAGAAATGAGGAGCTGAAATACATTATTAGTGTGAGCCCTAGTTTTAATGGTTTGGTGGGTCTGGAACAGTTGTGGTCTGGTTTTGCCCTTTGGATTGGAGCAATGAATAACTTTCAGCTGAACTCTGCCACAAACCTCCCAACTCCACCTCAGTGCTGTAGATGTGAAGCAGCAGACAAATCCACTCTCATTAAAATGTGGAAATTATGATACTGCTTTACTCCTTCACTGTGTATGGCTTCCCTAAAATGGAACATATCCTTTTCACTTATCCATGTACAACAGCCTGCCAGCTAGGCCACTAGCCTACCCATGGAAGCCTAGCCCTGAGTCCTTGTTCTGCCTGTTTTACCACATACTAGTATTTCCTTTCCACACATATTAAGTGTTTAAATCTAACGATTTCAGACCATGACTACCATGGTAATCGTAGGCAACAGCCCACAGCATGTTTCATATCACACCAACATTGACCTAAAAGAATCCTAAAAATGGTGGGAGCGACATCACTGCTAGAACTCATCTTACACCGGCAAATAGCTATTCATGCAGGAAGGCAAATGACTTAAGTGACAGCCTGGTAAACACCCACCACTGTTCAATATCTGTCTCCTGGAGAACACAGCACCTTTAACTTCTTTTTTTGCTCTTTCTGTCAAAGATCTTCATATGCTTACCCTCACTAAAAAATGAAGTAAAGCATATTAAGGCATATAGTGCTGTTTATATGATTAATACATATGAATAGAAGGAATGAAAAAGAAAAAAACCACTCCCAAAAAACTCTGAAAACCCCAACCAAACAAATCAACTTGGGCAGTGCCAGGTGGCACTTCCTGCACATAATAAGCCCGTTTGCTATACACTCTCTGCACTGACAGATGGAACAGTGCCTGAGCTCAACTCTCGTAGTACAATTACCTCTAATGCAGCCAAATTACTCAATCACTTAAGATACCTAAGTGGACAGCATCATAATGCTTGCTAGACTGGTCGGAACTTTCAGTGGCATTCAGATAAAAGGCATTTTATAATTACTGATAATGTAACTCCTAGGATGATAAATTGCAGGCTCCTTTTTGTCAGAGTTTTACAATGATCTCTGGTGCAAAACAATTAGCGGGAAACTTTGCTGATTTATAGGCAACTACTCAACCAGCTCCTGTAGTTACAGTACTGTTTGTCTTCTACCATTCTTCAAATGAACAAGTATTACATACACACTTCCCCTTTGACCGGCAGTCTCTCTTCTCTGTGGATGCTCAACAGAAAAAGAGTGATCCTACTTCCCTTGTCAAAAACTAGCATGGATAGATGAATCTGTTATTCAGCAGCGATACCTGGCATGCAGCAAGTCTCACCATTTTACATGTCTTTCATTGGATCAGTTGTTTCCTTCAGCCCAAAGAACCCTCAGTTTCAGCTGAAAACAATTACAAGTCATCACAGAGCCTACATGAAACTCCAGTGTCTTAACTAATGCACCTCAAGAATTCTGAATTTTAATAATGACTTCCTAGCAAAAGCTAGCAAGACAAGAGATTCTGCAAATGCAATTTTGTCTTACATCAACTAAACTTCAAATAACCTTGGTTTTGTGGTTTTTTAAAGCTTTTGGATTCCACCCCACCCCCCCCCCCTGTACTTCAAGGTGATACTTCTGTTCCTGGAAACTGTAAAGGTCTGATCTGACATTCAACTTAAGTGTGATAATAACTTCTAATTCAATTGCACAGATTTTTATTTCATTAATGCACAGCAGAATCAGCACCAACTGACGAGTTGCAAAGACAAATCCATAGCATCTCCTGAATACTTACTCAATAGTCTTAAGATTTGATAGTAACAAGCTAATTAACATTTTAACACCATCACTTTTGTAAAAGGACCTTTCAAAATGCCTTGTCTGCCATATATTTCATCTTTACATTAAATAATTGTTGCTATATAGCAATTGTTAACCTGTGTTGCACTTAAATGCCAGTTCTCCAGAGTTACCCTGTGGTTGCTTAGAATTTCAGTGCAGTTACCAGCTGAGATTCAACTGTGCCTTCTTCAAAGCCGTTACAAAACTCAGATTAAGTTGAGATCCAATATTTTTAAACATGAAAGCAAGAAAAGTCTGATTTGAATAATTCACACAATCACAGAATGGTTCAAGTTGGAAGGGGTCACTGGAGGTCATCTTCTCCAACTCCCTGCTCAAGCAGGGTCACCTAGAGCAGGTTGTCCAGTACCATCTGCAAATGGCATCTCCAAGTATGGAAATTGCACAGCCTCTCTGGCCAGCCTGTTCCAGTGCTCCTGTCCCTGGACACTATTGATTAGAGCCCGGCTCCAACTTCTTTACAGCCTCCTTTCCAATATTTAAATACATCAATGAAATTCCCCCTGAGCTTTTTCTTTAGGCTAAACACTCCCAGCTCTCTCAGCCTTTCCTCATAAGACAGATGCTCCAGTCCATCAAGCATCTTAGCAGACTTTCACTGGACACCCTCCAGTTGCTCTCCACCTCTCTTGTACTGGGAAGCCCAAAACTGGACACAGTACTCCACATGTGGCCTTACCAGTGCTGAGTGGAGGGGAGAGATCATGTCCCTCAACCTTCTGGCAACGCTACTCCTAATTCAGCCCAGGATACTGTTAGCCTCCCTTGCCAGAAGGTACATCGCTGGCTCACGGTCAACTTGCTGCCCACGAGGACCCCCAGGTCCCTTTCTGCAAAGCTGCTTTCCAGCTGGTCAGCTCCCAGCGTATACTGATGCCCAACACGATTCCTCCCCATGCGCACAATTTTGCGCTTCCGTTTGTTGAACTGCGTAAGGTTCCTGTCAGCCCACTTCTCCTGCGGAGGTCTCTCCAGATGGCAGCACAACCCTCTGGCATATCAGCCACTCCTCCCAGTTTCATGTCATCAAACTTGCTGAGCGTATGCTCTGCCCCATCATCCAGATCATTAATGAAGATGTTGAACAGGACTGGACCCAGTATTGACCCATGGGGTGCACCACTAGTTACCACCTTCAACTAGAATTTCCACTGATCACCATGCTTGGGCCTGGCCATTCAGCCAGTTTTCAGTCCACCTTCCCATCTGCTCATCCAGCCCATACTTCATCAGCTTCTCTGTGAGGATCTTATGGGAGACAGTGTCAAAAGTCTTACTGAAGTCAAGGTAGACAATACCTACTGCTCTCCCCTCTTAGAGAGATCGGACTCTTCTAAGCAGATCCTCAAAGAGGCCAAAGTCTGCTCTCCTGAACTCCAGGGTTGTGATCTTGCTATTATTAAAAAAAAAAAAAAAAGTCAATACACTTTTTTACCATTGCAATTTACTAGGAAATTGTAAACATCAAAGTTACCACCATTGTCACCAACTAGACTGTATGCTCTGAAGCTGGGTGCAGATCAGTTCTAAGTTAAAATGTTTGGTTCATGAAAATCTGTTTTGCCTTTTGCTTGCCTTAAACTTGGTATATGACTCTCTTTTTGTTACTTTTCTTCCCCAAACACCAAAAGCTGTTTGTGGACATGTCAGACATCCTTTTCTGAGCAGTTCATCACCAGCCTACAGAGCCCAGTGGGTACACAAGTAAATGATCCTCCAGGCTCTTAGCAGTATCTGATCCAGCAGATAGAGTGGAACTAACACACTTTAGGAGGTTAGCTCTACCCTGACTGCACTGGAGATGAATCACTACTAAAATCCCAGGCTGTGCATGAGCCTTTCCTAACATACACATTTCCAAAAGGTAGTGACTTGAGTTCAATTTCCTCGTTATTCTGTGGGATTTCATATGTTTACCTTTAATAAACTGTCACACTGTCAGCATGCCAGCAGGGTGTTCTCTCCACAGGACTAGCAGCTCGCTGAAGAGGTAGTGAGAGGTGAAACTTTCCGTGAAACTGTGCTAAGTGACAGATGAACAGGAACAAGGGGGGGGAAGTGAATGTGTAGAAGGAACTTCTACATCTTTTTACTTTTTTTTTTTTTTTAATTGAAACATGAGTCAGAAAATACTCCCTGTGTGTAAAGTTTTTAAAAGTATTCAGCCAGATTTTCAATTAAGAGAATCTCTTCACACATTTTTGTCTATTTTCCCTTTTTGTGAATATTAGCAGAAAAACCTTTAAAGTTATTTCTTCAAATGCTTTTCTCCAGTGTTGAAGTTATGTGTGAAGTTAGAGAAAAAGGGCTAAAACGTGAACATTTGTCATTTTTGCAATGAAATGCCTTGCTGTCTCTGGATAGCATGCCAACCTTTTTCTTCATTAGCTTTCTCATACCTACTTGCTGCTTTAGCCCATGACACTGCATATGCTCAGCTTTTCATCATTTTGTAGAAACAAAATTCAGTGCAGTTACCTCTCTGTGCACACAGGCTGGCCTTTCACATACTGCCACTCTGCACATAACAGACCTCGCAACAAACAAAAGACGTATCCATGCACTGATTTCTAGTTCCAACCCTTCACCAAGACCAAGTGCACTGAGAGGTTATAGTACTAGCCGTGTACCAGTTCTGCAGGTTTTATAGATTTGCTTCATTTGACTCAAATCAGCAGTGGCATACAACATTTCTGCAACAAGTACAGTCTAGTTTTGTTTATATTGCTGGCAGCCCATTATTTCCTTTTACTAGGAAATGTTTCATTTGTTTGCTTTAAAAAACAAAGAGTCCTGGGCTGTTTCCTCTTAACTTGAAATAAAGTCTTCAGTCACTTCCTTACAGATTTGTCTCCTCATTAAAGTTGTTAGTTACAGAGGCTAAAATGACCAGATTAATATTTAAAAGTTTGTCTTCATTTGTATAAATTCTACTAGCTGAAGCAATGTAAGCCAATCTACTGTTCTCTTTCTGAATTACAGACTACACTGCAGCTAATTCACATTAGAAGAGCCATAAAATGTGAGCAACAAGGAGTCTAAATGCCCCCTTCTCCCAGCAGTGTACATCTGGCTTTTGAGCAGAAGAGGCAGAGCTTGCAATATCAAAGCCATGATACCTGTTAATACTTGTTAAAGCAGCTCCACCTGAACTGAGTACCTGCCAACCTGAAGATACAGACAAGGCACACAGGGCTAATCTACAGAGGGAGTAATTGGGGAATTGTGTTACATTAAAATACAATACCTAGTCCATATTAATCCTCCAGACAGAAACATAGAGTGTAAGCAACTCTGTGACTGCAGAACTGTGCCACACAAGGACAGAAAATTCCTACAGACCACTGAAGTAGGAGAGCAATTTATTTCTATTTATGCATTCATACAAATTCTTAATCTTATTGTGTTCAAGACAGTTATACTTCACAAGCAGCTTAAAAAAAAGATTTCCCCCAGCCCCAGTCACTGATGAATCAAATCCAAGAGCAAGCCAACATCTTTCACATTTCTCTCTCTGCTTAGAGCCTCTATGTGGAGGAGATGACAACACTGAATCACTATCCATAATTGCACTGGCCAGAATCAAATCTTTTCATCATATTAGAAGGGTGAAAGCAGGTGGCATGTAGTCAGTAGATTGGAGACATGCTGTTTAATGTATATCTTCTAACTGCAGTGAGAATATGAGTTTGTATCTGTTGTCTCAGATTATCAGAAAGCTGTAATTTTTCTTTGTTCTTTCATCCCTCTTTCTTTCTTTCTGTACTCTTTAAATAGGGCACATTTGTCACTTTCTGGTTAACTACAGTTATAAGTTGTAAACTAACTCTGAAAGTTTAATGAATCACCAAATATTAGCCAACTCAAATACGTTTCTATTCCTTGATGCTTCCTGTAGTTTTCATTTTCTCTGCTTCTAAAACCACATTTTCTTTCTTTCAGTTCACTCTGTGTTCCTATCATTCTTCCTTCCTCTAATTTCTTCATTGTCATTATGGCAAGGCAAATGGATAAAGAAAGAAATTAGGTCCATTAAAAAGAAAAGCAGAAAGCTCCTTCTTTGCCATAACTCATAAACAATAATTTTCCTTTCATTATGGTCAGTCCCCTTCCTTCATGGATGCTTATATTAAGTATAGACTTTGTTCTGAGAGAACAAGCAGGGAAAAAAATTTAAAAAAAATAGTAAAGCTCATTCTATTTCTCTATCTTTCATATATATCACCAGCTTGGTATTTTATATCTCTAAAATTATTTCTTGTCTATATAGAGCAGAAGATCATGTTAAAACAATCATTCTTTTGGTCAAAATTTTAGATGCTATGTGAAAGGAGAGCAGTGTGATAACAGCAGATTGGGAGTCAGGATATGCACATGTTCTTGAAGAACAAGTGTAACAAGCAAAGAGGATTCGGCTGAACTCTTTGTTGGGAGGACGTGGCCCGGATTACTCTATCAAACAGTGCTAACAGGTTGGCGGGTGGGGCAGGGAACAAGGACACAGAGATGCTACAGTTTCATCAAATACCTTGAAAATCTACTCCCAATTTGTTGGCTGATCTTGACTTATTTGTGCATCCAAAAGTAGCCGAGAATGACCAAGTTTATGTATTTCGATCATGAAGCCTTCAACACACAAACCAGACTTCAAGTAAGCCATGGTCACCACCTCTGGACAAGTTCTGAATCTGCAGCAATTCTGAGGTAACCCTCAGATAGTGGGTTTGTGTTGCCCTGACAACAGTGCAACAGTTCCAACCACAAGTGGGAACAGCAGCAAAACTGTTTCTATGCAGTCCTGACCAGGATTATGACTTTATTTAAGTTCTCGCCAGTTAGTTCCATGGTGTACATTGGAATCTGTCACCTTCCACAGATATAATTTGTATCTTTATTGTGTAAATCTTTCAAACAAGTGATTTGTTCCTGTAAATTTTAAATAATCTCAATCTGGACAGAGCATTACCAGGGAATTTCTTTTCACTGAAAAAGTGAAAAATCCTTCTCTTATAAAAACAGGATGTTTCCTCAGTTCCAAGAAGACAATTAAAAGCAAATTATAGGCCTGATTTAATTACATTGTAAAAGATTCACCTGTGGTATTTCTTGGTTTTAATTAAAAGTTCTTAATATCTTCTGGTGATGACTGCAGTGGCTGTATTAACTGGGTCATAATGCATTTTTAAAGAAATGAGACTAGTATACTGTGGTGCAGAGTGCTGCACTATAATGGTACTTAATAAAGGCATGATGGAATTTGTGATCCATTTTTCAAAGCCATTTCTAGTATACTCCTAAATAAATTAAAAGATTCAATGATTAGTTATCTAAATTTATGCAGAGAAGTACAGTTTCCACATTTCATGTTAGCTGCATTGTGTGACCCACTAGAATTAATAAAATAGATTACTTCTTATTAAAGTGAAGGATCAGAATGATTTCATTAGGAGCAAAACCAGGGTTCATTTGTTTTCTGTTCTTATTTTGATTCATAGTCGTACACTGAGTCCCCAGGAAGATAATGGTACTGGAGTACTATAAGGAAGTTAACAGCTGTGCTTCATAGGGGAAACCAGAGCACAGTGACAGAAAAAGTAAGGCAATTTACTCATGTTAACTTACTGAATGAAAGCAAGGATCACACTGTTATAAACAATCTTAGTTTACAAATACTCTGGATATATAGCAATATCTGGAAAGTAAAATGATGATCTGGAGAAAAGTAGCTTTAGGTATGTATTGTCCTTCATTACTGAGCACTTCTTAACAAATTCTCTGAGCACAAAACAATATTTGATTATTCCTCAGATCTATTTCAAATGTCACTACAGTGACAGAAGCTTTTGGCATGCTTGCATTAGCTTGGCTACTACCAGTAATAGCAAAAGGTTACTGCCTCTGCTTTACCGACTGCTCTTGAGAAAAGTCCACATGACACTTCAAACAGGTAAGACACTTCGATTATGCATAAAAAAATGCCCTTATTTTTTCCCTTTTACAGGCATGCTAACATATTACCTCTTTTATTCAAACACCCCTTTACAACACAAAACGCTGTGCATAAAACACAAAACTAGTACTGCTGGCAGAAGATAGTTGCATAAGGCTTCACATGAAGACAGAAGAGCTGAAGAAAGAATTTAAGGTTTTGCTCCTCGTAGCCCATGACGTACATTAAATATAATAATGTTCAGGTGCATACCTGTAAGCAATGGAAAAAATAGTTTATTTAGTAGCTTATTTCCCCCCTTGGATCTTTTTCTACTTTGTGTCAGTTTACTATATACAATAAACTTGTTTCCAGGCCAAGCTCATGTGTGTTAACTTATTTTCTTGAACTTCAAAGAGGTCTGTTTTCAGAATACGTTCTATTAAAAAGCTCCTACTAAACTTTGCCTCAAAAGAAATTTACATGAGGACAATAACATTAATGTTATTTTCCCTTCAGCTGTATGAACAACGAAATACCAAAGCAACTTCAGAGAAATACATAGACTGGTGCAAAGGAAGGGGAGGAAAGAATTTATGAACACGGTGCTAGTTAGTTCCAGCAATCCTTTTCTGAGCCTACTGCTCAGCTAAAGCTGCTCTAGAAAAGCATTCACCTCGAACTCCCTTCATGACTGCGCTCAGAAACATGTGGCATCCATAAATACTTCTACTTCCACCCCGGAGCCACATGCTTGGCTGGCAGCAATAAATAGGTGGACAGATGAGACCAACTTTTTGTGAAGGAAAAAAAATCCACACAAAAAAAAAACCCAAACCAACAAACAAAACAAACCCCAGTAGGCCTCTCAGCTGTGAAGCAAAACAATAAACGACACATGCAGTAGAAGATGAAAACAAAAGGATAAAGCCTCTGGAGGGTCACCTAAACTTCCACTGAAAGGCCTACTGTCTCCTTGAATCCCTCTTACACTTATAGACCCTTTTTAATCACTTAAAAAAAAAAAATCTAAAACAAACATAAAAAAAATTAAGTAGACTATTAAAAACAGTGCAATGTGATGAATTCTCAAACACCACAACCTTCTATAAAACAGCATCAAAACACTTCAACGGTTTCTGGAACTATTCTTTACATTTTTCAAGAGCATAATGCATTTGTCAGTGTACTTTTTTCCCTCATAAGTACAATTCATGTTGTTTCCCACAGATTCTCCTGAGTGGCCTAATTACTCTTCTTCGTAAAAGAATTTCCAGATATAGTTAAGACACATGGATGCTACCTATTCCTTCTTATATTACCCTAAAGTTAACTTATTTATCTTACTGGAATGAGTCCTAAATCACCCTGAGAAGTAGATTCATATGTGTCTGTAGTACAAGGACCTGTGAAAAATTGAAGAATATTCTACCCAGCAGTTACATCACACATTTCAAGAAATTATGTAAGAATGAGGAAGGATGTTAAATGAAACCTGTCAAACAGATTTTTAGTATCATCTTCAGTCATACTAAACAGAACTGAACTCACATAGTTTGGAATATAAACCATGTATGATATTTTAGCATTCATCAACTTTCATCCCTGAAAAGCTTGAGGAACAGCTAGGAGGAGCTTGTTATTGATGCTAAGAGAGTATTACCAAAGACAATACTTCTAAAAAGAAATCTGAAAAATGCTTGTGAAAACCAAGTCTTAAACCGATTCATACTCCCTCTAAGACTGCTTCAAAAACAATGGGAAAAAAAATCTCTCCTTCAAAAATTCCAAAATAACCTTAATCATATGAACAGTTGAAACTCATGCTTTTCTTTGAAGTCATTTAATCCTGTTGAAAAGGAATTTGGAGTTTTTAATCAGCTTTTGTTTCAGCATTCTTTCATATATCTTCTATGAAGTATATGCAAACTGCAAACCAAGTATCTGCCAGCTACGTACATATGCCCCCTATAGTGCAGATCAGTTTATGCCAACGTACCACTGAGGGTCCTCGAAATGCTTTTTGCACAATCATCGTCCTTAAGAAGCATTAATGATGACATATTTCAAACACCATGCCTATGGGAGCGCCAGTTAGTTTTTTTCCTCTCCCCTTTGAGCATTTCTAAGCCATAAGCATGTGATGACACATACAGATTTATTCCTCTGTCGCAAATAGCATAATGGAAAATTAAAAGTCTGATATTTTGTTCTGGCTGCCAGGCTTCCTCCTATTGCTTCTTCAGAGCCAAGTTAATAATTAGGAAAAAAATGAATTTAAGTGGGAGTGTAAATATGCTGGATCCACCTCAATGAACTCCAGCCACAGAGATGGAGCCGTTATTTCTTTTCAAGTAGCTTCTTCAAATTTGAGATAGGTTGTTAAGCTACTGTAAAATTTTAATCAGAAAATGAGCACTGGGTTGCAAACCAAGCATTACAACACACAGCAAGGGACTGCTAAATCTCAGGCTGTATTTTTTGAAAGTGTGGCTAGCTCCATGCTATAACTTATATTTTGGAAAGGGCACATTTGATGCATGTCACAAGATATGCAAAAAAACCCCACCCAAATAACAAAACAAAACCATGACAATCTCAGATCCCCAAACCCTCCAAAACCAGACCTTACTTTAAAAAGTAGCTACTAGATAATAATGAAAGTTACTCAAACTGGCAAAAGTTTTCTCTTGTGACTTTCCAGCATATGCGTTAGAGGTGCTCAAAAACATGCGCATAGTCTTTCTTTCATCTGAACATAAAACAGGTTGGATGTGTCTCAACTAAAAGCAGAGAAAACCAAACAAAAACTGAAACAAGGGAAAAAAAAAAAAAAATCACAATTTAAGTGGTTCAGGGTTTAGGCCCTGCACTTATCACACTTCTGAAACTATAGAGTAAGTGTTTGATCTGACATAATTCAGAGTGCTTCTTGTAATAAGTAAGTCCTGTTGCAGCTACGGCATCATTTTCCACAAGTGATCATATTCAGAGATTGCATAAAAAAAAAAAAATCTTCCTCACAAAAATTGTTGGCTTTGTTAGGAAGGCATCTTGGCTTCAACCTTAATTCTTAGTGCAGACAGATTTCACTTTTTCACTGAAGATATCTGCAAGCTTTTTGAACAAAATCCAGTACAAAAGCCAAATTACAGTTGTTCTGTTAAGTCCAGTCAAATTTGAATTTGAACAATTTTGGAAGATATCAGGTTGAGTCAAGTCACATTTTACAAATATTAAAATACCCATCAATTTGCAAACATATTCAGTATTTTCTGTTACAAGGACAAGGATCTCCTGCCCTTCTACCTGTCAGATATAAGACCTACAAGCATATAGAGTCATTTACAAGAAAGCCAGCCTGATTTTAGCAGAGTCATCTGGATCACATATCTTTAAGGCTTGGTTTATGGAAAATAAATTGCTAACAAGAAAAAATTAAAATCCCAGCACTAGAAGACCAGTCACCCTAACATTCAGCAAGAAAAGAAAGCTGCATTCAGTCTTAGAATAATATTCTCTCCGTTTTTCAGATAAATTAAAACAAGCTAAGGTTTCAGTTCTTGCAAGTGAAGCAATTTCAGTACATTTGCTACTTTGAAATTTATCCACCATTCAAACCACAAATGTAGATCTTAATAGCAGTTAGTTACTTTGAAGCTCATTAAGATACCAGATATGTACCATATTCCCACAGTAGTTTCTTTCTGCAACATCTAGTAATTTTAATGAAAACTTGTTTTGCAAGATACAGAACTGTAGATGAAGTAGCTCTCTCCTCCAGTTCAGAAAATTTCTACCTCTGGTCTTCATATCATTAGGGAGACACAACAGTCAAACTAGTGACCAATTATCAAAATACACCCATCTACTTAAGGTTCCTCCATCTAGTGGCTAATTGCACTGGGTTTAGTTTTACCCTCAATTACATCTGTGCAACACTGACTACAGCACTAAAAAGTATGCAACGTTATTGGGTATGAGAAAGACCACAGATCATTAACAATAGCCAAAGTATAGTCTACAGAACTATTCCCTCTCAAGTAAAGGTATTGAAAGGATTAGAAGACAACTAGTCTTGGCACATAATGCTGCAGTACACAGAGATTCACTGATTGTCTTTAGTATAAAAGAACAGACAATCTTTTTGCTCAGAAAATGAGAGGTGTGTAATTTAACACAACACTCAGTTTATAGTTCTCTTTCTCCCTTCCTAAATCTGTAGTCTTTTTCATTACAGCAGTATAATTCAGGACTCCAAAGATAATTAGACATGAATGATACAGAATTACTCTTAAAAACTAGCATCAGCTAGAAGTCACTGTAGCTCTACCTTATTTGTCTGAAGGCTGAATTCTGGGAAGCATCAGGAATCAGTTCTTTGGCATCAAAACCAACACCCTTAGTGTTTCATAGGATCAGGCATAAAAACATACTAGGATTATTCCCACAGCCTGTACATGTTTTTCAATATAGAGAAAATGCACAAGTTTGAGTTGGGGGAAAAAAAATTAGAAAGAGCTTTCAATCATGGCACTAGCTAGATGGGGACTTGGAGCTGGTAGCCAAGCATTTCCTATTCAATTCCTCTCATTATCAAGGAAATAAAATTCATGCCTCTATTACTTTATAAACGAAGGTAGTAATGATGCAATCCTACCAATGTTTCCTTGAAAGATCTTCACTGACTCACCTATGCTGACTCCAGTCAAAAATATGTTCAAATCCTATTATGTTCACAGTTCTAATGCTTGTGGGAAAGATACAGTCTTAGAGATGAAGCAATATACCTGTATCTATGAGTGAGCACTCCTGTTAAAACTTCAGGGCCTAATGCTAGTGTCTCGTCTTCAGTTTAAAAGTTAGATTTAAAGCTATGTTTACATCTCATTTGAGCAGTCAAGCTATTTAAATTTAATTCTTAGCTATTTGGAGTGTAAGGAAACAATTTAAAACCTACTGGTCATAAGATTATACTTTATAATACTTTCAACAGAAATTACTGCTACTGATAGCTAACACCACTACACCTACCCTTACATTATTTGATCCTATTAGTTTGTCACATCAGCTGCTACAGAGTATTAGTAAACTAAAGGTTGAATAGATGCAACATAAAATTAAAAAAATGAAATTAAGAAAAAAAAAGTAAAAAGCCTTAAAACTTATGATTTTCAAAATACAACAACCATAACTACAATTTGTCTGACTTCCTAAAAGAAAAGATGAGCACATCTAGAAGAGTCAGTATCAACACACTATTTTACACATTAAAAGAAAGCCTCAATATGAATGTTTTCATACCCTGTCAATAAGTTGTATTACAATGATTCAGCAGAGCAAAAAGTACATAAAAATTACCTAGTATTGCAGGAGGAAAAAAAAAAAAAAAAGTAATACCAAAACCGGTCCAAAAATGCAGGATAATTACAGGGTAATCTATAGGCAGGTGGAATGTAAATAATCAAGCTGACATAGCACCCTGACCATTAGAGAAAGTGACAGGAAATTACTGGCTGGGACTTCAGTTTTACAACTTACCTGCAAGATGTGAACTAGACAAGCTTTGTAGCTATTGATTGCAACATGAGTTCATCAATGACTTGGAGGAATACAAAAAAAAAAAAAAAAAAAGGGCATCACGGACTTGAATCCAGCTCCTACATCCACAATGAAGTACCCTTGGGCTTAAGGAAAGCCCAAAGAGATACAGTAGTCTAGTGAACCAAAAAAGAAACTCGAGTATTCTGCCTAAGTACAGCTACGCTAGTTTCATCTAGCAGGCATGGATAAGCCCAGAAGCACAGATACGGCAGCACTGTCTTAGTGACTGTTTGTCTACAGAGGCCTCGGAAAGCTTGCCCACTAGCTGCTAGCTTATGCTAAAGCCCACCCACTGCATCACTAACTGCACTTAGTTCAGTGACAACTGGTCTTCTCTAGAAGAAGTGTTGTCAGCAAAGTCTTTTCTGAATAGAACAATAACTGAAGGACCATATAGTTCCTCCTTCTTGGTTTCACTCAATACAATTTCAGTTTAGAGGAATAGTAAAACACACAGATGTGTAAGAAACTCTGTCCTGGCATGCTTTATAGAGTACACCCAGAGAAGCATGCTGAATTGGTAGCAAACAAAGGGAAAAGACATATTCAATAGGACATTTCAAATAAAGAAAATATCTTTTTGGCTCTCCCTGATTTAATAATTCAGTGACAGGGGATGCTATTGCTCCATAAGGTCAGCTGCAATAACTGATTTTCTATGTCTAAGCCCTAGAAGATTTGCCTTTCCTTCCAAACTGCTCCTCAGCAGGTCTGACAGCTCAGTTCAAACGAGAATAGAACATAAAGATAGTTCTTTTATTTTCATTTCATCCTTTAAGATGGAACTCCAGGTTGAAAAGAACATCATGCAAAAGGAAAAGAAATAACCCTGAGAAAAGGTTTCCATGGCAAAACCACATCCTTCTCTAAGCAATTATATAATAGCAGGTGATAACTGTATTTTGCATGTATTTGTTTCTGTCTACAAATATTCTGTGAAATAGCATGTGATTTAGGGCCAGGCAGTTCTACCCAGCTTCAGAATATGGGAAAAATAAGCATGGGCAGAAGTTTCTCCATCCTGTTCTGTGTCCAACAACAGACTGAGAATAAGGCGTTCTGAGTTTCAGCTTGCATGCATCACTTTCTAACCCAAGGGCCTACCTCGGGAAGCTAGATTCTGAGTGCTGTGGAGAAACACGATGTACAAGAGCCCAGAAAGCACACTGGAAACAGCAAACATAATTACTGAAGGAAATAGCTGTGTAATCACAGAGCAATTTGTTGGCAATCAGCTTGGAACTGGAACAGCAAACACCTCCTCCAGGGTAGGAGTCTTAGAGGTGTTACAGACTGGGAAATGCACAGAGAAGCCAGAAGATGCTGATCATTTACCAGCCTGGAAAGCATGCAGAGATTCAAAACATATATCATCCATTGTGAGATAAATTTTAGCAGGCTTTTCAGAAACTGTTTTACAGAACTCTGCTCTAATGCAGCTGGTAGCATTAGTCTTCCAAAGAAAGAGGCAAGGTAAGCACTAGCCCACAGTAACACTTTTTCTTCCCACTGATCAGCGTTGATGGCTTTAGGAAGGAAGGGCACTTAAAATCACACTGCAACTCTTACTCAGTCTTCTGCTGTTCCGTGCACTCTCCAGATTTTTCTTTGACTTCAGTGAACACAAAAAAATTCAGCCCACAATCTGGTCAACAAGAAATACAAGAATGAAATGAAACAGCCTGGTTCAGAAGATGTCTAATAAGAGGCAGCTCTCCATCAGTCAGTTGGCACCAAATACAAACATCAGATCTGAATAAGAAGAAATGCAGCAAGAAGCAGAACAAACTCCAGAGATTCACCAAATTCCTGATGGGAATTCTGTGCCTGAACCAAGATAAAGGCAGAACCAGTAATCAGAAAATCCTGAGAGATGTCTGAAATCCAAGACTTTTCTGGTATTTATAGTTCAGAAGCATGTCTTGGGATGATAGATGAGGGACAAAACTGAGAATTCTTTTTAGTGAAAGAGCATGTTTTCTTGCATTCTTCCCATGACTTGAATACAGTTTTGTTGTTTTTAAAAGCCCTATTATCTCATTTCAAAAGTTTTTAACTCTCTAGAACACATCGCCGTAGGTTACTTCATTGTATTGCATTTAATATAACTAGAGCGCACACTTCTGGAAAATGTGATTCTCTCAGAACAAACTATTTTCTCATTAATAATGACAAAGAAATTCATTGACACACGTAACTTGTAAAAACAGTATTACTGAATTTGACTGGTGACTACATAGGATCACAATGTCCTTACTCAGTACCTGTGTCTTGGATTTGTGTGGCAAGTTTTTCGTAGGGGGTGGCTTCTGTGAGAAGCTGCTGGAAGCTTCCCCTATGTCCAACAGAGCCAATGCCAGCTGGCTCCAAGACAGACCTACCGCTGGCCAAGGCCGAGCCCGGCAGTGGCTGTGGTAGTGCTTCTGGGATAACATATTTAAGAAGGGAAAAAAGTTGCTGGGGCACAGAAAGTACAGCTGGAGAGAGGAGTGAGAACATGTGAGAGAAACAACCCTGCAGAGCCCCAGGTCAGTGAAGAAGGAGGGGGAGGAGATGCTCCAGGCGCCGGAGCAGAGATTCCTCTGCAACCCGTGGTGAAGACCATGGTGAGGCAGGCTGTCCCCTTGCAGCTCATGGAGGTCCACGGTGGAGCAGATCTCCACCTGCAGCCTGTGGAGGATCCCATGCCGGAGCAGGTGGCTGCCTGAAGGAGGCTGTGACCCCATGGGAAACCCACGCTGGAGGAGGCTCCTCGCAGGACCTGTGGCCCCGTGGAGAGAAGACCCCATGCTAGAGCAGGTTTTCTGGCAGGACTTGTGACCCCGTGGGGGACCCACGCCGGAGCAGTGTGCTCCTGAAGGACTGCACGCGGTGGAAGGGACCCATGCTGGAGCAGTTCGTGAAGAACTGCAGCCCGTGGGAGGGACCCACGTTGGAGAAGTTCATGGAGAACTGTCTCCCATGGGAGGGACCCCACACTGGAGCAGGGAAGAGTGTGAGGAGTCCTGCCCCTGAGGAGGAAGGAACAGCACAGACAACGTGTGATGAACTGACCGTAACCTCCATTCCCTGTTCCCCTGTGCCGCTGGCAGGGCTAGGTAAAGAATTCAGGAGTGAAGCTATGCCCAGGAAGAAGGGAGGGGTGGGGGGAAGGTATTTTAAGATTTGGTTTTATTTCTCATTACGCTACTCTGGTTTGATTGGCAATAAATTAAGTTAATTTTCCCCAAGTTGAGTCTGTTTTGCCCATGACGGTAATTGGTTGAGTGATCTCTCCCTGTCCTTTTCTCAACCCACGAGCCCTCTGTTATACTTTCTCTCCCCTGTCCAGTTGAGGAGGGGGAGCGATAGACCGGCTGTGTGCTGCTTAGTTGCTGGCTGGGGTTAAACCATGACAACCTGACACTGGAAACAGCAGCTCCAAGAAGTTGTGGAATCACCATACTTGGAGTTATTCAGAATTTAACTCCTCAAGGCCCTGAGCAACCTGATCCAAGTTGGTCCTGCGGTGAGTGGGACTGTTCTTTAGTAAGACAATTGCCAAAGGTTTCTTCCAACCCAAGTTAATCTATGGTTCAAATCTGTAAGTGCTCATGGGCAGGCATAAGAAGGCAATAAAAAGTATTGTACACACTTTACAAAGCACAAACATGAAAAATGCAAATGATAGTTACCTTATAAATACTTTGGTAAAAGGATAAAAAGGTTAGTTTGGTCTCAAACTATGCTAACAACTATTTTTGCCTCTAAATTGTACTAAGAATTGATATAGGTACACAAATAGCCTGCAAACAACAATTAGTAAAAAAAGCCAAACAAAAAAGCTCACAATCTATTATTACTCATCTATTGTGAAAAGTTGCATTTTGGTCTCTTCACTGCAAGTGTGATTCTGCCACCAGGAGTTTGTTTCCAACTTTAAGACTTTTTCCTTGGCATACTGTTACATAAAACTACTCCATAAATGATACATAACTTACACCTCTGCAAAAGCACAGTAAAGCATGTGTGAAAACCATTATGCATTTTCACAGATTTTATGTATCTGTGTGAAAATGGGGCAAATGTGAAAATACTATCACGACTCAATAATCAAGAGCATGAAAAATAAGTGAGATAAGTCAGTATAGCCAAATTATTAAATACATTGTACAGAAATTTTAGCTACGTTTACTAACTTGCAATCACAAATTCGTAACAAAACAGTTGCTTCTTATTCTGCATACTGAGCTTAGAAAGAAATTTAAGTAAGAAAAATAGGATACCATGGGGGAAAAAAAATAACAGAAGAATGACTACATCATTGATTAATATGCATGTGGAAATAAAAGCATGATTATATTCTTCTAACATCACATATATACAAAGCCATACATATGAATAAACACTGAGTTAATGTTCCATAATAAATAGAACATTTATTAACATACACCTTCACTGGGCATTATCATTCCAATAAAAATTACATTTTTTCAACTTCAAAGTGTGTTTCTCAGCATCAACAAAATGAGCATCACTAATTATTTTCCTTCATAGAGACTAGAAGAACCTTTCACTGATATCAGTACAACTTCTCCAAATGCTAGGAGAAGAAATAGCGAGTACAGTTACGGAACATCCTCCTGAGAATCATCTTAACTAAGCAAAAAACAAAACAAACAAAATCTCTAAAGTCTTCACTATACTGCTCCCCCGCAAAGGAAATATTTCTATAAACACTCTAGTCACAAAAGCCCATGTATTCCAGCAGCTATTTTCTGTCCCTGCTCTAGATGGCTTCTTGATGCGTATGAAACCAGAGACAGCATTCCTTTGGTAGGTACCACATCATTGCCCTGAAGTCAGTAATTTTGTACCTGTTAGCTGGTGATTTAAACATAGTCCCTCCTTGAATCCATATGCAAGAAGTGAATTTACACTCTCAAGCACAGACAACGCAGAAAGTTATCAAGCAAAGTGTACCTAATTTATTGACCAGTGCAATTTTTTGCCTGAAAGAGTCAAGGCACCGCCATCATCTGACAGAGCTCTGCCCCATGGCAGCATCCCATTATCTTTTTACTACTTATTCCCCACACACCAAGGCATAAGATGTTATACCTTTCCCTCCATTATTTTTGATAGCAGAAACAGAACTTCATTACACCATCTATATTAAATTGGGAAAACACATTCAAGTGGCTACTAGGAGAGTGGCTCCTCAACACATACAAATAAAACAGTTTCAGAATTTTATTTCCCTTAGACTACTAAGCTCCAGTATCCCATAAAGCAAGTCTCTGAGACTCTGTGGCAATATTTTACAGGAAATAAAATCAGCCACTCTTCCTTCCTACTGAAAACATCTTATAGAATCATAGAATCATTTAGGTTGGAAAAGACCTTCAAGATCATCAAGTCCAACCATCAACCATGCCCACTAAACCATGTTATGGAGTGCCTTGTCTACAGGCTTTTTGAATACCTCCAGGGATGGTGACTCAACCACTTCCCTGGGCAGCCTATTCCAATGTCTGACAACCCTCTCAGTAAAGAAATGTTTCCTAATATCTAACCTAAATCTCCCTTGCCACAGCTTGAGGCCATTTCCTCTTGTCCTATCTCCAGCCACCTGACAGAAGAGACCAGCACCCACCTCACTACAACTCCCTTCAGGTAGTTGTAGAGAGCAATAAGGTCTCTCCTCAGCCTCCTCTTCTCCAGACTAAACAGCCCCAGCTCCCTCAGCCGCTCCTCCTAAGACTTGTGCTCCAGGCCCCTCACCAACTTGGTTGCCCTTCTCTGGACACGCTCCAGCACCTCCATGTCTTTCCTGTAGTGAGGGGCCCAAAACTGAACACAGGACTCGAGGTGCAGCCTCACCAGTGCCGAGTACAGGGGAACAATCACGTCCCTGCTCCTGCTGGCCACACTATTTCTGATACAAGCCAGGATGCCGTTGGCCTTCTTGGCCACCTGGGCACACTGCTGGCTCATATTCAGCTGGCTGTCAACCAGCACGCCCAGGTCTTTCTCTGCCGGGCAGCTTTCCAGCCACTCTTCCCCAAGCCTGTAGCGCTGCATGGGGTTGTTGTGACCCAAGTGCAGGACCCGGCACTTGGCCTTGTTGAACTTCATACAATTGGCCTCAGCCCATCGATCCAGCCTGTCCAGATCGCTCTGTAGAGCCTCCCTACCCTCCAGCAGATCGACCCTGCCTCCCAGCTTGGTGTCATTTGCAAACTTGCTGAGGGTGCACTCAATCCCCTCATCCAAATCATTGATAAAGATATTAAACAGAACAGGGCCCAGCACCGAGCCCTGGGGAACACCACTTGTGACCCGTCACCAACCGGATTTCACCCCATTCACCACAACCCTCTGGGCTCGTCCACCCAGCCAGTTTTTCACCCAGAGAAGAGTGCACTTGTCCAAGCCACGAGACGCCAGCTTCTCAAGGAGTATGCCATGAGAGACAGTGTCAAAGGCCTTGCTGAAGTCCAGGTAGATAACATCCACAGCCTTCCCCTCATCCACTAGGCAGGTCACCTGGTCATAGAAGGAGATCAGGTTGGTCAAGCAGGACCTGCCTTTCGTAAACCCATGCTGACTGGGCCTGATCCCCTGGTTGTCCCGGACTTGCCATGTGAGTGGTCTCAAGACAAACCGTTCCATAATCTTCCCCGGTACCGAGGTCAGGCTGACAGGCCTGTAGCTCCCCGGATCCTCCCTCCGACCCTTCTTGTAAATGGGCGTCACACTGGCAAGCCTCCAGTCCTCTGGGACCTCCCCTGTTGACCAGGACTGCTGATAAATGATGGAGAGTGGCTTGGCAAGGACCTCCACCAGTTCCCTCAATACTCTTGGATGGATCCCATCGGGTCCCATAGATTTGTGAGTGTCCAGATGGCGTAGTAGGTCACTATTTCCTCCTGGATTAAGGGGGGTATATTCTGCTCTTCATCCTCACCTTCCAGCTCAGGGGGCAGAGTACCCTGAGGATGACTGGTCTCCCTATTAAAGACTGAGGCAAAGAAGGCATTAAGTACCTCGGCCTTTTCCTCATCTCTGGTGGCTACGTTCCCTTCTGTATCCATTAAAGGACAGATATTCTCCTTGGGATTCTTTTTACTGTTAACATATTTGTAAAAACATTTTTTGTTGTCCCCTACAATAGTGGCCAGATTTAGCTCTAGCTGAGCTTTTGCCTTTCTAATTTTCTCTCTGTATGATCTAACAAGATCCCTGTACTCCTCCCAAGTTGCCCGCCCTTTCTTCCAGAGATGATAAACTCTCCTTTTTTTTTGACTCCTAGCAAAAGCTCCCCTTTCAGCCAAGCCGGTCGTTTTCCTCAGCAGTTCGACTGGCGGCACATGGGAATAGCCTGGTCCTGAGCCATTAAGATTTCCTTCTTAAAGAATGTCCATCCCTCCTGGACCCCTTTGCCCTTCAGGACCGTCTCCCAAGGGACTCTCTCAACCAGTGTCCTGAAGAGGCCAAAGTTTGCCCTCCGGAAGTCCATAGTGGTGGTTTTGCTGACCACCTTCCTTGCCTCACCGAAAACTGAAAATTCTATCATTTCATGGTCGCTAAGCCCAAGACGGCCTCTGACCATCACACCTCCCACCAGTCCTTCCCTGTTCGTAAACAGTAGATCTAGCAAGGCTTCTCCCCTGGTTGGCTCACCCACCAGCTGTGTCAGGAAGTTATCTTCCACACACTCCAGGAACCTCCTAGATTGTTTACTCACTGCTGTGTTTAACTTCCCTGACATCTGCTGGAAATACAAGTCCCCCACAACGACAAGGGCACACGATTCTGAGACTACTGCCAGCCGCTTGTATAATGATTCATCTGTCTCTTCAACCTGGTCGGGCGGTCTATAACAGACTCCCAGCACAATATCTGCCTTATCGGCCTTCCCTCTCATCCTCACCCATAAGCGCTCCACCTTGTCATCAGAATCGTGTAGCTCTGTACAGTCAAAACATTCCCTAACATAGAGAGCCACACCACCACCTCTTCTACCTTGCCTATCCCTTCTGAAAAGCTTATAGCCATCCATCGCAGCACTCCAGTCACGGGAGTCATCCCACCATGTTTCCGTGATGGTGAGTAAGTCATATCTATCCTGCTGCACGATGGCTTCCAGGTCCTCCTGTTTATTGCCCGTGCTGCGTGAATTGGCATAGATGCATTTGAGCTGGCCTATCGAATCCACCCCTAATATCGGCATGCTGCCCCCAGGCTCATCTCTGGTGCACCTAGTTTTATCCCTTACCCCCTTCGAACCTAGTTTAAAGCCCTCTCTATGAGCCCCGCCATCTCACGAGCACGGATTCTGTTACCCCTTTGAGATAGCTGGATACCATCTGTTGCTAGCAAGCCCAGTGCCGTGTAAACCTCCCCATGATCAAAAAACCCAAAATTCCACTGATGGCACCAGCCTCTGAGCCACATATTAACCAGGTGTGTTTCCCTGTTCCTTTCAGTGTATTTCCCTGCCACTGAAGTGATTGAGGAAAACACTGCCTGTGCTCCTGATCCTTCCACTAATCGTCCCAGTGCCCTGAAGTCCCTTTTGATTGCCTTTGGATTTCTCTCTGCAATCTCATCACTGCCAACCTGCACAACCAGCAATGGGTAATAATCAGAGGTCCGAACCCGACCAGGGAGTTCCCTGGTGATGTCTTTTACCCGGGCCCCAGGGAGGCAGCAGACTTCCCTGTGGGATGGGTCAGGTCTGCATATTGGGCCCTCTGTCCCCCTCAGAAGGGAGTCGCCTACAACGATTACCCTCCTTTTTCTTTTTTCAGAGGATGTGAGAATGTGTGGGGCTGCCCGACTGAGCCTGTGCACCTCCCTAGATAGGCCTTCATCTACACCCTGATCTTCATTGACCTGGTCCTCAAGTTCCAGAGCCCCATACCTGTTGTGAAGGGGCAACTGGGAAGGTGAGGGAGACCGGGAGCGGATTCGCCTGCCTCCCCGAGCAGGGACCTGTATCCATTCCCCTCCACCTCTTAGGTGCCCTCCTGCCTGGTGGCAAGAGGGCAGGGGAACCTCCGCTTCTTGTGGAGCCTCCATCTACTGCCTCTGCCTCAGGGATGGTGGGGTGTGGGCCCACCCATCTATCTCCCTCTCACACTCCCTGATACTTCTCAACCTTTCCACTTCCTCCTTCAGCTCTGCCACCAGGCTGAGCAGATCATCCACCCGGTCACAGCTCACACAGGAGATGTCCCCGCTGCCCTCCGTCACCAGTGACAGACTCAGGCGCTCCCCGCAGCCGGAGACCTGGACAGCCGCACGTTTACACGGGAGCTCCGTCTGCGTCACCACGTTTTTCCTAACGGCTTTCACCCGAGTGGTGACCATACCTGGGTCTCCCTCCGGGCCGATGCCCACCGCTTGAGCAGCCTTCTCCAGCTGGGAAGAGGAAGAGGGGGCTGCGCCCCGCCCGCGCAAACCGCCGCGCCACGCCCTTCCTGCCGCGCCACGCCCTGTTTGCCCGCCCTGTTGGCCGCGCTCCTCGGGGCCGTTCAAATCTCCCGCGGTTGCCCCTGGCGAGGCCCACGCCGCGTCAGCCTCTCTTGGAAGAGCCGCCGGCTCCGGCCGGGCCCCTCCGCTCTTCCCCGCGGCTCCTGGGCCTCGGGAACCCCCCCGTCCGCCTCCATCTAGCGTTCAGCCGCCCACTTACCGTTGCCTCTGCTGGCCTCGCCGCCGACTGAACCTTAAAATAGCATGCAACACATCATAAATCAGTGAGCTCTCCTATCAGAGAGAAATGTTAACTACATGTTTATTTCTGAATAGATCATTCAGAAATAATGTGTGTGTATATATATCTCATATATATTGTACACATATGCACACATATCCATTATATGCTGAGCTTCCTGAGGTAAGGACTATCTTGCAATATTCAACATGACAAGCCTTTCAGAAACTTCTTCATGAAGAAAAGTGGGGAGGGGGAGAAAGCAACTGCATGGTGCTTTTAATCCCTAAAACTCGATCTCATTTGAGAAAGCAATTCAGTTTCCCGTACTGAATTCAGTCAACAAAACTGAATCCAAATTTCACCTCCACCAAGTCCCTTCAGGAACTAAAATAATTTTCCTTTCCTCTTACTACTGGCACCCAGCCAATGAAAACCAATTGGATTTTCCTCTCTCCCCTACCTTCCTTCAATACAGAGCAAGGCAAAAAATGATTGTTTTCCTCGTCTGGAAAATAAAAGTCTTCCTTTTTCCTTAGCAAAACACTGTTACCAAGCCTCAATAACTTCCCTAAACATCTAAAACATATTTAATTTTTTCTTGTCAAAAGTCCTTTCTCAAGCTTACACATTCCCCCAGATTGCTTTTCTAGTGCATGAGGTATTTTCTAGTATCAGTAAGAAACAGGCCTATACTAATTTAAAAAAAAAATAAAAAAATGTAAGCACCAGATGGTGGCCTATGAGCAGTTTCATATGGTCTTACTGGTGGCTTAACGGCTAGAAGGAGCTCTGTGTTTCACACTCTGAAAAAGCACTTACATATCTGTGCTTGTGTGGAACAATCCTCACTTTTCAGCTCCAACTAAAAAAAAAAAAAAAAAAAAAAATCTATCTCCTGCAGAGACAATACAGCAGAGTCCTTTCACTGGCTAGGTTATATTCATCCACAGAGACAACTAAGTGGGCCAGCAACAATCAGCAAGTATTGTTAAAATTCATGGACAATTACCTATATTAAGAGTTACAGTGTGGAGGCAAGAATATAAATAATATTTATGTTGCCAATTATTCTAACACAAAGCCAACATTCAGTTGACATGCATCAGAAAAAGAAACACAGTGGGAAACAGCATTCTGAAATCAAGCACAGCATTTCTGGAAATACATTTCCAGCAGAGTCAACTGTCAGAATCTCAAAACCAGAGATGCAAATTACTTCCTGCCAGTATGCTGGAACAGATCTTACCAGAAGCATTATTAAGAATAATCTATTCAATATGGGTGACTGAACACTAGCAAGCACAAACAAACCAAAAAAACCCAAAACAAATCCCCCCACAAGTTGTTTATATTCTTTACAAATACTACAAAAAGAAAGAAATGGAATAGTCACCAATTTAAAAAATAAAATTTGATGTAATTTTAGTTTTCTCCTTTCAGAAACTTCCACAATGCTTCCATGTTTTGGAAACTGATTTTTCTTGTATCTTCTGACTCAGTCTGAAAACAGTTAATTTCATCTCTACTGTAGAAAACAGAACACATCAACTGTGCGTGCATTTATACATACATATATGGAAAAATGGATATATTTTCATTAGGAAAAGTTGACTTTAATTAGAAAATTGAATTTTGGTTAATTTATCTATCATTAATGATAGATGTGATCTTTTAGTTTTGGATGATGCTCCCTAACAGAAAAGATGAAGGGTCCAGAAGTAAGATTATTTGCTTTTGCACCAGAGATTCAGTCCTTACACTTTATATGCCTAAGCATTCCATGCGGCAAAGTTCAGAATGAGTTGAAAGACCAAAGAAACTAATGACAGTGAAATTTTGTTCAGCCTTCCCAAACTGGCTTGTTCTGTGACTCAATCACATATCAAGAGACCATCAGGATTTGTAAGCTAACAGTGTTTACTGGCTCACAGCTACCCCTAAAGTATGCAGAGATTTCAGACAGTGGTTTAAATCATGAGTTCATGATGTTTTTGAGCATCACATTTTAACACTTAACCATATAGATAAGACAATCATCTGCACACACTCAAATTAAATGTTTTTCAGCTTTTTCCTTCTCTCCATCTGATTTATATTTACTAAAACTTCTTTGCTTTACTAGGTAGAAGGGACTTATTGCCCCCTCACCAGGAAAAATATCTGTATTACCAAACTTATTCTTTCACTTAAGTAACTTATTTGTTGTCAATGGATTCTAATATTCTTTTTACACCTAAGAAGTGATCTTTGCTGAGGTCCCTTCAGCATTTTACCAGGTTTTATTTATTTATTTGGTTGGTTTGTTTTTTTTCACCATTCACCACTTCCAATTGAACACAATCTACTACAGCTGACATGTGGACTTCAGCTTATCATAGTCTTTCAAATAAAATTTATGAAGTGCTCATATTACAAAGTGCTCATATATAATGGGATCAGTTTCCAAATGTCACGATAATATTACAGTATCTTTGCTTCTACTTAAAACTGAGAGTGCAACTTTCCTCACATGAATGTGATGAAGGCATGTTGTAATGAAGGTCTGCAACGCTGCCTCTGATTAGACTAACATAATTTGAGTATAACTTTATTCCAATGGCAAAAACTAATCTTTTCATATTTAAACTTAATAATATTAATACAATTTTTAAGAGGCATTTTCAATGACACTCCCTTAGCTTTATTCATATGGTTAAAATGTGCCAGGTTTTTTTTAAAATATATACGCTGCCATAATATATTTATTCTACGATATTATTAAAAAAAAAAATGTTCAAAGTAAAAAATTTCCAGGGTACCTACTTCATTCCTCCCCCCGCCTGCCCCAATAGGACCCCTTAAAAGAATAATTAAATAGCCTTCATAGAACATATTATAACCCTTTTTAATGTCTTGCACCATAATCTCATTTGTTAAGTGCCTGAACATTTGGTTTCTTTGCAAAGTTCACACTAGGAGAGTAGCGCAACACTAGAGCAACCTACCCAGAAAGGCGGTGGAATCTCTGTCCTTGGAAGCTTTCAAGACTTGGCTAAACAAAGCCATGACTGACCAGATCAAGGAGTGGCATTAGTCCCACTTTGACTGGAGACTGGACTAGACGACCTCCAGGAGTTCCTTCCAACAAACATTTCTATGAGCCTCCTTTCACCCCAACTGTAAAGAGCACAGAAAGCAACCAAGATGATGGATTTCCAATTCTGAGTTGCAAAAGCTGGTATTGAGAGACTAGGGTGTAATACCTCAGTTCAATTAACATCTACTATCCACTGGAAGGTGGATGACCGGGTACAGGGAATGGGCAGACTTTTCTGCCTCTAGTAGGCTCTGGTTGTCTGTGAGTCTTCCTGCTGGATGATTACACATAACCTTTGCCCTTCAGCACAGTGCTTCCTCCCCTGTTCCAGAACACAAGGAGCTTTAAAACATCAATGCTCCCTTTCATCTTTTTTTTTTTTTTCCCCTGGTTATGGCTGACACATATTCAATCCTTGCGACACAATATAGCCCTTTCAAGGGCTAGAAGTCTGTTTCTTATCTAGATTGTTTTATCTTTACTACTCAGTTTCTCTAACAAATTTGTTTTATCCTGTTCCAGAATAAGTCATCCACTGTAAGCATAAAGGAACACTGAACATATTTATTCTTTCCCCTCTATCATGAGAAGTGTCTGTCACAATCTACAAAACAAAAATCAGGCGACTTCACAGTCATAGCAGCCAAGTTCTCAAGTATTTAGTGAGGACGACTATTTTGAGATTTCCAGGGAAATCTTACCACACCACAGACCTTTAACACTATAAGCATAATTTCTGACAATATTCTTAGGAACTTTAAGTTAACTTTCTGAGGTGAATGTGCTTGACCTATAGCCAAAAAACTGACCACCCAAATGGACAGGTAGGATAATGACCTACATTTAAACAAAAAATTTCCCAGATGTACCTAGCATGTTGAAACTATAATGGGAATTCTGTATTTCAATCCCAGTGCTCTGTTTCTCAGAACCTAGCACTATAAGACTGTCCAAAAATAAATCTTAATTATAGCTTGATTAGCAAAGAGAACAGTCTGAATTCTAGCTATCTCTTCTATTTTATTCCCCAGTTACTCAAGAGAATACTATAGCCACAATTGCACCATTCAGAAATCAAACCATAGACATAGTGGTACATATTCCTTGTGCCACCCAGTATTGTAAAACTAGAGTGATCCTTAACAGGCAAAGCCAATGGTTCCCCTTACATAAGGGCAAGCTAGAATATACATTATACCTATATTAACGGGCCATATAGGCACTAACAGAAAAATTGCCATGTATTAAATACTCCACACGTATATAGCAATTTCATTGCTCTATTGATATCAAAGCAACCTCCTAAGGATAAAAGTAACACTTAACAGATGAAGAATCTATGAGATAGAGCAGTGATTTGTCCAAAGTCAAAGACCGGGACAAAGAGAAAAATGTAGAGTCAGAGTCCATAGCTTTTGAACCTCAGTACAGAACTCCTGAGCTACCCAGCATATTAGACTTAACATGCCTGTCTCATTTTCCCCCAGCCATGAGCCAAGGGAAAGAGGATATGGGTGGATCCAGGGATCTTCATGGAGAAGCATTCGTAACTTCAACAGAGGCTGCACAAATGTGGCTGAAACTCATGTCTCCTGCTTCAGCTACATGAATGCCTAGAATGTTCTTAAGATGATGTATTACACCTCAGCTTTTGCTATGCAGAAGACGTTTGATTTGAGACTAGGGAACACAGGCTTAATTGTCCAGTCCCAGAATGGCAACTCAGTATTTTTGCTCTATAGGCAGGCAGTTTCATGTTTATTGTGTTCAGTCAGAAATAGCCACAGTTTGAATCAATGGATTCCTCTGAAGCCAAGGTTATACTTCATGTCTTCACACCTAAAGCACATCCACACAGATATAAAGAATGAGCAATGTCTTTTAGCTATAGCTTCAATGTTTTTGTCTCTACTGCTCTATTCCAGGATAAAATACACCAAGTAAAATTGAGTTCTGCCTAACTAATGGAATTAGGTCCCTCTACCTAAGTACTACTCCATGTTTCATTTTGAACAACGAGACACAAATATTATCCCAACAAAGCAAGCGGAAACATTTCCACCCTTAAAAGAGAGTCACATCTAGGTCCTTAATCTCAGAAGGACTAGATTATGTTAGAGCTAATACTGTTCAGGAAGAAACATATTGCAAAAAGAACTTATCTCCACCATGGTGCAGAGCTAATTTTGTTAGCAGTGTTGTCCAAAAGCAGAAGGAGGTTAGGGGTGTGGGCAATAGGGGTTGGTGGGTGTGTGTGGGTGGGTGTTTTTACAGGTACATAAGTAGATCCTGGGGCAGGAACCCTAGAATCCAGTCTCAACACCAAACTGATGGCGATAGCTTTTTACAGCTTCCCTGTTCATAGTCCATGCATACCAATCACAGGATGACTAACAAAACACCTGCTCTGAAGCAAAGTCAGGAGGGAAGAGTCTCTCCATCTAGCTCATTAGCTGTTCAAGAGGACAATGGTTCCCAGGAAAATTTATTCATAAGAGGACAGGAAGAACCTACTGTCTGGTGCCACAAATGAGATGCAGAGAATGGTTGACAGCTTCTTAAACCCGTTAAGAAATCTTGTAATACCTGGAAAGGTTATCAGTTTACACACATAGTTTCTCCAATAACCACATTCTCTCATCTGGAAATGGCTTCGGTCTAGCATCTCTTCCTTAAATTGTTGTTACCTGTGTTATTTTCACTTTCTATCTGCTTTTGCATAAATGCATCTTCTCATCCATTACTTTAATCATATTTCACAACTGCAGTTGTAAGGTAAGTTTGTAAGTATTTACAAAGTGAAATGTTTAAATCAATTAAAAAGACAAGTCCTTAACTTCACACACCCTTGATAAAATGCTGGATTTTCCAGAATAATATTCAAATCTGTAGTGCTACAGGACACACTGTCATCTGAAAAGATACACTATAAACACTACTAGGAAACAACAGATTTTAATAAGAGAACAGATTACTACTATTAATATTATTTGTTAAACTGATAGTGTTCTTCTGAATGTATTTTGTTTTGTTAACAAAGATCAAATTTCTTTGTAGCATCACTGTTCTCTCGTTAGTGATAAAGATCTAAAATCAAACAACAGATGCACATTAGGCTCAAGGCATGTGACAGCAAGTATTCCCAGTATGTTATGCCGTTACTAGAGCAGGTAAGGTTCCACTGTGAGGCAAACGTGGTGAGATCAGTACTGCAGAAGTAGAATGGCACTGATCTCACATACCTGACTCCTTCTTGAAAATGACCCAGGAACTGTTCTGTTGGAGTTTTATAGTAAAATAGCTATTACACACTTCTTACTTAGCAGAGCTCACTATCTCTGTTCTTAGCAGTTTAACTAACTTATTAGCTCAACTTTTATTTATGTGAAGTAAAATCCTAGTAAAGACATTTTCATATATTAGCATACATTAGCAGAATGTGTTAATTCTTACCAGGGAAGCATAGGGCCACACTACACTTTTTTTTTTTTTTTTTTCATTCCAGATGAGTTTTAAATACAAGCAGCAAAGGCATTTTGGCTCTAAGAAAGGCTATTAGGACACTACCCTTGGTCACAGATTCCCAAAAACATGAAATACAGATACACTCTACATGTATGAGGCCAGTGGAAAAATAAGAGAATCCTGAATTTCCCCGAGAAGCAGATTAAGAGTTAGAACACCAAACCTGGAGGTATACACATTCAGAAGCCAAGTATTCCTGGAATTATAATAGCAAGGACTGGTTTAATTTACTTACTTAGTACTTAATGCCAGTTTTTAACATCTATAGAAGCTGCAGTTTTGAGTTTTCCCATGTTTGTGCCTGCAATTTCAACCAGCTGCAATGTCTGCCTGTTCCTCACTAATAAATTTGAACTCGTTGGTTAACTTCAGTCAGAGATGAAAATTCACAGATATTAAGCTCTTACTTAAAAGTTTAGTGAAGTGTAGGGGCTGGGTAGAGAAGATATTCAAATTAGCATCCTCACTGAGGGAAAGACTGCAGAATATGATCAGAAGTTTCTAGTCTGAGCTAGCATAAGCATGAGCATTAGCTAGACAATAGCATGTATGTAGATTAAAGCTATTCTGTCTACCTCTTGCCCAGGTGGTAATTGTAGACACATAAGAGAGAAAGAGATGAAATGGCAAAGGAGGCTTACACAACAAGCCACTTGCTACATTAAACTTCAGTATCAGTGGCATTATAAGAAAAACAGAAATAATTCTTTAAGTCTTACTGTGAAGAATGTCTCCATAGGCTGTTCATATTTTCCTTACGACTCTTCTAAGTAAAGCTTCTTATTTCCACTGGAAATGGGAGTATGCATGTCAACAATTTATAAGCTCATACCATGGATATCAATTTACGTTGAAACCATAAGCTAAATAGGCTAAATCCTTATAACTCATACAAAGCACTCAAATGGGTACATTTGAAAGAATGTTAAAGTGAAATCTACATTTATCTGTAGAAAGAAACAGGATTCATTGAATTTTCACGTTGAATATTAAACCTGAAAGTATTTCCAACCAAACCTAACAAAAAAAAAAAAGCCAAACAAAAGCTTCTGATTTTACTCACCTTGCAAATAAGCATGGCAAGTGGAACTTTAATCCAAACAGTTCTGAGCATTCACTTCTGCCCTTGGATATCTGTGACAATTGAAATGAGCTTTCAGTATTTTGAAGCTCAACTTTCAAAAGGCTACTTTTCAATCAAGAAAAAAAATTGTTGAGTGACTTTAATGATATTAAGTGATCTCCCAAAACATCAACTTATGCAGAATATAAGCATCTTAACAGTCCACATGCGTTGGTAGTAGCAAGAGTCATGGCATATCACTAAAACCATAAAGCTTAGAATAATTTCAAATGCTTGCTGATAGCTGAAGACTGCTTGCAGCCAGAAGAATCAGTGGAAGAAAAATTGTAAGACAATACAGAAAAAACAACTGTCAAACAATCCCCACACAAGTTTTAGCCATCTATCACATAGTACTACTTTTGACATATCAGGCACCAACAAGAATTTGCAAAGATTTACTCATATGCATGGGCAGAGTAGTTTATTTGGTCATTATTTATGATAAAAGTGAACCTGTAAGTTACATTAAAAATGTAATTTCAAAATTGCTTGCAGTACTCTGAAGTCTAATAATCTGCAGAATTAAAAACAAGAATAATAGCCATTTAATGGATAGCTTTAAATATAATCAAAAACTGACAGACACTTGTACTATTATTAGCCTGTTGCTCAGTTTTCCCAAGTTAAAAATACTGGTGGTGTAAATCAGTAACACTCCATATCACAAACCATAATCCATTTGGTTTGTTTGAAATTCTGTCAGAGTTTGTTTGAAAGGCTGTCTCTAAGAATTCTTTGACAAAAGTAATCCAAGTTGGAAGTTTATAATAACAGAAGGCTTGAAAAGCGTGCCAAGTTTTGTGTGAGTATTTTATGAAATTCTTCTTTTAAATAAGCCTCTGTCCGTGTGAACTTGTTGGTACAGATATGTTATGATACCTTTTTTAACTTTGTCTGCCTCACAATATAAAAGTTACAATTTCAAAAGAAATACAGAGATGCATAGCATGACACAATAGAGGCACATCCTCAAAGCTCCTTCTAATGAGAATTCTAGCTCTTCCAGTCATGGCGTACATCCTAGCCTCAGTTTTCATCTGCAGCACTAAACATTGCAAGGGACAGTTTATTTGGGTCCTTTCTATCTAAACAGAAATGCCACATTCTACCTTCAACAGTACAAAGCTCCTGATATTCTAAAAGAGGTTACTTAAATACTGTTTGGAACAAACATGTTTGCTGGGAGATAGGAACATCTCATAGCAACACTGCAGCACTGGTTTAAGGCTTCCAGTCCATCTCTGGCTTTGCTTGCAGAAAATATTGTTTGGATGGAAGAGGTCGACAGGAGAATAAGCACACAGAGCAGGTGCAGCTTGGTGTTACATGGAAAGTTATAAACATTACTGATTTTCAATGTTTTTCCAAAGTGTCCTACATAAAACCTACTTGCACATAATAAATAGGACAAAACAACAGCAAAGGAGACTGAACATGAAACTGCTGCAGAAGTGAAGCTAAACATTATTGAGTAGGTAATGGTAGCACAGAAGTTGTTCTTCAAATAACTGTGTAACAGGCATGGATATGAAAGGGCCTTCAACTCTTGCAGAACCATTTTCCAGTGTAAAGCCTCGCAGCATGACTCAGGTACTGCCCAACACCAACAAAGAGAAGGTTCTTGCACAGGTCCACCTGCAGGACCACGAGAGGGTCATTTATACAAGACCCAAGCATACATTTGTTAAGAAATGGGTTTTATCATAACTGTAATGGGACAGTTAACATTTTATTCAAGAGAAAAAAGATTGCCTTAGTAGCACCAAGAAAGTAGTTTATGACTGTAACACTTCTTCACCAATAGAGGTGCACTTTGGGGCAAAGGATGTTATTCTCCTAGACTGAGTGCAGGAACACGGGTATTTCCCTCTATTTTCCCGTTAGCCCATGGTGGGGGAGGGAATTGTGAAACGTTTACAATACTCCTCACCAGTTTTACAGACAACACGGTTACTAAGTGCCTAACAATGCTGTTTGCAAAAACATCATTGCATGAATTCTTTATGACTTACATGACAAAACATTCCTTTTGAATCCACACAGTTTTGTACAACACATTTCTAAACATTTTAAAAAGCGAGGGAAAAATAAGCATTGTCTTAAAGAAAGGAGCGAAAGTTAGTTAGTTGCTTTCCTTTGCAAAAAAAACCCAACCCTTGGGTGTATGTTTAATACAGAGCAGATGTACTGGACCTACAGAAGTCACAAAAAAAACCAGTTTAGCTAAGACATGCAATACCGTGTTCTACTTTTGAGGTTTTTCCAGGTCTTAAACTAGTTTTGTAAGACGGCTCCACTAAAAGAAACTGCCACATACCAAGCTACTTAAGAACACATGCTCGTTCTCAGAGCAAGAGTGCTGGCCCTGCGGCTGGATCGAGCGCTGGGATGATCGCAAACCGGGATCCGATTCCTGATCCTCCGCAGACTCCTGGTGTTACCTCAGAGAAATTAATCCCTTCGCCCCTCAGGGCAGCTTCCCCGCTGCAGGCGGAAGGAATCTCTGCTTCCACAGGTTTTCAGTGCGCTGGGCTTCAACGCCAAGCAGAGCCGTCCCCGCCCGCTCCCGGCCACCACGGCAGCCGCCTCCGGGGGACGGCGGGCGGCGGCTGCCGCGGCCCCTCCACGGCGGAGCCGCCGGCCGCGGCCCCTCGCCGCCTTGTCCCCGGCCCGGCGGGGCCGCTCGCCACGGGGCAGTTCTCGGCCCGGGACGGGACGGGACGGGACGGGGGGCCGGCGTCCTCGGGCGGCGCTCGGCCCGGGGAGGCGAAAGCCGCGGCGAGCGGAGCGGCAGCGGCGGATCCCGGCCCTTCAGCCCGGGGAGCGGCGGCGGGCAGAGTCAAGCTCTTCCCCCGGCAGCGCAGGACCGGAGAGGAGCAAAACTTGCTCTTGCAGCGGCAAGGAGCAGCTGCCAGCGCCTCACCGGCGGGGCGGGACATCCCACCCCCGGCCCGGCCCTGCCCTGCCCAGCCCAGCCCAGCCAAGGGACGCGCATACCGGCAAGGGAACGAACGAGAAGGCGAGCGCCGAGGAGCCCGGCCGCCGCCGTCCCGTGCGAGCCCAGCACCGCCCGCCCTTCCCGAGCCCGCCGGAGCTCCGGGAAGCCGGTCCCCGATCTCCTCCTCCCTTTGCCGGTAAGTGAACGAGGCCCGGGGCAGCGGCGGGCGGAGAAGGGGAAGCGGGCGAGCTGGGGCGAGGGGAGAGCGGCGGCACCCTCGCCTCGGGGGCGGGAGGGGAGCGGCGCGGGGGCGGCTGAGCCCTCGCTCGTCCCAGCCTTGGCAGCCAGCGGTAGCGCTGAGCACGGGAGGACTGGAGGAGAAGAAAGGAAAACGAGAGCAAAACCACCCGCCGAGACACTTCATTTTTAACAACTCTCCCTAAGAACTAGAACACTTCGCCGAAGTTGGCTGCTCCTTATCTGACTCATCCTAGCGAATAGCTGGCAGCTTTGTTTTCACCCTCCGCACAGCCCAGAGCAGCAGATGGGACCGCGGGGTCAGTGCGGAGCAAAGGGCCTCCCCCAGGAGCAAACAAAATTAGGACCTACGCATCCAAGTCGCACAAAGCCGATTATGTTTTCTCGAGGAAAAAAAGAAAAAGGTGCAGCAATACAATATAACAAGCTCAGCCAGGTTTCTTCCCCAGAGGACGGCCGTGCTGGTCGCAGACCCACCGGCGACAAGGCTCTGCGGCGAGGCCTGCCTGCTGCACCTGCACCGGCGAGCGGTGAGAGGAGCCCGAGCCGCTACGTGCCAGCAAGGGACAGAGCATGAAGGTGATGTTCTGATGGGGGGGAAGGAAGGGAAGGGAAACAGATGGATAAAGGCCAGATTCTCTGTTATAATTAATGGTCACATTGACTAGTTGAATGAAGAAGGTTAGGGTGAGTTTCCGTCTACCCACAAAATATTTATGCCCTTATTTTAAGCACCTTTCTTTTGACACATGATAAGTATCTGTGAAAGAGTACATGGCTGAGAAAAGAAGGGTGGGGTTGTTTCCTTGTTTTGAGGAAGAAATAGTGACTTGGCTGAAGAAAGAGGAAGATTTGCCTGAACATTAACCCTCATCCCTTCCTGAAGACAGTCATACTTTGCAGGTGGGGAAAAATCCCAGATGCATTAATTTCCATACGGATCTTGTGGCATTTCTCAAATACATAAAAGTCCACCACATCCTGAGGGGGGAAATGGGTGGGGGGGGTACAGTAGGGACATAACCTGCTCTAAGCCTATGCCGTGGCCAGTTCTTGATGTAGCCTCCCCAGCCTTTCCTTTACAGACACTGAGCAGGAATAATGAAGAGGAATCAGACTTCTTGGATAAGCTGCTTCTAAACTGTTTACTTGCAAGGTGCCAGGCTCTCTAGCTGTAGGAGACCATATGCTCCACCAGTTCATCTCAGCCACCTGTTTAATTCAACAAGCAACATTAAAACTGCCTGGAGAAAATAGAAGGTTGTTTAAGTCAGATAGATATATAGATATATTTATTTTTTTAAGAAGGGAAAACTTTGGACATTCAATGGGTTATTGCTAAAATATGAAGGAACTCATCATATTACCACAGTAAGTTTATAGATGTTTGAAGAGACTGATAACTCAATATATATTCCAAATTAGAGACAAAAAAATTGTTTTGTACATTAGTGTATCTAAGTGAGCTGAAACCAAAACTTGCAGTAACAGGGTTTACTTTTATTAACAGTACAAGCAGACAGTAAGTCCTCACACCCGCTAGAATTTCTGAATTTGTGCATTTTTGTGATGAAGTCTTGTATAGCTTAAAAGTTCACTTGGGTTGAAATTAAAGTTCATCTTGGTAAATCCACAAAGAAATTTCATATTGATCAGCACTTCAATAGCTTGCAGGGGATGGGAGGGAAGAAGATTCACAATATTCGTCTGATTTTCATTGACCCTAAAGGGTTCATTCTATTTTATAAAATGTTAAAAACACTACTCTGTGGTCATTTTTTTTTTTCTTTAATAGATCCTAATAAGTATTAGGAAGACATTTCCTATTACGAATTGCAATATTAGTATGATTGTGAACTAGTTTGTGCTTATCCTGACCAGACACTAATTCTGGGGCAAGGAGAGTTCTAAGATTTTTTTCCTTCTTTTGAAGAATAGCAACATTGGATTCTTCGGTACATATACTAAGAGCTAGAGAAAAGAGAGAACATCTTGAAGGATGTGAATCTGAACTTGAGAAATCCATCTTTGTTGAAGCTAAATGACTTTTCAAAACAATAAGTTTACTCCACATTTAGCAGTTCCTCAGAATTCAGAGAAGTTATTCATAGATGGGTTCATCAGGCTTCAAAAGTGGTTAACTTATTCGCTATGAGACAATGAAGCTTCCTTTATCCAAACCCAGTTCTTTCTATTGGAAACTGTTAAACCACATAGCAGATACAGTATTGAGGTATGTAACCTCAACATTTAAAGGACTAACAACTCTTGTTTACCTACATTATTTTTTGGCTAGTGATTCTCCAGTAGTGACTCACCAAGTAAGTCACTTGGAAAGAAACAGACAGATCTCAATATTTGAATGACTGGTTAAGTTACATTTTAAAAAGTTAACTGCATTTCTGATGCAGAAATATTAAAAGCAGCTAGTTTTACAGTTCGTCAAGGGTTGGAGTAAGTAGTAACACAAGGCGGAATCCAAAAAACTCTAAAGATTTTTTTGCTATCCCTGTATGAAAGATGTCCTGTTTTAGTGAGTTGGATTAATGGATTCCAATAACAGAATAGATCACCAGTGAAAAGGCACCACTGTGGCTACTCAGCTTTAAAGGCACCACAACACTGGAAAATTCCCCTCACTTATAGGAGATTTTACAGCTAGTGGTTTTGTTTACTACATGACACAAGCACAAAGGTGTTTTCATCTATTGCAACAGTTATTTAATAGGTCTAACCCGTACAGCAAAAGTCTTTTTTTACAGACAGGTAATGGAGTAGAGAAGATAAGACTTCTCCAGCACTACACTACTTAATGACAATAGCATTTAAATACTGGTTTGTTAAGAGATCACATTGATAATGAACTATATGCTGGTAATGATGTTTAGGCTAGCAGGGAAAGTTTATACCATATCTGGAAGCTTTAGAATTCTAGTCATGATGGGGTTTTCCCCAATCTCTGGGCAAAAACAATCCATATATGGGAAATACTACCACAGGAACAAGACTGTTTTGGGGTTTTTTTTGTCATGGAAAAACTGACATTTAGGACGACTTAAACCAGAAAGTTGAGCCACTGGAAGAAGAGCTTAACAGAAGTCTGAGCTTCATTTTGAGGGTCAGAACGTTCTTTTGAATGTGTCCATCTTCTGTTAGCTCTTTTGGGTTTAATGGTCATGAAATAAAGAGAGTTGTTCAAAAATGCCAGCCAGAGAAAAAAAAAAGGGTATATCTATCTCCTGGTAATTTCAGGTTAAGACACAGAATTATAAAATAATATATTTATTTAGGAAAAAGAAAATAATTGTAAATTCATGTCATAGTACAATACTATCTAGAAAATTGTTTAATTAAGTAGTCGATTATACTGCTGAACACATGTATACATCAACGACTTACTTAAACTTAGGAAGGTTCGGTATTAGTATTTAAAAATGAAGGTCAATGATCAGAAGACAGCAGCATTATACTGCTGGGGGAGGGTAGGATGGGACAGGACACCAGAATAAAATAGAAACACCCAGACATACAATAGGTTTCCAAGTCTCACTTCAGGCATCCAGCACTTGAAAGATACTGAAACTACACTTTCAGACTATCCTGGATTAGGTGACACTATTGGAATTTAAAACATGATATTTAAGATCTCTGCCTGCTAATATTGACTCTACTTAGGACACTAAATATAAAAATGCCCTCTGCTCCAGGTCTGTATTCCTCAGTATGGATTAGAGCTGTCAATGATACACATTCATTAACAGCGATCTTTAAAAAAAAAAAAAAAAAAAAAAAATTAAAAATTCAACTTTCAAGTGTCTAGGACTACACAGTTTTGCTGGGGAGTCTCCAGATGGGATTCATTTTAAACTTTAATATGTCAAAGACAAAAAGGTTAGCTGCTTTCTTAAGATGAATAGATTCCAGTAATAATCTAGCTGCATATAGCCAGATATTGACTGCTACCAGATTAGATGAGATTTTTAGGCTGCTTTTTGGATATCTGTACTTTATTCACTGAGTCACAGGACTACAAGCAATTCTAGTTGATTATAACATTAAAGGTAACTTGATCACTTTCATTTTTATATGCTACTCCTGGAATTCACTGTTAAATTTGTGGGCTTCCCCACACCCTTTTTTTCAGCTAAGTAGCTACAGTTTCCATTTCTTTGTTTTCCCCTTTCCTAAATTGTTTTCAGAACTGTTCCTAAACAAACAGCACAGAAGCTACTGCATTCAGTGGTTCTGCTGACAAGTAAAGAGCCTGCAACTGGATTCCTGTTACTTAAGGTTCTCTAGATTATGAGCCACATCCAGACATCTTTTTTGTCTTAAATAGCAAGTAGTGTTTCCCTAGCCAAGGTTCTGTCAGTAGATGAATGCCAGGGGTTATTTAATAATTTTTCCTGATACTATTCCTGTAGCTCTCATATTAATCATACAGGCCAGCTATTAAGTTCCCCTCCCCCCCAAGAAGAAAGGGCCAAGGGAGGATCAGGAAAGACCTGGTAAAGCTCAGAGAAGCTGAAGCAGAGGACTGAAAAAGGAGAACATCACAGCTTTGGCACAACGCAGGATGCATTGAAATGCACAGGAAAATATACTTTCTTATACTCTTCCCTTGCTTTCCACGCCTGCTTTCAGCTATTGATTTATGTCTCCAGGAGTTATAAAACACAGTTGAACATGCATCAGTATTGGAACAATGAAAATTCAAACAAGCAGAATGTGGTTCAGAGTATACAAATTCCAGTGTAGAGATATCAGAGACATAGATGCTCTGTCCTTAATTATGCATGGAAAAATAATGCTCTCAAAGAGTCAATTCTCAGCCTAAAAAAATAATGTTAAGAACCCAGAACAATGTTATGAATTAGTAGATACTGTGTAAGTCTGCAGAACTCTGTAATTCACTTAGGCTTTCAGTGCTATTTGTGAGTTCTAAAGAGAAGAAGCAGAAAAGAGATGACATGCAGTGAAATCAGTACCAAAAATACACCAGGGAAATGGACTTATGGAATTCCAATGGACTTATGCATGAACAGTATGTGAAATCTGAGAATATTAACAATAAACTGTTTATAGATAAGAGCATACCCAGAGTAAGACTGCATGCCACAAATGGTAACCATTCTTTAAAGAAGAAAATATTATTGAAAATACTTATATAGATTTTAGGAGAGTGTTTCAGCTCCTAACCATTCTGTACCAAATCAAACTTCACAGGACTGAATTCAGTTTTGGTGTTTAGCTTTCTATCTTGGCATGGCCTCTTCATATTTAGAGTAAAGTATTACTTAGCATTAAATTGTATGCTCATCTATGCAAATTAATTAGGACATGCATGCTCACACAGCTAAATGCTACTATGGCCAGTATTTTCTGTTCACACAAGGATTTCTCTACATACAGCTTCATTTCTTGGGTATATACCTTACATAGTAAAGGTAACTGTCTTTTTTGAGCAAATATTTGATATTTTGCTGTATATTGCGTATTATTAGCTATGTGAACACTTCCTTAGACTAACACATTTGTATTTTGGATTCAATTTCCATTTTTGAAGACTGCTCCAAGAATATGCCTTCTGCTCAGCACTTTCTTAGGTTTAGCAGAAGGGGGGGTTGTATACTGTAAACAATACCTAGCATATACTTCTGGGTTCATATATACTCAGTATCATATATGAACCACACGGTAAAAGCTGTATTTGTTGTCATCTGGGGAGATCAAATAATCAACCTGCTTAAAAAAAAAAAAAAAAGCAGAACACAGAGACACAGGAACACATAGCAAAAATCAAAAACAGAATGAAGTTTTCCCCAGGATAGACTCTTCTGTCTCAAGGAAAAGAGCTTTGATGGCACTCCAGATATGCTAACGGGAGCAAGAACTTCCACGGGAGTATTTCTATGATCAGTCTTCACTCAAGAACTGGCCCTTACACTGTGAGTCCAAGTTTTGAAATGGCCCTCTTGTGTTTGGCAGTGCCCAAGAACAGAAACATCAGACCGGATGGAAGGATGCAAAGTCAGTATCAGCTTAAGTTAACTAACTGGGTTGGATTAGATTTGTTTCAGAATATTTCTTTTACAAGGTGTTGCTCCATATAGACAAGTCATGCAAGTAGTAAATCATGCTTTTCATGCCAAATGTCTTCAAATCAGTACCCCTGTGTAGGCACGACTGAAGTAATAAACATCTCAAACTTTCAATTGCTTGAGAGTGAAGCTGCATTTGTACCATGAAGTCATAAGCTTCCATATTTTACAGAAATAATTTGCTTTTGACAGGTTATAATAGTTTGTCTGGTTCCCCTGCAGTGATGTGCATTCATAATAGCGTATAATTTAACTTCTCAATTAAGTTGGAAAGTGACTGACCACTCTGCCATGCCACAGAAGTACACAAGTTAACTCTGGGACTAATTAAATTCCTCCCATGTATGAGCAGAGCAGCATGCTATTTTAAAGTGGAAAGAGTATAAGATCAGCAAAGGTACGCTAGTATAGTAATCCAAACAGAACTGTCTACACAGTTGATTTGGGTTGGGTTTTTGTTTGGTGGTATTTTTATTTTTTTTTAATGACAAAGTTTTATATTAATGATATAACAGTACTTTTAAATGACCCCTGAGAAGTTTGTCAGTGGTAAAATGAGCATGTTTGTTCTCACTGCACAAAATGAAAAGCTGAATTTTTCTTCTCTGCCCTCTCCCCCCCCAAGAAATCTAACAACACACACACTTAGTAGTCACCCAAGGATATCAGACAGCAAAGCAAGAGGAAGATTAAAGATAGGATCCAGTACAGTATTAATCCAATGAAGAAAACAGTACACCAGTAAGGGGAAGGTGGGGGGAACGGTCAGAACACCAGAGACAGTTATTTCTGAAAGAGACAAGTCTTTTCACACAGACACAGCACAGCATCTTAATCAAGATTTGAGCTCAGACAGTGCAGTGGTGACTCAGATTCAAGTACTCAATTTCCTCACAAAGTCCAGTGCTTCTTATAAAAAGCTAAGGACTCAGGATGCATGTATGCAAATAAGAAGGATAGCATGACTGTATATAATGATTTGTGTCATTCATGCTAAAACTATATTTCAGGTCTAAACTATTTGCTGGCAGATAGCTAAAACTGTAGATAATTTCATTCCTACTAAAGCCAGGACCCGCAGCCAAATAAAAGCATAAAAGTTCAGCAATCAGAAAAATCTGTGCTGACAGCAGCACGTAGCCTGCCAATTTGATTGATGCATGTGGCTGTAGAAGCAACTGTTGTGATTCTATAAAAACTAAAACCTGAAAATATCAAGTATAATCAAGTCAAGTACCATCTACAAGCCCCAAGCTGAACTTCCACTTATATTTTCAAATCTTCCAGCTTGCCCAAACATTTTCGTGCTCTTTGAATTATGCTTCACTTAAGGAAACCAGATGTAACATTTCCTCAATTAAACAAAAGCAGAAGTATTTATCTGCAATTCTGACAGCCTGTACCCTAATATTCAGATATACAAATAAAAACCAGCAATAGCACAGTAGAATCACTGGACTGAAAAGAAAATATCCTTACATAACCAAGTTACAAATTCAGTATATCATACAGTTATAATCATAAATACTTTTTTCTCCTGCAAAGACTTCACAAAGTTACTTAAAAACTTCAAGTTCCCTTCACAATAGGCTCTGCATTCTGTCTTTTTGTTGTTCATAAGGTCTGCCTGCTATCCTTAGAACACCACCATCCAAGTTAGAGGAATTAGGATAAATTTGACATCACAGACCAGACCACAGCCAAGCAATATAGCTCCTGGATAAAAGGGCAGAAGTGATGACCTTGTTCTAGTCCCTTTGTAATACTGCATTAAATGGTCCCCCGCTCATTGCTCTAAGCGTGAGAGGACCATTCACGTGTACTGCACGTTCAGAACAAACGGATAAATGAATTCAAGGAGCCTTCAGTTAAAGTAGTTTAAAATTAGTTGTCATGTGCATTCCCAGAGATAATTGAATAAATATCTCTTAGGAGCATAGATGTAACCACATTACTCCTTCTATTCTGCTTTGTTGTTGCTCTGAAACTATACAGCTTATTCACTATACTGTTTAGACAAGCGACTGAACCAGGAGGGGAAAAAATGCAGTAATTATAGCATTAGACCACCTACCCTGTTTGGAAGTGAAAGTGTGGAGGCTTCAGAAACAGCCTACTTGCCTTTACCCTCCCCAGGAACAGTACCTTTGCAAATTACCACTGGCACACTGAAGGCCTGCACCATTTCCCAGGCCATCCAACTCCTGAAATCAGTATGCAGATCACCAATCCAACAACTCAGACAGCAATTTTCTATCTACAGTCTAGTCTGTAAAGTAGACTTCAGCACATCTGCAACAGTGTCCATCTGCTATATTAGTTCTGGCCTCATTTTTCTCCCGAGACAGCATTTACATCAAGAACCACTGAAAATTATCTGCCACCGAATGCACGCAATACAAGTTCATGCAAAACTAGACAGCCAGATGTCCAAATATGTTGGTTGAGTTTCTTCACACAAAGGAAGAGTCATAATAAAAACAAAGAATGAAAGTATTTATAAGTCAGGCTGGGTTGTTTGTTCACATAGTGGAAGATTAATTTATAATTCTCACTGCCCTTAGAATAGGTACATGGGTGGAAGAGGACAATTTAGGAGGATTAACAAAATTTGACTGGTCCGACACTAAAGTTTCAGATTATGTAGTCTTTTCATTTCAGACTACCTAGAAGAGACAACTCAAGTATAGATGGAATCCAGTCTTTCCTTTGATAGTGGTAGACACTTTTCTGAAAAACATAGCTGGTCCTTCCTGGACTGAGACAGTGGGTCATTTGAATGGGAACAGCAGGTAGGTTATCAAGTTCTTTTCACTTACTATTTATCAAAAATTTTTATTGATTATTGGCAGGCATTGCCTAGGGACTGTTTTCTTACAGAGAAATAAGTAAGTCTTTGAGAGGAAAATTAATCAAACCTCTAGCGTGTTAATATTTTCAACACCTAAAGAATAATTAAAACAAAAAACCACTAGAAACAAATCGGTTTCTTAAGTACAACATAGTGCACACAGGTCATCTAAAATCAAATCTTACCTTCTGTGTTGAACTTAGTCTGATGAACAAGAATTTTGTTCTAGCCTAGCCTTTTCCTGTTGTAGCTGTAGTTTCTTTAGAACATACACATAAGAGATATGCCAGCATCTGTTTCTAGAAATTTACTCCCACTTAGTCAGGGCTTAATAGGTTGCACCTGCACTAATGAGTCAGTAAGGCATCCACTTAGCATCTCCCAGTAGATTCTTGTTCCTTGGAAGAATTATCACTGTGATACAGTAACAAACAAATAATGATTGCTGATTTTCCTTGTAGAAAAAGCTCTTTACAGACAGTAAAAATTAAAGAAGGCATTTCATGGTGAGGTCAGGGTTTAGAAATTCCAAAGAGCTATCCAAGATCTTAGGCTGATTGTTTTCTTTAAAATCTGTTCTGTATTAGTGAGCTTTGGTTCAGTGTAATGAGAGTTAAACTGTCCAAATATTAAAACACATTTATTCAGTATTATTACAGTTCCTTTACTGGGAACTGAGTTACAGATAAAGAATTAAACCAGTAGCTCCTGAGCAGGGGTACATATACCACAAACAGTCTACAGCCACTACAAAATGGTGTGTGCCTCAATGAAGAGGAGGAAGCTGCTATTGCAAATCACAGCGCTTTCATGATGACTAATTGCTGATGATATTTGGTACCATCACTACTAATGATGATGGTAGGAAGTTTAAGAAAAAAAATTGTAGATTACAATCTTCCCTAGAACACAGAAGAGGTGATCAGTGAATTTCATAACATGGAGCAAGGCTTATTGTTTTCTAGTTATCTTCCATTGGACAAAGTTGTGTGGCAAAATGTGCTAATTCTAGCAAAGAGTGGTGACTGTGTAGCAGTTCAATGTAAGCTTAGTGGGCAAGACTGGGATATAAGGGCCGAAGCTCCAAATACAGAGCGGTATTAGAGGGCACTGACCAATAACATAACATTTCTGCAACTAAATGCAACTTCTCTGCATGCTATTTTGTGTGCAGTCACCTTTGCTTCTTAGGAGAAGCTTACAGTTTTCTCTTGTACTGTTCTGTTGGCCTGTGTGGGAGAGGGAGATGTAGGCCCTCTGCAACCTACTCCTTATCAAAAGAGCATGGGCCCTGACAGGTGAAAGATGCACGGAGACTCCTGTGTCGGAAGCCTTCTTTGGGCCCTTAGAAGATACAAGAAAGCAACCAAATTCTCTTTCCTGTACACACGTGAGTGTGGGATTGCAGTATGTCTGATATGCTGCTAAATGCCTATCATAACTTATTGTTAAGGAGAATTCTGTATGATCTGAAAGTTCTCAGGCAGAAACAGCAGCAGCACGTGGTGTCTCATGCTAGGGAATGCAAAGAGACAAGTTGCAAGGACGAGGTCATACAAAGGCAACATTGCATTTCTGCTCTATTCTAAGCATTTTGTGACCAACTCAATCCCTTGGTACATCTTTTTAATGGATTGAGAGGTATGATTTGGCTTCAAATAAAACTAGATAGGTAGGAAGTATGTGCTGGGTATACAACTTTCATGCCAAAGCTATGGAGACCCTCTTCCAGTTACCTCTTAGAGTGGCTTCTTTTCTCATTAACACACTCCGAAACATAAATTACCCAGAGCCTTACATAACTGTCTTTGGTGGGAGAATACTCAGAAAGTCAGGGTTGTAAAGGATCATATGTGAAAACCACAAATTGTTCAACAGGGAATATGCAATGTTACTGTAAAGCTTCAATATCCTAATCCAGCCTCAAGATCTACTCACTCTAGACTAGGGCAAATGGTTCTTGCAAGCCTGTTCCAGTGACTAATACTGTAGACATTTGTTACTGGGTATAGTCCTGCTCCAGCCATATTAGACCTTATCATGTAAGTGGACCTATTATAATGGAAGATGTCAGAAGGTCAAAGCCAGACTAAGCTGCTTCCACTGCATTAAAGTTAAAAAAAAAAGAAGAAAAAAAAAAGGAAGATATTTAATTTCTAAATCAACATTGCTTGTCTAGGGTGTCTGAATGAATACAGACCCAAAGTCTAGACAGAAAAAACCAGTATAATAGTCAGGACACTGTTTGGAGAGCAAGGGAGCCTTGGCTGGTTTTAGATCTAACATTACTCTATGATGTTTAGCAGATGACTTTGACCTGTTCCTCAATTTCACTTCAAAATTTTATTGTACGTGGCCAGCTCTCCATAAAGCAGAGAAGGCAAAATCCATCAGGGACTATGAACTGCTCAAATGATGTTGTGATGACAATTACATTATAAGACAGAATTATCATAAATATGGTGTACCTGTTAGCATGTGTATTTTTAGACGAGCAAATGCATTACCCTGAATTTTTCTTGTTCTTAGTGTTCTCAAATGATCTGCATGTCCTGACATCATTCTTGGATTGTTATAGACTGTATAAGCTCTTCCAAAACAGAAAAGTAATCAAGCTTTTTATTTAATAGAAGATGTTTTAATAAAAGTGGAGCATGATTTGAAAAACTAGACCTTCGTGCCTTATTTGGAGTAGAAGTACTCCAGATCAAGTTCTTCAGGCTTCTTCCTAAATCCTACCCTATCTCACCGCAGCAGTGCTAAAGAGAAAGTTTGGGAAGCAGTCAACACCACTTACTGTATCCTGCTCTATGTTTTATTCCATATGCAGTTCATAAATAACCAAGGAGAACTGTCACATCAGATATTTTTCTTTGCTGTTATTCTTTCTGTTGAAGACTCAATTAAGGTTGCCTTCTCTCCCTTTATTTTGCCATAAATTTAAATGAAAATATGTGGGGGTGAAGATCAGACATTTCTTTATGAGGTCCCTGAAGCTATTAACATCAACTTCTTGACTTGACCATGCCCCATAGACTTAACTCCAGCAGAGAGGTTACAGTGTATAGCTGTGGAAAGAAAGACAATGACAGACTGGGATGTAACCATTTCCTGTCACCAGACATGTTGGTTTAAGATCTGTGGAGTAATTTCTTTTCTCATTATCAAACAGGAGGTGCTTGAGGCCTCTCTGATCTTCTGACATCTGTGACTAGCTGTCACTGAAGAACTATACATGACAGAACCTGAAGGCTGTACAGAACACAGAATTACAGAATACAGCTCTTGAGCTCATACCCCACAGGGTATGTATTTCCTTTGCCTATGGATGCTACTGCTACCAAGCACACATCTTTCATAATACCAGGCACTTGTAAGTAAAGCTTAAGGAAGAAGGAATTTGACCTCTTGTAAGAAAGCACACAAACATTTTAGCTTCAACCCTGATTACTGAAATACTGTTTTGCCCGTGTTTAGAATAACAAGGATGAGAAATCCCATACATATCTCTCAGTGTTAGCTGGGTAAATACTTTGAGCTAGTATGTCTACAGTCTCAGTTTCCTTCCTCATTGCTTTAAGAGCAGAACATAAACTCAGACAAGCACTATAAGAGAAAAATGGCAGAAAATATGTATCATCACCCTCACAGAGGTTTTTCTTGAATACCCTGGAGATAGAATTGGTCAATTGATCATATGATCCAAGACTTAAAATATTATTAATCATTTTTTGGACTTTACATCAACTCATGAAGTTAGCAGTTGGGAAGTAGAAGATACCAAAGGCAAATAGAATTTCTAGATAATGGAATAGCGTATCTACTCAACTTTGAAAAGATGCTTTTCTTACCCCTACATTCCCTTCCTTCCTTTCCCCTTTCATTGCCAATATTTGAGTTGTTATGCTTGTGGTAAAAAAAGGAAGAAATAACACATTTTTTAATTAAGGCCTATGATCTCAATATATAACCTCTACATTCACAAGTGAAGTATGCACCTATAGTTGTTTCCCAATGCAGATCAAGTCACCACAAAGCTACACACCACTGTGTCTGTACAAATGAAATCTGCCACTCTTTGATAACACCTGCAAAATAGTATGTAGAAATGAATGTGACTAGGAAACAAGCCTAACTGGGCAAACGTGGCCCACTGTAAAATGGATTTTGTATATGCCCTGGTGAGTGTTTATTAGGTTGTCTTTTTTTTTTTTTTTTTTTAACTGCAGTGCATGTACTGGAATTCCTAGGCACTCTAATAATGGAGATATAGAAGATTTTAAAGAATTTTCATTCTGAAGGCTCTACACATGGCTCATGCCAAAGTTCTAAGCAAATAAAGATAGCTCATTTATTAAAGATTAATTATAAAAAAAAAATTCTTAGGCATAAAGGAAAGGTTTGCTATGTGTTCAGTCTCAACTCCTCTTATTTCCAATTATTTTCCACTTTAATGCAGCAAAGAGCAACAGCAAGCATGCAGGAGTAACGTGGCTTCTCCAAGTTATTGCAGAACAACAGTTCTTGCTTATGTTTCTTAGGCACCTGAACGACCAGTAAACTTCAGCCTAAAAGACCCTATATTTATATACATTTGAGAGACTGCAAGATGCTTATTAATCCTAAAAATTCCTATTATTTTCCCTGAACTTTTATTAGTCTGTATTTGAAATAAAATGGGGCTGCATCTTTAAATGTTTGAAATCTACGTAAGCCTAAATTGGGTAGGAGGAGATTACTCATCACCATTAATTTGAACGACTGCCTGCTAGTGAAAACATAGGCACTGGCTGCAACCTTAGGAGTTATTTGAGACTCTGCATCAGCTAAAGGTGTGGACTGGCTGCAGCGTTTTTATTGTTTGGAATACCTTGTCACTTGACATCATATGATAGCCTATTATTGGTGGATAATTAAATCCAACTGCTGTATACTCAAACTGTTAGATGTAGTTTGTAAATAATCACTGGTTTGTTTAAAACTATTTAGTACAAAACATTTTAATTTGCTTTTTATTGACATGCTTTAAATTGGTTTGCTAATATGTAGTTTATGATATGGTTCATGATCAGCTATTTAATGAGAAATAATAAATTAAAACAGTGAGGATTGAAATTTCTTCTCCAGATTCTGGGGTCAGAATTATATGAAGCCCCACGAAAAACCTCTGCAAACCATTTTGGATTGGTTCATGGAGCTTGCTCCAGTACTCTTCATAGAACACATCTCAAATTACCCATATGTAAAATGTTGTAAAAATTTATTATTTAGGAAAGTCCTAAAAGGGGCAGTGCCAAGCTGAAGCACAGATTAGTTTTATTATTTTATTTTAGTACTACAGTGATTGAGCATATGTCTTGTCTTTTCTATAGTTGTGGAAATAAACATCACAAAGGAATCCAACACGTTTTCATCCAGGAGTGTAAACCAAGACTGAATTTCCAAGGCCTGGACATCTTCTCTGATTTTCATTCTGCGTTCTTGTGCAGAAGATGTCAAAAAACACAACAGAGAATGCAACTAACCCTCACTCAGCAATTCTAGGTCTGTTCTTAGGCAGCATTTCACTGATCACTATTGTCATGAATATATTAGTACTATGTGCTGTGAAAACGGAAAAGAAGCTGCAGACAGTTGGCAATTTATACATTGTCAGCCTCTCTATTGCAGATCTTATAGTTGGTGCAGCTGTTATGCCCCTGAATATTGTTTATCTCCTAAGTCCTGTGTGGACTCTAGGCTTACCAGCCTGTTTGTTCTGGCTGTCAATGGATTACGTGGCCAGTACGGCATCCATTTTCAATCTCTTCATATTGTGCATTGACCGTTATCGTTCAGTTCAGCAACCACTGAAATATCTCAAGTATAGAACAAAAACGAGAGCATCACTAATGATTTTGGGGGTTTGGTTTCTCTCTTTCACGTGGGTCATTCCAATCCTAGGATGGCATGTTTTTGCTAATAATGGGGAAAGGAAAGTAAAGGAAAACAAGTGTGAAACCGAATTCTCTGAAGTCACCTGGTTTAAAGTGTTGACAGCCATTATCAATTTCTACCTACCCTCTATCATCATGTTATGGTTCTACTATAAAATATTCAGAGCTGTTCGAAAACACTGTCAACACCGAGAGCTCATCAATGGATATCGGTCTTTCTCAGAAAAAAATCCCACGAAGGACAAGCAAAATATTTGCCTCCAAGAGAAAATCTTAGATGAGAACACCCCTCCCAAAGACAAGCAAAGCTCCCCTCAGCCCAAAAATATGGAGGCAGACCTTCATTTCAGTGATTCTGACAAGTCTTCAAAGGCATTTGTTAACAAGAGTAATAGGAAAGTCCTTAAATGGAGCTGTTTTCCTTTCTCCACTGCCCAGTCTGAGCCAGGCCTGGATAAAGCAGGAAAGAAGTGTGGGTGTGTAACAAAAGAGAACAAAAATGAAGAGGAGCCTTGCTCACAAGACAGTGACTTAAGTGATGCATCAGACAACCATACTTTCACAGAGGAGGTACCCTGTAGAAAGCATTTCAATCCTAACCCTGAAAGAGCCTGCAGTCCTCAGGAAAAGACTGAGAACAGGGATTTCAGAGGACTGACTTACCTGAGGAAAACCTGGCAAAGTCTGCACACCCATTCCAAAAGGCACATTCAAGGACTGCATGGGAACAGGGAAAGGAAAGCAGCTAAGCAGTTAGGGGTCATAATGGCAGCCTTTATGCTGTGCTGGATTCCCTATTTTGTATTATTTATGGTAATAGCTTTCCATGGCCATGAACAATTTTCGAAATTACACATGTTCACTATATGGCTTGGCTATGTGAACTCCACCTTAAATCCATTCCTGTATCCTCTTTGTAACCAGAATTTCAAGAAGACATTCAAAAGGATCCTTCACATCCACTGATATTCTTCTGATTTTTTTGAGCTAAAAAGCAGCTCAAGAGTTCAACCAAACAAAATGTTCCAGTTTCAAAGACAAACACCATGCCTAAAGTAGAAGACTTTGGAAAACTGTAATTTATGAACAACTGTTAGTAAAAGTATGAAACGTGCATTTAACAGCTTTAATACATTTGAAGAAGAACTAATTCAAATCAGGAATCTGAAAAACTCGGGGGCAATCTCAGAACTGTTACACTGTTGTACACATTTTACAATTTGAGATTACCTCTTTCATCATGTAGAACAAAAACTGGAGATACAAATAGAGATCTTCAGTGATTATAAATTATTCAGCTACAGAAAAGGAAGAAATAGAATGACATTTCTGTGACTGGCCAAATATATTTTTCTCTTCCAACTTACTCCATTAAACACAGGAATGCATTGTTTGTGAAGTGAGATCTGCAAGTGGAGGTACTTTGCATAGGCAAAGAAATAAGATTCAATTGTTTAAAAAAATCTACCCTATTTATTTATAACTTCCCCCAAATCATAAACTTTTTTGAAAAGTCAAGCCATATTATAACCTACCGTATCTCTTTGATATCATGCTTGCTTCATTTACACCTGTACATGTTAACTTCACTGAAAAAAAAAAATAGTATTTTTATGTCCTAGAAATTTTGCTAAGACTTTCCATATTCAACATACTATCACTAGCTATTCAAGAAGGGTATGTTGTTGTCTCTAGACTAGAATATAGTTGATTATAGACTACACATATTTTCTTCTTCCTACAGGTTGGCAAATAACCTAAGTGTGCAGTGGCAATACTAGTCCATATATCCTTATCCTGTAGTAGGCAAACTCTTCCTAGTATAAGAGGCAAATTCATGAGCAACAACTCAAGCTTGCAAAACAGAAAATAAAACACATGAAGTATGTTTACCTTTTCTATTCTTTATATTTAATTGCATTTTATAAATTATGCTGTAAATACTGTAAAATATTTCAGGAGAAACACACAATAATAGAATACTCTGGGTTGGAAAGGATCTCAGGAAGACATCTCAGTACAACCTACAACTCAAAGCTGGGCTGGCTTTGACATTACATCATGTTGCTCAGGGCCTCGTCCACAACTTGAATGACAAGCATCTGTAAAAACAGCTTCATCTGGAGAAGCTGGCAGGCAGCCTTGACAGAGAAGTTTGCAGCTAAGGTTCACTCTACCAACTTTAAGTGTTCACGTGCTCAGCCATTGATTTAACTGTTTCTAAGTATTAACTAATTCTCAAAAAAAAGACATGGCCTGTTATACAACAGGAATTAATCTCCTCTTCCTAATTGCAGTCAGGTATAAATTTGTCCCTGAAGGAAGAAAACATAGTTCCTCAGCAAAAAAGTACATAGTGGTGTATGTTGCATAAGCTAACTTATCAGGAAGCTTACAAATTCATAGAACAATTACACCAAAATAAAAAAAGAGTATACAGATTAGGGAGCAGGGAGGAGAATTGAGGCAGAGGAGATCTCAGGCCCTATATTAGCCGAATATCCCAAGACCGTGTACCGCCTTGTTTGTGGCACACCAGTAAAGCATTCATTCCTATTCTTCTGCTATAGAACTGAGAGAAACATTTTGAGAAAACACTGTGGAGTATGCTAGTTTTAAGAAGAAATCCCAGAACCAGATAACTTCAACAGCTAAAGCCACATTTGCATGTAATGGTGAGTTTATGCAAGTCTTTTCCATACCTTTTGGGAAGGATGATTAGAGAGGCATCCTGAAGGTTCAATGTAAAAGGATTGTCCTCCCATTCATTTTGTTGTGCTGATGAATTTACCACTTCCTGAATGCTTTCTTGCTTCTGAAATTGCTCAGTTAGCTTAACAACAAAGTTCTGATGGAACTGGAACTCCTTCAACTGAGTACTGTCAAGAGTTTGGTGGGATGAGTTGAAGGGATGTTCTGTGTAGTATCTTCATTACACCAGAAGTGAAAAATCGTAGTTTAATGGTTCAAGGAGAAATTCTGAATTCTATGTTCCTAATTAATGATCTTGAGCTACTTAGAGTCCCTCTGTGCCACGTGTGCCTATTTCATAATGTGAATATGACAAGACTTACAGTAACAATGCAACACTTAAGATAATGTTTGCATGATGCTCATAAATTTTGGATATAATATAATAACTAAATGCAAAGTATTCTCTGTCAGTTTTATTTCTCTGAATTAAACACCTGAATGTTAATAGTTGTATTTAAAGTATTGAATATTAAATGAAGCCCTAATATATCTGCATTTTAATAAATTGGAAAAATGTGTTAAAGGAATAAACTTCAATTCAGTCTATTTCAATGTATCATATGAGGTTCAGAGATTATTTGATTTGGTCTCAAGTAGCATGCAGGAAAAACTGCAATTAGGGAACTCAAATCTAGCAGAAAAAAAAGGCAAAATACAGAGACAGAATATAGAAGCAGGAAAATTCATTCCAGAATTCAGACAACTTTTTCACTGCAGGAGCAGTATCTGCACACGTAGTAAAACACACCTTCTTTTGGACTACAAAGCAGCATCTTTTGAAACATATACTCTAATCCAATGGCCTTTCACAAACAATTGCTCAGATTCACATTCATTATGATTTTTTTTCTGTTGTGATATGCAACACCAATTCTGGCCAAAATGGATGGTAATCTTGATGATCCTTGAGGAAATAAAAAAGCAGCACACTAAGTCAGCTACAGTTATTACTGTATACTGCTGAAACATGCTCACCCAAGGGATGCTTAGAGTTATCAAGAAGTCTATCCTCTTGATCACGACAATTGCCTTTTCTGACTTTATTAGTACATGAAAAAGCAACCTAAACAAAATCACTGAAAATTGGTCTAAAATATGATGATTATAAGAAAGAATACCTCTGGTACAATTAAAGATCATTCAAACACAGAACAGCTAAATCTAGGCAAATAAAGCTGCCTGACTATTTTTTATCTCCCTTCATTTTTATCCATAATCTTAGTGTAACTGTGTTAATAATAAAGACAGGGGAAGTTGTCAGAGTGGGCTTCTCTGATGTGATAGCTGTAATAGATAAAAAGAAAATAGGAAAACAGGATACAGCCTATTTTAAACTTCCAATTAGCAAGGTACCTAACAGGATTTATCAGTTTATTTTACTGAATAGGCAACTCAAATCGTTCTGGATGTAAGAGAGGCAGAGGAAAGCAAATTAGGGTAAGGAATGGAGAAGCCTACTACCACATGGGGCCAAGCCTCAGGAGAATATTCAAGGTGTGGTTTCCTGTAAAAGATTTTCAACGTTTTCCAGTTAATAAACAAGGTCAGAGGACACACAGCTTTAAGGGAACGTAACAAATTTCTTGGAATTTCTTGGCCTGGAGTTCTACTTCAATCAAAGTGTGGTGAGAACAACCAATCTCGCTTTTAAGAGGCAGAAAAATAATAAAATTCTCATAATTTTTTCTGTGTCAATGGTGACATCTAGTGGGTAATGAGAAGAATTCTGGGCTTCTGCATCAAATACTGTTTATCATCGAAGTTTGTTAAGAGAGAGATGCAATTAGGAAGTGGATCCTGCCACCTAGTACGTGTTTCAGGAAACGTGGCACTCAATAAAGGAAACATTAGTGTAGGTGCACATTTTGGCTTCATTCTATCATCTAAAAGGACTCCATTACATTCTCTGTGAGTCCACTTCGTGATGCACTTTGATAGCACAATAAATGAAAATGACTGAAAGATTAACTTTAAAAATATATTTCTAATCCTAAGATATTAATATAGAAGCACCATAGACACCTCTTAATACTTCTAGAGGAGGTCCCGAATTCTGCAGATTGCTGTATCTTTCCACTGCTATCACAGATGCTAGAGGACTAGCCTCCTAACTTAGCTGGGATAGCTTAAGTTCCTAAAGATGAGGTGTAAGAATACACTTGAAAGTTTCAGTGCATGCATTTCTTCTACCAGAATGAGAATTAGTTCATTTGGAAATGCCAAGTTAAGTTTAAATACTATGCATACATATTCACTTTTGTTTATTTGTTAAGTACAACGACAAAATTATTAATTTTCATCAAATTATTTGTCTATTGAAGAATTAGAAGATAAAAAGACCAATTAATGTTAACACTGTGTGAGAAATAGCTCATGAAAATAGTTTACACTCCTGATACTGAATTCCAAATTATCTTTAAAAATGATACATACCTGACACTGAAATAGAATCATTTCTACATGGTCATCTTACAGTCTAAAATAGAAATATAAAAAATCAAATGTGAGATGTACATTCTATACATGCACAGACACATGACCACACATACCAGGCTACCACAAAATTGCCATTTGAGGTCTCCACCAGTTAAAAAGTGTTAGAGTCCCCACTGAAAGAGATGTACATTTGTGCATGGTAATGGTTAAAACCATAGTGACATCTGGTAAGTCTAACAATGTATCCATTTTTAACAATATTTGTATCCCTTATCATTTTGTTTTGTCTACAAAGATATCTTGTGTTTAAACTCTGATATATTTCAACTAAAATATGCCTTAAAAGAAATACACAGCACCTCTTGCTATATGTTGGCACTGTGTAATTAAAATGAATGCCTACTGTGTAATTAAATTGAATGCCTTGAGTAAAATCAGATGCCTTTTGTTTTGATCAGGCATAACTTAGTCTTCAAAAACAACACAGGCCTGGGAACGGAACTCAGGTCTCCTACCTGGCAATCTAATTTCCTCCTCACTAGATATGAATAATCCCTCAACTCAGTTCCTTGAGGGGTAACAACTGTTTCTCTGAATCATATCAAAGTGCTCATAGAAGAGGCACCTGCCCGTGCCAGAGAAATTGGTGAAGATGCTCACAGAAGTCTATCAACATGGCAACTGCAAGGTGATACCTTTTCCAGCATATTCCTACTTTCTTCCACTACTGATTCAAGTATTCAGTGCTACAACAGGCTTTTAATTTTGGAGCGTCCCACTCTTGCAGCATGTCCTGGTTTCGGCTGGGATAGAGTTAATTTTCTTTCTAGTAGCTGGTATAGTGCTGTGTTTTGGGTTCAGTATGAGAAGAAAGTTGATAAGACACAGTCAGCTTCTCATGCCCAGCCAGCAAGAAGGCTGGAGGGGCACAAGAAGGTGGGAGTGGACACAGCCAGGACAGCTGACCCAAACTGGCCAAAGGGGTATTCCATACCATGGGACGTCATGCCCAGTATGTAAACTGGGGAGAGCTGGCCTGGCAGGATCGCTGCTCGGGAACTAACTGGGCATCAGTCAGCAAGTGGTGACCAATTGCATTGTGCATCACTTGCTTTGTATATTCCAGTCCTTTTATTGTCATTTTATTATTGTTGTTATTACCATTATTAGTTTCTTCCTTTCTGTTCTATTAAACTGTTCTTATCTCAACCCACAAGTTTTACTTTTTTTTTCAATTCTCTCCCCCATCCAACTGGGTGGGTGTGGGAGTGAGTGAGTGGCTGCGTGGTGCTTAGTTACTGGCTGGGGTTAAACCACAGCGCAGCAGTAACAGGTGTACAGCATAGGACTAGACTACTTTTGACAGTATTTTTCATAAATAAATTGATAGAATAGTTCTGCCAGGTTCTGCCTGTATTTTGTGATCTTGTTCACAAAGTTGTATAAAATTCACTTAAATCCTTAAACGGAAAGCACTATATAAACCTAAATAAATATTATTTTTATTGAAACTTGTAACAGAATCTGAACTAAATAATTCTGAGAAGTTATCTTCTCCAAAACATGCTGAGTCCATATTCGCCAAGAATGGACGAGTTTGAATCTCCTTCGATTTTATTCTCATCTTCAGTTCCAGGATGACTTTCCCTTGCTGCAAGATTTTGCTTGGGGAAATTGAAAGTCCTACCTATGGAAATACATGACAAAAACACCCAACAGATTTGTTCCTTGTTTTTAAAGAGTCTGTCTTCTAGTTGATTACTATTCTCATGTTTATTACAGACACTTTTATTTGCTCATAGGAAGATCTCACAAGGTAAACCATACCTGTAGCAATCAATCAACTGCAGCATATATCTCAGATTAACTTTGTTATAGCCACTTTCCTGAAGATCCCAGGCACAGAGAGATCTCGGACTGAAGCTGTCTCTTTCTCTTACAGTGTAAGACTTCACTGCGGTGTGCTCGTATGTATACCTCAGCAGTTTAATGTGTAAATCTCAAGTTTATTTCCCAGGTCAGCAACTCTGTATAAAAAATGATAGTCCAAGACTGCAAGCCTACCAGATGTATCTCCCATTTCTCCAAAGCTGCAACTGTTTGTGCAGAAATCTAATTCCTAGGGTCTGGTTCTTTTCAGGTATGATGTGTCTAGTTGAGAAGATACGGGGATATGGGCTCATAGAAGAGTGTCCCTCTGCCCTGTATTGGTATTATTTCTCATGACCTATGTTATGTGCTGACAGCTGTTTCAAACCACGTTATGAAACTGAAACTGCTCAAAGACTACAAATCTAAGCTAGGTTATAGTTCTATGGAGACTGGGTAACAACATTCCAGCTATTTTGATGAGATCTCATCAATGTTCCCTTTATATTTCATGTAAAAAGAGAAATCAAAGACCAAAAAGTGATAAAATAAAATCTTTTCCAGCCTCGGGGAAATAAACTGCAGAACTGAGTTATAAAGTGTCCAGGAGAGTAAAGGTATTACCAATACTAATAAAGTGAGTGGCATGTAGGATGATGAATTGTAGAATTTTACTGACATAATGCAGTTAGATTCAAGGTATAGCATCTATAGCAAACTTCCCAAGTTTATTCCAGTTTGTTTTATTTGTGAAATTGCTGGAAGGCCTATTCGGCCCATGCTCCACAGCAAAGTCCTCTATCCAAACATCAGGTCTAAATTTGCATAATTAGCAGCCCCGAAAATTTTCCCCTAATGCTGCCTGAACAACTATCTTTATGTGACCTTACCCAAGCTTATCTGATTGGCAGCTTTTCCTCTGAGGCTTACTCCCAATTTTGCTGGCAGTTTCTGCAATACAGGTGTTACTGCAGTATTGTGTGCTCCAGAATAGAAGGCAGCTCTGGCAAATTTGTTTTCCCTGATAGGTAAATGACATAAACTATCTAAAGAGGGAATGCTTGTTTTGTAGAAAACATACTTTGTTTTGTATTCCAGATCTGCAAAAATCAATATAGACTCATTAAAAACTTTACGTTGGAAGGGACTTCTGGATGCCATCTAGTCCAACCTCCAGCTCAAAGCAGAGCTAACGTCAAAGTTAGGTCATGTTGCTCAGAGGCTTGTGCAGTCAAGTCCCCAAGGATGGAGATTACGAATTCTCTCTGGGAACCTATTCCAGTGCTTAATCAGCCACATTGGGCAAATTTTTCCTCTATATCTTCATTTGGAACTTTCCTTGTTTTGACATGCGCCCTTTTCCTTCCCGCTTTTTGCTGTGCACCTCTGAGAAGAATTTGCCTCCATTTTCTTCACTTCAGGTTACCTAAGATTTCCATTAAATCCCCTTTAACCTTGTTTTGTCCATACAAGGCAAACCCAGCTCTCCCAGCCTCTCAGGGCGTACGCTCCAGCCCCCAGACCATTTTAGTGACCCACCGCAGGCCTCCTGCCAGTTTGCGATCTCTCTTGCGCTGGGGGAGGGAAGTTGGAGGGGGACACAAAGCTGGACACATCACTCCAGATGCAGTCTCACGACTGCTGAGTAGAGGGAAATAGCCACACCTGACCCACTGGCTACGTTTTCACTAACTCGGCCCCAACACGGCTATTTCTCACAGCTGCGGGGGGGGCGCATTGCTCGCTCTCATCGAACCCCCGCACACTTTTCTACTAGAACACGTTCAAACCAGAGCACCCTCGCGCAGATTCCCTCAGCAGTCATAACCACAGCGGAGGAAAAGGCAGCTTTTCGTTCATACCGCTTCGTTTTTCACGGGTGCCACGAGCGGCCCTCCCCCTTGCCGGTCCTTTCGCACACTCGTCACACACGGCTACAGCCTGTGGAGACGGGGGCGGGCACCGCCTCACGCCGACACCCCCCCCGCGCCCGGCCGCCACAGGGAGAGCGCGGCGGGGGCAGGCTGAGGCAACGCCGGCGCTCCGCCGCGGCAGCCGAACCCTCTCGCTAACGCGGGCGGGCGGGCGGGCGCCCACCACGGCCCGCTCCGCTCCGCTCCGCCCGGGCTCCGGCGAAGGGTCTCACCTGCCCGCCCGGCTGACAGGACCGGGCAGCCCCGCCTCAGGCAGGGCCGACCGACCCGCGGCGCCTACGTAACCACCCGCCGGTCACGCGGCCGAGGCAGGGTGACGTCACTGCGCCGTGCCGCCGGGCCATGCAGGAAGTCAAGAGCGGGGGAGCCGGTGAGCGGTCCGCGCGCGCGCGCCGGGGCGCTGGTGGCGGGGGGGGGGGGGTGTCCCCGCTGAGGGCGGCTCGCGCTTCCCGCCCTCGCAGCTCCTGCTGCCTTCGCGTTCCCCGCCCGCCCCGGACGCCCGCCGAGGTCGGTGTGTGCCGGGGTCTCGGGTCCGGCCCGGGTTCCTGGGCGGGAGAGCCTTGCTTTGGGACGGGAGCTGGGGTTCCAGTCACGAGTAGGCGGGCGGGGGCCGGGTCGTGTGGTGCGGCCGGCGCCGTGCCGGCGTGAGGAGCCAGGGAGAGGCGGCGGCGGCGGCGGGCCCTGCAGCGGGGCCGGGCGCCCTCGGAGGCGGGGGTTTGCGGGGCGGGTTGTCCCCAGGGGCCAGGGGCCGCCTTTTTGTGTCGGTAACGTTATCAGAAATAGGGCAGGCGTGCTTCGCCCCCGAAACAGGCTTGATAACGGGCATTAGCCAAGAAGCAGCTCTTCGGGAAAGGTGGTGGTGGGAAACAGTAATTTCCTTTGTCACCTGGACGGAGAGGAGGTCTTCAAAATACTCAACTCTGGACCGCGGAATAAAAAGTTTTGTACAAAAGCCTGTAGATTTTAGGGGATTATGTGAATTTGGCTTAAAACCTGTAACTTCATGATAGTTAAACTGTCGTGTTACCGCGTAACTAATGCTGTTAAACTGCTAACCCTACTTTTGCAACAGATTAATTATGTCTGTCAAGGCAAAGACAAATATTAAAAGTCCTGGTGTGCTTTTCACTTCATGTATTTCTCCATTAGATCAGTTTTAAATGCCTGCATATTTAAGAACAAGTGCTAGAGCTTTGGACTAGTGATAGTGCGTCTATACTTTGGGTTATCCTTGCTGATTACACTTGTTCAGTTTCCTACCAGTCACAGAACTTAGGAGTGTCTAAAACATACTGCTACATCTTTTCACTTCAAGCACATTTTTCACCTAGGTCCTTTTGAAACTCAACAAGTTTTGTTCCACATTTAAGATTTTGGATATTTTTTTTCTATATATTTATTATATTCTCCTAGTGACTGTTATTACTATTAGAGGCTGTATGTGAATTTCAGTATGCAAGTTCTACGAAATGTATACATTTCATCTTTTATTTCAGTATTCTAAAATTTGTTGCACAAATTTGCCTTGGCTTACTGATCTTGCATTAAGAAAGCATGTAAGTGAATATTTACATCAAAGTACATTAAAGAATATTTTCAAAAGTGTCAATACATCAGAGGTGATTGTATGCGCTTCTCTGCATGTGAGTAGCATAGTGAGGCCCCCTGTTTTTATTCCTTCAGTTTTACAATAACTCTTTAGGTACAGTAATAATGAAAATAAGTAAGGTGTTAAAATTCCTTCCCAGTGGATGCTTTTAGGCTGGTATTTTCAGTGTACGTTACTCGGGTACTACTAGGTACTATCAGCTGGCTTCTTGGTAATTTAGAGTGTTTCACAATACACTTCAGTGTTGGGTATGTCATGTACTTGGGGGGGAGGAGGGAAAGCAAAATGGAAACTACCTGTTTGAAAAGTTGAAAAATGACTTGAAGAAAATTCAAAATGAGTAAACTTTTAGTTACAATAGAGCTTGTCTGGCAAGGAAAGTAACAACTTTATGTTGCATTTTGTTAATAAATTTTTTTCTTAAGTGTTAAATACCTTCCCAAGCTTCTGAAAAAAGGGGGATGGGGGATTTTATGGATTAATATTGACTAGGCAGCTATTGAACGTTTGAATAGAAGTTTTATTATGGAAGCCTTGGCATCGAGTACCATGTAATCTGACTCTTACTGCTAACATCTATATGACAAACAATTGTTTGTCTGTTTTATGATAAGCTTTCTGTGACATTTAGTTGCAAAACAAAAATTTTGTAAGGCTTAAGACCTATGTAGTAGTAAAAGTTAAATGTTTGCTAGTTTATGTTATTACTTCTACATCCTTCACGCAGAAAAAGTTTATAAAAATGGGCAGAAAATTCCATACAGTTAGTTCTGCTGTTTATAGTTCTAGTACTTGCAAAGTTTCAAGAAACCACCTGATTTTTTTCGTGTTAATAAAAAGAGATTTGAGACATTTTTCAAGTAAGCTATCAAAGTTCACGCTGCCACAAATTCCAGCTGCTGTTAAAAATAAAGAAATATTTAAAAATAAAAGAGGGGGAGGGGAGATGACAAAATGGTGTATTTGCAATATGCCAGGTGAAGCAAGACATCGTGACAGAACTGAAACATTTAGCTTTCACTATGAAAAATATGCAAACCCTCAAACCTATACCCAAAAGACCACGTTACACAACTTACCGGCAAGTAAGGAAAGCATTTACAGTAGAAGAAGGAGATAAACTGAATGTAGAAGCTATAGCTGGGTTACACTGAAGACTTTGTTTAAGGAAGTATTGTGTAAGGAAAAGCATAACTGTGTCTTTCTCTCAGAGAAGAGCTGGCTGTTTGGCAGTTATTAAAAAACAATGAAAAAACCCCCCTCTTCTGCCCTTCCCCCTGTTCCGAAAAGCATGTAAGCTCTGTTTTTTTGTTACACAAGTGACTTCACAGGACAATAAATGGAACTGTTCAATTCAATCCAAGCTACAGTACAGCAAAACTCTAGAGCATCTATTTAGATAGATGTCAGATAATATAGCTATGCTGGGAACCTTATTCTGACTTTCCTTTATGTAAAATCCTACCATTGATCCATGTGTACAGGTAACAGGTATATTGTGAAGGATCAGTAACAAAAGGCAATCACATGGGGTTATGTTGTGCAAACTAAAAAATTTAGTCTTGAAGAATTAGTTACTTGAAGGAATCATTTCAAGATTGTTTGAGTTCAGTTGATTGATTTGATAAGCACTGCGAACAAAACCTAAATCAATAGCTGTGGATCTCCCTTCTGGACTTAGAAAACAGCAGTTCCTAGCTTGGTAGATGGATGTGTTGTGATAGATATGAGCATATGGACATATCTTTTTGAGGAGTTTTAAAACCATTATTTTAAAATCTTATTTTTGATATGTAACAAATCCTTGTTTTGCAACATTTATGCTTATCTTAGCTAGGTAGTCAAAGACAGAATGGAATGCTTAATAGGAGGACCTTCCCTCCCCCTGATGTATATTTGAATACTCTGTGTCATGGACTGTGTCTCTGAAACTTGCATGTTAATATGTGTAGGTATAGACATGAAGAGGAATACTAACAGTAAGTAAAGGAGATTCTTGAGGGCAATATTTTTATTTGATGAGTTTTCAAGAAAATAAGTAGATTGAGCTGAATCACCTCACAGTGAAGTCAATGCTGCTGCTAGTGTGAGCAAGGGGACTGTTTGGCCTAGTTGAAGTAGAGGCTTGTGATAGCCCAGTTTAGATGTTTTACTCCTCCTTCTCATGCAGTGTCTAAAATTCTGAAATTTTTAAGTGCTTTGAATTGAAGACTTATGTGCTTATAGGAATACCGTTCAGCCAATGTGGAGTAGTGATTTGGGTTATTAAAAAAAAAAAAAAAATACTCCCCGTACACAAAGACCTTTAGGAGAGAAGAACTGTAAGGAAGTAATCCAGACTTGTGCATCACATTGACTTTCTAATGGCTAGTGCAACTGTTAAGCAAGTTCTAGGTTCTGTTTCCAGCTTTGCCCTTTACTGGCTGCAAGACTTTCCTTGGTTTTAGTTTCCCTTTGCTAGCTTTACTTGTTAATTTGTAAACACTTTATGAGTGTTCAACTCTCACCACAGGCTGAGAGTCAAGACCTAGCTAAATGAAATGTTACTTTGAATTTTAAATGCTGTCAGAACTTAAGTAGTGCTAATAGGCTTTTCGATGGATGTCTAGATAACAGAAGGAATGCAGATACAGTGTTTAGCTTTTTGTTGTTTTTATCTGTAGCAGCACAATACAAGATATAACTCAGAAGTACATAGTTCAGGTGTAGTATCCTAAGTAATGGGAGAAATCATAGAATGTCTGTCAGGAGATCAAATCCTTCTAGGCAGCGTGGCCAAACCACATATATTTGCCTTTCATCATTTTAAGTACAAGAAATTGGAAGGACTTTGCTTGGACTGAAAGGACCTGTGATCAATGATTTTAAAGATTGGAGTTACTTAGATGTTCGGAGGAGTGAGGCTTTCTACACTTTAAGCCAACAAAATGTATTAAAAAGAAGCTTTGAGTAGTCATGAGTACTATGATGAATTGTGTATATACTTACTAGGCATATCTGCTTTTACAGAATTCTGTTTAACAGCGATCATTAACTAAAATCATGGCAGCTGCCAGTAGTGAGGTGCACCATCCTGTAGATCCTGGAATATCAAAGCTGCAGTTTGCTCCTTTCAGTAGTGCCTTGGATGCAGGATTCTGGCATGAACTAACACAGAAGAAACTCAATGAGTACCGATTGGATGAGACCCCAAAAGTTATCAAAGGATACTACTACAATGGTAGGTAGAAACTGAACATCTTGCTTAGTAGTTTGGGTTTCTCCTGTTATTCCTCTAAGTATTTGTGTAACATATTTTAGGTATTTTGCTGAAACACTAGAAAACACAGCTGGGTGAGCTGTGAATTCTGGTGTGTCTGTGGGTAATTTATAAATTATGTTAACAAAAAGAGGGAAATTAATCTATGTATTTCAGTTTAAAAGAAGCATGTTGCTGCTTTTTGTCCAGGTGATCCTTTGGGTTTGCCAGCTCGCTTGACATTGGAGTTTAGTGCCTTTGATATGTAAGTACGTACTGTGGTTTACCCTAATTCATATGTGAAGACGCTTTCCTTGCATAACAGTAACACTTTGATATATAATATTACTTGGACAAATTCTACATGAAAATAAATACACGTTTTCATGAACTTTGTAATAGTGGAGAGACTGCTTTGAGTCGCAAACGTTAACTTGCTGTGTCTGAAGTAGTATATTCATCTGAAGGGCCAAGTTTAAAATACGCTGGTAAGTCTCAAATTCACTCACTGTTTGTATATATGTTTATATAAAATACCATTTTTTCCCATTTCTTCAGCTCTTCTGCGTAAGGGAGGATATTTCAGTCATCTGACTTCTGGTCAAATTTTTCCTTAGATCTTTATTTATTGAGGATTCATCATTACACTTAGGATCTCAAAATAGTTTTTACAATCCCTAGTTGTTACATTGTAATATCTTCCAAAGTATTTAACATTTATGACTGGAATTTTGTACTTTTGCCTTTACCCACAAACTGAAAGGTAAACCAAAGCTGCTCAGTATACACAGCAAAAAGGAGATGAGGAGAAATATTTTTTCCACATGGTTTTCATTTCCAGAAAATGCCTAAGTTAGTATAACTAACATAGGAACAGATGTCTGTGTAGTTAGTGTCTTGTTTGTTTTAAATTGGTGGATTATAAAGTTGTAAATCACAGAAGTGACTTTGTCTTGCTTTGTGAGAATGTTAGGAGCCTAGTGAGGCTTTGTGCATTTTGAGGTAATTTCTTCGGAGATATTATTCCCTTAATTTTTATGTAAGAACTTTTAGGTGCAATACTGAAAGCATATGCAGCAAAATGCAATTGGGAGAAACCTGTGACATTGGAAGCAGGAATTTCAGATTAGGAAAAAAATGGATGGTACTGTAGTATTTGACCTCTCAAACGTTATAACAAAAATAAAATTATGAAAGGTCCATTTATGTAGTGTTTAATTATTCCTTCTACTGTAGTACTTTTCTGTATTTCTGTTTCTGTGCTTTAGGTGGTCAGTTTAGATGATCATGAAGAGTTCCCTTTTAGCTTTAAAAATTTTTGGAAACTACATCATGTGTATTTATTATGTAACTTAAACATTTGCTGTATTTGAGTTTTAACAGTGGTCAGAAACATCAGTTTGGGAGAATGATGTTAAAGGAGTCAATGAAATCAATCAGATCTAAAAATTAAGGGAATATTGTATGGTTTTTTTTTACCTATTTTACATTCAAAAAGGGGGATAAATATATACTGTGTTTGCAAACAGCAGCTTCTCCAGCTGATGATGTTACAAACTATAAAAGCTAAGCTACTCAATCTTTTGTCTGGTTTAGTCTTCCTTTGGGATTTTTTTTAAACACAAAATTTTAACTGAGTAACTATGTGAATAAAATACTGACATCTAAAGTTCAATCTTAATAATTTTTTCTTAGTGAAAATCGCATTTGTCATGGACAGTTTGTATTTGAACAGAAATTTTAGGTCTTCAATCTGTGATTCAATGCCACCTTGCTTAGAGATAATACAGATGCCTGATATATTGTATATGTACACATGTATTTGCATGGGTATACCAATCCATGTTCAATAAAGCATTATGATCATAAAAATGTTTTCATTAGAACTGTTGCTAACTTCTGTTACTGTGCCTCATCATTTGACAATTTCAGGGCAACCTTACACCATAGGATAGCTACTGCTACTACTGCTGATCATGTTAAAGGTCTTAGTATCCAATTCCCAGAGGTTTATTTCTTTTATTCAGGAATGCTTCAATACCAGCACGTTGCTGTCCTGCTTTCGGAACATTGTATAATACCAACACTTTTGAGACTTTCAAATCCTGTGATAAGAAATCACTTCTGGAAAAAGAAGCAAATGAGGTAAGATTAAAAATGTGGTAGAAAGAATTTGGAAATAACCAGTGAAGTTCTCTACAGTCTCTGCCCCAAATATTGGAGATACTGTCCATACTCACCCATGTAATTGCCTCAGGATTTAACTTATTCTGGAAGGAGTAGTTTGATGTTTGCTTTTTACTGTTCTTTACAAGAGAGTAGAAAGTAGCTAATTATACATGGAGGACTTAATTCAGTGTTCTACTAACCACATTTTAAGCTTAACAGTGCTATTGGAGCTGCCAGTGACTTGAGTTCTGTAAAGCACATTTTAAAAATTTGTCTTGACACCCAGAAACCAGCAAGTGCCTGGTTTAAACTTTAGATTACTGCAATACCTCAGTGTGACAAAGTGATGGGGAAGCTCCAGAACAGCAAGAAGACTGAGATAAAGCAAGGAAAAGGTGGCTGTCAAAGGAAGGGGCTAGTCTGCTTACACTGTAACTAACTAAATTAAATGTCATGGCTTGGTGAGAAGGGAAAGTCAAACTAAGGCAACGTTTTACTTTTTGAGATACTTCGCTTTGACCAGTCCTTGATTCCTTTAATTAGATTGATTGTCTGCCTGCTGGCCTTCAGTAGCAAAGTTTTCATGCATATCTTCACTCAAGGCTATGAATTTTTTGTGTTCCTGAGGCCCAGTACTTCCCTGCCAGTGGTAGGTACAATGCAATATCTATCTTTAGGGAAACTGGGAAGGCCAGAATGCTTTATTCACTCTTGTATTTTTTTGTTTGTTTGTTTTGGGGTCTTTTGAGACAAAGATCACACAGGTCTGCGTCATACAGGTGTTACAGCTTCTTGTCTCACCGATGTGCAGTGTACTGCCTTCTTCCAAGTCTCCATTTTTTTGGTCAAATTTCCTAGTAGTTTATTCACATATCTAGTATCCATAGATCCCGTGAATGAAAACTGTGAGAGTACGGTAAAAGGCTATATTCGTATCACAGTATGTTTGTCCTGGTTTCAGCTGGGATAGAGTTAATTTTCTTTCTAGTAGTTGGTATAGTGCTGTGTTTTGGGTTCAGTATGAGAAGAAAGTTGATAAGACACAGTCAGCTTCTCATGCCCAGCCAGCAAGAAGGCTGGAGGGGCACAAGAAGGTGGGAGGGGACACAGCCAGGACAGCTGACCCAAACTGGCCAAAGGGGTGTTCCATACCATGGGACGTCATGCCCAGTATATAAACTGGGGGTAGTTGACCTGGGGGATTTGCTGCTTGGGAACTAACTGGGCATCAGTCGGCAAGTGGTGACCAATTGCATTGTGCATCGCTTGTCTTGTATATTCCAATCCTTTTATTATTATTGTTGTTATTACCACTATTAGTTTCTTCCTTTCTGTTCTATTAAACTGTTCTTATCTCAACCCACAAGTTTTACTTTTTTTTTCCTGATTATCTCCCCCATCCCACTGAGATGGGGGGGGTGGTGAGTGAGCAGCTGCGTGGTGCTTAGTTACTGGCTGGGGTTAAGCCACGACAGTGTTCTATACTGTGCTAGTGTTAATAGTTCATATACATAAGAGGCTGTTCCTGATAAAGTTTGTTTTGTTTCGTTGTTTGCTCCGTGCTTGATCCGTGAACTAAGGCTCCTCGTGTTCCCCATCTTCCATAATTTTTTGTGCTAGAGAGTGCATGTCTGTGTCTTACCTTTAGAATCCTTTTAATATAGATAGTAGCGTGGATGAGATCAGTTAGGAAAAGATCACGGTGTATTACTGCGAATGTTAATTTCAGTATTTTAAAGGTAGCTGGAAGAATTAAAGATTTCTGCAGCTGTTCTCATGCTGCCTTGGTGTTTTGTTTCTCTGGCCTTTTTCTCCCTTCTTGTCCCCACAATCAATGACAGATATGGGAATCCATAAAATCTGGAGCTGCTCTTGAAAACCCTCTGCTCTTGAACAGGTTCCTGCTGCTGACATTCGCAGTGAGTAATGATAATATGTCTCATACTTACAGCATTGTAGTGGAAATGATGAAGTAGTTTCTTTTAAGGGGAAATGCTGTATTAGTATTAGCACATTAAATGTTATTAGGATCATTCTCAGACATCTTAAAATGTCTGAAAACATTTAAAAAAAACCTCGTAAGCCATTCTTTCGTACAGATAAAAAATATTTTAGGACGCATTCTTTAAAAAATGCTGGTGCCATCTCATATTCTTTTCTACAAATGTATAAGATCATCAGATGGCGTTATTGATACTAGTAAAAGTAGAGTAACTGTTTCATGTTTAACAAATTGAAAGTTTTAATAAATAATGCTCCAGCTAACAAAAATGGAAGTATTGTGCACACATTGACTGTTTAAATCTTAAATAAAACCAAATACAGAGAAGGGAAGTCTTCTGGTATTTTTTATTATTTTCTGAAATCATGACACAGTCCCTTGTGAAGAGAACTGTGGTTAGTATCATCAACCATCAATTATGATTAGTATTCCAAACCATAATTTACTTTGATTTATATCCTCATTATCTAATTTTACAAAATTTTTTTTTCTAGGATCTAAAAAAGTATCATTTCTATTACTGGTTTTGCTACCCTGCTCTCTGCTTCCCTGATGGAATACATATAATTCAGAAACCAGTGTGTCTTGGTGACAGATTCACATTAAGTCAGGTATTCAAAATACGAACTGTTATGAAGTCTGTAGCACTAAGTGGTTTTGCGAGCTGTAAAATGTAGTATTTTTGTTAGCATATACTGAATTAATTTGAGAATCTAATTTCTTTTAAAATCTTCACTTTTCTTATTTCCATGTGGGTTTTTTGTTTACCTCTTTTGTTGTTGTTGTTATTGTATAAAATCTCTCAGCTTAACATCACTTCAGCTTTATTCATTTCGATGCAAATGTGGCAAACAATTCTTGAAGAGCTGGTTATGTTCAGTTTAATTTTTATATACAGCTTATTGAATATATAGCTATGTTTTTGAAACTCATATTTTTAAGAAACTTTTTTAAAGCGGCATCCCCTGGCAGAGCTAAGTCATTAGCAATTACAAAATTGTTAATAAAATGCATGATTGGACCAGAAGAGGAAGACTTTTTCTTTAGGAGAAAAGTTAACAACTTTTTGTAGTTTCTTTCATATTACAATGGAAAAGGACAAAAAGAATCAAGTTGCCCACATGTGCCTTTTTGCTTTGACAGAAGTTAATGGAAAACCTTGAATGGCTTTTTAATGGCATAATAATCAATGAGAAATAGTTTGGGTTTTTTCAGTGAAAAAATACTTAGTTCCCTTCTTCTCAGAATACCCTCATTAGTTCCGTGGTAATAAATAGTATAAAAATACCTGTCATGATCTAAAGAGAGTTTCAACTAAACACTGAAAATAGATATAACAAAATAAATTGAATGGTACTCTGTTATTTTGCTAATAATAGAGGGACAGATTTACTTTCTTATACAGCTACTGTGACTATCAGAATGAGGTTTTTGTCTGGTTTTAATTTCTATTGGTAGATCAGTTTGTGACAGCAATAGCAGTGCTCCTGTTTAAAATTGCATTGACAAATGCTGTTTTAGCAACTGAATTTTTTATCTCTGTTATTGTGGTCATAATGGGCTTCAAAACTTCTGAATATGCTATATTCTAAGATTGAGTGAACTAGCCTTCCCAGGTGCTAAAACACTTTCTGTGGTTCTGTATAAGGTTGTTAAAACTGTTTGTTACAGTTGTCTTTCTGCTTTTAGATTCAAGCACTTCAGAAAGCATATGATGAGCTTTGCCACAAAGAGGGGGTTACAGCTTTACCTTATTTTTTAATTAAGTATCACGACAATTCTGTCGTGATATCTCCACTGAAAAGGTGGGATGGTTTCTTTCAAGACCAAGGGGGAAAGGTAATGAGAATTTTATGTCTTTTTATAACCTACAAATGTTTAATTTACAAATGGTTTGAAAAACATCTATAATACTGAGCTGGGCACAATGGTTGGCCAATGCATAGACTGGGTAAATAGCTGAAGACCAGCAGCTTGGATTGATTTTTGTGTCGAGTTAAGCGTCTCTAGTAGCTCTTACACAAAAGCCCGGTTACATCAGATTAACAGTCAGCTTGAAAAAAAAGTTCTTCATGCTCTGTCTCATCAAAACAGAAACAACATAAGTTTATGAGTTAGCGTAACGATTAAAAGTTTTCCAACCACTTTACCTACAATGCTGTAATAATGCAAAACACTTTTATTGTTTGTGTACTAAAAATTGGTACTCATATTTTATGTATATGTTGGTTGTGGCAACAGTAATCAGGGAATACTATATGGGAGTTTTCAACTTTCAGCATGTGTTTTGCAGCATGTACATGTTATAACATGAGAGCTTGGGATAAAAATTGCTGGGAATCTGTATATGAAGAATGTTCAAGGTAATGCTTTGTAATTTTGGAAGATAGATGGGTTGTGCACCAGAAGAGGCTGGGATGTTTTTCCAGTTAAATGCAGAGACCATACATGTCCTTTGAGCATAAAGTGAGTACTGTCCATTGCTTTCAGTTAGGGAAGAATTATAATGATTCATGAAGCAGATGTCATCACAGCAAGACTTGACTTGCTTGATTGGCTTGTGTTTATGTACATTGAATTCTGTTTTGGATCGTGTTGCTCAGCTGCTGAACTTTGCTAGGCCTTTCTGAATGCTTTACTGTCTTTATTTTTTGGTGAACTTCAAACTTTTTTTTATCTTGCTTGTCATTGAAGTGTTAGGAAACAAAACTCTGAATTATGGTGAAGAGGTAAGAGGTGCAAAAAAGTTGTTTCGGGTTTTTTTTTAGGAGGTCTTGTCACACCTTATAAAAGTAATTTAGTTCTGTTTTATAATACTTGATCTTAAATTATTTTTTTGCTTTTCCAGATTTCTTTTTCTGAAATTAAGGCCTAGGACTGCAGTTCTTTATAAAATAAGAGTGTGAAGGATGAGATTTTAAATCGCAGTATAACTACAATAATGGGTCACAGATAAGAGTATACTGACTTATATAGGGGCATTGTCAATATGAGAGAAATCTGTAATCATCTGGAATATATTTCTTCTTTAGCATTCACTTTGGACGGAAGTGCCAAAATTTTAGACCTGTCGGATAAGATTCATTGCATCAGTACTCTACTGCCTCTAGAGTTTGTATTTCAGTGAGCCAACTGAACTTGCTCGCCTGGAAGAAAAATATGTTTTTGCTGCTGCTGAGTTAATTTTCCGCTAGTTTATGAAATTGAATCAGCTTACTAAGGGGTCTTATGCCTGCTTGAGTCAGCAGTTGCAAAGCAGCAGCAGTGTACAGCTGGGAGGAGGGGTGGGGAGTGGGCCCCTGTTTTTCCTGTCTGCATCCATTAGATTGGCTCATCTGCATTTCACACTGTTCTAGGGACACCTCACTGATGTGGTAGAGTTGAGACTAGTCACTCTAAGTCCATCTATAGGCAAAGAAGCAGGAGGGAAGAGCTCTATAGATGTGAGACACAGGTATCACTAGTGATGGCCGAGTTCAGATTTTCGGCATATCTAAAGGTAGGCAGTGGCATCTTTCTAATCTCTGGATGTGTTTTGGTTCTGCATTGACTGTGAAGTAAGCTCCTAGTTTAGGTATCTCAATTACGAGCATGGTATTACATTGCTTGAACATGAGACAGAACGTCCAGTTCCTTTATTTAGATCCTGTCCTGAAGGTTGGCTTTACAAGTGATTTTTATGCAGTTTTTCCACTGACTTGATATCTTGCTGGCCTGTCTTGATAATACCCAAATCAATATAGAATTTTGTTTTGAGAGTAAGGCTTCAGTTGTTGGGCTTCTCCTATAATGGTGTGTTTAAGGAAGGTGCACATATTGTAGTGAAAAATGAATGTCCATAAAGAGGCTAAACTGAACAAATCTCAAAGCTGTGGCAAATGCTTGAGTGAAATCTAATGTGACCATGTATTAAACATTTCTAAATATGTAAAATGTTTGTGTAGGCCTTCTCTGTCCAGAAGTTTTACATTAAAAATGCCAGATAAATTTTACTGTGAACTGAATATCAGTATGAATAGATGACTTCTCATTTAGAGCAAATTTATTTGCAGGTGGCAGTTGGAGTTTATGATCCATGTAATTTATCCCACTATCCAGGATGGCCACTGAGAAATTTCCTGATCCTGGCAGCCCATAAATGGTATCTATTTTATTCTTTCCCACAAAGGTTATTTATTGGTTGATATCAAATTAGGCATTTTTCCTCCCATGGCAGTTTTCTCCTATCATCCACCTGAGATTTAACTTTTATCTTTTACATGACTCACCTTCAATGATTCTGATTTTGCATGTTATTCTGTTTTTTACTTCTGTCAGTTACAAGTTCCTATTATTCCTAATCCTCATATGCATGCATGTACCTGGAAATACATGCTTCAGACCCTGCCAATACCTTCTAGCTGTTTCAAATCTTGTTTAAAGTATTCTATGACTTTATATAATCAATTAGTGCCAAGTAATAGCAGACCTAAATTTTGAAGATCAGATACTCTTAGGTTTTCTTTTAGTGTACCTTCCTGAATTTTTCATTCGGCAGAAGTTGGGAAGACAGGACATGGTTTTACACTCTGGTATTTGAAAAAAAAGTATCATTTAAAGTAGCAAATAAATTTGTGTTGCTGTAACAAAAATGTAATTAAGTTGCATTTTCACAGTTTGACTTTTACATTTTATTACACAGCAGGGAGAAGAAATGCTCAGTTAGCTATGGTGTTTTTTGGGTTGCTAGCTGAACAGCAGCGTAGAAGGATGTGTAAGTGCCCAGGGAGCTTTGTACGTTCTGAGATTAAGAGGTTTTTAGGCACTAAAGTTCTAATAGTTTGATTTGGGGGTTTGAATCATAAGGAGGAAATATGATACTATATCGAGAGCTAAGAGGATCTTGCTTGTGCCATGGCAAAGTACATCGTGTCACCTGATCTGTGCTCTAGTGCTTCCCTGCTTTTTATTCCTCTAAATATGCAGTTTGTCCAGCAGCATTGTATAAATGACAGAGGACAGACTGACAGTGTCATTTCTTTAGAGCTGTTTCACAACAAAGTCATTTTCACATACTAAGCAGTTGTTTTTATTTATACCTGATGAGAACAACAGTGTTCCAGTACTAACAGAAAAAGCCTTATTCAGAACCTGCAAGAGACTAAACCTGTGTGAAATGGTGTTTAAAAGAAGTCCGTTTCTATTAAAGAAGTTGCATGTCTCTCTCTATTTATCTTTTTTTAAATGGCAGGGGCAGCCTTCTCCAGTCAGTTGAAGTGCTCTGCTTCAGAGATAGGACCATGCAAGGGGTGAGAGACATAACACACAGCATTATCTTTGAAATAAAACTTCCAGAGAGAGCCCTTGGCCCAGGTAATCAATTTAAAAAAAAAAAATTCTTTCCCATTTTTTTTCCTCCCACCTCAATCACTGTGAAGATGGAAAAAATAAATTAATACTACTAAATCATTGCTTATGCTAAGTTATTTCAAATGGATTTAAAATTGTTTGAATTTCGGTTAAACGTCTATAGAGGAAATGGTTCCTTCTTCAAAAAAGAAAGAAGAGAGCATATTGTCTTTTAATTTTTCCCTCCTTAAATTGTGTTTCTGATTTAAAAAAGAGGAGGAGTCCACCTGGTGTCATATTTAATACAAAATCCAGGCAATTAGCAATTAGTCTTTTTTTTCTTGTTAAATTTGGATGCAGTCCCTCAACTAGAAAAAATGCGTATGGTAGTGAATTTATGTGATGCAAACTTTCTCTACATTTCTAAAATGGTAGAAGCCTGCTACAGAGTGGAATTTTTTCTTCAATTTCTACACTACCTATAGTGAGGTATGCAGATGTATTTTAAAGCAATAAATTTGTAATGTTAGAACATAATCTCAGGCCTGATTTCTCTGTACAGGACAGTATCACAAAATTTCTCAACCTCATCCAAGAAGTTCTGAATGCTTTATGGATTATTGCTGTGGATTGTTTGATTATTATATAATTAGAATATATAATTATCTACTGAATTTACAGATGGGGTCTAGGGAACATGAAGTGATGATTGAACTTGGCAAAATTTACTGAGTTCTGAATTATGAGTTTATTGAGTTCTGAACACAGCAGTCTGTTTGACATTAAAGATCCGGGGGCTTGATGAGGAATGATGCCATCTCTGTCCTAGGTTTGAAGCAAGCTGAACAGGCAAAAGCAGCACATAACCACTTGAGAGTAAAGCATTTCTCCAAGAAGCAGTGCTTTCAGCTGATGTAAACCAGCAAAATTTGTATAGCAATGTATACTAGGTTGTTAAGATACAGATTATTGACTTACAGGTTTAGAATTTGTTTGGTTTTCTCCAACAAGGTTAAATCCAACAAGTTTTCTTTTTTCTATCCTGTGATATTAAGGCTTTCATTCTTACTTTCCTTCTTTCTTCCTTTTTTTTAATATGTCAAACAGATTGTCCAAAAGCTGTTGGATGGGAGAAAAACCAAAAGGGAGGCATGGGTCCAAGGATGGTGAATCTCAGTGAATGCATGGATCCAAAAAGGTTTGTTTATTATCTTTTAAATTTCTGTAGTTTTCTGTACTTGGGCTTAAGCCGTAACAAGTTGAAATGTGAAATGCAAGGACTATCTGTCTCTGTTAGGTAAGAATATACAGTAACACATATACTGTGTATTGTTTGGACAGTCCTATTGCAGGTAAGGACCTTAATAGAGCAAAGTGCACCGCATGCAGCAGAAATGTTTGCAATTTTTGACTCTAGCTTAGAATTTCTTATGCATTCTATTTAAAACTGAGTGGAATGTAGGTCATAGTGTTACAGGCCTGTGGTTTTCACTGAATTCTATAAAGTGCAGATTGTTAAATATGATGAAAATAAGCACAGAGAAAAGTTCAACCTTTTGGAGTTGTTAGGGTGTGACAGGAAAGAGCTCAGGAAACATGACCTTATTAATTTTTATCATTCTGCCCATAATGTACGGGCAATGGGTTGAAAACAGTCTAGTTAGCCTGTTGGCTCATCTGCTTTCACTGACTACATGTGTGTTCTTGACTTTGAAACACTGTAGGAGTGTGTTGATCTAATGACTTAGGTTAACATATTTTACCCATCAAGCTAAGCCATTTTTGACTTGCAACTGTGGCAATTCACAGTATGTTCATAGACATTAGAGAAGGTTCATCTGAGGGCTCTTAATTCTTTAAGTAAATATAACTTGACCTTCTTTACTTGTATGCATGCTCACTTCTGTTAAGTCCTACAGAGACTGTTGGTAACATGCCAACCTTGGCAATTGTGATCTTAAATCCTTGTTGAACAAATAAGTTACTGGATACTGCAAAAGTTATGTTTATGATGTATAAGGGAATGAAACTGTCAGGAATCTGAGAACTGTGATGACCTGACTTGATGAGAGTTTTAACACCCTGTGTTGTGACGAATACGAAAATCTGACACTAGATAGAGCATGGATTCCCTACCTCGTTTTCCTTTTAAAACTTCCACAAAGAATTGACCACATTCTTTAGGGGGCAAGTGTAGTATTTCATGTTAAGGACAGATGTAACTGGATACAGGAAACCAGTTAATTTAAAAAAGAAACAAAAGTTTATGAACAAATGGTCTGTGTCTTATCAGTCAGCTTAACAGGAGTCTTGGCTGAGACACTGTTTCTATTTTCACACTTGCATCAATTTTGTTACTAAAATTTTAATTTTGGATTGTTGCCTTTTTCAGAAGCCCTTTAGAGACTTCTTCCAATTCCTAAGGAAGTATGTGGCTTTAGCAGATTTTTTTTTTACAGCAAGTCCTGAGTGGCTAGCTGACACCTTTTCTGTATATCCTAGCTTTTGAAAGAGAACACTTTCCTAGCAAAATTTCGTGGCTAATAACCATCTTGTAAAATGTCTACAAACTATTTTTTTTAAACTTCCACTTTACTAGCTATCTTTCTACTCTTGTTTCAGTAGTGATTTATTCTACTGGTTTTTAGCAGTGCAGTCTCAGCTTTTATAAGAATGTTAATTAGCAGTGTTCAGCCAACACATTGGTTACAAGAGGAGGTTACAAGGAAATTTAATATCAGGAACTGTGTGTGTATTTATATAGAATGACTTTTGGCATCTTCTGTTTGCATGTTTTTCCTGTGTGTCTGGCAGAATGGTTAAAAATTTATGGTTAGAAGAACATACTACATGTGTCACAAGTGAACAAGCAGCATAAAAAAAGTTTTTTTCGATCTCCTTGCCATGCACCTTGTTATTAGGTGGACGTATGCTTGGGGGACTTTGTTTTTTGTATTACCTATATGTTGAATTGTTGAACTCTTTCTCCTTTAAAAAAAAAATTTAACTTCTTCAGTTGAAATAAAAAATAATTGCTTTGTTGGAGAAACACAACATTGAGAAGGGTGTTGCTGTTTATTTCATGTTATAGGTTAGCAGAATCATCAGTGGATCTTAATTTGAAATTGATGTGCTGGCGGTTGGTGCCTACTCTTGATTTGGAAAAAATTGTGTCTGCCAAGTGTCTGCTGCTAGGAGCTGGTACACTGGGTTGTAGTGTTGCAAGGACTTTGATGGTAAGTCCTGAGTTAATCTTAAAAAAAGTCTGCTGTTCCTTGTAAATTCTATACGATTTTTTTTTTTCTCCCAGTGGCTGCCATGGCACATAAGAGGAAAGTTGTATTCCTCTGTATTAAAGTACACATAATACATATTACTTCATATTATCAATTGCAGGGAAGAGGGAAGATGTGTAACCAATGGAAATAGCTTGAAGTTCTGCTAGTAGTAGAATAGTAGGTAGTAAGAGAACCTTAGCAGAATAGTAATTTTTTTTTTAAATTTACATAGAAAAAGATTGAACAAGAAATTCTGGAACAAACTAACAAGCTAATAAGATCAAATTCACAGTGAAGCACTTGAAGTAAGTAACTGTGCTGATATTTGCTTTCAGGGATGTTTACCACATCCCACTGAATTCAGTAGGGCTGTGAGGGATTACTGTTAAATGATATATCTGGACAGACCAAATTTTCTGTTCTCTTATTTCAGTGCAAGTACAAGGTTGTTGCTGTGAATAGCTTCAAAAGCTTTTGTAGCTTGATCTTTCTAGAAAAACTGGACAAAACTCCTCTTGAGTTTCTGGCATTATTCAAAAGTATATGGTTAAGCCCATTGTACTTATCATTATTCAAATTACTTTCTTGTTTAGGGTTGGGGAGTCAGGAAGATTACATTTGTGGACAATGCAAAGATCTCTTACTCCAACCCAGTACGACAGCCACTGTATGAGTTTGAAGACTGTCTTAGTGGGGGGAAGCCAAAGGCACTTGCAGCAGCAGACAGGCTACAGAAAATCTTCCCAGGAGTGGTAAGATCAGTATTTAAAATGTGTTAATATGTTCCTTGGAAGAGAAGCAGCGACTTTAAGTATCTAGTCCAAGTTCTAGTAATTAAGCATTATTATGAGTGGGGAAAATATTACACAGCTGTTATGTTGGTTACTGAGAAATGTATAAGCATTTTACTTCAAGTACTCTGTACCTGTTAAACTTTATTGAGACAATAAATATTTGTAATAATGAAATATATTTAAGGATCATCTGAATCATCTTGTAGATCACTGATGGTGAAGTAAAATTTTTTCCTGTCTAGTACGTCCTAAGGAACTTTCAGTAATGGCTGCTTTTAAGACTGTGTTTTCCCACTCTGCTCTTAAATGTGAGTTTAGGCACATTAGTTGTCTATTATGGGAGCAGAAGGTCTTGAATGCAGTAATAAATGTATTGTTGAGATTTCCTATTATGTTTTACACCCAAAACTTCCAATCTTATTTAAGATGATTTTCTACATTAGAGGAAAATAACTTAATTTTTAACTTCCAGAAAAGGGAAGTAGTTCGTAGAAGCCTGGAAAAGATATCAGTGTTGGCCTTTGACTAAAGTACTCCTATTTTGGGGAGCCTGGTGGTAATAACTTACTATCAAAATGAAGTAGTTGAAAGGGAACAAAAGACAAGAATGAATTTTTATGTTGGTTTAGAACCTTTATGATGAGAGACCCACCAATGGCAGTGTTTATCCTCTTTGATTCCAGAGATATGCATCTGTCGTGGTTTAACCCCAGCCAGCAACCAAGCACCACGCAGCCACTCACTCACTCCCCCCCCTGCCCCCCCCCGCAGTGGGATGGGGGAGAAAATTGGGAAAAGAAGTAAAACTCGTGGGTTGAGATAAGAACAGTTTAATAGAACAGAAAGGAAGAAACTAATAATGATAACACTAATAAAATGACAACAGGAATAATAAAAGGATTGGAATATATAACTGAAGCACAGTGCAATTGCTTGCCACCTGCTGATCAACGCCCAGTTAGTCCCCAAGCGGCGATCCCCCCGCCCCCGCTCCCCCCAGTTCCTATACTAGATGTGACGTCACATGGTATGGAATACCCCGTTGGCCAGTTTGGGTCACTGCCCTGGCTGTGTCCTGTGCCAACTTCTTGTGCCCCTCCAGCTTTCTCGCTGGCTGGGCATGAGAAGCTGAAAAATCCTTGACTTTAGACTAAACACTACTTAGCAACAACTGAAAACATCAGTGTGTTACCAACTTTCTTCTCCTACTGAATTCCAAACATAACGCTGTACCAGCTACTAAGAAGACAATTAACTCTATCCCAGCTGAAACCAGGACAGCATCATATGAACATTATTCAGTGCACATGCTCAAACACACCTCATTTTCAATGCTGAAAAAAAGTAAATTTAAAAAAAAAACCCTTACAAATATTTGCAGTTCTCAGTTTCAATCTTAATTTGGGGGAAGAATTGATATGGCCTATAATTTCAGAATAGACATGCTCTCAGCTTGCTCTGTCATGAACAAAATTTTTTTTATACTCATTTGGCACGTGATAGAAGTCATTCAACTGTTATGGTTTTTGTTTTGGAATTGAGACTGTCTTAGAATTGGTAGCTGTATTTACCAGAGCTCAGCTGGCAAACAGTATCTTAACCACTTGGTGTAGTAAGAATGAATTATATACACTTACTATGCAATTCTGTATTTAAAATGCCACCGATTATGTTACTAGTCATAATATTATTAAGAGTTATGAACAGTGGAATATAGATTATGTTGTTGATGATCAGTGTTGTGAACAAACTTTTACAGAAGATTGTTTCTAAACATTCTTAGGTTCATTTAGTTTGACCCAAAGATTGCTCTGTGCTTTTGTTCTGTTTTTATCTGTGTTGATCCTATTATTGTCATTATTTATGATATCAATATTGGTACTGAGTAGTAATTAAATGAATATTTGAATATCAAACAATGATCCCTAGTATGAAAAAATGCTAAACATTTCGCTTTCAGAACTTTAGATAAGTAAATCAGAAGAGACTCTCTGAAAGTTCCTAGAATTTTATTTAACCTTGCTGCACTGTAGTGTTACTGTTACTTGGTGATATTCACTTAGTTATAGAAATATTAATTAGTAGAACAAGTACAGAAAAGAGAGCATCTGTGCGGTGTCACACAGAGAACCAACATGATGCTAACCAAGATTTGTGTCACATGATTTCTCGCTTTTTAAACTTGAGAAAATGAAAACAGGAATATTAAGAAAGAATGAGTAGTTTAATTAGAAGGAATAAAAGCTGTTGTGGAATCCTAAATGATACAGTTTTGCATGTAGAGGTAAAGATCAAAAGTTAGTGTTATGAGTTTTCTTGTTAGAAATAACCAAGAAAACAAAAGACCAGGCTGTACTATGGAATCTTGAGATTGTGATGAGGCTTAAAAAAAAAAAAAAAAAGCTAAATATAATCTGGAGAGGAGCTTCCAGTAATAAGGGGGAACAAATAACAGTGCTTTATTGAGCCTGTATCTATAAATATTAGGACATTTGGTGTACATAGGAAAAAAACAATTTTCCTGTTCAGTAATAGCAGATACAATGTGCAACCCATACTGCACGTAAGGAATTTTTCCTCTACCATATGCCTCAAATTTTCTGCATCTACCACTGTTTTCTTAGCACATTATCCCCATCAGTGTTACACATTCTCTATTGTTTTCTCGTGCCATGGATGGGTCACTTTTGATCAGCCTTTAGTGGGACTCAAACCTAGTTTCACAGCTTTGTGGCACAAATGAGGAGAAAGCAGTTGCACGGATCCTGTGTACTCTTATGATGGAATATTTCTAATATATTTTTCGGTCAAACTAATTTCTGCACTAGAATTTGTGGAGAAGAGGTATCATGTTTGACCATCAGTAAATATACAGAGAAACAACATGCTAGCATTAGCAAGAATTAACAGAGCTTAACAGTAAAAACTCTGGTTCAAGCAGTTAATACGCTGACAGCATGTCAGAGTGGTGAGGTTTAAGCAGCAGGCCAAGCACATGGACTAACAGTTAAGTCTTTAATTAGCCTTGGTAAAGTCTTGGTGCTTTGGGATGGTTTGGACAGTGAAGCTACTGTAACTGGAGATTTTGATAACCCAGCTGACTTTACCAGACTTCTCAAAATGGAGCTGCATCTGTTACTGCAGACTGCACTGTTGCTTGATACCAAACCCCATGTTTATCAGTATAAATGTCTTTGAATAAAAAGATTAGTTGTCCTGGATTTTGAGCCTGCTCATTTCTCTCATACTGAAGGAGTAGCCAAAGCTGTCTCTTTCTGTTTGGAAACCAAGAGAGTCCTTTCAAGCCTGTAGGAATCCAAGCAGTAGTGCTGGTTCTGAAGGCATTTCTGAAAATTAGTTTTTTCATTTCACTTACAGTCTAATTTACTTTCTTTGATTTCAATGTGAGTAATATTTTGTACACAAAATGCAGTTTCTTCTGGTTGACTTTGAAATGCTTGACTGCTCTATGTGAATTCTTTTTTATTTTTTTAATTTTACATACTTCGTAGTTGGGAGAGTAACGACTTCATCATTGCAAATGAAATGAAGGAATGCTTTGGCAAGGAGCTTTGATTTGTTTCATTCCGCTTCTAAGATTATCATTAGCTGTAGCTTAGAGTTTTATAATAAAAAAGAAGGGAGGACTCAGAAATAGCAGAGTTTACGGATTCACAGCCTTTCATTACAAGTAGGTAATGCACAGAGTCATTCATATAGCTGCTGTGGAATTTAACTTTATTGACCCTCTTACACAATCATTTTCTGAAGTATTCAGGCATGGAACTCCAGTGTATTCAGCATTTTATCGTCCTTTGTACTATACTGCATGGGGGGCCACTTTATGTAGGTATTTCCAATAGAACAATTTAATGATGGCAGCATCACATTTCTTAATTTTCTGTGTACTTACCCATGGCACACTTCTGGTCAGGTTTAATATATTTTGCACAGATAACTTCTAAGTGATCAGAGCCATGGTTTAACAAAAAATGCAATTAATAGAAATGAGAATAAAATGGAGAGACAAGGTTATGGTAGCACTACAAATTGCAATATTTTGATGTCTGTTTGCTTTAAAAAAACACAACAAAGCAAAAGCACTGGACCCTCAAGCACAGCTTTGGTCAGCTGTCAAATGAAAGTATTGAAAAGTGCATTATCTTTTATGATTTTGCACATGTCAACATACAGTCCCTTTTTTTAGTAAGTACATGATTCTATACTTTATCAGATAGTAACTAAATATTATTTTGTTTTGGATAATTTGGAGGCATTTTAAATCTTTTGTTAGTATGAAGGTTCCAGTCTTAAAATCTAAGCCTTTTTGTGAACAGTCAAGCAAAATTCTTCTTGTCATGTAGAGACTCCTTGAGATTTTGGAATTCTGTGGAATGCACAAGATCTGTGTTTGGGAATATATGCGCATTTACTCCTCCTTAAAATAATATGCATGTGCCATCACAAGGTACCTTTTTATCTCTTTTTGCCAGCGTTTGCCTGCAAAAGTGTACGTCTGTCACTTTTGCTAGTGACTGGTGTCTTTTTTTCAAGGGACAGTTATTCAAATAAAATTGAAGCTATTGAAACTGCTAGACTTGTATGTATTCCTACAGCTACAGTCACTGGACAGAGTTTTTTTCTGAATTCTGGTAAGATTTTAGTATTTTACAAACCTTGTTACCATATTTCTGTGCAGCTAGTGTTCAACTTTACTTGTTTACTTATTTTGGTTTTTTGAACAAAAATCGACCTCCTAAGTCACCGACAGTGTCAGTTATGCTTATCTAATAAATCAGCACTTGTATGCAGTACAGGGGCTTGAGGAGTTATGCATAAATACATTACTCATATACAGCATGGATTAAGTTTTTTGTTCCTGCCACAGCTTTTTGGAGGAGATAATGACAGTGCAGGTAAAAGCTCCTCCAGTAATTACCCAATGTCTGTGCTGGTGATGCAGAGCTGCCTTCACTGAGAAACAGTTACTGTTAACAGTATACTAGATCACTGTGGACTCTACGTTTTTTCCCCTTGGAGGTGGGAGGCGGGGCGAAGAAGGGGGAGGGAGGGAAAGGTGCATCCTTTGGTATGGTTAATGCAGGTATTACCCAAATTCATTTCCCCAAGCTGCTATATGTGTCTATTTCTTTCTATCTTCAGGGATTCATGATGTTTAGAATTTATACTTCACCATTCTGGTTATTTGGCTCACCTGGATTTATGAGTTGTGCGTGCAATTGGTCTATACAAAAGCACATTCCACCAACCTTCCTTTCCTCTCTTTTCATGTAATTTTATGTTTGGTTCATCTAGCTTTTAAATTTTGGCTTTTAAATTGTTAGTTGCTTACAGCACAGTGACAAGCATGAGACTTTGGCAAGGCCTATGCTTCTGTAACATATATGAAGGCTCCATTATTCTCTTAGAGCAGATGGCTGACAGATTGTGTTAACATATTTCCAAATGAGTGAGTTAATTGTTTGCATTGTATATGCATTGTGTATGTGCTTATTTGGCTCTTTAGCCATTTTCTGCTCAATACGCCTTGCCCAAATATGGAGCTGGAAGAGGCATATGTTTCTGCAATAGGAGCAAGCTCTTTCAGCATCTGCATAGTGCAAGCCTCTAGACATCCACGCGCTGGAGTAACAAGTCTCAGAAGTGATTTTCTTCTATATCAAATTCACATATGGCTGGTTGAATTACATGAAAATCATTTGAGACTATTGTTCTTCTCATAAAGAATTTAAAACAAAGGAGAATGTGTGATACTTCACATCTGTCTTACTGTAATTGAATCAATATTCAATATCAGAATAAATGACATCCTATTAACATTGCGTGTGAAGTGGCTGCAAAGATAATCCAGGACAAAGGTTTTATATAAGTTTAACAGCATGATCATAATCATATGTAAAATCTGCCTGCTTGCTTTTGTAGTGATGTTTGTAACCTCTGGGATTAGGAGCAGTTCAGCTATCTTCTTTTAGTGATTTGCCAGACCTAATAAGACCTTCTGAGAGACTGGGCTTGTTAGTTCAGGTACCGAGCTGCCTGAACGTGGTTGGTCTGCTCTCATGACCCAAACTAGTGAGTCTGCATTGAGCTGCTCTGTTCTGAATAAATATAGCAGCTGAGACTGCCATTCCCTCAGAAACTTTAACACTGTGCTTTAGTGCACAGCACTGATATACAGAGAGATGTAAAGAATAAATTTGCCATTCTGCCAAACAGCAATTGAATTTGTACTCTACAGTTTTGTACTTTAGAATAATTCTATTCAGTCACAAGGTTATCTTTTTAATATGTTGTTTTCTGTCTGTCTCCATCTAGAGTTCAGAAGGCTATAACATGAGCATCCCTATGCCAGGCCACCCAGTGAATTTTTCTGAAGTAACAATGGCACAGGCTCGGAAGGACGTGGCTAAACTTGAAGAGCTGATTGATGCTCATGATGTTGTTTTCCTACTAATGGACACTAGAGAGAGTCGATGGCTTCCTGCTGTCATTGCAGCCAGCAAGAGGAAGGTATTGTACCATACCTTGCTGATATCCTTGTCAGTGTATTTCAGCTCTTGCATATCAGCCAGCTATGTATACCTAAAAGAACTTTATGGGAAATTGAAATATTTTAATTTTTTGTGATTGTGCAGAAATTTTTTCTTTTTTTCTGTAGCCTCAAAGATTCTGTGTAAGACAAAAAGAGAATGTCGAAAAGAGGGCATAGAAACTTGTATCACAGAATGATATAGGTTGAAAAAGACCTCTGGAGGTGATCTGGTCCAACTCCCTGTTCAAAATAGGGCCAACTTACAGCAAGTTGCTTAGGCTGTTGTCTGGTCAGTATCTTTTGAGCATCTCCAAGGGTACATATTTCACAGTAATACTAAGAAATAATTTCATAGTAAGAGAATCATAATAAGGAGGACTAAAGACATTACAGTAATGATTGACTGATAGGGGATGTCAATTGTAGAAATTTATCTGAAACCACGTTTTCAAAATATATCTCAAAAGTGAAAAATTAGAAACTGAATTCTGAACTTAAAGTATGCCAACACTTTTTTGGTTAAAAGTTAACTTTGGGTTTTTCCTCATTGTCCTGAACACTTACTTCCCTTGCTATCATGATATAGACTTTAGTAAAACAGTCTCAAGTAATCTTGATATTTCTTAATTTATTTAAGAATTATGCAGTTTCATGTTTGCTCAGTTAAAATAGCACAAAATCAGAAAATGCAAGTATTAAGCTTTTAACATGTCAGCTTAACCACAGGGCACATCCTGTGTATTTTGTGGCATAAATGTAATGATGTCCATAGCAATTTGTTAAGTCATGAACTTAACATGAGAGTAAAAGAAAACATACATGTGACACAGCTGAGTCAATGTTGTTATGCGATTTTTTATTTTTGTATTTCCTCAATTCTGTGATTTTTCAGCTATGACAACTCTAGTTTCCTAATAGTTGTTAGTTGTTTGTGGTTTCTTTTGTTTGTATTTATATTTATTTCCAGAAAAACTGGACAGTAGAAAGGAGAGAGAATGCAGATTTGTGGTATTTGCAAACTAGTTTTGTCTTATAAATTCCAAGTATGTTCCCCTTTCTCCTGAAGTTTATGTTCATCTGAACTTAACTAAATTTCCTCTGTACCTGCTTTGCAAGCAGAATTTTTTCAAATCAAACAGTTCTCTCATTTTTTAAGCCAAAGTCTTAAATTATTTTATTTTCTTTCATTCTTTCCTTATTTAAAATAGATTTCTGATCCTGAGCAACAGGCTTGTATGTCTTTGTAGCTCACATGAACTTCCCTTTGCCAGTGAACTACACTGCCAGTGAAAAGATCAGTGTGTTCCTTTAGTGTGGACTTCACTGAAGTATAACTTCAGGTGTAACCGAGTGTATGTAACTTGATAACTTAATCAGTTCCTACTTAATCCTACTGTCTTTTCTGCAGTTTGCACCTGTGGTCTTTCAGCAATCTTTTAGCTGTTTAAAAACAACACAGAAATGACATAAAAAGAGTAAGTTTGCAAAGCTGGGTGTTGAAACTGGGAAGTGCCAGCTTACTCTTTTGTATGTATGATGATTGGTAGTTGTAAGCAACATATGCAGTGCCCCCCCTGTCTAGTTCAGTCAGGATAGCATTGTTTTAATGATTTCCAAAACTTTTCCCCACACATTTGCTTAGCTATCAGTCCCCCACTATATTTGCCTTACAGTATTCAAATCATCCTTTGAGGACAAATTTTGTAATTTCTTTGTGACAGCTCTCTGATATTCACTGGTATAGTGTGTCTGACTGCATCAGTTATTTGATTTTCATAAGATCACTTTGATGTAAGGAGATGGAATTCGCTGTCACTGAATAAGCACAGCACTGAAATCTCAAGGCGTCCAAACTGAAATGCTCGGTATCTGCTTTTCAATGTACTTCATGTTGATAAACATTTAATGAGGGCTCTACTTCAAATGTGAATTTGTATGACAACTGCAAATCTGAAGTACTGCTGCAGTTTGGACTCCAAGGTCTCAAAACAGGCCCACAGAAAATGAAGAACATAGTGAGTAATAATCTGTGTAAAGTTCTCTATAAGGGGTACATGGGTAGAAGTAAGACTTGGTTTCCCCACGTAATCATTCAGTTACCTTGATGATCTTTGATATTCCTGGAGTCTTTCCTCCCAAAACAAGTATCTTAGACAAACACAAAACTCAAATGTTAAATCCCTGTGTCAGCTGTTAGTTCCCTGTTCTTGCTGAGCACTGGAACTTTTAAAATTTTGCTAGTGGTTTTTTTTTTTTTTTTTTAAACATGTGCCAGAAGATACACTTTTTCATAGTCTCTCTAACAAAACCACATGATTTTTTAATTTCTTTTTTTTTTTTTTATTAAGGGTCAATTGCTTAGGTTCAAACAATTCCAGGTTGCTGGACATTAAACCAAAGAGAGAGAAACAGTTTATTGCAGTGGGAAGTGTTTAGCAGTATCATTAATTTCTGGTAATACCAGCTGTGCCATGTTATTCATATTTTGCAAATGGAATACCATCTTCAGGTTTTACAGGTAGATGTAGTAAGAAGATGCAGTCTTAATTGTTTGCTGTAGACGTGGCTGTGCTACTACAGATTCAACAGCATGGTTCTACTTTAGGACTGAAGAAAGAATAAACTACAAGGTTGAAAGTGAATATCCAGAAATTATTTGAAATACCAAGAATGATGATGAAACTCACAAGCTTACTAGTTAAGTTGGCTATTTCTTGACAGCTTCCCTCAAAGTCCCTCTTTTAGATAATTCCTGGCTATAAGAATAAAAAATGACAAACTGCTGTACTAGAATTTCTATCTAAAATATCTGCATATAAAGCAGTGTAATATCTTCCTTTATATTTTACTGGCTATGGTCATTATTGTATAATTGGTTTGCTTTTTGCTATATCTAAATCATTGCCTGTAAGTTTAGTAAAATATGCTAGTTTAAGTATTGGGTTTATTATATTACAGTTATAATATATATAGCTTCAGATTCCTCTAAGCACTTGTCACAAACTGAAGAGAAAGGGGAAAATGATGATGGTGTAATTGTGTACCACAGCTGCTTGTGCTCCTCATGTGACTAAACAGATGCATATGAAGACCATAAGTAATCTTTAATTGCTTTCCTCACTTAGCAGAAGTTTTTTGGGGTAATAGACTTGCGTTTCATTGCTTTGTCACACGGGAGTGTTTAATGAGTTATATTTCAGACCACAGTGAACTGAAAAGACTACATAAGAATTTGAAATGACATGAAAACTTGTTATTGATGGCCACTGTTGTACTTAAATGTCAGTTGGAATATTTTAGCACTTGGAGAATATGAATATACAGAATATGCAGCAAACTTGAAAATAAGTTCTGAGCTGGAACCAAAATAAGTTTTTCCAATAACAATACTAATCATTGTATGAATATTGGGCCAAATTTGGATATATGGGTGTTAATTCATATCAGTGCATAGCAGCTTCAGTAACTTTAGTGAGACATTGAATGTCAGTTGGTGTGAACCTAGCTTCAGATGTGAACTAGCACAACACATTTATGGAGTTCCTGTTCCTTTTTTGGTTTGTTTTTTTTTGTTGTTTTTTTTTTTTTGTCAGCAAGCCTGCATAGGTTTGTGTAACAGTTGAGAGGGAGTCATTAATTTGTATCAAATTTCCCTGAAAGACACAGAAAAAGGTAATGGTTTGTGGATTTCTGAAACAGAATTTTGGGGGTTTTTTTGTGTTTGTTTTTTTTAAAATGCTTGACAACTGGAATTTTGCACCTATTGGAAAGCCAGTTGTTTATGTCTAGGGCGATAGATATGCAGTTAATAGGTTGTTTGTCCATCTACAGCATGTGGGGGGGGCGTTAACATTTACAGTGAACAAAACCTTGAGGCCTTTTTTTCTCCCTCTTCTTTTTGGCTCCCTTAAAATCTGTTGTTCTCTCTTTATTGTTCACAGTTGGTCATCAATGCTGCATTGGGATTTGACACATTTGTTGTTATGAGACACGGGCTAAAGAAACCAAAACAGCAAGAATCTGGTGATTCATGTTTCAACAATGCCTCTGGTTCTTCTGATCTTTTGGGATCATCACTCTTTTCAAATATCCCTGGCTATAAACTGGGTTGCTACTTCTGCAATGATGTTGTGGCACCAGGGGATGTGAGTAGAACCTTATGCAAATGAGGATTATATATCTCTTTTGTAGTGACTTGAATTTTTATTTCCTTCAAAAGGTGTTTCATAAAGGGATTCGTTTTCTCTTGATGTACACAGGATTAAGAAATAGCTCATCTTTTATTTGGAGGATCAAAGAAATTAATTGCACAGAACTAAAGATGTTTTGTGTAGTAGGGCAGCTAGTTACTTTTGAGTTACTTTTTTCTTTCCTTTAGAATTGTCTATTTTTGTAGTCCACCAGGGATCGGACATTGGATCAGCAGTGCACAGTCAGTCGGCCTGGATTAGCCATGGTAGCTGGAGCTCTTGCAGTGGAATTAATGGTTTCTGTTTTACAACATCCAGAAGGGTGAGTCATTTCTGGATTGGTGTTCAAAAGGTGTTCTCTGAGAAATAAGACTTATTTAATATAATCTTCTGGGAGAAGGAGGAGGAGGTACGCATTAAGTAGGACAATTCTGTATGGTGTAATATTGCCTGTAAATTAATGTAATGTATAGGTCATATCTACTGTATTAGTGTAATTTAACAGTGTTTAAGAGAGAACTGATTCATCAGATCTTAAGTTTTTATCTTGGAAATTGGCAGTTTTCTCTCTTTCTGAGTTTAAAAGTAGAAAAGTACTGAGAATATTTCAAAAGAAGATAGTATTCCTGATAGTGGATCTTGGCAGTCCTTTGCTCAAGAGAGTGTTTGAGTGTAATGAGGAGCTATCATAAGTATGTATGTTACATGCAGGGCTTCAAGATAAGCTAAGTATTGCAAAATCTTAGTTAAAATTCAGTGGGTTTGATACAGAAATTACTCTGAAATTCTGCAACCTGAAATTTAGGCTTGTTTCATGTTTTTAAAATCTGTGAAAGAAAAAGTGAGTTAGGAATTGGACATGAGTATGTTACAAGTCTCTGTGACTGATTCTGAAAAATGGTTTTTATATTCCCATGCTGAATCTTAGTTACTATGAAACAGACTTTCCGGATATGTTCCTTTCCAGACTCTAAACTGTAAGCTGTAACAAAATGTCTTGAAGCTTGCTGGAAATTTTGACTGTTGAGTATGTCATCTTGTTCTAATTTTCCTTCCTGGTTTTTTGGCAGTGGTTATGCTGTGGCCAGCAGTAGTGACGATAGAATGAATGAGCCGCCTACTTCTCTTGGACTTGTTCCTCATCAGGTAAATAATTTGTGAGTAAATGCTGTTGTTTAAAAGCTGGGAACTGATGTAAGGCAAACATCACAGACTGCCTCCTTAACAAGAACATACTGTATGCTGATTCTGTTCCCGGAAGGACTGACTCTACATGTTTGTTAAAAAAATATATATTAAAAAAAAATAAATCCATCACACAGGGCAAGGTAGTTGTGTTCCTGGCATTGTGTCTGTCCTACTTGTGGACACCCAATTCCTGCTACCTACTTAGCAAGAATTTGTTTGGAGCAGGCAGTATGTGAATAAGGCAACCTCTGACTTTTCTGTTCCCTATCAGAGCTGACAATATGAGCACCTCAAAATTTTTAAATCCCTTCCGAGTTCGAAAAAAAAATTCAAATCCAGCCAACACACAATTAGTATAGTTCTCCAAAATATTCATATATTTCTGGTTCAACACGGTAGTCTTTATTCTTCTACTCAACCCAAACTCTACTTAGAAATGTGTTAAGGATACTGTTTTTCAAACTGCTGGATGGACTTGTTTTTGTTATATTGCTACAGTCCTTCAAAAAACTGCCTGCTGATCGTATCCCCATAATCATATCCCCTGTGATATTATCATTGGGGATTAAAAGTGTTCTGTGTCTCTTTCTTTATGTTGCTATCTGAGTGACTGTTTGGATGCTTCCATTGTATAAATCAATCATTTATTTGTTTCCAAGTGGTATTTTTAGATTCTATTGATATTAAATTTTTTTGTGCTAAGAATGAATCTTGATTCAGAAAAAGATAAAGCTACTAGTATCTTTTCTTTGCAACATCCAGGTAATCACAGGGTCTGGTATATGTAAGATTAGTCTAATTTTGTTTATAATTTTATGTAGTAACTAGTGTTTGCACATGGGTTGTTTTATGCAATTGGGTTCCCCTAGGTTCTCCCTGGGTTCTCTCTCTCCAGTAATCCAGTCTTTCCAGTTCTTTCTCAGGAGTCTCTCTCTCATACCCTGAAGTTTTTCTGCTTGTTACTGTGGATGCTGTCAGCTGCAGGATTGGTAGGGAATATCCAATTCTCGATTGGCTTTTTCAGATACCCTCAGTATGAGCCTTTTGTCCTTGCTGGCACTCATAATCTGGTTGTCTGGAAGGTTCTCGACAGTTTCAGGCTTTGACAATAACTGATAAGTTTGTAACTTTCACAAGGACTGACAGGTTACTTTATTATATCTAAGTTACTCCCTTACCCTGTAGGGTTATCTGTAGTTAAAATGCTAATGCTATTGTCAGCCAGACCCAGCCTATGCCAACTGCTGCAGTATATCTGAGGGAGATTTTTTGACCTCTTGTATCTCAATAGGAAGAAAAAGCCAAATCTAAATCTTGTTCAGTTGATGATCCAGGTACTCCCTTTTGATTTATCTTTGGAGAAGTTTTTGCTTTCTTAGTTGAAAAATGAATGTCACAATTTCCAGATAGTTTTCTGTAATTATCTGAATGTTTCCTGTGATCATATGGGTTGGTAATATGAAAGAGATTTTACTTGTGCTAGGTCAGTTTGTTTTGAAAAATAACTTCAGTAATTTTGATGGTTGAATCTTTGTGAGTCTTATACATATACAGTGACTTTGTTTCAAAATTATGACTATGCTCCAGACCTCTAGAAAACAGATCTGTAATTTGAACTTTCTCTTAACATCTAAAAAGGAATAGTAAAGAAGTGATTCCCACCCAAAAGCTAGAAATATTACATTATGTAGCAATAATATTTTTTTACAATGTTTCCCAGTTAACTTTAAAAAGTTTACTGTTTCTACTGGAAAAATAATAATCTCACAGTTCTTCTATTTCCTGATGATGAGAATGTTAACTGTCCAGTCAATCCTGTCTGATTTGTTTTATACCCCTATATGATTTTACTTGTGTTATTGTTCTGTTTTGGGCTAGGCTTTGAGATATGATCCATATCAAAAATGGATTTTAATCAGAAAACTTTTCATTGAATTATGACTTCTGTCAGTGCTATATCTGTTTTCGCATTTACATTTAGTGACTACCATGAATGTCTTCTCTTTTAGGCGTTCTAACACAAATATAACTTTAGTAGGTGTAAAATGAAAATAGACTTTTTTTTTTTCAAATATTGTGACATGTAGTCCTTTTACAAACTGCTGGTTTCTCTTAGCAATCACCCATCTAATCAACTGAGTGAGTGCAATATTTTCTCCAGGGGTCTAGAATTAACAGTTACTTTCTGGTGTGGGGTTTTTTGTGGTGTTCTTTGTTCATTTGGTTAGCCCACTTGTGTGTTAAAAGAAAAATAGTAATTAATTAATGCAGCAGTCCTTTTTATTAAGAAGGTATTCCTTTGTGGATAATAAATGTTGCACACTCATAGTCTTAGTCTGTCATAAATGAACTGAATTTATTTCAAGGAAGTGTCTTGGAGTTCCTAGGATAACAGAAGTACAAAGCAATGTGGTATCAGAAAGACTTGATTTTGTTGTTTTCCTTTCTTTTCCTGGGTGTGGGTTTTGTTTAAAAAAAACTGTATTTTTGTATTCTAACATTATATATGGCTTGGTTTTTCTGCAAAAATACCTTAGTGTTAATGTTGTTTAAATTGCTGTTGGCTTCTGAGGTTTATGCCATTTCAACTGCATTAAATGTGTGGAGTGCATATTGGAAGTATTTTCCATAATATACTTCAATATTAATTAAGGCATTATTATTTGTATTGCAAAGCTACTTAAGTTCTGTTCTTAGTGATGTCTCTTCATTGTAGTAGACCTGTAAAAGCACAGAATAAAAATTATGAATACTCCAGAGAGTTTGTAGTCTAAATGATCAAACCCTGCTGCAAAGTGTTCTCAGTGCTCTCTCTCTGTTACTAGAAACAATGGTCTGGAATTTTAAAAATACTTATCAGTAGTATCATATTAACAACATAGTTTAGCAATGCACAACAGTTAAGTTTTCAGATTATATGTTATAGAGATGGGAAAAAAATGTGTTTAACTGGTTATACCATGACTTTTTATTTTTGATGGAACTTTGCAATCAGAAGAGTCAAACTCCAGGTGGTGCTGTGCCTCTATTCATGTTTAAATAGTGTTGCGTTTAGATAGTTGTGCCATTATTTGTATATAGAAAAACAGTAATATATATTGAGTATAAATTTACTACAGATGTTATTGGGGGTTACTGTATTAGAACAGTATTACCCCAGTTATAGCCATTCTGTATCTTTTTATTGAATGTATGTGTCCAGTTCATGTGGAATTTTGGAAACGTTTTTTGTAATTGTAAAATAGTGCTGTAATTTTTTTCATCTTCCAGATCCGTGGATTTTTATCAAGATTTGATAATGTTCTTCCAGTCAGCCTGGCATTTGATAAATGCACAGCCTGTTCAACCAAAGTAAGTCTGAGTTGGTCTGTACTTTATTTATATGTACAGAATGGTCTTGCTCTAGGTCAGTCTTGGGGTGCCGAGGACTGCTTTGTATTTTCTCTTACTTCCTTAGGGGTTGGAATCTGTGTTCTCACCTCAGCTAAAGTTCTTTTGCCCTCATACCCTCCTTTTTTATCTGTTTTCCAAATTTCTTTGGCATCACCGATTAGCATGCTATCTCCACGTAAACATTCTAGTCAGCTAAAGAAACCAAGAAGAGATTAGGGCCAACACATTTCTGAAAAGTTTATCATATAAATATTGTTAATATCTTTTAACTTTGTAGAAAGGAGTAAAATGGGTATTGGTTTTAGTTGTTTAAGAAATTATTTCTGATGTCTGATGAATAAATATATCTTTTCAGCTTTCTTGAACTTGGTATCGTTACAAATACGCAAAGTTGTCTAAATTTCTGTTTTATGACACAAAGCAAACATATAAAGAGCACTTAAGAAAAAAAAATTACTTCCATAACATTTCTTTATTGAAAAGACTGTTTCATTTTGATGCTAGTGTTGACAGTCCTGAGTCACCTAATAGATTTACAGCTGTTGCTTGCATCTGAGCTGTGTCTTGCCAGAACACCAGGGCAGCCCACTAATGTGTCTGTGTGAGGCCTCCTCTTCAGTCTTGGATTGTTTTCCTGTACTGTGGCCTTGAAAAGTTTTTTCTGGCAAGTTTTCTATGGCCATGTAGTGCAAGTTCAAGAAGTTTTGACTGGGATATCTCGATATGAAGATTCAGAGGTTTTGACTCATGATTTGGACTGCTTGGAGTGCCATTTAGTTCACTTTTATGTACCTTGAGACTTACTGCAAGAAGTTCTTTCTGTTCTTTTCACTGCACTCGTCCTTCTTTTAAACAGCTATCAAAAACTCCTGAGACACTATCATTTTTTTGAAGACTTCCACAATTTCTTCTTCTACAGTATTCCTTTTATTTCTCTAGGCTATCTGGGTACATTTGACAAGTTTTGAAGGAATATTAACATCCATTTTCTCCTCAAAAGTTGAAGCACTAAACTTAAAACTGCTGTTATTTTTAGAAACATCTATCTACCCTCTCGAATAGCTGAAAGCTCAGCAGCAGCTAAGACTTTATGATGGTTGAGCCTGATAAGTTAAACTGTTAGAATAAGCTTTTTTTTTTTCTTTTTTTTTTCTTTTTATCTCTGATCCAGGACATATTGATATATAAAAACAATAAAAACATAAATAAATTTAATGCAGGTATCAATTTTTTGTTAGCAAATCATTTCCTCTTGGAGGTCATTTTAAGAGAGCCCTGTTTTACATAAACAGACTTGATGATTTAATAAAAACTGACTTGGATTTTAGCAGCTGTGCTATTCCCAGAGAGATCACTTTTCATGTGGTTTGGGTATTAAATTACTTCTGTGCTGAAAAGGTTGCTTCATTGGCGCACGTATTTCCTTACAGTAGAAACACAGCGTTTGTTTACTTTGCTAACTTTCTATTTATTAGCATAAGAGTATGTCACCCTGTATTATCTGGAAATCTGATGCTAATACTTTGAAATGACAAATCCAATTACAATTGAATTGTAGTCTGTATGTTAGTTTGTTTTTTTTAATGCAGCGATTTAGCATAATTTCATCCTGATCTATGTCAGATTGACTGTAGATTCAAAACTTTTAGCACAAGAGAGAAGTGGCTTTTCTGATATAATTAAATTTGCTGGTACCTCATTCATTTTCTTCTTTCTTATGTCAGCACTCTCTTTCTTGAGCTCTTGTCACTCTGTAACTCTTAAAACATAAAACTAATGAATTAGGAATTTTAAAAAAATTCCAATACATTCTTAAGCCATCCAGTACAGCTGGATAACTTAGGAGAAGCTGCTAATGATCTGCATGTTTAGAGATTAGATTCCATTTCATTTTGACTCTCAGTCATGACTTCATTTCTCTGTTTTTTGAAGCTGAAGAGACCAGACGTCCAAGCAGCCAGCTATTCCTTACCCAGGATTGTCCTAAACAGGCTGCATGCCAGAGAAGCTTCCCGCAGGCAATTGTTCAGGAATTTTGGGATGGTCGCAGCAGGAAACCAATCTATTTTTATTCCAGGCCAAATTTTCCTTGTATGATTTCCCTCTCTGTCTTATTCTGGTTCTGCATAGGCATGTGCTAGAATGGAAAGTATCCTCTTTCAGAGCTAACGGCACTGCACTGCCAGTTGAGTAGTAGGTCTGAGGAGCAGTGTAAGCTCTTCTGATGCACTTTCCCTTCTCAGTAACAGAACGAGTTTGACATCGAAAAAGGAGTCCAAAGTTCTTTAGTATAGATACTTATTTGTAATAACTGCTTTACTTACAGAATGAGAATGTTAAGCTTATTACTTACTGTGCTAATTAAGCTGTCTGTTTACCCTCTTGGGAGCAAAATGAGGATATTTTCTCATAACATTATGGTGAGAAGCATTACAATTCCATAGAAAAGTTGAGTGGTCCCAATCCTTTACTACCCGATCCTTGCAGGCAACTGGCTAAAGCCTTGAAACATGAATGTTAAAATATATATCTATCTTAATGCAGAACTGCCATTGTTTATATTTTAATGAGAGTAGTGAAAATTTTCCTGTTATTGCTTCTCCCTCCCCCTTGTGCATTATGGACTGAACAAGGAGACCTCATAGATTCAGAGTTTAATGTCAGAAGAGATTATTGCTACTAGCCAACTTGGATATAGAGATGCCCCCTCTGTTTTTACATGTAGCTCATAGATCTTATTTCCTCCAGCGTTTGGATTTATTGTCCATGTGCTAGAAAGCTAACTTATTTTCCTTAAAGATATTTCTCTCCTTCCCCTACTAAAATTCTTCTGACGTGTAATTATCTCCACTGTCAAATTAAAAAAAAAAGCTGCATAAGTATTTCTACTAATTTTCAAGTCCTATCTCAACTTTCTATTCAGTATACTGAAAAATTGAGCTGCTTAAGTTATAGGTTTTTTAACCACTGAGTAATTTTACTGACTTACCTTTAAATGTTTTTCAATTTCATTGCATTTCATCAAGGGGTAGACACTAGGATCAGGGTTGGTATTCTAGGCACTATGTTACAGTTTCTGTTTTCAGTCAAGACATTTCCCTACCCTTGCAGATGTTTTCCCTTTTTAACATCCCAGGAATACATTAAACACTTCTGCTGTGACATTTACTGAGTGCCTGTGTTGCGTAAGTTATTTATGAGTGTTTCGGTTTTGAAATCTATCATCATGTAGACATAACAATGCTTTTATTGTTGTCATCTGCTAACTGCTTTGCATGCATTTTTACTTTAAATGGTTCTGATCAGTTATGACAGTAACCTATGGTATTCAGTAATTTACTGATTTTTTTCAGTAGAGATAGTTTTAATTTTGATTCTGATTCCAGCAAGACCCTTCATATTTGCCCTAGCTGCATTGAGAAAAGACTTTCATATTTGCTTTCTCCCAGTAACAGCATATTGTACCATCTGTCAGTGAAACTCTTTTATATCTTTTTATATTATACATTTCTCGATTTAAGTATTGTGTTGATGTTAAATAGAGATGTATAAGTCTTGGGGGGGGGGGGGGAACCTTGGTCTTTCCTGTACTAAAAAAAAGCTAACTCTTGCATAGCTTGCAGAAATGATGGAGGAAATGGGGAGAAATGTTTGTCCTTCAGGAATGAACACTGCAAAAATTTAAAAGAATGTTTAAAAAGAGTTATTTCTGTAGCTGTGCTGTAACATTAAGCCTATGTAACTGAGTCCGTTTATAACTTTCCTTATTTCCTGAATTTACATATGTTAACATTTGACACTTCTATGTACAGTGCAGCCTCTGTATTAATACTGGATAGATTTCATTCAGACTTAAAGAATGCATCGTTAATATACCTAGGCATATTTTCAGCATACTGAGTTAAATGTAATACTTTTCTTATTCTTAAGGTAGCATAGAAATCTGTTTTAAGTGACTTAGAGAAATTTATTATTTTTCTTTTCCTCTTTGAAAAAATGTCCTTTTAACTGGGGGGAGCAGGAGGCAGGACTACCTTGCCCACAACTTTTGAAATCTCAGGCAGTCTTTACCTCTCTGGATATAAATTTTAAATTCAGCGAGAATCGAAATAATACATATTTTCAAAATTAGTCGTGGTGAGGATGGTTTTACTGCTGGTTGCCTGAAAGATGCGCATTCTTGAAAATAACGCCTGGTCTTACTATTTCAAAAATACTGAATTTTCATTGTAAAGCCAACAAAATATGCCAAATAAAAGGATACTAACAGAAGGAAGCTATGGTGTGTACTGAGAATACCACATCACACACTAAGAAATTATGACCATGGTAATGTGACCATTATGATGGAATTTTGTCCCCTTAGAGGAGGGCAGATGTGATCAAGAACCCCAGAAATCTTAGAAGTAACATTAACTTTAAACATTACCGTATTTTGTGAACAGAGAAAAGGGTGTGGAATCAGCAGTGCATTCAGTTTTGTGCATTGGAGAAGGTGGGGAGGTGTTCAGACAGGATGGATGATAATTGAAAAATGGTACTTAAAAAAACAACAACACTGAAATCTAATAAGGTGGGAGAGAGGTCATTATCTCTGTCCTATATCTCACCCCCCCCCCCCCCGATGTTAATGAAGTATGTGTAGTTCAGTGGAGAAGTTATGTCTTGTTACTCTTTGCTTAGTCCATCACGATGACTGGAACATCATAGCTAATCCTATGTGAAGGCAGTAGTGCCAAATAAACTGCCTTTTGCACGTAACAGCTCCACAGTAAAGGTTGTAAATGGAAGGAACATGGGGAGAGGTAGAACATAATTATGTTCAATCTTAAATCATACCATTTACCAAAATTCAGAAAGCAGGTTGACATTCCCATGTGTTAGCACTGTTATGGCTGATTATAAGAGTTAGAAATGATGAATGTTTTGCATCACTTATTCAGAGTTGTGGGATGCAAGTTTATTGATGGTTAATAGATAATATAGTTTGTTGACACCAAGCAGCCTCCCAAAGTCAACAGAAGAGAGGATTTTAAAAAAAGAAACAAAACTTGATGCTTTATCTTATGGTACTGAGGAGACATAAGGTTGTTTAAAAATTCAGTCAGATCATAAGAAGGATAGTTCAAAACTTTAACCAATACAGCTGCTGGCAGTGTTTAGTTATCCTCTTCTCCCCTTCCCCAGACATGATGATGCTAGAAATGTTTAACGAAAAATTGCTCTTAGCCATTTTGTTGTTTCTTCATTTCAACTTCTAACATATCTGTGAAATCGCTTCTTAATCAGTTCATTGTTTTGTTATGTTTTCTTCAACTAAGATAAATGTAGCAAGTATAAAAGAATTCAGGAGACTTTTTTTTTTTCTTTTGACTACTCTCTCTTATTCTGTTATAATTTAGTTGGAGTTACAGCAGGGACTAATTTCTTGCTGTTATTACTTACTATTTCTCTTAAGGAGAAGGAACTAGAGCTTCTCCACAATAAATCGGTACGACATTATTCCATTTTAGCTTATGTTGTTAATGTATTTATCTGTATTAAGAATTGACATGGTTTATAAAAAGTTAACGATCGGTTTGTGTCTTGTGAGGCTAAACCACCCACCCAGCTATTTTCACATGCGTGAGGTTTTTTTTGAGTTCAGGGCTCTGAGAGGAGGATGCATTTTCAAAACTTCTGACTTCAGGATAAGTAAATCTCAGCTTCTCAGAAGCTAGGAGCTGTATGTGCAGTGTCAAAATGTTTGTTTTGAGTGTGGGTGTTTGCAACTGTATTTAAATGTTGAAAACTGGAGGTTTGCATCTTTCATGTTTTGCTGAGCAAAACCAGTTTTTATTAACCAGCCCCCTCCCCTATCCTAAGATAATTGTCTTTATTCTAGCCAATCCATTTGTCTTCATCATGTAAAACTTCCTCCTGGATGGGAGATGCAACCATTAGATATCTTAGGGAGTTTAAATGCAACTTGTCATAGAAAATGTGTTTAAGTAACAAACTAAAACAACATTCCTTCCCAAATCATTACAGTTTGTTTTCATGGCACAAGGGAGTAGATAGCAAAGGTTTACTGCAAAGTGTTTTTAGGAACCATTCTTGAGTATTGTGTTCTTTGCAGTGGATTAAATGAAATCTGCTGATTAAATGATTAAGAAGGTTTCTTCAGGGGCAGAAAGAAAGAGGAATGGAGGAAAAAAGAACAGAGAACATAGAACTCTCTGAAACTTGTTTTATTCCCTCTTCCTTTTGCTCCAGAAAATCAGCTCTTCTGTTATTATTACTTTGGTTTTGGAATAGTAAAGTTGCTAGATTAAGAATCCCTTTCTAGTAATAAGTAACACACTTTTGCCCTTCAGAGACGAAAACAGATGATTTTGTTATTCCGTGTTTCTTTTATTTGGTGAATTTGTTAAGTGTTTCCTGATGTTTAAGTGAAATAGCATGTTGATTTATGCTGATGTGGCAGCATACCATGTAAGATAGTAGCATCAAATCCATGTTGCAGAGAATCCAAGAATTTTGTCCAAGAAGCAGCTGGTCTGACTGACTGGTCCATGGTATTGACTAGTTTGCTTGTCTCCAAGTTAAAGAGCATTAAAAGAAGTAAAAATATGTTCCAGTAATTGTTCAGTGATCTTAAATGGATGTTAAGGTATTATTCTAAGCAGTTGTAAGTGGGAGAGAGAATAGTTTATGAAGTCCATCTTAAATAGAAATCCGTATTATCTGAACTAAAAGAAAAAAGCAATTAATTGAAGTCTTTAAGTGAAAATACTCATATATAATATAGTTTCTGCACCATGAATAAAATTAATTTTCCCATTTTTAAGTTTAACTAACTTTAAAACACTGTTTTTAAGGGGGAGAAGAAACCTGCCATTGTTAAAAACAATTGATTCATATTTCTGACAGGTTGTATTTCTGTTGCATTTAAATTAAATTGTATAAGAGTCTTAGAGTTTTTTTAGTTTTGTTTTTTTCAGTATTTCTTCTTCCTTCAATTCAATTACTTCTTAACTGCAATTAGTACAAAGTAAAGGACTATCAATCAGTAGGAAAGAGATAGCATCACCACAATTTTCTGGTATTGACACGTGCAATATCTAACTGTGTCTAGAATGCCATTTTTGATTATTTATTCTAATGGCAACTTAACTCTGTCTTGTCATCTCTGTGAAGCTGTTACAGAATTCCTTTTGTGTCAGTAAAAACAAAACTGAACTAAAATACTTTGACTTAAAATATATACTTGCTGACAGACTCTCATATAAGAATTGCAAAAACAAAGTTGGAGAATACTGAACTGGATAAAACTGAGGAACATGTGTAGTGATGGTATGGTGATGATGTTCATCCCACCATTGCTAAATGTAGAAACAGTTCAAACCTAGTTCTGTAGGTTTCCACCTGGAACTGAAAAGGTCAGGTTTTTGTTTTGCTGGATATGAGTAATTTGTAATTGTTCCTTTTACTTCCATAAGGTTTTTGCATACTTGCAACCTAATGCCTCTATTCCCTTATTTATTGTTCAGTTATTCCAAGGATTCAATGCATATTCATCAAAGAAAATATAGACACAGTATGCTTCATGTCTGCCATTTATGCCTAGATTTTTTATTTGTAAGGTGAGGAATCACTTTAATTAAAAAAAACCCCACATGTTCCTGGCTGGAATGTACACGATTCTTTAATATTAGTTACTAATAAAAAAGTTATTTAATATGTTGACATATTTAGTGCCATAAGCAAGACAAAATTCTTGTTCATATCGGTTATGTGCAAAGAGTGCTAATTGTCAATTGTTAGAGTGTATATAAGAAAAACTTGGAACTAATTTGAAAAACTGGCAGGGTTACATAAAGGTGAAGTATAAATCACATGAATGAAAATTTTCAGGCATACAAGGTTATGGTCCAAAGCACTCTTTTGCATTGATAATTTTGATAGGCAAGTACTTCAGATTTCTACAGTGCAGCACAGTGTGCATTTGACAGTTTTGACCATAATTCTACCTCTACATATTAAAAAGTAATGCCAACGTGCAGCAGTGAAAGAATGGAACTACATCCGTGTTTCTCTCTTCTATAATTAGGTCTTGTAACAGTTGTTTCATGGCATTGGGTGATGATGTGAGAGTCTGATCTTTTTTTTTTTCCCCTAATCTTTATGCAAATAGAACTTGCTTTATTATAATCTCATATTTAAATGATGCTAAAATGTTAGATTGCAATATTTAAATTATATATAGTTTACTTGTATTTGAATTATATTTTTAATCTCATTATATTAAAGGGATGGGTACTACATCTTTTCCCAGTTATTTTTTTAATACCTTCCTATTTTTAACTATTGTAGTTTCTTCTTTTATGCTTTTCTGCATTCTTCTCATTGCAGTCTTTGACAGGAGTCTGTCTGCATCTATACCTATTTTCTTTTGTTAAACTTAACAAATCATCAGCCTCACTTTATTGGGCAACTGTTCTTTTGTTTGCAAATGCCCATGTAGGCATTTTTTAACAGTTTAAGTTAAATTTAACCTTTATTCAATTTTTCCACATTTTTACAGGGTTGCCTATATCTGTGTCTTTCCAGAAGTTCTTCTGTTTTCTTTAAAATTGGAAAAAAGGGAAGGACATTGAATTAAAAAAGATGGTAAAAGAACTGAAACTGATGAAATCCAGTAAATATGTGTAGTTTTGGTGAAAATGCTGTTGTTCCTCCAGTGCTGTTTTGCACAGGTGTGGTAGCACATCCAGATAATAAAATCCTCTGCTCTGAAATAGTCTACAAAATATGGATTTTTAAGCTAGAGACCTGGATTTAGGAACTACTGAGCAGCTGCAATTTCTGCTTAAGGTACTGATAGTTTTGGGTGCTTAGTGTCTGACAGATCATGCCTTATTGTTGAACTGCTGATGGCAGGGGAGAGCTAAATGGAATAAATGACTTCATATGCAGTACCCAGTCATTACTGGCTTTTTGCTTGCTTAAGTCAACCCATCAAAGATGGACCACTCCAGTCTTTATAGAATCAAATTGTATAGATAGCCAAAACAGTATTCAGCATAAGACAGTTGCTTTTCTGTGAAAAGAATAATTTTCTTAGATCACTTAGAAGTGACCTTGCTTCACTCCCAGCATTAGGGATTGTCTGTGGAAAATGGATGCTGTTTCTGGACTGTTTCTTCAAGGCAAAAATGAGAATTGTGCTATAGATGCCTGTCCCTATATATGGGTAACAAACAGATTACCCAGCCACAAATCGTCAAAAACCTCAGATGCGACTGGGGAAAAAGAAGGGCTTTCTGCAGTTGCTGTACAATAGATAGTGACTAATGCCAGTATGAACTGGAGCCAAAAATGTTGTAACTACTGATGAGCTAATCAGCATAAATTTTGGACAGGAAGCAGAATGGGGATAAATAAAGTTGTAAATATCCGTCCAGTGTAAAATGTGGAGTGAGCAAGAGATGGCTATTAGGTGACTGAAGGATATACCCATGTATTAAAAGAGGTCAGGACAGATGATCTAATGATATTGTCGACTTGAAAACTCTTTTGTTCCTCTATTCTTAGTCTCTAAAATGGAGGTGTTTATTTTTTACTCTCCCTCTCTATCCCTTTCTTTCTTTTCACTTCTATTTACTAATGCTTTCAGGCAAGGAATGCCTTAAACTTGTACGCTGTCCAGTAGAAAATCCTTATACTGACTATAATCTGAAGATGCCGTTATGTTTAAAATAATTTGTGAGAAATATTTCAGAAAGGAAAGAGTAGCTAAAATAAAAATCTCACAGTTTTGTCTGTATTATTAGTCTGTCAATTCATACCAGGAAAAATGTTTACTTGTATATAAAACACAACAAGCTTATTTCAGAAAAGCTCAGAATGCATGCATTTCCCGAGAACTTAATGTTGACAAGACCATGCTTAAACTGGCATCTCTTAAATGTCTAAGAACTCTACTTTCCTCCTTTTCATTATCCAAAAGAAGAAACTGAAGAGTCCTAAGCTAAAAAAATCTTGTTGAGACCTTTCAGGGCCTATTCTTCAGTCAGGGCCTATTCTTCAGTAAGTTAATACTCCATTTTTGGTCCATTGCAATTCAAAATCAGTGCAAGCAATAGCAACAGACAAAACACATTTGTATCACTACATTCCTACTCTAAATTAAAACAGCAATCTCTTTCTTAAATGAATTTTCAGCATATTGTACTTGGATTAGTTAAGGTTTTATACTGATTTGCTTTCATTTTTAATACTGATTATGGGAAGGTAAGGAGAAAATTGTGTATGCAAAGGGTGTTTTAATTATTTGGACATGAGCCAAAAATGATGCCATTTTTGCCTTGTGGTTTATAACCTTCCAATATTTTCAGAATAGCCTTCTTCAGTGTGCACCTGGAATGCAGCCTTCTTCAGAACTTTGTTTTATGATGTTGTTCTTAAAACTTAGTTGTGTGTGAATGCACAAATCTGTATGACCATTCATACACACATTTTAGACAATACTTGGAGTACTATCAAAAGATGAAGTGTCTTAAGAATCATCTTTGTGCTCATGTAACAGTCAGACTTTTCTGTTCCAATATCATTAACTGAGTCCCTGAAAATTCATTATGTGATGTTCAAAAAAGTTTGGGTTTGTTGCATTCTTTTTCATAGGATCACCTTATTAGGCTTTTCTTTACAACTTTTTAGGACCAAATGGCAGTAAAAATAGAGCACTTCATGAAAAGGCAAGAGTCTAGGAGCTGAAGATTTTTTAAGGAAACCAGAATTATGGGTCTCATGATAAAATTTTGAACATTAGCATTGCTGCCTGTGCAATTGCCTAGACCCAAGATCCCAATGGCTCACATGCCTCACTTAGGAGGATTCTTCACAGCACTGTAGTCTTTCACTAAACTTCCTGTTTTAATAGCAGATAGACTAAGCTTTGAAGCGTTTAACTGGCAAGGCTTTTACATGTCTTCCTTATTTTCCAAGCAGGTGCTGAAACCAAAATGTCTCTTTTCAGCATGCTAGCACTCAGAGTAGTTTCCTATTCATTCTGCATTGCCTGTGATAACTGGATAGTTAGCAGTGTGCAAAAATATATCTAGGCATGTAAAATTTCTAAATAGTGCATTGAGTGTTGTGATTTTTCTGACTCTGAAATGTTTAGTGAAGTATCTATCCCCTTTGGGGGGAGGCAGGGCGGGGAGGGGAAGTGTGCTGTCTTTTTTGAGTGGAAAGTGTTTAAAGCCAGGAAGAGTGTAAAACACAGCACCCGTATTGTTTTGGGGGTAGGCTACCCATGTGTGCTAGTTAGTGTAAACAATAAATCTGGTAGCATTAATTTCTTATTTTATTTTTCCTGGAAAGTAAACAACACTGTTTCAAGCTCTACAGATGCTAACTACTTAGAAAACAAAAAAGCCAAAACAAATGTAAATACTGGTAAAAAGTTTAAAAATTATGTGACAGAAATGAGGCGTAAAATGTGAGCTGATTTTACATCAGTGGCCAGGCTCTTGGGATTAAGAGTTTATTTTTTATATTTTTACCTAACCAGATATTAACTTTTATGCTATAAAGCAATCCTGGAGCCAGATTGTCTTTCTGTATGTCTTTCTACCCAGCAATTGAGACTTCTTTGTGAAGAATGCTATTAAAAAGAATATAACACCAAGGCTGCACATCTGTTTCTCGTTTCAGAACAAGTTCTTTTACTCTAAGCCTCTATTTTTTTTCTTCCTACCATGAGATTCCCTTTTCTTTTTCCTTCAGTAAACAGACAAGAATAAAAAGATTGCTAATAAAATGGGTTACTGTGTATCATTTACACAAAAGGCTTTAGCAATACATTAATTTGTGCCTGTTGTGATAATGTGCATCCACAGATTCATTTGTTCTATTAAAATGCCATCATGTGAAAAATCAGTTGTAGCTCTGGCTCTGTAAAATGGAGACTGGGACCGAGGATATATCATCAACCTGAGAGGAGATTTACATGTGTCAGAAAAGAGTGTGGTTTTAAAACGTGGATTCTCCTGACAGTATTTGTAACAGAAGTGAAATACAGAAGTCGTGCTACTTTCTGATTCTCCTCCTAAGCTCTGAAAAGTGACGTGCAAGTGAGAAAAATATAAGAGTTACTTAATAAATCTGTATTCCTCCAGCTTGCCTTGCTAGGCAGAAGAATTATATCCTTCTGGTTCTTTTTGTTGCTGCTTTGCAGTTTTCTCTGCTTGAGCAAATTAATTGCTACATAGTGACATGTCACTGCATGACTAGATAGTGACATGTTTATTCCCAGAAGTTTGTGAGGGGTTTTTTACATCTGCAGTCAGATAGTAACTAATTTGAGATCAATAATAATAAAAATTCTAACATCTCTCAAGTATTTTCCTCCTGTAAAGCTGTTATTCAGAATGATCGTATTGGTACCTAGCACAGTGTTAGCAGCAAAGAGAATTGTTAAGAACTGAAAAAGCAAGTTCATGCCAACCATGGGCCTTTAGACTCTGCTGGACATGATTAAATAGGAGAAAATTTCCTTTCCACACAGCAACAAATTGGGTACTTATTAAATCTGGAAACATTTTTTAGAATTATTGTGTGCCTATTTGATGTCTAGACTGGCTTTATTCCTGATGACCTGCAGAGGATTCCTGTGTGGTCTCCTGGCACAGGAATTTGAGATGAGTTTTATTTTGCCCCATTCTTTTTTCTTTTTGAGGTATGTTCAGTGGCTACTGAACAAATATATGCCACGTTACATTCATCAGAAGAGAGCTGTTATTGAATTTGTATAGTAAATGTTAGATTTGGGCAAGTTAATGGTGTTTATCCCTTTTGTGGTATTTATTTTAAAGTTTCAATTCTCTGAATTGGGAAATTCACTGAAGGTGAAAAAATGCTCTTTCAATTGCTGCCTATATTAAAAGGATTTCATTATTGTATATGCCTTCTTTAATGGTGCCACCACTGCTCAGGTAACAGACAGAGTGATGCTGCCAGGTCATTCTTTGGCTCCCTGATGTGTTGTTCTCTGGGCCATGTGGCTGGAATTTCTGTTTTAAAACTAGTTAACAGATGCTTCTATTCAGCAGGCTGTTCCCATTATAAAAAACAAGTAATTATAATCAGCAAGTACACTTTTTTATGAAGTTTCTCAGGGTTCTACGGGTGCCAATACAAGAAAAATTTTCTGTATTGTTGTACTTCAGGTTTAGGTTTTTAAGATACTGTGTCTATAGTCAGATTTGTTACCCTAACCTAAATTTGCCATTGTAGTGCCATGGAAAGTCTAGCAGTGTGACATGATGGAGTTTCTACAGGGTGAAGATGCATTTTTAAATCTTTCCATAACGATAGCAGATTTGGTCATATTAATGTGTATCATTTCTACCCAACTTTTAAAAAAAAAAAAAAAAGCTACAGTTCACTAAATCAAAAAATAATATACCTTCAACTCACGGTTCTGTGATCTTACTTTATTAATGTTTTATTAATATTTTAAAAGACACTTAATGGGAGACTTCCTAGTCTCTTCAATGCTAATCACAATACAAAGGGCACTTGGATTTAATAAAAATTCTTCCAGGTGATTCATCCAAAGCTAATGCTAGACATTGTGGATTTCAGTGTAGTCATGCAGTCTGCTTTGTGTGAGTACATAAGAATTCATTTATAGTGATGGCAGGGAATATAGAAAGGTTAAGCACATCTCTGAAATAAACCAGGGCAGTTTATACAGAGCACCCTGACGCACTGGAGTAAGGTACTTTCTGAGGAAGCAATACCTGGAAATTTTCACGTCAGGCTTAAGTCATAGTTCTTTGGAAATGAGGATCAAGGCATAGTTAGCTGAGAAACAAAATCAACCAGATTTAAAGGCTATTTGATACACTTAGTAAGGTTGCATTTAGTTCCCTGCTCTGTTCATAATATTTGCATATCCCAAGGCAGTATACATCTTTTAGCAATTTTTACCTCTGGGAAGAGACAAATATATCTTGTTGTTGTCCCTGCATTTCTTTGATATGCTGTAATATTTTAGAATAAGGCTACAGTTTCATTGTGTATAGGCTGTATATTGTTTCAACATACTATGAACTATAATCTGGCCTACATCACTAAAAAGATGTCTCATAAGCTCTGTATTGTGGTTCCAACGAATTAAAGCAATAGCAACACATTTGATAATGCTGATAGCTTTGAGGATTATATACTGGCAGGGCTGTGAACGTAATCCAAGTTTATAAGTTGATGTCTGACTACAGTGTTCTACAAAGAGCCAGATGCAAGAGACTTCTGCACATCTGGTGGTTTTATATTAGCATTTTGAAACACAGAATAGTCATTAAATGTATGTATACATTTACAGTGCAATTTCACAATATATATAATGGATAATATTGAGGACACTTCTCAAATGGGATGCTGAAGTTGTCCAGTTCTTTGCATTGCATTGTGAACAGTCAGATGAGTTTCTCTTGGTGTGTTTATCTCAGGAATAAAAAACAACAAGAAAAACCCTAAGAAATGCTCCTAAGCATTTTTTTAATCTGTTTTTTTCCTTTCCTTTTTTCTTTTTTTAATTTCTGATTATGTTTATGGGTCATGGCACAAATACACAAAAACCCATGTGTGGCAAAATAAATCTTTCAAGTATGAAGAACAATTTCTCCAGATTTAGTAAGAACATGAAATGCAGGTCTTCTTTATTTATTTATTTAAGAAGTGTAAAGTGTGGTCAAGAAGGTGCCAAATGTTTGTCAGTCACCTACATCTGTCTTCTTCCTCTTCATAGTTGTGTTTCAGTTGTTTCTGTTTGTGTTTTTTTTGAAACCTAAATATGCAGTAGATAATTTTGCTGTTAAATGGACATTTTGCATGAAGATCTGAGTGCAAATCCCAGTTGGTTTTTACTGGTAAACTTATAGTCTGTCAGCTAAATATAAGTATATTTTTAAATGAGCTTGAATTCCTGTAGAACTCAGTGGACGTGTTTTGCTGAAGAATGCTGTTGGGCTGTGCAAGTTCCCACAGTTTTAAGATTTATCAATGCAAAGGTTATTTGAGACCTTTAGGGATTGTTAAACTAGAAAAGAGTAACATTGTTGAGAGTAAGTTGTGATTTTGGTTGAGTTAGATGAATTCATAATGAAACAATTTTCTGCCCCCTGCCTTCCCCTTTCCCCCCTATTGTCCAAAGAAGGATGAATGGCTTCTTCTTTGGGGGTGGGGGTCGCAGGGGTTGTCTGTTCATTTTTAAACCTTGGAATGGAGCTCGCTTTGCTGAATCGCCTATTTCACAATAGAACAAACTGCAGTCCTTCCAGGGTGGTTTTTTTCTTCTTTTCCAGAGGAAATTAATTCCCCTGGTTATGGGGAACGTGTCCGTCCAGTAAGAGTGGATATGTTTAAGGAGTACCTAAGCTGTACAAATTTCTCTTACTGCTTCTCTCCCAAAATAAGGGTAGAATATATACAGTGAAAAAAAGGTTGTCCACAGCCCCTGCAGCAGTGTTCTGTGTAAAAGAACTTCGTGTGTTCCACTTACTTGTTCTGCGAGTACTACACCAAAATGAGAGAAGTTAAAAATAGATATATGATTTGCACAGATAAGCTATAAGAAGATATGGATGGGCACAATATTGTGATTTGTTTGGAAATTTATACATCGGAGAATGAAAAATCAGGTATTTCTTTGAGCACAGGAGTCCTGGAGCCGTATCTTGATGGCTGATTTTGGTACTTGTCCCATGGCTGGGCAGTTAGAGATGTAGTTGGTTGTGGATTCTCTGGTGTTTAATGAGTGTTGGGCTTATGCTGGAGCTTTTTTCAAGTACAGCTATACCCCACTGTCTGCAGAGGATGTGTTTCTGAAAAGTGTGATATGACAGCAATGCAATGTTGCTTGTAAAAATTGACGTGGTAAAGAGGGACTCATGCAGGGACTTAAAACATGCACAGGGTTTAAATACACAGGAACAGCATACGTGGTCGGGAGGGTGAGCAGCAGGAGTAGATTATCAGAATCAGCAACTGGAAGAGGTGCTGGCTTTTACAGATGCTGGGTTTTGGAAATTATCATCATTCTGAAAAATAACAGCCATTCTGAAAAATAACAGCCATCTGTGAAACTGCCTGATCATTAGCCCCCTTTTCTGTCCTTCACTCTTGAACTGGTGTTGAATTATCTGAGGAGGATGACGATAGAGATGAAGATGTAAGTGTTGAGAAAGGCAATGATAACTTTCACAGTAAAAGGTTTTTGGCAGGCATTCAGTTTCATGAATTAAGCCATTCCATGGACTCTTCTGAAGAGCTTCCATCTTCTCTGTAATGGGTGATACTGATGATCCTTCCCCTGCATCTCTATCGATGTCATATATACTGCTCCTTTGTATTAAAATATTGTGTGTTTCTGAAGTCCCTGCATGCATCCTGCTCTGCTACATGAATATTTATAGGAAAAGTTGCTTTGCAGTGTGTCAAGTTCAGCTGCTTCATCTGTGAGAATGATGACAGCAGAGCAGGATATTAAATGATCAGTGGTAGAACTCAGAACAAAAATAGGAAAACAATGGATACTGGGATTGCTCTATCATAAGTTCTTTCATTTTCTTGCTACCTGCTTTCACAAAACTTGTAGAGTCATGTTCATCTTTGATATTTTTCTTTCCTCAATCTCCATCATAGTTGATTGAAATCAGCCTGCCAAATAGTTACTTAAGCTAAAGCTGCATGAAATAAAATTCTTCATGGTCAGGGGCTTGAGAGGAGCATAGGCTAAAACCTTCCTCACAATTCTTGTAGGACTCTGTAAGATTCTCAAAATAAAAGATAAACTGGGAAAATTAGAGCAGAAATAGAGAGTCCTTTAAGATACAATAGTATCAGAATCCTGAATCTCTGGAGATTGAGAGGATGTTGGACTTGGACACTGACTTGGAGAATTTTTCAGTCTGTCCCAACATGGTTCTTCCCCTTAACTGATACATTGGAACAGTCTTTTACTCTGTTTTGTGTAACTCAAATGCTCCATTTGTGACTTTGCAACTAAGTTTTTCTTCTTGCCATATCATGTCTTGTTATAAGGTTAAAAATATGTTTAAACCAGTAAATCATAAACGTCACTTCTCTTTCCTCTTACCTCCACCCTTCCCCACTTTAGAAATTGATTTGGGAGAAAAGATCATTCTTTTCTCTCTAATTTTTACCTGTTTGCAATATACAGTCATTTTCTGAGTGTTCAAAAAGATTGTACTTCTATTTTACAAGCAAAATATGATGATGAATCACATTATGGGTGTTATATTTGAAATCCTTTTCTGTTTGTTTATTTGACAGGTCCTTGACCAGTATGAACGAGAAGGGTTTAATTTCCTAGCTAAAGTTTTTAATTCTTCACATTCCTTCTTAGAAGACTTGACAGGTCTAACTTTATTACACCAGGAGACACAGGCTGCTGAGGTAAGAAAATACAATTTGGATGTTAAGAATAAACAGGTGGCAGTAAAGGGTGCTTGGTTTTATGTTCAGCTGTATAACCATGTGATTAAATGAATCACTGGTAGAATCAAGCAGTAGTATTTGATTTACAGGATGATTTACATAGCCATGTGCTTATTCCATCCAGTGAGATAAGATGTGTACTCTTAATGCTATAGAATAAGAAATGTTGTTGGATGTGAGAGATCATTCTTTTTCATGGATAGATGATGGGATCCGTGTTGACATCCAGTTAGAAACGTGTAGCACTATTATTATTATTGATTTTATTTTTGTCACATTTAGCGAAATTACAGAAATATTTTAAGTAACAGTTGTTGCTTGACAGTTCTGAATTTATATCAGGAAAGTTCCTGTCTGTTGTCTTTTAGGGTGTGTTTCACTGGCAGCGTAAACTGCAGTTTGTGCAAGCATTACAAGTACTGTATACAAGTACTGATTATAGGTAGCCATGATAGCACAGAGCCCACTATGTGCTAAGAACCACAGGATTTACACAGGTTCCTAGGTAGGTTAGACATTCTCTTAAATTAATCATAACTTTTTATATCTGAGTTTTCAAGTATTGCTTTAAAAAAAAAACCAAGTGACTTGTGTTATGTGGTATAAGGAAATCAATTATCATTTTAGGTCAATCAAAATGTAATTATTATACTGCTTGATGGATTATAATGTGGGAAAAACAATGCTGTTTATTTGTCTAGTGGCAAAAGTTGTAATGTGGAATGAAATTAGGGTATGTTTTGTTCTCATGGGCAATAACTGTGTCTAAAGAGTTGTGATATTGAGTTTGTCCCATTAAAAAAATGAAACAGGTATATGTCTTAATATTGTATTTTAATAATGATTTGTAATCCTTAGTCCATCTGCAAATGTCTGTACTGTTCTACATCTCTAATTCAATTTTGGTGTAGTCGTATCACATGGATCTTTCTGAAGTTGGCTTTGAGATGTGGTTATTCTGTTACTGTAGCCTGTGCAAATGGTATAGCTGTTTATTCAGCTGGAAATGGCTCAACAGTGTTGCTTAATAAGGTTTGCGGGGGATAATGATGACTTGACTCTCTGTTTCATGTTTTAGCCTTTTAAAATAATTGGAGCAGATGCTGGAGACATTAAACCGTGAAATACCTGATGCATTCTTAAATCAGCCTGATGATACCTAGAAAAAGTTTAAATATATATTAGAGAGGGATCTAAGAAAGGAAAACAAATACCCTTTAACAGGTGCTACTCATTAACAATAAGAGTGATTGTAGTCTGGTTGCTATACCTGACTTTTAGGCTGCTAAGAAGTGTCTGGGCTGCTAATGACAGCATTAAAACCCATTAAAATTGCCCCTAGTTAGTAATATATTATTTTGCAGATATTAATTAATAAATTTCTTTTGCAGCTTCAGAATATATACAGGTGGTTTTTTATATCCTTTAGAAAATGTAAAGCCTGGTGTGAGTTTATTGAAACTTACTGAAGTTCAAAGTTTAACATAAAAAATGGAATTAGTGTGCTTTCAAAAATCTTTGGGTTAAACAGTGAGGTTTATGCAGTGAAATCATTGCTTATAGGTGGAAAAACTGATGTACAAAATATTTTCGAAGCTAATGCATTCAAATTAGCCCAGCTATCATAGAACCAGCGACTCTTCTTGATTGCTTCCCTGTAGCATTGCTATATTTTTGTAAAAACTCATCTGTTTTATCAGGGTTAACTATTTTAATAGTCTCAATAAAGTTTGTATTTATGAATGGTCAGGTCTAACAGGCAGATTATTTGCAGATTCTGGAGCATGCTTGCTTTCTTTAGATTAAAAGACCTGTTCTTTCGTTACATTTTGCCACTGTTGAAGCAGGTGGTTTTGTTGTCCTCCACTACTCCCTCAGTACATAATTTGTGGCAGTTATTAAAATTTTTAGGTGGACAAGAGACTTTTAGTATGTTTTCTGCTGAATTGTTCTTGTATTTTGAGCTTGTTTTTCTCATACGGTGCAGCTGGTGCAATTTATATTGCTGAGTTTGAAGACTGCGACATGGTTTTTCAGGTTTCTGGCTACTTTGGAGCTGCTGTTGGCAGAATGTATTCTCTAAAATGGAAGCATTAGATTTGTTAAGATCAGTGCTCTTTAGCTTGATTTAAGACATTCTTGATAGATGGCATTCTAAAAGCTGCAACAGAAGTAGCGAGAGGTTTCATAAGACACATATAGCCTATTTTTGTAATTAGAATATTTGATTTTTCTGTTGAGAAGTTACTTGTCTTTCTACACTCAAACTCTTCAAAGAGATTTTGTAAATGATTGTTGGCTTTGGAGACCATATAAATGGCTTCTAGTAGCTGAAGATTTTCCTTTCCTCCTATCCAGTAAAATTTGACCAGTGCCATTGCTCCACTGTAAAGAAAATAGAGTTGTAAAGTTACATGTCATCCAACCTTAAATTTACTGCAGTGATGTCACAATTGTGTTGTAATTCCGTATATAAAATCACTGATATTAGGCTAATAAACTTGCATCTGATAGGGAAACTACTAAATCTTGTTCTTTTTCGAAAAGGATCACTCTTAAAATGTTGATTCATTAAGAGCGTTTAATTGAATGTTTCACTCAGAATGTTTTGTTTTGGTCAGAAGAACTGGAGGTTTTGTCATGCTGGTCTTACGCTTCAGCATATTGCATCTTAAGTTAAATCATACAGCTAACCTTTTTCTTTTTTTAATTCACCTAACAAATGCTTAGCTGCTTTCATGATGTGTGTATATACGTGCTTTAATAAGCTAAATAGTAAACTAATTTTTTAAAATTGCTTCTAAGTTTTGAGTTGTTTAAAAGAGATTCTGGAAAAGTCATGCATATTCCAGAAGGAGTGGCTGACTACATTAAATAGAATGTTTTTGGACAGCCTGAAGTTTCCATGAAAACCTTACCTCCCTACATGCTTAGCACAGACTGCGTTTGCCCAGATTAAAGCAATACAATTTGCCGTAAGATGTGGAAGAATTTTCACTTACTGAATATCTTTTTAACTTGCATTGTTTGATTTCCTGTTCCAGTGCTGTGCTGTTGACCTGATTATTATCAGTATTAATACCATCTTGACATACTTTACCTTATCTTTTTAAAATGACTGATAAGCATATAATCATAATTCAATCTGCAACCAGCATAGGAATCATAACACAGATTTTGTTTGTGGTTCAAAGTTCATACTAATTGCAGGGGTTTTAGTCAATAGAGCACCTATTTCTTTAACATGAGATGCATCAGGAAATTATAAATGTTCTACATGACTTCCTTAGCATGACAATTTACTCCGTAAATAATAAAATTAGCAAGTGTTTCTACTCTGTCTTGAAATGACAGTAAATTTCAGGCATCTGCTTTTTCCACATCTGGCTTTAATTTAGGTTCTGTGGAACATTTTTTGTTTTTTTAATACCAGTTAGATATTTATGTACAGCTTCAGCAAGAGACTCTGATGACACGCATGGCTTTGAAAGCCAATAGAATCTGTGGGAAACTCCCACGTCAGCACTTAGACCTTGTTTCCACTGGATACAGTTCACTTCGGGAGCTGCCCAAGCTCACATAAAAATTGCACTTCTCTTTTCCAGATCACTTTGTCTCCTTACTCCTAACCTAAACTTTTTAACTTGACATTTGTTCAATGTGTGGTTGAGTTTAGTAGCTGGGCTTAAAATAGAGAAAGCCTATGCATCTCTTGAATTATTAATCAGAAACTGGAGGTGTTGATTTGGAGACAGAACAACAACCAACTGAATGACTTCCAGTTCAGAGTTTGGCTGGGCTGCCCTATGATGGTTACATATCACAGTGCATCTCTAAAACCAGCTCGTTTGCTTGCCACATATGCCAGATTTAACCCTGCAAAGTGTATTGGGTTTTTCTGATGTTGAGAGCTTTTTATATTTAATCTAGTCTAAAATTACAGCTTTCCTGATATGCACTCAACTACTCTTGTGTTAAAGATTAATTTTTACTGATGTGGCACACTTCTGGAAGTGAAAACTGACACATTAATAAAACCCTTAGTCAAGATCATTCCATAGTTGTGGAAGAAACTTTCCCAATTGTAAGATTTTGTAAGAAACTTACTTCTTTAAGGGTACTCACTTTATGGTTGCCCTTTTTCTTCAGAAACAGCTGCCACTGTTCTTCAAGGCCCAGTTAAGCAAAGTAACCAGGCTTATCCTTAGTTGAACATACGTAAGTGCTCTTGAAATCACTGGGAGTGAGGCATCTATTGAAAGGTTTTGAGAGAAGGAGCGATAACAGTGGTAAAGTGAAATTTTTCCATGAATTCACTGTAGTATGTGTAGTTGAATTTTTATAGAAGACTTTTTCAGCTATATCCATTTTCAGAAGTACAGAAACTTAATTTCCCTTTGTTCTTAATAAGACCAAAGTATAAATATACTTTCTTACTTTGGATTTCAATTCCTAAATTACTTGGATGCTTTAGGAAGCTTTACTATACTTTCTGCTTTCATCAGGATGAAAGAAAATCATAAATTACATAAAAGAAATAAAATTTTCACTTTGTTTTATGACTGATTATAAAGGATATAAAGGATCATAAAGGATTCTGGAAAAAATCAAATCTGGACCAGAGTTCATGTTTCTGAATGTGATTATAAAGGTCAGATATTGGTGCCAGCAGGTCATGATGCCTGTGTTATTTTACTTCAGTAATTTTTTACTTCAAGTTTTTTGTCTCTTACAATGTGATCCATAGTATCTATAGTTTTTATGACGAGTTCTTGTGGTCAGTGGTTGGTGAGGTCAGAACCCTATTTGGTATTTGCAAAATCCCCTTGCTGTGCTGGTTTACTGTATCCCAAACAATGCTGATTAGAACTCTTATCCTGTAAAAGGGTAGGATTAATTTAAAAAAAAAAAAAAAATCATGCTAGTAAAGTACTTTGAGCTCTTTGAATAGGAGAAAATATGCAAAACCCTTCTTCATTCTGATTCTGCACTTACTTGAAGTTTGTGCCTGACCATTTTTTCAGCTATTTCTTGGGGAACAGGGCTTAGTTGTATAATAGGCAGCTGGTATTAAAAGTGAACTTTGTGCTTATCCAAATTTGGAAGAAAATTCAGAATTTCCAATGTGCTTTGCTATTAAAAATATCCTGCTTGTTTCTGATTCTGCATTATATTATGCAATGTATTTGATGCTGAAACAATAACAGATGAATAGCCAAAAAAAAACCCCAAACAAAACAGAAAAACCCAACACAATATTATAATAGTAAGTTCTGTAACTTAACAATTTTTTTCTGTTAGCCAAGTAGTATTCGGAATTGAATTTTACTTGATGTTATGAAAATTACTTAAAAAACCCACTACTGATGGGTAGACCAAAATTAATATTTGAGACTTTTCTGTGTCTGTGAGCTTTTTTGTTTTCCTTCATGTTTTTAATCTGGTGCGTTTCAGGAGAAATTCACTTTGGCAGATCCAGGCCTGCCCTGGAATCTCTTCCGTAAGAGATTAAGAGATTAATCTGTTTTCTTTCAGGAGGTGGGTTGGTTTTTTTCGTCTTGAGTTTTCTCATGATGTCAATTAATGTCATCATTTTTCTTCATTCATCAAGCAGTATTTCCCAGATCTTCAAATAATGGTAAACTTTTTCTGCAAAAAAATGCCTGTTGAACACAGTCCAAATGAGAAATTAATCTTGGTTACAGTAGATTTTAAAATGTATGTAAGTTTCCAATGCATTCTGGTTATTATGCTTTGCTATTACGTGCCTAAAATAGATTTAGTAAGTCTGTCCTTCACACAGTGTTCTGCTGAATCTATGGTATTTCTGCTGTTGAAATTTTGCCAAGGAGAGGTAATTGTTACATCAACACAAAGCAGTTCAAACTGAGTTTTATAGCCTTTGGACAAGCCCAAGAATGGTCTTTATGCTGATACCTTATGCTACTCTTTGAAGAATTTAGAAGTATCTGTGAAGTGTTTCCTCTATTTTGTAGCAAAACATGAGCTCTTTGTCTTTCCCCTGATAACTTTACTCATAACTTCAATTATTATTACTAATAATACTCAAATGCTCTTCCTAGGACTTACATCAGCAACCAATGTGCACAAATACTCATGTTTCGTAATATATTTGAATAAATATATATTTGTCCCTTCAGGCCAGTGAGGGCCACGTGCAGTCTTTTTACTTAGTTGAAGCCAAGGGAAAGAAAGGGGAAGGACAGTTGATTGTAGGGTTGCACAGAATGGAAAGATTTCTGTGAGTGGACCGTACCACAGGAATGCTTCAAGGAAGATCTCTAGGATGAGAGCCTGCCAATCTTCTGAGCTGGAAGTCCTATAAGACCAGAGCCTGGTGTGTAATAGTTACAAACATATTTTCATCAATCAACCCTCATTAATGTTTGAATTCCAAAGCAAGATTTTAAAAGTGAGGACAGCTATAGAAACGCTACCCATATCGCTTCAAATGAATAAATCTATATCGTCATAAACATCCTATGTGACCTTGTCTCAAAAACATGAAACAACCTTATAAAATACTTTTACTTGCAAATTTTGACTTGTAAATGCTGGCATCCTTCAATAAAAGGTGCTACTGATTAGCTGCATAGATTGATAGATCTATTAAACTTGTATAGTTATTAGTCAAATTAAATGAAACTCCACAAATTCAAATCTAAGAATTAATACTTGGGGCAGAGATAGAGGAAATGGTAGCTATTCAGTGTAATGAAGTTTTTTTTAAATTTAAACTGCTGTTGATATCAAGCTGTCTTTTTTTGTTTGAAATTTCAAATTTATGGAAAAAAAATTAGACCAAAACCACTGAAAGAAATGGAATAATGGCATTTGGGTTAGCAACAGATGGTAATTTTTTTTTTTTTTTCACTTATTGAACTGTGAATTGCTGTCATAGTGCCAAAACTTTGATAGAATTTAAATCTTATCTGCATATAAAATTTCACAGTAAATCTTGCATAGCTATAAAATGGAAAGTACTGCTATGAATAAACGTAAAATCTAATCAGTTTTTATGTGACGGAAAAAGCTATGCAACAAATAGTCAGCTATAAAAAAAATTAGCTGTAGTACTATAGCACCTTCCAGGTGCTCTGAAACTGCTGTAGCATTAATATTTAGTCTATGGTCTTGATAATGCCTATGCAGCTTTTGAGTACTGGTTTGTATAGATGATAATTCAGGATTGTTTGTCCTCTTTCTAAACAGTATTGTTCAGTGGAGGTTAGTACTGTTCAGAATCAGACATTCTCTACCAAGAGGGCTCCAAGTGTCTGTGCTTTCTGATGTCTCCTGTTTTAACAATAACAGCACCTCAAGTACAGTTGCAAAGGTACACTAGTTTTCTTCTTTATGAATTATTTTAGTTGCTCTCATTAGATCAGTATCTAAACAAGGAGTTTTTGAACTGATGAAGTAATGCTTCAATTTGTGCCATGATAGTAAAGGATATTAAATTGTACTTTATTTAAGATTTTAGAATATATTCAGGTATTGATGAACATAGCACCCAAAATTTTGAAGTGAACTGCTATACTGAAGCTGTAAAATCTGAAAAATGGATTTGTTGATGTCTTTAGAAACTAATCATGCCTCTAAGGAACTTAGTACACTTAATTACATTTTTTTACTATTGTCTTCCATAAGGCATAAGAAGACATACCCCCAATTTTCATGTGTAATGATCCATCACAATGAATGAGCATTAATATGACTGAACAGGTTCAATATTCTGTCATAATTTCTTTGCCAGCGTCTGACATTACAAGGTGAGGATGTTACAAATTACTTCTGTAGCTGGAATGGCTAATCTAGTGAGTAGGAACTCAGTACTTTTAAAGCATCTCCACAATGTGGGCATACCCTCTTATGACAGTGAGGACTTCAGCAATTTGAAGTCTGTGAAGGATTCATAAAATTATTAACAACACTTAATAAGCACTTAATGAGAAAGCAGTGAGGACCCAACTGTCGGATGTGGTGGGGGAGGACTGAAAAAGAGTGGTTTCTTGGAGTTAACTAGAGATAGGGCATGCAGCATGTGCAAATGCAGCACAACACTATCACCATGTTCTATATTCCCTATCCCTCCTTTTTTTTCCTGCTTTGGACAGTAAGTGCATGTTTCCCTATGTAGCAATGGTAAAACTGTTTCTCCTGGAGCATTCCCACCCTTCTGATACTTCACTGAGACAGAAGTGCTGCCCATTTCCATTGCATAATATCTTGGTGTAATTTTTCATGTTTCTGTTTCACCTGCCCCATATATAGGTAAGGAAATACTGTCTTGAGTGTTTTGGTTGCTCCATTGGCAGGCATAGACACAAAATCTACTAATCCAGGCACAAAATGTGATCTTAATAATCTAAAGGTAAAGAAACATGATCAAAGGAGTTAAAAACTCAACTAGGTTGCCCGTGGAGATAGAGTTTTGCAAAGTGCTTTTCCTCCTTCTCCCTAAGGATTATCCAGAGTTTGAAGATACAGCAATGTTGAACAACCATGCCTAAAAACTGATATGGAATTACTGAAGTGGTGTATCACTTCAAAACAGTGGAGTTATGAACATGAACTTCCTATAAATTCTGGCCTAGTTTTCTAGGAGTCTTACACATTGAAATTCATGGGGAATTACACACTGAGATCCTAAAATCTTTATTCATAATTGGATCCAAATGTTTTTGGCTTGTAGCCTGTTCTCTCCTTGTACTCTCTTTCCACTTCTTTCTGTCTAGAAGAGGACTAGTACTTTACAACACTAACCAGGTGTTTGAGAGACGTATTTGTTACCTGGCTAGTAAGAGCTACCAATAACTTTAGGCCTGTAATAGATTTAATACTCGATCTCCTTATCTTGCTTAAAATGGTAAAATAACTTCTCCATGTTCTCAGCTATGCACTTCAGCAGTCAGATTGCAGCAGTTTGTTACTAAGAAGTTAAAATGAGTGTGGCTTATGACTCTTAAATTTAATACAGCATCGAAGTTTATAGTAGGGGGAAAAAGTATAAACAATGTGGTAACAGACAGTAATAGTAAGAATAATAGTGTGCAAGTCTACCTCTCACACTCTCACTCTTTCATTACTACGTGTATACAGAAGAGAGTACCCTGATACACGTAGAAAAAGAAGTCATTAATACATATTGTAATTTGTCAACATTATTCTACAGCATTTGTATTTATTTATATTATCCTAATATTAAGCTGTCCAGCTGCCTTGACGTAGAAAATGCTTTGCAGATTTTGGTTTTGTTTTATTGAAATGTTCACTCAAACCTATCTTCCCATCACTTGTCCTTGTTATCCCTCTGCATCTGTCTGAAAGATATTATTTTAGCTGGTTGAAATGGCCTTTGAACAGTGCTGCTGTCAAATCCACGCATCCCTGTTATGTTAAATCAAGATACCATATATTTCTCTTTTGAATACCATAATAATATTTGGTATTTTTGATGGATTTTGGATTTCCATGGCTCCAAGTGTTTAGGCAACAGCAAGCTGATAAGATGTGTAGAGAATGTACCGTGCCTACTCCTTTCCTGTTCCATTTGCAAGATTCAGGTAGTCCCTGATTCCTGTCAGTGCCTGCTTTGCAAGGTGAATAAGCAAGACCAGACTGTAATCCTGATAAGATTTAACGAAATTGAATGCCACTGAAGTCTCATTGTTTAGTGAAGACAGTAACAATAACATATAGATAAAAATAAAAACCTTGTCAGAGTACTCTGTGTCTTGTGGTAATTGGGTTCATAAATCCCTGGAGTAAACTTTTGGGGAATAACTTTCTAACATATTGGTAATCTGCACTGATTAGAGGTTCATTTTATGGTTCTGTCATTAAAAGGTAATTGTTTAGCTGTGATTGGAATCTGATTTTTCTCTGTAACTGCAGCACTAACTATTGGTATGTGATAAACAAAGGGAGAATTATCAAGTGATTATGATCTTGTTCCTGCAGAAAGAATGTCTTAATGTGTCCCTCTGCTCTCAGCTTCTTTGTCTGATGCTCCAAATACTAGTGTTACTGAAATAGGGCATTTTTATGCCCACAAAGAAAAGAGTAACGAGACATAAGCTTCTTAAAATTCAAGTTGTGTAAAGGGGAGGGCAGGGAAAGTTAAGGCAGCTTAATGGTTAACCTTTCTGCCCCCAAAAATCAATTCTTCTGAATCTTCTTGCACTTCCCCTTTGTGGGAGCAGAGATTATGAAATTGTCAGCTGTCCCCGTCCCTTTTTGCACAAGGTGTACCAAAAAGTTCTCAGGTCTCCTTTATATTTGAGACCCAGCCAAATGATACATCTAGATGATCACAGCTTGCAATGACTAAGTGCTCTTAAAAATTACTGTGTATTTGAACTCTTTTTCTGTGAACCTAACTCTTGATGTCTTGCTCTGAGGAAGCCCAAAAGAACCATATGAGTTTGAGTAATAACAGGAAAAACAATGTTCATAATTCCTGAAGTAACCTCAGAAAACTGTATCTATCTTAAGAATGCAGTCCCTCTACTGGAATTCTAGTGAAGACAGGATAGTCAGTAAGCAAGAAGCTAAAGTTTGTGAATTAATGCTTAAAATACTGAGAGGGACCAAGTGCGTATCTGGAGACAAAACTGTGATCCTCTTAGTGCAGGGCTTTCAGCCTCCTTTCTTTCCCTTCCCAGGATGCTGACTTTTTCTTTGCCCTTGCTCTAATCAGTTTTCCTTCCTTGCAGGATTTGGGATTAGTTAAGTGGTGAGGACAATAGTTACACTTTCTAAAATATCTAGCTAGTTTTTACAGAGGAGGCTTTATAAAAGCAAAACTGTCTTTTGGGCTAGGCTGCAATTTTGAACGAGGTGTATCATTACTAAAACCATGTTTGGCAAATTAGGATTATAACCTGCATTCTCTTTTTTTTTTTTTTTTTTGGGGGGGGGGGTGGTGGAGCTGGTAGGAGAGGGAGAGTAATTCTCTTCTAGAAAGATTTTCAAACTATGTTGACTCCTTTTTCTTTAAAGGAAAAATCTCCAGTAAAGAAGGGAGAAGTAAAATAATTTAGGGATTAAATCTCTTCCATTCCAATATATTTTGTTACAATGAAGAATAAATAGACTGTCCAAGATGCATTCTATTATTCTCATGTGAAGAATAAGAAATTACACAACACAGACAAACATGCTGATAAACTTTGTTTTATAATTAAGAACATAAATTATACAATGTGCATCTTAGTGCAAGCGAACAGTTGCAGAGTATATGGGCCCCTGTAGATCGTTCGAGTAAAAAAAAGAAAAAAGTTTGCTGCTGGACAAATTACTACCAGATGCAGATTTCAATAAACACATACTGTTGTAGCCTTACCCAAAGGTGCTATGAATTTCTTGAGGCAAGTCTGCCTCTGCATTCACTAAACTGTTGAATGTTTGAACGTTAATTGAGTTACTGTATTATTTACGAATACACTCCATCCCCACGGTTTTTAATGTACTCTCTTCATCTTGTAGACCTTTAAAGGTTGTCCACAAGAGTATTTAATTGTTAACCATGTTTGCATTCTTCTGACAATCTATATTTCCTCTGGAAATGTCTCTCAAACTCCTCTTAAGGCATTCATGTTAGAGTTGCACAAGAGAACTTGTGCTGTCAGTTATCACATATACCAAGTGCATTGGTATTTTATTATTGTCAACAGGTAATTTTGACTACAAAACCTTTCTGTACAAACAGTAGTAGCTTTTTTTCCAACTTTCTAAACCACTGATTTTCCTGTAAATATAGGTGGAACTACTAAGTGGTAATAAATGAAGTTGATTACAGTGCGAAGAGTTGTTGAAAAATCATGCAGATTTACCACAACTTCTCTTTAAGGTCAGTGATTGCTAATTCACATTCACATGACAATCAGAGGAAATTAAGCATCACAAATTTTAATAACAAAACATCAATATTAAGACCTACTTCTATGGAAAACCCTTTGTAAACTACTTCTCAAATCTTCACAGTTTCTTAGGGTTTGTTTCCTTATGAAGTATGCAATATTCTTACCAGCATGATTTTTTAAATATTTACATCCATATTGCTATTATAATGCAAATATTGTTGGCTAAAGTTGACACTAATTTTGCAGAGATTTATAAAACAGGCAAATTTGAATAGCCTTTAAAATTAGTACTAACCTAGCTCTTACTGGTTGGAAGAATCTTCTTTCTATTAGATTCTGAATATTTTCATGTTATTTACACTTTAATGAACATCTCTACAAAGTGCCGGTATTGCCTTTGCCTTACTCTAGTTCAGGTTCTCCTGAGTTTCCTTTTTACAACATCTTTTTCTTGAACACATTATAACTTGGCTTCTAGCTGAAATCTGCTATGCAGCATACTTGTTTTTATGGAATTGGCTGGAATCCTGGAGAGACCACCTGATAGCTTAGGAGTGATAAAAATTAATGACCAATTCCATAGTTAAAACCCAGATTTGATTCTAAGATTAGCCTATTTGTGCCTGAGAAGATAAGGATTGCTTATCTTAGTTTTTCCTTAGCAGTGATTTCTCTTAGTTGATTTAAGGGCAAACTGATGGAAAGTTACCTCCTTGTAAATGAAAGTTGTGTCTGACCTCATGAAGAGACATCAGAATAGTCTATGGTGTTATGCATACAATAAAAATTTTGCCTAGAGAAAAAGACTTCGTTTTTAAGTTTGGAGAACATAACGTTTAAAAAAAAAAAAAAAAAAAAAGGTTTAGGATGATTTTCTGTTTTCTCGGTCTCTCAACCTTTAAAAACCTTACTCTATATGTTAACTAATTAATGTGTTTCTGATCAGCAACGAGTTGTTGCATTCCCTAGATATTGAGTCTGAGACACTGAAACTATACTTCACATGTAATATTTCATGAAGCAAGAGCAGCTTGTGAGTTACTGAGTACACAGGAAAACTTTTGTCATTCTACAGGTGTGGTGATGAGTTTTAAAGTAATTTAACTGTTATACAGCAACCTTAAACTAATGCAGTTTTACTGGATAAATATGACTGGCTTTGATAAGGGGAAAATGCTGGACCACGAAATCTAACAACATACTCTTAAAAAAGTTAGGTTGAACTGCAAGCCTTAATATGAAGTGAAAATCATGACTAAAACGTGAGTAAGAATATATATGAAGCAAATATTACTAGTTTTATCTTTAAGTTTCTCAACTCATTAGCACTTTGTCACCGAAGGCAGGAAGGCCAAATGCAAGTCCTTAGACCTTGTTGGTGTTTTTTTATACTCTTCAGGAACATGAAAAATGAAAATCAAATTTTGCATGTAGTCATTGGTTTTCAGTAGAAAATGGTTACCTCTATGAGACTTTAGATTAGATTAACAGGTTGCCCAAAAGGGTCATGAACTCTCCATCCTCAGAGATATTCTAAAGCTGTCTCGGCATGGTTCGGTGTGCTCTAGGTGACCCTGCTCAAGCAGGGGGGTTGCACAAGATGCCCTCCAGAGGTCCCTTCTAACTCAGTCATTCTGCGATTCTGTGAGTTGCCTGTCTTTAGTCTCACAGAGCCAAGTGTCTGCTCTTTAAACAAATACAGCAATCAAAATAAGCAGGTGTACCAGGTTTCAGAGTTTTGGAAGGAATGATTATTAACTCTAAAAATGGGACTGGAGAAATCACTTCTCAAAGCACAGGGAGAAGGGGAGCACACAGGTCTGTTCCAGCAGCATATATGTATGTGCCCAGTTAAAGAAAGCCTGAGAACAAGGTGGGGGGTCTGATAGATTCTTGTAAAAGAAATAAAAACATGATTCTGTAATGCGTGAAAAGAAAACTAAATCAGACTCAGAAAATTTTTATAAAATAAATTTAGTAAAAATAGTCCTTAACTTATCTATGAAAGTCCTTTTTCAAAATTATCTCAGATATCCATGTCCGCATTGTCCTCAGTTGAAGCACCGTGTACCAATGTATGTTTCAGTCCTGTGAGTTCAGGGGACTCTAAGACTGTGCGTAGCAGTTATGCTGAAATCTCTGTGTATGAAGGTATACATGCAGATGTTGTCTTATTATTGAAGTGTAAAATGTTGCAAAACGATTATTTAATGGCACATGACTCTTTCATAGCAAATTAAGACAAGAAGTGAATTGACTCTATTCCAGTTAAAACACAAAAGTAAACATAATAAAACTAGTCTGTTTGGAATGAACTTAAAGCAGTGAGATTATAGAAATAATTCTGGAGAAATATTCTATATGTGCAAGCACATTAGTACTTTGTCATCTTGAAATATGGGTTCTGTTTAAGTACTTACTATATGTGAAAGAAATTTCTGTAATTTTAAAGGACTTACTCAAGCCTACCTGACAAAGAATTTGATCCTGTGCAAGTTAAGTGTGAAATTATGTAGGTTAATCAACAAATACAAAAACCACATAGTTAAGGAAAAGATACAAACTGTGATTTAGATGGAGGTAACTAGTAAGATGATTATTTATTTTGTTATAAATAAAGTACAAAGAAAAGTCACAGAAGTAGAGAAGGGAAGCACAAGTAAACCTGTGAAGAATTACTTTCCACCCTCTCAAGGGGATAGGGGTTAAGAGATACAGTTTTAAAAGGGTTTATGTTGTTCAAAAGTTTATTTATCTAGTGTCTACTGAGACTGTGTGCCTGTCTACTGAGACAGTGTGCCAACAACAGCAAACCCAAAATGCAAGTTAAAAAGAAAAAGAGAAAACTACTACTGGAAAAGAATATGAAGGCATAACAAAGCTATTTAAAATTATTACAGTGCAACAGCTGGTTTTGCTAATGTTTCTTGATTATTTTAAAAAAAAAATCATCCAAGTTCTTATTCCCTTTGTCTTCTCACTTTTAGTAACTGTAGTATATGAAGTTTGCTATCCTATGACTCATTCTTCCCACAAATACTATTTCTTTGAATAGCCCTTGTAAAAACATGCATTTCATATTAGTTGTCTTAGTTGGCAATTGGGTAGACTTTTTTCTTCCTGGGTGAGTGATTTATATGTACTAATCTCTGGATCTGCCTCTGCCACACATGGTGCATACCAAAATAGTGGTAATACTGTGCTGTACTGCTGTACCTACGATTACTGTGCTCGCGTTTTTGAAAGAATAGAGTTGGCTGGTAGAGTATATCAATCACTGAAACTAGTTTAATCTCTTTTTCCACAGGCAATAGTCTTATATCTAATAATGATATCTTGTATGTGTTTTCAGGGACAGACAGTCATGAAATTGAGGCTTGATTTCAATTCTTAGTGGAATTAAGAAAGATAATGGGCAAGAAGGAGCAAATGCAAAACAAGATGTTATTTCCAGCCTCCAAAAGAAGCCTCTTTGCATGAGTTTGGCTCACTATAAGAAATACTAAAGAGAACTGTGGAAGCTAAATGACTGAGGTTCATTCAGATAAAGAATTGAAGAACATCTGTTACAGCTTTCATATGTGAATGACTGCTGGGCGGTCTATTTTAACTTTATCACTATAGGTAGTCATGGCAGTATTCTAAAGAACAGGCACAGTTGTAGGCTTTCTTGCTGCTTTCACAATACTTCACATTTTCTCTGATGGCACAATGGAAGAGGCAAGCTCATATGAGAGAATTCAATACTGAATTATATATACTCTGTGAGTTTGTCCAACTGTGCTAGCATGCATTCATGACAGCAGCACGCATGGATATTGATATGGTCATCATCCTCTCCAGCTGTCTTTGGTTCCCCAAAGAGAGGGGTGGATTAACTGGGGACAGCCTTTGGATTGAGCCCAAACTGTAAAACATAAGCTATAAGCTCACGCTTTCAGATGGGTAATGAAATACTTTAGAACCTGCCTTTACTGGAATTACAGGGTTTGTGTTGGTTTGGGCTGCTTTTTAGGTACTTCTGCTTTTTGGATTTAATCTAGAGTTTAGAATTTGGATCAAATTGTTTAATGCATTTAATATGTAATTTAATATGGTTTAATGAGGGTTTAATATGTATTATTATTTATGCTTGCAGATTATATTTGGATTACTCAACAGAGTAAAATCTTGGTTATAGCTGAAACATGTTGATAAAGTTCAAGGAGCTGATTGTGAATTTTCTTTTTATACAGTGGAAGTTAGAGATGGTTATGGGAGATTTGGGAAAAGGAGGGAATACTTGCTGTGAAATATATTTTTAGTTAAATTGAGGCGTAAAGGTCACAAACATGATTTTTCTGCTAAGTGAGGTTACACTCAAGCAAGGTTGGTCATAAAAAACAAATTATCACTTTTTATAATGTAGCATTAGTGACATCCTTATCTCGTAAGTAATAGCTGGTAGAGGATGCTATATGGGTTTTCAGGCCAATACTAGAAAAAGGTTAGTGTATTTGGAAAACTGCTAGGATTTAAGCTCACTTATGAAAGAGAAACATTTTGTTTCATAAATAATTTTCTAAATTGAAGAATGAATTCTGTGATCATTGAGACTTTTCCTTTCAAAGGAGAGTGATGTTTCCAGCTCTAGCATAAAATCTGTTATCCTTCATTCTGATTGTAAAGTGAGATTTTTCTTTACTCTCTTCTGTTTAAAAGCAAAAGGAAAGAACTTGTGGCAGAGAAAACTGCTTATAGAATAGACTGCATATTTAGAATGTTATTTTAATGTGAAGGGATGAGGTAATAGAGTAAAGCAATAATCAGAAAGCTGCAATATTTGACTCCAGTATCAAAAACAACTTCACAGTCTCGATCTTTATTGTACTTTTAAAAAAATTTTGTGGGGGCCTCTGATTAGCATATCTGTTTCAGGAAGAGTATCAAGCGTACTCTAATTTCATATTTAAATAGGGGATCTGATTAATACTTCAGGCATGCAAGAGAGCTATAACATTAAAACTGTGGTTACTATAGTGAGATGCTATTATAGACATCACAAGACTTGTTATACAAGGAAACATGATTACTTTGGATTAAGGAAGTTGCCAAAGGCTTGAAAGATTTATAGGTGCTGCCACTTTGAGTTATATATAACTTCATTATTTTGTTGAAAATGTTTAGATCTAGAATTAATGAAGCACAATAAATGCTGATGAAATGAATCAGTAGGTTTGACAGCTTTTAACTGACGCTGAGCAAATGATGAATTTTATTGTAGTATTCTTTAAGTCTCAAAATTGCTAGATAATTTACAGAAAGTAATAAATTGAGCATTTGCACAGACAAATGAAACTAATATTCTTTATAACTGGGGTGACATGCATCAGAATTGACATGATCAAGACATCAATTTGAGCATATTTCTTTAACGGTTTATTGTTCATATGCACGTGAGAGAGGAAATGGTCTATTGTGTTTGTGGAGGAGGTGTCTGTAGTCTGGGTCTTGGAGACAAAAAATGTTGAGAGCAGTCAGTATCTGCAAAGATGTAAGGAGGAAGCACAAGGATGAGTGAGAGCAATGCCAATGCAATGGTCCTGTGTCTGAGCAAGACAAGAATTGAGTACCATCAAGAAGACTAAACTGTGCTGTCCTGGGGACAAAGGGGTTGACAGTTGTAGTTTGAAAGGGGTCTGGAGCTTGTTGAAATACTAGGTAGGCTGAGTGAGTTAGTTTTAAATGTTCTGAGTTTAAGAGGGGCATAGAGGAGTTTAGAAGATCAGAGATTGCAAGCCTCAGGCAAAGAGGAAGTGGGGATATGTGGCTTTAGAAACAAAAGACTTAAATTTGGCTTTTTTTCTGCAGTATCTCCAAAATTTAGTCACGGTTAGTGTAATTAGAAGGGATGATGAAATATAAATTCGTAACAGCATGGTGGTGTGCTGGGCTGCTGCAAGGTCTCTTTTTTATGTGAATTAAGAGTTCAGTGAATGCAGATCATATCAATTTGATCATTCCATTAATCTCAGCTGTATAAAATTGGCTGCATTTAAACATTGCTTCATTAACCCAGCTCAGAGACTAGTGTGACATCCAGTAACTTTTTCTAGACAGCTGCATTCCATTCTATTATATGAAGTCTGTAGTACTGCAGAGATGTTTCAAAATTATTATTATTTTAACAGCTGGCTAATTGCAAATTATTTATTGGGTTGTTAGAGTTAGCTGAGCAGTCATCATTTGCTCTTGTTACCATGATGCAGAATTACTTAAGTGTATTAATGTGAGTGTTAGTAAAATCTGAATGAGAAATGAGCAATAACCAATGATGAAAGGCTTTTAAGTTTTGAAGTAGTCTTACAACATTTGTTTCTTACAAGCAATACTATAAAAAGAAAATATGTAATGGCAGAAATTGTTCTTGAGTTTCATTTGACTCTCCTTCTGTAATGTGACTCAGGAATTTAGTTATGTAAAAGTATGACTGAGTCCCTTTTGCCTTTGGGTGAAATCCAGTATGAGATTGGATTTCACTAAATTGGAAAAGTTCTTTCCCAGTCTTTTAAACTTTGAATTTGGGACAAAACTACACCAAACGCTGGAATAGGTTCCTAATCTAGCTATTTTGTGATCAGGTAGTTGTTTTTTTTCTCTTCAAATAGTGTCTGATTACTAAATTAAGCTCTCAACATTAATAAATCAATCCCCTGCAGAATAAAACCTGTAATTTTTCATATATGTTGTCTTTTGTACCTTTTGAAGTATAGCTCTTACGGCTGTGGAATCCCTGGGTAGAGATAGCAAAGAGAGAGAGTAAAAAAGAATCCAGGTGCATATTGTATAGTTTTTTCAGGTGACGTGCTTAACATATGCCAGAGTATTTGAAAGTGATGTATTAACTCCTGTTAACAGTATGCTATTTGGGTTATTTTTTTTTTTATGTAATGAAAAGTCAAGCGTGGTTTCTGTCACAACCTGCCCAAATGACTGGGTTTTTTCAGAAGTCTAATACACTATGCGGTGTAATACATTTGAGACACACCAGTTCAGTGTGTGTATTTATACTAACAGTAAATGTAAGTAGGTGGGGAAGCATAGAGAAGGATCATTCAGAACTGCATGAGCACTGTTTAAAAAACAAACCAATCCACCTGACTAGCCTAACCACTTTGTGTTGGAATGCATATGCCTTACCATTTAGAGGGTAAAAGAGCGTCTGCAGAGCCAATCGTGTAGAAAGTGTTTTCTGGTCTGAAGTGCTGCATGCTGACTTGCAAAACCTATGTTCCAAATTGCATTGGAATATATTAACTTTTAATTTCTTGATCCATGCTATACAGGGCATCACAGAATCAAAATCTTAAAATACTAACAGTCCATTCCTTCTGTATGTCTTTAGAGCTGGAGGACAGAAGGGAAGAATGGAAATAATCTCTGACCAATATTATATGTTAGTGGCAATTAGGAAAAATCCATTAGCCTGCAAAAAACAACAGCTGGAATTTATCTTGTCTTGCAAGCTTTCAGCTAATTTTTCTCACTGTATCCCACCCAAAGGTATTTTTAAAACTGTTTGGATGAAGACAACTCTTATTCTCTCCCTTGTGCTTATATCGACATAGTCACAGATGTTGTTACTGTGCAAACCACTATTTTTTTTTTTTTTTTTTCTTCTCTTAAATACTTTCCTGGCTTCCCTTTTGCTGTGACGATTTTTTTGTTGTTGTTGGGAGATGGAACTATTTCATTCATGGGCCACAAATGTTTTCTTTTAAGTATTCAAAACGTCTCATCCTTCTATTGTGTTTTTCTAGTTTACTATAAATTGCTCCAGTCCTATTCCAATATAGTTTTGTTTAAACCTTCCGTTCTGTTATTTTTAAAATTTTCTCAGTATTGCTTTAGTTTTCCAAGATGGATCATAACTGTCATTTTAGCAGTTAAATTCTGCTGTCTCATTCACTTATTTCAATCAGATCTGTAGTTTACTTTGTGTTTAACTGTATCATAACACTTTTCTCTCATGCCCTACGTCATCCATAATTTCTGTACTTGATTCACACCTGTTTGCCTTAGCTTTGAATGTCGACTTAGTATCATCTGTATGATTTGAAATAAAAATGTTAATCTTTTCAAATTCCAGATTTACAAACATACTTCATGTTATTTAATGGTAATCTCCCTGAATGAACAGTTCTGGATTCCTATTATATTTGTATTATTTTATTATAATAGTAGTAGTAAGTTGACACAGGAGTGCTTCTAAACAATTAAGTTTCCAATAATGGACTTGGTTTTCTATCAGAATGCTATACAAAAATGCTGTTCTGTTGTGGTTTAACCCCAGCCAGCAACTAAGCACCACACAGCCTCTCACTCACTCCCCCCCCACCCAGTGGGATGGGGGAGAAAATTGGGAAAAGAAATAAAACTTGTGGGTTGAGATAAGAACAGTTTAATAGAACAGAAAGGAAGAAACTAATAATGGTAATGATAACACTAATAAAATGACAACAGTAATAATAAAAGGATTGCAATATACAAATGATGTGCAGTGCAATTGCTCACCACCTGCCGATCGACACACAGTTAGTCCCCAAACAGCGATCCCCCCACCACCACTCCCCCCAGTTTATATACTGGGCATGACATCACATGGTATGGAACACCGCTTTGGCCAGTTTGGGTCAGGTGCCCTGGCTGTGTCCACTCCCAACTTCTTGTGCCCCTCCAGCTTTCTCGCTGGCTGGGCATCAGAAGCTGAAAAATCCTTGACTTTAGACTAAACATTACTTAGCAACAACTGAAAACATCAGTTATCAACATTCTTCTCCTACTGAATTCAAAATCATAGCACTGTACCAGCTACTAGGAAGACAATTAACTCTACCCCAGCTGAAACCAGGACATGTTCATAAATGGTTCGTTCTTGCAATTTTCCTGAGCAGATTGTAATATTAAAAAAAAAAATCAGAATTTTTCTTTCATCTTTTTTTCTTTCACAATAATCTGGGTAAATAAGTAATGTGGCATTTATTCTATTTATGCTTGCAAACCCTTTCATTTTCAACAACTGCTTGACAACTTTAATTAATTACATTAGAAGTTACTGTGAAGCTGTTAACTGGTTTATATTTAAATTTAGTTTGGTTTGTATTTAAATATTTAAATTTGTTCTTTACAAAGACTGGTACTTAAGATTAGGATCAAGTACTGCAGTGGTATTTCATTTGTTTTCTTTAGTTACTCTGTGTGTGAGATGGGATATATGCTGTTTCCTGGATTCACAGCACAATTGCCTTGCCTCAGTGTTTGTCCTTTTTGTCCTATAAAGTCAATTTAGCAGTCTGGTTGATTTCCCATTCTTCTTGTACAAACATGCGTCTTCCAATAGTTGTATTCCTGTTGAGCAATAAGAAATTGTCAGTACCTGTTTTTCTTGACTGTTAAGTATCAGGTGTAATTTAACAGTCATTTTGGGGAAATATTCTTTCAGTCCATTGCCCCTTGTCAGCAACCTTCCTCACCTGTGGGACAGTTTGTGCCCAGAGTATTATTCTAATATACATCTGTTGCCAAGTCCTGTTACTTCCTAAATTTGACAAATAAACATCAAAAGTTACATTATAAACACTAACATTTATATAGAAAAAGGTTTCTTTCCCTCTTTTTTTTTTTCCTTATCTTCTTCCTGCCCATGACTAGTGTTTGATCTAATGTAATTTCATGGGTTCCTAAGGAAAATTAAGGCTATCCACATAATGATACTTACTGCCTTAGATGCAGAGAGACCTCTGTCTTTTTTTTTTAAGCGTTATATATGCATTGTCAAAAATAGATGTCTACCCTCACTAGTACTGAGTTCAGACATGAGTCAGTCCATCTGTTTCTGGCCCATACATTTTCTGTTAGGATTTTGTATTAGGGCTTTCTAAACTTTTTATTGGAGGAGGGGTTTTTTTATTTTATATTTTGTGTGTGTCTCCTAAATAATGCTATTATTTCACCAGAATTCCATGAAAAGAGTGGAGCACATGAAAAAGCTGGACTAAATCTGTTGTATTGCAGATATGGCGTCTTTTGTATTAGAACTGTTGTTGGCCTCTTAGGTAACATGTTTTGTTCTTTTGTTACAAGCTGGAGCATGTTGACATCACTAACAATTCCGATATATGTTTTCACCCCCACCCCCCACACACACAAACAAAAAGGAGAAGGAGCCCCTTCTGCTACTGACTGTTCATATGTTCAACTTAGATCTCTCTACATCTTTATACACTGAACAGAATAGCAAAGTAAGTGAAATAGCAGAGAGAAGTTTGTCATTATTGTTCTCACCATTGACTTAAGCACGTTTTAAGTCTAGTTTTTATCCCTGGCAATTGAGTATCTCTTCACAGAAAAACACTGGAAGTTCTGGGAATTGCAAAGATATCAAGTGGCTAGCCAAATTTTCCCTGGCTAAGCAGTGACAAAAGCTGCCAGTTGATCTGAGTTTTATGTGGTGTTTTTTCTGATGAGAACTACTGTTCGCTCTGAGATCATCAAAATTTATTTCAACTAGGATTCAACATTAGATTTTAATTTTTGTTTCCAGAGTTAGAATGTCAATTCTCAGTTATGGAGCAGTGATCAGATCATAGCTGAAGTTGTTCATCTTGAAATTTTGCAATTAAATTAAATTAAGTCCCAGTATATTAGTAATTTTAGCAGAATGTTCTAATCCAAAATGAAAATCAGATGTTCTTCATGGAAATAGGGAAGTCCAGACAATGGGTATTGTATTTAGGTTACAAGACTTGTGTTCGGGGTTTTTTTTGTTGGGTTTTTTTTTTCTTTTTTTTTTAATTTTCATTGTTTACATTGTAGGCAAGTCTTTGCTCATTTTAAGGAATAAAACTATTAGTTTTAAAACATTTTTTTAAATTTGTATCCAAAAATATTTCACTTGAGTTGTATAAAAAATCAGATCCTCTGGAAATTCATTGCTCTCATGAATAAACTCCTGGTGAGTAAAGAATTTTTATGACTCCCTTAAAAAGCAATTGCAAGCATTCCACAAATAAACAATACATTGATTTGGGGGGACATTTTTATGAGTATTTTATAATAATTTGTTCTCCAATGTGTATTTCAGTATGGTATTTTGTAATTTTTAACTTAATTATACTAAGAATTCTCTTGTAGCAGCGGAGAGAGTAGAGCTTTGGAGCATGAGTCAATGCTGTTCCGATTAGCAAGTGCAGATACAGGACCAAGTATGATATTATTTCATTGATTTCCATGGGTACTGGAAGAGCCAGAATAGTTCAGTTACATAGACCAGCTGCTGTCTTTCTACTTCTCTTTGCATTTTGCAATTATTTTGGCAATTTTGATCTTTTTTTCCTCAACTAGTTTTTCCTTCTGTATTTTTCATTAATAAATTCCATATGTGATTTTGTTTTGTTTTGTTTTTCTTGCTTCTTTCAGGGCTGTTTTTGATGAGTAGTCGACCATAATAATAGTTACGTTGGTATTGGCTTTTCCTGCCCTGTGCATAAACTATTGCAATTGACAGTTCATATTTTACTGGCACAATAAACCAGTGCACCATTCATGTGACAGCAGCAGCTCTTGGTACAGCAGAAACCCTAATGTTGTTGATATTGCAGAAGAGTTTTGTTTGAAAAATTGGGGGTAAGGGGGAATTAACATCATTGGATTGCTCATTACCCCAGGGGGATAGCAGTTGCATGCCCATAAAAGCTCTCATTGTTGCTTTTGGACGAGATTTACTTTCTACTGCTCAATCTGCAAATAATCCAGGAGATCCTGTTATCACCAGAAGAACAACTTTTAATTCAGATCGTGTTCAGTTGCTGCAATATTTTTTCTGCTTTTGATTTGTGTCAATAATATTTCGTTAACCCTGAGTGAGCTCACAGGGAAAATTATAACATCTAGAAATGGAAAAATGTTATGCAGCCAGTATGAACCTGTTGCCTGGGGTTTCAGACAGACGTTTCGGCCTTAGTTTACACTCTTCTGTCAAACCTGTGTATATCACTTATGTTCTCAGCAAGTTTTTCTCAACTCCTTTAATCTTTAATAGAATTGAGAACTACAGAAACGTTGCAGTGCCGTGCTGCCCTGGGCGTGCAAGTAGACCTTGTTCTGTGGCTGGGAGCTGGAGCTGGGTTAACAGAGATAACTAAAGCCGCCTTCTGTATCTGCACATGAATAACAGAAGTATAAAGCATAAATATGGACATCAGTACAGAGACATAAACCGATCAGATTTTGCAGGTTCTTTTTCATGTAAGGGAGCCTGGCAGACTTTCAAAGGTTACTGCTGTCAGAAAATTATAAAATGGAAAAATACAAATCAAAGATACAGTGATCTCCTTCCAACTAAAAGTATCTTAAGCAAGAGCAAAAAGTCACTCTGTCAAAAACTAGATCACTTCTTGGTTCTCCAGAACAGCACAGGGATAGCATCAGAATGCAAAATGATAGATTGTGCTTTGATGTTCACAGGACTAAAGAAGGGAACAAGATGCTGTGAAGCAACACTACTCTAAACACTGGGATTTGCCCACTGTCTCAGTTAACAAAGATCTTCACAAGGATTCCTTATTTTTTTTGTCTGAATCGGTAGTCCTAACTCGTAACTGTGACAGAGTGATTTATGTCATGGTTCAGCACTGGCTTGGCCTCAGCAGAAAGGTCAAAGAAATGGGTGTAAGCATCAGAATAAGAGTAAGTAGGTGTACAAAATGGGTTCTTGTTAGGTGTTTTTAGGAGGGTGAAATGTTGCTGCTTTTATGTAAGTTCAGGCTTGACTGCACTTCATGATTTCTAATTCATTAACAAATTTTACAGAGGTTTTGTTTTACCAACATAAAAAATCTTTGCAAAAGATAAGAATTTTCATTATAGAGTTGCTGAGAAATCATCTTCTATGTGTACTTCTCCACTCTGGTGTTCGTATAAAACTCAGAGAAGCAGAAAGAGGGTCATTAAAAAACAAAAGCTCTTACTGCTATATTGCTCTACTGAAAAATGGTATTTTTACTTTTTAGTTGCTAAAGAATAATTTTAGTTTAGGGATTTAGAAATACTCAGCAATTTACTGGGTATAAATGCCCTTGATATCTGATGATACTATTCCGACTCATCGAATGTAATGCTGTCAGGAGCCGTACAGTCAGTGGCCTGTTCGCACGCATCCAATGACAAGTCTGTAATGATGAACAGTCCCTTTATAGCGGGGTTTAAGTGAAATAGGAAATCTCACATCCTCTCTGCTGACTGGGAGATGAATCGGGGAAAGCTAATATTACTAAATAGCGTGTCAGCAGTTCCAAGTGAATTGAAGGAGAGGAGAGCAAACTGAAACTTGGATGTCATCTATATTAATAATACAATACTGAAACTAAGGACCTTTTCAAGTTTCTGTTGCTGCAGCTGTAGTTTACTCAGCTGTATCTTAAAACCATGTGTATACTAATCTGAAATAATTTGCAATTAATTTTGCAAACTCCTTTAAATTTTATTTTGTAACTCTCTAACTATTTCCCCAAATAAATGCCGGCAAATAGATTTCTTGCTACTAAACTGTTCCGCACTTTTGTCAAAAAAGTTAGTGGATAAGTGAATTATCACAGAGAAAGTAACACGTTCATATTGTATTTTCCTCAAAGTTCTTCACAATACAAAATGAACATGCAACCTCTGTTTGAAATAATTAGCAGTGGTTTACTGGGGGAATTTTGGTACTTTCATGTTGTACTAGCTTTTGATCAAAATTTCCCTGCACTGCCTTGTTTAATTCTGGCCATCTGGATTAAAAGGTTCTCTTAATCTTAAATACAGATTGTAACTCTTTCTTTTTGAGTGCACTGCCATAAAATTCTGGCAAGTTTCCAGCTTTCTTCATTAAAGCTTTCTTTATTATGTTTTTTCGGCCATTAAATGATTGTTATGCACAATGGGTACTTGATTATAATTTGCTGAAACTGGGAATCAGTTACAACAGTAATCCAGTTCTGTAATTAAAAGAGAGCATGTTTATACCTGCTAGGATCTTCTGAGAGCTACTAAGGGTGAGGAAGAAACAGAGTTGAAAGACAGCAATTTCTGCTAATAAGATATTTAAGCATTCTAATCTGTCCATATTTTGTGCTATGTTGTGAAAGTGTGACTTTCTGTGTAATAGCTATGTTTGAAACAAAATGTGTGGTTGTGACAGGGATAAAAAGACAGTTTCATTTGTCATAAATCTCACATCTTTTATTTTTGTTTTGGGTTTAGAAAGGAATGTGCATTTCTAGCAAAAAAGGAGCAATCGGGGATCCTTGAATCCTATCCAAGTTTTGTTTCTGCTCTTGTATGGTTTTTGTCAGGGAGTTCAATCTCATTTTCATTGTTTTTTCACCTTTTAAAAAGTGAGTATTTCATAGAGGGGTGTGTGTAATTTAGTTTTGTATTTGGCTGTTGTGGAGTTGAAAGAAATGTAAACTTGTCTTACCTCCACAGTTGAACTGTTATGGACAAGGAATAGCATGAAATAGCTGATGGTATAATTTACTCTGATTCTTAGCAGTACATTATTGATAATCTAAAGTACATACATGATAACCGTAATAAACTTCAGAAAATATTTCCTTAGAACAGTGAAGTTATGTAGCAGCTTTGCAATACTTTTTTCCCCTAACTTGTATCTGCCCTATCTGCTAACACTCCATCTTTGAGGTTCCTTGTAGAAAATCTGCACCTACAGAACTTTTCTGGGAACTGAGTCTGTGGAAGTTTGATGAAGCTGCTTAATGAAATTATTTCATTTAAAATTTTACAAGCATGTATTTGGCTGAAAAAAATTTTCTACCACAGCTGAGAACTAGAGAGAAGCAAACACTGTGTGTGCAACAAATTCCTGTCTTGAAATTAACTATTAGTCTGCAGTGAATCATAGATACAGTATGTCAAAACTTTGCTTTTTAATATATTCTTTCTCTTGCTCTCTCAAATTAAGGAAATACAATGTGCCTTATGGACTGAAATAGATTATATTGTAGGCTATGCACTAAGCAAGCTGGAATAAAAATTAATAAAAGCTGCAGAATTTAAGTGCTCTTTCCACAAAATCTAATCAGAATTATTGATGATGTAGTCAGGAGTTTTCAGTCTTGCTAAACAAGTGGGGAATACGGACTTGAATAAAACAGTACTTAATAATTTTCTGTCTTTACTCAGTGTAGTGAACCCTAGTGTTCCAGTGAAAATACAATTGAAATATGCAAGTCTTTTGAGGATAATTTAAATAACTTGGAAATTCAGAGTTACCTGAAAAATCCCTTCTCCCTTCATACAAATTTTTTCTTTTCCTTTTTATGAGGTTTGTTGGGTTTTTTAATATGTTTGTTGATTTTGGAAAAAGTAAAAGGCGTTTCTTGTGAATCTAATCTTCTCAATGGCAAGCCCTTGCACTTCCTTTGCCAATAGTTTATTTCATGTGTATTCAATCCAGTTTTCTTTTCACATATGTGAAATAACAGTTTGGCAAGTGGCAAACAAAATATATACAGTGAAGAAAAAAAGGCTTGTATTTTTTTAAAGTGAAAAGATTTATTTTATGAAATAATCCTTTCATTGAAGTGAATAATTAAAGCTAAAATAAATAAGATCTTATAAGAGATTGCACAGTAATTATGTAACTTTTAAGAAACAAGAGTTCATGGTAATGAAGTATTTTCAATTTACTAGGTTTTTCTTGGAAAAGTACAGTATCATGTGATGATATACCACAGTGTGTGAGAGTAGTTTGCTGGTACAAAATCCAAACATCACAAAGTAATTTCCAAAGACCAGATGTTTATCAGTTCCCTCTTATGGAAGAGAGCAGAAAGGTACTTATTTAAAGTTTGTCAACTATAACTCCAGTTTAACTTCACAGTAGGCTTTCATAGAGAGTGACTGAGCACTTGTGTATGACCCATAAAGGATTTCCTTTTGAAGAAAGAAAATTGCTTATATGACTCCATAGTCAATAACCAGAGCATTACCCATTATAACTGTGAGAAAAACTAGCTAGGGGTATTTCTGTTTCAGTAAATATTTGGCATGGCTTTGGTTCACTATGGCCCATGCAAGGCTTCTTTAACTCTTGTAAATTGAGAATTAGTGCACCTTGGGTATTTAGAGTAATGGTGATAACTTCCTCTCTCCTCTTTCCTAATGCTTTTCACTTAGCAGTATTTTTAAGAGGTATTAGGGGTAAAAGAGAGAGGGAGATGCCTTTTGTTTAAGGCAGTAGTTAAAATATACAGTAAAGACCTGTAAATTAAATTTTTCCAAGAAGAAAAGAGTGTAGGCAGTGGGCCCACTGGTTAAGTCTGTACTATGGCACTGGGCAAATTACCTCTGTTTCTCATGTCTTCCTGATTTTTGTCTATATGTCTCTTAGCTAAGTCCTTTGGAGCAGATGTTCTATTTCAGTTCATTATTGTTCTGTACAAGGTAGAGTGGGATTCTGGTCTTTCTGAAACAAGACTTAGGATGCAGCCAAACTGATTAAAAACAACAAACCAGCAACTCTTCTCAATACGTATTTCCTAGAGTTAAACCTTCTAAGAAGAGAAAGATCTCAAAGAATGACAAGGAAGTCTCTTGCTAGACATATGTTAAAAGGGCTGTTGTTGAGGAAGGAAACCAGGTTCTGACAGGACCCTCAGCTGGCACTGTTCTGAAAACGCATCTGTATGAAATGTAGGTTGTTCTTGAGTTCACATTATGAGGAGTGCCTTTAATGAGAGTGCTTTGTTTCAAGCATATACTGTTTAAAACAGGTAGGTATTGATTAGAGTGACAGACCACCTCAGCATAGGTAGTAAAAATTCATTTCATAATGCTTCCACGGTTTTTAAATGTTAACTAATACACAACACAATTGGGAGTAAAATGGAAAACAGCAATTCCCAAGGCAAGACGAAGACATTAGAAACAAGTGAGCCACCTTACAGTGTTACCCTGAATTTTTCTGAATATTCTAGTCGTACATAATTGCTTCTGTCTGACAAGGAGGTAAAAAACCTAGGTGTCCTGAAAGCTGCACACAAAAAACCCCAAGTTTACCAGCTGGTACCAACACCACAGACTTGGGGCAGGGGAAATCACTCTTGGCTGCTGAATTGACAAGGTCATGCAAAAGCAATGAATTTGGAAACAAAGTCTTTAGCCTACAAAACTATATTATTGCTTCCCTAAGGCATCCAGCCAGTCATCTCAGCCGCAATGTTTTGTTAATGCAAGTTCTTGTACCCAACTGAACAAGCATTACTTTAATTGACTCTGGTTTATCTCCAAATATCTGTTGTTATTAAGTGCCTTATCGATTACTGACCTTTATTTATAGCTCATGGGATACAATTGAACGTTATTCATAAATACAAAGGCACTGAAGCAAGGCACTGAAGCTCAATGATCACAACTTAATATATGTTTAACTAGTTATAATATTTAATAACATGTATTGTATATAATTATTAATGTATATATTTTTTGTGAATTATATACAAAATTAAACTTAGTTCACATTCTTTTAATTTTTTCTTGTTTTCTGTGTGTACAGATTATTATGTAGGAACTACTTATAGGTAATAAAGCAAACATAAAAGAAATGTTTTAAATCAGTGCCTTTGCTTTTCCTTGAAGAATATTGTCTACATGGTGATTTATTTAATCATTTGCATTTGCCTTGCTGGTGGGATGTTGTGGTCTTAGTGTATATGGGTTCATGTCTTTGATATGCATGTATTCTGGTTGTTCTTCAGTGTTCACTGTATATTATTCAAACTCTTGTTTTCTGTTTTTTTATACTTCTCAACTTTTCTTCAGTAGATTATTATTTGAAAAATAAAATGTTTTCCTTGTCTCAGCTAGTTAACTAGTGTGATTGATAAGCATACATGTAAACTTCACTGGGATGCTGAGTTTTTATCTTTTTGAACCTCGTTGAGAATTTGACCCCACATCTGAAAATTCATTATTTTCCTGTTATATTGAATACAAACTGAATCAAGTCGTAAGTGTCCCAAGAGTATTTATCTGACACCCAGAGTCATTCTCAGGTAATACATGTTATAGTAGGTATGGGTATAATGTGCTGTTGACCCAGCAAATGATACTTGCCACTGGTTTAAATGCAACTGCATTGCTTTCCTGTGCTAATTTTCATTAAGGCTACATCAGTGTTTTCTGTGCCATGTCTGTGCATGTATTTCGGCATTACAAGTAAGTTTAATATAGCATGTACCAAAAGTGTGTTCTTACTAATTAGTAGATGCATTATGACATAATTGAAGGGCAATTTGAAGTGAAAAAGTAAACTACAGCTCGTACCTCTTCAGCCCGTTTGCATGTTGTTTATCTGATTCTTTGCTGTCATGTAGAGTGTTCTTTGATTCTGTACTATGGTTTCCTAGGATACCACTATACTGTTGCAAAGCTTAAATCAACTATTCCTTCTTTTTTTCAGTTATTATAACTGGAGGATACAGTTAAAGATATTTTAATCATGTATTTGCCTGATTGCTTTCACAGAATAACTAAGATTCTCAAGTTGATTTAGATATCTAATGTTACCAGATAATGTGATAATTGCAGGGGGGATAGGGGAAGGCTAGAAAGAAAGCAAAACCTATTTTAAAAAAAAAACACACCCCAATGCAAAACTGAAAGCCGATTTTTATTTCCTCTGTGATAGTTCTAGTTACAAAACAGGAGACTTCTGACATTGCAACTGCATATTTGTAGCTGCATTCTTTTACAATTTACTTTTATAGTCCAGCAAAAAGAGATGTATTTTTCCAATGAGCTTATTTACCATCTATTTCAGCATTGCTCTGTTTTTTGTGCCTGATTATAAGTGCATATGTACTTAATTTGACATGGGCAGTTACATTCTGACAATAACGTAGCAAAAAATTTATGGTGAATTAAGTGATATTTTGGTTCATTTGAGTTCTGAAATGTTTATGTCAATCTATAATTTTAGCAAATAGCAGGAATATTTTCATACTAACATACAGGATCTTGTTGCTAATCAAATTATGAAGGTCACTCCTATGCAAATATTGTGTGGTTTTGGAGGGTCTTTTGCACAAAGCCTTCTACCACAAGCCTTTTTCTCTTACAAAGAATTACTGAGGGACTATGGCTATCTGACGAATGTTCATTCAAGCTTTACTATTGTGGTGCATTGATAATAAAGTCAGGTTTTTAGGCATGGTCTTTCCATGATTGTAACTGTAATGCTAATTTATTCCTGTAGTTCTTTCCATGGTGCAGATGGGGTTTCCCTGTTCCTGTTGTTTGTATTTAATTTAGGTATTTGTATTAACATTCAAATGGTTAAATTAGAATTTAACAGTATTTAGCAGTATTCCTCTTTTATGTCATAAGTTACAGTTAGTGTAGTTACTGTGCAGTCATTGTCCCATTTTAAGGGCTGTGTTTTTAATAATTTAAAGCAATATACATTTTTTGCAGATATCTTTACAAAATACAGCTCCATATGATTTGCTCAGTTGAAATAGGAAGGGAGTTAGAGTAGATTACATCTGAAGTATTCATATGATGCTTACAGTACTATTGTGTATTTTTGGAGATGAAGGATTGATTTGAGAAGTGAAGCCTCTGGGGTATTTCTCAATATCTATCAGAATTTTCACATGCAGTGATCTTCTCTGAGATCTTAAACTCCTTGAAGTTACTCAATACCAGTCAACATCTTCGGGTTATAAATTAGTTCATAATTAACATAATTGAATTTTGACAGAAATTCACATATTCACTTCTTGAATGCTCTTGCTTGTGTAGCAGACTTTTCCCAGCTCTCCTCAGTAACTTCTCTTGGGAAAATAAGAGAAAGTCAAATTTAATAAACAAGTATGCAGGTATTACAAAATTTGATTCCTAATTGCATTGTCTTACACTTGGCACTTCATCAGTTATCATGTCTCAAGTATAATTGGTTTCACAGTGTTCTCACATTCCCCTCTTCACAGATGGAGGAAGAAATAAATAAAAAAAATTGTACCTTCAGCAAATGGGACCCCTATATTGCCACTTCTGCTTTAGGCCACTGACTAATGCTGTTTCTTATGGAGCTCAGTCACATTTAGCTGACTAGTAGAGAAAAGAAGAAACTTAAGCAATGAAGATGTAGGTAATAAATTAACTTTGTATTTATGCTTTGTTGTGTTTTGTTGCTAAGGAAGGGATTTAAAAGATCAAAATATAAAAGTTGGATTGGAAGTGGCTTAAATCTATTTCTCTCCGTTCAACAGTCAAATTTCATTCCAATGTATTAAAATACTCATCTTCAGATATTTGAACTGTGGGATAAAAATAACACTAAGTGCAAATTTGGACAGTGGCTTTTGTATGCACTTAGCTCCTAAACTATGTTAATATGTAGGGCTGCATCTGACATTTTTTTGCTGCTATTATTTGAAGGGAGGTTTCGTTGTTAATACTTCAGCCAAACTGATAGGCCTTCATGTTTGTAGAGTGTTGTATCATGATTTAAACAATGTATTGTGAGTCTTTAGAAATGTTAGGCAAATAAACAGAAAGAAGCAGGTTATCTTGCCCTCTGAGTGGTTAGTTGATATAAGGGACTTCGCATTTTCTGAGTGCTGATGTTATTATTCATCAAATATTTGAATAAGAGAAAAAAGAGGAGGGATTTGGCTTGCCTTCACAGATGTCTTCCAGCTCTTCAACAAAACAGTAGCCCTTGCTTGTCTTTGTTTCCATGGGTGCATAAGAGTCATAAGAAGGCAATTTTAAAAAATCAACCAAGTAAGGACATACAACTGGAAAGTAAACTTACTGCGAGATTTGCAATTAAGTTATGAAAAATATTCATCAATGTATCTGGCTAGTGTTCCCAGGGAAGTCCTGGTGTTGAATAGGCATCCAAGCTAACGTGAAGCTAATGTTTCCCTCCCTCCTCCCGCTTTCTTTTCCACAGTGTGTTTCCAGGTGTGCAATTCTAGACTGCCAGGATGTGATCAAGGCTTGTTCTGGTTTGTTTTGGCTTTTTAGTTAATTGGCTAACTACCTGTGAATCAGAATTGTAGTTGTGGCAGTATGGTCCTTGTGAATGTGGTATAAAGATGGAATTCTTTGTTGAAGGGGTTGTTTTTTATTTTTCATCCAGGCAGCTGTAGACGTGCTTCTCAGGCTATGTGCGAATGCAAACCTCTGAGTTATATAAGGTGCTGACCAAAATCTAGCATATTAGAATGTATTTGTACATGGAAACTCAAGCCTCTATTGTATTTGGTATTTTGAAAATAAGGAGGTAAAACCTTCTTTGAAAAAGCTCAGTAAGTGCTGCATTTTGGAAGTATTTATGCTCTCATGCTGTCTTTGTTTCAGTTGTTTTAAGTAGAAAAATATTTAGCAATCAGAGAATAGTTCTTTAGTGTGTGCAAGTCGTCTTTTTTGGGGGGTTCCTAATTAAATGTGTTGAATATTTTGATATTTGGAGAAAAAAAATCAGATGTCATTTGTTTTTAAAGATACTCCTTTTCCTGCTTGGAGGAAAATAGTCTTAAATCGAGAATGTGTCTTTGCTTGTTTGGACTTGTTTGTCTTAACTAAATAAAACAACCACTTAACTTTGTTTTGACTGAATTTTTCCTTGTAGTCAAAAAAGTAAGATTATACCTGTCCATTGTTTCATTTACTATAGTATTTGTTATGGGATTGTTTATAGGGAAGTCACATTTTTGAATAGGTATTGAAATGTGGTTTCTAATTAAGATCAAGGTTAACTTAAAGAAAAGGGGCACTTTGCAAAACAGCTTTGATTATAAGCAATACAGGCTTCATTTGTATGAAGCTGAACAAAAATGATTCTGCTGTTGTGAAGAAAAAACCTTTAGCCATAAACATTTGTAATTTTACAAAGCAATAGTCTTAATTGTTGTCTGTTCAACAACAATGTGGTGAATTGTCAAGATTTTTACTTTAAATTACCCATGCAAACAGAGAAGTCTTCATTCTGAGACAAGTTTTCATAGAATCCTGAGGACTAGGTTTGGTTTTAAAAGTCGTTACATTCCACGCTTTCACACTTGTATCTAATTTAATTTTTTTTTTTTTTTAAATAGTCCCCCAAACCTAATAAGGGTGCTGCACTTGAAACACAAAATTTCTGTCTTTCTAAGCATGCAATGCTGTCAAATGCGGGAAAGCAAAAGGGTGAATTTAAGCAGTGGGACACCAAGTCATTAGTTTCTTACTGTTAGTTTACACATATGGAATTTAATTGCACAGCAGTAAAGTAGTCAATCGGACATGCCTATCAAGGGTGTGTGATTTTACAGCTAACATCTAATATATGCAAGGGGTAAATGTTCATGCCTTTAGCCTTGCTTTGTTTCTTGGTGTGTCAAAAGAAGTTGCAGAGCTTGCAACTGGTTCCTTATAGGTGGGAGTAATTCTTCAGAGAGTGAAGACAGTGATGTTAGTCTAGGCTGAGGAGAAGGTTTAAAATGGGATGAGTTTTCTTTACAGTTGCATGCAAACTATTTCTGCGACACTTGAGTAAATGAGACCCCAAGAGAGAATCTTATATTCCAGCAGACACCAATAGACTGCTCAGGAGACTTAGAGCTGTTTGGGATTGACTAGAAGAGGCCAGTTTTATCAGCTCTGTTACTCTAGCAGATCTGTCGGTCTTACCATCAGACATTGCAGTGCTTCTGTAGCCATCTTCCTCCATATCAGTGTATTGTTCCTCATTTGGGAGGTGGGGAGAGTTTTCAAGATCCTCCTGCCTTCTTCAAGTACCTGGGGGGAATGTACAGAGAAAACGGAACCAGATTGTTCCTGGAAGCACATGGTCACAGGACAGTTGTAGCATGGGAAATTCTGATTTGATATAAGGAAAAAGGTTGTGTGCTTTTTTTTTTTTTTTTTATCATGTGGGTGGTCTGATATTGGACCAGGGACAGAAAGAGGTTGTGGGATCTTCATTCTTAGAGATACTCAGAATTTAACTGGACAAGGTCTGAGCCTGATTTCCTTAACCCTGCTTGGTGTGGGGGTTACAGATGTCCCTAACTTAATTTTTTCTATAATTCTAAGCAAAAGCATAATAATTCTTGGAGAAGATCACATATCATGCATAAATCTGTCGTTGTGCCCAGTTCTTGTATTTCACTAGGCCTGCACTTCTGAAAGCTTTAATCACTTACAACATTTGAACTACACTGAAATCTCATATTGAGCTTAAAAGTTTAGCCATGCTTTTTAGTTAGCAGAAATAAGAGTTGCCCTTGATTATATTGCTCAATTAAATTTTTTAATACCATTTTTAGAAAAATCATTTGAAAACTTTTTAATTCATGGATCTGAATGGAGTTGATGGCATGGAAGGGCAAATGGTTCAGTAGAAACAAGAGCTAATTTTGCAGATGTCTAAACATTCAGAAACTTCCTAACTTGGTTGGTTTTAAATATAGGGCATGATATTAGAAGACAAGTATTATCATCCACATCAATTATTCATGAATACTACTTCTGAAATTTGGGACTGTGTTGACACAGGCAGAAAAAAGGAAAAAACCAAACTACTTTTTGCTAAAGTTCAGCTCGATAATTATTAGAGCTCTCTCTGGTCTGATGGACCTACTGTTTACCCCTGTAGCAAAGCTGCTGTTTCTGTTTTGTCAGGACAAACAGTTTTGGAAAATAATTGCTGTTCCAAATTAAAAAAAAAAAAGTCCTACTGGACAATGTTGTTCCCATCTCTGTCTTCCTTTTTGAAGAATTAATTTATGCTCACAATTCTAGTGCTTTCTACTGCTAGGAAGAGACCAAGAATTTTTTTAAATTTTGCATTTACTCATTAATAGAATATATTATTTATCAGACTGAGGCTTCTGTTTGGGTATGGTAGGACTGCCCAGTGCCTAAATCTCTGGAAGCAGAGCTGACCATAACCCTTCTGTTCATGTTTGTCATCATTTTTTATGTAAGTTAATAACTATGTACCATAAACCTAGGTTTTGCAAAAATTTGGCTTAAAAATAATGGTGCTAGACCACATTATTGTTGGATTTAGACAGCTTGTTCACATGTTGCTGCTTTCTGTCCGTAGACACAATGTAGCTTATAACTGTGTTGAACAAGTCTAAGATATGTTGAAACCATGTTTAGTAATAAATATACAAAACCAGTCTTGAACAAGTCGAAAATCTTACAAGGAAGCCAAGGGAAGTTTTGCTATTGACTTATATAGAGAGTAATAAGGTTCAAGCCTTCCTTAATCAGTTTGAAAACTGACTCAACTTTTGTGATTTTTAAGACAAATTACAGAGAGTGTCTTGATTGAATGGTAACAATTTTGGTGAACTCAGTAGTTGCATAATTTCACAAGCTCCATTGTGATCTACTTAACCTGTTTTTCATACAAATCACATGCAAGAGAAGTCGTATACTTCAAAACAAAGAAATATTAAGCCGTGTTGAGAAACTGATAAAAAGTTAATAATTTAATGTCTACAGCTACAGTAAAAACTTCCACAATTTATAATACACACTTCTGACTTTATTTTGTGAAAGTGGACTGTTCTAATGCATTGTATCTTGTAAATTTAAAGCTGTGCACTTTCGAATTAACAGTGCTAATTGGTGCACTGATTGAAAATGAGACAATTTACTTTTAAACTTTAAGTCATTAATGTACAACATTATTTGAAAGTTTAGTATGATCTTACGCAGTGTTGAACAATCAATTACATTTATGAATGATTTGGGAACATTTTTTAGTTTCCCTTTGAGTCTCACAACATGAATAATTGAAGATTGGTTCTAGCTACACCTACTGGAAATAGAATATGAATTAGATTACTTTTTCTAGATTAACTGGGAATGAAGCTTTAAAAAATACAATTGGGTGTAAACTATGCAAGACTTGTTTAAGCTGTAGTTTTTTAAACTGTACACAAAACAGTAAAAAAGCATGGATAATGTGTCCTAGCACATTAGGTTTTTGTGTCTCAGTATGAAATGGCTTTCAGTTTACTTGGAAGACTTGTATTCAATACTCAGTTTGAGTATCTAAACGCAGTATGTATTTAATTTAATGTAATTTAAGTACTGTAACCTTTTCATAATCAAGCAAAATGGTGAAATATTTTCTGAACTAATTTTCAGAATGTGTTGCAGTACTGTGCTGTGTGCTCTTGAAATATATAAATCTTAAAACCAGTGTTAAAATCAGTTATTTATGTTTTCTGAGGTCTTGCTTAACCTAGCAATAGATACACTATTTTGTAGAAACAAATATAATTGACTTCAGCTACTTTTAACTATTTGCCTCAGGCTACTAAATTAACTTTTCCATTCTCTGAATAGTTACCCTGACAAGAAGTCCCTCTGTTTCCTGTTCTTAATTCTTGCCTGACTGTGTGGATTGAACTGTGTGACTTAACATTAAAATGAGGTGGTGTGTGTTCCTTCCCAGTCATAAGACATATCGCCCTATTCCAGGAAACACCACCCACTATTGTTTCCAAGACTTTGCAGATCTTATGTACATTAGGTAATTTAATTGTGATACAGTAATTAAAACCAGAAATTCTTTTGCTCCCCACAAAAACCGTATTATGCTTTTTATAATATATATTCAAATTTTAAAACCAAGTAAAATATTCATATATATATATATATGGCATTGTTAGAAGTAGACACAAAATTACATTTAAAAATTATAAAGAAATTCTAACATACCTATATTGTTGCTATCTCAACACAGAATATTTGGTTCTTCTTGCTGTGTGACTGGCTGTTAACACTAAGTATTCTTAGATGGGATAAACACACAGTTGTTATTTTAAGTTAGCAAGTCCTTATTAACAGAGCCATCCCTGCAGCTTTTCAGAATGTTGAATATTATTCACTGATTTCTTGCTAACCATCAATTTAGAGATGGTAAGTCTTTTTTTCTTCAGAGCAGTTTACGTCTCTGACAACTTGTTTTTAATTTTGCATTTTAAGTTAAAAAACTGGTTTTGGTTAGTTCTCAAACAAAAAGCCTTGTCAAAATGGAAAGGAGATGAATTAAATATTAAGAGTAGAGAATATGTGCTGGTCTTTGTGCCTGTAATGGAGACAGCAAGATGTGGAAACGGATATTTGTAGAATACTTTGAGCTTTCAAAAGACTGTAGAAATTGAAATTCTGGATAATTTGTGCCTGTTAATAATCCAGCAAGACATAAAGAAGATTACAATGAATGCTGGACTTTTATTAATCTTTTAAAAACATGTTCATGCAAGACTTCCAAGAACTAACAAAATGGTTGCACTAAGGATCTGCTTTCAGTTGATCTGTTCACCTATGCACTCCACAATTGTGTCAAATTGTGTATATATGAGATATGGTTGCTGCCTTTTCTCTTCTTCCTGGAAGCCTTCAGATATCCTTACACCTCAACTTCTAATTCTATCTGTGATTCTATAAAGCTTTGAAAATCACGCAAATTATCATAATATGTTGTGTACTGAAAATATAAGAACATGGTGATAACAGGCCACAGTGGAAAGGTCTTATCTTTCACTTTAATTATTACTTAGTAATTTTAGAAACTAACGACAATAATACCCTCAACAATTTTTTTTTTTTTGGCTCCTTATTTTTCATTGAAGCAATAGAATTAATTTTTGAAAAATAAATATTATAGCTTATCTTGAAAAGGATTCTTTTCTCAAGGGGAAAACCTTGGTAAGTTCATGAACTTCTTCCAGCAGTAGGATTAAGATCTTGATGTGCCAGATTTATCAAAGACATTATTCCATTAGTGAAGATGAGAAACGAAATGTGAATAGTATTTCAGTACTGCTAAGTCTTCACAAGCTTCTGATTCAAATGCTTGCATTAACAAGAATATTGTATAATGAAATCTGTAGAACATGTTGCAGCGCTGTATTACCTCTGCCAAGGAGCATCAGTGTGCATTTCAGCTGAAAAGATACGCCAAATACTGAGATGAGTCTATGAATCTGAAAATAAATATTTTGATTGGCCATGTCTTTAAAATGTGTTTCAATTGATTTTATGAAGACTGGCATTCTTCCAAAACTGCTGAACAAACACTTTGGGATTTGATCCTTCATCGTTTAAATAAATGCCAAAATTCCAATTGACTTCAAAGAGAGCAGAATTAGGATCTTAGTCACCAAAAGACATATTCTGATTTTATCTCATAAACAGGAGGGTCATGCGTGATAGTTTGTCTGAAAGACAGAAATAAGTACCTGAAGGGAAGTGGCAATTGGGTAAGCGTGTCTTCATTCAAATCAGTACTGAAGGCATGCATTAGTTTGCTTGGGGAAGGCAGCCTAATGTTGAAGATGATGTCTCTCATTAGACATACTGTTAAGCCATCAAGTACTAGCAGCTTGCACTTAACAAGCAAACTCCTTCAGCGTTCCAATTGTTGAAATTATTGATCGCTTCTATCTTTTTAAATCATTGCGGTGATTCTCAATCTTGAGTTTGTGATGTGGAACAGTTAGCTAGTGGTCATATAGCTGTGGCAGTCTAAGGAATAAGCACAGCAAGGTTTGCAGAGAAGGTAATATTTTGTATTAGATGTACTGTCATAGTTGGAAAAGCAAAAGAATCTTTTGACGTAGAACACTTACAGGCAAAGGAAAAACTGAAAAATTTAGGCTGGCTGAAGCTGAATCATTTGCTCTGAGACTGACTGAATAGGAGAGTTTCTCCTTGGCTTCACTGTCATCCAGTCACTTCCATTTCCCTTTTTTTCTGTTAGGAACTGGTTTTAGATTCTGTTTGGTTTTTGTTCTTCAAAGGTAGGTCACTTTCCTAAGTCATTTCACAGTGCAAATTCATAAACAGTTATATTGGCCATCACTAAAAGCATGATAAACTGCAACAGTAGACAAGAGTGAGCAAGCAGAGAGCTTGTTAGGCTGATTTCTCTGCCAAAGCCTACATCTTACCCGGGCTACAGCAGGCGTTTAAATTTATCAGATGATTGGAGAGAATTAAGTGGTCAGGCCTAAATGAGGAATGTGAGCTCAGAGATGGTTTGATTTGATGAAAAGAGATGGATGATTTTATGGAACTTTTGTTGTTGATAACTGGATGCTATCATATTCCAGACAGCTTTGGGTGCTTTTCTTTTGTCTAAAAACTATTGGCTGTAATGCATTTTCTGGAAAATTTTAGATGAAAAAAAACCTGCCTAAATATAGCTCTCTATTAACTTCCTCCTTCCAAATTCTCTGCATCTCCTATCCCTTCCTGTGTCTCACTTTCTCTTCTGAATCAATGATGGCAGCTATATCCATTTATAATTTGCTAGCTTAAACATTCTTTTCCTGCATTATTCCAAGCCATGCACCAGTTTTTTTTAGTCGCACTGATTTAGAAGATCATTATTTTCTCTTCTTCATGTTACCATTCACAACTCAGTTAATATATAGCCATTTAAGAATCATGGCTTGAACAAAAAATCAGAGATAGTTGACACTTTATTGGTTGATACTCTACTCAAAATACTTTGAATGTAGTGATGTGTCAATAAATATGCCAGAATATTTGGTTTGCAGGAATATGGGTAGCCAAAAGGACAGCTGATAACAACAGTGAGGCTTTATAAGGTACGCTGATTCCATCCATAGGCAGTACACAGGCCTTAGACTACAGCGTGAACTCAAGAAACAGATTTCTGATTAGCTTGGACATGTCTTAGCAAATGATGACATCATGAGAGGAGTCCTAGGGTGCTACTATAACATAGTTATTTAATACCAATGAGCACTGAAGAAAAATAGTTACAAGTAATGCGGATTTTAATGATTTTACTTTCTGCTGACAGTTCATGTGTAGTTGTTTGATTGCTAGATGTAGTGCAGAAGAGGGGAGTAGAACAGTGTCTTTTGAAGACAGTCCAATATTTGCAGTAACATGCAACATGAAACTGAGCCTGCAGTTTAATGTTATGAAGTACTAATGAAGACTGCACTCAAAGGTGGCTACTGTGTCTCAGCTAATGGATGGTAACATCTTACTGTGATAAGTGAGTCAAGATATAAGAACATCCCTGGTTTTTTGTTGGCTTTGTTTTCCAGAAACCTCAGTGTGGTTTAATTGAAAACTATTTGCATAACAGAACTTAGCTCCAGTAATTACCTCTTTTTATTACAAAATGTTTAGGAGAAGGCCTAATGTTAGTAAAGATAGTTAAGACAGACTCAATAACCTGTGGTAGACAAGCTTATTTTCTTGCATTTCAAATTCAGACTGTACAGATATTTGTGGGAAGAATGTTCTTAGCATCCGAAGACCCAGATTATAGGTAAGGGTTTCTGCTTTTTTATGGCTGGCTTCTTTCTAGTTAAACAAACAAACAAACAAAAAAATGTTTTCCTTTGAGCCAGAGAAGGGAATTTCATTCAGCTGTGAAGACAGCTGATTTGCCTCGGGGCAAAATGTGTGAAGAAACAGATGTCCAAAAAAGGAGAAGCACTACAGAATAAAATAATTGAAATTGCCAAATAAGAGTTTATAAATAAAGTATGTGAAAGCTTACTGTACATAAACTAAAATCAAATTTAAGATTACTGCATGCTATGTCGTATCTTAAAGGGCTCATCAAGCTAACTTACTGGTTTTGCATTCACAGGCTTGTTTCAGGCTTTGTACTATGACAGAAAATTTTTCCCATGTTCTGTAAATGTACGCGCATCATGTAAATATAAAGTATATAATTTTAAATTGAACCTTACCTGGATTTTTCTTGAGGATGTTTTGACTATATTCTTTAGAGCATTTTCTGTTCATAAAAAATTAACGACAACATGAGTCAAAACATTTAAAAATTCAAATTGACATTGAAGTGTTGTGAACTCTCTCTGAATTTTGCAAATTCCAGAAACACACTCTCTATAGGTCTTAAAATCTCTCTAATTAGAAATATTTCTTCTTAGGTAGTGGAATAATTCTTCAACATTAAATAGGTTACTGTTTAGACTTTCAATTCCGGCTCTTGGTGAACACTTATGTGCATCTTGGTCATGATTTTAATTATTATATTTGAAAAGTCTTATTTGGGTGTTATTTGGATGTTCTTAGATACTGTGATAAGCCACTACAGTCTGTTGGGGTTGTATGTCTGTCTGTCCCTAATTCAAATTTATATGCTATCAAAATACAGTATTCTGCTGAAACTGAACATTTGTTCACTCTAACTTTGTGGGAGAAAAAAAATCTCCTTACCTTATATGTGTAGGTCAGCATTAAGCATAGCATTTTGGTTTTGTCTCAAGAAATTATCTTACTTTATTTCCTTGTTGGTTGTTTCTTTTCACTGTTTCTGAAAAAAGGAAACACTGATTAAATAAGCACTGAATGTATATCAAAGACATAGAATTGTTTCCCGGGATGTTTCTTCATCTTTATGTTGTAAGAATAATTATAATGAATTTGATTTGTAATTACTGCCAGAGCAGCAATTCTGAGACTAGTCAACATGCAGAAGGTAAAAAATACAGTGGGATAAGTCTGGGCTTCCACTGGAGAGAAAAATTCTGTTCTTACTTGCCTAGTGTTAACTGCAGAGCTTTCTCTCGTGGCCCTCTCCCCCTGCCATTTTTGCTTCCTCCCCCCACTCCTATAGCCATAAGCACTTTGTCATGTTGACACTGGCAATCGAACTGTCTTGCTTTGAGTATGAAAGAACTACTTTTATCGTTTCTAATATGCAGCCTAGGGCCAAAACAGACAAAGCAATTTTAAAGGACTAGGTTCAGAAGGAGGCTGGAATTCCCATTGTACAGCCCTTGGGAGTATGACTTCAGTAACCAGCTCTGAAGCAGTTATTTATCATAATGACAGCTGTTGGTCTGTCCATACTTAGTCAGCTGAGTTCCACACTGTTTGATGGTAACTAGCTCGTTGCCATCAATCCTTAAAAAACAAAAATGGTTTGTTACGATCAGAGCTGTCAGGAGACACCGGTATTGTTTAATCTGTTTCTTAAACTTCAAAAATTATTTTTTTCCATATTTCTTAAAGAAGTTGGGCTGGGTCACTGTTTGGACACTTCCAAAGAACAACCTAATTCTTCAGGCAAATATAACATCAATGCTGAAGCCTACTTTCTATCGGGGAGTATCTTTGTGTGGCACTGATATCTTTACATATCCGGGGTTGTCTCTTTTATTAAGTCCCATATGGCACTGTCCCTACAGACCATGTCTGCTTTGTCCTGTTTTGTCTTAAGGAATTTTTATATTCTAGCACCTCTTGGTCCTTTATATTGTCAGTCACCATAAGCTTTTTGATGTCTACCCATCCATGCATCTTGTAGCTTGTCTTAAAAATCATTTTACTTTATATCTATCTTCTTTTGAACTCTCATCACCGCTGCTGTCAGCTTTCTGACACCTTTCTTTTACTGCAAAATACTTCCAGTCTGTAGTGATAGTGGAACCCCAGTTAATACCTTTTTCATCTCAGTTTCTGTGAAACACTTCTAAAAAATCTCCTGTAACTCATTTTTCATAGAGCTGTCACCAATAATCAGACAACCTAAATATGTTTATTCTTCAATCTCACGGCTGCTTGATTTCATTGGTTTAGGTGCTGCCCTTTCTTGAGATGCATTTAATTTGCGGTTTCGGTATGGATTATAAATCAAGGTGACACTACCATTTTCTCAAAGTAACAAAGATTACCTTTATTAATGTAAGCATACCATACTGTGTAAGTCAAGGAACATAACTGTATCACCTCTGCTATATTGTCCTGCTCATCTAAAGTTCTTTGAGTCCAGTTCACTGGCATGAAGGAATGCAATAATTATCCCATTCCCCATTGTCTTTTAATAAACCTTGACTCACTGCATAATTTTCTGTAAGTTTTTATGGTACTTCTAATCTCTGTGCATGAAATTTTATAATTGGAATAACTTGGAACTTGTTCTGCCTTTTGAATGATTTGTTGGTTTTTGACTTCTTTCTTCTTGTGAGCAGCAATACCATAATTTTACAAAAATTCCTCTAAATGAAATAATGTGATGTGCCTGCCCAGCTTTGTACTTGGTCTCCATATGAATTGCATTTTTCCTTGGTGTGGGAAAAGTACTAGTCTAGAGATGAATCCCTTTTTGATTGGCTGCTGTAAATAAAGCAAATAGCAATTGTTTCTAAACTAATGTCACTGATGTTATCACTGCCCCAGATTAGAACTTGACTGCAGTTTGGAGACATCAATGGAGATATATCATTCCTTTTATTGAACCGGATCTTTTAGGTTTTTTTGCTTGTGAAAAACAAATCCTACTCAGTTATTTAATGGGACATGAAGCCTAGACATAGTTTTCTGTCCTGAAGGATCGGAATTTAAAATAAGTTGAAACTACTTATTAAATTTATTTGTATATATTAACTCAGAATTTGTTAAAATACACATAAATAACTTGAGCTGCCACCGGATACTGTGTCTTTATCACCTGCAAGGCTGAAGATTCTCCAGAATGCAAAATTAAGCTGAAGGGAAGAGTATATATTTCCATGCAAATATAACATTTCCTCATGGTTCCACACCGGCCCTTCTCTGTACACAACAGAATCAATATACCTTTGGGCTTTCTGAGCCATACCATACCCTAGATGAGAAAGAGTGATCCAAACACATAACACGTAAGATTTGTATGCTAATTTGTATATGGTTTTGTTTAATATTTTGCTGGTTGTCTGGACCTTAACACAGCCTTGTGGACAAGATTGACCCACATTGAAAAGGTCATGAAGCTGCTCTTTACAAACCTGGCACTTCACATATCATTTCATAATCAGTGTATAGCTGCATCTTAAAACTCTTCCTTCCAATAATGCCATATAGGTAAAAGAGAGGGCATGTGTTGAAAATTGAGGTACCACTGCCAAAGCAGGAAAACAATGTTTGGTTGGTTGTACTTATAGTGTTGGTTGCACTTAGTCCTTGCATAGTTGATTTACATGAGATCCACCTCAACGCTGTTTCTAAATATCTTTTTGTGTCATGCAACATGTTCTGTAGGGGAATAGCTTTTGGCTATTTTGGAACATGGATTAAAAAACTTGCTAGAATATCTTAGAAAGAATCCTGTATTACCCACCCCATCCTTTTATAAATGAAGAAACCAATTTGAATTCATCTACCAGTTTCAGCTGCTGCCTGTTCTATTTGCCATGCTGTGGTTCCCTGTGTGTTTTAAACATCTTATTGCTATCCTCAGTGGGCACTGAAACTTTCAATGTTCTTGTTTTGAAATTTCACTGAGGCATACTTAGACTCTTACAAAATCCCTCCCAGACATTAGTGTAAGTGTGTTGGCACTGCATGTCTACTAGGACTCTGAGATTGTTTCTTTGATTGCTCATTTGTGAGCTTCTATTAAAAGATTACTTGTCCGTTAGCCAGGTGTATGGCCAACCTGTGTAATGGTGTCTGTATGTGTGTTGTTCTGGCTGGAGGAAAGTGGCTTAAAAACAAGCTTCAAGAACTGATTGACCTGTGTGGAAACAGACTGCACAGATGTGTTGTAATATCCTTCCCACTTCAGCAGACATGACTAAACAGACTTTGTCTGCTCTGAACAATTAAGATGTTTGCCAGTGTATGCAGGGCCCCATGCAAGTTCCAGCTTGTTCCCAACTGGTAGAGAAGTTTTTCAATTTGTGCAAAAGTATTTTAGCTGTTCATGTTCTCTTCATTTTAGGGTTTACTCAAGAACTTTAACTTTTCAAGGAACACCTTAGTCTTTGCATAAATAAAAACACTTCCAGTCTTCGGATATTTCTATTTTTTCCAATTCCCTGGAAGCAGTAGTTAACATAGCCAAAAAAGCAAACCTTGCTTTATATGAAAACAAAGTAAGAAAACCCAGCGATGTTTATTCATGACCACAACAGTTTTCCTGTCATCATGACTCACAAAAAGAATCTGAGAATCTCTTCTCAGAATTTTGCTTTAATGTGGAGGCACTTGAATGTAAATTTAGAGCTCTCGAGTGGTATCCCCAGGATGCAAATGGAACTGAGGACTGATGCTATGTCACTGATGTCAGGGGTAAATTTTTGCTGTTGATTAAATAAGACAAGAAGCAGGGAAGCCACTAATAAAAGCTCTGAGAGAGAAATAAGATTAGGTTTATCATGCTGAACAGGGTGATCACTGTGGGCATTGGCCCAGTGATAAGTTATTATAGGTGTGTGATTGGACTATCTGCTGCCTCTGAGGGTCTGGCTCCCAGTGAGAGAAAACTGCTGTCCTGAGACCAGTTGAAGACTCATTTATGCCTCAAGGTAGGCTGACAAACCGCTTACACACAGTCTTTTCTCTGAGGTGGACCTGTTTCCTTTAGGCTTCCTACTCTCATATCTGTCTCATGTCTATTTGGTAATTAGAGAAATTTTCTGAAGCTAGTGACTTTAAAGTATTGAATGCTCTTCAAAGAAACCATCACAGAAAATGAAGCATACAGATCCAAACCTGAGATATGATTGTTAATGGGTTGGGTTTTTTTAAATCCCTCAATATTGTTGGTTAATGTTACAGAACTTTTTTTGTCGCTGAAATTTTAATTGAGCTGTATTACTACAAAGACAAAGGAATACAAAAGTTTCCATGAGCAGCTACTTCCTTACATCACCAAAGTCACCCAGAGCAACAATATTTAGATACCAGATTAGCAGGAAATGACTACATCAGACTACGGCAGCTAATCATTTAGTCTTTCAGAAACCTTTTGAGCTAGAAAAAAGTTCCGTGACTTTCATAAGAAGAATTATAAAACATGTATTTGTAATAAGTGTAGATTATTTGTTCTGTATTAAAATAATTAGATGGTATTTGGTTTAAACTTTGCTACCTAGGTTTTTCAGCTGGAAATGGAACTTCACCATGGTGCATGCTGAGCAGCACATGAAAAAGAAATGCCATCTCCCTCTTTCACTTAGCAGTCCCCCCTCCCCCACCAACAAATAAACCTTTAAAGTAAATAAGAGGCAGTTCGGATGCTAAACCCATTAGAGGATTTAATTGTTCATGATGAATATAACTAAGTAATCTGACTAACACAATAATGTTGATACAAATTTATTATAACACCTAACTACCAGTTATTCAATATATTACAGAATCATAGAAAATTGAGACTGGAAGGGAGCTCTGGAGGTCATCGCATCCAGCATCCTCCTCAGTGCAGGGCTGAATCTGTGGGCAGCTTGTCCCAGTGCTTAATCACTGTCACTTCACAATTTTTCCTTATGTCCAGACAGAATTTCTCTTGGTACAACTTGTGCCCATTGCCTTTTCGTCTTTCTGTACGTGCTACTCCGAGGAGTCTGTTATCTGATTCCATAGCTGATTATTTGCTGGAACAGAGAGAGGAAATACTTTACTAAGAAGTTACAGAAGTATCTAACATAGTGAACTTCATATGCTGTTTACTCCCTGAATTTCTTCGTAAACCTTTATTTTCAATGCTAAAAACTAGTTTAAATCAAAGTTGAGCAAAATAAATTTTAAAAATATGTTTTCATAAAGGGTTTTCTTTTGTACTTTACTGTTGGAAACAGTTACTGAAGGGAGTTACTGAACTCATATTTTGTCTTACAGAAAGGAGGAATTGCTTTTTTAAAGAAAATCGTTCATTCAGGTGGAATATATGTGACTAGGAAGATTCTTCCTATTTCTTCAAAGCTTACCTTATCTGAAGAGTGCACAGATAGAGCACTGATTTATAAAAATCACAATTCTAAATGAGCTTATTCTCTCAGTTATAACTGTATATATCTAGAATAATTTATAAAGGTTGGCTATGCCAAGTTTTGTTGATGACGCAGTCTTATCAGTGGAAGAAACAGCTCATGACTTTGAAGATGAAGGAAAACTTTCCTTCATCTTTACAATGAAACTAAACCTTGGATCGTTACATTAAATGCTGTGCAGAGGGGCAACAAAGAAAATAGTTCCTGCTTTTAATATCCTGTTTAATTCCCGCCCCCCAAATGAAATTGCTGTCTTTAGTAGTTTGAAGCTGTACTCACAAATTCTACTTCAACAGCAAAATTTTATTGTAGCCCGTCACTTGTTTCTTTGATGCCTGAGTGTTATTAATTTAGCTTTGAGGAATATCAAAGAACAAGTTACTAACTTGTTATCATACAGTTTTGGTTGAGGATTTATCCCCTGTGGATAGGTCAGTGTGGGAGAAAGCCCCACAGTAACTGATAAAATAGATGAGTGGACAACGGAAGCTTTCCTTAACAGCAGAATGACATGCAGCCTGTAACTTAAGATAGGAGCTGGCCTGAGCTATGCAGTGAAATAACGTACAGTTATGGACAAAGAATTTGTGATACATGGGAGATGTATTGCCAGCAGACACACACACACACAAAGATTTGTAGCTGGAATAACAGACCTAAATGGTAGATCTGTGCTCTGAATGGGATTAATGCAATCAGCATAACTCTCAGAACAATGAGAAAACTAGGGGAATTAAGGCATAAGGTGATGTGGGCTTTAACAAGGACCTTTGGACAAATAGGACTGTGTTAAAAATGCTTATGATATGGTTGAAAATTGTCTTGATGTGTAGCTCAAAGAAAGGCAGACTCTAATATCCAGGATGGTTTGAATTACTGAGAGGAGAAAAAGGGAGAGGATTTCAAAGGCAGAAATGACTGGTGCTTAGCTAACACTTCCCTGCTTACAGTTACAAAGAAACCAAATGCCATTTACATCTTTTGAAACTCCTTTTCTCTAATGTTGTTATTTTCATAGTGCCTTGGACCACAACCTGGGTATGATACGACTTTAATTCCGATTTAGCTCCTTAGAAAATATTTTCTGTTACCCATAATAAAAAATAAAATGGGGAAAAACATTCATCTCTGATGTGGAGGAAATCAAAACCTGTTCTTAGTTACAACAGAACTTTTTTATATACCGTTGTGAGGAGAAAGAAATGTTTCAATAGAATAGCAATTCATTTGTTTTTCACAGTAGAACAGAAATATTAGAATTACGTAAGAGCTTTAAAATAAATTTTGTGATAAAGTAGCAGGCATTTGAAAGGTTAATCCAAGAGAGGTGGTCAGCTTTACAGAAAATACAAAATTGTATCACTTTTCTGAGCTCCCAGTGAGGATGCTTTGGAGGAATACTACTCCTGAGAAGACCATACTTTGTATTGGATGTTTTTTTGTGGGGTTGTTTTGAAGTCTTCAGCATTACACAATAGGTGAATGCAACACTGGCATTTTCTAAGAATATTCCATCGAGCCAAAAAATGTTATGAAAATTTGGTGTTAAGTCAGAACGGACAAGAGTAAGATTATTATATATGGAGTTGCAAGCCAGAATGCAGCTTGTCAGTGAGCACTGTGCAGCAAAAGTTTACATAAGACAAGATCCATATTTAGGGAGCAGGATCATATGTTGCCAAAGTAAAGAGGTGATCAAAATAATTCTTGTAAGGTGTTTATTTTGGATAAAATCATTTATCTGCCTGATTCCTACATTGTAGCTATTCAACACAATCTTATGTTTCTCAAATTTAGACCCAAAGATTTAAATTAACATTATGAGAGTGCTCCTCAGATTTTTTTTCAGTTTAAAAAGAGGAGTTGCAAACAATAGCTTAATGTTTCAATTATTGATAGAGTACCTTTTGTGTTTTGGTTTATATCAAGTCTTCAGTTTTCTCCTATGCAATATCTATAATCACCTGTTCCTTTTAATTTCTGTTTATCATCAGTTCTGCAAGGAACTGAAGAGCTTTATACACTGAGTAAAATGAATCATTTTATTCGCTACTGAAAAGAAAACCAGTTTTTGAAGTGTAATACGATCTTAAATGTTTTATAAATGAGTATGACCTTGGTTTTGAATATTGTCCGAAAAGGTGTCACTCACAGCATGTTGTCAGACTGCGACTTGAGCCTGCTCCTCTTGGCACAAAAGGAAAAGCGCAGCCCGATGAAATGGCAGCACTGCTTTCTGCTGCAGTTTGTTGCTCTGGGGATACGTCTCAGGTGAATGCTGTTGTAGCCTGGCATCGCTTGGCTTGTGCAACCTGCTGGGAATCACAGCATGAGAGGAGATCCCTGTAGGCCCTGCCATATTTTACAATTTTCTGTTTGAATTAAAACACTTAATTGTTCAAAATTATGCGGAACCACCTCGTAAGTATATTCCAGTTCTTTCTCTGGGGGGAAGAGGAGGTGGTGAAGTGAAAATAATTGGATATTTAAGATAATGTAAATTTACTGCCATGAAGAAGTAAAGTATATTTTGATAGTGCAGGAGATCTGTTGCTTGTTTTAAGATGAATTTTGTGGAAAATTCATTTAACAGCCTTGGTTTATATTCTCATTTTGAAAACATACTAACTATATTTGCTGCCCTGCAATCAAACTTTAAAAAGTAGTTTCTCACTCTGTCGTTCACAGTTGGATTAACGTGTTCTTTCTGCGGTCCCCGTTGATCCCATAAACTCAGTGTAATTGCAATCATATAATAGGCAAAAAGATCAAAGTAATCCCATACGGGGGGGAAAGAGCATTCTGAGCCAAAACAAGCTGTTTGGCTTGTAAGCAATTGGAAGCCTTTACTATAGCACATCTGCAATGTACTCTGTGTTACAGAGCTCCATAGCGTGGCATGCTGCATACTTCGTGTTACTATGATACTGTAGAAATGCTGTAACAGTGCTTTGCTAAGCTTGACTAGACTAAATAGACTTGTAATAAAAAGGTTGGTTTGTACCAAACAGATTACATTGGAGGGGCTGTGTTAACTCCTCTTCTTTTTCAGAGCACTCGGTTACAAATTATGAAGTGCAACAGAGTGAGTTTGATTTTGAATTGGTAAGCGATTTGCTGCACTCAAAGAAACAAATCACTTGGCATGGTCACGCCATCTTCCAAAAGTTTTGTGCTATCAGGCTGAAATAAGGTTCACCTACTGTTAGGAGCTTGTTAAAACATTGTTTTCTTACTGCATTCTGGGAATGAAAAAAAACCAACAGGACAGCAAGTGGGTTTCCGCTTTGTTAAAACAAGTCTAGCAGGACAGATCAAGAAAGGGAAAATGAGAGAATTAAATAAGGAGGTTCGATAGCTAGGACACATACAAGTATTTGCAAACAATCTGTTAGTCCAACAGATGTTGAAATTATGCGGTCAGAAAACCAAAAGCAATTTTGAAAAGGGTTACAGAATCCTAAGCGTCATGCAAGACCCTCCTAGCACAAAATCTCTGCATGGTATCATCAAAATTCTTGTTTGTTCAGTTGTTTCCGTATTAATGGAAGTGTTATAAAAATAAATCTGACACTTGTACAAGTTTTCAGCTGAATCTGGGTTGGACATGTAGTTTCAGAACTTTTTCCTGAGTCACTACATAGGTTTTTAAGTGAACTTGAGGCTGCCTCTATTATTTAGAAAATTGTGTAACGTATGGGCATAGCAAATACTTTAAAGGCAGTGTGCTTGTAGAGGTCTGTTACTGCTGATGCACCTTGTGCTTTTTCGTGTTAATTTTATGTCCATTTGAAACAATAGGGCTTTGGTAGAACTAAACCATAAACCTGATCTGCTGCTTGTATTTCTAGAACATGTCTACCTTTATTTTCTAAATATTTTACTAGTTGTGCTTTTATATCAAGGCTCACAATTTTCTGGGTAATATTTATTTTTATCCTATTTGGTAAGCATAATGGGAAAAGTGACATGTAGGATTTTAATAATAGTCATGGGAGAAACAGGCACGTAAGATTTTCGTACAAATGCATTTATCTTCTCTAAGTTTTTGAGCTGTATAACGTGAAATAAAGCTGATTATTGCAGTATCATTCATGCATTTAATACTGGACAGCATCTTCCTTTATTCATTTAGTTTCAGCTGGTGTCTTCAGAAATTATTTTAGTTTCTAACTATATGAAGAGTATTCTTTCTGCGTAAGGGGAGAGAGGAGAAAGTTTTCGATAACTTCTTGATGCCTCCTCCACAAGATAGAAATGTTGTGTATACACAGCATGTATCTCCATGGAAGCAATGATGAGATTAGTGAAGTCACTGGATAAATCAAAATTTTAACAAATTAATATTTTGATTGCTTTTCAAGTTTGCTATTACTTATGTGTTATATACAGTGCACTAGAGGAAATATGCTTATACTAAAGACGTGTACAAAATGTGCATGTAAGATGACATAACGGCATGTGGGAAATATGTGTTAGTTTCTTCTGCCAAATATTATTTTCTGATAATGGGAATTGAGCTGAAAAGGATTCATATTACTGATTTCAGATTTATTTAAAATAATGCATATTTTGTTTGGTTTTGCCAGCTACACTCTGTGAAGATGGAGTGTGGTTGATTAAACAGGAAAATACCATAGGCGTAAGATTGAAATGTGACTCATGTCTGAGTTAGGTGACCTTCCAAGAGTACTTTTTATTGTTATGGGATTCTCTGTCTCATCTGAAAATAGTCTATGCACTTTAATCAGTCAATACAACTTCAAGGATTTCTGTGGACCTTTTTTTACTTATAGAAGTTGGGGCGTTTTCTGAAAATAAGAGGGGAGATTTTTCCAGTTCCAAAGGGTCTTCATAACATTTGGCAGTCTGCCTTTGTGATATGACGTGATTTGCACATATCGATATTAGTTCCTTCTTCCACCCCAAATCTCTGTCTCCATGAAGAGTGGTGAGATGATTGATTCTTCACACAGGCTGTCAGAATGCACATCCAGGAATGTGTCCCCTCTCTGACCAGCCATCTAGTTATGGTCTGAATTTCTTTTGAATATATGGGTTATCTGGTTTGTTAGGTGAATAGAACTGTACCTTTATAACTTAGTGTCTTTAAGCTGTTGAAAAGATTGGAAGTAGATGAGTCTTCTGTTCCTGTCAAGAAGGTGTTGCTCTGTCTCCCATGTGCAGGTGCTATAAAGAAGCATGGTGAGATGATAATGATAAAGGCCGTATTTATGGATATGTGATGGGTATGGGCTAATTTGGCAAAGATGATCCTTGTTTCAAGAGATGATTTATGTTTGGAGGTAAAGTAAAACACTGCAGCAGGATTCTTAAAGAGGCTGTGAAATCTCAGAAATATTTAAAACTCAGCTGGACAAGACCCAGAGCAACCTGATCTAGTTGGCCCTGTTTAGAGTGAAGTAATGGACAAAACAATTTCCAGAGGTATCCTCCAATTGAGCTCAGTCTGTGATTGTGACCCCATACTAGAACACTCAGTGTATCTTACGTATCATGTTTTATAATCTCTTTGTTGTTTCTGAATTATTTCTGATATTCATTTGAATAGCTTGTGTAATTAAACCACTGCTCTTTTTTAATCAGTAGCTATGAAATGTTTGATTCTGTATGACCTGAAAGCTAATTTACAGGTCTTAGACAGCAGTTACGCATCACCTGTGAATTAAAAAGACGTGGTGGAACATGGCAAGCTATTGATATACAGCAAAACAAATAAAGTCTGTGTAGTTGGAATGGCATAGACTCAGATGTATAAATGGTGTTAATTATTCTGAGAGATCCATTTATGTATATGATCCTGATTTCCTGTACAAGGCTGTGAAACCCTTGAAAGTAAATGTGCATTTACATCTACATTGTGAATTTTTTGCAGGATTTAGAAATGTAATGAATATAGACTTACACATATTTTTATTTTTAATGTAAAATCTGGGTTCATCAAAGGAGGAAGATGATAGAAAAATTTGAATATGTACTTTTTATGTACTATGATGTTTTCATTTTCATTTCAGTCAAAGGGTTTACATCAGATCTAATCATTACTATGACATGTATTTACGTTAATTGTGGCTTCACTCAAACACGCGTTCAGTTCAGGTAGTTGCCTTTTTGTGTTAGTGAAATGAAGTTTGAAATCCCCCCCAGAATAGGATAATGGCAATCATTAAACCTGCTGGGGAGGTGGTTGTTTGTTTTCAGTTTTTAAGAGCCTGAGGAAAAGACTTAATAGTAGAAACTATCCTCTTAGGTATACGTCATTCCAACAACTCAAGTGCTGTGCCCTGAAAAATGGCCTTTTCAGCTCCAGAGCACTTTTAGAGGGGTAGAGAAATTGTTTTTATATTTGCTTGCTTCTCTGCTTTGGGTTTTTTCCTCGTAAAACAAGACACAATGGAAGGAAATGTGTCTGAGGCATTCTTATACCAAAAAAACCCTAGTATGCATTTTTTTTTGTTCCTTTTATTGCATTGTTTCATTAACTGTTAGTCATGTCAAAAAAAAACCCCTCCTTTTTATGAATGTTTTCATATAATAGTCTGATGAATACCTAGGAAAACTGCTATAAAAACAGAAGGGACTAATTACTGTCCAGTGCTACTATTTGTATATCTGTTTGGAACATATTATTAGAGGATATTAAAAAGGCTTTCTAGCTAGAAGTTTGCACTGTAAACAAATACTTTCTGTACTGTTTACTTGCCTTTTTCCGTGTTGTTCTTAAATATATCTTTCAAAGTATTTGGAATCTTCAGATGCCAGTTCTACAAGATATTTAGAAAATGGTCCAGTTTCAAGTGTAGGAGCCAACTGAGCCCATGTGCTAAGGAGCTTGCTGTATTTGCATATTAACCAACTGCTGCAGGAATAACTCAAACGTAGGTAGGTCAGTCAAAGTATAAAGCCCATCTTGGAAGAGGACATTTTCAGAAGACGACTGTGATCCCTCTGTCCCAAGCTCCTAGAACACTAGGTGCTGGACAAAAAGGATACAAAAATTGAGTAAACAGTAAAGGGACAGAAAATCAAATTCAAGATATTGCAGCTGGCAAGATGGAAATCAGTAGGGTGATTTTGAGAGGGCCAATGTTTGCATTTTGTATGAAAAGTGAGGCTACTCATAAGAAGTATTATACATATATTCAAGAGAATTGCATACAAGAGGAACTTGAAGAATAATGGTTGCTGTTGGCTGAGATCAAAATGAGAATGCCTCATGACCTTGACCTTTTAAGCTGTGGTTATGGGCTGAAAATACAGAATTCTGGAAGGGCTATAAAGGGAAAACAAGCATCAGTCAGGGACACCATCACTGAAAAAAAGTACAAAGATGGACTTGAATTTTATTCCAAGGTAGTAAACCATTCAGACAGGAAAGGCTGTGAAGGCAGAGACAGGAAAAAAAGAACTTGTGGAGGTACTAGGGATGCCAGGAATTTGTCAGCCATGTCAACTAGCTAGGGTAGGACCATTGTGTACAGGGATCTGGAAAAATTATCCACGATTTTCTCTACCTGCTATTTAAATAAAGCAGCTTGAAGAAAGAAATGCAGTTTTTATAATCCTTGGCTTGGATTTTTTTTTTTAAGGTTAATTTCTTTTTGTGTGTGTTTTAAGTTTGTAATTTCTGTGTCAGCTGCAGTAGAGAGGTATCTGATAGTTAATTCTTCAGATTATAGCCAAAACTGATTTTAGCTATAGTATAATTATAGAAAGTTGGCAGCCACTTCTGAAAAAAAGTAGCTATATCCTGCTGCAGAAAAAGACATCTGTTGTAGAAGACCAGTTAGGTGTGGACTGGATGAACAGTTGCTGTGGGGAACCACGGTGATTGTTGTATGATAAGCTCTTGCCACTGGGAGCACGAGTGGATCCTTGTTTAAGTGCATTACCTTGGTTTCTTAGATAGCAAAGAAAATACTTCACTGTAGAGTGCACTGTGCAGGCTCTGACATGCATCTAGATGTAAATTCTGAACAAAGCTAAATGCTCATGTTAGTGTAGAATACTGTTCACGTTGGTTGTTCATTTATGGCTTTTTTTCCTGTGGGAAAGGGGGATGGGGAAGGAATTGTTGAATATGCAAAATGCTTGAAGTGTTTTCGGTTTCAGTAAGATGAAGGGTAGTGCTTACTGTGCATCAAGTATCCAAGATGAAAGGAGGGTGCTGAACTTTATAATTATCCTTCGGTCTATGCCATGAAGTCTGAAAAAGTTGCATGTTAGAACTTGCAGGCATTTAATGAATTTCAAGTTGCAATTTCATTTCTGTTGCCTTTCCAGAAAGACATAGCCAGTGGACCAAGATGAATACTGAACAAGTCACATAAGGCATGTTAATGCAGCCTGCTATGTCTAGTTCATTTCTAGTACAAGTATATTTAGACATACATGCACACATATTTTGTAAAGTAATTTAGGCTGCCAAAAGTTCTGATGTACTGTCTCTCTGGTAGTGCATAGAACAGAAACACGTTTAACCTAATATCTATCAAAAAAGCTCACATTTTATAGCTATAAAATAATTTAGTTGCTTTAAATTTAAACATATGCTTCAGTGAATTCTTTTTTTCATTTGTTTAGACTTCCTGAGTAAGTGTACATTTCTAAATCAAAGACTAAGATAAGATAAGCCTTAATTGATCTGGGAAGCCATATGTTCTCATGTGATACTCAGCTGCACTGTTTGATGTATGTAACACCTAATTTTCAGCCCTTGCCTCTGCCTGTAAAATTTTACTTTTACTCTTCACCGTATTTGGAGCATTTATAACATAGTAAATACTGTGGTTTGCATAATAAAACTATTCCAGGTTTTTCTAAGCAGGGTGTTTTGGTACATGTGTATGTAAATTTATCTCAGTTGTGTGTAGAAAATAGTATGTGTGGGGGTTGTTTGTTTGTTTTGTCTCTCTTAATGAGGTAGCCATTTTTGAGGCAAATCCTGCTAGATACATGCTGGCAAGAAACTTTTACGAATCCCCTAAGGATACATTTATATTCTTGCAAGTTTATTTATAGATAAACAGTAGTTACCTATTTGAGTTACGTATGTTAATTCTAAGATGCAAAGCCACTACCTACTTCAGTAGGTGAACACCAATTTTGGAACCATTGTCGTGGAAGTTAAATTTCAGGTACCAGGTGTTACTGTTGTATGAAGGAAATTCAAACCTCTCTATTCAGTAGGATTTATTGAACGTGCAGTCTGGAACTGTGTAAAATCAATCAGTGGGAACTTGTGAACAGTTAAGTTAATACATAGGAGGCTGTTTTTTTCCCCATTCTTCCTATTATGTAAGAAATAATACTTGTAATTTCAGGAAAATAAGTGTGGGAATTCTTCTCTTATCCTGAATAGACATAATTTACATCTGAAATTTAAGAACCTCTACAAGGAAGTTTGAATATAAAAGCACGTATTTGAAGAAACAGGTGCATTCAGATAATCTGTCCAGATTTGTACAGACTGGGCTGGTTTTGACAGCTGTTTTATTATCTTCCTATTTTATGAGTTCTCCCGTCATTGCCTGTAGCTGCATTTAGGTTTGACTCACCCAGGTGTGCTGCAGGACAGAAGAGAAGTGAAAACAAAATCCAAATTCACAGCTTGGTTTGGATATCAGATTCTTGTCGTGACAGTCATTTTAGACATTGTTGTTCATGGCTTTCTGTATTTCATGATTTCTCCTCTTAAAAGTTTCACTCTTTTGAAGTAGTATCCAAAGTTTGCGTAGTCATGGTCTATGTAGTTTAAAAGTCTTTTCATGAGAATGTGTATTGCTCTTAACTAAGAGCCTATAATGGATTATAATGTAGCTGTCGGTATTGACACTTAACACAGGTTCTTTTGCACAATATCATGTAGCTTGTTTTCTTTAGGTTAACTTTTGTATTGAATTCTTCCCTGTTGTTTCACGTTCTTCTCTCCCCTCTGCATGTCATTTATTAGGGCACTACCACTTTCTCCTTTATAAACCTTAGTACAATTCAACACACAGTGCTATGCCCCCTCCCTGGAAGTGTTGAAGGCCAGGTTGGATGGGGCTTTGAGCAGCCTGGTCTAGTGGAAGTCTGGTCTAGTGCCCCGCTGGCAGGGGGCTTAGAACGAGATGATCTTTAAGGTCCCTTCCAACCCAAACCATTCTATGATTCTATGGTTGTGACTGCTCTGGTAGTTAGATGAAGTGTAAACTTATAAAACTGTCTCTTCTCCTGGAAGTAAAATAATAGCATACTTTTCAAATGTTTAAAAATAATTCTCCTCAATCCAGGATGTTTGCATAGTGGTTAAATACCTGTGAACCTCAGTTTCAGTCTTTTTGCAAATATTTTTATGTTAAAAGCCTCCTAGAAAAGAGCTGTGCTTTAGACAGGAGAGAATTTGTCATTCTTTTCTCTTTACTTTCATCGGCTTGTTAACAATGAACGTATTTCCTAAATAACCTAGTAGGCACTGCTGCTGGCTGCGCAATGTGCTTGGACTGTTAGTCTTCGAGTTACTTGAGGCCCTCTATGGGTTGCCTGTCCTTGACTATTAAGGCCAAATACAGGGAACTGCTTTCTTCCCTTTAGTTTCAACAAAAAGAAATTACACTGCCGTTGGAGCTGCTGTTTGTATTGTACAGGGTGTTAGAGCAATGCAAGCATTGCACATTTAGACATGTAAGGCAAAAAGGCTTTCCGAGCTTTACAGGAATTATGGAACAGCTAGCCAGTTCCTGGATGGAAGTATTTTCATATCACAAAATTACAAATGTAACTGGCACCCTTACCAGCCTTTCTCTGTAAAAACCAAACAAACAAAACGGAGAGTGTACTTGCCTTCTCACCCACACTGTTCAGATCAGAACAGATGATGGGAAAGCACAGAGCAGAGAGGCTGGCTACACTCCCAGTATATCTGTTTAGCAGATAAAGACGACTGTTTTTAGGGCTGTTGGTTGGCTTCTTTCACTTTTGCCTTTGAATCACCTCATGGTGTATTTTTAAAAGTATTTATTGAGCTGCTTTGACAGAGAGGTGTGTTTGTAAGGGTTACAGTCTATGGGCTTTGTTTTCAAAAATTAGAGTGGGCTAGACAAAGGTGGACTATCACTCTGAACTTTGGATTTCTTGCTTTTTGCCAGCTTGAATCATACCATAAACTCTATTTAAAGATTTGGGGTTTTGTATATTTTTTTCCACATCCTTGACCCTGACTGGTGAGCTGGACATTTGTGTTTGCCTTGGCAAGCTCCAAGCTGCTCATCTAGGGCAGGATGAAAACTCTTTTTTCCTTTTGTAAACAAACTGTTCCTTCAGTATTTTCCATAAGGATTTACACCACCATTTTGCAACGCTTCTAGGAATTGAGAAAATCTTGCCATTCAGAGTTTTCATTTTACACAGCTTGTAGCACTGCATAGAAATGTTTGATTTTATAAGTTTTCTGAGGTTGGATTTGAAGAGCTTTTTTCAGAATGTTTTCAAATTCCAGAAACACTACATTTTGTCTTCAAGGGGTTTATTAAAGCTATAGGTCAATATTCATTGTTGCCTGTCTAGAAATGGGGTTGTTTGTATTTTTTGTCTAACAGTAATGCATATGTGTTAGACAATGCAACTGTGAACACTGCCCCATTGTACTAGGCACTGTATACATGTAAAATACTGCTTTGTGCCCTGAAGAATTTGCAGTCTAGAGTAACTGTTCACATTCTGTATTTCTCTGGATATATTTTAGTGGTCAGGATGTAAAATGAGAGAATAACTTAGTGGGCCACTTTATGGCGACACACAGATTATGTTTTGGAACAAATGAACTGAATTTCATTTTCCACAGGGACAAAGGACTGATGGTGCTCCTTTTTTGTTAGGTCATTTGCAGTGAGGGACTCACAGTTTTGAGTGCTGTATGCCATAGAAGTGGCATTCTTGTTCTTGTAATCAAAAAGACTTGTCATGGTACTCCAGCAGTACTGCTGCTAATTTAGGCCACTTTGAAATACTCTAAGTCAGAGATGAAGTTTTATATATTATAAAATTGATATTATGATATTATTAAATCCAAGTCAAAGCTGAGTACCCATGTTAGTCCTGATCCCAAGCTACTGGAAATCCTGCCAAGAGGAGGAGGGTATTTGCCATGAGCTAAGCCTCCAAAAAATCATAAAGAGTCTTTTAAGAGCACCCACGTTTCTCTGGAAGAAAAAACTTGTAGTACATATTCAGGATATGTTCTCCCCCCTGCCCCTTCAAATAGTTCTGCTTGCAAGTCCCTGTATTTTTCCTCAGATCATGTGTTCTGCTCCCTGGTATGAATTTATAACGCTCACCTTAGTATGTTCACAAGGATACCGGATTCCTTGATGTTCTGTGAAAATACTCACTTTTTTCCTGCAATCTATAATGGTTTACTGAACAAGGGAAAGTAGCAAAGTAAAAGTACAATTATATTGTACTGCAGAAAAAAACTGTGTTGTTTTTAAATTTCTTTAAACAATAGGAAAGAAAAGATTTCCATATAACTTCTTGTCTTTATGCTGCTGGGTTTGAGATCTAGTATTTGAGTGCAAAACGAAGTATTGGGGAACAATTAGTTCTTTATAAATGTCTTGAAAATTTTCTGCAGTGTTTAGTAAAGTGTGCTATTTACTATAAGTTATTATTCACATTAAGTATGTGCCAATGAGTCAGCAAACCAAAACAAACTGTCTGGTTTTTGGTCTATGGCTTACTGTAAATTATAATAAATAGCAAATAACCAAACTGACAGTTCAGGAACAAATGCTGAAAAGTGTATGTTAAAAAATACCCCCAAGATTACAAATAATGAATGGAGTATAGGTTGTTAACAGAAGAGAAAAATACTGAATTTTATGTAAAGCTCCATTGATGCTAGTCATCAGTCCATAAATGTTGTTTATTCTTCCTTTTAAATAGTAATACTAATTTTAAAATGGTACATTAAAAGCATATTTGAACTCCATAAACTAAAACTACACTTCCTTTTTTGTTGCAGATCTGGGACATGAGTGATGATGAAACAGTCTGAAAATCAGCTGAATAAGGTGGAAGATGACCTACTTTGGACTGCAGTGCTGCCTTTTATGTTATTTGACAAGTTAATGATTGCTTACCCATTCTGACTGCTACAAATACAAACAAATATAATCCACATTTTGACATTAATATCTTCACCTTGAAAGCAGTCTGTTATGGATATAACTCTCGACATTTTCATTTTTATTATGTAAATAACTAAAGCAATGTGGTTATGTTTAAATGTAATCTTTTTTTTTTTAGTTTCTAAATATGGCTTACATATAAAATATGCTGCTTAAGTAAACTTTGGTGTTTTATTCATCCCAGTTTTTATTTTACTTGTCAATGGACATGTCCAAGCAGCATGTCTGAATGTCTTTTTTCATCTTTCCCAGATTTCTGCCCCTTTAGTTGGAATTTATTGTTAAGATTGAGAATATTCTACTATTGGGAGTTAAACTGCATCTTTAAAGGAGAGCAGGAGTAGGTAAGAACCTACACCTACTGCCTACACCACATTGCTTGCTGTTTCAAAGTACATATTTATAGTAAGTTGATTTGTTCTTGCCTGTGTCAATGGAGATGTTATTCTCTGTAAAGATCTCATAATTTCATGCTATGGAAGAAACGTGGTTTGATTTATTTTTACACAGTAGAGACCAAAATGCATTGGTATCATGATTAGGCTGCCCTGAAGTTTAGAGAAGGCTCTGATATGTAGTAAAAATTGCTTTGGGGGTTGGATCACTGATTCAGCCAAAACTTGTAGAGAAGTGCTTAACTGAAAGAAGAAATTGGTTCTCTAACTTTGCTATTCTTGGATGCTGTCATGCGGTACTTTACAGCTGTTAAAAAAGAACAATTCTGATTTTCATTTTGGTTGGATTTTAAGTTTTTCAATTTTTGCAGCATCAGGAATGGCTTCAGAGATTATGGCTGAGCACAAACAGTAGTTTGAGAATCCTTGAGTTTAAAAGATAACTTGAGAAAAAAGGATTTGTAAAATATCAAAGTACTTTACTACAAAATTGAAAGTGAATCTATTGGGTTTTATCTTGGAATAGGTTTTAGAAGTATATTTTAAATCCCTTTTATGGCTTTATATTGTGGGGATTATGGACTAAGTCACTCAGAAAAAATGCAAATTGCTTTATCTGTCAGGTAGCCTTTATTTCCCATATATATTATAAAAATTATTTGGTCAACCCAATTATTTGAGTTCCTTCCTTAACATAAGCTCTGAATATTTGGTGTAGATAATTTCACAGCTGCTCTGCTTCTCTCTTATGCCGCATCAGAAGAAGTTCTGTCAGATCAAATTTGTCTAAAAATAAGAATATCTGCAATTCCCATATTCTGATCATAAAAGATTTATTGAAACATGCTGAGGTTTGCATCAAGTGTCTAAAATAGCTATTATTTCTATTTATTTTAACTATCATATTCATTGTATTTATGTGATTGCTTAAGTAGCCTTAAGGGAATGTCTTGTTTAGCAACTTCATTGTAATATAAAAATATATATGAATGAAATATATTTTTTTGAAAGACTAGTAATCACAGGAAAACTGATCCTTTGGTGGTCGGGCAATGAACAATAAGATTGATAACATGCCATGTCCATTTTAAGCAGTTTGTTAATGTACGTAATTACTTAATGAGCTCAAATGATCTCCATTTTGTTAGCCATGCCGTAGTCCAACCGGAATCATGAATAAGTACCAGGGTAGTTTAAAGGGAATGATCTGCACTTTTATCTTTTGGAGTTGCTGATCATGGAGTGTAAAACTCTATTTGCAGGCTTTGGCTATCTAAAACTTGAAAACTAGACATCTTTCTGAAATCTGTTAAACATTAATAATTATTTTAAATAGCTGAAACTCTGCTTATCCTGTTAAAGTTACATTGTAGCTTTACATTGAAAGTATCTACTTAACTGCAAAAGTATACAAGATCGAAAGGTTCAAAACTCAGGGTTAATATAATGTTTCCTTACCTCTGTAATTTCAGTAACATACAACTCTCTCAGGCTGAGCTGTTTCCTGTACATATGCTTCCCAGATGTCTCTGATGTTCAGAAACACTTCAGTTTGACTTGGAATAACTTCCGTTGTCTAACTGTAATGTTGTTTTCTTTCTCCTTACGGACCAGAATTGTTCTTAGTTTGCTTTTACTCAATTTCTAGGCATTTACTGAGTGAGGAATCCTGAGAATCCGTTCAAATGAATGAATGCACATTCAAATACTATTAACAGATAAACACATTTATTTACTGGCTCGTATGCACTTAATGGCAGGATTTCGGCACAGTCCTCAGCTCCAGTTATTGCTGTTTAATGGAACAAGCTAAACTTTAACTTTCTTCATAAAGGAGGTAGGATTTAAATTTTATTTGTGCTGCCGTGACCTCCTAGGCATCAGTGAAGAGCCCGAACTCATACTTTCATTGTAGAACCCAACAGCTACCATGGCTTTTCAGGTATAAACCAGATCTGTTGGGAAGAGGGAGTGAACAGCCTCAGAGGAACCTACTCATCTTCCTAAACTATCTAACAGAAACGTAATGGCATTATACGGCAGCGTGGGTGGGACTGCATCTCACAGAAGGCAACTGTGACACCTGCGTACCACATCTGGGGACATTTACTAGTGTTAGAAGACCACAGATCTCAATGGAGAGCTGTAGACATCAATTTTGTGCTTGAGTATTAGAGAGGCTCATGGAATGATAGCCTCTGTTTTGCTTTCACACTGACTAGAATTTTTCTTCAGTGTCATCCCTTCAATGTGTTTGCTGGCTGAAGTCTAGAATTTGTTATGGAGTAGTACCACATTCATGAAAGTGAGGAACTTGAGATTCTGTATGAGAGTTTCCTTCTTTAAAGCCCTCACTTGCTCTCATCCTTGCTTTCACAATCTGCTGTTAAGTCCTCTTCACCTGTGTCATAGTTTGTTGATCGGGAACAAATATCACTTAGGGCATGCCCTTTATATCACGTGTAGATTGTCTTAGCACCATTAAAGCCAACAGAATCGTAGCCAGTAGGTGGTCCAGCCCCCACTGAGTCTTAAGCCTTCAGCATTGGCCTCTATAAGGGATAAAGGGCACAAACTTGAAAATTACACTTAGATCAGTGAAGAAAGATTCATGATGGCCCAGACAGGTTGGTCGAGATGAAATCACCAAGGAATGGAACCATAGGATTTATATTCCTAGGAAGTTGGTGGCTTCCAAGAACTAAAGGGAGATTCTTCTTCAGTAGAAGTCAACAGCACAGTAGTTATTTTGATACATCAAAGGAAACTGTAGTGATTGCACCAGCCCTTGAAATCACTGAGCTTGAGCCTGGAAAAGTACTTTTCCCTTCCCTGTGTTCTGTATGGCTTTGGTGTTGTGTCCTCAGAGAAGTCCAGTGACATAAACTAAAATTTCATTTTTGTCATCTTTGATATTCTTGTTCCAGTTCCTGCATAATGTTCTTTCTAGTTCTATTTCTTTGTATAAGATTTGGCTGCTCACCTTAAATATATGCAAGAGAAGTGTTAGCAAAATTGAATAATTTTTCCATATATAAGCATTTTCTATAAATTTCTCGCTTGTGTTCCCATAAAAAACTCTTACTGAAATGTTTTTTTTTGTATTTCTGAACTTTTCACTATGCACTGTAGAATCATATCATAGCACTTGTTTCTCCCTCTTACTGAACTAATTCCTTCTAAATTATGTTAACTAGTCTAATGGGAATTGCTAATAGAATCACAGAAGCATTTAGGTTGGAAAAGACCCTTAAGATCATCGAGTCCAACCATAAACCTAACACTGCCAAGTCCCCCACTAGCTACTTCATCGTTGCACTTACTCTGGGACAGTGTTCAGCCATGAAGAGTTCACCCAGCTCACAACTTTCCTTTGAGTTTTCTTTCTCTTTTTCAAACCAAATCACAAAAGCAGTGAGATTGCCGAGATGTGACTGAGAATAGACTTCGGTATGCAGGATTCTCATTAATGCCAGTAATGCGTGGAAAGATTACTAAGCTTCTGATACCAGCTTTTGTGCTGTTGATCAAGAACAACTCTGCCTGTTTCTTAGAGAATCATTAAGAGCCATGACAGAATGCATGAGGATATTTTTATATAGTTTCTCTTCAAAGTATAACCATATCTTAAGAGTTCAAGGAGAGTCCTAACTCTCTCTTCTTAGGGGAATAGGAAGGACAGCTCACATTCTTTCAAAAATAAATAAGTTGCAAGCTAACACATAGTCAACCTTTCTTGTCATTCTGCCAGCTGTTCTGCGGTGCAGGTCCAGCCAAGTAGCCATTCTCATGCTGTCCGTTGATTCAATGTTTGCTGTACTGTAACTTTGCATTAAGACTACACAAAAGCTGAAGAGAGTGCGAACAGCTAGATGGTGGGATTTTTCCCTGCTACTTTTCCAAATTTTTGTACCCAATTTTGTAGGGTTTTTTTAAAATAATAATGCAATACTTTCCTTAGAAACAAATAAGTATTTATACTCCAGAGAGACCCATTAAAGAAATATTTGCAACATGGTAGACTTCCTAAGAAACATAGTCTGGAAGATATCCAGAGCCTGTTACCGTTTTGTTTCTGAATCTTTTGACATGGCTTCATTAATTCCTTTTCTTCTTCTTTTTTTTTTTTTTTATTTAAATTTTCAGTGCAGATGTTGTGCTTATGCATATCCTGCCAAAATGATACTTTCCTTCAAGAGGTTGTTGTGCACCTTTCTCTTTTAGAGCACCTGGATTAACTGTTTTAAAAGACAGAAATACTGCACTAGAAGGACTTTGGACTGTCCCAGTCTGGCAATGTGTAAATTCCTAACCTATGAAAAAACCTACGTACCTACGTACCTGTCCCATTTCAGTTCCAGCTTGCTTTCCCTTGCAGCTGCCTGGACCTTCTCCAGAACCCTAACTGTTTAAAAATACTGTGGCATGGCACAGGTAATGCTTTAGGTTTGAAATTAATACACTTTCCCTCTCTATTAGCACTTCAGCTATCCAGTTTCATAATTTCTAACAAGTTCATTTTCTCATCTGTGCAGCACTTGACAGGTTTTTAAATTAAAAACCCTAACAATTTGTTGACAGTGTTTTCTTTCTCCTTTTACTTTTATTGATAGCCTTTCTTCCATTACCACTGATAATAGTGACTCTTCATAGTGAGCAGTGATTGACAAATGGACAGACCGCAGGACTCCTTGCTTTGTGTTAGCTCTACTCCTAGGTTACACAGAGACGTTAATACTCCCCGCTTTTTTTTCTTAAACTTTTATTTAATTCCTCAGCTGTGAAATGTATGGAAATTGGGTTTATGTACTTGGTGAAGAATATCTATTTTTTTTTATTCTCAGTTATCGTGGGTCAAAGAAACTGGTCTGTTGCTCCAACCCATTGTTTTGCTGAGGTATTGTTGACTATTGTTTGATGTCATGTAGTGTTAACCAAATAGGCTGTGGCTTGGGCTAATTTGTAGCCACTTTTCTCTTAAGTACAGTAGCTGAAATTCAGCAATCCATATTCTTCCACCAGCCAGTGACTGGTGTTTTGTCCAGGTTGTAATGAAGTCTTTGGAGTGAGTCACTTGAGGATTATTTTAACCTGGCTGAGGAAATTGGCACTGTAGAAGGGAAACTGAAGCTACTCCCAAAAGAATTAATAGCAATAAGCTTGAGTAGCAACAATGTTAAGTACCTTAAGGTATTCTGTATCTTAGGGCAGCAATTTTTTCACCTAATTTCCCAGTTCAAATGATCTCACCCCAGGATAAGGATGCAGCTGAGTACTCCAACCATATATAATTTCAAGTTCTAATTGTTGCCCTCAATAATCGACAATATTGTCTGCCTGTTGCGACTTAACTATAGCATTTTTTCAAATCTGGTGAAATTATTTAGGACATTCTTTGAAAAGATTTTCAGAACCCATAAGCTGTTTGTCTGAACTTTGCAAATGAAATAGCATGGTTTCTTTCTGTTTAATCAGGCCAGTACTCCCTTGCCATTGTAGCTTCTTGCAGGAGCTTCCCTGGGCTTGGGGATAAAAAGGGGCAGTCAGGAGTTCTAAAAACAAACATGTTATGTTTCCTGGCTGGCATGGAGTACACACTGCCTTTCCATCTACTATAGCAGTCTAAATGCCTGTTTCCTCTTGTTCTTTGAATAGTTGTTTATATAGGACATTGATATAAAGTACAATAGATTGCCTCTGGAGTGAAGGTCACATGCACACGTGCATTTCATTTTAAATGCTAAAGATTTCAAATTACTTTTTAACAAAGTATTTTAGTAAGCTAACAGGAAAAGACAGAAGCATATGTATAGTGCTGTGCTGCTGCAAATCAAAAGCACAATTTTTTAAAAATGATTCTTTGTAACTTCTCTCCTTTCCCATACAGTTAGTTTCTGTTCTTACGTTCTTTGGCTGTGGATTGCTGCTTCAGTAGTCTTTGAGCATCCAAAAATTTAGGCTTGTGTGTGACTTCAGTTTGCTTTTTGGCACCAGGACATTTGATTTTTGTAAGATCTCAGCAGAATGAGTCATTGTTTGATTTGTTAGTGAAATACCATTATGCACTACATAAATAAGAAAAGAGAGGCATTATTGTGGTTTCATTCTTATGGAGGAGGTCAGTAGTGTTTTTTCCTCAATTTCTCTTTTGGTCTAATGTGTGCACCCTCTTAAGAAACTGCAGTTGATGCATCCCTGCGAGGCAGTGCTGCAGGCGTCTGGTGCATTTGAAAGGCAAGCTGGCATCTCATTTCTGGAATGATTTTACTTTCTAAATCAAAACCAGTATGGGCTAAAACTGGGCAAAGAAATGCTGCTAAAATTGTTTCCACATCATGTCAATAGCCTTGGAAGAAAGGTGAGGGCCGTGGAGGTTCCAAGTCTGGCCCACTCTGAATGCATTTGAACTCTAGTTTTTGACAGCTAGTAAATTGGTGTCCTCCCCCGCTCTTTTCTCTCCCCATGAATATCTCCTCCCCACCCCCAGTGCTCGGTGCCTCACTGGTAAGGGAGCGATGTGGATGAACAAGCAAATTAATTTCTAGTGACAGACTTCTTTCAAATTAGTGTAAGAAGTGAGGAAGTCTATAAAGTAGGTATGATTTTGCTTAGGGGTTTTGCTTTGTCTTTAAGTGTCTTTATTTTCATTTCATGCTTCAAAGTCTGACTTTTATACAGTAATTCTGTAGGTGTTACCACTTCCTCAGGAACCTGTGACTCAGGCAACGTATAAATGAAATGACATCACCAGCAACTCTTGCTTGAATTGCTTGTTTCCTAAATAGGGGCTGTTGTTTTTTCTTTTAATACTTGCAGCTTTGTTTGGGTTTTTTTTTGGTTGGTTTTTTTTGTTTGTCTGGTTGGGGTTTTTTTTTGTGAGGGGGGAGGGGTTGAGGGCTTTTAATTATCTAAGGCAGCTTTGCCATTATGAGTAACCACACTGTATGTGTTTTATCCTTTTGAATCGTTGAGATCACCAATATTGAAGTTTACTTAAAATAGGAGATCCACATTTCTACGCAAGCTATTCATGAATGAAATAATTGTAGTTAGGCCTTAGTAGAGGTTCTGTTGTTATAAAGCATTCTTAGTTCACTCCTGATCTGTGGAGGGAGGGGGACGGCGGGGAGGGGAAGGAAAAGATCTGAGCATTATTTTCCATTATTATTTTGGAAGTAATGCAAACAAAAGAAATGTGTTTTCATACTACCAGGCAGTTTTAATGGATCTCCCTCACTGCTCTCAATAGCGTGTATTTGCACCTCAGGAGATTCTTGGTAGATTTCAGTGTTTCCTTTCCTGCAGCCCATACTTTTCAATGATAAGGCTATGTATAAATACACGGTTGAAATAGGAGGAGCCGGAGTAAAGTTTGCTTCTTGGCAGAGTGTCTCCAAAGCTGGCAGGAGCAGTCATTGCAGCAGGTAGGCATGGTACGGGGGACGGGCAGCCGCTGCATCTGCATTGCTTGCTTGGACAAAACCCCCAGTGATGTCACTGCAGGAGCTGGCTCGTCAACTGTTGTTAAAAGTCATGTCAGGAATTCTTGTCATCAAAGGAATGTGACAAGTTGGATGTCTGTCTAGGTCATTTATTCATAGTGCTCATGGACAGGCTATAAAAGTGTTGTGTTTATTTATTATTGTCATGAGCAAAGGATCACTGTCCTTTTGTTTAAATAGTAGCAGTTTTGGAACTCTATAGAAATTAGTGCTTTTGATTGTATGGGTTCTCACTGAGCAGGCAGTACCACTGTGGTTGCACTTTAAAGGAAAACTCCAAGTCGATGTATTCAGGGAGGTGGTATCAGTGACTACCATAGGTAATGGTCTTGCTTCCATTATGTCAATCCATGTCAAACTTTGGCACTATTAAGAACCATATAATTAAAGTTATTTTTCAGATGACACACTAAACCAAAGTCCTAAAAAAAGGATTTGTATCTCTTTTTGGTTTCTTTCTGATAATTTTTTTTTCTTTAGTTTATTTCATCCTACCTTCCTAAAGTTGTTCAGCTTCCTTTGGATCCTTCATTTTCTAAATTACCCTTGTGCAGGGGTCATGCATGCTTTTAATGAAAAACTTATTCAAGTTCCACCCAAGGGCTATTAGAGCAATAGCTGTATATTGTTACTGGTACTAAGTTGGGAATGCTTTGAGATGATAGATGGTGTAAGTGTAATAACATTACAATTATTTGGTCACACAGATATAAAGACAATCTTCCCCTACTTAGATTGTTTACTATTGTATGTCTCTTGCATGCAGTTAGTATTTGTGATTTTCTCTAGGGCAGTAGTTAGGAGTGAGTGAGCTACACATACTCTGCCCTGCAGGGCAGCAGCTGATGTATAGATGCAGCTAGATCAGTCTCACCAACTGCCCGATACGCTTATGTGACTAGTGCTCTCAGAAGTCCTGGGGGAAGGCATTTCAATTACTTGCTAACTACATTTTGTTGAATAGGAATTCAGTAGTGTTTAGCAGTCAAATATGACAAACTTAAGATAGGCTTCTTTGTAACCACACTCTGATTTGCAAGGGAGAAACAGGGAGCAAGTCAACTGGTGTGTGTCCAGTGTTTCCCTGTTGCTGGAGATATTCTGGTTTCATTTCCAACAATGATAGTATCCGTTACTTAATTTAGCTTCCTGTTGTTAGTATTTGGAAATGTCATTAAAGATTCCGATAGATAACAACAAGTTATCCACTGCTTAAAAATCAGCTAGGAACAGAGAATAACAACATACCTGTTGATCTGAGATACTGGAAAAGAATGGAAAAGAACGTGATTTAAATGCCACTGGAGTGTCAGGAGGGAGCTGACACTTATGCCACAAGGACATGCAGCAGAACGTTGTTTCAGAATTTGACCAAATTACTGCTTTTAAATTATTTTGTTGCTATAGTAGTGGGTGATTGTGGCTTCAGAAATTTTCTAAGCCAAAATGTTATGTTCCAGCTTTCACAGTTTGGAGATTAATGTAATTAATTATTGTGATTTTTTAAAAAGACTGCTTATTTAGAGCAACTTTGTCCTCTCCATAATAGTCATAGACATGGGAAGATGGATTGAGGCAGAACACATGGGCTGTACCACAGACCTCCAGTGAAGCCAAAGAAAGTCACATCATCTCCGCCTCCCATCCGTTGTCTGAGCTTTGTTCCGTAGAGTCTCTTGTGCTGAGTAAGTGCCTAGGACAACAAGACCAATCTTGATTGAGTCAGCTAGGCAATGGAATAGTACAAGTATTAGAGATGATACAGGTACATCTCATCTCTAACATTGTCTATTAATGCCTTTTAATGTAATCAGTTTGGACAAGGAGTTCAGAAGTGGTTAGTGAGATCCATTTGCCTCAGTTTTTGGATGCCCAACTTTGGATGCTCTAAGCCAGACTTTGATGACGTCTTAAACTGGGTTTCGGAATTCTAAAAGGAGTCTGATTTCAAATGTAAAGACAATCTTACATTAAGCATGTATTTTAAAATCTTTATGTGTGTAAAAGAGGATTAAATAAATCTGTTGTTAACTTCTAAATGCTTGCTGTTTCAGTTTTGCTCTTTCTTGCATGTATGTACTGGGAAATATGCTTACCAGGATGAGCATTAGGTTTTGTATAACAAATCGGCTAAAATAGCGAGGAGTCACAAAAGAGCTTTGTTATTCTTGTGGAAAAGAAATACAGAAAAGGAAAAAGTTACTTGAGTGCACTTTTTTAAAATGAGTTTCTGGTTTTGAGGCTTGTGTTGTTTGTTACCAGTCTGACTGCTAGAAGCTTAACTGTTTGTTTCACAGTAAGTGCATGCTGCTCCCGAAGGGATTCAAATCCACATTAAGCTTGGGTTGCTAGCACAGTTGGAAATCAGGGTAGTATAACTTAGCAATCCAGTCTGAGAGTGGCTAGAAATAATACTGGTTGTGTTCTCCAAGGCCTGCACTGCCATTTAAAGTTTCTGTCCCCTAGAACTAAAGGTTTGGATTCATTTGCAAAAGGAAGGTGTGCATTGACTTTGGTAATGGAACAGAAGAATTAAGAAGCAAGAAGCAAGTAAGAATTGGACTTGGGTTTTTTTTTTTATTTTCTTAATTAACAAACATTTCTTCATTAGTTCTGACTATATACTATAAATGTACTCCAGAGGAGAAAAAAAAAGGTTTGTTTTTTCATTTCCTGAGTGAAATACAGAGAACTGTTCATGAACCAAGTACAAGGTGTAAATAAGTTGCCATGACCTATAATTTGTTGGACTATATAGTGGTGTTAGTGACATTTTTGTGTTTTACTAAACTTTCACAGTGTAGTCATTGGCTGTTTTCCCCAGTTAAATTTTTCACAAAAAAAGTACAAAACTTCAGTTATGAGAGAAAAGCAAATAAACTGAAATCCTTTGAAATCACTGCCCACTGCTCCAAATCTCTGTTGTAATGAAGCTCCAGTAATTCTTTTGTCCTACCATGCTAATACTTTATTTTCCTCCCATTTCCATACTAGATGGAAGATATGAAGGGGCAGAAGAAAAGCAGAAATGCCAGAAGAAGAGGAACCTGGAAGAGAGCCAGGAAAGACAGCTATAAAGAGATTGGCTTCCTGTTTGAGGCTTTAGGAGCAGTGGATCAAGGATGCCCCAGTTTGGGAGCTTTCCCATCAGAGGTATTGTTGTTGGCTTTTAGTAGCTTACATCGACAGGTCTTAGCACATCCCTTTTTCTGGTCAGGGCCTGTCTGCCTATGGGAAGTTCTGACGCTTAGCATCAATTTTCTTCTATTTTGGGGCTTCCTCTTGGGTTGCTCTAGCTATGACGTTTCAAAGGATCACAGGGAGTATAGGTTAGCCAGCCAGCTTTCTCCTTCTCCCTCTCACTCTGTTGCAGAAATTAAGTGCTACTTCTCGTTTGTCACTCAACTTTTCTAGCGCTCTCAGGAAGGAGGGGAACATTCTTAATTTGTGCCTACAGAGGAATTAAATCAATATACTTGCTTAAGCAGACTTCTCACCCACAAGCAAAAAAGACAAAAAAAAAAATATCTGGAAGCTTCATGATGTGATCCTGTACCTTAATGAACATTCCCTGTGCTCATCCTAAACATCATCCTCTGTGGAAATTCTTGAAGTGTTTTGGTTTGAGGTTATAGTGTAGCTAATTCCCACATCAGGGCTGCAAAGCTAAGCAATGGAGGTTTCCTGAGGAGAGAATCTTTGCTTTTCATCAGTCTGACTAGTTGGGTAGATTATAGCTTTCTCAACTCTCCAAATGTTGTTGCTGGTCTCCCAACACTGTTTTTTCTTGTTTTGTTTTGTGTTCCTTCAATTCCCAAGAATCTGTTTTCTTTTTTCTTTAATTTAAAAATGAACACATCTGTTTTGTGGCTGTGTAGAAAGACTTGAAAATATGAAGCTAAATGGCTCAAGGACAGAATTAATTCCAAATGTAATTATTTATAATAACCTGATTTTAATTTTGCTTCTGAAAAATTCAAGAGAAATATTTTCTCATGCAGTGATTTCAGTGAGTTCTATGAATACATAACACAGTCGTGGTGTGATATCAGTGTTACTACCTTACCACCTTACAATTGTTTACGTAAGTTATAACCAAAATAACTGCATGGCAAGAAAGCTTTCTAGTCACCAAAACACTTTGATGTTGTTCTGTTTGTTATGCTTTGGTATCTGTGCAGGACAAACAGCTGACAAATGAGCTGAGATTTGTGCAAGTAATATAAAAGCAATGGTCTAGATCCTTTCCTTGATATTATAAAGGCAGAAAACCAATTTTTGAATGGCTATGGAGTAGCGTAAAGAAGTCCCGAAGTCCAAATCCTGTTGATTCTCTAGTAGCAAGATCACATATTTGGTGGCTCTGTTGCTTTATTTCCTCTGTATACCAGCATTAGATGTTACATTCTGGGCAGCTAATCAAATTGGATACACTCACAGTTTTCTTTTTATTGAGCTCTGGAAATCAGCATTCTGAGTATAGATTTCTATGCTATTAAGAGCTCAAGGGAAGAACTTATTTTATAATTTAGAAAAAGTCAGTTTGAAGAACTATTGGTACAGTTGCAGATTTTGGAGCCTTGGGCAGATTTTACTTTTGTAGTCACTGGCAAGTTACTCTAGTTTTATGCCAACCAAGTTCCTATAGCTTCCCACAGCCACAAGGGTTGTGTGAAGAGGCTCTAGTGCTCCACCCGAGTGCTGTACATTTTGTGCGGGTGGAGGAAAGGCAAGGGTCTAGCAGAAGATACAAAGAGAGGAAGGCAGTGGATTGATGTGTGAACTAGATTTAGCTGTGCTGATAAAATTAACGCTTCTCTTAGGAGAAAATGCCTATAATTTCCTCCAGGAGTATGTCACAGAAAGACAGAATGGAGAGAAGATGGGATCTGTCATGGGGCAACTGTTAAAAGAACAAATTTTTCATGTAAATAGGGGAATATTTCTTCTTGCCTTCATTAGCTTCTCTTTCTTTAATGATATATTATGGGTGGATCTGCTATTGACATTAATCCTCAGCCTTTGCCCAGGCATTTTTCACATTTCCTGTGAGAATTGGTAGGACCAAAACTCCATCCAGAGTTCAGCTATAACAGGGCAGAGCAGGAGGAGAATCCCACACTCCTCTTTCCTGTATTTCCAAGCAGAAATTGTTTATTTGTTGGATTAATCACTAAAGTTACAGACATGTCAGCAAAGTCACCATTTGATTTATTACTGCTGATTTTGCATCATCCTGAAAGGTCATAGCTTGACTCACATTACAGACTGCATTTGTAAGCCTGGCAACAACAAAAGCATTATTTTTTATTGTGAGGAAATCTGTTCTTGCCATGAAAATCTTTAAAACAAGAGCCCTAGAATCCCACCATGTTCTGTGTGGTGGTGGTTTTGCAGGACTTGGCTTTTTCTCCATATCCTCACCTGAAAATTCAACATTTGGGCATAGACTACGGAAGCTGAAGGCTAAATTAGCAAATGCATGAAATGACACAGGGGTGGTTCAAAACAAAGATCTCTGAAATAGTACATTTTAGACAACGTCTATAGTGCAGTCTTTAAAAGTTGAAGTGCATTTTACATTTGTATGGTTGATCATTCTGAACCCTGTTCCTAGCCTATATTCAGCCAGCCATGTCTTTATTACAACAAAGAAAATGTCTTGCATGCTGTTGTATGTGCTTTTCCTCTGGACTAGCTATTTCTGCTTTCCTGATATATCATTGAGGCTTTCTCAAACCAAAAGGTAAATTATATACATACATATGCCTGCATTTCAGGGGACAAAATGAGAACATTGCTTACTTTTGAAGAAATAGGTTTACAGGTTTCAGTTGTTACTTTACTTAACTGGCCCTGCAGGTGAAGAAATTACTTCTTTTAATCTTGATTTTTCGAATACCTGGGGGAGGTATGAGAGCCACTGGGAAGGAGAGACTTACAAACAAGTGAGGAAAGGTTACCATTAAGGTGAAAAAGACCTTCACAACAGAAGATGACTTTATTTTTAGCAACTCTGAATAATGAGAAGAAATTATCATCTTCTTCAGTTAGGTATCTGTTCCAGTTAATTTCTTTCCAGCATTTTCTTTCGTAGGGGAAGTCAGATTGGCGGCAGGAGGTTTTCACCTGGGGTCTTTTTCTTGCCTATTTGAATCGTGTCCTAGTTTGTAATCATATTTGAAAGCCGCTTGCTTAACTTCAGAGTGTTTGCACTGTGAAGAGATCACTGGAGGAGCTGGCTGGCACCCTCCGCCCCCCCGGGGGGAGCAGGGGGTTTCCTCGTGCACTTACACACGCGTGTTCCTCCCAGGTGGCCGCGGCTCGCCTGCGGGAATTACCCGGTGTCCCGTGCCGGCTGCGAGGTGGGAAGCCAAGGTGATATCCACGACTGCTTGTACGTCAGCAGTGTTGAGAGGTAAGACCTAATTTAAAGTTTTCTTAACTCTCTGCGGTTCTGTTACTTTGGTTTTGTTTTCAAAATAGATGTGGTTGTATCAGTATATAAAACCGAACACCGAGCTCCAGCAGCCAGAACAATGTCAGTAACTATTAATGCCGTGAGAAAATGTTTGATGAATAAAAGTAACATCAAGTTAAATAAAGGTATGTATGTCAGTGAAAGTAAGAGAAAAGGACTTTGCTGCTGCTGTAAACCCTGTAACAATGCTGTATTACCTGTGGTACTATTTGAATACATGTGTTTTCTTCTGAAGAAGTTAATAGTCTGGGATTTTCTATAGCCTTAGCAGGAGCCCAAGGAGTTGTCACTTGGAAGGAAAAGGAAAAGGAAAGGCCCTTGCTTTAATCTCTAAGTATTGTTAGTTCTTTCCATTATTTTCATCCCCGCTTCCCCCTCAAAAAAAAAAAAAAAAAAAAAAGTTTAGAATACTACAGTGGATCAGTGAAGAGCAAAGGTTTGCTTTTAGGCTGAGAATTATTTTTTTTTAAACTAGTTGAAGCTTTTTTTTTTTCTCTGAAAGCAAAAAAATCCTGTATTTTTTATACTTCATTTTAACTAACTAGAGCTAATATAATTGCAGTGGTATATCATGTGTATATTTTAACACAGAAGCCACATGTCATTAATATAACTAGACCCACATCATTTTAATATTTCAGGAAGCAGATTTGAGCTTTGTGTTTTCCTGGATTAATAAAGTAACATTGATTCCACCATGAATAGCACGACGCTATCAGAAGTATTCTGCATGCATAGTATTTGCCCAAACTGAGTAAACAGTTTTAAGATAAGCAGCTTTTTGACTATTAAATGTAGCAGGCGTGTGGCTGACACAGCTTCATGTTGACAGATGCCTTTGTGTCTGTCTTTGTGATGGAGAGAAGACAGATGTTCTCCTTGGCATTTAAGAAAGCTGCTGCTTAGCGAAATAAAATGTAAAATTAGAATGAACAGTGAAATGGTGAACAGTGCAACTGGCTAGCCTACAAGCAAAAAAAGATTGAAACAGTCTCATGTGAATGTAATGAAGTGTGTCCTTACTGGAAGTCAGTAACTGCTTTGTCATTATTTAAAAGTAGCCCATAGAAAAAGAAATTCTGTTTTTTCCAGCGCTGTTAAAATATAAATGCATGTCAATCTGAATATCCATGTATGACTAATCCCATGCCAACCATTCTTAACAGAGAGGCATGTCAATCGGGTATAAATGCTTAAGTGATACAGCAATTAGCAGCTATAAAAACCCCTAAGTTAGCACATTGTTGTCTGATGAATTGGGCTCCTGATTGTGTCACAAAGGAAAATATGAGAATTTCCTATTTAATGTTCCTTAGGGGTGCTGTTGTCAGATGAGGACGGAGGCTGCCTTCAGTACGACGTTGTCCACTTCTAGCACCAGAGGAAGGAGCAACACGGGGGGAGCTCGTAGAGGGAATAGTCTGGCATTCTGGCACCGGTCCCACTGCGTCTCTCTTCAGGGTGCGTACACTGCTCTCATTCGAAGGGCTGTATCTGGAGAGCTGCTGCTCTTGTTTCTCTCTGAGATGAGTGTTGTCCATGTTAAGCCTAAACCGTGTTTGGAGACTTTAATGATGGTCTCAGTGGAGCATCTGGTCCCCTTCATGAATGCTACCATGCTGGTCCAGCAAGAAGTCAATATTTACTGGTGTGGAAGTTCCGGAGGAGAGAGAAAATCCTGTGAGTGAAGTTCAGGAATATTGAGCACGTCAGCAGAGAGGCCGCGTGCTTTCCCCAAGACGGTGACGTTTCCCTGTCTCGGCCGCGGGCGTGCGTGCAGAGCGGCCTGCAGAGGGGTCCCGCTAGCAGAGTAGTTGGTGCTCTGCTCTGCTCACTGGAACTCGCCTTTGTACAGTTGTGGGTTTCTGTAAATGTGATGATCAGATTTGCCGAGCAGAATAATTTGAAACTTTTCTGCAAATAAAAACCAAACCTGATGCCAAGCTCACCAGTTAGTCTAGAGTAAACGTGGACAAACACTGAGGAAGTGCATCGCCTGATTAGGATTGTTTGGCGGAAGACCGAACACTTAGGAATTCAAACTCTAGTTTTGAACTAAAAGCTCCAGAACTCCACGGAAGATTCCCAGCTGTTGCAAGGTGCTCCTTCTACCATTTTTATGTCAGATAAAACGTACCAGGGACCAGATTTGTCCTTGGAGTTTTAATTAAAAATAAAGCTTAGTTTATTGTCTTGCAATTTAACCACTGTTTTTGCAATGACTATGCTACGCTGGCCTTGGTGGTCTCCCGCAGCTTGCTTTCAGCCTGTGCTGAGGGTGTTATTAAGACACCTGAGTTTGCTGTAAACTATTAAATGTCTCAGAGAAAACCTGAAATGAGAGAATTGGAGAAAGAAGAAGTGGTGTCTGCGGCTCTAGGTCAAAGATGAAATGACTTGCTCTCCCCTCATCTTTTCTCCAGAAGTGACTGGTTAGTGACAGTGTCCCCCTGGGACACCGGTTGGGCAGGCTTAGGCTTGAACGCACTCAGAACTTCGCTACAGTCAAGGTGGTTTCAAGACTGAAGGTCGAGCACCAGTGGGAAGGCCACGTACTGAAGTGGTTATATTGCTGGTTTTGCCGTACACGCAGAGGTAGGTAATACCTCCCCAGGTCTGCTGGTCTCTTTCAACGCTTGTGCCCTGCTGCTGGAGAAAAAACCCCGTATGTGTATTAAATGTCACTCTTGGTGAGGAGTGCTGCCTCCGGGAGCCTCCCAGCACCTCCCTTGGGTGTAAAAGCCATCGAAAAGCCTCGCTACCCCAGGAGGTGACCGTACTCCTGCGACAGAGCACACGCTCTGAGGAGCTCTCCCTCGTGCACCTCTGGAGACACGTAGTGCTGCTGCCTTGTGTGCTGTGACAGGAGAGCACCGGGGGAAAAGAGGCGAGCTGTCTCTGAAGAACAAGGCAGCTGCTGTACATGGCCGCTGTGGAGCTATAGGTAACTGCAGGTTAAAAATAAGGAATTAAATTATCTACCTTGGCTGTCTTATACCCAAGAAATGCACTTGAGCTAGCTGTTCCACAGAGAGGGGCAGAATGTTCTCATTGAAGGAGAAGTTAAAAAAATATTAAATTGGTGTATTTTAGTGATTAAATTGGTATATTTCCTGTCATGGGCCCTTCAAGGATAAAGTGTGCTTCAACACGCAACGTGATCCAGCTGTGTTACAACTGTCTGCTAAGGGGGGAGAGCGGGAGACGCTGCGCGTAACGTACTTGGGTCTGTATCCAGGCCAGATGAAATGGAAGCTTCTGTGTATCAGGAAGATGCAGACCGGTTTCTTATTTCGCTGTTCCTCGAGAAGGCTCTAAAGATAGTGGTGAATGGTCCCCTCAGCCAAGCGTAAGTGTGCCAACTCTGGGGAGTAGAGCTCTTACACAAATAACATTTAAAATACTTCTGATGTGTTTTGCCAGGGTATCACGTTAAGCAACGTGACATATTGGCGCGTTCATTCACACAGCCATTGTGGATCACCTCTTTTGTAACGTGAGTAGTTAGTACAGCGGAAGCAGGGAGCGCTCCTAACTGCTGTTGCACAAAGGCTTCTGAGCAAGGCTGAAAGACAATTTTAGAGCTTTTCTCTGCTGACTGATTTGGCCTCCTAGGAACAGCTGGATTTGTTCCCACCCCCAGCAGCCCCCTGCACCCCTCTGGGAGCGTTCAGCCCAGCTGCAGCGACAGTTCAGCTGCTGCTTGTGGAGCAGCTTCTGAACTGGTGCAGTTACAGCTCCAGTCTGCTACGGTGAACTGGTTACAATTTTGAGTTTTGTGCATCTGCCAGTTTTAAAGTCTAACAGTTCAGTTAGTTACACTGTGTAGTAGTGTAGCTGCTTTATGAGCAGCTGGAGTAGTTCCCTGCTGAGTTCTCTGCAGCAGTGGCAGGAACCTCTACAGCCATCTGACTTCAATATGCCTGCATTCAGCACACACCCTGGGATCAGAACTGAGCGCGGTACCGTCTATGAACTCCCTTTGCTGCTTCGTGCGTTTTTAGTTTTAAAGGACCTAAACATTCAGCCCTATTGGGTAAGCACAATCTGCTGGACAGGTTCAGTGGTCGTTTACCAGTGACACCGTTAGTACAGGTTTAGCCAGTACAGAGACATACTGCCCATGTACCTACACACAATTCTATACTGCTGCTGTACTGCTATTGTCTCAAACTATCACCACCTATTTGTATGTAAAGGTGATTTTCACAACTAAAGAAAGAAGCTTGAAATATGTAGAAACTGTATTCAGCAGAGGTTACTCACTGAACGATGCAGGAAGATCTGAACTCAGTCCCTAGTACATTTGTGATGGCAGGTCTGTTTTTGAAATTAAATTCTGGCTTGAATTAAAATTAGCAAAAATAAAGTGTGTGTGTGTAGGGTTGAGATTACAAACGCATAGCTGGAAGTTGCCATTCATTTAGCTCACAGAAAAAGATAAGCTGTTACAAATAATATAGGACTTATTTAATAATATGAAATGCGTGTGTACAGTCCCATTTTTCTAGGCCATGGTGCTACCCTTTTGTGCAGAATTACTGCTTGCTGCAAATTAGAAAAATCATGTGGTAGGAAAAAAAATTACTTTTTCCTTTTACCACGTAGAAAACAGAACACTCTTCAAGTTACTGACCTGAAAGATAGCAATGCTGCTTGTCCTGTTTCCCGTAGTCCCCAAAATGTTGATGTAGGGATGACTTTTTCCTAAAAGGAAACCAGCTCCCTTCAGAAAGCAGACTGAGAGGCTTGTGAGGCTTGTTGTAGTTGGCCTCCCTCCCAAAAGCTCTTAAAGCATGTATTTAGGCTTCTTTCCATGGGTATTTAGAGAGGGATGTTTTTCAGATGTGTTAAACTAATCATCATTCTTGATGTGTTCTCATGGAATCTCCCACACCCCAAAAATAGCCATTTACTTTAACAATGTACATGCATGTCATGACTGCTTTGTTTTTCATACAATTTAGGCACTTCTAATACACTAGGAACTCTGTAGCTTGTTGGTTTTAGGGGTTCCTTTTTTAATTTTGGAGACACCTCTGCTACATTCAATGTTGAAATTCCTCTGAAGGCTCTCACCTGGTTCACTGAACTTTCTCAAGATCAGGTAATTAGAACACTTGTTTTTAAGGATTAACCCTCTCCAGTCAAATGAATGATCGATCTTCTTTTGAAATGCTGCTCACCCAAAACGCAAGACCATGGATGTCTTCCTTTGAAATACAGCTGTCTTTCTTCTTTAGGGAATAATTTCTGTTCTCTAGATAAAACTTGAAGAAAGTTGCAGGACAAAACAAAATGGAAGAAAATGAAGGCATTGGTCTTTTCATAAACAGGACAGAAATGCTTGACTAGCTGGTATTTTCCAACACGGTAACTGAACTGGAGCTGCTGCTGGTGAGCTACATTAGAAGAGGAACAGCTGCTTCAGCCCCGTATGGAGAGCAGCAGCGGGCAAACGCTCAAGGACCTGACCGGTGGGACTGCTGCCGGCGTGTGTTCGTCCTCCTAAAGCCGGGGGTACTTCTGTCCATCTCTGCCCTGGCAGCAGCAGGTTCTCTTCGTAGTTGTAAAGACTGTTTCTTGACAAACTCCTGAACTTGTAAGGGAAAAAAGAAACCCCAAAACCCAGACTATCGCTATCCAGCCCCTTCAATGGGGTAACGGTCCTCAACGAGATGACATGAGCAGTAGTTTGTTTCTGCTTCCAGCTCATGAAGTACAGAAACCAATTTCCCCTCTTACCAAGCAATACAGAAGAGTATGTACACACTTGTGATTTAAGAGCACTTTATTGTTCTTTAAGGCTACTTTTAAGTACAAAAAAAAAAGATGGCCTGCCAAACCTTTTTTTTTTCCAGGTGAAACAAGGCCACAAAAGAATGGTATATTACAGATTTACAAACACAGAGAGAATCTTTCAAACTGAACTGTAGATAACCTGGCTCTGTGAAGAAACTTCACCACGTCTCCCGATGGTGAGTTCAGTTTAGTTTCCTTCCACCTCCCCCCAACCCTTTGGCTTTCATGACATTATGGTGTCTAATATACGTTTTAATGGACATATCACATTAAATCTTTATTGCCCTCAAATCCATTTACCTATCTCAGATAAGTAAATGTAACCTTGTAAAACAGCTATTATTGAAAATATTAGCTTTAAAAACATTATCTTATTTGTGTTTACAAAGAAATATAGGAGTCACATTTTCCACAGAGTCCATCTACAGTATTAGTATTTTACTGTTATAATGCTCAGTAGCCTGTAGCAGTAACAAACTAGTGGCTATTAATGCTAATGCAGTGTTCTCATAGAATAACTGTGTTCCTGCACTTTTACTGTATTACAGACAAATCTACAACAAAAAAAAAGATCAACTTTTTTCTCCAAACAAAAAAAATGAATGATTACAATAAAGGAAAGGGAAAAATTAAATAGCTACATATCATTAACAAATTAATTGTTCCTCAAAAAATACCTACAAATTTCTCTGTACATTCTTTACGCACAGCGTAACGATGGTCTTAAAGTTACCTATATAAAAAAGTGTTCTTTTAACAATCTTCCTACAGAGAGTAGGGTACTGAATGCCAAAGCAAGTAAGCGTTGACTACCCAGTAAGATGGTAGTGAAATGTGTAAAACTGGGGGCTTAGGTGATTTTTTTGTGGTTTTTTTTTTTTTTAATTTTTTTTTTGAAGAAAATTGAGCAGCCACCTTCTCAACAGGAGTAAGAGCCAATCTCCCAATCTCTTTCTACCCTGCACCTTTTCCAAATTAAATAGCTTAACTTTAAAAAAAAAACCAAAAAACAAAAAACAAACAAACATAAAATAAAAGCCACAATGGACCCAATACTGTAACATAGTCCAGAATACATCACGTGTAGTTCATCTTCCAACTAGTTCTACCTTCTACACTGAACCAATCATTTCAGGTAACCCAGTATAAAAAAAAAAGCCCTAGTTGCAACTGTACTGGGAAGACGGAATGTATGGGGGAGAGTAGTTACACTTAACAAGAAGAAGAGAAGCTCTTAGTACTAGCACAGCTGTGGTTTTATGCCTGCCTCTATTGCCTAATTTCTAGTTAGTAGCTATTAATATAGCAAATGATAATAAATGCAGTAATACCTGTATAAAGTTTTCTAATGGAGGAATGTATGCTGCAACTTGGCATAGGCTTATGAATAAGCTTAAAAAAATTAAAGATCATATTTCACAAACTGTAACAATCTGTTGTCCAGCCAAGATACGTAACAGTAGCAGTTTCTGCAGCTAGTTAAAGATGGATTACACAGACTTAGTTTTAGGAAGCAAATTCCTGTTAAGCAGACAGCGCTGCAGACAGAAACAATTACTCAGTCATGCGCAAAGCTATAGCATCCTGTACCACGCATCGTATATCTCTAAACTGCGTCATTTGAGGCCTGTCCTGAGGCTGTCCTCTTTTGCTGGCTGCTACTAAAGTGAATATCAAATACAAATATCATAGAGTACAACTGTACCAGCAGTAAGTATATCTAGGATTGTTACTGACAAAAATAAACTAATTCTGAAGAAAAGCTAATAAGTATTATGATTCTTACTGTCTATACATTAATAGATACCAGCTATTTTTCATAAAACATGCATCGTTAAGCACTATGGAACCCTCCAACTTCAGCTCTATTCTAACAAACTGCAGTGTTTAGGAAAAAATGCCCGTGTTCTGTAAATTATGCAGTCCAGTTGCAAGCACTAAGCACCTGAAATCTAAAGAGAGAAAGACCTATAACCTGTATGAGACTTCCCCTTCCAAAGCTGTTTTGCTTTAAGAAAAATCAAACTGATAGAAATGTCATCCTTAAACCCTTTTTTCAGCAGTTTGCCCTCAAAATATTAGCATCTTCCAGAAAGTTGCTATGCAACTTCAGTCCTCCTCCAATAGTGCAAATCATACATGACAGTTCTTTTCAAGTATATACATACAAAATTACTTCACAGAGGAAAAAAAAAAAAAAAAAAAAGGCAATGTAAGCAAACCAGACAAATTCTAGTCTCAAGAAGCTAATATAAGCAAAAGCATTTGGGTCAACCAACTAAGTGTAATGGCTTTTGTGGATTAGCGTGCATTTTTATTTTTTTTTTTTTAATTTTTTTTTTTTTAAGGGGCAGCAGATTTGCATCAGAGGTTTCTTTGGTAATTGAGGCAGGAAAAAAGGATGCTACATCATACGAATCTTTATGAAATAGTTCCTGCTATCATCTTTAAGGGCACCCTTTTACAAATAAAAAGTGAGTACACAAACCCATGTGTTGAAAACTAATCTCCCCTCCCCCAACACTATTTTAAGCACTGTTCAAAGCTCAGTCAAACCATGCAAATTCACAAACGTAACGGTCCTCTCTTCATGAGACTACAGAGGGTGAGTGATTATGATTGACCATGTGAGAGGAAGGGGAAGACTGGCCCCGCCGTGAAGCAGACTCAGGACTGCTCGAGACTCCGTCCTTCGCAGCTTTAATCTGAAGCCATGTATCCCCAAGTGCTTTGGCAAAGTGGTCATCAACTGATCCTGTGATGGACACAGAGTTTGCCACTGGCTCAGGCTCCTTGTAATTCTTGCCAAGGCTTCGGCGGAAGTGCTCTTCCACCACTGGGTCGCAGGCAGTGGTAGCTAGACGGGGAAAGGAGGCACAAGATGCGTTATTTCGGTGCAGAATCCCAGCATCAAGTACTGGATTCAGAACCCGAGTTTTCTCCCGTTTTCGTATCATCTCAGCATAAAGCAAGACTTCTTTACATCATTATAGAACTGTTAGTGAATGAGGTGGGGAAGAAGATGGAAGGAGTTGAAATGAAAAGAAGTATGGAGTTAAATATTTTTACATTTCTGTGATCTGCAACAGGTAAGCATTTTGTATTTAATTACAGTTCTCCCTCAGGCTAGTAAGAGCTACAGGTCTGATTCTATGGAAACCCTCTCCCAAAACAATCACACAAAACTTATATTTAGGCTTAAATAGAATCAAAGATGGAAACAGTTCTTTAAAATCAGCTCCCAAGCCTGCTGATACCAGTCAGATGTGAGGAGACCTCATTCTAAATTACAGCATGCCAAAAGCTGATTCCAGGGTTTCATCTTACTTTATATACTTGTGCTAGGAGCCAGTCAGAAAACTGAATGAATCATTACCTCTGCATGAGGTACTACAAGCGTTAAAACGGTGTAATACTATTACAAGAGGAACAAAGAACCTTAAGAGACAGGTTTTGAACAATAACAGTAATAATTCCTCAGACGAAATATGAGAGTTGCAGTTTTACAATATGGATACAGTATCTGTGTGTCTAAATGAGATTTATCTTTCAAAAAGAACTCAAAACTGTCAGATCCATGACATTGTCCTTCATGCTACAGAAAGGCTTGACTGATCCTAATATAAATGTGTCATGCACAAAGACCTCTTCAAGCGACAAGAGACAAATATTTTCTGAAAACGTTTACCACTGTTCCAAAGCCCATGTGAATACAGCTGGGGTCTCACCGAAGCAGCTCTACTTAGACAAGTAACAGCAGTTTTCTAGAAATTTTCTAACATCTTAGGTCCCTAGCTATTGATTTCTCTAAGATAATGTGAGATATCCTCCAGGGTCTCGCTTCAGCTTCTAATTCTAGTTTTCAACAATACACTGATCTTTTTTTTAATAACAACAACCACCACCACCCTACTGTGGACTTTTAGGTTCCTACCTGCGTCATACTGGTATTGTTACATTGACACATTCTGGCTGATGAAGCCTCACTGCCATGAACTTAAGGAAATGCTGCGTGGTAAAGCTATCAGCAGGTATATGACTTGAAATGAAAGGGCTGTGGTTTCCCCTAGTCGCACAGTGAAGAGAAACATCCCAAGGTTTCCCAGCAAGTACTGCATGAAAAGATTTCATGAAAAGTACTAATTGCACAGAAGGCAGAAAGCTAAAGCTCCCTGCTTGGGTTGCTATAGCAACTGCCCTCCAAAGCTGTTTGTGTTACCCATGCAGAGAAAGGTGGAAGATATGTGCTTTGGAAGAGCATTTGTATCTGCAGGAAAAGATTTTTGTGACTGTAGCCGAATCATAAAAGTCTACTGACTACTGAAAGACTGGGGAAACTACAGCTCCTAAAATAAGAGCATGGTTGGATCTGCTGGCCCTGTCTGCTGTTTGCCAGTTAAGACTAAAATAAACATAATGACTTATTTGTCTGTGTGGGGTGTTTGTTTTTTTAAAGAAGCTTTTCAAAACAAGAAAAAAGGACACCTCTCTCCTTAATTTTGAATTGGTACTTTCTACCGTGGCATAGAATTGATGGTTAGAAAGACTGCAGAGGAGATCTGTGCTAGCATGTCTCAAAGTAGACAGGATACAAAGAGGTGTCTATTGTTTCACCTCCTTTTATTCCTGTTAATACATCAGTGCCTGCACAGTTAAGGTTAGTGAGACAATTTTGTGCTCCTCAAATTCTCCTCAGGCAGTTAAGAGTGCGGACATGTAACTTACTGCTAGAGGGTCTTCTGTAGGCAGGCATGGCTGAACCGCAGCCACTGTGAGCAATGGGGCAATGAGAGAGGTTACAGTTCCGGTTGTTCGCAGAAGCACAGGTGATTACGGATGGACGGTTCTAATATGGAAGAAAAAAGAAAACTGTCACTCACTAAGGCAATCAGCCAAAGCCATATTAACAGCAGTTCACTGCACAATCACTTGAGATGTACAAACACTGAGCCCAATCCCAGCAGTGAAATAACCCATAAACTATCCAATTCAGTAAAAGATATTAAACCCCCAAATATTCAGCTATTATTTCTTTGTCCGATTAAAAACACCCCACATTGCATTTCCATAGTGGTGGTTCATTATTTAAGTGACAGGCAGCCATATAGAAAAAGGGCAGTATAAAAGCAAATCATTAAAAGCATTAAAATGATTTTATAGTGACTGTTTCAACTTCACAGACATTACATATGCAGAACGAAACGTCAACACATTAAATGTTTGTTTCATTCTATGGCCACATATCCTTGTGATTCCAGGACTCAGAAGAGCTCTACAAATTTTACAGGGTATTTGTCTTCTTAGTGTTAATCAAGTTTTAATGTTACTATTTTTCATTCAGAAGTTACATTTTCCTAGCCTGACTAATTCTGTATTATGTACTTCAGCCACAAAAAAATAAGCCCGTTAAGATGTAAAATATGAAGAGCTCCTGAGCAAGTCTTGACCACAAGTACTTTCCTGTTGTAATTAATCTGCCTTTCTAGCACTACTTAATAAACATCATCCTTCTTCATTCTCAACACATGCAAATTCCCCAAAATGTCTATTCACATCATCTTAATTCCACGATCACTACCATACAAAGTCAATGAGGAAGGAAAGAGTTTTCATTGTTCAGTGGTACTTTAGTCAGAGTAAGAGCAAGACCAAAGTAAAAGAGATGAGCTTTCAAGGGGAGGTTTAACACTATCTGTCTAGACACAACAGGAATGATGCTATTTACATCTTACTGCACTGACAGCAATGTAAAAAAAAAAAAAGTAAATAAAGAAAAAAAGAGAATTATTTGATTTTTCTGTAAGCAGTTCACATGTAGAAGCATTTGTTTTCTTTTTTATAGGGGCCAAGATTTTGTGCATCTATGAAGTGGGGTTTGAAAAATGTATATATGCTTCTCTCTTCAGAAGAGTAATTTAGACATGCAAGAGATGGGAAGTAGACAGACAGGTAATAAAAAAGCTTGTCTCAAGAATGCATGTACCAACACCACAAAGGATCTGAGAGGCTGGATAAGGCATCTTACAGAATCCCCTGGTATGGTTCTGTGTGTACAGGTGCACTGAGCAGACTACACATATTTACACGGAAATATTGAGATAAGCTGAGAATTTAGTAACAGTGACTACAGCAGCTGAGTAACCCTACACTGCCTAAAATAAGAAGGTATTTTCTTCCCACCTCTTTATTAGAAACACAGTCAGATAAAATCCCATTCAAAATGTTAAGGTTAAAAAACAAAACACCCCAAAAACAAAAAAAAACCCACAAAACCAAAACAACAGATCATCAAACTGGGGTTTCTTATTTTCAGTACACTTTTTATTTTGTATGATTTCTACTCTTAGCAAGGTCTTACCCCAACATCCTATTTTCCCAAGAAAACAGATTGTAATCTAGCTCAAAATGTCAGAGATAACAAAAGAGAGAGGAATCTGGTAACAAGCAACAGGAATCAGCCCAAGTCAAACACGCCAAAACAGAAGAGTGTCAGTGGTGTCAGCTGCTAGGCTGAGACGCAGCGGTAATGCTATCAAAGGGCACCAGTGTCGTCAGTGGAAGCCTGTCCCTTCCTCCTCTGTCATCACTGAACGCCAAGAGCAAAGAAGAGCCGTTCTGCACAGAACAATAACTCTGCAATCTGTGTGCCAAATGATGCAAGATATCAGCAACACTAGTGTAAAGCTAGGCATTTTGGCACAGCAAAATGTAAAAGACTAGCGTACGTAGCCAACCACCGTGAAAATCTACACAGCAGATGTAAAGTATACGGCTCCAGTGAAAAGAAGCTTTCATAAACTGCATATGAAAAATCCCAACCTCTGAAAGATCATCCACTCAAAGTGTCTACCCTTTGCAGGGCATCACAGTAGGGGAGGAAGGAAGGAAGGACGGAAGGAAGGAAGACCTTGGGTACATGGGCCAGTTTAATTTCTCAATATTGCAGCTCATCGCAACTTAATTATCTTGCTTTGTCTCTTCACTTGTGAGGGGGATAAAAGTGAGTCTGACTTATGAGAAAACTATTATTGTATAACCTGCATAGAGATGGCTCATCTTCAGCAGTTCTGAAGGAAAAAACAGTGTACAAGATGGCAAGTCAAAAGCCAACCAACCAGCCAAAACCAAACCAAATCAAACCACTCCAGCATATGGAAATAAATTATGCAATAATCAAAAATCATTACTTTGCTTTAGGAAAAGTCATTACGAAATAGTGATAAAACATTGCTCTGAACAACGCAATGAATACTTTTGGCCGGCTAAAACAACTAAGGTCATTCCAGCTTCTTTCACCTGCATAATTCAGCGCAAAATTCTCCCTTTATGCCCTTTCTGTCTTCTACCTCTTCTTCAGCAGTCCTGGCAGGAGAGAGCCGGGACAGAGGGGAGGAAGCACACACTGATTGCCAAGATGAGCACAGGTGAATACCCTCTTTACCTGTGAATTGCATCAGTTATTGCCTAGCAGGTACTGGAGCTTCGCTCAACCACAGACTTTGCATTCCCAATTGAAACACATGCATTCACAAGCTTAGCAAAGCATCAGAAAAAGCAGGAAGGCCAAGAAATCTGTGACAGATAACATTTAAACATCAGTGATTTATTCACATTAAACACAACGAGCTGTGACATTCATTGTGCATTTTTAAAATACATTTTGCCTGAAGAATAGTATCGCCTACCTATTGCAACTCACAATACGTTCTGCTTACACCTGGGAAGTCCTCATTGTGTCTACAGCAAGGATTCCTACAACCACCCAGAGTTTCTTGTCAATCTAGAAGCCAGTACCTGCTGCCGTTCCACAGAAGTCAGTGTAGGTGTGATGCCAACTGTTCGGGTTGCATCCATGCTGTTTTTGGTCAGTGCTAGAGGTTGATCCATGGTCAAGCTTGGGATTGAGGCATACATGTGATTGGCATGAAGGCTCATTGTTGGGGCAGCAGCCCTCTCTATTGGGCTGCGACTCCTCTCTCTGTGCTCCTTCCGATAATCTCCATTGGCAGTCTTGTTTCTAATATGTGAAAGAAAAAAGGGTCAAAGGACTTGCTATTGTTACCAGCTATAACAAGATATGCAACATTAAATCCCTTTAATGCATTTTGCTTGGTTGTGAGGAGGGGTATAGAATCCCTCCGTGAGGTATCCCTGGTCTAACCAGCCACCTCCCTGCAAAGATAAGCCAATGATTTACATGTGCAAGGTCTGGCAACCAACATTTTTCTTCAGCCTAGAATTTCTTCAGACACTTATCTAAAGGCACCAAGTTAAAGTAACAACTGACCATGCTTTGTTAAGATCAGACACCTCCTCGCTTAACATGCTATTAATCCCACTCTGTCACCTAACACTGCAGTATTCTCTAAGCATTGCTGAAGCCCAAGAAAAGTTTATTTTACTCCAAAGACATGGCTGATATTAGCAAAACACAGTGAGTCAAGGCAGGAAGCAAAATTTTCAGAGCAGAAAATGAAGGAAAAGCAAACCACAGTGCACTTATCTCAGAATAATTTAATTACAACTGTGTTTAGAAAGAGTAATTTCGAACTACTACTGAACAGTAAATCTCAGTAGATGTACTCACATAATCAGCCTATCATTCACTGCAATTAAAACAATACTGATTTTGTACTTACGTATGAGATATTTCAGTTTCCATACAGCAATATAATCATCATTAAAGGGAAACCAGTGAATCAAAAGAAGGGTACTTCACTCATACTGGTGAAGGCAGTCATTCATAACCACTTACCTAGGTAAGTGTGTGTATGATTGGCAGTCTGGAACATACCAGTACGGTAAGAGTTAACACACTGCAATACCTAGTGCCCCAATGTGAAATAGCAAACTCAGTCTATCTATCACATAGGAAGGCACTAGAGGAGAAAGCTGGTTCTACGGAAAAATACATTCTGTCTTCACAAGATTCTTGAAGTAATAGTGAAGTGCCCTAATGTGTCCTGTGTATGAGTCGGCAAAATCCAAGGCATTTTTTCCCCCACTTTTTTAGGCATATCATAGCAAATTGATATGCAGGAGCAATCTTTAAAAATGCTCTGATGAATATTAGGCAGAGACAGAAAAGGAATAGAAGAATGTTTTCTATAATACTGGTAATTAAGATGTACGAATCGTATTCAGTATTGAAATAACTTACAACTCCAAGAACCTACTGCCTATTTCAACATCTGAGAAAGTCTCTCGAAAAGGAATGCTAACAGCTGAGGGGAAGAAAAAAAGCCCTGCCAGCAGACAAAAATATGGAACCCCAAAGCTTATCAACAAAAATACTACAGAAAGACCTTGCAGGTTTCAAGTTCGCCTAGCGCCCCTAAGCCGGCGCGGCCATGCAGCCGTGCTGGCAGCCTCTCGCTGCCAAGGGTGTGCCTTGGGGAGAATCTAAAAAGCCAACACGGGGTGCAGGGATGCTCTGCTCTAATCCTGCCCCGGCAGGCAGGGCTGGTTGCTGTGTTGCACAGCGTTTGTTTAAGTGCCTTTTGAGACCATGTACACTTTAACTTCAACAGCACCCTGTGGCAATGGATGCCACGGTTTAAACTACATACCTTCTTTATACCTTTTCTACACGGCCTCTTTTTAAATCTAATGCTATTGCCCTAGTTCTTGTATTAGGAGAGAGACAAAGCCATCCCTCCCTGCTTATCATCTTCATGCCACTCCTGAGTTCATCCCTCTGTTAAACAACCTTTTTTCTCCAGGGTACTAAGTTCTTCAAATAAAAAACTGTTCCCATACCTTTGTCATCCTTGTGGCTCCTCTCACGTTAAGAGCTAGAAAAGCTATAATCTTTCCTGAGATGAGGGTCCAGCCCTCTGCTGTATTCAGAAACAGGACCTTTGCTGAACTGATCGCAATTCTTCAGTGCTATTGTTCAGCTTGCTCAAGAGTCACTTGGCTGTATAGAAATCTGTTATTGCTGCCTGAATCAAAACTCAACTCATTTATCAGGGTAGAAGTTAGGGTTAATATGATACCAGGCAACCAGTGACTTGAGAACCTCAGGACACAGCTTGTTCTCTATGCCAAATTCCCCTGACATGCTTTAGGAGGGAAGAGCCAACAGAATAACAATGCAATTTGTAACCATTCAGATCCCCCCCATCACTTGTCCCTTTTAAGTAATTACAAATTAGTAGTTGCAGATTAGCAAATTGACCATAAAATCTAACCTTTAAGGTTTCACAGCTGGTGCTCAAGATGTTCTCTGAAAATCATGTGTTTCTTGAATCCTTCTGTATAGGCCAGATTTAGACACAATAAAGCAGCACACAAACCACCAGGAAATACATTCTCACAGTGCTGCATTTCGATCTTTCGCCAGCTTTGGTACCATTTCAATTCACAAGACTACTCTGCAGTATCAGCATTCAGAAGAAAGAAGATTAGAATTGCATTGCTCTGAGCTAATGACTGATGCAAATGTGTGACTTAATGGCAGCACAACAGACTCTATATTTAAAGTACAGTAGCCTCATCTTGAATTACAGTGCTGAAACAGCTACTGAACACAAGAAACTAATCCTTCACCGCCCCTCAGGAAGCAAGCACGGAACTTCATAAATAGTATGCCTCTCCAGACTGCTTTTGTACCTGGACAACAGCCATTAGATAGCCTGGGAAACAATAACATGAAAAGACATTGCTAAAATCATTGTTCAAGTGATAAAGGCAATGCCGTGTAGATGGCTCATTCTTGCTGCAATGCAGTATCTTTGGTGGCTGCAAGCCAAAAATCTTACTTTTCAACTAAATATTATCTGCTCTACTACAATTTAAATAACCATTTGGAGGCTGCAAAACCACATACAGCTCCAGTAGATTCCTACTTTTCACTGCCTCAAAGAAAAAAAATAATCCCTGTTCAGAATGATTACATTTTGCTTTAATAAGCACAAGCTGATTTTCAAAGGAAAAACTTTGCTTCCTCCACCAAAAATATTTGTAAAATGAAACAAAAAAATGTAGCTACACCAGTTGTTTGGGTTTTTTTCTTAGAACTGGGATTTCAACAACTTAGTGCTGCATTTACTGGGGCGGGGGCGCGGGGCTCTCAAGTGACCAGTGATGAACAAACCTACTGAAATCCCCAAGCAAAAGAAATTTTCCATTTTACACAACAGCACCTATTTCACTCCTCCTCACTTTAAACAAAAAGTCACAGCCTTGAATATTGGTGAACTGATAGTTTTGTTGCCAAAAAACCACACCAAAACCAAACCAAAAAAACCCAACAAAACTTTTCTGCAAAGATTTTTGGAAGAAGGGACCAAGAAACTGGGAAATGGGATCAGTCTGATGCCAGGAAGCACAGCATAGTAGGCAGACCTTCCCTAAAGATACCTAGAATTATTGAGTTAACTCAGTAATCTCAGCAGACCACACCCTAGCCCTTTCTGTAGGCAAATAATTCCCTCAACTTAGAACAACTCCTCTTCCGGGCAGAGAACTGTGTATAGTCCACTCCTCAAACATCCTCTCCTCAATTCATCTACCTTCAACTATATAATCTTGACAAAAAATGAAAAATACCTGAAGCTTCTACTTCCACATCAGATACTATTTTTTCTGAGCCCAGCTGAAAATTTTACAGCACCATATAGAATAGTAACCTGATAGGTCTGCCCTTGTGAAAATACACCAGCAATTCTGAGTCCCTCCTGTTTAAATATAAATAGCAAATCCTACAGATATCCGACTCCACTTGTAAAACAACTGTACATAAAATTATTTATAGAGTATTCATCAATTTCACATTATAAAATAATTTTAGTTTAAAATGTAACTTCAAAAATAATTTTCAATTAGAAACTAAAAGCCTGTTACTATTATTATTATTATTATTATTATTATTATTATTATTGAGAGAAGTCATTCTTGTTTCTATATTAGATGCTTTGTCCAAAGGGGCAATCAAATCATGCATATGTTTGAAGATAATTATATTTCACTGAAATCAATTAGCTTAAAAATTCCACATGCACTGAACAAGTACAGAGATGCATCTCTTAGTTCAAACATAAGGGCAGAAAATTACAAAGAAGGATTTCTGACCATGTTTGAAAAACAACTTAAAAATATATACTACAAATAAATCCAGCTGTCCAAACAGCTTTACTACCCCCGACTCCACTTTGTCTTAAAAATCAGCATATGTAACTCTGGACTCCACCTTCAGTGGTGAAGATGCCAGTGCAACTCCACTGGTTTAGAAAAATAGCTAGCAATTAGTATCGGTGAGAACCTGAGCAAACATCAGGCAGTGGGACACTATTACATCAGCCATACCCATCACCCTTACTTCCCTTCTAACAGAGGTATTCAAGCTACTTGAAGGTTTATTTTAGCAAAATTATACATGATTCCAACCTTAAATTCATTTCTCCAACACTTGAAAAACAGACATTGTTTTCCATGTTTCTCCCCAATGAATCATAACCGAGGCTCCAGCACTTACCAAGCATCATGTGCTCAGATGGATGTCATACCAAAACCACACACATCCTGACTGTTAGCTGAAAGTCTGCTTCAGTTTGGTTCTAAATAACATTTGTTAATTGAAAGCAATGTTTCAGTCCTCCTCAGGAACTAGTTCAAAGGTAGCTAAAATGCATTGTTCTTAATACTTTTTCTGTTGTACAACCTTTAAATGAGGCTGTTCTGTTCACTGGCACAGAGCGGCGGTAATTCACACTCATCCTACAGGAACAGAGTAACTCTGCCAGCTGCTTAAGGAAAAGGAAAAAAAAGAGGCCCACCGAAGGGGACAGTTTTGCTTGCGCTCACTTCCAGCCTGCAGATCCTTAAGGAACAGATGCCAAAAGTATTACTGTACCTCCAAGTGAAGAAATCACAGACGTTTCACACTCCCTTTGGCAGAAATAGAGCTCTAACTTGAAATGGTTGTACTGTAGGAGTGTGTTTCACTTGCAGAAAGAACAAGTATCCACTTACAGTTCTTTTTAATTATAATGTAAGATGTTTTTCTTTATACAAACACAATGCATAATATTGCTTAAGAATCAACTTTCATTTGTGCAACCTAATTCAAATATGATTTTAGTATTTTCAGCGTATTTATAATATTCATTTTCTAACATCTTTTACTGTATTTATTCACAAACTCTTAAGGCTGAAAGAGGACAGCTGCTTTTGTTAAAGTTGACTTAAGGATTTATAATCCACTGATATAAAGTATCTTCTCCACATGATGGGGATCATTTCCTGTAAAAGTATCTACTGGCATACATTAATTGTTACTGTGAGGTGGGAAAACAAGAATTTAAGGTGATATTTCAAAATACAATTAGATATATCCAAAGGGAAAAATCCTAAGTGTTCCTTACTCAGATTTTTTTTTTTAAATCTAAAATTCACTAACCAATTCCAAAGTATTAGCAGTTTGCTCTTTGAGTGTCAGTCAATTATCTGAAGTATTCATCACATGAAAAAATACTCCAAACAGCCCAATACACTCTTCAAACCACATCTACTTTGAATGGCTGCCACCTAAATACATAACCCTTTTTCCCATTTTATTAGCTTTATGCTTCCCTGTTACTTTTATGGCTTAGTATTCCATCCCAAAAAGCTTTCAAGTAGGCAACTTTCAAGAGATTATTGTTTTTGCAAGAATCACTTCCGCCACAGAACCTGGCCATCTGATATGGTTTCCTGAGAAAGATAAAGAATGCCCTCCCTTTTTACCATTGCTGTTATTTAAACATTATTTGTACAGTATATTCCCCCCTGCAGGAAATCTTTTGGACAAACTAAAGATCGTGTTCAGACCAATCCACAGATAAAACTGACGACTGGTCCTCCACGAACACCTTTCTCGAAGCAGCACTACAGCCTCCTGCTATGGTTCTGGAGGACTCTAGAACAGTAGTTTGCTAGCCAGCTGGCTACAAAGTGGTTCTTTAACCCAGGTCTGTAGCTGGCAAATCCTCCATTGCTTCCCCCAGTCAAGTGTGGTTGAGAGGAAAGAAGCAAGCGGCTAAGTCTTCACTTTCTGCCTCAGGCTAGAAACAACTCAGCAAAGGCACCCAGGATTTTAAGCACTGCCTCAGAGCTTCTCCAGCCACCAATAATTAAACTTAACTCTTCCCAGAAAAGAGCTTTTGTTCTTTTGAACTTTGCAACTTGAGCATCAGGCCCAGTTTGGAGAATTAAGCATCATATTTACACAAGTTCTTTCAGAGTCAGAAGTACGCATGCACCAACCATACCTATTTTTCCCTACTCTCTGCACTCCTCTCTAATCAGAATTCTGCAGTTCCTTCCCTTTAAAAATTTCAATTCACAATTTTTTTTTTTTCAGCTTAGTGCTACAGCCAATGGAAAGGCCTTTGAGATGAGAAATAAATATAAAACCATTGAAAACACACTAACAAGAAATAGGATAATCTTACATATAAACAAACAGAGGTCAGACTTTCTATATTTATCCCCACCAAAACAAGATTTTCAGAGATAAAATCTTGGACCAGATAGTTACTTGCAAATGTAATCAACCAGGAGAACAGATTTCACAGAAATAAATTAATAATAAGCTGTGAAATGCATACAGGAGCATCCCATTACTGCCTGCCTGCACCAAGCAAAAATATTCAGATACAGAAGAGCCTCCCCTCCTGAAGGCTTAATATTCACAAGTATGAAAGAATGCAAGAGAACCGCATGATGTAAGACCTTAGTCAAAAGCCAAACCCACAAAACTGAAATCTAAATCTAATGTACAGTAAAATCAATTAACACAATCTCAGATCCTACTTATTTTTCTCACAGGGAATTTTTTTTAATGTTTGGCCATCTTTGCTCCAACACTCAGAGGATTGTTTTAAAAGGTAGCACTGGTTGCTTTATAATGGCAATCACTCATTCCATCCGTAAGTAAAACTCTGGGATTTATTAAATGAATAATTATGTCACTGCTGGAACACGTGTACATATACAATCCAGAAATGATGACAAAGTTACCTTACTGCAATAGGTACAGACTGCAGGTTACCTGTAAAAATCAAAACCTGTAATTTAACTTAAAAAAAAAAAAGAAAGAAAGAAAAAAAATTACCCCAGAACCTCTGCTCACCCACTAATTTCTCTGCTCTGCACTTCTACTGCCTCCTCATTCGACCCCGAACCTCCTGCATTTAGGTTCACATTTTGTGTGGTACACCTCATGTCTCATTTTAAAGTAACATAATTTTTTGAACAGGTTTTATGTGAGGCCATACCTGAGATGTAAATAACAAAATTTTAACATTTAATAAATATCTGGAAAAATTCTGAAATGGTAAGTGATCTCATTAATTCTCCTGAGGTAACTGTAAACAGGAATTAGCCTGTTAGGAAAATTAAATACATTTTTAAAAAAATCACTAACAGCTCAAAAAGTGGAGCTAGAACAATAGAAAGTTCCAGCATTTCAGTATTAACACAATCACAAGCATCTAGGTATAATGGGACATTGCAGTAATTATAAAGTTTCCTAAAATGCACTATGATTTCTGGAGCGTAAATATAAGCCCATTTCATCTCTTCCAAGTTTTGTTTAACTATATCTAGGTGGAAACCAACAGCTGAGTACAACTCCCATCAGCTCTGACTTAGTTTTAAAGGACTGAGGACAAAAAATACTCAGCCTCCTACTGATCGCATTAGCCAAGGAGAAGAAACTTTCTGGTCCTCTAACCTGCAACACCGTGACAGTGGCTTCCCTGTTCTAACTACTGTCTAACAGCCTGTCAGAGGAACAGAACATTTCTTGGAAAGGAGACAGAAGAAGTAACCAAAAGCTTTAAGATTTATCTGATCCAGCCACCTCCCCATAACTCTGTCTTCAAAGAATAACAGTAGCTCCAGTTGCCTTTGAAAAACCTGCACAACGCACTAGAAAAAAGCATAAATGAAGACCTATTTCTGCCAAGCGTGAAGTGAACATTTCAGAAGCTGAAAAAGGCTCTGCAGAGGATGCGGTCTGTCTTTAGAAGACGCTGCTACTACAGTTACAGAAAGCACTTTTTTTTTTTTAGAAGATAGTTTCAGTAAAACTGCAAAACTCAGACATATCAATGCACATCAGAAACTCAATCCTGTGGTTGCCAGTCAGGACCCAGAACTAAGGTCTCATTTCTAGCTCAAAAGTAAACTATACAGAAGTCAACATAGCATCTGGGTGCTTGAAGGCACAATAATCTTAATTCTGAGAAAGTCAGAGAAAGTCTGAGAAAAGTGGAGAAAGTGAAGCCTGCCAACGTTCACATCTGGAGAGCAAGTCAGGCTACTGCATATATTGGGACAAACAGAACATGATCTAGAAAGGCAAGTCACCGCTGGAATGGAAACAAGAAGTATCCATGCAGAGGTCTGAACTGTTTCAAGTCCTTGGAAGGGAAAAACATCCAGAAAAGCAAATGATAAAAGATGAGATGAAAGGGACACTCCAAACTTTCCCTAAAATTTCTAACAAGCAGGAAGGAAAATCTGACAGTGTAAGGCAAGAGCAAAGAGGCTTCCATGAAAACAGCTTGAAGGTCAGAGGGGTTACTGGAAAGATTCAGAGGCAGCTATAAAATGATTAATTTGTACCCAACTGCAATGCCCACCCAAACACCTCTGACAGACATTTCCTCTTACGTTCTACCAATTCATGTGCTGGGTCACATGCAGCTTTTATAATTCAGCCATATTAACATCCTTTTGAAGTCAAACTTGGCACATGCAACAAACCTTTTATACTGAGTCACTGGAAAATACTGTAAAAACTATTTACGATCACACAGAGGAAACTATGGGCCAATGTCAGGAGAAAGCTTGCACATAAAATAGACACAGCAGTGGGTCATGTCCTAGTGCAACAAGATTAGCCACATACATGTGTGCTCAATATTGCCAGGGTACATCAGTCTGTTCTGCAGGCTCTGGGAAAACTTGGTGGTGTTGAAAGTCAATGGTGAAACTTTGCAGAACTGTTAGAGGAAATAAAAAATGGCAGTTACATTTTCTTATAATATTTTCTGGGTTGTTCCTTACAATATTTTCTATTTTTTTATTTGGAAAAAAAATACTTTCATTCATCACTCAATGCCTGTCACGCAACTATTTTTGTAAAAGTGGGTACCAGCTTAAGTCAATCTGTGAACCCCAAATTTTCAAAAGTTTATGGGATTTTATTTAGTTCAATCACCTAAAAGACAGCATCAGGTAGAATCTTACAGTAGAGGAGCAGATTAATCGTTTTCTTCAAACAGATGATGTGGGAAGTAAAAGATATCAACAACATGAGAATGGCAATTTTATTTAGTAAGAGCTTTAACAACACGAGCCTGTCTCTGAAAATAAGGTCACAGTGCTGGAATTAACTGTGTCAAATTGTCAGGAGATGGGATTATAGAGCTTTCTTTTCCAACTTCCAACGGTTCTTATGAGAAAGAGGGAAAAGGGCCTGGATCGTTAAAAGCTTACAAATTATGGTCTCTATCCAGCAGATACACAATGTAACGTTAGCTGATGTGAAGCAAGAAAAGCTGAGAAAATACATTAATTCCCCTTCAGACAGAAATTTCAAAAGTTCTCAAAAAACCCCAGGCTTTAGACCTTTAGACTGAGAACAGTGTTTAAATAACTGGTTTTGAGAAATGAGATTTTTTCATGGGCTGTTTTATAAAAGGAATAAACATTTCATTAAAAATTTACTGAAGCTGTTTGTAATTGCTAATAAAATCTGAATTACTGAAACCTCTAGAAGTACTATAAATACAATAACAGCTTCATTATATTTTGCACAACTATTCGTACCAATATAGTAAAATAATTCCTTTGAAAAAGCTGATAACCAAACCGACCACAGCAGTAGCAGTTAAGTGTTTGAAAGGGTACTTCTGCAGTTAAGGCGCTCATGTTAACCATGAAGTTCTACAACCAACAGTATCCTCTCACAGCAACTTTTGGTTTAAGGGAGACTTTAGTTAGAAAAGCAAATGTTCAGGGTTTTTGCTCCCCCCCTTTTTAAAGTACTGATTTAGGAATACTAAAAGTTACTGAGTGATGTGACAGAAAGATTCACGAAGCATCATTCAGGCAGCAAGAAGTCAGCCATGTCCATACAGCTCGAACACACATGCTACAAACAACTTGGACAGACAAGGACTTGAAAGACAGGACTTCGACAGGAACATACGAATCGACCTTAACTTGACTGTAATATGCGACTCCTCCATTATTTACAGTAACTATACATCTGTGCCACATTAAAGGCTACACGAAGCAGTAATTAAGAGTGTGCCGAGACTTCTCCCCAGATGTTTTGGAAAGTTTTTCTCATGGCTTACCAAACTCATCCCACCCCTCTTTTTCTTTCTAATCAGGTATTCTGCACTCAAGTCAGTGCAATGAAACGAGTGAAATCCAGTTCCCACGCAGCTATAGGCCTGCAGGTACAATAAGCCAACGCATATACTCTGCTTTCGATGTTCACATTCCACGGTATTTTAGGAACAATATTTACATTGTGAATGAGAAATCTTGGAGAGCTGCTGAGCTGCGGAGTTTGTTTACAGCGTTAGCAGAGTTACGTAAGAAATTTAAAGGACGACTCCGTTTCAATCAAGCAATATGGACGCGGCTATCTAATTCAGTCAACATCACCGCAGCTACAAAGCGCGGCCGATTCCGGCAGCGTCTTCCACCGGGGGGAAGCGGTCAAACGACCGAGGTCAAACCCTTCCTTCAGCGGCGGCACAGTCCTTTCATTTCCCCCGTCATTTTCTTTCGGGATAAACCCTCGCCGAAAACCCTTCGCAGCCGCGGGGCGGGCGGGCTCGGGGCGCGGCGGGAGGCGGGTGGCCGCCCCCGCCCCGCGCTGGCCGCCTCAGGGCTGGCGGCGGAGGGCGGCGGAGCAGGGGGCCGCGGCCCACGGCCCGGTACTAACCTCAGGGTAAGCATCGCCCGGGCGCAGGAAGGCGGCCGCGTCCCACCCCCCCCCGCCGGCCCCGGCCCCGGCCCCGGCCCCGGCCCGCCCGGGGCCTCACCAGCTCGGCGAGCGGCTGAGGCGCAGAGCGCGGCCCCCGCCGCCTCGTCACGATAAGAGTCCCCCAACGCCGCCGCCGCGCCCGCCCGGCCCCCGGGCGCTGAAAGGCGGCGAGATGCGCCGTCAAGACCCGTCAGCCGCCTCCTCCGCCCGGTCGTTTTTGGGGAATCATTAGCAATGCCATGAGCCACGACCTGCACGCTGACCGGCCCCCCCCTTTTTCTCCCTAGCCCCCTTCGGGTTAGGCGCCACGAACCGGGGAGAGAGGGGGAAGGGCCGGCCACCGCCGGGGGCACTTGCTTGAAATGCAAAGATGGCCACGGATGGCTAGAAATAGCCAGAGGAATACTTTTCACCTTTCAACACTAAGAAATAATGCCATTTATTCGGCGTCAGCACTCAGCAATGTTGCAGGAGTGAGTTAAAGCCAGTTCGCGTGTTTTTGTAGCGCATTACGGCATGAGAGAAAATGAAAGGAGACTGTCCGGTCCAGCACTTTCAGTCTGGGGAAAAAAAATTTACTTATTCAACTAGAAATTAATGTAACATTTTATTCCAAACCTTACCCTGACAGAGTCATTGTCTATAGCAACCGTGTCCATAACATTCTAATTCTCAAGAGCGCAACTTTCTAGTAAATGGTACATCTGTCAAACTGCAGGAAACATCTGGGAAAACGGTTAAATAAAAAGAAGTGAGATTAAACCTTTGTTTCCATATGGTTACGATATACATCTAGACTATGTTTGTAAATGTTCCTGGTTCTTTGCTTGCCTCTTGCTCAGACATCAGACTTGTGGATTGGTGTTCAATTTTACCCCCATGTAGGTACACGATAACTTACGCAATGTAAAATCTCCTTTTAACGAAACCAAAGAACAGCCCCTTGGGTAAAAATCCAGCACCGGGGCTGGAGGGATTCGTGTTCTGTCCCTGCGTGCACAGGCCTCCTCGTCACCGCCAGTACGGGGGTGATTCCTCCCGCGGGTGCTGGAACCTCTGTACAGTGATGGCACAGCTTTGGGCTTCACCAGGCAGCCTGGAGCCTTAACCTGCTATGGAAGTTTTATGCTCCTTTGCAAAAGGAGGAAAATGAAAGTGGAAAACATTATCTCAAAGCAGAATTCTGGAGCTAGCTAACAAAACCTTTCTGTTTGCAAGTGGAAACACCTGAGCTAACATTGCCTGATGTTTCAAGTACTTAAACATATACCCAAATTTTGACAGATCAGGTCTTTTTGCAAAGGACTGATAAAGCTATCAATCAATTTTTAGCCCTGAAACTGTTCACAACAAGCACTTCACATGTGCTTGGCTACACCCTCCTGAACTGAAAGGGACTTGAGTACTTTCTCAAATTCCCCCGTGGATACGAACTTCTGCAAAACTCAGTGTTAAATATTAACTCAGATATATTAGCTCTTTCAAGTCCGTCTCTGAAGGTTCCATTTAAAGAACATTTGTTGGAAACAATTTAAGAATAATTTTGTGTAGTGCAAGATCTCCATTAATAAACAAGAAAATATATCTGACTGATTTGGTTCAGCATTAAGGAATGCATACGAGAAAAAAAAAAAAAAAAGAATTAGAAAAAGCAGTTTGAAACCTGCTCTGTAATCCTTTGTCCACTGTAATCAACAAGAGCCACATTGTAACAGTTCCACTGGCTATACAGAGGATTTCAGCCTCAACAGGACTGCTTTGAAAACACCAGGTTAATCCTAAAATACTTCAAAGGCATATTTGTGCCAAGAGAACTCAGCGAAGATGCCTGCAAGCAAATGAGAGACATTTTGGGTGTTCCGAGTTGTGTGTGTTGGGTTTGTTTTTTTTTTTTTTTTCAACTCCAATTTGTCACAATAAAATGACAGTGTAAACATATTTCTTAATACCACATGAATTTTGGAACCAAAAAAAGCAGTAGTTAGCAGCAAAAAAACTTTTCTGAAAGCTCCCACGCTACCTCTGCAACCCAGTTCTAAATCTTTGCAAGCCCCGCTTGGAGCTGGAGCCAGCTTCCACCACAACAGGGACCTGATTTTCTGCAGAACATTTCCACCCTGCATTCTCAGCTGGGGTCAGGGAATGGTAAGGAGGAAGGTGACAGAGTCCTCCTCTAATAAGGAGCATCATTTATTGAGTACTTCAGACCTTACTCAAAATTCCTTGCTTTGAGCTACTACAAGCTTGAAGGGGACACAGCTGACCCTGCTTTGAGCAGGAGGTTGGATGAAATGACCTCCTAAAGCCTGTTCTAACCTGAATTATTCTATGGTCTTCAAATCCAGGTAACTTTCAGGACATCTTAAGACAGATTTTTTTAAAAAGGATGCCAGGTTAATTTCTATCACAGTGTCTTTAAAGTGAGCAAACTCCATTGCAAGAAACTTAGGATATATGGCAGCTTCCAAACTCCAGGAATCTAGTCTGGCTTTATGGATCAGGTTTGCCAAGATTCTTCACTGTAACAAAAGCGAAGACATAATCTAGAATTTGGAATGGAATTGTCTGGGTCTGTACGGTTATGTCCAAAACTAAACATCATCTTATGCGATACACATTAAACTACCTTATTCACGTGTAGACCTTTCTCTTATTACAAGAAAAAGCCAAATTCTATATCACACAAATTAAGAGATTATTATTCCTCAGACATCTACTTAACAGCTGCAAACTTTTGCTGTAAGACGATTTTCATACAGAAATTATCACTGCGATCCAAATGCCACCAAAGCAAATGGGAATTGTGACAAAGAGATTGAGGGGAAAATATTCCATTCACAAGCCTGCCTGTCCCAAACCAAAAATGCTAACTTCCAGCCTGACGCACTCGACAAGCGAACAAAAATAATAGTCCCTTCCAATACAAATTCAAACAGCCAGTTTCATGTATAATTTTACCAGTAACACAAAATCTGAATCCTTTTGAAGAGGTCAGTGACATCAATTCACTTTAACCTTAAATATAGTGATGTGATCCCACAGTTTGCTAGCATACAAACTATTTTTAAAATTGCTACACCACAAAGTATAAAGTATTAGCCATAACCGTCCCTTGCCCAAAAGCAGTTACTTATTTGCTAGTTCCTACCAAAAAACAGAGAAGCAAAACCAGCCCAGTGTAATTTCTTTTTTAAAAAAATTAAAAATGTCGCGCTCTTGGCATTTACTCCTTCTCTTCGCTACTTGGCAAGCGAAACGCCCGAGAAGAAACTGCTATCAGACCGCTCCGTTCCCTGCAAGGACTCTTACAGCAGAACTGGTGCCCGCTGGGAAAAGGCTGATGTCAGCTCTTAAGAGCTCCCTGCAAGGATAAGGAGGCCTTTGTTTTCAGCTGAACTGTGAAAATGAGAAAATGCCTCCAGCCTGACAAACAAGAAACCCACATAACATAGGTCAGGCCTGAGACCTTCGCTTAAAGGTACAACGCACTTCATTCACGCTCCCCTGACATCACAATGCCCAGATAGAGTTAATTTTACACAGCAGTTGCCATGAAATGTTAAATACACCTTGGAAATATAACAAAGCAGCTTCATTTGTTAAGAAAGACTGGTATAGCTCTCCAGCCACCCTATCCATGCATAAAGCGCTTGTAATTCTTATATAAATCAAGCTCCTAATTACTCTTCTGTAAATCAAGGTGATTTTAGTGAAGTCATAGGAAAACAAAGGCATGTTTCAACTTGAGGCTTAAAATAAGCTTGCTTCTCCTTTACAAAGCACCAGAAAATAAAGTATGGTACAAAAAGCACGTTTTACTTCAGCAAGATTATACTTTAGCGATTACATTTTAAGTAAAACATTTGAGGGACACACAAGAAAGTGTGAAATGAAAATAAAGGAATTTTGTATTACAGTGCCTAGGTTTTAATTTGGGGTGGAAGTATTTGTTTTTCCCAAGTAAGGAACTTATGGGTGTAATCTCTATGACCACAAAAATACAGAAGCTGTGTAAATACAGTCCAGTAAGCTGCTGTAAGGTAGACAGTTTCACATATTGATTTTTAAAAATTCATCCACAAGGTCTCTAGTATATTTTATTACCCTGAAGCTGAAAATTATCTCCTCTGAAAAACAGAGCCTTTGATAAATGGTTCTTTGCACAGGAATTCCATTACATATTTTAGAAACGTAGTAGGGTTGCCAGGACATTTGATTCACTCTACTCCAGAGACTGTACTCCAATAGTTGTGTTTTTCCATGATAAAAGTAAACATACCCAAGTACAACTCAAAGAACCTAATCAAAGGAGATACATGAGGGAGTTACACCTGAGCAGGGAGTATCTCAAAGCATTCAATTTCCAAACAAAAGGCTGGCATCACTGGATTTCTAATAAAATATCCAAAGCATTTAAAGGGATCCATTCCCACAGAAGCACAGTGACCGAGATGCCAGAGTGCTGGTACCTAAGAGTTAACATCAAAATGCTAACAAAAGGTTCTACGATTTATAATGACCACAATACCCTGGTGTTAACAGGATGAATATACAACTGCTCCACAGTTCTACCAACGCAATCACAAAGACCCGAATGTCTGAACAAGAGCTGCTTGCGGTTATAAAGACTTCTGTCTTCTAAGCGCTGACTTCCAAATAAAAAAGATCTGTCCATCTGGACATTTAGAATAATTGAAGACATTCAGCCAGAGGAGTATGGATTTAAACACCACTATGTGGCAAAGATGTGCGGTCTGTAGCCCTAATGTTGACTGGGGCAGCTATGCCTAGTTTTTCTATCACCAACTCTTTCGCCCTATGCTTTCAGGGGACTTTGTCCTGAAAAGTTCAAAATACAGAGACTCTAAGCTTCATCTTTACAGTCCAAATCACAAAAATGTCTCTGCTATCACCAAAGATATCGTGCCATCTAGTCTCCCCGTTACACTCCACATCTCTTATGGATCTGGTTTTCTCAACTTAATGTCAAACTTGCACTTCTAGAACTCCCAAGTCACTACAATGTGACTGCCATTATTGTGTTCCATAAAATATTTCTTTCCCCAAATCTACTAATTTTCTTTACTGTGAGCAAGTCAAGCTTCTACAACACACTTCCCACCTCCAAAACAAAAGTTTTAGAACAGTTCCACAAAGTTTGAGTAATCCATTTCTGTTGTTAAACCAAAACGTCATAATCTGAAAAAGAGGGAAAATATGAAAAACAATCAAAAAAATAATTTGATTGGTGGTGGTGGCAGGGAAATGGTGGTAAAATTCAGAGAACGTTTGTGAACTTTTCTGATCTATCTGAAATATATAGATATTCAGCTATCTCAGATGTATCACAAAAGTTTGAGGTTTTGCAATATTCAGTTAAAGGCATATTTTCATATGGCCAGATCAAACTTACAAAATAAAGTAGAAAGAAGATGGCCTCGTGTATGCTATTTTAGATTACGATTCATCTGCAGTAGATGGTTCAATTGAAATAGATTTAGTCCCGTCACACGAACACTAGGCAGACAACCAGTGCTTTGTATTATAAGAAGAAAAGATGCACACTTCATATACAAAAATCACAGAAAGAATATATTGAGTAAAAACGTAGCATACTTATACCACATATAAGTGAAAACATACCATACTGGAAAAGATCAGATAGCTTTAAAATACATCTAAGGGATCACAGGAAATAACTGCCTGTATCTTTTAGTTTTGAACCTTCGTTGCACATGAGTCTGTTGGTTCAGACTTCATTATTTTTATGGCCTCCACTGTATAAAGTGTTATAATGTACGTAACTGCCAGCTGTGTTTTATTTCATCACTAGCAAATGAGTTCTAAAAAAAAAAAAAATTAAAAAAAAAAATCACACCTTTTCCCACAAAGTTACATAACAATTCAAAAATGCCATAAATTTCTTCAGTTGTGTCATGTACGTATGCCACAGAAATGCAGCATACTTTCCAATACCAGCATTCTCAGCTCCAAGGAAAGGCTCTAAACAGTTAAGATTTTAAGAGAAAGAACAAGGTATGTTGTAAATGAGAAGCCTCTTTCTGCTTGTGAGCTTTTATTGTTTTGCACTACTTCAGTGCTGGATTCCTGATTTGTAACAAATTCCAAGACTGCAGACTACAGGGCCAGCCTCTGACTAACACTATGGTGATTTATTTGAGGATAAATTCCTCTGTCCGCATCTTATGACTGAACACAACAGTCCACAGCAGCGTGGAATGCGAGGAATGCAGAGGCTGCAGGAGCTGAGGCAGCAGGGAAAGGCGCACAGCTATCGGGCTGCCCTGGACTGCTGAACCGCTCGGATCACTTCCTCCAGTCAAGAATGAAAGGAATTCTCTAAGCCTGTACTTCATGCCAACCAGACTTGCATTCCCAGGAATGAGAACACAGCAAGAATGGCATTTGATGATTACCCAACACATGCACCTAACTCATCAACACCTTACCTGTGTGAAAAATTCCACATCTGACTGTCAGAGCTGCGGTGCAATCCTTTAAGTAATGTTTAGCAACAACTGCAGCTTGCCCAGTTGTCAAGGCAGACTACAGAGCAGCTGGCTCAGGATCTCCTGGCCTCAGAAAAATGCAAAGCACTTCTGTTTCCCCTCCTTCTGCTTCCCCACCCCCATCACAGCAGAGAGTACAGAGCACTCAGAATCAGGGGAAGTGAAAGGAGCAGATTACAAAGAACAAACGAACAATACTTGAGAAACTGCAAGGTGAATACGTATGTTTTACTATAAATAGTCAAGTTGAGCTAATTCCTGTTACTTCATGCTGTATGAAAACAAAAGAAAACAAGAAGTCACCCATCTAATCACACCAGCCTTTGTGCAAATCCTCCACGCAAACTGGAACAAAAGAAAAATCTAGCACAAAGTTTTAGACACAGTATGATTTTAGCACACACAAAAATGAAGAGGATAGCATTAAATTCTATGAACCAGCGGTAACAGAAGCAAGACACTTACAGATGCGGATTGAACATTCGACTCATTTTAGAAACATGGTCATTTTCACAGTCTAGCTCATCATCCCCTTGGTCCATGCTGAGCTTTCTCTTGTTGGGACTGATAGGAGGAGGGCCTGTTCGATGGTTGGTTAGAGCAGAGGATACTGGAAGAGACTGCATTCTGGGCTCACCTCTTAGAGCTGCTTCACCTGCAGGAAGACGACAAGTGAGAATGAACACGACAGGGAAAAGCAAGGCAAAACAGCATGCTCTTTGAAAACATTCCTGCAGAAGAATTTCCCAACCAGATGTCAGGTCTGCACAGGCACATTTAACATGGTTCTAAGATAAATAAGGCATCATAAACCATACTTTAGTGCTTTATGCTGGAATAAACAGGTGGAAAAAGGTAATATGAGAGGGGTCAACTCACCCCGGATGATCCGAAAGGTTGAGCTAACGCATCTTTCCAACAGCATTTTTATTCAGAAGCATTTCTTTTTACAAGCTGCCATTCCAACACTGAACTTTCATTACCTCATTCTGTAAAGCATGACTATTCGCAATGAAACACACTTTGTTCCTTTTCTTATGGTTGTGGTTATAAATTCCAGGGCTACAGTTCACACTTATGCCAAATATTCAAGATCTAAAACTGAATAAACGTTCAAATTCTCAAATGATTCCTTTTATAAAAAGCTATCCAAACCAAGCTTGTCTGGTATATAACTATGCAAGGTAAAAATTAGGGAAAAAATTGGAACTTGCTGATCCAAGTTTTAAATTTGTCCTTAAATGTCCTTCTCTATACTTTTTAAACTACGCTTGAAGCAATGAATGAAATAGCACAGTTCTTCAGCAGAAGAATCACAAAATTTCAATTTTAAGAATGCTAATTTTCAACTAGGCAGACTGATGGTAGAGTACTGTGTAGATTATACATTTTATATAATCTAACACTTATCAGAAAATGCCATTCACACCACATAGGAACTGTGTATAAATAATTCCAGAAATGATACAATTAGCTTGCACATAAACATATTCACGTATTGTTACTAAGCATGCATTAAAGTGTGACCACAGTTCTTTTCCCATTTCAGTTAAATGTCTCACTAAATGTACACCCTAAAGGACAGTGCTGCATTTCACCAGCAGTTATGGATTTCACTGGAACTTGCATCCTTACAGCCACAGGTCATATTTAGACCTCATAGGGATTTAAAGATGTTTAAAAAAATGCTTTTGGGGCTTCATAAGGGGCTTGGAGAGGAGCTAAATTAACCAGGGTTACCTATTCTGGTAATGTCCCTGAAATAGCCACTTCTGCTAGTGTTTAAAATTTGTATTTTTCCTACACTGCCAGAAGCATTTTGTTTTCTACATGGCCATAATTTCCAGAACTAAAATTAGGATAAATTTAACTCCATCAACAGCCCTGAGGTACCTGACAATGGAAATCTTTGTATGCCACCACACATTTTCACATCATTGCCGAGGCAGATGATTTATAAAATGCTGCCCTAATTCCACACACGACAAATACTATTTTGTTGGAAAAAGAACGAGTGAGGAGAAAACCTCCTGAATGTTTACCAGTAAAAATAAGCATTTTGCCAATTTAGTCAGCATAATATAAACTAGCAAATATACACTGACCTATAATACACCGCAAGTCATGATTTGTATTAAAGACTCTGGCACCAAATCTAAATAGGAACTTTCCATCTCAGCTCTAAATAGTAAAAACTGTGCTCTACTGCAAAGGCTCTAAGACAGACATCCAGACCCTCTCCTGTTCAAAACAACCAAAGTGTTAATTGGGAAGCCCCCCACAACCACTCTAACGTCACAAGAGCAGCTTTTATCAAAAAGACCTCCCATATGAAATAATCTTCATATCAATAAAATTTCTGCATTTTTTCTTCAGCCTTTATATTTTGCCAGTAGAAACTTCCACCTACATAACGATCATATTCTAAACGTACTTAACTTTAGAAGTAAACCACATCATACCAGTTTCTCTCAGTGAGGAATCTCCCTCACTTCTACCTTTGAAAAAAGTAAGTTAGTTAATACCAATGTCAAAGGATAAACTTTCATCGACTAAGTTTTATGATACTTTCATCCCACCCATATGCAATCGCTCTTCTCTCTGCAGTATCTCATATCACTTCTGAAGACTCAAACACAAAATTCCACTACAGGAATTACAAATTCCATGTAGGCACCTAACTCCTACTGACTTCTCCTGAGCAACTTCTGACAGAACATGGCAATTTAAATATCTGTGTAAAGCTAACTCTGGTGTTTACAAAAGACAAAAACCTCTAGACATTGTCTAATTTAGTACATTAGAAACTTTTCCTCTTTCCCAAACAGCAACTAGGACCCTGATACTACACAATTACCCCAATGTTCTTTTTTTTCTTTCAAAAGAAGTTATAAACATTCATCTTATTATATGCATGGTAACAACAGCATTTATAGATGAACATCCAGATTGAGTACAAAATCTGGTAAAAATGCTATTACTATTATATGTTGGAAATAAAGAAACCCATTTTAAAGAAATTTAGCAAGGAAAGGAATGGCTTCTACTTAAAGCTTGTCAAATTTGGTAATGCATTTTCCTAATTGTAAAGTAATGTGGTAATTATGCAGGGGACACCAAGGCCTTCAGATATGCTGGACAGTTCTGGTACATTTGTCTGCAGCACCACAGGGCCACTCGGCCAAAATTAACCAAATTAACCAAACTTCAAACAGGTGGCAGTGGTGAGCAGGTAGGAGCAGTAAGAGCTCTTAGAGGACAGGTCGGAAGATACTGAGCACCTCCTCCTGAGCAGAAAATACAAGTGGCCAGTGCTTAGCATCTTGTATGGTCCACCCTGCAGACACAAGGCAAGCAGAGAACAATATCAAACAAAAAAGTCCAGATAACAGGGCAAGATCAAGAGGAAAAATATCTCTACGTTGTTCATGGGGATAAACTGCATATTCCTACACTGTATTTGTACTGCACCAGGGGTTCTCATGTAGCCCGTAAGTTTGATTAGGGCTAAAACTGCTTTTTATTTAAATAAAAAGGCGTCTTCTTTCCCCACTGCTTTCCTCCTTACCAAACTTGAATTTAAACCAGAGAGGGAGAAACCACAGCAGAGTCTACCACACAAAATGCTGTTTTACTGACTAGATTTGTCTCCCCCAACTGACCACACTCCATGGTAACCAGACTCGCATCATACAGCTGGCAAGACAACACTCTGATAAAACGACTGTGTTTTATAAAATTCCCCAAGTCCAAACTCCAGTCTTCAAAATTCATTACTGTGACAGTTTGTGTCTGCACTGCAACTGAAAGCAGAGATAGCAAACACATTTATTGTGCCTCTTATAATACCTCTCTTTGTTTCTGTAAGCAGCTGGTGTAAGGCACTCCAGATCTGCTGCTTTCAGATAGCTCTACTTACAACTACTCATACTTAGTCTCTTTTTTTTTCTTTTTTTCTTTTTTTTTTTATTAAAACTGTTAGGCAACGTGATAAAGCACAGACAAGCTGAACAGAGATAACAACGTGACGTAGTGTCTGCCTATATAGCAGTACTGCAGTAGTGCACTCAGTTGACAGAAGTCCATGCAGTCAGCTAGAATGTTCTTTTATTTTAACCACTTACAAGCCTAAACTGAAAGTGAGTCAAATTAACACGTGCAAACTAAATGTTTGTAAAACCAGCATGGTACTTTTCAGGAGATAGTTCTCTCTGTCTTTTCAGGATAGTTCTCTGTAAACAGTGATCTTCAACACTGTTTGCATTTCTCTTGTGGTTCAGTCAGCAGTATCTGTGTCCCTACTGAAATGTCCATGCAATACAAACATCACAACAGCAAAAGTCATGTTTTTACAAGTGTGGATTTGATAGAAAGACACCAGAGAAGTCTTAAAATATGTCTGAGAACTCCAGGAGTTACCAAAGACTGGAAAAAAAAAAAAAAACCACCCACACTATTTTGGCAGCTAGCTTCCTTCCTCTCTGACCTAGCAACTCAGTATGTGCTGCACTAAGTCATGGCTACCATATCCTATTCCCCCTCCCAATTTCCTCTCTCCTGCTGGCTACTATTAATGCATAAAATCTGAGCATTAATTACACTCCAGAAATGAAAGGCTTCATCTTTCCTGCTGAAGACTGACATGATACAGACCTTAAGACAGATTGAAATAAAACTCTTTGAAAGAAAATTCCAGCACTGCCCTTGACCATTTTAGTTTTCCGTTCTGCATCTGACAAATGGATTTGTCCACAAGAGTAAATTTCTCACACATTTATTAACTTGGAAAAAAAAAAAAAAAAGGTAAGAATAAGAATTCTCGGTTGTGGTGTCTGTCAACAGGGTCCTTACCTTTAAGGTCTTCGATTGAATTACCATGACCTCAGGCCACTCAATGAATAAGATCATGGGCACAAGCATTTAACAGTCTTTAATTAACATGCATTACACCTTTAATTACCTTTTCCAATACCTCCATGCAGACAAACTCTCATTAGTAAAAGGAGTTGCCTCATGTTCTCAGGGCCAGACATTCCCAGGAATCAATAGCACCTGAAGATCTTCAAGGGCAGTTTACTGATTCAAGATCAAAATTTAGCCCTCATGACATACAAAACTTTTCTGCTGAAAAGCCAAGACACTCACAAAAGCTATATATATGTGAAAAAGATACTATAAAATGAAATGTCTTTTATTTTCTACTCCTATATTCTAACAATCATGAGGAGATTAAATCACAAATAAATTGGAATGAATTTATAAAATATTGCATGTTTTCTTCCACTATCTCAAACACAGAAGTCAGTCTGTGCCAACATAAATTGGGATAAATGGCATAAAAATTCCAATCCATGCACAAAAATCACATGATTTGAGATATCAAATACCAAGCAGGGAAGTCACCGCAAATTAATTCAACAAGTCATCAAAACAAAAGAATCACAATACAGTACCGCAGAATTAATCTGCAGATGTTGTCAGCTGCCTAGTTTGGGTATTACTTCACAGCATAGTATGCATTGTAAGAGAACTGATATCCTTGAAATTGTGAAATTCCCCAGAAATTAAATCTGTGTAAAATAGTTAGACTACAGACAATCTTAAAAGTATGTAATTTAATGCAGATTTACTTCACTTGCTTGACCAAAGAAAATGAATTAATCCATTCAGACTCCTCAGTAGTAAATCTTTGGTTCATGAAAAAAGATATCCTAAGCAGCAGTCATAAATTATATTTATTTATATAATTGCTGAATATTTCTATAACCTCCACTCAAACAAACAAAATAATCCCTTATGTAAAAACATCATTTTGTACCACTACTTTATTTCTGGATTGCAGTTTCTATAAAAGATATGATTTAAGCTGAGCTTAAGTAAGATTTAATTCTGGGAAGTAGTCTGCCAAACACTGTAAACAAAGTCACAGTAGTCTGTATTTCCTTTGTAGTACATAAAACAGGCCTACCTGGAGAGCATAATAAAACAGCAAACTACAGAAACAACAACAACAAAAAAGTATTAATGAGAACAGCGTAATGATAAAACTGCTATGAAATTCAATCTTGGAAATATTTTTTATTATAATTGATAGATTTCTTTCAGCAGTCAACTTACTGATTCACTGATCTGACACATATTTTACCAACTTTATTGTAATATGGCAAAAATCTAATTTAGTAGAAACCAAAGAGTCACATATACATGTACAGAAAAATTGGCAAAAGCCTGCTCTCCTCCGTTTACAAAACACATGAAAAGCACTTACTCCTGGAACCAAGCTCTGGCTACCACTGTGCAGAGATATGTATGCCAGAAAACCCATGGCCAAAACTAAAATACAGTGATTAAATCGACTATTCTGTTCTGGCCCCTCCATCTGACCATGCCTGCCAATGAGGGACACATTATGCTTGACATTGCAAGCAAGAACATAAAATAGTGACCTCTGCATTCAGTCATCTCCACCCACTTTTTCCTCCTCTTTCGTTCAAATGACTGCACAAAGAAAAGTGTTTAGGTACGGTGATATCACTTGCAGAGTGCAGGCATGCTTGCTTGAGGATCCTTTAGAAAACCACATCTTGTTAATCAGAGCTGAGTGGCACAGGCTAAAGCAGATTTCAGCCTAATCAGTCTTGAAAATGCTGTGTTATATACAAAACACTAAATTGCAGCAGGCAGAAAATAGCAAAATTGCCTCCTCAAACCTAACTGGTTTTGCTCCTTCAAACATACTGTGAAAAACTGACTACATCATCTTATATTCTCTCTCATCATACTGTAAAAGCACAGCCATACAAAACAGTGTGTGCATACTCTCTCTGTTACATAAATTGACTTATACGGATAACTGGTTCAGTTCTACAAACTACATAAACATAAGAGAAGTAAAAAGTCTCTGCTGACCACTTAAACTATGATTGAAATAAATTCTCTTCACTCTGCTAACCAGGTACCAACTGAAAAAGTCTCCTTTTAATTCATTTTTGGTGTTGAGGGAAAAAAAGTTAACTGTAAAAAAGTATCTCTGTAAGTAGGCAAGAAATTGGTGGCATGGAAAGAAGGGCAGCAGATATGCCACAAAGGAAGCAGGATGGAATAAGTTTTAATACTCCTGTCTGGCAGAGCTCCTTAATATTTCCTCTGTCAAACTTCAATTTTCACACCTCAACAGTTGTGACTGTGGGGCTGTGTTCAGTTCCAACCCAACAATGAACTCAGGCTTAGGTCTAACTGTAGAGCATGAGACTACTTCACAAATTTACAGATCTCCGTTTAAGATAATGTCCCATTTAGCTAACTCTTGCAGCACCTGTCTGAGCTGAAAGTCTAAAAAATGTTCCTTTCTTCTGCTTAGAGTACCCGTACTCATGTAAACTACGGCTAAAAAAAAAGATTCCAATTATCTGGCAGACAAGATTTAAATGCAATCAATGCTAAACTACACTAATCTCCAGATAAATAGCACCAGGGATGTCTACAGTACCTGCTAACATCAATGTCAAAAAAGGATTTCCCTCCGTTCAAGACTGAGGATGGGTTTTTTGCTCAGGAAGCAGGGTTGCTCCCAAAGAGCGCTCCTTTCCGAGCCTTTTTTGCCAGCTCTTGCAGAAAAAACCTGTATCAAACATCTAACATCGGTTAAGAGGGACTAAAAGTGAACACAAATTACCATTTCATGTTTGCTCAATGCATTACAGAGGCTCATATAAAAGAAAGGCAAGCTGCTGCGCTAAGCAGAGCTACCAAGTACGACCAAGTACAGAAAGCAGCACGTGGCTTAATACAGCGCTGTGCTTGGGCCACCTGGCCCTGCCAAGTAATATGGGGTTTGGCACGCAAGCAAGACCTAAAGTAATTACAGAATAGTGGACTGTCCTACACAGAAACATCGTCACTCTTTGGCTAGCCTTGTCCTGTGACTGTATGCTGTCAGGTACGCACAAACCTTGTTCAGGTAAAAGCCACGACAGTAAATATACCCGTACATAAAGGAAACGTCAAACGAGCACCAACGAACAGCCTTGTGTTAGACACTTCAAAACCGACAGTTAATACCTTGCTGAATAAGCTGACGAAGGTACAACTGCTGAAGTCCTCAGACTAATTGTACTTCCTACGTAGAAGGCTACACATTACTTTTATTTGGTGCAGAACAGCGTGACCCAACAAGGGCATCCCAAACAAGGGAGGGGACAAAAGAGAAAGGAAGACAAAGGGAAAAGTAACATTTACATTTTCCGCAGAAAACAGTAAATTTCACATTCTTTTATGTGCTTAGAAAACATGACATTTGTATTTACTGGGCAGCAAAAAGATATACGATCCATTTAATTCCCTGGCAAAACCTACTGCATTGTTAAGTACTGTAAGTAGTTCTGGTGTATCCCTACACCACACTCCATGTATAGTAATACTGAAATTTAGTCATTTAAGTTTCTTCAGTGCTAGGTAATGTTTTCTCCTCCATGCAGTTGAAATCTCTAAAGATTCTAGGCAAGTGTCTGAGGGCTAGACCCACGAAGAGAGGTGAAGTCCCACCAGTCTTGGTGCCTCAAGATAAGACGCTGTCATTTTCACCTTCTAACCTGCCTGGAATGCTTATGGGACACATACACTTGAGAAAGTGGGAAACAAACACCATGCTGATGATAATCAGCAATTCCTGATATAGAAAAAAATTCCAGAATATGCAATTAAAACTACCACCATGCAAAGTTTAAATAATAAACATATCATCAGAATTCAGCTTCCTTTAATTTATTTGCAAAACTACTATATGCCATTCTCTCACATTTCTGGTAAGTGGATTTTAAAAGTTGCCAGATAAAAAGATTTACTTTTATCAGCGTGATAATGTGATTTTATTAAAAACATAAAAACACTATCAATAAAAAACTGTGAATCAAATATAACTAAGTCAGTATGTTGAAGATGTTGCTTTCCAGAACGATAGTGGTTTCCAGATCTAGGTGTTCTTTCTTTTGTCACCCAGCTAAATGACTTACTGTGTTACATAAAAGACAGCAAAGCTAAACTGATCAAAGACTAGCCTGTCTTTTAGCAGAAACAATCAAAGCTAGAAGACCTGCCATCTATTTCAAAAGTAAATCAAAGTCACAGCAAGATCACAACAGAAAAAATTGTTAGATTGGATGCTTAAGTAGTATTTCAAAATACTAAATGATATCTTGTAACTATGTATTTTCATGCAATGGCAAAGAGAGACAAATAGGAAATTCAATTTGTGAAAGCTCAAATTTGAATAATTCCTCCTAAATAGACAGAAAACATTTGCTACTCTCCCTCTTTGGTTTTTTGGGTTTTTTTTGTTTGTTTTGTTTTTTGGGGTTTTTTTTGGGGGGGGGGGGGTTTAAGGTACCATTTCTGTTAGTGGACAGCAGATACTCAGGTCAGAAACACGACCCTCTGCTCTGATGGCTGATATTTCATGGATACAATCCTGTAACATAAATTGAACTCTAGACTACTGCACTGGGTAACCAATGCCCCTTGTGGATATGAGCACAGTCACTATATTCTATGGTGACCACGTTTAAAACATTCCTTTTGAGATGTTCACTTGTAACGGGGTCATATTAAAATTAAATCTAATAAATTGTGCACCTTCTTTCATAAGCATTCGAAGCAAAAGGTGCTATGCAAACGTAAAAAAAAAAAATATTCCACTCATTTAAATTGGAGCCTATTTTTAGATATACTGCAAGCTTTTATTGTAGTTTACTATAAACATGCTCCAATCACCTTTCCTCACATTATTCTCCTTTGCTACATGTGGAAAAATTCAGAGCATCAAGAAAATGAGCTTGCTAAAAGAGCCATGAAATCCAATATTGCACTTTCAAGCAATGTTTCTTTTATTTCCATTTTATTTTTCCCAAATTCCCTACCTGGAAGGTCTAATGCCCTTGAGAGAGGATATAAATGCTGTATTTTTAAAATACAAACACAAAAGCAAATATATTCAAAATGTTCATAAAATATATGCACACATGGGTGGCTCCCTTTGGAATGGATTTGGAAAAAAGTAAGGTGACTGTTTAGACCCTTGTACTGCACGCAAGTCCTGCAAAGCTTAGTGCTAAGTTCACTGATTGGATTCCTATTAGTAGCATACAAGTCACCTCAAAATGGTAAGTTAAAAAAAAAAAAAAAAAAAAAAAAAAAAAACCAAAACCAAAACACCCACAAAAAAAAAAAAAAATAAAAAGCAAAGAAGTCTTGGCTACTGCATTCTCCCCATATGGCATGTAGCCAAGCAGCCAAACAGTAGAACCTGCTGCCACAGGGCAGGAGGAGACGGGATTGCAGGCAAGCCTCGTTCATCACGTGCACATGGACACACAACCAGGAGCTGCTGCTGGCTTCATGGTCACCAACATGGTAATCTCTTCCTAAACTCAGGTGAAATGAGCAAATTACATTTGGCCTAACGAACACAGGAAAAACTTCGGTTTCAGTTTTGCTCTTCTGCTACCTGATTGCAGCCTGTCTGAAATGGACTCACGTACTTAAGGAACACAGAGCCCCTTCAACCAAGCTGGACAGAATATTGAAGACTTTAATCCACAGAGCGTCAGAACAATTCCAACCCATCTCCCACAAAGAATCCACTGTAAAGAACAAAATCCCTTTGTCCTTCAAAACAGGCTCCAAAATCCCTTCTACAGAGGAAAAGCAAGAGAGCAATGACAACTGTGCAGAGCAGTCAAGCACTCTGAATCCAACAGCAAACTACACGGGCCATTCAGATGAAAACAAGATAGTCTTTTGATCATGCTATTTACATAGAAAATGAGGAGGCTGCGTCAGCTTGCCAATTCCTTATGCGCAGGGGTTTACTGTAACTGATGGCAGTAGGCTGAGATATGACCGAGCCAACTGAAGAGAATGAATTCAAACTCATCACAAGCACTACAGCGCTGGGTAATACAGATCCTTCAACCCACTGGCTTTCTATTATTCTGAGACACAACCCAGTAGTCTTCCTCAGCTATTACTCACATGTACTGTTTTAATAACCAAAAACTTGTGAAGGCTTCCCCTTCTAGAAGAGTCCAGAGAACAGTGTGGCTCATGAGATGGAGAGGAAAGGATGCCATATAATTTCTCCAGGGGTACGGGTGCTGGTATAAAGAATCATACATAAAAAATCCAAAATATTACCATTGTTCCTGAAAGGATTGTCCTCCAAAACAAACAGACAAACAGACACACATCACCACTAAGGAAACAGACAAAATTAATCTTGTGCCTATGACACAGCAGTTTTTAATCTTGGGTTCATAACATGCAACTAATATAAGTAATTTTATTGGGGAAAAAACTCACTACAAAGAGATCCACAGAAAAATTTTAGGTAGCCACAGAGTACAAGAGCTTGAAAACCACTGCTCCACTAGAAGATTGAGTTGTGAAAAACCTGGTATCAAAGAACATTATTAAATCCTCCTCCTCAAAAGGACTGAAGATAATGGATCTGAATTAATGCTCCTACCCACTCCAATAGTCAGCACTACTATGCAGTGACTGAGATTGCTAGAGGTTGTCAGATTCAGAGAGATAAAAGGGAGACAACGCTATGGTGCTAAGGGATAGATGGGAGCACTGTCTAAATCATAGCTGGACTGTTTATTTCACAAGAAGGAGGGTGGTTTATGGGTCCAATTTGCAGAGTCACTTAAAATAAATGTTCTCTCCAAGGGGAAGCTAAGGCAAGAAAGATAGATGGAAGGGTTGTGTTTGCTACCAAAAAATTACATGCTGCCTGGACTGCGTTTCACAGAGTTTTCTGGGCACTGAGGACAGGTTTTCCAGAACCCTTGGAAAAGCAAGGAACAAGCAGAAATTTGTATTTTTGAAGTTATCTTGACAGTCATGGGATTGGAATGGGTGAGCAGTACCAAAGTTACACTCTACTTCTCAAAGACCTTTAATTAGGGCTTTGTCTTCCTCCCCCTATACCTCCTAGTCTTTAACTGAATCTCCCTTTTGATTAACTTAACTCCAGGCTCCTTGTTTATTTATTTCAAAGCTGCAGAAGCAACTCATTCCTGACAAAACACAGAAAAGACAGGGAAGTGCAGATGGGTTGATAAAACGAAGGTAATAAAAAATGTCAGTTGTATGTCTGTGACCCACCATTCACATGATACTAGCACCACAGGATCCAGAAATTAAACCTCTCACCACTATCACTCACGATGATATCAGTCCCCAGTTAATTAAGTGTTAAATCCTTCCCCACTTTATTTGAATTATGTACATCCTAAACATTTCTGCAGATCTCTACCCCCATCACACATTAAAGATGTTCCACCCCATAATTAAGCAGCCACTCTATTAAATACAACTGTGAAGTTTTTAATGGAACCAAACAGCCACTTCAGGGGCAGTGAGACACTGCATTAATTAAAAAGGTTTGGTAGCACTGCTTTAGGTCATAAATGGGTTATCAGCTTGCCTGTTGCCAAGCCATGCATTGCATGACCACAGCTGGACTGCTATTTAATTGAAGTTTCTTATCCCAACTCATCTTCTGAAGAGAATATAAAATTAACTGCCAGCATCAGTGGGCACATTCCTTTTATGCAACTCAACAGGCCTCAAATATAAAAGAACAGACCTGCAGAGGTCCTGCGGCTCAAATAGGGGAACTTAAAATTCTTCCATCCCACTATTCTTTGTAAGAGGTCATTCCTTGTATCAGCTAAAAAGACTCAACTACTTCCAAAACAGATTTCATCATCTCAGTTTAGAAGGGGTCCACTATAAATGAACCACAGTCACAAGAGATTTTAGTCCAAAAGCTTCTGTTCCCTCCATGACTGCTGACCAAAAAGCAAGCATCTAGTCCATATATCATCAGTCCAAGCTTCAAATATCAGAGTTTTTATCTGTTTAGCTGATTTATTACAATTTTTATTTGCACAACTCAAAACAAACAGGTAAAAGCACTTTTTGTTTACTAATAGATCACAGTAAAGTTTAGCAGCTACAGCAAAGTATTACAATCAAGGCACTTTGAATGTTGTTCTCTTCTTTATCCTTGACTTACATGAATTTAAACAATTACAGCTCTTTTTCCCCCTATGTAAATAAGGATAACGTTCACTATTTATTTCATGGGGGTAGCTGAAGGTTGAACTAACTAGGCTTCTGTGAATAATAGGATTCTGCAGAGAGGATTTTATATATATATATATATATATATATATATATATATAAAAATACGTTACAGTGAGTATTAAAATGTTTGCTATCATACTTGCTTCTAAATGGACTCATTGAGAAACACTTGAAACCAAATAGGGTAGTGTTCAAATTACTGTACTACAAAGAAAAACTCAGTAGATCCACAGATTAGCTGTTAAGGCAAGCATAATGTACCTCAAAGCAGTTACAGTCTTAGAAATTAGGACTTTTAAAGATTTTTAAAGGAAGTGAATGTAATTTTTTTTTTTTTGCTGATGAGCTCAGAGACATTGGTTATATAACATTGATAAGAGAAGCTTTTTCTAAGAGACAGAAACTAGTCAAGAAACTGTAAGCATCATTGCTAATGCTGGAATACCTATTTTTGACCCCTTTGGTAAATAGCTTAGATTGATGCCTACAGCAAGACAAGAGCAAAATGTTCACCTCTAACTGTAGCCACTGGTTTTAGAGTATTCAGCAGGAAAACTGTGCACGTCAGCATTCTCCCAGCTGGCTCTACGAGATTTAATTTATGGCAACCACAGAGTGACTGTGATAGCTCTCCGAGATGCCACAGCATGAAAACTGAAGGGTGGGGGTTAAACAAGCAGCAATGCACACCAGATGTCTGAGGAGGACATCTAAAAGATCCGGAGCACAAGGAAGCTTATTAAAAAAAAAAATCCCCTTCAATGCCATAAATATTTATACTAAATCCAAGAAACTGTCTGAGTTCAAACTTGTCCTATATGAATCATACAGTAGTTCCCTCACCCCATCTTCGTTTAATGTGTTCTGTATAAAACCACCACAAAGGAGGTGCCATAGTTATGTCAACTTTTTTTTCTATATGCTAAGAGTACTTTTTGTAGAGCTCCTGCTTTAGAACAGATTACGTTCCAAAGACTATAAACAGAACGGCTAAATAGTCTTATTTTACTTGGCTAGCTCTTGTTTGGCATTTACTGGTCTTCCTAGATAATTCAGATTCATAGAAATAGTTTCCTTTTGACTTGACAACTTTGATTTTCTTCATATGGCCATTTAATTACAATTAGCAATGCATCACAGGGAAAACAACGCCAATTTACTAACCTGGAGCCAAGAAACAATAATTTTCTGAGAGGTTCTGCTCTGAAAGTGGCAAAAATGCTGATTTTATAAATATCTAAATTTACTTTCAGAAGTGAGACATACTAAACATTAACAATTAAATAACAAAGTTGGAAGTCACAATGCCATCTTTCAAGTGCAACCAGAGTGCGCTAATGCCATCTGTAAAAAAAGTAAATACTCATTCCCAAAAAGACAACAGCTATTCCAAAAGAACCACTTAGCAGCTTTGGTTTTCACTCCTCTTACGCAAAAGACGGCTGGGCTGGGCACTTTGTAGATGGTTAACTACAAAGGCTATTGCCAGTCTGCTGGTTTGTGATTTTTGGTTAAAATACAACATAATAGATATTTCAATATTGGCTTATATTCCCGTACAGCACTGCCATTCCTATCCTGGGAAAAAAGATAGGCTTATCTACTAAATCTCTCCTACTTCTAACTGCAACCCATTTTTAAAGGCAAAAACCCCTATTTCTGCATGCTAAGGAATAAACACTAAGTCTTGCAAACCAGAGAGGTGTAATGCTGAGTGGTTTCCATGCCTGCGCTGTCAAATGGGTTTCCAGGAAAAACTACTGCTTTTTAAACACAACTGGTTCCAAACTTTTCCTGGGAGAGTAAATATATTTCCTGGAACCTGCTAGCAACGTTTGGAAGAATAGGAGGAAAGTTATACACTACAATGCTTGATGCTCACAGTTGACAAGAAACACTCCAAAATGATGAGGTGTAAAAAAGAACATGTCTTAAAATAATCAAAGATAGACTCTTGTCACAATGCGTATTATGAAAAGACAGGAGCCACATTTTTTGTGAAGGAACGAAGCTGGCACCTGCCTCCTGAAGGCATACTTTCTTTCCTCCTCCTATGCCACAAAGGCTGTAATATTACACCTTCTCCCAAATACTATCTACCTCCATCCACGTACACCACATTGCGGATGATCTTTTCCTCCAAAGACAAAATGAGGCACAAAGTGTCGCATCACATTTTGTGAGGGAAAAGCTGGACTGCACCAAGCACTATTATGTTAAACAAGTTCTTGTTTTTAGCAAGAACAAAGTTAAAAAGCGAAGAAAAAAGAAAAGTTACTTTAAAAAAATCTGATACCAAACAGTGCCATGAAACTTATGTAAAGGAAACATTCTAACCACTGTTTCACACTTTTGTCCGCCACACTCGTACTACTTTTTACCTGAGATTTTTGGGACTTACATTCCTATTGAAAATAGATATCTAAAGATCTTTGATGAAGACTCACCACCTCACTGAAGTTTCTGGATGACTTTTTCTTTGGCTAGAACCAATGTTGTGGTGGTCCCAGGAACACCGTTACTTCAACTTCACCAAGGTTATACAAGAAAAAGCTATATGGAGCTCTTTCCCAACAACTTGAATGCTCCAAGCTTGCCTTACCTCAGAATCAGTGCCAAACTACTACTGATATCAAGAACGAAACTCTTCCAACTCCATCCACCTTTGACATGAGATTTACAAGTTGACAGAAATAACCCCAAGAGCTCAACTGCCTGTTCAAAACTGCACTTGTGCTGGATGATCTATGGCCTCTCTTTCCATCCCACCAAGACTCCGAAGACACATGCCAGTGCTCACCAAGCTACATACGCCATTACATCAACTTGTAGAAACAGGCATGAGAGCTTGCCCTTAAAAAAAGCTGTTAGATGAAGCACCAAGGGAAATCTGCCTCCAGGAAATTAAAACTGTGCATCATGGCACTCATGGTGTATACGTTACTGCACCCACAGTCTTGGCATAGTGCTTATACAACAACATCTAGCAGTGCTATATCGCACAGTCAATTATCCTCCAAAGTGCATGGCTTTTACTGAAAGGGAAAGGAAACAATGACTCTGTGTGTCCAGCAATCGTTCCATGCTGATTTGTAAAGTAATTTTCAGGGAGATGATACAGACTGCACGATGAAGAAAAAAATTGGCTGGCTTTAAAAAAGAAATTAAAACCAAAAACACTCATGATTCTTTAACACTGGACAAGTATAATACCATTTTTGTAAACACTCCTCCAGAAACTTGTATTCATCACTACCTCATACTATTATCAGTGAAAAATTATAGGCTCTGTCCTGCTGGATTATTGTTAGTGTAAACAACTTTGCTAAATTGCTTGGCACACTGTCTGCATGCAGCATGTTAAAACTCTGTAGTCTATTCAGCCAAAATCAAATATAAAGGCCCATCTGTATTAATCCTCAAGAAGAAATTAATAGACAACTATTTTCATGCAAAGCAGATATTTAAAAAAGGCAAAACCAATACATATGGATGAACTTTTTCATTCATGATTTTAGATGCCACACAATGAAGACTGTTGTTTAAGCTTTATTTTTTCTCTAACAGTTCTCCATACAATACAGTGCATTGTTCAAACTCTGGAGCAATTTAAGCTTTTTCAATGTCTCCTAAAATCCCTGGATTTATATCCAAAGAGACCTGGCACTGTAACAAATTTGACTTGTGAGTAACAAGTTACAGCCTTTAAGCAAATTGCTCATTAACACAGAATTGAACTTACTGCTACAAACCTCACTACCTTTTATCTCAGAAAAAATGTGCTGCCTATCTTATCTATTGAAAGTTGTGGGATAACCCACTATTGTATTTGGGTTTTTTAATTTCCTTGTTTGAGTTCTCAGTACAAATGCTGAACTAGCATCAAGGGTGAGGAGAACAACAGAACTCCAGGGGAAAAAAAAAAAAAAAAAAAAAAAAAAGCTTAAGTATGACCTAAATCTATCTTGCCTTTGATGAATGAGGAAAATAAACTGAATTTTGATGTCAGTACTGAAGAGGATATTCCCAACTTCATGCTAGGAGGAAATGAGTAAGAAAAGCCCAACTGTGAGGTTGGAGCTCTTTGTTTTTTCCTGAAGATAAAAGACTTTGAAAAAGCAAAACCCACAGAATGTTCTATAAATGGGGAACATTCTGTAGGTGCATCTTAATTTACATGACTTTGAACAGAAATTTTACACTGCATTACAAATAAGAACACTTAATTCACCATGAAGGAGATTTTTATCCCATTTATTATTCCACTAATTCTTAATAGAATAATAGTGTTAAAGTCATTTTATATATTTAGAAACTAAACCGAATTTTGAAGTTAATAGGAGAAACTGATGTTACAAACCGAGAGTAAAATGCAAGGTCAGCAAAGAAAACCAATGGAAACTATTCTTTAGAGCTCAAGAAAACACGTTACATTTCATTAAAAAGCAAATGAAGTTAGCAGAGTCTGTTTCAGGCTCCTCATTTGATATCAAACATCTAAACTGGCCTTTTTAGGAAGATACACGTATAATCAAAATCCCTTGCAGTGCCCTAAAAAGATAGCTAGCTATGCAAGCTCACTGCTCTAGCCAAGTAATGCTTCATTGTTACAGGAAGTCAGTGAAATAATTATGTAATAAGCCACTAACTAATGTAAGCTGTCCTGAAACCAAGAAGGGGTGTTTTTCTATAAATCTGGATTCAATTTTCTTCATTAAAAAAAAATCCAGTCTTCTGGACTGTCCAGAGAACTCTGTATAACTATTCTGAGTGCTCCAAGTCTCATAACATGCCTGGGGGATTTCTTAGCATCTTATTGCATTTCTTTATACCTTTCCCAGCACAGCAGTTCAAGCCTTGAGAATGTAGTAATAACACAAAGCATTTGAAAATGGGAGAGAGAGGAAGGAAGACAGAAATCTGCCTTCCAACACACAACCATCTGTACACTCCCTCAGATAAAAAACAAAATGAAACAAATCTACTTGGAGACTGCACCTTCTCATATATATTCTATTGAAAACAAGGAGCCCAAACTTGCTAGACTGCCCCTGCACCAGTCAAAGAGCAGGATCACCTGTGATTCGTTTTGTTTAACTCTGAGCCCTCCTGCCATTACCTCACACACAAGGCTCTCAGAGAAAGCATATTAAACTAAAGTGAAGTGAGTTTCCATTGCAAAACAAGATGCAGATGTTCTACCTCTGAATACATGCCCGGATCAAGTGCTTGTCATTTGATATGAAGCACTGGGAATGCCAGACTGGTACAGAATGGTTCTGCTTCGTGGCCTTTGCACCTCAGTGAGGACAACAGTCTCCCAAGAGCTTTCTGATGTCTCTGAGCTCATTAAGAAGAAAACAATGATATGAAAGCACTACTCATTAAACTGGCCAATTGTTGATAACTGGCAGCAAATGTTTAGTAGCAGGATATCAGATGTATTCATGCTAAAAATCAGCACCCAGATGCTGAGTCAACAATTCTCTACTTATTTCTTCTTTTCTTCCTTATTGCACCAACTATGTTACAATAAATTACTTGAAATGGTTGATTGTTGCTAATATAACTGTCACTTTCCCATTGGCAAAGACTAAACATTCTCATTTGAATGATTTAAAAATTTTCTTTCACTGGAGAGGGAGACAAAACTCAAATGTTCTTTTTTACACGACTTGTTAGAAAAAACACCATGTTGTTAAAATTAAGATTTTCCTCCAAAAGCATCAGAGTTGAGATTATCATAAGGCATCACGAGGAGCTCAAAGCTAGTAATAACATTAAGAAAACACTCAAAAGGACACAAATTTTCAGTGTAAAACAAACAACCCCGAGGAAAGGAAACAGTTTTATTCTGTGGTTCAAAGTTATGGACCCCCTTTCAAAAACCCTCTCACCTCATCTCTGGTTACAATCTTTTTGCTGGCTGTGGCTGTCTTAATTATATAAGTGTACAGAACTTTCCATCACATTATAGAATCAGAGAAGTGTTGAGGCTAGAAAGCACCTCTGGAGATCATCATGTCCAAACCTCCTGCTTAAAAACAGGCTCAACTAGGGCAGGTTGCTCAGGGCCACATCCAGCCGGGTTTTGAGTTTCTCCACAGATGGAGGCTCCACAAACTCTCTGGGCAATCTGTGCCAGTGTTAGACCAACCTCACAGTAAAAAAAAAAAAAAAAAAAAAAAAAAAAAAGACAACTAGAAAATTCTTATGTTTGAGAAAACAGTCAACTTCAGTTAAGGTTCCACACTACAAATCGGTCAGCTATATCTGCAACACACCATTACTTCTTAACGGTTAATGGGAGAACTTCTAGATCTCCCATTTCCCCCCCAACCTCAACAAAAGGACACTCTTCTATCCATAAAGCAGATCGCATCTATATTAGTCACCATTCTGCTCTCTTTCCCCAGACCTCCAAAGAGTAAGCCAAAATCAGAAATATGTTTTATGAACTAAACAACAGTCTTGTCAATAAATGTTCCCATACTCACTGGAGCATGATCATGAATGACACTACTTAGGAACAGAACGAGATTAAGACATAGCTGAGGCTTCTTGCACCTAACAGTTAGGGAAGACTAAGCAAGTGCTGGCATTAACTCAGTAGCCTGAAGCTTACAGATAACAAATTGCCATCTGTAACTCTTGCTGGGCAAGAAAAAGCAGGAGTCGTCTTGGGATGCAAATTATATTCTTCTACTCCATGTTGAACTGAAGGGCTGCCAGATGCACATGATGGAAGAATTTTTCCTACTTCTTATGTACCAATACATCTCTTATCCATAAGCTGCAGCTACAAATCAATGGCACATAGTTCAGTGGCTTGTGCCAGAGGTGAAAGATTAAAACCACTAGTAAACCTCATAAAACGATAATGACACACTTCACCAGTATACCAATTATCTCAATAAGCAAAAGCAAGTGTTTCAAGAGAGAATCTAAAGAAATAAGGAACCCGTCTCATTTATTGCCTGTGGCGTTATCGGTCCGTAATTCTTTCCTCTGAAATTTCAAACCTATTTTCACATCATACAATATATTTGTATCTTATCCTGCATCTGCAAAAGTACTTTGCAGGAAGGCATCTATTTATAAGTAGTTCAAGTATGACCTTCAATAAATCCTAATTAATTGAGTTTGAAAGGCCACTTTGTTGTCAATGTAGTTACTACCGCAGCAGCGTCTTTGAAAAGACAAGATCCATCACTGCTGACACAACTCACTCACAAAATAAATACTATGGCAGAGGCGTGGAAGATGTGTAGGCATCTCTAAAACACCCTTCGAGTTCAGTGCAGATGTTGCCAGTGTTTATACTTCTTAAATCACTGGGATATAAACACCTCACTATAAACACCACTGAAGTTTTGCTTTTCTTTTCTTCATTTTGTGTGTGTTTATTTTAGTGTTAAAAATGTTAACTTCCAGAATAAGGAAAATAGCAACAGATGTTTAAACTAAACAAAGACTGCTACAGTAGAGTGTATTCCTTAAGCTGTTCTTTTGGTTTTGAACTATTAAAGCTAACATCTGGTTAAATAACAATTATTGAAGAAGAGGGTGGGGGAAAAAAGGGGCTGGAAAGAATCTTCCATAAATATTAGACATAATTATAATGAATTGAACTAATGAGCCAAAACTACAGTTTTTCTGCCTTAGTCAACAAAGCACTCAGGAACATGTACCACGTAAGCAGAATTTTATACAAAACCTCATGGTCTTCACCAGAAGTTGTCAGCTGCTTCCAAAGAAAGCACTGGTTACTACAGAGAGCAATGAAAAAGTTAAAGGATCCTGCAAGCTGTCTTTTTTTTTTTTTACTAGTTTTCTTGCTGTAATGAAGAAAGCAGGGGCTAAGAAAGAGCTTGAAAACTCAACTCTATTGAATCCCAGCTCTACATTATTCAGTACTGATGGGCAAGCTCAATCTTCTGTAAAAGAGCTTTATTCAAAGAGCTTTATTCAACTTATTTATTTATTGTGCAGGAAAGAAAAAGGAAAGAAGAAGAAAAAAAATGAAACCGATATTAACAGTTCTACAGGGAGCCCCTCCACTTCCAAAAGGAAAGAAACGTGGCCGTGCTGGTTTAATGATAGAAAAGATGGTATTTTGCAAACTGAGGTTCAGCTCCCCATCTTCTGGCCTGGTCTTTTTCCGACGAGTGTGAACAGATAGCTCCTTGTCCCTTTGTATACTCCTTATTGTTTCTTCCCTGACAACTACAGCAAGTTTATTTTCCAAATGAACATGGAAAATGTTCCTGCTGAATCAGAAGAAAGGTTTCTGCAATGCTTGTCTGTGGCTACAGCAAAAACAGTTCTACTGCCAAGCTGAATTAGCTCAGTGGTGCCTTTCTTTCCAGTCAAAGCCAAGCCATAACCACTTCTTCAAACTGCACGTAGATAAAGCTCCCCTAGATTAAGAAACCGATTCTACCCTATTACCTCAGGCAACTTCCACACAGGACTACGAGTGCTCACAACGTGAAGAGCAAACGGCTGCCTACGTTAGCTGAGGACGACATAAGTAAAATTCAGAGTCCAGCAAAGAGGGGAGGGCAAAAATAAAAAAAAGAAAAAAAAAAAACCCAAAACGACTCCGTTTATCCAAGGGGTTGTGTAATTCCTTCCCGGGGGACCGGCGCTCGGGGCGGGGGGTGCCGGGGAAGGCGGGCTGCGCCGGCGGGAGGCGGGCTGGCCCAGCGGCGCGGAGGAAGAACCAGCGGCCGCACAACGGGCCGCGCTCCCGCCGCCCCGCCGGCCCCGCCGCGCAGGGAGACGCGGCGGTGCTGCGGCTCTGAGGCGGCGGCGGGGGGGGCGGTTGCTGGAGCGAGGCGGGAAAGGGCTGTGGGGCAGCGGCGGGAAAGGGCTGTGGGGCAACGGCGGGGCCGGGGGTGACGGGCTGAGCCCCGCGTTAACCCCCGCAGCCGCCTCACGAACCGCTGCTTCTGCCGCCACAGAAACGGCCAACAAAAGCTCCACCTGCCACAAAGGCGACGCGGTCCCTGACGCTCGTCCACCTACTGGTATCGTTCAGAAGAGGAATAACGCTGAAATTAACGCTTTGTAAAAAAAAAAAAGAACGGACAAATCTAAAAAGCCCCTTCCCTTAAGCAAAGCTTTAACAATACCGGCGGCGAGGCGTCCCGCAACCAACAGCGCAGGGTGCCTTTCCAGAGGGGAAAAAACCCACGCTCGCCAACAACAGAAAACACACCCGGCACACGACGCTTGGCGAAACGAAACGATTACCTTCGTAGCACAGAATGCCAATATTGTTGTTCATCTTGTCCAAGTATTGGTAGTTCAACAGGTCCATCTTCATAAATAGCATTTATCGGGCTAGCAAAAAAGACCAGCTCGTTTGCTGTCGCCCAGGTTCAGGGAGAAGAGGGAGGGCCGGGCAAATGGTGCCGAGGACGCTCCCGGCTTCCTAAACTTCAGCAGGCCCAGCCTTCAGCTAATCAAAACAAAGTATGTTAAAGGAGAGTCGGAGGGATTAAAACAGACGCGCTCTCCCTTCCAAACTTCTGAAAACTAAAGTACACTGGGTCCTTCAACACAAAGAAGACTGTCTAAAAACTTTTCAAGTCTTTCTCCAATTTAAAAAAAAAAAAAAACAAAAACCAAAAAACAAAAACAAACAAAAACAAAACAACCAAAAAAACCAAAACAACCCACGGAGTCAAAAAAAAAAAGAAAGAAAAGAGAAACGAGGGAAATTTCCTAGGACAAAGACACACTAGTTCTGCTCACAGCCCGCTGCAAGTTAACTGCACTGACATGCAGGCTATGCTTGGTATGACTCGTATGTAAACCAGCTTCCTCTCGCTATCAGGCGGGGAGGACTGAGCATGCTCAGTGAATCCCTGGAGCTCCTCAAATGTCAGGGATATTTTCTGCACAAGATCAGTCTCTAAATGCACCGAGTGTTTGAAAGCAAGAGGCGGCGGCGAGCCCGCACAGCCGGGCTCTGCGCACAAGGGCCCATCTCAGAGCCGCTCCTGGCTGGAGGCAGCGCTGCCGCTGCCCGGCGGGAGGAGGAGGAGGAGGAGGAGGAGGAGGAGGAGGAGGAGGAGGAGGAGGAGGAGGCGGCAGGGGCTGCCCGGCCAGCCCAGGGGCCCCCTCTGGACACGGGGCAGGAGCCGACCCGCTGCAACTTTTCGGTCGGGCTGCTGAGCGGGAGACCCGACCTAAATCCAGATGCTTAAAATCAATTCTCTCTCTTAAACGTTTTACTTAATAGCCTAGCGTGGCCTCAGACGCATCCCAGTACTGTTAGCAGTGAAAAATAATGGTGGTTTACAGTAATGGGACAGAACGGCAGCTCTGGTATGATAAAGGCAATTAAAGAAATGAGGTACAGCGGGTACACCTGTACGCGTGCAGACAGGTACTGTGTACTCACATGCACACACCGCTACAATTCAATCGGTACACTGTTACATTTGATTTTTTTTAAAGGCTATAAGCAGTTAAACGTTCTGTGTCCTGGACTTCTAACAGCTGCTAAAGGTCCTGTTTAGACGACACAAATGATGGAGATCTTTACAGCAGTTGCTCTCATCTCAGGATGTGGTCTGCCCTTCTGCAGTCCGAACCTTGATCACAAAGACTCTAGCTGCTTATACAGATGTGTACAACTCATTCTAAGAGGGCAGAACATCTGTAAGGGTGGAAGCATGTGCTAACCTAACAGGTATCAGTTTGCATTTCCTGTGGCTGATCAGCACCTGCAAGTCTGATTTGACAGACAAAGAGAAATAATACTGGGGACGTTTGGTCTAAGACAAACAAAAAAACCCTAATGGAGTCCTAATCTTCCCTCTGCCCTCTTCGGCTCAGAACATAAGTCATCTCTCCCTTTCTGTGATGGAGAATTTTAACGGTACACGCAAGAGCAGACAGTTGGTGAGAACCAGTAACAAACTTTCATTTCCACCTTGAGAATTTCTTCCCTCTGTTAGGAAGGGGAAGATACTACATCAGAGAGGCAACTCATGGAGTGACATTTGGTCAAAGTATTTTGAAAAGTACTGCTTGAATGCTCTGGATATTTCAGTGAGAGTAGGTAATTTACTTAAATTTCCTACTGATAAATAGGAGTAAGAAACTTATCTCCAAAGAAGATTCCCTGGAACCCAAGTAAGGTTTCTCCTCACTTCAAATACATAAACTAGTCCTCTGCATTATCTACCTCTGTGCTTCAACTGAAGGAGAATCTCCATTAACAGTGCTGAATTCAATACAGCAGGAAACAAATTACCTGAAAGGAATTCTGCATTGCTGGGAAGATGAAGGTCAAGAAGCCTTTTATTGATTATTTATATGCAACAAGGGCACTCTCCTAATTGGAAGCGCTATTCATCTTTTAGACTTTAACATGGCATAAAAACTGATGGGTACTTAATGCTGAGGTAACAGTACATTTCTTGGATGGTACCTAATAAAAAGGTTGCCGGGGTTTTTTTGCCTCACAGGATTTGTTACCACAAAAGCTGCAACCACACATCTTCAGACCAAAGTAGTGCATGGTATTTTCTAGAAAGAGAAATGGCTTTAATAAAGAGAAGAACATTATGATTTTTAAGCAGGGGGACTAGAAGTTTTACACAGCAGATCATGTTGTGCATACTCAAATTCAAAGAAGTTCTATATCAATGCTTCAAATTAAACCAGCCATTTAATAAAGGCATCAAGAGAAGTCTTAGCCCTTTAAGATATAAACTGCAATAAAAATCCATACCTACAACATGAACAAAAGAGGGGCATGTTTCTTCAGCATGATACGTAAGTTTCTTACGTAACTATGCCACAGCTTTTGGGGAAAATATTTCTGCTATGTACAGTTTTTAATATAGAGAGCATCCCTGAATTTACAGTAATACAACACACTTTATGGATGCTTGGGAAGGATAAGAAGAGATAAGTATTTAATTTTTCCAATTTAAAATACTTGATTTTTTGCAGGAAGTGCAGGTGACGAGGAAGAAAAAAAAGCAATATTCTACATTTCTTTAGAGCAGTGGTCTACAAGACAGGATTTGCACATAGCGTGTTAGCTACACAAGGGCATTATAGTTCAAAGTCCAATATAAATTCCCCTCAATATTCAAAGATATGTATTTCTTCAAGTTGTCGGGAAAAGCAAGGTTGGGTATTGTCTACAAATCACTGACTGCTCAGTAGTGCTGTCCAGACACTAATAAAGCAGTTAAGTCTTCTTTATTAGACCAGTAGTCACCGGTCTACAGGTTTTTAGATGGTAGCGATCACTTTATCATGTGAATGGCTTTCAGCAGTACGGTATACACTATGATTAACACCTGTCAAACGTTGCATAATGAACTTAGATGCTTCACCTTAAATAATAATAAACTGGTACCAAACGCTGGGAGCTTTATGAATTTCTAAATTAAAATATCTATACTGAAAATAAGGCAATGCCTAGTGAAAGAATAGGGGGGTAAATTATCAATGTAAATGTATCTCAAGCATTCTAAAATCAAAATCCATTCACAGGAAACCTTTCTTTGAAAGAAAACTTAACAGCTCAACAAATTCAAGTCCAGCAGACATTAACCTTAAATAGGTTACAGGCCCACTGTAAAGTACTCTGCTCCTGGCAGCAAAGAATTCCCAACTACTTGATTTGAACTGCTGTTCATCAAAACACTTCACCAGTTTGAGATACCTCCCATTGAACTGAAATCAATAATCAATGCATCAGCAGGTTAGATGCAACATACACGGAAAAACAAGCTATTAACATCACCCCAGGACCTTTGTTATAGTTCATTCTGTTCTTCTACATACTGATGGTTGCAAACACAATTATGTGGTGTAGTATCTCTGGTTCATATTAGCTAGAGTACTTCCTATAAGACTGCACACACGTTTCTTCTGTAAGGCAGATAAATACCCGTATCTATATATAAAATGTTTAAAACACTGGCACTTTTAACACAACAGCATCCCCTAGAGGTAACTGAAAATCCACACGTGTCTTTCCGGATCACTCGACTTCACGTTGAAGTACATTAGATTTGATTCTAATTATCCCTCATAGCAGATGAGATTGTTCAACCTCTTAGTGATGTTCTGCTTCACTTTAATACGAAAAGGAAATTCAGTCTTCACACAAGAATGTCTTATCACAGAAGTATTCTGAGGCAAGGAAAGCAAACGAGAAAAAAAAAAGAAAAGAAAAAAAAAAAAGGGCAGTTCTAATGAGTAGGTAAATCACCATTGTCAAAACCAGGAGGCTAAAGATGTATTTTGACAGCTAGTGCCTGCATTAGGGTGAAGTTTGACAAGATTTCTGTGCTGCTCTTCTACAATTCTCACAGCAAGAAAATATCAAAACTCCCCCTCTTGGAGAACACAGCGGTATGCTTACAAAAGTAGTGTGAAGCAACTGGTACAGTGGCCTCAACCATCCACACTCCACGTGTTTTCTTTGAACTGGCTTACATCTGGTCAGATGGACCAATGTCCCTTGGCAGCTGGAGCACGTCAGGGGCACTCTTGCTGCACTTCTTTCAGCTTCATCTGAACAGAATCTAGTTTATAGCTGAGACCACTGTGATGCAGACCAAAGAAGGGCAATCAGGAGATTCACTCTGAAAGTGAACATCTGCCCCCTAAAGCACTGATGCAGATATACGAATGGCTGATGAGAAGAACAGAGCATTTTTCCGATTAAAAAAAAGCTTGAGAAACTTACCTTTTCAAAGAATTACAGTGCATGTTATGAATGTAGTAAGTTACTGTGTCATCGGTTCCTAAATGCTGATAAAACTCTTCCACTATAAAAATATATAGTCCTGGCTTATTTGAGCAATAATAGGGCCTAACAAAAATAATTCCTTACAATTGTGTATTATTTGTTTACCTGAGTTTTTGCAGGAAAAAACAGCAATTCCTTAATATATCACGTCCGTAACATCAGATTTGACAGTAAGAGTTTATATGTTTTTTACAGCGCTTAAACATACATTGAGCTGCCTTAGAACAAATGTTTTCAGGCAAGCTACTATGGAGCACTCCCTTCTGCCTCCTCTCTGCTGTCCTCAACCCTGCCAGTCTTCTGCCTCTCTACCCCCGTGTCCTCCCCTTGTCTCTCCTTTCTCTCTTTTCTCCCATGCTTGCCACTGCCTCAGGCAGTAGCACTGAAGAGCCTGAGAAAACAGTTTTGGTGCAGTTTTACTAGCTTGGTCTACACTCCATCCCACACAACATCTTTCAGTGGGAAAATGCACGACACCGGCCAAGAATCAACACCATAGAAGAACAATGTACGGGCCATTCACTTGGACACAACTGAAATTTCACCCTTGATGACAATCAGCAAAGAGGAACTATTTCTACAGGGACCAATTTTGCAACCAAGAGAAAAAATACAGTCTTTATAGAGGTGAGACACACTGACGTAAAGCACCATACAGTATTGCTCAGTATAATTCCATTTTTGAATGGACAAAAATACCTGTTGCAGCTCCTGAGGTCAGACAGGCATCGATGATACACCACCTATTAGCTGATACCTCAATACGTCCCAAGAAGGAGGTGGAGGAATACAGCAAGAGTACTTAGATGCAGGCTTTACCTTCTTTCTTTAAGTAAAAAATGAGCAAATTTTAGTTAACAGCTGCTAGGTGGCGATGTGCCTGAAGGAAAAATACTGCTTTTCCTTTTTCACACACTCAACTGCAGAGTTGCTGCACATATCACCTCGATTTTTATTATTTCACTTGGAATACATTTCACAGAAAAAAAGTAAACAAAAAAAATCTCATTTAAGCAAGATGGGGTGTTTTCTTTTAAATACATTCAGATATGATAAGGAAATACAGTTAAAATGTATTAAACATGCAGGAAGTTCAGAGATGCATGATAAGGAAAATGACATTTAAAGTTTCTTGCTGGGAGCTTTCTTAACAGCTGTGCCTCTGAGATCCACATAGAACAATACATAACGAAACTCTTTGCTCAATGAGTCAGATACCACAAAACGTACCAACTTTATATACTTTTTACAAAGCATTAATGACAATTGCACCAGTGAACAGAAGATACCAAAAATACACATTCTTCCAGATCACTTTTTTTTGTTTTTAAACATAAAGGTACATTGCAAATAGATTTTAATCACATCAAACTACCTTCTCCTTTTCACAGCCTTAATAAAAAAAAAAACTAAAAAGAAAAAAAAAAAAAAAGCAAGCCCCACCAGGTAGAACATCTCTGAACTGAATCTAGTGCATGCCTTCTTGTTTCACCTGTCCTTTACTAGCTAAAGGTTTCAACAATATGCCAGACATTATAGAACACAAGACGCTTTTGTTATTATCAGTGGAGTTCTTCAAGACTGAAATATTAGACTTATGCCCAATATTAAGTTGTAGCAAAATAATTCGTATATTCTCTTTCATTCTTGTTGTACCCTAACTTATGCAATCCTGCTTAAAAAACAAACATAGTAATATCTAGTAAGGAAATCAATTTATGAGTGTGCATGTGTACTTGACTGCATCCATACTTATAAACTGGTATGTAACCCAAGTTATGAAGCTGCCTATTCCCTGAGGGACCAAGCCAGCAGGCATCTTGGTTTCAGTTCCCTACTGGCCTAATAAGAACAGAACTGCCAGGGAAACAAAAAATATAGTGATGCCCAAGAATATCTAGAGTTACAAGCTCTTCTAGGACCCAGGAATGGATGGTAATGGCTTGTCTGGACTGGGAGCTGGATTTTTTTTTTTTTTTTTTTTTTTTAAATGTTTAGCTGTACTGCAGTTCTTATTCTGTATTACTCACTTTTAAGATATAGAGATTTTAAAAAGCTATCACTGTGAACGTAAATAAAAAATTCAGATCACTTATTTGTAAACATGTAGCAATTTAGAACAAGCCATTTCATATCAGATCAAAAAACTATAAGACATTAAACAACTCAAAAAGCTTTTGGTTCATTAAAGCCTGCCCTCATCAGCAAGAACCCTCTCCCTCTGTTTTCCCTCCATCACTTCCAGAAAGCTATTTGTCTCCTACTCCAAACTAAAAGCACCCTTCTATTGTACCATAGACCATTTTCACAAAAGAAGTGAGGAAAGGGCAAGAGGACAGAAAAGACAGGGACCAAGGCAGGGCACAGACAAGCCTTCACTGCAGCTCTCACTTGGTTTTGGTGGTTTGTTGGGGGGGTTTTTTGGCGATAGCCACATTTAGCTCTCTGGGTCAAAATATAAAATGGGCACAGAAGGTAGTGTGTGATGCCTCTGGAAGGAACTGCTGCTCTGGCAGGTACTTCTTGTCTCCAGAAAGAAGCAACTGGGAATTTAGGAAGCAGCCCACTTTGCTTCCACAAGTTGGATCACGCCGACCCAGAACACAGCGTTGCCTTCGATTACCTTCTGTTCTCTTACTGTGGCACAAAAGCTGTAACTCCTCATTGTTTCAAAGCTTAGTGTGTTTTTAAAAGGTTTTTAATGAATGGAGAGCAGGAGCATGCAGAGTACACATTCTGCTGATCTTTCTAAAATTAAATAACTACTTCACAATTGCCAAAGACTGCAGGGCAGTGGAGGCAATGAACCAGGTGATTACTTCCAAGTTCTACAAGGTGAAATACAAATGAGAAAAGTGTTTTCAATAGCACCTGATTTATCTTGACCTCATTCTTTGACTGCTTACTCAAACTCAACAGCAGGCTAGGAATATCAGGTTTACCAAGAATATTTTTCATTTTTCAACAGTACCTTGCAATTCACAATTTGCTGGTGTTTTTTTATTCTCTCAAGCTGGGCTGAGAACACTTTAAAAATGCAGCTAGAATACATAACAGATAACTCTAGTTTATCTAGGTTGAAAAATTGTTATTTGCTAATTAAAATCTTGATAATCTTTCCTGTTATTTGCATACTAATTTAAATTTCTGAAGGGTTGATTATAATCACAAACATAATTTATCTTGAACTACAAAGAGCCTTGAACACCATCAGAGCCTCCAGATGCAAACAGTGAAGTGTTAACTTTGCCATGCCCTAGTATTGTGTCAACAGGGCAAAGAAAATACTTTATTTTTCCAATATTAGAAATGAGAAGGAAAAAAAAAAAGAAAAGAAAAAAGAAAGATTGTATATTAAAGAAAAAAAAGCCAACTCTAAGTCAGCTTGATGGTCAGGCATCTAAAACGCTTGTTACTTAGAAAAGTTAGGAGCCAGACCATGTTTAGAGGCTAGATTTCAAAATTACTGTGCATATCCTTCAGCTTGGGAAGAAGCAAATCCAGTTTCAAGAAACCACTAATTACAGGGTTTAGAAATAAAGCAAAGAGCTCTAAGATTGCTAAAGTCTTTGAAAAGATTTCCCCTTTATAGCTAGCTTGGCGAGACATAAGATATACTCACAGGGCCTAATTCAACTTGGATGTCAACGTATGTAAATCTACTTAAGTGTCTGGAGTTGACCTCGCTTGCACAAAGACTGAATATTAGAGGCAACACAGGTAACAACCTTATAAATGAGATAAAACCATGAATCCCAATGCTTATCTTGCTAAGAACCATGCAGTAAAATCAGTTACAACTTTTGTTACAAAACAAATTAATTTTGGCTTTTAAACATTAAAGTAATTACTTATCCTAAATGTTAGGATGAAAATGTTAATAAGTACCTATTACAGGACCCAATTATATAACTTGCAACCTAGTACTTCATTAAATTAAAAAAAAAAAAAAGTTCTAAGACTATTCTTTTCCAATTGAGGGTCTTGTTCTCAACTATTTAAAAAGTATTTGATCTTAATAAATTATTTTACCACACTAAAAAAAAAACCAAACCAACCCTAAACACACACTCACTTATCCCAAACTGTAGTGCTCACAAAAACCCCAGATACCCAGAGAACAGCACCTTTGCTCGAGATACTGATGGATCTGTTGTCCTCTGGATCGAGTAGAAGAACACAAGAAAAAAGAACCACCACATTCAGCTGTCAAAGCATTGCCCTTGCACTGTTTAAAGTAGTAATACAAGAAAGAATATGTTTTAATTGTATATGATACATACACACACACGTGCATGTGTTTAGTATTCGTGGAATATGAAAATTTGTATTCATTCCACTAGCTACCACAGAGAATGCCCTCGCTGTCCCTACTTACAACTTTACAGGTCTCAGAAGAAATAACAACCCCATCAACCCCTTTAAAAGGGAAAACCTTTCAAAAGTTGTCAGCCCTCCCTGTTCCAAAACACAAACATCAGCTTCAAAAGTTCATGCTCTCACGCCTTTACAATTCCTGACAGTGAATGCTGTGGCATTACTAGGAAGCTGAAACCCTTTTTCCAATGGATCAAAGTTACCATTTGCAATCCTACAGGTACACAAGATAAGATGTTTTTCCTTCCAGAAAGGCCATTTTTAGTCTCAAAATCAAACCTAGAGACTGCTGAAAATTCTCCATTGAAAAACAGTTTTGATGGAAAACAATGCTAGTTTTTTCTTACTGTGCTTTTTCTCCCTGCCCCCCCCGCCCCCCAAATGGAAACAAGAATTGTTTCAAACAGATTTTTCACATTTTACATTAAACAAAAGACACAAACAAAAAACCCAAAAGTTTTAATTATTTGTTACTAACTTCCAGCCTTCTGACAGAACAACAAAGTATGGGGAATTGTATTTGCATGTATTTCACATCTCTTCCCCTCTCTGCACAGCTGGCACACTCACCATCTTTAATAGAAGAGATCATTGTACAGCACGGAAAGTGTAACAGCAACATGGGGCTTCCAAACTACAATGCTCAGAAAGGCATTTTAAAACCAAACGTTAGCTTTCGATTTACCATAAAGAAGTCAAAATATCCCTTTGATGAATGCTGCCCATGCCACAGATTTTACTCAACACTATGTGGAATCACAGACAAATGCTACAGTAATTAGAGAGTGAACACTACCAGAGCAGAAAGCTTTGTCATTTTTTATCACTTACTTGTTTTTAATCCAGTTTTCAAGGAAAACATTTGTTATACAGCCATACCTCCTGTCACTCTCCTTACCTCAAACTTTGAAATAGTGGGCAAGTTTCAATCATACTTCAAAGACAGCCAGAGTCCTCAAAGATAACTGCACTCCTGTCCTTTCTGTGCAAACAGTTGGCAGGGAGAGCAGACTGACCACAGTTAATGCCACGACTTGGGGAAAAGCAAGAACTCAGCTGCTGTCCACTCTGTTTGGTGGCAGCTGGCTGGATGACACTGCCACAGCTCAGCTGAGGGTCAGCAGGAACACGCAGGCTAACCCCGATTACTGAGGAGGGAAAACAGGTAGAGAGGAAAGGATCAGAACTATCAAATTTTTAATGACAAAAAAGGACTTGGGCATGCAGACATATGGGCACATGTCAGGTCTTTTCCCAAGACTCATATCCACCAGCCCTTCAAGTCCTGACATTCAGTGCTTCCCAAACAAGACAAATATTCTGCAACATCCCCAAAATTTCCTCAGCCTTTTAAAGTGTTTCCCATCGTAACATCACCTTCCACTTATCTACAAGCTTCCCTCTCTCCTTCCAACAATCTCAACACCTTTGCTCTAGATATGTTCTCTAACTGCCCTAAATTCCATCCCTCTCTTCCTGCACTAAGGACCTACTTTTCTCATCAACCTCAACTTCCCGATCGCCCCAGAGCCTCCCATCTTCTCTCCCACTGCAACTTCCCAGCCTTTCCCAATCAAAGTGTAATACTTCATAATCCAGGCCTTAAAATTCACTCTGCCTTTTCACCTCTTATACCAGCTGCAGCTGCTAGGCTTCTCTAGTTCTGGTTGCTACCAATCCTGTAGCAACAGGACAGGCCTAAGCACACACAATACCAAAAGATAAACAATCATGAGGCACTGATACCCCAAAAATGAAATGGCAGATCATGCTTTCAGCTTTATACCACCTTATCCCTCTCTGTCTTGGTCCTTCGCCTCTTCACCTTTTATTTGCTTTCTCTGAACTACAGGTCCTCTCAGCTAAAGGAATAGGGACTCAAGATAAGCAATGTCTGCTTATACTAACTTGGTAATATACCATCTTCTTCCCAAAATGCTGGGAAAAGGCAGAGTCATCCTGGATATAATGGAGTCTACATACTCCTCCTCCCAGAAGAGGGGGTAAAAAAGGCATTATTTTATGACAGGGCTGGTGGCTAAAGAGGAGGGGGTCCTAATGGTCCCAGCATCTCCTTTCGATAAAGACTCCATTGTAGATAAAATTCCCCTGTAGACAGATCCCAGCTCCCAAGCAAGAAAAAAAAATAAAAAAAAAAAAATCACCTCAGTAGGAGCTGAGTGGAACAGAGACTTACTGTCTAAGCCCACGTAGCCCTCACACATTTCTTGCTCAATAGACTGAAGAATATCACAATGTACATTTCTGGTTTTGGTATCATACAAGAATCCAAACAGTTACTTCCTATAATTACTGCTGCTATTCCATTTACTCTCCTCAGCTCACACCCAGTAGGCTGCTGGTGTGTAGGTCACTCACGCCTGTAATCTGCTGTGGTCAACCAAACCTGTCCTCTTTACATAGCTTATCCTGCAGAAGTAAGCCTAGAACAGCCTCTTAGGGATTTAAAAATTAGAGGCATAAACCACGTTTATCAAAAATCTGCATGGACTTGTACCTCGAGGGCAGGGGAAATAAAAATAATACATTTTTTAAAAAAGGCAGCTAGGTCAACAGCATACAACAATACAATGCATCACTCCAGCAGGCACAGTGTTATTGACAGAGAACAAACTTTCTTCACTTACACCTTTGCAAAAAGCTGGATTTGTGAATGTAAGGTTCAAAAGCACTAGTCTCATGGAAACTAACATCTTGAATTCACTATCCTACAAAAATATAATGAGATGTTGCATAAATCTCATTTGCTTCTAAAATGCAGCCTAAATCTACCTCAATTGACGTAATGCAGGTCATCAATCTAGGTTGGTAACACTTTAGATCAACATACTACAAAGCATTCGTTATACAATACTGAATCTCACCTGGCTGGAGAAGTTTGTAATACCTGAATGCTATCATTCCTTTTCCTTTTATGCATAAAACACATGAAATATGATGCATTACTGAAACAAACGTTTTCTTTCAGAGAAACAGAACATGAAATTTATTAACATTGCGGGGTATCTTATACATGCAAGGGTCATCAGTGTGCCTTACAATGAAATAATTGTATGGGCAAAAAACATTAACCACACATTTTCCACACGTGGCTTGTAAATCTGAAGACTACGTACAAACGTAGCATGCTGGAAGGTTGTGGTGATTAGGACTGGTCCCAGTGGTCCCCTTATTTTCCATACAGTGATGAATAGATTGCGCAGAGACAACAGTATCCATCTTGAATGAAAATACTATCTTACTGCTAATGGGATTTATACAAAGTGAACATCCATCTATCTCAGGCCTGCAGTCAGAAACTTAAGAAAAATCACTTTAAAAAAAAACAAAAAAAACCCCAAACCAACAAACAACAAAGATGACATTTGCAGTTAGCATCTTTTTTTGGAAAAAGGTTCATTTCCACAACAAACAAAGCAATTTTTTTTTTTCATAATTACATCACACAAACCCAAATGAGGATCCTAATATCACTGCAAACATTATTAGCAAAACCTAACTAAGAATATGAATGCATTAATTAAGACTTAGTTAATGACCATACGTTAGTGTGGAACTGGAATTAAATTGTCCAGATATCCACTGCACAGAATTTACCACGCCCTGCCCTTTCACAGACCTACAACTTGGCAGGACAGAAAAGACATTGTACTTAACTCTTCAGTTTTGCCTTCCACCCACAACATAAAATTATGGCTCACACTTACTGTATCAAATTCCATTTTGGGACGTGGTTAGAAACGAAAACAATCCAGTCCCATTGTGAAATAAGGCAGTAGAGAATTACTAAGTTTTACAATAAGGCTAAACTTTTCCTAGACCTTATTTCAGCAGAAACATCCTGTTAGTATGACACCATTCAATACAGCACGCATACATAAGAAGAATACAATATGCAAAGCAATTTACTATACAAAATACTAGTATTTCCCTACAGACAATTCTTCAAAAAAGAAAACATATACTCTTTATCAACTCTTGTTTTAGGATTCCCAATATAATTCTCCAACCAACTTAAGAATGTACTTTGCCATAAATAATAAGAAAACCATTAAAAGTGATTTTTACATTTAGAAGAGGAACGGGAGTCTTCTCTTGAAGTGATTCTTATGAGACAGGACAGAGAACCCCATTTAAGCATGGTTACTGTGGCTTCAAGATAGACTACATTTTCAGTTATTCACAAGCACATTTTTTTGGAGGGCAAAGGTAGGGCAAAAGCCTAATTACGTAAGTCATATTATTGCCAGAAATTTTGGGCTGCTTGTTTCTAGAAGTTAGAGAAATTGAACTGTCCTATGAAAATGATTGCTCAACCTGGGTCAGGACAATTAAATAAGGAGTCACATCGTTGGTCTGAATTGCTGTTTTGTTGAAATGATGATAAATGAAGAGACAAATAGACACAATATGCACCAACAAGCATTTAAACCATGCACAAAAGTATGATACTGTATCCTCAAAATCAAAGGTTCTCCATTTACAACCTTAATATTCAGCATAACTGAGTGTATGTCAGTCTTGGTAATCAGACTAGAAGCAAGACTCCAACATGTGTGAGCAGCCCCGACTAGAGCGCCCTATGAACTACATGGCACTGAAATACACACGCACATACAAGAATGAAGTCTGGTTTTGCCAGTATTCTTAGCTGAGCAGCTTTTCCTTGGTTTTGTTTTAAAAGAAGATGTAGCAAAAAGGTTACAAAACATAATTAATCAAAAAGCCAAAAATCCTGAGCTGGAGGTGTTCTATTCTTTCCATTACGTGTCTTCAGAAGCTGTTCTCAGGATGAATCTTTTACATATGATTTTTAACATACAACAGTGTTTCAAGAGTATCACAATGATTGTAAAAATCAAACACTCGCAAGACAAAAAAGTGCCAGGAAAAGGATTTTTTGGGGTAACCCTGATTTGCCATGCTTACACAGTTGTACTGCATAATCACATTTGATTGCCTTGCAGATTATATTCCCACAGGACCTCACCTCGTTTTGTGTAAGGAAAGATTTACTGGCTCTCGTCCTGAATAATGATTGAATTGAATCATATCAAAGAGGTGTTGTAAAGATTAATTAAAGGTTTATGAAGCTCTGTGGCAGTACAGTGATAAGTGCCATACAAAAATCTACAACGAACTGAATAATCCTGCCTGTTGAGCTTTGTTTGAATAGTGGGCAGAAAATAAAGTTTAGGCTCCACACTAAGCAATGGAGAAAAAAACCACCCAAATATCAAATACTTCTTTCAGTAGGCACTGTCCCTCTCAATAAACGAGACTAAGGCCTTACGTAAAAAATAGCTTATGATAAGGAGTGCTCTATACCATGCATTTTAACATAGAAGCTGAATTTAATCACTGTCCTCAACATTTCAAAACTTCAACGCAGTATTTCAGTATATATGATTTTCCTAACAGGGCAAGTTAAAAGGAAAGAACCACCCCCAGCACTATCCCCACTACTCCACAAAACTAGTATCCACAAGGATTAACAGTGAGGCTGAACTACTTATATCCACCAAATAAGCAAAATGCTTACCAGCCCCTTCTGTCCTGTCCCCTTTTCAACTCATCGTATCGCCCTCTCTGCCTATCTGATCTCTGATGCCAGTCCCGCTTCCCTGCATCAGTTTATTAAAACAGAAGTGATGTGAAATACATTTCCTCATGCATGCTATTGGCTTAATCAAAAATCAACAAACAAATAAATAAAACCTTAGCAATATACAGCTTAGTTAAAGAGAGTTGATGACCTATTTTCCTTTTTTTTTGGAAAGGGTTAATTTTATTTATCACATGCTTTATTCAAGAAGATATTCTACTGAATCATTCCATATTCTTAAGCATATTTTAAAATACACTTTCAGCAATGCTACTCAGTGGAATAAGAACAAAAAATGTTAAAACTGTTTAAAACAGGAAAAACTCAAATTATTACTCTTTTCCAATTTTCAGTCTAAATATGCGTAAATCAAATCCTCCATGAAACAACGTTAAGATCCTGTATCAAAAAAAGCAAAGCAAATATTGCCACCAAAATTAATCCTACAGGCTGTAATGGAAGAGGATTAGTGAAACAATTCACTGCATCTCCTGCAAGTCAGAATGTATTTGTCACACCAAGTAATAAAACCCTGTGATGTCTATGCACATGTTGGAGCCTACGAAGTACCATGACAACTATTTGCAATTAAAAGAGAAATGCAACAAAACCAGTAAACAGTCTCCATTTCCCAGCATTTTATCTCTTTGAGTCCTTCCTCTGCCAGTCATTTTGGTGGTGGATTTAAACATCTAAGTGGTGAAGCTGCACCTAGAGAAAAAAAGCAATCCAAAAAAGAGATCTCTACACAAAGACAAACTGTGTTCCAGCTGTCCTCTGCTGAGCTGCGTAACCAGCCCCAGCTTCAACTCCCAACACGTTTTCCTTGGCTCGTATGGTGCTCTGCCAAAACGAACTGACAGCGTGCACTTACCAAACCAGCTCTAGGGCAGGGCGAGAGCGCTCCTCTACAGCTGGAGACAGCAGTTAAACCCTTCTCCTCTACAGTGATATCACACACTCCTGTCCACACTTGCAGTCACATGAAATGCAAATCACAAGATATGTGGATGAATACCTAACAATTTAAACCCACGGCACTGGAACTGAAGATTTCCAAGTATTTCATATATATGTCTTAAGAAAAATCAAGTACAGCAAAGATATGACCGTGCTGGCGTCAACGGAACAAAATCCTGATGTGCCCGCAACAGTATTTAAGTTTCGTATTTCCAAATACGATGACAGACCACGTAAAGTAAGTGAAATAAGGAGACACCACTACTGAAAAACTAGAACCTAGCAGTGACCTTGCCCCTTTTTTCCCCCCGTGTTCTTTATGTTGCAACTCCATAATACTGCAGAGTTTTGCAATACTGATGTTTTTCTTAAAGCCCCATTTCTCCCAAGGGCATCTGAAGAAATTGCGCACAATTTATTTTTATTTTTTAAGCTTTTAATTCTAACAGATTGTGTAAATTATGCCACAAAGTGAGCCCAAAAGCTCGAAACTAGGAAGCAGTGAAAACTTTTTTAACTGAACAATTTTGAAGGCCAATCTTGAAGTGCTAAAATGTTTGGGTTTGGCAGAACACAAAGACTTGAAAAACACTGTAGATAGCTAAATACTGTAAAAATACATTTTCGTCTTAGGTGTCTCATTCATCAAATGCGCTCAATCATTTAGGTATCTCCTGTGTTGGGACAAATTCGCTATCTTAAGCTTTTGCTGAAGTCGGATATTCAGACACCCATAACACAAAATTGAAGAAATTATCATGTGGAAATGTTTGTGGTAGAGGTCCTGAGAGGGCATTTTCCAGTTACTTTCCACAAAGAGAAGAAAGAATGCAGCTAAACTAAACTCAAGTCATGTGATCAGTATTTTTATTTTAAAATCTTTACTAAAAAGGTTAATTTTCTAACATCTAATACAGACAACATATTAGAAATATTATGTGCATAGAATTTCTATCTCCAAGGAACCTTGCAAACATGAATATATTCAGTTTCCTCCTGAGGCAAGTATCACACCTATATCGCAGCTGGAGAAATCAAGGCAGGAAGATGAGATTTACCTAAAGGCATAGAAGCTAGTCAGTTCCTGACTCTCTACGCTGGGCCAAAGACCACACCTTGCTTTCATCCACTGTAGTAATTAAAAATAAAAGAATTCTTGGTCTGTATATTCTTTTCAGGCAGAACCTGTCTGACCTGTTAATTTACCGACAATGTATTTAAAAAGTCACAAGACAGACAGCCAGTGGAGAACCTTCATTAAAAGAATCCTGGTACTACATGTTTCTTGTAGAATGCCTACCTCTTTTTCCTTACTCCGGATGGTGTTCAGTCTGCAAACCACTCTCTTTAGTTTTGGATGATGGGGGATATAAATTGTGCCAGACTCTTGTTCTAAGGAGGGAATGCCTTCTCTAAACATTGCTTACAAGACAACAAAGACATGAATTCAGTCATCAAGAAACAAAAATAAATATAGGACAGTATTATTCCTCTCTCTCTGATCAAGGCAGAATGAAATGTATAAAAAGAAACTGCAAAGTGGTAGAAATTCCCAGAAAAAATACTGGTGGGGTTCAATTCTTCCAGGGACCATGAGGGAGAAGATTTGATCTCCTCACAAGCAAGTGCAGCATGCATTTACCCTCTGCAAAGTCAACTAGATTCATCAAAGTGAGTGAAGGCAGCTAATTCTTGCCTGTAAGTCCTGATTTGCAAGCCTAGCATTGCATCAACTGAAATGTTGCTGTGGACAGCCCCTGGGAAGCTGGCTGAATTGCCCATCTTCTGACACTCTTGGATTCTTCTTGTGAACCTTTACACATCTCGGTGAGCACAGTCTGGTTCTTAACTTTAACTAGAAAAAACAAAGTCTGACTTTGGTCGCAGAAATATGTCCTTTCACAGTTTCTTTGCATTTAAATTGGGATATGTCTGACTCCACCAAGATCATATATAAGAAAGCCAGTCAAAATGAGGACTCCATATCCACATACATCACATTAATTAGAATTTCACAATACTGTAAGCATTGGCAAGATTGCAGCCTCGGTAAAAAATCTGCAGTACAGATGATCCCAAGATCAAAGTTCACCTTACAGACTTATCATCAGCAGGATTCAGCTACAAAGGGAAACATACCATCAGAGTTATATCACACATCCATACCAACATAGCTCTCCATGTGTACACATCACTTCCTTAGGCAGAAGTACCTTCATGGGGTAGCCCGAAGAACATAAATCAGGGTGCTGAAGCAATGCCTGTCAATTTTCCTAAACGAATAATCCTCCCAACTCAAAAGCCAATAAGCACTCTATATTTTGCCAGGCTGCAGCAGACATGCCACAAGTAAATTCATGTCTTTTACATTACAAAATAGCAGACCAACTGAGCTGCCAGTATAAAACAACAGACTAACACATTATTCCCTGTCAAAACTGCCGTCTGGTTTTTATTTCTATTAAATTTTATACCACCAAGAAGATCCATCTCTGATGAGCTATATACCATCTCTACATTCCTCCATTTTTCTCTGAACACAAACATGTACATGTGGAACATGAATTTGCAAAGTTTAGCATGATTTTCACAAACTAGTAGTTTACACTCTACTTCCACTGCAGTGACTATTCTCAGATCATTCTTACTTACTGATAGGCAGTAACAGATTTATTTTTATATACCACCGACTCCTGAGGTTTTCTACATACTTAACAAATATTGAACACTCAAAGCTCTTACGGCTTCGAAAGAGTTGGTAAACTGTCTATGCTGATTGAAACTTCTCTCCAGTTAGACTAACACAAGAGATAGCCATCACATTATAGAATACTTGAGCAACACCATTTCTGTATTATGGGAGTTTTGCTAATTTAGGCTTTATTCTTCTATACTTCCCAGACAGGCCAACCAACTCAGGTTAAAGCCTACTTGATTTAGGTTTCCTTTGCTTGCTTGAAGATGGAATTTCTGTCAGGAATGTCTGTGCAGTGAAGACAATCCCAAAGAAACCAATTAGCCGCACCAGCCCGCACAGCAGTTGGCTTGGAATTAAATATCAGGAATGTTATCTGAGCACTGTCAGAGGTTATTATATATCTGGTAATTTGCAAGTTTTGAGGAAAAAAATTACTATCAAAAAAAGGTTATACAACTCAGTTAACTGTGTTGCATAACAAACATTCAAAATAAATTCTGCATCTTTGGATGCCAGTGCAAGAACTTCTGTACTACTGTTTACCATAAACTCAGAAAGACAGTGATTCTAGATAAACAGCTCTAAATGCAGAATGCCAGTAGATAAGAGTGAGGCCTCTCAAACGAAATAAGCACATACAAAGTCTAATAGAAACATCAAGTTCTTGTCTTCACACACTTACATGTATACCCCTCTAATATTCCAATTTAAAAGTTTATTCTTGATCTGATTTGATTCAACTGCAGTAAGTCCTGTGAAGACATGAATCAATTAAAATGGTTGTATATTGATGTAGCATGTGTTAATCATACGAGTACACTCTGAACTGATACTACTTTGTCATCATAAGAGTCTGCACCAGTTCCACAAAGTTGTTTTTTTGTATTGGTTCCCAAGTAAAATTGATATAACATCTGTACGCAGCCTAAAACCGAGAGCAAACTGGGAGGGGATACGACACCAGTATCTGACTGTTTAAATACATAAATTCCGATTACTTTGCAGTTGTGGAGAATCCTGCTTTCCTCAACGTGCATGGTGGAAAGGAATCAGAAAAAAATAACAACCTCAGCAGAAGTGCTGACTTGGCCTCAGAGAATAAATCCAGAAAACTACTCAGTAACGTTTTTGGGAGGCAAGTATCTCTGACCCACGCTTGGGAAAGAGCCTAACTGATCCGTATGCAGGGCAGTGATTCCTGTGCCAGCAGATAACCAGGGAGCGTAGGGAGGCACAACCCATTCGCTGCTTTCCACTGAAACATCATTTAATGAAGAAATACACTGATCTATCATGCAAACAGTGACTAACACTTGTTTGAAGTTTAGCCTAAAGCCTGTGGCCACTTGGACAATTCTTGTTAAAAGCATGATTATACGGTTAAAGGTTTTCTGCACAGTTGTAAACTAAGTTAGGAATGAAGCTTGACATTCTAGTTATGTGTGCACTACATACCCAGTATAAAACAGGTTCAAGAAAACAGTGGCGATTCTCAAATATAGAGAGTTGTCAAACTATCTGTAGTCTGGCAATCTATTAAGCAAGGAAATCACAGTCTGTATCTCAAATTCAGTGGAAAGTGAACAGCCACCATATTGCGTTAATTTTATTCCTCGTATTTGTCTAACATTGCATGAGTAAAGTTAGAGACTGTTGTCATTGATTTAAATCACAACAGATTCAGTATCTACCTCACAGTATAGGGACAAAACCAAACCCTACTGTCTGAAAAAACAGGTATCAGCTAAAATATGACTGTAGCAGACTTCAAGAAATAATGTTGCAGCTCTTAAGGGATCTTTTAAGTCATCAATTCCTTTCTCCCCACCCTTCAACCCCCAGCTTAATTCCCTACAGAATTCCCTATGCTTTTTGAGTTTTCTTCTCATACATTTACTTCAGAATGACCTGGATATTATGCCTTATAAAATATTTATATACTTAAACTCTTACAAATTATAGGCTAAAACAACAATTCACACCACTGCAAAGAAATTGTGCTAAATGTACTAAGAATGTACTAACACAGGACAGCCTTTTAATTCCTCCATCCCCGTTTTACTACATTTCTCACCACATCTTTCACTCACTGTTAGCAATATACCTTTAAAAGTGCAACTATCAAATTGCAGTGAGGTACATTTCAGTTAAAGCTGATGACACAAACCTCTGTTCCACTGTTGTAGGAATACCTTCTCAACTGAAATAAAGTATATTCAAATTATTTTTTGCCATTTCAGCAAAAGGCAAAAGAAACAGATTTAAAAAATTAATTAGCTAAAAGCATTAAATATTTTAATATTTTATTACATTAATACAATTAATTTCAGTGCAATTTCTTGAAATTAAAATAATCTCAGTTCCTTCACAAATGACATTAAGTGGATTTCCTTACAGCCATACAAACACCAAGAGCATAAGCACACCAATTCACATTGAACATTTAATTAAATAGTTAGCCCATGGAACTTAATTCCAACAATAAGCTGTACATTCATTTTCAGCCTGTCATCTATTACCCACACACACAAAGAACAAAAGAATAACCAAACAATACTGCCTCCATAATGGCAGGTAGAAAGAAAATTAAGACAGACCTCAGAATTCTGAAATTCTGAAGAAGGATCCGACACGCTTATCAGAAATACCAGAACTTATTTTCACGTTCTGCAGGGCATAAAACAATTGTCACAGGGATTATGAATGAATGCAGCTCTCTCACACATGCACACCTCATGTGAAGAATTATGCAAAAAATACCAACATGCGTGCAACCTTTAACACGTGGCTGCCTTCTGCAGCTGCCAGGACGGAGGGTTAGCAGCAGCTTAGCTGGTGTCTGGCTTGGGATCCCAAGATACCCTTTTGGTCATTACATACATACGCTACTACACATGTCCCCGGTCCCTCTCAGGATTAAAACTGCTATAAACCATTTATCAATATTCACTCATTTTTCTGCTTTTGCAACAATTCTAGTTCAGAAACAGCTGGCAGAGGCCCCTAAATATGAGAATTCGATCACTATTTTTTTCCACAATCTCAGTCTGAATGCACAGGTGTACCTGACTCACACTTTTACACAGACAAATAGGAACCCTGTAAAAGCTGTTCCTAGGTCACTATAAACAACAAATCCCTCTCTGTTTCATCTTTTCTTTTTTAGAATGAATACAGGTGTCTAAATATTTTCCTTCATATGTTTGTATTTAAGCATTGGCTTAAAAAAACAAGAAATAAAGCACACCTCAAATCAAAACTCTACTCTCAGTAACATAAGCATAAATACAGAATACATACAGAAAGCTAATTAAATTTTGAACTATATGTCAAGACCAATACTTAGACATAACTAATCTAAGAAAAAAAAAACAACAGAAATTATTACAAAATAGAGATTAGCATATACTCTTTCTGAAGCTTCCATATCTGCCACATCTTTTCATAAAATAAGAAAATTATTAGAAAAGGTCTGAAGGAAAAAAAAAAAGTAAACGTCTTTAAAATCTTACCAGTACCATGGGAAAACAGGATCTCCTAGAACAGGGAATGATGAAAAGAGAAATGATGGGCTAGACAAACTGTCACAGAACCAAAGAAGCTGGGGAGCATTTAACATCCCTAGTCAGCCCCCTCCCCGAACACTGTACAGCATTTCCAGTACTCCTCTAGCTCACACCAGCTGCTGGACAGTAGGAAATCATTAATACAAGCTGGGCTTGTTAAAAGACATATGGGTAACTTGGAGAGAGAAATGGAGGAAACTGATGTTAATCAAAAGATAGCCTATTTGTTTTCCCAGTCTAAAATAAAATTTGGTACTTCACAAGGTTACAGATGGCTTCGCTTCTTGTAGTGACAGCATTCAGAGATACTTTTTGCTTGCACTTTTTGGGTCTTTTTTCAAACCCCTATTAAATTGTTTGTAATCATTCTGTACAACCACACCAGAAATAATTCAAAATCACCTCCACATTTTCCTAACACAGTTATTTAGAATCACCATTTAATAATCACTATGCTTAAAGCAAAGCGTATGGTGTAGATTCATTCATTTTTATTGTGTCATGAGAACAGAACCATGAGTTTTCCCACAATTACATGTGGAATATTAAGCAAGTACCCAGCCTGCCTACTAGCAGTGACCTTCACTGTGAGAGGATTCAAACACAGAGATTACAGTTCTGAGTCATAGAGGGAAAAAAAACCAACCCTAAGATTATGGAAGGGAAACTATTAAGAGAGAGAGCTCTCCAATGAAATATTATTTTGATTTTAAATTTGGTTAGATACATTTGCCTTTAAATGTTGAGATGCTGTGTTTTACAAGAAAGCAGTAAAAAGTCAAGCAAGTTTTCTTCTCCAATATGGGAGACAAAGAGAATCCAAAGTTTCTTTAAAAAAAAAGACACAGCTCTACTGGAGTTTTGGCACATCATGAAGTGACTTACATGATAATAAGAAAAGTGACCAAGAAGGAAAGGGCCCATGTTAGTGACATAAGCTTATCCTTTTTTTGGACATTAAGAATGAGTGACTGGGTGAGCTACAGATACAAACACAAAGGAAATTACTGAAATTGTTCAGAAAAAGATAAAAAGGATTTATTGTTTTGGCAGAAAGGTACTTATGGCTATTTCTACTCTGGTAGAAATTCTAAGCGGTTATCAAGGCATTGCATGAAGCACTTCAAGCATAGGCAACAACAATAATAAATATCCTGGTCATAAGAAGTTGGCAACCATAGCACCTGAAAGAAGGTAACAGACAGGTAACAAATCAAGGCCATGTACTGCTGAATTCTCACAGTTAACATTAACAATCAGTATCTGCAGCTTGCAACAGGTAATAAAAATTAGTAAGTAAATGAAAGAGACTTTTAAAAAAGGATCCTCATTTATACCACAGCTGCAATTTCTCATCAGAAACAACAGGTATTCTACACCTCCTGCAGAAATTAATTATCTTTTTTGTTTAATAACAGTCAAAGGAAAAGAAGTCACAAAGTAGCATCATTTGTATAAGTATTTTCCACTTCACTTCAATGCACATGCAATTTCAGCCATAAAATGAAAATTATAACCTCTTTCCAACTTAATGGAGAACAGGGATCCAAAGAGGAAAAGGAAATAAAGAGTATGTAAAAATATATTTAGAGTCCAAATTGAGAAATATATAAAAGGTCTTCCTTTACACATACTCATTATATTCATAAAATATGCATGGAAACCCATACTACATCACAGGGGGAAAAAAGTCTACTAACGTGGTCAGCAGACTCCTCACTGCAGTCCACCGTCCACTACCTCCTGTCTTGCTGGCACATCACCTTTCAGTAACCCTCATAAAGCGTAGCATAACCCCCAGGACATCTCGCCTCGCATTTCAGCCAGAAGACCTAAGCTGGACCTCCGCTCGTGAGCAGCACACACATATTTCCCCAGGCAGGCCCCACCAGTGTTATGCTCTGCTAGAGATCACCTGCGTGGTCACTACGCTGTTCTACCAGCAAGTCCATCTCTGCCATTCCACAAAAAATTCTTCAGGCTTGTCATATTCATCCCATGCTGGACCCTTACTCTCATAATTTTCTCTCTAGTACAATACTGCAAGGCAGAGAGCATATATCTATCCTGTTTTAAAAGTGACTTCAAATTACTTGAGTGCTACCAGAAAGTACAAATCTACTGCTGTTAATAACTGAAATAGGTAAGGAGAGCATAAGCGCATGTTTGAACAGATCCATGATTGTTAGGAGTGAATAGCTAGAAGTAATAGTGAAGACCTATATTTTTCTATTGGTACAATCTTCCTCTCATTACTAATTAATAAATATTCAGGTATGATTGAAAGTAGAAAGATGGTAGCATTAATGTGATTGCATTAAGGTCAGTGGAACAGCTCATAATACCACTATGCCCTATTTCTGAGAAGTGATAAGAAAAATAACTTTAAAACAGACCTGCCAGATTATCAAAAGATCAGACAGACATATGCATGCAAATATGAACAGATGACCATAAAAAATAGCCTAGCTAGGGAGAGCTATACTGGAAGCACATAAGAGTAAAGGCAGCTAAATAAGATTCAAGTTGTTATTTCAGCATGACACTGTAGTTGCCACGTGGGTGTACGAATTTGTTTGCTCCTTCTGTACCTATAGAAATGGAGATATTAAGTTTTGAAGGGAGAATTAAATGAAGAAACATGGCAATTTTTGCCTTTCCTGCATGCAATAGAGTTCTTGAACCCTTCAGCAAAGCTGCTGGTTGAGAAACCAATATTGTGCAGGATTATTTTATTAAAGATTTTATTATTAGTGGTGATAAAATACTAAATTTTTGTACAGTAGATTGACAAAACAGATACACATATGCCAAATGACACAGTAAATTACATCATGGAGTCAATACTCTTGTTATTGAGCACCATAATAAGCACAGTAGTAATTCACACATGCAAGTCTACTACATGTTCTTTCACATAATCCACAATCTATCTATGAAACAAAGTCACAAGATACTTGCAGGAATCCCAAGAGAGATTCACCATCCATATTACATTCCAGTACAGTTACACTAGAGAGGCTAAACTGGCATGCTTCAGGTGTGAGAGCCAACAAGTAACTGTCCGTGGTTCAGGGAAAACTTCCCCTGAAATACACCTACTACAGACTTTGGCCGGGCACAAGATGGTAGTTCTGCTGTGGTAAAACAGATCTCCCGTTCCAACAGAGAAGCAAATTATGGCTCTCCCTGGAAATACATGATGGTACGAATGTTTCTAATTTTAAGAGCTAACACTTTCCTGCTGAAAGCTTAAAATTTGCTGAAATTCATGCCTTCCTCTGGTCTTCTGAGGGGCAAAATTTTCTTGCCACTTCCATTTTCAAGAATGGTGTTTGATTCCATTAATTGACCAATCTTCTGTGGCCATTTTTAGCATCACAGATACACATACCATGTGTCTTGGATGGGAATTTAATTATGCATATTTTTCAATGTCTAGCACAGCCACACTTCTATATAGTACTGTAATACAAGTAAACATTACAAAAACACACTACTTAAACTGCAATGATTCTGCCTTAAACTATTCTGAATACCAACACGTTCTAATTATTCATATAAACTTCTTCTTCTGACATTGTACTATCCTTTTAAAATAAACTCTGCCAGTTGTTACAAAAGTGGGTATCATGAGATTTGGTTGAATAACTCAGGAAGTGAAAAAGAAATTCATGAAATGTCATTCCTGATGTCAAACTACATTCCAGTTCTTAACTATGTGGGCATGCTCTGGGAAGCAAGGAGCTAGTCTGGTCAGCAAGTTAAACTGACCTTTAAAGGCAAAACATCTGTTGAGAGTCATGAGAAGTTCAGGCAAACGGATTAAGGCAGCTGACCCACTGCCTCATGGAACCACAAGATGCTCATGTAACCACTTACTGCTATTAACTCTGATAAGCCTACCAAGTCCTTTATTCAAGAAGAGTCAGACAGCTCAGAGGTTTCCACTGAGATTAGTTAACTATTATTCTACTAAAAAAAACCAAAACAAAACCCTCACCTATCTAGATTTTTGTGAAAAGGATGGACTGAAAATTTCCAAGTTGCTTTTCCTTTCCACAGAAAAAGACAGTGGAAAGCCCATTACTTTCCTTCATATTCAAACATTGAAAAATTACATTCTTAAGCCTAAGTTTCTCACATATTTTATTTAAGAGAGCAATAATTTTATTGATTTATAAAAATTTTATTAAGGACTACTATACATGTTAATACATTTAAAGCTAATTAACTATTCAACTATACTTCTAAATATAGAGCTCATCGTTTTGAAATAATAGTTTGGTTAGGTAAATATGACAACACATAAAACAATATAATTACGGTAAATGCCAGCATTATGCAATAAATGTATCTGAAATTCTCACAAAAACTGAGGCCCCTGCACAGTAAGATCACGAATTTCAATCAAAGGCCAACACTGCTGAACTGTAACGTATTTGAAATATAAATCACTGTTTGAAAACCACTAGATTGTCTACTGATGAGATAACTCTGAGCATAAAAACTACTGAAAGAGGTCCTTAATTTATGTCAGAATTTGGAGGTGAGTTCAGAGGGGAAAGTAACATTTTTGCATGTTTATATAATCAAATGCTTTCCAGGTCAGGCTAAGCAAGAGGTGCATTAAGATACAAAAACTGGAAAGAGAGACAGATGGAGCCATAGATGAACTGTCAGTCTTTTGCTATTATGAGCCAGATATATCCGGCTTTAAAGAAAGCAAATAAAGGCCAGAGATTTATAGTAATAAAGTTACAACTGTAACACACAGATGTTTTCACACGAACCAAACAGACAACATGGGCATGACCCAGAAAATAAAAGCAGTTACTGCTATTGCCACAGTTTCAGGAAAATTAAGCCTAGCACATGTACTAAAATTATTGCATTTAAAACAAGAACACACAAAAGACTATTTCTGTCCAGCTACTGTTTATAATTTCTCGCTCTTACAAAGCAAATTTAATTCCAGTGTTATGAAAGTATTATCGCCTAATGCAATACTGTTGTAGTGGAGGGACAAAAATAGCCTTGTAATACAGTGTAGTGTTTTGGGGGACCTTTCAATGAATGTGTCATTAAGTTTAAAATCAGAAGAGAAGGGGGGGGGGAAATCAGAGGAGAGCAATAAATCACTCTTCACTCTTCAATTCGCTAAATAACAAGCATTTCTCCTTTTAAGCTTATGGATGACAGAAGTTTCTGTAGTGACATTGTTTATAGCTGCATAGCAGATTTGTAGCCAGAATTATGCTTATACAAGTAATTGATTTTTGGTTCAGCAGCAAAAGAGGGGAAAAATTAAAAGCAAGTAATTTTGGTGTTTGCTTCTTGGGGGAGAAATATGTTCTCTTCAGCCTGAAATTTGTTTTGCTGCTTTTTTTTTTTTTTTGCCTTTTTTTTTTCTTGATAGAACAAAAGGCATGAGTTAGTAAAACAGAGTGTGATAATTGACTGTATCCTCCTTTTATTTCATAAGCCATTAATTAGGACACTCATCTTGGACTGGAAAAACCCATGTTCAGATCTCTCCTCCTTCAGGTCAGAATTTGAATGGCATACCATAAATAAAGTCTGGGTTTCCAGCAAGAGAAAAGAAAATACCAAACATATGCTCATTAACTAAGAATTTGCATATCTCTATTTACAACAGAACTGTAAATATTTTATGATCACTTCACTAAAGACTGTATAACTGAAAAAGGAGTAAAGATTATATAGGACCACTTCAATTTTAACACTACACTGCTTCTAAAAGAATTGACTTTACAACATTAATACTGTTTTAAGATACTGTATGCATATGAAAACTGTGTATTTAACTAAACCCACCTTTTTTTCAGCATAGGATTTTTAAAACCCTAACTGAACACAAAGTTTACTCAGTCCTCCTTTCTTAAATATAATCTTTTCATTTGCTTACAGAAAAAGGTACCTCTAGATTTGCCTGCCTGCATAAACAAAACTAAGAATTGCTACATTGCACCAAAGACGTTTTCTTTCCCAAAAAGCCCTGCTTTGCCATCTGGAAAATGAATTACAGTCACTCCAGAATGTATGGCATCTGGTGGGTAGAACCTGAGCAACGGGAGGGACAGCATGGCTATCGGCGAGAGGCAACAAGGAAGTTGTAAAGCACTCTGCTTCTAACCTGCCCAGGCACATGGATAAAGTGTCGAAATAAGTACCCTCAAAAACAATTAAATAAGGAAAAGTAGATAAACAATAGTAAATATACTGGATCCAAAACTTTAACTCATTTCCTCTTACTAATTCTGCCCCGTATGAACACTAGCTTTTCATGTGTGACACTGACATTTCCAAGCTTGTCCTGATTCTCTGTGCTCTTAAAGATGTGGGAAGAACATCCGGGGAAGGTACCCTGCCTTTCACAAGTCAGCCTGCAGTATTTCTAATTAAGGAAGAACCTCCCCCCCCCCCAAATGAAATAAGCCAAATAATATTTACCACATGAAGAATGGCCAGATTTTCACATGCTAGTATATTCTGCCTAGCTGTAAAAACCAGTCCATTTAAGTACTTTCGGTCATCGCCAGAAAACTTAACAGACTAAACCTAATGACTGAATAACTTCCCTGCATTGTTTCAAAATTCAGGATATAACAAATATATGTTATTGTAAAATAGACAAATTGAGCACAAAGTTCCAAGGATAGCATTTCAGAAACTACAATCATTTAGAAGCGTGTGCATTGACAAGTTCCATACGGTTATGTATGTGCTATCACACTTAACAATATGGTATTCAGTCAGCTGCAATTTTCAGAGCAATGGTTGGTATCTGATGACAAATTCCAGTCTAGTAAGAAGATTCCTTCCCCTCCATTTGCCAAACAACATTTAAAGAGATGGTATTTCTGTAAACATCATTTACTTGGAGGTAATGCCACCAATCACTGCAAATATTTTATCACCAATTAGCTAAGAAGGATTCAGAAAGAAAAGACATATTGTCTGGCTCAGGAACTCTGAGCAGCCTATTTCCTGAGCTAGTGCAGCTTGGGTAGAAACATCTGGTATGTTGAAGGATGCTACAACATGTTTACAGACTGTAAGCAGCTGAACCTCTTGCAAATGTTTTTTTAAAATTAATTCAAAAAAAATGTTTAGACACTTTTGTTCCTGAAGGCATTACCATCACTCCACTGATTATGCTAATGGTGTTCTGCTATTAAAATACATGTAGGCGCCAAGCAGACAATTGCCCCATTTTCCAGCCTATTTAACAAGTTGAAAACATAACTCTACTCATTCTTTATTTCCTTGCTACAACAAACTTTGAGAAAAAAGGGCGAAGCTTTCTGGAGGTAAGAATAATTTTTTTTAAAAAACAAAACAAAACAACCAGTTATCCTATTCAACACTCCTACTTTCAAGAAAACCCTAAAAATGATGACATGGCTCTGACACCATTTACAGGAAGCTACCCTGTGAAACACTGAATAATACAAGCAGCTAAAGGGTTTTGAAAGACAAAAAGCAGAAGGTCAGGAATTCAGCCATTCAGGTATTTTACTAAAAAATAGATTAACTTATATTTAAAACAGAGAAGGTAGTATTTTCTTGTCTGTATGGGTTCATAAATTTAAAAGAACACCACTATGCATGTTATTAGTCATAGAGTTTTATTATTTAAAGTTTTTGGTATTCATAACAGCAACAACAGATGATTCAGGCTGCATCTTAGTGATCGAAACACATATGTTTTTCCATCACATTATTACTAAACTGAAACACCACACTTCCATACTTTTCCCCCTTTCAGTAAAAAAAAAAAAAAAAAAAAAGACGATTTATGCCACAGATTCCACTCCAAAACTAACAGGACTCCCCCTCTTCCCCTACCATTGATCAAACATTACACAAATGACTAGCTGACAAATCGACTTTTAACACCTCTCATAGCTGTTGAGGGATTACAAACGTAGATCTTTCACTGATACTGCTGCTTAGAAATCAGCTTTTCATCCAGAAAACTTAAGTTTCTCTTTTGCTAGACGTCACAGACAAGCTCTGACCACAAGAACAGTTGCTAATTCATAAAAGCTATTCAATTACTTCATTGCGCATTAATTTCTGCAATTAAAGAATTCAGTCTATTACACTGAGTTGCAGAACACTGAAGTCTAACCACATGTCTAATTTTCAAGACCTAACTCTTTGTCTATATCAAATATCTGCCTCTTCTCTGAACCAACAGACATATTCATCCAATCACCAACCTGGCAGAAAGACAACCAAATCAGTATTTTAATTTACCATAAAAGAAGAAACAAACCGCCATATGCAGAGTCCACTTACTTTCATATGAGAAATAATCACGAAGCACTTCTTACCCTCCTTTCAACCCAATAAGGGAAAAGTCTTCTGAAGAAGAAGTCAGGTTCTAAATGAAAGGCTGCACTGGGTTGGTTAATAAGAGACATCCAAGAGCTGACAAACCCTGATTAAAAATCCCCAAACTTTGAGAGCACTGAAGAACAATATGCATGCAAAATACTGTTAAATTAATTTACAGAATGCAAAAGAAATATCTGGGTTAATGTGATTGTGTTGCCCTCAACCTAGCCAAGTAGGATTTCAGCAAGTATTGTCCTAAAAATAAAAAAGTAGGAGGTTAAGATAAAAAATTACTCCTCCATTTATTGGAGGAGTCCTGAAAGTCATAGGAAGCAAGATTTTTAGTAGAAGCATCACATACAACGTTTTCATTATAAGGGAGATTTTTATCTAGCCTACATTGGGAAAAAAACAAGACAGTGATTTAGTCAGCCCTGCTGGCAATGGTATCTTAAGGTTATCTATAATGACTGCCAGCTTGCCCAGGTAAAGGAACAGAAACTAGCACGATACTCTTAAAAGCAAAGAATTTCTTAAGGATAGTTGCCCTATGAGCAATTTTATGGCACAGCTATGAACTACTGTAAAGACAATAACCAATTTATTTGCTGAATATTCCCAAAGCGACAAACAGAAAAGGAGCACTGCCTACCCACTAAGCTCCACTTCCACAGTAGCAACAGCGTTGACGGCATCAAACTCTGCTAGGACTTTTTTGCCAGGTTGCTTCACACGCCAATAGAGCTTAGGGTTCAAAAGAAGCGATGGCATTAGCAGCGTGGTGAATAAGGTGCTACAACCAGGAATCGGGAAATGCAGGTTTCCGTCCCTGCTTCTGACTCGCTGGCTGATCAGCAGCAGCCCCACGCGAGAGCAGCGGTGCCCTGCTTCCTGCCCGCCACGGTCCGTCTTGAGAACAGGGACCACCTTCTCTTACCTCTTTGTACGGCACCGAGGACTACAGGCAACGTTAACATTCTCAACATTGTTACAGTGAAAAAAATCATCACAAACTACAGAAATAATGGCAAAACAATGAACATAGAAGTGCTGATGTACTAAACTATTAAGTGTATTATACCTGTTACTGGGGACACAAAATAAAGAATTCTAGCACTAAGGGAAAACAGTTTACCATCAAACAGTCTATATGAGAATTGAGGTTCAGTATACAAACATATTTTAGATTTCAAAAGAACTCTAAACATGCTCCAGGTTGCCCTTATTGAACCAATTTGATTCCCTTCCACCCCTAAAACAAATGTTCCATAAACGAGAAGTAATACTGAAGTATCTCCCAACTAGAACACGCAGCTAAGACTTTCTCCATTCGTTTCTTTGTTACAAGATTTGCTATTTTGGACATATATGTGCAAATAAAAATACAAAGGGCAAGTCATATGACAAGATTATGTTCTATTAGAAATTTTTCATCTTGTTCTAAGTAATACTTTGCTATACAATATGTATCGTCCTTACTACAAGCATGCATCATTCCTCCCAGTTCTACCCAGAATGGGGTGAACTTGTGAACAGAAAAGAAAGAGGGACTGTGATGTGATACTGCTATGTCACTTCTGTGTAAAAATGCTGTCACTGTTTCCCATTTTTCTGAAGCAGATGAATCTCTAGGGAAAAAAAAAAAAAAGAAACAAACCCCAAAACAACCCACAAAAAAACCAACCCCAAGAAAACCCCCAAAGCCCCCCAAAAAGCCAACCTCAAATGAAACCGATCGTTGAGACTGTCTTTGTACTAATTGCGTTCATATAGCAAGTTCCATGCAATTCCTTTAGTCAGCCAAAAAACCTTCAGGATCTCAATATTTTCAGTGCTGATTTAAGTGTTCACAGAGTAGGCTGGAAGCTATTTAAAACTCTGCAAACATTGATATTAAAACCTGCCTTAGGCTCACTGCTCATAATTTGCTATAAATTTACAAAACAAATAGTAGTGTAGGTGAAAAGTCCTGGTGATGCTAGAAATACTTCATCATTAATATCTTCAACACAAATAGCAACACTCAAGTCTAATTCTACTATAAATATTGCTTGTTTCGTATTTAAAGACAATAAGCTTAGAGAGTCATCATCTTCTTCAACAGTGTTAAAAACCAGCAAATTGTTCTCAACTCAGCCTTAAAGTAATATCTTTTTAAGATCAGCTATCCAAAACAACTCATTGTTGCATATTTACTAATTATGAGATGGTAGCCAGCACAAAATTGATTCTCCTAACTGAACTGATTGATATGAATGAAGAACAGTAAAAACTGATCTGTAGGTCTTGTCTTCATGAGGACTTTATTACTAAATAGATTAGAGCAGGGATTTTAAAGCACAATAATTCTTCTGTACTACAAATATCAACTGTATGTTCTAGCTTAACTATTTGAAGTGGATTAAACTAAACCACATAAAAGAAACTGTTGCCAAACAATAATAGTGTTCACAGGCAAGAAGTGTGGAATAGCAGTTCTAGGCTTCCACGCGTACAAGGATGACGCATGCGACTGATGGTACATGTGCAAGAAGCATGGCTTGATCAAAGATGACTTTTTTTTTTTTTTTTAACGTAGCCCTGTATCAGTTTTTCAAAACATAAATCAAGACTGAACAGGTATGGAATTGGTACAATGCATTTGAATGCAAAGCTATTACCCAGGACTTTATTGTGCCATTTATTGGCTGTTTCCAATCCTTTCATTTCCTTGTGGAAGTATATGTTCTTCTGTTTGCCAGCAACAGACTTTTCACTACATTACTCTGAGAGAGTGAGAAACAACATGTTTTTTCGCATTCATTCCCATATTCTTAAACTGGACTTGCATATTGGAGGGAAGTGTTAAGTAAAGTGTTACTATAAAATCAGCACAGTGCTTTCAACACACCCTGCAAGTGCAAGTCCTTTTCCACATTTTCCTTCACTATTTTCCTCAATAACAACATTATGCTTTTCAAACACTTTTTATAACTGAAAGACCAGTTCCCAAACCCCTTTATAGGAGATAAATACAAAATTATAATCCTCCTTAATGTTTGAACACTTGCTGTTCCACACAATTACAGGAAAAAAACCTGTACTTTCAGTAACTCTCTGCCTTTACTTAAAATACTACCAGCTTATACTGTGGCCTTCTAAAAATAGCCAGCTTGAATCCTGAATGTATGGGAAACCAGTACAACCCCAGTAAGAACAGTATAGGAAACGAAGAGGAACGGAAGAGTAATGAGTAGTATCAAGCATCTAATTGTAAACTTGATTTTTGCACTTGTACAATAACCCACATTCAATATGGTTTCCAGCCATGATAACGTTAAAAAGACAGCGTACATACACAGGTGTTACAAATGTTCACTTCATATAAAGCCCACTTCTGAAGCACTGAAAAAAACCCAGCAAAACCTTACAGACGCCACTTACAGATAAAATAGTTGCACATTACCTGCTCTGGCACTGAACAGCTGCTCATAAACAGCACAGGCTTCCTACATCCCTTCCCTTGGCTATTGACAAGTAAGCCGTTAGTGACAAGCCTTCAGAATGACTGGCTAATAATTACATCATTGTATGCTCTCCTTCCACTGAAATGGAAGACCAAGTTCGGACAATAAGTAAACAATGAACTCCATTAGGAAATATCTTTATCCTCTCCTTTAACTGTTACCGCCTCTAAAGGAGTGTCTGTCTGCTTTTGTTCAGCTTTTTTTTGTTTTGTTGGGTTTTTTTAAGTCCAGATCCACTAGACCATAAGCTTAAATAATTGCTTACATCACAGTGGTAGTCATTACAAATACAAAATTACAGTAATCATTTCTTCTCCATAATTAATCATTTCCATGACACAGTAGTTAACCAAATGTGTTTCATAAATTTTCTTTGATAACAAGTGCAGAATGATTTAAACTGGGAGCTGTTGAAATATAGTGCAGTTCATGAAATAAAACAGAGATGCAATTGAAAGCAACATATAGTGCTAACATATAACTGAAGGTCAACCTTATTGACATAGGTGCAGCTGCAAAGAAAACCAAACCAAACTAAAAAACCTCAGGGTCCTATTTGTTTAAGAAACCAATAACCATTCTGGGAAATCTACATAGGCATACATCTCATTCATTTCTTTAAATGGATGTTTTAAAGAGTGTGATTTGTGTGTACACTAAGACACTTCTAGATTACTTGGCACTGCAGCGAGTGCCCACAGAGGTAAGAGGATCCTTCCTGTTAGAAAGAATTAAATTCATAAATACTGGTAATATTCCTCCTCTCAATATACCCAGACAAACAAGAAAATTAAATACCTACCAGCTTCAGGCAATAAACCTTGTTTTTTAACAAGAACCTGTTTTTGCACTGCTTGGATTCAGTAAATGCACTTGAAGGCTGTTGATTTATATAAATTAGTTTGAAGTTGAGATTGAGATGGGATTAAAGCATATCGGGGTGTGAAAGTTTGCAATTTAAGATATCTGCAAGAGGATCGAGGGTTTGTGTACAAATAGTACTAACACTTTCAAGAAAAGAAGTAGGAAAAATTATTGATGTGTATGAATAAGAGACCACTAACAACTTCAGCTAGCTTTATACCTTGTTTAGGAGCACACACAGTCTAACTTCAGAAATATTTTATAAGCATTGTGCATATACTTCTCACACCAGATGACAGAGAAGTGTTACGACTACCTTTATTTTTCTTATAAAAACTGTAATAGTAAACTACTTTGAAGAAAAATAATTTTGAGATATTATAGTTAAAATGGGTATCTTAATTGCTTAAAATGACCTTTAAAAAGTGGTAAATTAGCAGGTTTCAACTCTTACATGGCATATAGCTTAGATAAGAATATTTGAGGTGAGTTGAATTGTCTTAACAAGTAGATTTATTGTTTCACTGTTGGAATCTAACCACTAGTTACTTGGTAGCATTGTTGTGTCAAGATAGCATATAGCAACATTTCCTTTGCTCTCCATTCAAAAAATAGGATAACATTTTGACCACAAACTGTGCAAAGGGCATCAGGAGTTACCCGTTAGACAAATTTATATACCAGCACAAAAATAAAAGACCCAGGGTAAGACAGAAATATTTCAGAAATCAAATTAACCTGAAATCCTTATTCAAAACTTTGGAAGCAGGAAACTTCATGATATCATTAGAAATGTCAAAAAGAACCCATTGGATTTTTTTTCCAACGAATCAAAAATAAAATTACCTGCATGTATTACTTAAATACAAGAAACATCACTGAAACGAATTCAATAGTTTGTTCAGATACCGAGTATCTGAAAGTAATGTGATTTAAGGGGGGGGGTGGGAAGAAAGAAGTTATTGCACTCCTGGTCATGACTGGAGTATTAGAAACTCTATGTAGAATTCTACATGTTGGACTAAGTGAATAGGGTATACAGAAACACAGACAGGACCACTGCTAGAACTCCAGGAGCAGCACACTAGGCACTTTACTGGAAAGTTCAAGGATAATTTCTAAATTCAAGATTAAGACTAACCTCAAGCTGTTAGTATCCACTCTGCAACACAGAGTGAAGTCTGGCTGGTGCCGTTTCCACAAAAGCTGACACAAAAAAGTGCAAGTTCAGTGACTGGTCTGGACTACTCATTTCTTCCTTTTAGCAGCTTTTCATACTACAGCATTCTTGGTGTGCAATACGCACAGCAACAGGACAAACTGAGAGACAGCATAAGTTAGAAGCTGCAGAGTGGCAGAAATCTAATTAAGTCTAAGTGGTAAAACTAAAGGAATGTAAATTAGAACCAGATACATATCAGCTTCCTCACATGCAAGTTGCACTAAATCAGACTTCCTCTGGATTCTCTAAATTCAACCCAACATTTCTACCGTGTGGAACTCAAAATCAAACTAGAGTCTTAGGCAATAGTTAACCAAAAAGAATGCACTTAAGCTTAAGAAAATTGAGAATACACATTCAAAATCTATTAAAAAAAACGTAGTCAAAAGAAAATAGGTTAAGCTTTTGCCTTTTCTACAAATATATGTTAGTTTACAAGAGAAATCCCCCCAGGCCAAAATCACAGTTGAAATTATTTCCTCAAGGATTTCCACTGTTGTTCATTTTACCAGTAATAGTCAATAACTGCAGAAATCAACCAAATCTTCCTACTACAGTGGGATCTGTAAAAACTTGGTACTAATCCAGTAGCAAGGTGAACATGAAAGAACAGCAAAACCACTATTCATTATAAAGCTAAGAGCCAGTAATACAGAAGAGCTCATCAGGGTATAAAACCTTCATTTTACGAACTTCTGAAAGAGCAAGGTACTGTTATCCTGACGATTTGAAAATACAGAAAAATTCTGGGACTTGTTGTCCAAATACACTGTGTTTGTTTACTGTGCAGTTACTTTAGTAAGTTGATTAGCAACAGCAGTAAATCAATTACTTTATTCAATATTCAAGGCAACTACTTTTCAAAAAATAGATACAGAATAAAGGAACAAAGACCAAAAGAAGAAAAGCTGAATTCATCTTAAAGGGTGATTTTATGCCCAGAAGCTACACACAAAAGCAGTTTGAAATCCAAAATATAATTTTTCTAGTTAGCATCTATTCAGGTTGATACCCAAGATGCATACACTTCCTGAGTGCTTACGCTACCCGGGAAAAAAACTGACAAAGACATTTATTACTAAGCATGCAGGTAACAATCTGATCTACAAAGTAGCACTGCAATTTGGCAGAATTGAAAATATTATTCTAACATTAGTTAACCCATCTTAAACACTTGTCGTCAACGTTAAAAGCAAAAATATTACCCAAATGATTGGCAACATGAGCCTCTGTAGCTGCAACTGACATCATTTACTATGTCGAAATACTGTACTCACCGTTTAGTAGCAGTGAAAGGAAAATAAAGTGCTCATTACTAATGACAACAGTCTACCTCTTATTTTTTATGAACTGAAAAGGAATCATTGCAGCGCACTCATGCCCACCCAGTTATGTATTCTTAAATGAGAACAGGTCTAACTGGTATTATTAGGGAGCTTGGGTTCTCAGATCGTCCTTAGTTTGACAGCAGTTCCCTTACAACTTTTTGTCTACTAACAATGCAAATGCAATTGGGAAAAGAGGGGCACCTTTATATGTATTCAGTACATTTTCAAAATAACAGGAATAATTCTCTCTTGTGTAGTAACCAATTTAAATGCAACATACTGGTTTTGCGCCTGAGAAAGACAACCTTTGTAGGGCTTCTGAAGACATTTTTCTACATGTCTTAGATTCAGTAAAATGCAAAGATCGATAAAACCAGCATCTAGGCCGATATATAGTGCAAACATAAAGCATCTGGATCCAACAAAGCAGAGAACTAAATTTCAGACTTACGTTTCTCATCATCAGCATGTACTAGAGATGCTGCTCTCGACAAAACATCCAATGGAGTCTCCATTCCTCTCTGGATCCTAGAAAATTCAGAGCCAAAGTTTCAAAGAGTAAACTCACAGAGCCCTTACCACCACATACTGGGTGGTATGCCGCTTTTTCATAGCATACACACGCCAGGTTTTACAGAAGGAAGTAGTAACAAACAAGAGCATGACAGCAGAAAGAATCAAAAATCCACATTTCTGCTGCTCTTTTCATGTTATACCAGCACAGGATTTGTTAAAACTAAGTCATTGCTGAAAACAAGGGAACACTGGAATTAGCTTTCTCACCAACTACTCATCCAAAACAAACCAGACGACCGAATTCTCAAGTACTTGACTGAAACTGATGACTGCTGCTCACATATGTTGCAACAGGGTTATCTGCTATATGTTACGTTCTAAGCGTTTTTGCCTCCCACATGCCAGCCTTCCATCCCAATAGCTAGCTACTTGAGACAATATCCAAAGATGCAACTCATCTGAAGTGAAGACGACAGCTGGCCTGACTACCTACATGAGCCTAAGATTGCTTTAGATCCATAGTATTCAATAAACTCCATACTCTCCTATGCCCAAAATTGAATCATCCAAAGTTTATAAGCCACTAAGACATTTTCTTACTCGTGAACATATAGTCAAACACTGGGCATAAGTATATATAACAACGCAGACAGAAAACTTGTATAATCATAATCACACCTCAGCAGCTGCTTTTCCCCCCTTACCCACATAATTACACGTAATTCCCATACATGAAAAATTAACACCATCACATAAAAACACACATTTCAGCACTATACTAAGCAACAAACTCTCCCATTAAAAAAAAAAAATTGTATTACAGCTTACATAAGCCTCTCAAAGCTTCACATGAATGGCTTCAAAACTAAAAAAAAAAGTTCCAGTATGAAATTCCAAAAGATATGAAAGGGAAAGAAAGGAAGAGAGTAACATGTTATCAAGATGCTTTTGTTAAAACGCCAATAACTTATATGTGTTTTTAAGTAAGAAGGCAGCAGCACAGACAGAACTGTTAAGAAAACAAACGGAGAAAGAGAGAAAAGCCAGGACTGCTAACAATTCCATCCCCCCCCCCCCCCCCCAAAACTAGCATGCTATTCTGTCATAAGAACTGTTTACTGTAACTTATTTTACAGTATGAGCTTAAAAAAAAAAAAAAAAAAAGGTAGTGGCAGCTACAGAAATCTCAAACACATGTACATAGACTTAACAACAAGCATATGTTTGTGAAGCAATTTCCTTGACTTTGCACTATAAATAATAAACCTCACTATCCTCCCTCCCTCCTCCTACATAATGTCAAAGACTTTAAAGCTAATCAAAGATTTTTAAAGCATAAGAAAAAGGATTTTTAAAGTATTTTTAAGTTTAAAAAAACCATATTTTCAATGAAGAATTAAATCCAGTCTTGCTTCCATAGAACTCTGCTAGAAGAGACACACTTGAAATAACTAAGTATAGCGCTTGAGGATGAAAACATGCATTCTCCCTCCGTCAGAATCAGCTTTTGTTCAAGAACAGTATTTTAACTAAACTTATAAAATCAGTTAACTCTTTGAATGAAAGAGAGTACATGTGGGCAAGAGGTTTTAGAAAACAAGATCTTAGATTCTTATTTTACTAAGTCTGTCTTCATTAAATATTTCTTTATATCACATTTGGCCACACTCTCTTCCAAATCAAAACAAAGATTTGGAAGAGAGTGTTCAGTAAAGACGCCTTCAGCATCGTTCCACTTTGATCCCGTAGACCCTGATGCTTGGTTTCTTTCCTGCTTTTTGTTTTCTTGGAGTTTAAAATGGCACAACTTTATTTCTCCCCAGACTGTTGATTACTGACCCTCTTGCACAAACTCCTCTAACAGAGTGAAAATTCAGTTGGAAAAAAGATTAAAATATGTCTGATCAGAAGATGCAGCTACACCAAACTGATGGCGAACTCATGATTTAGTACTAACCAGCTTTGTCCTAAATTTCAAAGACAGTAATACAACAAAGCTTTTTGGTCAACTCTTTAGAAAAACCCTCTTGACAAAGAACAACGCAAAGGATGTTAAGATGTCTTTTATTGAAAACAAATCGCTGTTTTCTTTAAGTTTCTCAGTAATTTTCAAATAATGGGAGTAGCAGATGCCCAATCCCTTTCCGGAACATGCTCCTAGTAAGAGAATTAGCCAGTGACAGAAGTCCACATTGAGAGAAGGAAACAGGAACCAAGTCTTAATTCTATTCAGGAAATTAGACACTTTAAAAACAACTTCACTACAACTGGCCTCAATATAGTTTTGTAGCTTTGCATATTATTAAGTTCATATCATGAGAGCTGCAGAAGTGTTTCTCTCACAGTTAAGGCCTTGTGAAGAATGTTGTGCCCATTCAAGAGCTTCTTTGAAGGGATGCTGTTAATACATAGACCTGCAAATTTCAGGGTGCAATGCCATATATGCTCTGATTTTTTAAACATGCTGAACAAATTTACAGTGATGAAAATTACCTTCAAGGAGCTATAAACTTCCAGATGATTTTTCAAACAGTATGAAATCCCTCTATCTCTAAATTAAACTAACAGGTCAGGGATAACAGTTCAGGAAAGAAATAAAGATTGCCTATGAGAATGAGAGAGAAGGAATCTTCTCTTAGACAGTTCAAAACTTAAAAACCTAATTCCATCTCAGCAAGGACAGCAACTGCTACAGCTACTCCAAAGCAGCCTTCAAAGAACAGCCTGGTCATCCTCAGAAGGAGTCATGTTTCAGAAATGAAAGAATTGTTCAATTTCCAGAGTTCTGACAAAAAAAAAAAAAAAACAACAAAAAAAACTAACAGTTAAAAAACAGACTTCTGGTAAAAGCCAGCTAATTCTCTGTGTGACACAGAAACCTGTCTATCCAGCAGAAACTAACCTGAACCAAAGTTGAATTTTTGTAAGTATCCCTGTCAAAAACCAGCTCTCTAGCCTATATGCAAGCATTGCTCTATACCCAGATCTCATAAGGGAAAACAAGTGTCTAGCAAAGTACAAGTACACAAACTTAACTTCCTCTGGATAGATCTGATTTAAACACTGTGGAAACAGTTTCATAAGTATCCTACTGATTACAAAATCTTAACTGTTAGATTCAAAGAGAGACAAGCCAAAAGCACTTTTACAAGCACTCAAGATATTTTTATCTACCATAATTTCAAATACTGGTTTAATATCTTACTCAGTCCTTTTATTTATCAGTTACTGCTTCCACTCAACATTCCCCTAGCCTGTCATCTCACCTACATTGGCAGCAAAGAAACATTCTGAAAAACAGTAAAGACACAGAATGTAAAATCATAAAGGTACAATGTCTGAAAGACAAGTTACTAAACACTGATCCACTAGTAAGTTTTTTTTATGCCACACTTGAAGAACACAACACCCATTAGTGTAACGAAACAGCACATTACTTTCCCTCTCCTTTTCAAGCTTTTGCAAATTCCATGCGCATATGGAGTACTCTCAGCTTTGCAAACACCCGCTAATGTTTTTTGGAAGACTACAGAGAAATTAAAGCTTTTGAAAATGAACAGTTAAGTGATTTCATGAATTTATACAGCACCTTCCAAGCATCAGGGAAAGCACGTGGGGGGAAAAAAAACTGAAGTTGCTTGTTTGAAACTTAAGTAAACAGGCAGTAGAGAAACCGGCACCAGAGACTAACTGCAGACTGAACAATGAGACATTTATTCAGTCCCACGAAAGTTATTATTCACAGTGGGGTATGTCAGGAAAGATTTGAAATAAAGAGAAGAACTTTACATAGGATTTTTAAAAAAGGGGCAATAGCGAAGGGAGAGAAGAGGAAGAGAAACATGGGAAGATTATGTTTGAGGCAGTAACCTCCATTATGGAGATAAGATGGCTTTCATCTAGAACGGATCTTAACTAGTACCTGAAGTAACAAGTTAGATGACAGAAACAAGGAAAAAGCTGGGTGGTGAGAACAAAAGGCCTGTACAAAAGACATGCTGCGCAGATAAGAAAAATCAGAAGAATTCAGACACAGTTTGGACACAAAGATCTAAAGAGAGGTCACAGTCATAAAGATACTCGGATAACAGGTCTGACTGACAAACAGAATAGTGGCACAGCCAACAGCCATTGCAAACATGTTAATAAGAAACATCTGAAAGCAGACACTAGTAAGAGGTGTCTCTTAAACCTGTTGAGGGTGAACTGTAGATAGACATCTACATGATGCCAAGGAGAGAGAAAGGCTGAACCTTTGAATGATGTAGAGAAAATTCTGGTACTTGCATTTCCCTTGTCTGGTGAAATTACAGAGATAAGGTTGGAGGGAGAAGAAGTGCATTAATAAACAAAGACCATTATAACCACAAAAAAGTAAGAGAAGAATAAGACACTTGAGAAACAATCACAAGTGAGGACTAAAGTGAAGTAAGTGTAGATAAACCCCAAGTATAGGGAAAACAAGATTAATCAAAGAGCAGGGTCGAATAGATCAAAAGCAGCTCACATCTAGGAAGACACAGGCACAGCACTTCCAGTCAAATTCATAACCAGAAAGTACCTAGAGAAAGAGACTCCGGCTGATTTCAGTGGAAGAAGGCTAAACCGAAGAGGAAATCCAGACAGAACTTATCAGCACAATCAATAAGTCTACAGAGGAAAGGAAGATAAAGCAGCAGTTTGATGCAAACTACGTCAACATCTTTTATTTTTTAAGATAGGAGAGAGTAAAGCATATTTGTACTGTCAATGAGAATAATGATAAGCACATTGTATTCAATATGTGTTCTCAATAGCCACAATACATTTAAATTTCTTCAACTGCACTTAAATCAGAGCTTCTACTTGTGGATACATAAATCCTGTGTTGAGATACCCATGCAAAACGTTAACCCTAAGTGCTCAGAGTTTAGATTGTGATTACCATGTAGCACTGATGAGCCTTCTGCATTTACAACTGACAGTCTTCAGAGTGAGTTCAGGCTACTTGGCCAAAATCATCGAAATACCACTTTTTTTTTTTTTTTAAATGTATTTTTTCAGCACTTTCGAGGTTTTTTTTACCATGCTTGTTTTGCATGTGGAAAATGTGTCTGAACAGGCAAGTCTTCAAACAGAAACAACTTAACAATTTAACTTATCACACAGAAAATTATAAGCTTAAAGCAAAGCTTTGGCATTTTACCTTGTGCGTTTTGCTTTCTTTTTGCGTAAATCCTCCTTAACAAGGTAACATTCTAAAAAGAAAGCTATAAGCAATGGTATTTGAATTAAAAGCTAACAAACGTAAGAAATTAAAGGTGGAAAAGTCTAACCTGACCATGTCTTGTATCTACAAGATCGCTCAAGTCCATTCTACGTGTTATACATTCTGCTGCAAACATATTATGAAACGTCTAACCACAGTAAAAATAACTGAACCGAAACTACCTTTTATAATAGAAAACTTTCAAATGTATCTGAAAGTAAACACATTAACCACCTCAGTGTCTCCATATTGTTTTAGTTATCAAAGCTACATATATTTAAACAAGAACCTCCTGATGCTTCATAACGTGAATGCGCTTCTTCAGTTAACATGCCCCAAAGGTCTGTACCAATGATTTTCTATCCTGGTTGAGTTACTAGCCATATTTTATACTACCAGACCGTCAGATCTACCCCTTTCAGCACCACTTCTGGGTGCTCATCACTTAGGCACTGGCCTAATTCCTACTCTAAGGTGGGTGTAAAAGCCACGTGGTAGCATTCATCTCACCGAGCTGTTGCTGGGCAGGGATAAGGAAGGCTAGCGACACAGCACCCTGCACCGCAACACCCTGTCCCCATTCCCCACAACGCGCGTTGCAGATGCTGGCGATTCAGCAACAACTGTGTCAGCCCGGTAGTTTCCTTCAAAAAACAATGCAAATGCACGGCGTAGACGCACCCGAATTCTACCAAGAGCCTAATGGGCCAGATCTGTGCTTTATTTGCGACTGAAAGTAGTTCTCGTAACTGTACGCAAAAAGCCTCACAGCCAGATCCCAGGTATCAAGGTTATAACTGGCATATCAACGAGAAGAGAAAGAGATGTAGGAAATTTAAGCAAAACACGCTCTACATCAGAAATACCCTCACAAGTAGGCAGATAGGAAAATACAAGTAAAGGCCAGGAAGTTTGGAGAAGAGCCCTAAAAAAAGTTTATGTATTATTAAGGCAGGAGAGGCAGATTGCTACCAGGCTTTTTACAGTTCTGGATCTAAGGGTTCTTAATATCGCTGCCTGCAAAGAGAATTTCACTCAGGTTTCACAACCTACAGTTTGTTCCTTTATGAGGAATGCTCCTTAAACAACTCCCTCTTCTGAAGTTAAAAAAAATCTAATCAGATAATTTACCCTGCAGAAGTTGTCCTGGAGCTCTTGGTCAGTCAGCCCTCTTTGGTTTAATTAGAAAACGTCTATTATTTCTTGTTTCTGATAATCCTGAAGCACCAACGGAGTAAAAGGGAAGTGAGCTGGCTTCGTGGTTTCTCAAGTGTCAGTGGAAACGGTTGTTAAATTCCCATTCATCACACTTTCAGAAAAAGGGTGAACTGGTGTCACGTGCAGTCAGCTCGACTCAGAAAATTAATTACTTCTGATTACATCTGGGAAACATAAAGCCAGCTCGACTGAACAGACTGCCACTGCACTGCTAAAGGTTCAAATTTTAAAAAATCCCTACAAATGGAATATACTAGATGCAGAGTCAAAAGCCTTAGCCGCGCCCTTCGGGCTCATCCCAGAAGATTTCACCCCAGGAGCCCCTGTCGTGACGAAGTTCCAGGGGTCTCCCCCGTGAGAAACGGACACCCCGTCGAGGCCGCGGTGTCAGACGGCAGCGTCCGAACGCGCCCGGCCGGGCCCGGCGGCTCCGAAACACCCCCGCGGGCAGGCGCTCGCGGCGGGACCGTCTCCTCACGGCTCCCCTCCGCCGCAGCCTGCGCGGCAGCCCGGGCCGCGGCGGCTCCCGCCGCACCGACGCCCTCCGGCTCGCCCGGGAAACGACCTGCCCGCGCTCCCCTCCGCCGGGAGAGCGGGGCCCGGGCGGGCCGCGGACCCGGGCACCGGCGGGAAGACGCGGGAGAGCTCGGGAAGCCCCGCGGCGGCGGCGGCGGCCGCTCGGTTCCTCCCCGCTCCGCGGCCGGGGCTGAGGGGGCTCCCCGCCTGCCGCAGCTCCCTCGGGGCGACAGCGGGGCCGCTCGCCTCGGCTCCGCCGCCCGCTCCCGCGGCCGGCCCGGGGAAAGTCCCGGGCGGCTGCCCCGTCCCCGTCCCGTCCCGTCAGGGCGGCGGCGTCCCGCCTGTCAGCGCCTCCGATGGCGGGCGGCCGCTCCCCTCAGCGCCCCGCCGCCGGCGGCAAGGCAGCGGGGAGCGAGGGAACGCGCTCCTGCGGGCTGAGCGCCCGGCCCCCGCCCGGGGCCCGCCGCAGCCCGCGGGGGCACCTGTCCCCTTCCTCCCGCCGCCGACTCTCCGCCCGGCGCCCCGGCCCAGGCCGGCCCGGGCCGGGCTCCGCTCGGCGGCCAGACCGCGGGGCCGCCCCAGCTCCCCGCTCCCGGGGCGCGCTCGCTCGCTCACTCACTCACTCACTCACCAGCGTGCTCCCGGGCGAGCGGCGGCCGAGGGCGGAGCGGGCAGGGGAGCGGGCCGGGGGCGGAGGGCTGCGTGCTTACTCCCGGGCCGGGCCCGGGGCGGCGAGCCCGGGAGCGGAGCGGAGCAGGCGCGGCGAGCCCCGGCGCCGCTGGCCCCGGCGCCGCTCGCTGCACGGGCCCGGGGAGGAATCCCAGGAATGATGGAATTCTCCTCCTAGCAGGTGGGGAGAGCGGGGCGGCCCCATTGGCTGGGCCCGGCTATGAGGTCAGCATAATTAGGGTAATGAGGCGCTGACATCATATCCTCGCAGGTAGGGAGAGAGCGGCGCAGGCCGCGAGGAGGAAGCGAGAGCCGCGCCGAGCCAGGCCCCGCCCCCGCCCGCCCGGCCCCGCCCCCGCCGCGCACAAAGCGGCGCGGCCGGAGCGGGGGTGTCCGCGCAGGGAGGCCGGGGGGGGGTCCCCGTGCCGGCCGGGGGGGGGGAATCACCGTGCCGGCCGGGGGATAAGCGAGAGCGGCGAGGGGAGCGTGCGGGAGAAGGCGGGCAGCGGTGCAGGAAAAAAGACAGCGAGAAACCGGCGCTGGCAGTGCCCGCCGAGGGACGCGAAAGCCGGCAGTAAGGAAGAAGGCTGGCGTTCGGGGCCCGAGGGGCTCTCATCCGTACTTTAAAAAGCTTTTCTAGACCTAAACTTTCGCTTAAGAACAAAGCAAAGCGATTTTTAAAAGCGGAAACACACCGCATGCGTTTCAAATTAAAGCGCACCGTCACTCGGCACCTGAGAAACTGCATTAATAGCCACACACACAGCCAAAACCCGCACAAATGCCAAAAAGCGAGCTTTTCAGATTCTAGGGTAGCGTACTACAAATAGGTTGGAGGATGAGGGAGCTTACGTCCGCATGTTCAGTGCAAGTCGAAGATCCTAGGTCTGAACGGATGAAGCATTTTGTTTCCTGTTTACTGCTGGTACTCCTGAAGCGAATATTCTTACAGAATGAATCCCTTCTTGCATTTGATATGACTCATGCAGCCGTCTGAGGAAATTGCCGAAAGCCAGACTTGTGTGAAACTAAAGCTGAGCTATCACGCCAGTCAACAAAGCGCTCTCCCGCGCTTCCATTGGCAGAGTACGAGCTCCCAGCTACAGTTACAAAACATGTGAAAGTTTGCTAGTACGCAGGATGACCCAGTCCCTCAAAACCAGATTACTGCGACAAGCAAAGAACCCATCTGCTCCAGCAATCCCAGTGCCTCCCTGCCACTTGAATACCAGCACGTCCTCGGTCATTCCCATTGCTCTGCAGCAGCCTTCGTTCCAGGTTTGACATTTTCAAGACTCAAGAAACGGAGGAGCACGTCTCGCTAGAACGCTTTGCCCGTTTGGAGTAATTTCATGAAATTAAACTGTCAGACAGCTTGTACATATGAAAGAACCACTTCTCTGAAGCTGAGCTAAGACTTTACCAATGTACTCTGAAGAACTCGGCAATGCTGTTTTCTGCAGCCGGCATTTTAGCTTGCATAAATTAATTAGAGAGCAGGAGGAAGAAGGGGAAAGCAGTGTACTTGTGTGCTGTTGTCCACATTGAACATCAGTCATCTTCTGGAGAATCAGGTCCCATAATGCTCCATTTTACCTTTACAAATGCTGCAGGGAGCCGAGGTTGCTTCAGGCAGCTCTTGGAATCCATCGCAAAGGGAAAGAAAGGGACAACAAATCAACCTGAGCCCCACCACAAAAAAACCTTAGGATTGCAGATTTGTGGTGGAACCTGAAAAGAGCACAGGCCAACAGAAATACAAAGTGTCTTGGGACAATTCTGTTCATGGTATTTGTCCTGTTCAGCTCCTCCTCCTCTCAATGTGACAGACATATACGCTAATATAATAAATGCAGAAGCATATAGTGGCAGCACAACTGTCTGAGCTTTCTCAAAGAAAAAAAGTACCAAGACACAGCAAGGTTTATTTTAGATCCTGAAACTGGGATTTATGTATGAAAGAGTGGAGGGAGCGCAGCTCCCACATTTACCCAGAGGTGCAGCCAAAGCAGCAGCCCAGCCAAGTGGTGTGGGAGGCTGCATGGAAGGGAACGGTCAGGGATGAACCCACACACCCTGCATTTTGATTCCTTGAAAGATTCAGAGTCCATGAAGGGTCTGTGCTGTCCAGTTCCAATTTAAAAAAAAAAAAAAACAAAACACCAAAAAAAACCCCAAAAAACAACACCCCAAACAAGCTATCAAAATCATGCAAGAATAACCGATACTGATATATTTTCATATCCTTGCAAGGACAGGTCATGAGATCTCAAGGCCATCAAAAGCTAGCCAAAAATGCATTCCAAACACTAAATGAAATCCAGATTTAGACTCAACACACTCAGTATATCTAATAGAAATATTTCAGTTGCTAAAAAACTGAAAGGCATATAGTCTAATAACAACCATAACCATTATTTTATACATTTCTTAAACTCTTCATCTGTGACACTTACAACAATATATGGTAATATTTATGTTTTTTAAAAGTTGATATTTTATTAATAGACTACTGGAAAATATTTTCATTACCAGCAAGCAAAACAGGAGTTTGCTGATCTAATATTTGGAAAAATGGCAGTCCAAATAGTAATGTAAAAATTATTTGAGGAAAAAAATAAAAATACCTGACAAGAAAAATACTATGACATACGGAAAACAAAACGAAATCTGAAACAGACATTGGTACATATCATGAGAATGGATTGCTGCACACTAATTACAAACCTTTTTAATATGTATCTTCCAGAAAAAAGTATGCCACTCCTGTTTACAACTGCTGGAGGGGAAGAGGTTGGAAGGGTTTCTTTAAACAAAGAGATAGAGCTCCTGGGACAAGGAGGAGCTTGAAAAAGGAGAGGTCAAAACAGCTTTTGATCCTTTGGATATGCTATTACAGCTCCCAGCAAAAGTTTTAGAACAGGATATTTATTAAACATCTAAAGAGTCTGAGGGAACACCAGCTTTCTGGGAATGATGACCCTGTGCATTCCCCTACAAACACTGCTAGTACAGACAGACTTCCCCACTAAAATTAGGTGTCAACGCTTGTTAAAACAAACAAACAAACAAACAAAAAAAGAATTAAATGCAAGTTGTCAAATGTTGGAAATCTTTGAAAACAAATGTTAACAGTTAACACACCATAAGAAAATGTTGTTGAAGCTGCTGAACTCAACACATTTTAATGCTTAGCCAAGTTGTTCAAAAGGCAAATTCACAAATTAGTAAAGCAAAAACAATCTTGTTTGATGAACCGTATTTTGGTTTGCTTGGGTGTTAAAATTTGTTTTCCATTTTGCACATACTTTATAACTGAATGATATCAAAGGCTCTTTGCTAACTCAAGATACCAGCAAAAACATACTTTGTTGAAACACAAAACCTGACCGAGACAGTTGAGGGTTTGTACCTGAACCAAAACAGAAGCAGTGCTTCAGCCCAAACTCAAGCACCCAGGCAGAGCACCCAAGGTATGATTCAAATCCTGGGACAGACTCCAGTTGCCACTCCTGTTTCAAATATATAGTAATCACTGAAAAATTAGTGACGTTCTCCATACAATATAGGCAATGCAACAGAAGAAGCTTTAACCACTGCCATGAAGGAGCCAGGATTCTGAATGACTGTGCATCTCGGCTGTAGCAGTATCAGCAGCATCTCCTAACTTTTCCGCTGTGCAGGATGCCTGTCAAGCAAAGATTTGCTACCCTGAATTGGTGTAACAGCCCATGTCCCCTGGGCCCACTGAACACGTTGCAGAACAACGTGTTTGCACAGTTTCACAGAAAGACACCAATATTTCACGAGCAACAAAAGTTGCTAGGTCATTTCTGGGTACATTTTGAGAAATTTCTTTGAACAGTGACCACTGTTGCACAACTTGTTTTAAGATTTTTTTAATTATTTTTTTATTTTTTATTTTTTATTTTAAATATAGCAGAGGGAAAGGACCCGAAAGCAGGGGGGGAGGTGTTGTATCAAGTGCAGTTGCAGCCTACAGGGAGATCTAATGGCGTAGTTCTGCAGACCCTACTCAACCATTAATCTTGTAATTATTATTGAAATTAAGCCTGACATCTGTTCCATGACAAACTAAGAAAATAAAACATTTCCACTATAATAACAGTTGGTTAAAAATGCCTTGGGCAAGTATCTCCCTACATGTGGGCCACAGCAGGGATATGCCTTACTATTGTGAAAGACTTCAGTCTTAACTAGACATGGATACTCAATGTGGAAAGGGACTCAAACCTGTTTTGTTAAACTATTTTCAAGTGATTTCAGCTTGTAAGACTAGCGGCAGGGGGCACACGTATTTTTGATTGAAGCAACACACAACAAGTGTAAAGCTACAAAGATGGTTCGTTTTTCTTTAGGTGCCCATCTAGGGAAGTAATTTGCCAGCTGGCATTCACTGCATGCGAAAGAGGAATTTAATCGGAGTTCTTCCAATTTCTTACTGCAACCTCACTTTTGTTTTTCAAACAGCAGCAATCCAGATACTTCTGTTACAACAGACAGGAACGCATGAAGTTACCTTAAGTCTGAAGAGAAGCCCAAGATATACTAACCTCTGCACAAAGATGATTAAGTTCGTGCCAAAAGCAAACACTTTTTCCAAAGCTATCACAAAACACCATTATTTGTCACAGGCTTAATAAGGTAAGTCATTGCTTCACAACAGCTGTCAGTACGATTACAATGCATGCCTCCATCTATCCACACCATCTTTTAATAAAATAGGTTAATTTTACACCAAATGACAGCAGCTTTTAAAATTGTATCTCAAAATACATTTTATCACAAACAAATTGCGTAGCCTCACAAGCAAACATCTTTTCTTCAATGTTAACACTGCTAAACTCTGAATCTACAACTCTTCCCTGCAAAAATCTAGATTCATTTGCACTGCACCTCAAAGCTACCTTATATAAAAACACACCAATTCAAAACACTGTAGCACACAAGATTTTAAAAGACACTTTAAATTTTTTTGAAGATTGTTTATTATTTCATTAGACCATAATGTGTTAAATTGCAGTAATTCCAGACAGACAAGTTGATCCAAACTATAAGTTGATGGAGATGGTTATTTATTACCTGCTTCAAGACAAAGCTTGCCCTCTTCGTAATTGTCTGCCCCATCATCCAAAGGAAGATTAAAAGAGACAGTATAATTTCAGTTGGAGCAGGGTCATAACAGCAGCATAATCTTCAAGCAAACAATGAGATACTTTCAGACTCAAACAGAAATATGAATACCACTAACTCTGTTCTTTCAGAACATTTAACCACAGGTACTTTTTACTTGCTTTGTTCTAGAGAAGAGGAAGATTCCACCCTATGGAGGTTCCCATAAGATGAAGACAGACAAGATAGCTGAGCAAAAAAAAAAAAAAAAAAAAAAAAAAAAAAGGCATGTCAGATTAGCAAATTAAAAGCACCCTTTGGCCATAACCCACTGGGTTTAATTTGTTAAAGTTTTGTTAAACACCAATAAAATGACCACAACTGGTTCACAGCAAAACTCTGAATAGCAAACTCAGTGTAAAAGAAAGGTCAGTATAATCAGTGATACACAGATGTAGGTAAATATTCAGAGTAATCTATTTATACACTTCTTTTCTGATTCTGCCCTTTGTCCTGTGCAGTAAACACATACATGTAATAGATTTAACTCCTTAGGAGATTTGTATCCTAACTTTTACATAGGACAAGAGAAACTTTAGTGCAACTGGGATCATTAAAATCCTGAACAGATCAAAGTTCTTGATTAGATGAGAAATTATTTTAAGAGTTTACATTCTAACTCATTGTAAGCTACATCATTCATTGTAAGCTACATCATTCACATACATTTCAAGGCTGTAAGAAAAGGTTGTTTAGTCACCAGAATTTCTTCTAAACCAAAGACACCAGCAGTAGGTCACTGGACAAATGTGACACGCCTGCCTAAAGGAACTGGGCACCAAAGGACTGTGTAAAGCCCTTCTGAATATCCCCACCTATCAGCTCAAAGATGCACTGGGGAATCACACTGGAAGAATCAAGCTAGCAATTTCTAGACTAAGGTCAGTTATCTCACCGGAACAAGTGGGCTTTCTCCTCAGGTTTCCAGATGTGCCCTTACCACTGTGATTTCAGAATGGCTTGCAGGAGGCTACAGGCGACCCCAGCACACAGCCTTGCTGCCTGCAGTCCCTGGGTTCATCGGGGACGGGAACAGGGCTGGAAGGCACCACACGGGCAGCTGCGCTAACACAAGTGGAACATCAGACAGCCATCAGATCGTTTTAGTCATGAACTCAGAAGGGCAGAAGGGGTTGGGGTTCTGGGTTTTTTTGTGTTGTTTTTAATACAAATAACACAATCATTTTCAATTTTATATTGGGAAGAGAATCCTGCTGAAATTAGTCACAAATAAACTAGACAAGGAACAGAGAAGATACATTCTTTAAATAAAAGTAAAGCAGAAGAAAACAGATGCTTTGCTTTAACAGCATCTATGCAAGTACAACCTTTAAATATAATCCACTTAATTTTGTAAGAAGTTAAAGCACAGTGATGTAGTTTCATCATCTACTGTTGTCTGTACAAACTCACTTTCCAACTGTCAAACTGCTACTGACTCACTCTTCTACTTGGCAATTTTCTAATCCAAGGATGCAGGGTCAGAGTTAGCCGTGAGTGTGCAGAATGTGCACAATCTCATCATCTAGGATGTAAGCCCCAATACCAGACTTGGGAGACAATTAAAAAAAAAAAAAAAAAAGAAAGAAAGAAAACAAGAGACTGGCTAGATTTTATTGAAAATAATTTGGTTTTAAAAAGCCTTGCCCCAGACTGTAAAGCCGAAGCACTATGACTAAGACAGCATCATGAGACAGACATTGGCAGGCTGCTTTGTATCAGCTCTTCCCCCTCTCCTGCACCACTTCTTGAAGCATTCTAAGAAGCTACTAACTTCTTGGATCTCACTATTGTCTTGTACAGGGAGTGAGCCAGACATTTCATCACTGCATAGGAGCAAGACAACTTGAGGATAGCAACATTAAAAGAAAAAACCAAAACCACAACCCGCGCCCCCCCCCAAAAAAAACCCACAAGCCAACCACTGAATGCCCCCTTCTCATGCTTCACTACTGATTTTAAAATAGGAGGTCTGGAGAAACTTTGGCAGGAGGCAGAGATTAAAAAAAATAATCCACTGTGTGGGAAAACAACCTTTCAAATTTACCAAGTATACCATAAAGCTAGATAGATTCCATGTAAAAGAAGTAATACAAATTAATTCAATAAAGCCAAAATGAAATATCTAACTAAGCTATTTACTTAGCTTGGTTAATTGAGTAGGGGAGGTATCTTAAACATCAGGCTCAAGTCTTTCAAAGAAGGTCTTACGGTACAACAAAGGCAAGTGAAGGAACCAAAAGACAGATGGTTATGACTTTTTTTTTTTTTTTTTTAAAGACAGTCCCTTATGGTTGCAAACTCCTAAGAATCACATTCTATTCAAATTTAAAACCAGGAAGAATCCTCTATAGCCATTACACTTGCATGAAGTTTCAGTCAGATCAGAATATCGGTCTTTGCAGCTGCATGACCTCCATTTTCTCAGGAAAAAAAAAAAAAAAAAAGTGCATAACTGTCAAAATAGCCATCCACCATTAATGAAAAGGTTTTGGCAGAACACTGGATTCTGAAGGCAAAAATGCCACGTAAGTTCTTAGACTAAAGATGTAACTGAAACATTTGGAGTTCTCACGAATAATTTCAGAGTGTATAGTCTGAAGCTTCCTGTTCATGTACGAAAACTTAATCCATTTGTTAACGTTTCTGATTTAACAAGTCTGAGTAAGAGATTAAAACATGCAAGAGTAAAATGATTACAGCCTCTCCCTAAAGTAGTCATTAAGTTCAGGATCAGTTAGCAACTGTGCTGTAGATTTTTATCTAGAAAAACAGGTAAATAAGGTCACTGCAAAATTTTATGAAACCACAGTATCAAAAGTGACAGAGCAGCTGTTCACTCAAACAAAAAATATACCAGAAAATATCTATACAAAGGTAATGCCTCTTCTTCCTGCAGTAGGTAACACAAAGACAATTCATTTTCTACACATTCAGAATATATGGCCAGCAGAAGTGAATTTGAAAATGAAGAATGCTTTGTCCTCTGTCAACACCTTACCCATGAAAAACTATCAGACACACAGTGACCTGACATTCTGACCTTCAAAGCATATTTCAATTTCAATTCTATTTTTAAATTAATTGCTGGGAAAAGGCATGAGTCACAACCCTGCTTGGATCCCCCTCCACTGGACACTCACCAAGTGCTATGTTTATTCTAAAGTTTCCCAAGTTGGAACAGGCTCTAGCATTACCTCCTCATTCAATTTAAAGAACATGGACCTTACAGTTCAGTTCCCTAAGCCACCCAGGAATACTGGCTTCTATATCCCTCTGTATCTTCCCAATTTGCCAAAGATGTTTGTTGCAAAAATCAGGAAGCTATGGACTATAAAGTCCAGCTCTCTAATAGAAAGGAATCACACTTGTTTAGCTCTATGCTACCTAGAGGCACCTTGTTTATAAGGTTGCAGCTGTTACTCTCCATCTGTTAGTCAAATTCACTGACACTGAAGGTCAACCAAATCTAAAGAGAAACCTCGCTGAAGCACAGGTGAGAAATACAGTCTCTGCAGTTGGAACAAAGTCAGGTGCATTCAATATAGCTGGTATTTGAACAGTCATATAGCCAGCCACCTGGAGGAACTCAATACTCAAATACTTGGAAAAACGGGAAATGAGCAAGTGATAAAGAACACATCTTACACATGTTGATGGAGGAAGTCGGCATCCTGTGTGGTACAGTTTTATGCACTCCTCAAACCTTGAAGTCTAGGACCAGCCAAACACCATACTGCTAGCCAAATGGATTGCTCACAACGGTAGGCAAGTTAATAAAGGGACACAATACTGAGATTAAGGACTGTAAAGAGAAGTGGAAACCAGAATCTACAGTTATGTGTCCAGTCAAATTTTGATTTCCCATTCATCCTGTCATCTAGTTTATTCCCTCTGAAGCATGAGATAGAGTTACATACCTCACTGGCACTGTCGATCTCAGAGCCAGCTAGGCCCATGGTGCTGACTCACCTACAGAAATCCTTAATAGTTTGATTGGGTCCAGGCTCTTCATTACAAAGAAGTCTTTTAAGACATCAGGGAGTAAATCATCTGCCTGGTTGCCTTTAAAGAAAGCACTGTTACACAGGAAAAAAGGGGATGGAGCATGAAACAATATCCATGGTGGAACAGCCAAACCAGAACAGAGGGATGTCTGAAGAACAGAACGAAAGACTTGAGAATTAAGTCAAGAAGAGAAACAATAAAGCAGTATGGAAATGGAGCAGGAAGGTATAAACAGGAAAGTTACAAATGGAATGAAAAGCTAAAGTGACTATTTTTCATGAAAGAACAAACACACCTCATTACGACAAAGAGTTAGTAACATATTCCCATGTACTAACTTCCCATGCAACAATCACTAGTTATTTTAGTGGATTACAGCTGTATGACCATAAGAAATCATTTCCACATACTGTTGAGGAACTTCAAAGGCAGCTAACAAGTCTGAAATCAATCTCTCTTCTCTTAAAAGTTTTACATAGCAAAACGTTGTAACAACTGCATAAAGTATTTTATATTAACAATAGAGAGGAGCTCAGACTGTAAGCTGCTCTAGGCTATGATTCATTCATGGCTCTCTGCCAAAAAAATAAATACATTCAAGACCAATGGCCTCAAGGGGAAAGGTAGGCCACTTTTTAAAAAAGTAGAAAGATAAATGATTTACAGAACAGAATACAGTTTAAGATTTCAGCCTATATGGATGATGAGGAAGGACTTTCTTACGTCTCAGAGATTTACTGCACAGACTTGAATACTGGCAATGTATCAACAGATGGAGTAAACTAGGAACTATTAAACTGGGATTTGTGAAACTCTCTCCAAAGAGCAAGAAATGACCCATTATATTGCTATACACAAAGAAAGTTCATAAAGCCAAATCGAGATATGCAATGGGTATTTCAGCCACGCAAGACAAACATGGCCAGTTCAGATTACAGGCACCCTCTGCAGTAAAGTAACACCTGTAAAGGGAAAGACCAATCCACTGGCAGCATGACAAACAGTTTAAAGGTTGGGAGCGTTTGACGCCATACAGCATCTGCTGCACATAAAAATGTTTAATTAGCTGCTAAACAGCAAGCAGTACATTCCTATTTTTGCTGTGAGAACATTATTTCTTGAATAAATGCCCTTGCTTAGCTAGCAAGGTTCAGAATGAAGATAGCTGCTTCGCTACAGCTGAGGCCAACTCATTCTCACACATCAGATTGACTTGTAATTGACTTTTAATGTTTCGAACCACCATTTCAGCAGCAAGCACCTTCTGAAACACCAAAACCACTTTTAAATATGTCTTACTTTAATATTCAAAACATTATCTTTAACTGTATTGCTAATGGCTTTTAAAAGAAAGGTGCTCTTTTAAATGCTTCCCTAGAGTTACAACTGCATTTCATCATTTGAAGAATTCTAGATTTAACTGCCGTTTATACCCAAACCTAGCAGTAGTGAGGAACTGCAGAGAAGGAGAAACACTGAGCCTCTTACAATGCAAGATATCCTCATAGGATATTCTATTTAAAGTTCTAGCACACACACATCTCCAAGGTACCCTCTTCTCAATAAAAGGGAAAACAGCCACAACTTCAAGGTAACAAATAAAAACCATGAAAGGGAATGAGCTGTTAGAATCCAGCCTTCACTTATGCTGCAGCCATACCCCAGGAGGGGTTCGGCAGTGTCCAGCTGTACTAAGACATCACAGAGGTTTTTTTACATTTTCTTTTTACTTCTGTAGATTCAAGCAGCCCAAGCTATATGTTGCCATTAGTCTCAAAAAGGAATTACATACCTATTCAACAATGGTAGTCATGTATGCATTTTAAGTCAAGCATGTGATTAAATGCTTTGCTAGTAAGAATTCTCAACCAGATGTTGGGCAATCTTATGACACATGATCTCTCTCAACCAGTGCTTGAAGCAGTTACAATTTATGAGCCAGTGGTTTCACATCCTGTGGTGCTGTTATTTAACCAGGTTTTAAAAGCCCCATCCTCACCTTTTCGTGTAAAAAACAAAACACCCCCCAAAAAGGCACAGGTTGGTCAGGATGGTTTTGTTCAATGATATTAATTCCCAGTATGGCTCATGATGTAAAACTTCACTTAACTGCACTATTACAGGAGGAAGGAATGAGCTCCTTAAAAGGTAAGAGTGTCTGGTTTTGCCACTGCCTACTATTTTTTTTTATTTGGTCATATTGCTTATTCTGTGGATAAGTTTTTGCTCCATCTGTGCACCACAGATGTCCTTTTTTTTTTTTTTTTTTCCTTTCAGCTTATACATTTCTATACAGCACCTAGGAAAGCCTGCATCCTTGAGGGAATTATGGGAATTAAAAAAATGCAATAGTTACATTTTCATTTAAAGACATAAAGAGGAGATAAATGAGGCAAAATTTGGAATAACATTGTAGTTGTTAGCCTTAATTATCTGGTAATGTATTCAGTACAAGGAATAGATTTCTAACAATCCAGTGTGCAGCAACCGGCATCTTTTAAAAACATAAACACAACTATAGTTTTCTGCTTACATTATTCATTTCCTAAAAGTTGACTACAGCAACAGAATTCAGACACACACAGAGAAAAATACAATTTCACTAAAAGTGATCTCGTTGACTTTGTCGAGGACAAATCCTCACCAGTGTTAAGCATCCTCTCCTTTAGGACTTAAGGCTTACTTAGACCCTTTCCCATACAGCCTTAAAAGAAAGTAAAACACAACTACAAAAGAAAGCCCTGAACATATAAAATTCAGTTACATTAAAAATAAATAAATAAATAATTCTGCTAACTATTCATGCAGAGGGTTATTTTTGAAACTGTCCTGTTTCCCACAGGGACTCAATATATTATGTGCTTTCAATTTCAGTTTCCAAATTTTTTTTTGTATCCTAAGACTTTCACAGATGAGGACTTTGAATAATACAATGAGCCCTACTAAAAATTTGCTAACACCAAATTGCTGGTGTAAGAATCAGTCTTTTGTCCATGCTCCTGCCCATATGCAGTTTCTGCTACAGTGTACTTCATTTGGAATAAAAAATAAAAGCTGTTACCTCATTAGATGACTAAAGCAGGCAGTTTGGCCAGCACTGCACTTCTTACCTGGTAACTATTTCATTCAGAAGGTCATGATTCCATCCTGAATCTTTTCACGTGCTGTTCATTTGTCCGAAAGCTTTGTATCTGTTGGGGTCTGTTTCTACCACTGGGATCAGTATTCTCTGTTCTTAAGAATTTTCCACCAAGCATACCTAAGTAAGTCAACATCTGATTTCAGATTTCTTTTTACTAGAGCTCATGCTGAAACGTAAAAAATTGTATGGCTATTTCAAGTCTTCACTACATATGAAGTTAATTTTAAGGTAGATAGGGTATATTTTGTATAAAAGACTTCTAGATTATCCAGAAAGGAACCTCTTCCTGCAAACAAAAAAATCCAGCCAAAACCCAAGGTTAACTTAATTTAAGCAGTGACTTAAATTCCCGAGCTCCGTTTCTTATAATATAAACTTTTCAGATTCGGGACTTTGGCCTCTTACTAATAGGCACAGAGAATGCTAGTACCATACATGCAAACATTGTTTAGTTGAAGTCACTTCTTTTGTAGAATATGCCACCATAAAAAGGGTAGTTGGCCTCCTAATACCAGAAAAGGGACATTTGAGGGGATTTGTCTTGCTAATGCAGAGTGTTAGGAATCTGCCTATGAACTTAGAAAGTTCCTATTTCACAGTAATATTTTTCAAGAAAATTTAAAAAAAAAAAAAAAAAAAAAAGGACACATTTCTTTCCTGAGTCTGGATTCAGATTTGCCACTTTAAACACAAATATTTTAAAATAATCAGTATTTAAAAGTTCCCCTGTGATTAAAGTAAGCCTCAATGAGTCATATTACATACAATAACGTATTTTCTGTCTTCTTTCTTAAATTTACGCTTTGAACTGCTCCCTGGAAACAATTAGCAGCCAATTTCATTCCAATAACATTTTTTAAGTGAGATCACTAAATTAAATGTAGCTTGAGAGATGGCCCTCCTGATCACATAATACACAAGAAAAAGATACATGCTAATCAGGAAAGATAACTTTTATTTCCATTTACCTTTAAATTATTTTTATCATGAACACTCTCACAAAGAAAATTGAAGTGTTCTCTCAATTTATTTCTATTAAGAAAAACATCCAAAATTAGCAAACCCACCTGACTCAGTACAAAAAATATTCTATTTACAACAGATACTCCAAATTTATTGCATCACACATGAATACTGCCAGAAATGTCCATTTTTTAATGGCATGATTAATGTAACATGTTATGTACAAGTCCATTTTTCTTTAGTTTAGCTAATTTAATTAAGCAAGGGAGAACAAGTTTTATCTTTGTGGACAGTATTTTCAGGAAAAAAATAATAATCAAAGAATCAAACAATAGGTACTTTTGTTCATAAAATTCCCAACTTTAAAGCACTTGGACAGAATCTTCTGCCAAACAACACCCATTTCATAAATCTGCACAAGTAGGTCCTGAAGGTCAGTGAAAGTATGACTTTCCTTCCCACTATGACACTTCTGACAATGCTTACGCATCAGATGGGCAGTTGTTATCTCAGTCTCATAAAAGGAACATAAAATTTTTATGAAAGGACTCGATACCTTACAAGCTTCTCATTTCAAACACTCTTTTCCCACACTGAAAGTCATTGTCAAAGTTTTTGGATTCAGAATGTCACACATCTGAGAAAAAATTTACTTTTCCTGAAGCCTACCCTGCAGAAGCACCCTGTAAGCATCCTCAGAAGAATTCTAAGGATGAACTTGTAAGTGCAGAAATAATGTGTTTTGAGAGGACAGTTTCATATCTACTTAAAACTTAACGCACTCACCAGTTCCATAAGTCCCTGACAGAACTAAAATTGGGACAGTGAATATTTTGAAAGAGACTGAGGGTATTTTGAAAAATAAAGCTAGCAATACATAGAAAATGAGTGGCTTTGGTTTTTAATTCATATATAAGATAAATCCTTTTTACTTAGGATTTCTGAAAATCCAAGCTATAGCATACAGGAAAATTCATTTTGGTATTTACAGAGTATAATTCCTTTGCTCTATTACCATCGAACCTTCCCCTGCTAACAAAAGGTCCTATTTTAGTAGTAAAATTGGGCATGTAAATTATTAGAACAGACTTCTTAAATGCCCTTTAATCTCCTCAAGTAGGCAAAGCAATGTCTGCAAAATATTTTGAGAAAAAGTACCATTTATTTACCCATACACAGTATGTCAAGACTCAAGATGTCTTCCTTAACCATCCCTTTGTCATTTTATATAATTTCTTCATACTGTAAGTTACAGATTTCTTTGCCCCTAAAAAACAAGAGAGACAAAACCCAGAAAACATCAACATTTAGGAAGGCTAACTCAAATACTAGGTTCTTACTACATGAAGTAAAGTATTTCCCTGGAAGAATGACAGCCTAATCCATCAGGCAGACACACAAATAACCTTCCTGTCACATTCATAACACAGTAAATAGTGACACAAATAAATATTTTTAATGGTATCAAAGCATGCAGACTAGAATAGGTTCATTCTGAAGGTCTGACAATGTTGCATACAAGCACATTGCATAGACAATGACCAAGGTATAGCAAATGTAGAGATTCATGACAAAAGTCTTAACTAGTACAGAGGGAAACAACTAATTTACATCATTGTTCCTAAATGCTAAATATAGGAAGGCTTTTAAACCATCTGGGTCTACTGCAGACCCTCACCAAACCAATATATTATGCTTTTCAAGCCCCTTCTGATAAGGGGGAAGGAGGGAGAGAGGGGTGAACCAGGACAAAAGAACAGTCTGCTCAAGCAAGACCGGCAAACTCTGCATGACTGGAAGACAACAAACTTTAAACTTCCAAATCCTACTTTACCAGTTTCTTCCACTAATCAGACTGTAGTTGGCCTTGCTTGATGCTATACATCAGGCACCTGGTTGCTTTGTTGTAGACCAATTCTACACAGTTAGAATTGAGAAGCATCACGCTGATGCCCATCTTGATTAAACATAATCAAACACGGCACACCACCAGCAGCTTGCCAGGACAAACAAACTCAGAGCATTGCTATGCAAAGCCTTGTGAATTAAAAATGAAAACAGAAAATTGTTTTTTCATAGGAAATGTGCTGCTGACTGCTGAGGTAGAAATCTGTTCTGGTTTCAACAAGTTGTAAAGTACATTGTAACCTCCTTGAATATTTTGTTATTGCCTCATCCTAACTAATGGCAGCTACCATTTCATAACTGAGAAAATAGCACATCTGCAAGAGAATAAAACTGCTCGACTTGCATAATGAAATGACATCTGTGTCCTTAGGTAAAAAAAAGATAATACTGAAGTTATGATGGGTATGGAAAAACAGATTAATAAGGCATATACCCAGGTGAACTGAAAGAAGCAAAAATAACAAGATGATGACAAACAGCTGTAATTTGGCAACACTGCCAATATCAGAAATATAGCATGGACACCAGTGTGAATACCCTGTCACAGGGATATTGTTTGGACCAATTTTGCTTCAGAGTAACCTGCCTGTCACTTGTTTATAATAAACCTCATATGAAGCCAGAATAGCTGTCATACTCTAGCATCATCCTGCAGTAGCCCACAAGCAGTGAACTTTGGTAAATACCATACCTTTATGCTAGGCCTACAATGAAGGAAGGCATTTCTCAATTTTCATAAAGATACAAAAGGATTTTGCAGCAGTCATTTCCTCCAAGCTTTTACAAGTTTTAGATACGAAGGGATTGAGGATGACTCCCACACAATTTGTAAAGTGTACCTTTAGAGTTAAACACTTTCTGAAGTTCTACCAGAGATAAGCCTTCTCTTACAGACTTAGAGCAAAAAAAAGATGAAGGTGTTTTTTTTTTTTTTTTTTTTTTGCTGGGTTTAGTCATCTAGTATTTGGAAACTTAAAAACAAAATATTGTCAGTCTTGGCATTTCAGCAGGGTTCTGAGATCCTAGCTAGTAGAGCTACTTATTTTTCCTCCTTCCAGCTTTTTTTGATTAAAAAAACACCCCAAACCAAAAAAATAAAACAACATAAAACACAGAGTGACTTTTCAAATTACAACACGGTCTAATCACACCCTTACAAATTCAAAACTGAAAAGGCAAGTTTTTAATGCTGCACAAAAAGCCTTGATTTTGACACTCACATGCACAGATTAAAAAGTATGGTACGTTATACTTAATACTATCTTTGTTATGTTTATTTAATAGAACACTGTTTACCTGACAACACTGACTAAAAGTACACAGAAGCAATTTAGCCAAAAGTCATACAGTATAACACACCAGAACACAAGGAAAGATCTTCTGGAATAAACAAGCAACTAAGACCCACGTTTAGCCATCTACTGCATTGGACTTTTTTTTTTTTTTTTTTGGGGGGGGGGGGGAGGTATTACCAAATATGGTAATATTTGATTTTGAAAAGACCTTAAAAAGCAATCAAATGAAGATAAAATACTTTAAATGGAAGATGCATTCAGTATTAGCAGTCCAGAGTCACAAGAAGTCAAATGAGTATGCAGTAATAAGGAAAGTACATGCTCTATTTCTGAAGGAACGTGACAGAGAGTAAAAAGCCCATCATAACAAATATGCTGTATATAATCAGTTTTGCACTTCTTGTGTCTCTAATTGTAATTTAAATAAACTCAACTTTACCTTTTGTAAGGAATCATCCATATATATACTTTCAACCTACAAAACCATGTGCACCCCATATGTAAGCTCAAACTTTTCTATATTTAATAGGTTTTTGCTAAAAGCAAGCACACTAATGTGGGCTTTTCTTTGTAGCATCTCAAATAATAAGTAAATAATCATGTAAATTCTGAAGCACCTCACATATCTGCATTAAAATTGCACAATGTAAGAATTCCAGTTGCAGAACAAGGCCAGACTGAGCTCAGGCATAGCACATAAATGAAAGAAGTGGTTCCAATCTCCAAAGCTAAAACTATGTAACTGTATGGCTTTGAAAGTTACTGTCCAATCTCCTAGGTACTATACTTCCAGGATACAGCCCCTTGCATGCTGAAATTGCTCTGCCAGAATCGATGTTGTTCTGCCATTCCAGTGAAGTCGGTGTACTTCTGGAAGCACAGTATACCATGTGTCAAATCAACAGTAACACAGCTGATACAGCCCTGCAGGACTGTAATTAACTGCGCTGGCACTGCAGCCTGCAAGTCAGCTTGTTCTATCAGCTTGCCAACCTACTCTGCCTCTTGCAGCAGCCCAACATAAAGAGATTTTTCTCCTTCATATTTTCCCCCTGCAGGGAGCACTCTACTGAACTCCACCCACTAGAGCCTTATGTAATAAGATGCTTACATTTCTGCCCTAGCACATCATGCTACAAAGCAAAATACAGGTTTATACATACAGCTGGTTTCTTAAAGCAGCCCTCAGGGTGATGAGTCACATCTGTAGTAAAAGTTAATGGTTGTAATTATGGCTCAGTCTCAGAATCTGAAGCAGTTGGACCACATGAAAATGTCTTTCTACTTTAGCTATGAATCTATGACTTGGTGGTTCCACCTCCCCTTTAGATTTTTCCACTATACGATACAGAACAAAGACCTAATGCACATGGAATCAAGACCACAAAATTTCAGTGTAAACATAAGTCATATCTGGTTTTACTTAACGATCCATGTTCATTTTTTTGGAAGTGTTAGTGTTGTAAGATAGTAATTTGGCTATAATGTAAGTCCCACAAAGTTTCCTGGTACATATGCCTGGCTGTAGTATTCTTTACTTCCTTTTGAAAAGAAAGACTAATGCATATACTGCTGAAGAGCTGACATATGGAGGCAAATAGTTACATAGTTAGTGTATCACACACAGACACATGCAAACTTTTTTACACGTTTACAGTGAAGTGCAGTGATATGCAGTATCTGCTCAGGCAGCTGATGAAGACAGCAGTTATCACAAATCTACAGAATATTTTATATGTAAAGATGTTCCTTATAGTTTAAAAAAAAAAAATTCCTTGAAGACATAGTACACTAATATCCCAATTCTAAGAAAACAAATGTTATTCTGAGCAGCTACAAGCATTTGTGCTAACTTAAAAGTATCTTGAACAATCACTTCAACTGATGATTTAATTCATAGTATTTTATTTATAAGAAATTTTCAAAACTTGCAGCATTCCTCTAGTAAGATATAAAGAAAAAAATCTAAGAGAAGTATCAACATCTCCTTCAGAAGAGCTAAATATAAGAACTTCAGAGTTAGTTCCCAAAGACCACGCAGACTCTGGCTATGTGGGAAAATAAATCAAATGATGGTGCCATCTCTAATGGGAAACAGAGAGGCAATCTCACCACAGACTTGAAGAAATACATAGGCACATTTTCAAAAACTAAATAGGGCATTTAACAACAAACAAAAACATAGAGCTTGAGCTCAACTTTAAAACCACACTGGCAGAGAAAGATGAAAAAAGTTCTCTTAAATGGGTTGAAATTCTTTATTTTGCTTGTGCTCCTTGCCAATAATGTTAATACACAGCATGCCATCTCAGCAACAACTACTCCTGATTTAACATTTAATTTAGAAACATGCTGTACATTGGACTACCATGCTACAGACCAGAGAATAGGCATTTCGCTTTTTGTTGTTGTTGTTGTTAAGATAAAACAATAAGCTAAGGAAATAATTTTGTGTTGCCATTACATTTCAAAAAGAATGATGGCCATGTAATGAAAACTAATTCTTTTGCAAGCAGACATAGGACAAAAGTACTTGTATAAGTTACTAGGAAAAGCAAGAAAAAATAGTCAGACCTTATTTAATGGAGCCACTGATTTCCTGAATCTCTTTCATAATTCACTATTCTTAACATAAGCACTGCAGAAGGACAGAGCCATATTCCTAAAGTCTCTACTAGAAAGTGTGAAAATAGTTCTTAGGGGAACAGTACATTAGACAAGTTTTGGTTAAAGAATGAAGAAAGAAATACAGCAGCCTTAGGGATTAAATTTAAAAGTTCACTTTCCTGTAATACACATTCCTTGCTTGAGTCAAACAAATACTTTCAATGTAGGAGCCACAATGTTTTGTCTCTGTACAGTATGTATCTATAGGAATATTGGCTAGTAGGAGCCCCTAGAAATGGCAAAGCAAGGTGAGCAGCATTAATGCCTGCCACCTAGTGACGAAGTTTTTAAATTAAGAAATTGTGATTGGGAGAAAATCTTCATTAGAAGATACAGCAAAATTTAACATAAACTCTATCATAAATGTTTGGAGAGAAATATTTAAGAAAAAACAGCCAAAAGGTTTCTCCTAACTAACTCCTCAAGCCATGGAAACCCATCCCTCCTAAATTCCAGGGAAGATCACTGAAGATCATACAAATACCTCATCTGCCAAATACTGAGGTCACGCCCCTGGTCAGTTAAATTTTATTTCTTCTTCAACGTGCACTACAATGTAGGTTTTTATTACAAAAAATACTACTTCTGTACTTCTCTCCATCTTCAGTGAGCAAAACTGGTGGTGCTCTGGTAAGGCCCACACACAGGCTTGTCGGGAAGCAGGGCGATGCCTACTAGCAAGTGAGGCAACACTCACTTTATGTGCAGTGGCACACATTACAGAAACACTCCTGATCCTAACCGAAGCACCAGAACACCCCTTCTCCAGCCAGGGTGGCCTGCACAGCAGTGCTCAGGAAGGTTAGCTCTACAGGCAAGCTCTGCATTCATTAAACAGCATTCAGAAGTTAGGAAATGCCAGAAACGGTCCTTTTCCAAATCTAACTCATTTCCCTCAGCACATAATCTGTGAGTAACCCCAAAAGATCAATCCTGAATTCTGTTGCTAATGGTTTTGGCCAGATTCTGGCAGAAGTGCATAAATACAGTTAAAATAAAACAAACTACATTATGCTAAAAGTAAGAAAACGAAACTCTCCCAAGCCTCCTTGCTCAAATTTGGCTTGTGTTTGAGGCAAAGGAGCATAATTGCTTTGCTCTACCTGAATCAAACCACAAAAAATGCATTTTCAACACTAAAAGCACTAGAAGAAAATACATGGGTTTAGATATGTGTTACTCTATGTAACTGGCTGGTTAGAAGACAACTAGAGTTTGTTCTAAAGGGAAGAAAAAAAAAAAGTCAACTACATATAAATCAAAAAGCAGTTAAGAAAAAGGAAAGAAAAGGCATTTCACAAATACCTAGTTTCAGGTGCACAAAACAGAAAACACAGTAAAAATTACAAGCCCTACTAAAAGATGCATTAGGACCCCCTAAAAGTCCTAGTAACAATAGAGGCTGTAAGTGATTTACTGCATGACACACAAAAGGAGCTAACAATACCCAGAAGTGAGTTTCTGTCTGGCAGAACAGACAGAAGGGGAGCATAAATAATCTCACAAAGCTTAACTATTTTTATTCATACTCTTGCAGTTACACACAAACAGCTTTGCTCCACGGGTCAGTCAGACTGCTAACTTTCACAAGCACTGAATTCAAGATGGTAACACTGTCTTTGACCACTCCCCTCCAATTATTTCACTCTACAAAGTCTACTCTTCATGGATTTAGAAACAGATAGGTTACAGCCGGTATTTCTAAAAGAGGCGTGTTACAGCAGAAGCCTTTACCACTAGCAGGTAATTTTGACAACAAACCCTATAAGAAAAATGTCACCTATTTGGTTGGAAACATTACATTAGAAACTAATACCTGCAATACACCTAACTCGTATAAAACATAAATTTGCTTTTCTCAGATGGAGCTGTGTCCTTAGTCTCCTCCAGCTACTAAACAAAGTTAGGCAATAGTTTTGTCAGACTTCTTCCAGTTAATAGAACTAGACTATTAACAGAAACATATGAAAAGTACAACTGTTCCTGCTTATTTTACTCAGCAAACCACTAATGGTCCTGAACACTGCAACTTGTGTTTCTTTACAAGGAGGTAGGAAGCATAACATGGAGCCACCAACTTTAATACTAAATGGGAAGGGAACAACAGCTGTAGAAGTCTGGATAAGGACTGCTCAGTAGGAAACTATACAGCTGCTTTTAAAACTAGTAATGGCATCATTTGTATGTAATTGCTTTTGTGGAAGAATTAGGAATAGGTATGAATGAGTTCAGAAAACTATTTGAGCAACTTCATGCAAGCAGCAAGGACTTTTCACTTTGCAGGAATTAAGGCTATCCCCGATCAGAGTTTTAAGTAAATTAAGGCTCAGGTCTTAAGTCCTTCTTTTAAATCAAGCTGCAGTGCTTTCAGCTTTTTAAAATGTAAAAATCAGGTCACCTTAAAGTTAGATTTATTCCAGAACTCAGGAAACAGGATGAAGCTTCACCTATGTAACTGGCAATAACTTTCATTCAGTTAGGAAGACTTTGATAGCTGAAAAGCATCCCTAGTTTTCCCATGTTTCTATACAAGGAAGTCCTTTTTTTCCCTTCTACACCTTCTCTCACGTTGACTTTGTAATACTCTTTATAAAAAGTAATTAATTTTGAAGTATGAGAGTTACAGTAATATCCAACGGTCACCAAGTATAGGCTTAGTTTGAAATACATGATGTCTTCAAAGACACACCTGTCTTCCGAGCCTGAGGAAAACATCGGTTCCTGTCAAAGCTCTCTCCCTCAAAACTCATCCCCTCCTTTATTTTATGATGAAATAACCTTACAGTCTACATAACACACCAATACTACGTACTGATCATTTAGGGATCCACTCACACGTAGAAAGCCAGAGTGAATTATAAAGTAATTTTTTCCATTTTTTTAATACAAAAAGAGCAGAAGTAGTACAAATCTGACCCACATATAAGATAAAATTGAAGTCAGAAGTTGGTTTTTTGTTACTTTTGGGTTGTTGGGGGGGTTGTTTGTTTGTTTAAGAGTCATATAGACTCCAATTCCTTTTGGCATTTTACAATTTCTCAATAGTTATATAAAGCTTCTGCTTTAAATGTTACTTTCATTTTCCAGGGGCTTTCAATTAGACACCCAAAAAGTTTATTCTTTAAACTCTTGTAACAAGACAGTCTTGGGGCCCTACGATTTTTACTTTGTGAAATCAGAAGGCCTATGCTGATAGAAATCACACACGTTCTTACCAGCTGTTAGTATGGTTTTAGCACTCTGCACTATACTGGAAGATCTCACAATTCCTGAAATGCCTGCAGATAGAAAAGCACACAGATGTTACCCATCTTAGCAGTTTTGTGGGGATTTTTTTATCCTCCAGCATACACAAAAAAGTTAAATATTTTTCCAGTTATACAATCAAGCCAGTCTGAAAGTAAAACATACACTTAGCTGAGAAAGTTTGTTACTGTTCTGCTTTGTCACACTAATCGGAAATTTTCTCTAAGCTATTCTAACTTACTTTATATATAACATACAGGAAAAAAAAAAACAAATCAATATTAAAACAGATAACAACCAGTAGGAATTGATCAAATTAATTTATTTGTGTTCCCATTATTTCTCTACTAAGATGACTAGTCATAAAGGATTCAGAGTTGTTTCATCTAAGTGCTGGTATATTAACTTTCTAAAGCAGAACAAATTATACTCATTGTTTACTTCAGTATGAAATTGGGATTTTGCACTTCTCTGATCAAGCAGAGATGCCTATATTGTGCAGTGCTTGTCTAGCTTTTTTAAATTAACAGCTTTTGGAGATAAGGCTTGTTTACCATTTGGTACTGTGGCACATTCAATTCTCATTGTCCAGCAGTTCTTAGGTATTAAATTGAATAGTATATAAAACAATACTTCCCCAAAAAAGTTTTAATAAGTTTTATCTGTTCTAACACATATGTATACAAGCATACTGATATGTGCAGAACAAAACTACTGTACTTTATTAAATACTTAAAAATGTAGAAATGCAGCAGTCCCAGAGTTGTCTTGCAAACTGAAAGTCATTCTTCTGCATTAACCAGAATGTAGAATATAATTTCAAATATTATTTTTAAATCCTTCTTTCAAAGCTACTTCTATAATGAAGAACAAAGCTTAGGGAAATCCACAAATAAGTAAGAGGGATACAATATTCCACCGGAAAATAATTTGGTGAGGTAGTGGTAGGGAGGGGAACAAATCATGTTGAGCTAGTAAAATACCTAGAGACAATGCAATTCAGCTTGAGTAATCAGCTTTGTCTTGTAGGATTACCAAGTGGCTTGTCCTGCCCTTTACCTAGATTCTTAAATCAGGAAAATCTTTTGGCCACAAAAGTGAGAGAGGGGTTTTGATTTGTTCTCCTAAGAGTATAAACTGCTTGGCTTGAGAAGACTAAATCTATCCTATCTTTTGATACTGAACTGCTGCACCACTGTGCACAGCCCACAGTCACAGCCATGCCTGCAACACCCTACATAAATACAACCACAAGGATAGCTAGCTCAGGGTGAACAACCCAGACCTCTAAAACTATATGCAGCTCACAATACTGCAACTCCTGCTCCCAGATTTAGCTATTATCACATTACTGTTGCAGTCCAGCCATAGCAGCATAGAAGCTGCCACAGACTGACATGAAAGAAGCTGGACACCTCGATGTCCAGGTGCAATTCATCCATCCTATACTGTCAATGGAGAACTGCAACATTCAGGAGCTTTATTTCCCCAAACAGAAATCAGTGTAAGACCCCCCTCGGCAGTTGGCTAGTGTTTAGCGGCTGTCCGGTATCTAGGGAGTTTTTGCTGTGTTCAAGCAGCTTGCAAAATTGGCCACCTGGAACTAAGATGTGTCAAGTTCTTTAAAGATGCAAAGGACTCTTCAAGTGCTAAACGTTTTCATTTTTCTGCAGTATAATAAAACATTGATGTCTGCAGCATTAGCTTTAATTTGCTCATATGACATCATCTTGCCTCAGAGAAGCTGTGATGATGAGAAGCACCTCAATCTTTTTCCTCAAAGCTGCAGTTCTCTGCCAGAGCTCATGTATCTGGACTAACTATGATGATTGGGAAGGGTAATGTCAGCACACCAGAAAATTAACTTAGCATTGCAATGTATGACTGGTAGGATATATAGCTTAGTATTTAGATGAAGTTATGCCAGCCAATGAAATCCTGAAGATGTAAGAATCCCTAATAGAGTTTAGATGGTCTAAGCAGGCCACACTAATTCCTAAAGACTACTTCTTTCAGGACCCAAACCACAACATATCTTTCTATATCAGTACAAATTCTATTTGCTAGTATTTCAGATAACCTGCCTGCAATGAAACAAATCCCAAACCATGCTTTTAGGAGTGTATGTGATGATTAATCTCTTGTTTTCATTGTTCTTCTCTCTAAATCATCCTTCTGAATTAGAAGAACATATACAATGAACCTGTATATCTATCATGTCTTAAAGGAGATTACAGACACTGATCTAGGCCTACCTTGATGCACCACAAATCCACAGTCAGGGTCATGGGCAACCTGCAGTAAAATTTCTTCCACGTCTCTGTTTTTTCCAGGAGGGTCTACCAGATAAGTTATCTTTTGCTGCAGAGTCCTTGGCAAAGCCATTAGTTGCGTAAATTGACCTTCTGGACTTTTATCAATCTGAATGTTATAAAAAATAAGACAGTAAAAACATTCAGTGTTAATAAAGTAAGTTCTCTTATTCAAAGTAGTCAGAAAAGTCTTTTGACTATCTTTGAACTCTGATAAATACCTCAAAGAACACGATTCATTTCACTTGTAAATGTCATTGACAATGCTAATGAAAACTTCCCAAGCACTGGGAAATGCAGTATCTCAGCTCTGAACCTGAAGAATAATTCAATGCAATGGTGTTAATTTTTATGCAAGGGAAGACTGATGTACACATATGATCTTGCTGCCTCTGCAAACAACTTTTCATTGAAACTGTATAATTTCTGCTCTATCCAATTTCCTTTAGAAACATAAGTACACTACAATGAAAAAAAAAAAAAAGTTCCCAAAAGACCACTTAGCTCAGTTTCTTCTGCCTGAATATAATCAAACTATACACACACACATTTCAAGTTTAGTTTGAAAAACATTTTCTCTGCTTTAAACTCAAACCACATCTGGTTTGTATAATCTGAAGGAAACATTCATTCCACATTTTCCAATCTAAATCAGAAATTCAATGACCCTTTTTTGAACACAATGATACCAACATGCAGGCCTGTACACATTTATACAAAATGTAAGCACAAATACTGAAAAATGCATAATGGAGCAGATCTCTCCAAAACTGGAGGAAAATATGAAACGCTCAATTCCTCCCACACAACTTTTTAGACAGTCCATGGAGACATCAGACAGGAGTCTAGTTGCCCTATACACTCCCTTTAGTCAATGGGGAGAAAATGATATCCAGATGAATCACCCACTGACTACAGAGGAAGCCGACAACGAGCAGGCTCTTAACATTATGTGGGAGGAATCCACGCCTGAACCAGAACTATAAGAACTAGTGTCTGCCTTCAATTGTTTCTGAGGAATCTTTTAAGAAAGAATTTTCTCTGTAACTCTTGAAGACGTATACTTGGAGAAGGGGTTTCTATTCTGCATGAAACACCACTCCCAATAGCAGTTATCCTCTTCAGTGTGGGGAATAACTGCCATAAACCAGACCAAGGTATGAGGAATAAAGTATTAAAGCACTTTGCTCAAAATCAACAGTAAAATGATGGCATTTAATCAACAGACTCGATGACTATTATGGAATTATGGACAGATTTATTATCCAACAACATGTTTGTAGTATGCTACTAGGATTTGTTTAAAGGTAACAAAACAGGAAGTATTATTCTAACTAGCCATTTTCTTGGAGAAGGCATTACTGATTCTTTTCAAAATTCATTTAAATACTTCTTCCACTAAACTGCTCAAAAGCACACTGATAAGAAAACATGGAGACAGCTGCAGTATAATACAGATTCACCTACACTGTACTCCAAAGCGTTGCAGTAAAATTGTTTACTATACACAAGCTTGCTTATACCTGTACTTCAGTTTCTAACAAAGACATGTCCTAAAAGGAGGCATTCATGAGATAATTGCCAAGGTGACTTGAGGATAAAGAAACACCCATGGCCATGAGACAACCCATGCTACTTGTAACTTCATGTTGAAATGTATATCGTACTTGAACGTTCACACACGGACATGCATACTACAAGAGGAAAAATTGCTATTGGACCCCTGACTATGGCATCTCTCCCCTAATTGCAATGTTACACTTATACCTTATGCCAGAAAGATGGAATTCAAGATACTGGTCATTTTGGATACCTGTTTCCCAAATACTAGGAAAAAATTGGTTTAGTATGGGTATTTAAAGATAACGGCAGAATTTCATTTGGGTTTAGTCAACTGATCTTCATAACTAGTACTCTACGTTTTTTTTGTGAGATGCAGTTTTTGCTTGCAGAAAGTTGCACCTCTAAGTTATGGCCTAATCTTCTTAACGCAAACCATATGTTTATTCATCACTTCCTAGACTGTTGTTTCCATATGGTAGTCATTAGAACACACATTTTAAAATTATCTTCTCTTGTTCCCTTGCTAGGGCTCTAGTTCTGTGCCCATACTCAAAGAAAATGAACAGTAGTTACTACATACACAGAGACTGGTATTTAAGACAAGTCTTCTGGTTGCAGAATTAACTAAACAACAGAGACGTAACAAATAACAAGTACAGTGACTCCAACTGCTCTCCTTGGTATATGGCATAAATTCTTGCCTTCTGTCAATGTGATAAAGCACTTCCAGTTGCTTGTTTTAAAAATGTTTTGAAGAACACTTGCCTCTAGCCTTCCCAGATGGTGCTTATATACCACTTGAGGGCAGTCCTGTAATATGTTACTGTACAGCTTCTGAAAATGGGGAACATTAGGTTTCACTATGTTCTGCACTTTCGATCTGTCTTCTCCTATTACCATTCTGAAATCACCTAGTCAAGAAAAGAGAAACAGTTAATTCATTAGGAAAAAAACAAAAACTCAAAGGAGAACATAACAGAAACCAACATAGCACAAAGCTGTCCTCTAAACTTTTTTCTCCAATTCTACCAATGCCTATATAATCCACAAAAAGGTTCACCTTCTAATAGCCAAAAAATACTATTCAAATACCTTCAAGCACAGAAAATAAGATTCAGAATTGTTATGTGGCCTCTGATATGCTGTACTGTCATCAACCCATGTGTCCACATTTTCACTTGGACAACAAAAAAGTTCCAGCTGTCAAGTTCAGACTCAAAAGCAGGAGTAACACAGTTCTACTCTTTGCAACCATACATCAGTTTCAACAGATTACTAAACAAATTGACCAGACCCAATATTTTGTATCTAGAAACAAATAACCTTCAATTTTCCAATATTGAAAGAAAATAATTTGCATTGTCTCTGCACTTCAAGGGCAATACCTGAAGTACAGCTAATGGCAGTCAGGGTAAGATCACAGTACCACCCTTTTCTCTTAGCCCCTACTTTGTTAGTAGTTTCAAAAAGTAACTCCTTTTAGCACCGCTGTTACGTTACTGAAATTGACACTTTCTTTTATGATACATGACTGAAAAGCTTCAAAGAGAGTAAGTGAAAAGACAGTGAAATCTGTAATAGAGCATTCATGTACCTCTATTAGGTACTACCCTAGTAGCTTCCAGTGTTACCAACCTGGAGTTAGAGGCTCAGTGCAGCACATACCAACAAACAAAATCCTGAATCAATTCATTTTCCCACTTCCCACATTCAGGAGATAAATGTTGTTGCAAGGTGGCAACTTGCTAGCATTACTTAGTTTATTTTAATTTATGCCAAGCCGCAAAACAAACACTTCCCATATAAAGGGTACTGACTCACTGCTCTCAAAAAAAATGCATAGAAAAGTAAAAGGATAAACATTTTCCAAATTAAAGCATGAACAACTCTTTTCAGCAGTCTCCAAGGAGACTGATTAGAGTAACACATAAATTTTGTCTACTAGTATACCCTCTGAAAAGTTTAAGACTTAACAAAATGGCAGCAAAATAAAATATCCACAAACATGTAATTGACAGCTTTTTTCTTGAACATTCCCAACTGGGAGTCTTACTGCTTTAGCTTTGTTCACATAGCAGAGCCAATTTCAACATCTTACAGCATGGTAACTGATCTCCCACATTTTTTGTTAATTGCACTGTTTCAAAGGATATATAAAAAAGTATCTTGGTCACTAGTGCTCACCAAGAATCTAATGACATTCCTGGACAGGTTTCAGGTGGGCAGGTATGCAGCCCTGCAGCAAATATCCCTGGTTAGCAACCCTTAGCCATCCCATCCCACTGTCAGTACTCTCTTTACTGTCACTTTCAAACAGATAACAATTAAGAAAAAAAAGCTGCTAAAGAAAAGCTGAACAAGTTGCAATCTAAACTGACCAGAGAAGTACTATGCAAAGAACAGTAGCACTCCTCAGTAGAACCAAGCTGCGGCTTACAAAACCTACCTGCGGGGTTTTTTTTTTTTGAAGCCAAACTTACATTTCTATATGAGCAAAGAAAGTGCTGTGTGAAGTACAATTCCAACCATACTTGTTCATACTGATTTCATTAAGGATATCAACATTTAAAGAGCAATGCTGAATTAAATTGTAACCATTAAGTCTTGTATTGAAGAGTCATTTGGAGTAATTTCTTAAATTTTTTTCCACAGCAATTCGTACCAATTTCATAACTAAAGAAGGAAATTTTCTTACAAAAAAAAAAATGTCAACCAATACCAACCAGAAGGTGAGTGTTAAACATACACTGAAGAATCATAATCTGGATCTTTAAGTTAACTGAATATGAACCTTAAACACAGCACATTAAAAAAATAAGAGATAACAAAGTATAGCTCAGACTATCAGATGAATCAACATTACACTGAGAGTGGAAAGAAAAATCTTTTTCCAAAGTTTTGTAGCATTAAAACCAAAATATGATCCATACAAACAGAAAAAAAAATTTCACCCTATTCAATCACCCATACTTAGCTGTTCATATAAGAAGTTTTGCTTATGTACCTATACCTATTTCCTATGAATAAGCACAGTTAGTCTTTCCAAGGTGTTACGTAACACAGCATTAAAATATAGTTGTTGGAGCATGCAACGGTGTAAGTCCAAAGGAAGAGAGCCGATGACTTATTATACATTAGACTTCCTACTGTGGTACAACGGCTCCAACTACAGCTTTTCTGCTCAGATACTTTAGACACCATATACTAACCAGAATAGGAGAGTCCTGCAATCTGCATATAGAGGTCTTCTTCAGAGAAACTTTCTGGTAACATGAGAAAGGCTGCTGTGACTGCGCTCTTCAGATTGCTAACAAGAGCAGCTTGCAGCTTGCTATTCTCATTCTGTGTCAGTATTTTCACCTGAAAAAGCAGAGTCATTTGAAGAAAGACTTCAGGAAAGTGCTACTGAAGATGGAGCCAGAAACGTTACTCAATCTAGCATGAAAAATAAATAAGAAATTTATTTAAGATTATATCCTATTATTATGGTACAATAAAGATGAGAGTGGCCCTTTTTGCTTACACAGTGGGAGAGGGAGGGACGTCTTTTTAAGAATTAACAGCCTGCTACAGAAGGCTATTTTTACAAAAAGGTTTGGAACTGCTATAAGCAACAGCCATTAACTAATCTCTGAAAAGCTATTTACCTTTTCATATTCATAAATTTAGGATTAATCAAAACAGTAAATATGAATGCATCAACAGAAATACTTCATATGTGATTATGCAATAAGAAAAAAAGACCACTGTCACACTGAAAGAGAATGGAATACCGGAAAACAAGGTAAGTTTTCCTATTCATATTCTTTTTTTCTTTTTTTTTTTTTTTTTTTTTAAATAGAGTACTCCTCTATCATATGATTTAAGTAGTTTCTTAGACATTAGTTGCCCTCCTAGAAGAAGCAGGGCTTTATTTTGCATTTTGTATGAGCAGAATGTGAACTCAATGGGAACTTCACATACACATGAAGAACAGATCACTGAAGTTGAGTGCTTCTACGTGCCACAAAGAATAGTTTATTTTTAGGACACTTACAAACTGTTCGAGACCAACAACAGAATCCAGTCACCTAGGATATGGAAATATACTGGAATAAAAAGCAGATCTTCAGTAAGAACTAATGTTCTATAATAATATGTTTCTATATTCAGACAGATGAAGTCACCCTGGTTTACAAGATGGCTAACTACGCTCTTTCAGATACAACTCTCACAAGAATACCTGCTTGGTGTAAGTTTCTCTTTTTCAAGTGTTCTGGTTAAGCAATACTGTCTTGCTTATAAAGGGCAGCTTCTTAATATTGGTTTATTTTAGAATACCTTAAAATGCAAACCCACTGGCAGTTATGAACAAACATATCCAACTTGCTTTTTCTCCCCAAAAGCCCATTCACACACAAACGAATTGCAGTATTACTTGAAATTCTGTCCCCACATATAACCTGAAACAGCTGAGGTATCCCTTCAAGTAAATATTTTCCTTTAGGAATGTAAATATTCTGTTAATGAAGGAAAAAAAATTAAAAAAACCAAACCCGGATTCAGTAAAGAAAGTATGAGAATCAGACATATCTGCCACACAAAATTCTTCTTATAGAAAGGACATTGATAAAGCAATGTCATGGCTGACCAATACTATATTCAGAACATACTTTTAAATTATGGTGAAATCTTTAAGAGGGATAAAACTAGAACAGTATCTCATTTTGCTATGATGGTGAATGCAACAGTATACAGGCTGCTTGTTTCAATCATTTTGCACTAAAGCATGGGTTTGCCTAACATCAAATCTATACCATAGTCAGGAATTGGTCCAGGGTGGATTGCTGAAGGATGTTCTCCTTTCTTTGATTTTCAATTTAAAAATAAAGAGTTCACTGAACAAGCAAGCATTTCAGAATTCGTCCTAAATTCTCCTGCAAATTACTTTGTATTTTGTAGCATCAGAATGAAAGACAATGATAAAATACATTAAAATACAATACATTCATCTGCCCAGAGTAATTTTATTTCCTTGAAAATGATGGGAGAAGTTTACTGAATGCATACAGACTTGCTCAAATAAGATCCAAAAAACAGGACAGGCTGGTCATGAGGATAAACTAATATTTAAAATTTCATCAACTAATTCACTTATATGTACTTTCATAACTCGCTGCTACAGGGAAACTCTAAGGAAAGAGAAGTCCGTGGCACCCCAAGCAGTCATGCCAACTGCTCATACCTTAGGCTAGCCCTGGAAATAACAGCAAGTTATGGACATGTTTTAAGAACACCACAGTTACAGCCTTTTAAAACATGAAACTTGGCAGGGATGCTATTCCTCCTCATGGAAGACCACGGACTTGCTGTAGTGAAGTAAAAGGAATAATCTCCTCTTTTGCTAAAAATACTCCCTAACATAAACCAGAATTTTTTCAAAAGGAAATAATATACTAGGCTTCAAAACCTGAACACCTGAAACACTGCAGTAGTCATACCATTTATGAACAAATTTTAAACAGTTCAGATAGCTAGAAATCTCCCAGGAAGACAGAGTGCAATAGTTATCACCCAGGTATGACAAGGATGAATGTTGATTCTTGGGGTAAATCTGAAAGAAGACCAAAGTCAAGGAAGGCTTTCTCACAGTACAGAGGACTTATGATCAGAACTATTCACCGTACCATATCACATAAGGGGGAGAGAAGCAGCCAATTTATTCTGGTTTTACAGTATACAGAGAATTCGATTAATTAACAGTAGAGACTTTAAAATTATAAATATTTTAAATGAGGGATATATTCAGTTTTATAAATAAGCACGACCCTCAGTCACCACAACAGTTTAAAGTAGAAAATGTACTACCATCACTGCTAGGAAATTCATACACAAGAAACTGCAGGCATGTGTAAATAAAGATACTTACAGACAAACAAAATACACAAAGAAAATTTCATTATGGAATGAAAGGTGTCAAAAGCACTATTCCAGTTTACCGTTTAGCCACATGCACACTCTGCTAAGTACCACGATAAGAGGATTTTTCCATTCTCTTTCAAAAAAATGTTTTTACAGATTTGGACACTGGAAAAATTCTGTAAACAAATATGTGCTCTGTCACTCCTTTGTGGGAATTTTTATAATATAAAAAAACTAAAACTCCCAAGACTGCTCTAAAAAGTACAAGATAATTCCATATACTACTCATAGTCCTCTCTCTCTCTCTCACCTCGCTTCAATTTATTAAACACGTCCTTCTCTTAACAGTTTCTCCAGGACAACAGTAAATACAGCTGCTTACTCTAAAGCAATTACTTACACTCTATGTTTAACAAAAATTCAGTAATACTTCAGATGCTTTTAAAAATCTTTCTCCTCTGAAACCAAATTACGTGTTACTTGTTCTTATTTATTTTACTTTTTAGGTACATCAGCTTTTTTTTTTTTTTTTTTCAGGAAACCTGTCAGTTATGGAAAAATTACAACTAAGTTTATTCGTTTATTCAATTTTTCAATGCAGTTAAATGGGAATTTAGCTAATCAGTGTTATAAATTTCATGTAGGATGAAAAGCCAATAAACTTCACACAAAGAAGCCTGGGAAGAAAAGTTAGTGTTTCTAAGTGGCAATTCCAAACTCCATCTATTCTGCCAAACATTCTGGAAAGATTACTTGGTCAAGGCAACCAGTTTATAACAAACAAAACCTCCACTGCAAATTAAGCCAAGATTTTCAAGCCAGAGCAAATGTTTTAGCTCATGTGCTAGAACAGGTTGGACAGCTTTCACTCAGAGAGTGACAACTTTGCAATGGCACACCAGAAAGGCACTGAGCTCTTCCTCCTCTATATGAGAGTGAGGAGAAAATTCCCAAAATGCAGTCAACTGTGTCCAGAACTAGCACAAATGGCAAATGCTACGTAAGAGATTATAGCGTATAAGAAAACAAACCTAACCCTGTGTCCCCCCTAAAAGAGGCTTATTGTACTTTTTTAAGGAGGTAAAACCAGCTTTGTATCACTACCGCTTACAACATATATATCAAAACATCAAATCAGTTGTGAAGCCAGAACCAGCAAACATTTGAAACCCATACAACAGATCTAAATAAATTATTTGGTCATTTTTGGTCAACACGGTATAACGTTCAAAATCCCAGTTAGTGATTTCATAGATTCTACACAGAGACAGTTTAAACATTCATCAAGCAATCTTTCAGTCAAATTCTAGTTTAACTCCTGCAGTCTTTCCTCAATGCATATTCCTGTGAGTTTTATGAAAATAATAGGGACCGATTTATTCTTTTATCTATTAAATAAATATGCATGAAGATATCTCTGCTGTCTTGTTAGCAACTGAAAAAAAATACCACCTTCTGCCTTCTTGTGCAAGTATGTACTCCCATTGAATTTACTCAAAAGATACAAAGCACAATTTATATATACTAAGATGAAGAAAAATCCTAAAATAAATCAAAGCAGCAGCAAATGCAGTTACATTGAAAATAAATGTTCACAATTCATTGTTAGTGTGGAATTCAGAATTCTTCCTTCAGTTAATTTTTCTCAATGTATTAAGTTTCATTCTTTATAAAGACAAGAGCTGTTCTAACCTGTATCATGCTATAATATGTCTCTGGAGATAGAAAAATGCCAGTAGTGCTGAGACAATCTATTCAAACTTTCACCCCAAATTTTTAGTTAAAAGCATTATTAACTTCTGTTCTGAGACTTGAACAGAGTTCTCTTTTCCTTCCCCTTCCCCTCCCCTCTTAAGAGATTTTAACAGCACTGCTGCCATCTGCTGAAAGCACACTGAGTCAGGCACTCATGGCAAAGCAAAGACCTATTTTTGTGACACAAACATGGAGGAGAAAAACCAACATGCGTAACACATGGTTCGGTCAGTTATAGATACTTTAACAATACAATGAACTAGACAGTAACTGCACAGCAAAGCAGCTTTCATCCTTACAGATTTCCATTATTTAACTGTGTTAAATTTTGGTGACTGCTATAATTTGTTATAAAAGCTAAATATTACATTTAACATTAAAGGGACTCTGAGTTAACATAGTCCAGTTATTCAAGATTTACTACAGGCAGAAAGCTGTGATTAATATACTTAATTTCAGGGTTTTTTTCCACGTAACACAGAATATCATTAAGGACTACATTTCACTTCCTTTCTGAGAGATTATCCCTCTAGGACTAGACCCCTAAATCAGAGCAGATTATTTGTTCAGTACTGACACATATAGATCCTTAACAGTTAAAGTTAAAACTAAAACTGATAATTTTCCAGCCCTGTAATTCCTGCATTTGAAGACAGATAACTGAACAGACTAACAGTTACCGGTTTTTGGAGGCGTCCAGCGACATAGAGGGTTTTCCAGTGAAGTAAATCATCAATCAGGGTATCAGTGCTAATTACACCATATTTTATCATCTGGAAAAAAGCAAAATAAAGGCTTTTGAAAAACCATATACCTGCACCATACCCACTGCATAAAACTTACTACAACTGTCATTAATTCTAAGGAACACACACGTCCAATAAAAAACTGGATGCACAACATTAAAACGTTTTAATGTTTTTAAAATGTTTTAATGAACACAGGAGGTAAAAAAAATAATTCCTATTTACATGCAAACTTCTGGAAAAAAAAGAAAAAAGTGGAATGCACAGAAGTCTTTAAGATCCGTTCCAGAATCAAAGTTACAATAAAGTCACTCCAGCATCAATCACTAAAGCAAAAGACTTTAAATCCCCCCAAAACCTAGTCTAGAAAGACAGACACTGAAGAGATCTGAACATTAAAATACAACTGTACATAAAAAGATTTTGGAAAGGTTACGATCAGTTTTGTACCAGCCAAACATTACAATAGTTGGCATAATCCACAGTATCCTTTATGATATTGAAAACACTCAAGAAATAGTTTGTCAGAGATCTAAAATAAACAAAACTCCTACACATTTAAGTGTACCATTATTGCGGGCTAGGGTGTATATCAGTGAGCTTTTTCTTTTGCTCTTTGATGTTAGAAAACAAATTGTGATTTTGTAGTTCATTTTATGTAACTGAAAAAGAGACAAACTTTCAACAGTTTGTTACCAATTTGCACTTCCTGAGTTTCCAAAGATTAACACCACAGCAAGGAAGCCAACTCCAGAATTTCTGGATAACAAAGGACCAGAGACTGTAATATGACTGAGTCATTACAGCATGAGATAAGGGCATAAAGAGCCAAGAAGAACAGAATTTCATAGCAAAGATCACCAGTCCTTAAAATAAAATCCAAAATCCCTTTTTACATAAAGTGAACAAGGTTTAAACCCCAAATTCTTGCCTCATACAGATGCCTTTAAACAAAATAGCAAGTGCCTAATAGACTACTTTATCTACTTCTCCAACTTTCTATGAAGAATTCTGACGTATACCCAACAGTATTGCAACCATGCGTGCCCTGTTGCTCACATGGCATTTTTCCATGACTGTCCTTCATTTCTTTCCATTTAATTTCCCATCTTCCTTAAAAGAACTTGCTTTCCCTATGTACAGTTTGTCACCACACGGCAAAAGGTACTCAAAATCAACACCAAGACAGACAGATACAGTGTTTCCCTCCCCTGACTCCTATCTGCACTCCTCCTCCAAACACAGTCTACACATAGATGCAGGAGTAGGACTTGCTGGACACGTACTACTTACCTAGAACTATTAATTATACCCAAGCTTCACAGGTCAGGATGTTAGCCGTTGAACGGCACAGATGTCAATTCCAACTTGCTGTGTTAAATATCTGCATTTTATGTCAAACCGTAAGGATCCACTATGCTATTACTATATGATCAACTGCTGTAATTAAGGCCCTGTCTCTCCATGATACACTTTGCGACCACCAAAACTGGCAGACAGCAAGTAATAAGGAATATAAAGCCAGTTTCTGATGCGCTTTAGTTGTAAATTCCAACCAAAAAAAAAATCTGTTTGCTTTTTAATTAATATGCTGTTTGTGAAACAGTTTTGAGACATAAATATTGAAGATACCATGAGTTAAGTATCAGTTACAATCTACAAGATTTGCTTCCTGCACAGAAATCTGTTTTAAGCTAATAATTTCAATACTTCGCACACAAACATTTGACTTAATTTACCCAAAGTACTTGTACTTACCCTACCATTACATGGCACTAAAGTATTGTAGTAAATCCCTGCTCCATAGCTCTGTATACTACTTATCTGTTTTGGCCCAAAAAGTTTTAGGAAGGAATAATGACTCCTGTTCTTTAACAAGTTCATCATATGCCAGGTCACAGAGTCATCAACAGCAAACACAAAGTCCAGCATATTGTTCTGTGGATAAGGAGAAAAGCGTTGGGGTTTATATGTCAGGAAGCAACAAATGTTAATCATATTAATCCAAGATATACATAGCATCAAACTTCCAGGTAATCATTTTTCACATGAGTAAAAAAAAAATAAATCCAAAACATAAGCATTAATGTCACATACAGTTTAAAGGTTCTGATGAAGTTGCATGCTTTCTAGTCAGCCTAGCAGAGATGGTCCAAAATTTTCTGGTCTACTTGGCTGCAGGACCAAACTTCAACCCTCCGAAACAGGGGAGCACATGATGAGATCTCCATCGTCCTAGTTCACAGCTCAGCATAACAGCTTAAACTGCTAACGAACAGGACTTTTGCTAATACGCGAGACCATGAATCGGGAGATGTGGGCAGAGCTGGCAGTAAGAAATTCACTTCTAGTGTATTCACTTGCTTTTGCCAACAAAACAATCCAAACTCCAAAGACTTATAACATATAATGCATGCCCTGCTTTTCTGAAGAAATCAGTCCACACATTCCCGGCACGCAGACAAGCTGAAAGTTTACAGCTCATACCTACAACAAACTAATATCTGGAGTGACATTAGTTCAAATTCATTAGGCCGACCTCTCTCTGTGGCTTACTAACTCTGGGCTGCATCTTAGCTAATCAGTTAATACTACTGAAAAGATAGTCTGTTAGCTACCTTCCCCCCCCCCCCCCCGTTCTTTTGTGTGAGGATAGGATGCTGTTAGCGCTCTGAAATTCTTATTATCCTCTGTTTTTCTCTTTTCAGGAAGGAAAACGAGACACATCCAAAGTCACATTTGTGGGGAGCGCTTATCAGGCAAGTCATAACGAGCAATACTGCCTATTAACAATTTTTAAAAGGTCAGATACAGACAGACACACAAACTAAATGGCTACTTCCAAGCAGCCTGGCCTCCAAACGGTGAGGAAGCGCCAAGAAGGCCACTTCAGCGTGGCAACGTGTTTTGCTGAAGTCACCCTCACGCAGCGCACAGGGGACGGACCGCCTGGCCAAGCTGCGACTCTTTTTTTTAAACCCACCAACAAAGGAGCTCGGACCCACAGCCCGCAGACACGAGGCTAAGGGGGCACCTGAACCACACACCTCCATCGGAGACCCTCCGGGACACCCCACCGCGGCACAGGCCGGGACACCGGCCCCGCTCGCTCGCGGTTTGGTGAGGGATGTGCAGTTTTTAGCCCCTTTTCGCGCCCAAGCCACAACCGCAGGGCCGGAGGCAGCTCCGGCTAACGCGCTAGGCCACCTCCGCGCCGGTAACCGAAACGCACAAGGCCCGCGGCCACGGCGGCCCTCCCGCCTGCCCCCGCCACACGCCGGGGCGGGGGTTTGCTCCGAGGGGCCGGCCCGGGCCGGAGGAGGCCGCCGCGCTCACCTCGCCGTGCCCGGCCGAGGCCCCCGCCTGCCGGAAGACTCCGGACCCGTAGGCGAAAGCCAGGCTGAGCTCCTGAGGGAAGTGCGCCAGGACCCGCCGGAACTTCACCCCCGAGCTCGACAGCACCGGCAGCGCCATGGAGCCCACCGGGCAGCGCCCGCTCCGGCCCGGCCTGGCCCGGCCCGGCCCGCCTTCCCGCCGCGCCGCCTCTGCCCGCCCACCGGCTGAGGAGGAGGAGGAGGCGGCGGCGGTGGCGCGGGCAAGAGAGGCGGCAGCCGGCAGCGGGCGGCGGCGGCGGCCCACAGCGCCCTCTGCCGTCCGCCGCGGGGATGGCGGCGCTCGGCCGCCCGCCGCGGCTGTTTTCCCGCCCGCCGCGGCGGCTCCCTGCGGCCGCTGAGGGAGCTCCCCTCCGGCCGGGCGGCGGCGGCGGGGACGACCCGCGCCCGGGGCCTCTCTCGGTGTCCCGGAGCCCCGGGAGGCCGCGTTCCCGCCGGTAAGGCCCGTTGAGGTGTCAGGGAGCGGGCTGCGGTGCGTTTCAGGCTGAGTTCCTCCTGAGGCTGGGCTGGCCGGACCGAGCCAGGAGGGGCCGTTCAGCTGAGCGGCGGCAGCGAGGTTATATTCAGCGGATGGGTTTAATTTTCCAGTCTTCCCCCGGCCCCCACCCCCGTTTCACTTTTATTTTTTTAGGTGATCGCAGTTCAGTGCCCCTTCTTCGATTATTTTTCCTCCTTTTTTCTTTTCCCTCCCGTATTTTGTACCGATTCGGGGCTTCCCTCAGGAATTGTCGCTGGTTTTATACTTCTTCACACATCCCCCATGCTACGAAAACAGAAAGCCCACAGCGTTTCATCATCACGTTTGTGCTTGGGATTGTCTCACGCTCTCCTCTTGCTGAGCCTGGCTTGGTTTTAATTTTCAAGTCCTACATAATAAACTTAACTGAACTCAATGAGAGTACTAAATGTATAAAAAGGGCTCACGAGATTGAAGCGTATCTCGTTTCCTCACGATTTTATGCTTCCCTACATCTGTCTTCCCAAAGATCACACTTCATCTTCCTTGGTTTTATGGCTTTCAACATACCCTATTTATGCTGTATACTGTTCTGAGGAAACAGTGGCAGGTCGCATCCAGTCTGAGGCATTGCCAAGCTAAATTTTATACTTGCACTAAATTTCAAACGTGATTAGGTCTTTAGACATCACTGGACTCGTAGCGTCTGCTTGAGACAAACATATGAAAGGATCTGTAACTCTCTATTACAGAAAACGCAGTTCGATGTACACAGTTAAGTCGCCATCTATACAATTGTTTTTGTGATGATAATTAGCATATGATGAATTAGCATGTGTGTGAACCTGGCCATTAGGACTGTTGGAAGGGAACACCTGAGGCAAGAGAACAATCCTTGTCTCTGGTGGCAAATAATATAAAACTAACTATGTGAGGCAGGTGCCACCATAAAACTGCATCAGACCTCTACTCTTCTGAGCTTTTCTACATCAAATGACTCAGCCAGCCAGACCCTTCCTTCTGAGGTCTGCACTCTAAATACTCACTTCCAGAGGAGAAACTGTAGTATGCTAAAAGGAACATGTGTTTACGTTAGAAATAATCCCATTGTAACTAAATGGATTTTTACTATTCTGAATAATAAGGTCCCAGAGGTCCAACTATGGCTGGAGTTTGGAGACTTTTGCTTTCCGCTAAGATTGTGGTTCAGTACCCAGTAGTGTCTTTGCACTGATTTAACTAGTCATAGATCAGATCATGCACCTTGTTCTTTCTGCAGTAAAAGTATTTTAATTATTAATTGTATTACTAATATATTTATATTAGTTGTTATATTAATCTATATTAATTAATATTTATCATTTAAATACTTCATGGCACACAATATAAAGAGCAGTAGATTTGTTGAGCTCACATTCAAAATTCTTTCCTACTGCTTAGGTTAGCAAAAGAGTTTGCATTACTTTTGAAGGAGGATCTAACTCTAAAACACAATTTATGGAATTATCCAATGAAAAATTTTGGGGGGACTATCAGATATTTGTCATCCTGACTAAAATGTTGGGGTGCAATTTATATTAGATGATAGTTCACCCATTTAAGTGTTGGCTTTGTATAGTTTTTTTAATTAGTTGTACTAATTTGGCACATTCTCAAGCACCAGCGTGAATAAATTTACTAAATGTTCCATTTTTAGAATATTTGCTGAAACTTAAAAGAGTCACCTTTAAATTGTGGCACTGTGTTTGTTGCATGCTGGTATAACTGGTAAAATCCTGTCTGGTTAGTAAACAATTTAATTTACTTACTTAAGAATTTAAATTAGCAGACAAAGAAAGGTGGTATAAGTAGCTGGTATTGCTCAACTAGTTCTTCTTGTCACCACTTAGAAAGTTTAGTGAGAAAGCTTTCAAATATCTACACTCACTTATTGGTGAAGTTTATTTTCTGAACTCTATTCACCTTCTTTATAGCTACCTGCAAACTCAAGAAAAGAAGAGATCCATAATTCTCCATCATCAATTTTATTAAAAAGATGATCAGAAGAGAGCTCACCATTAGAATTATCTAGAGGAAAGCATGAGTAAGGAGAAGGTATAAAAATGTTTAATTGAGGCAAGGTGTTATGAATGGAAATGATTAGCTAATAAGGAACATCCCCCTATCCCAGCCTGCCTTTAAATTGCATTCAGTAGCTTAACTAAATTGGAAGTAGCTCACAGCTAAGTGAAAGGTTGCTATGCATCTATGGATTCACTGTGCTGAATTTATGATGTGTATTTGCTTGGAAGTCTTAAATCCATAGCTCTGAAAAATAGGTAACTTTTATTCCATCTTCCTAGAGTAAGTAAGTCTAATTTCCTAAGATCAAGAGAAAAATAAAAGCTCATGAAATATATTTTTATGGATGGAATTGATCTAGAATGCACTTATTCTAATAAATAAGTAAAAAAGGGAAAGCTTGTCTGAAAATGTATGGACTAGTAACCTTTCAGAAGGAAGTTGTTATACTGTTGGCTGATATTTAAAATTAAGGTAACAGAACAAATTCTTGAGGGGGAATAAGATATTTGGAGCATTTTTGCTTGAATATTTGTGTATTTGTTTTGGTTTTGGCTGAGATAGAGGTTTGTCTTTTTCTTCTAGTAGCTGATATAGTGTTATGTTTTGGATTTAGTATGAGAAGAAAGTTGATAACACACTGATGTTTTCAGTTGTTGCTAAGTAGTATTTATACCAAGTCAAGGATTTTTCAGCTTCTTAATGCCCAGCCAGCAAGAAGGCTGTAGGGGCACAAGAAGTTGGGAGGGGACACAGCCGGGACAGCTGACCCAAACTGGCCAAAGGGGTGTTCCATACCATGTGACATCATGCCCAGTATATAAACTGGGGGAAGTTGGCCTGGGGGGCACTGTGGCTTGGGAACTAACTGGGCATCGTTTGGTGAGTAATTGCATTGTGTGTCACTTGTTTTTCTCTTATTATTATTGTTGTTATTATCATCATTATTTTCTTCCTTTCTGTCCTGTTAAACTGTTCTTTTCTCAACCCATGAGTTTTACTTCTCCCCCCACCGATTCCCTCCCCCATCCCACTGGGTAGAGGGGAAGTGAGTGAGCAGCTGTGTGGTGCTTAGTTGCTGGCTGGGGTTAAACCACAACACTATTAGAGGAAAATCTGGGGAACAAAGTTGCTTGAGTATTGCAGAATTGTCCATCTCAATCTTTCTTACCAGCTCAGAACCTCTCCTTGAGGCTTCCAAGGTGGATTTTGTTCATATAACTTAAAGGCCTTGTTTTCCAATTTCCCTACAACTGTGTTCTTTGCTGTATTTCCTCAACTGGCTTTTACATATTTTAGGCTAAATCTAAAGTTTGTTTCTTGTCCCTATTACTGACCTTTAAATTGTTGGGGGTTTTTCTTCCAATAGCACAGTTAGTTTTGAGACTAATAGCTTGTGATCTGGGACAAAATTTTCAGTCTATAAAGAGCTTATTTTAAATTGTATGTAAAATTATTTTATGTCTCGTACTGATCTTGAACTTGGCCTCTAATCTGTTTTTCAGTCTAGCTTTTGCTTTGCTAACTTTGGTAAGAAAATCTGCAAACACCAGAAGGTCTTCAGTCTCATTTACACTTTCAGCCAGCACTGCTGTTGAAGGGAGCAGTTTTCTTCTAGCCGCTTCTATCAGTGTAGGTGTTTGCGTGGCTGCATATCAGAACAGATTGGGGAGTTGATGTGGGTTAAAACCAACTGTGGTTTGGTTGGTTTTTTTTAAACCAGTCTAGTTTTAACCAGGTCACCAGTGTGCTTTACCACACATGTTTGTGCTGGTACAAGCAAGAGAGATTATAAGATTTCTTTTTCTGTTGACAGTGCTGGTTCAAAAGATGCAAGTACTTGGTTTTTGTAAAATTTTCTCACTTAGAATCTTGGCTGTGATTGATTCCATGCATTAAAGTTGTATAAGGAAGGGTACAATATTCTGTATGTTGCACAGTCATGTTGATTTTATTCCTTATTTTTTAGCCAAGTAAGTTCTGATACTTACTGCAGCGTATTTCTCGTAAGAGAGCATGACAAAAGTCTGACCTTCAGCTTTTATTTCAGTTTTTGCCACTGGCAATAAAATGCATACTTTGAACAGCCCCCACATAACTAGAAAGTTTATATACAGGTGTAGTTTTTGTTTCTACCTTGCCACTGTGTTCTCTAGGTCCTTGGACTCCAGGAGTCTCACACATGTTGACTTTGCTCAGTGTCTGAATTCGAAGTGGTATATGCAGCTCAAAGCACATGCTAAGCATCATATTATAGAAAGTTTCAGTGTCAGATATTCAGAGAGTTATCTTAATACCAGCATCTTCAGCTAAAAAATAACAATTTTTCACTAACTTAATATGGAAATCTGAATACTTACAGTCTGTCAATCCATGAGTTGATCTGGCAGTTTAGAATTGAGCTCAGCTCCTCTGTGCACTTCTGTATGGACCAGTGGTTCTTCTCCACAGCGTCAGAAATGTTGTGGCTTATGTGGTGATAAGTATCTCACTTGTGGTGATACTGCTTCCCAAGAATAAGCTCATTCAGTTCTTCCTCTTTTCTTGCCTCTGTGGATGTTCCACCAAGAAAACCGACAACTTTGTGTCCTTCAGTTTTTCGGTAGTGGGGAATCTGTCCTACTTTTCCATAGCATGTGTCTGTTGGAGGTGGCAGCCTCCAATGATCATAGAGTTGCTACTTCTTGTGTATGTAACCATAACTATATACAGAGTAATTTTCATAAAATAGTGGCAGTAACTGGAATCAGTAACTCATATCGTATTGTTTGTTTTAAACTTCTGTGTATTTCTGCAATTACATTATTTTAAATTCTCCATCACTTTTTTTTTTTATTTAAAGCATGGATTATGTTAATTGTTGCTGGTGCAGCTGCACACAGGTATGAATTGGCTTGCTGTTTGTATACACTAACAACTAAACACCACCAGGTGTCCTCTGTTTCTGTATCAGATCTGAATGACCTCCTGTGGATTCTAAGGGAAAATATTGATTCTAAACAAAGCAAAGGGGGGCGGGGAGGGAGGTGACACACAAACCTTTTTGCTTAGTTTTGAAGAGGTTGAGGTGTGAAGCCACTTGGAAGCATTTAGGGAATGTGTGCTATTTGTTACGCTTTGTTAGTAAAGCCTCCCCCCTGCCACAAGCTTATTTGTGACCCTGTGACTCATTGGTATCCAAGGGATTATTTTCCAAGGACAGAGAAATAGCTGGATATTTCTAGGTGTCTCCTCTAGACCTGTTGCTGAAACTAGCTCAGTCATTACCATACAAAGGATTACCCTTCTCTTGCTGAGAGAGACTAGGCAACTAGTCTAGGCTACTAGGCAACAGTTACAATCAATCAACAAGTTGATTTTTACCAGGCAACAATAACAGAAATAAAAACAAGTAGAAAAGTTGCTTAAATACTGAAATTTGTGGCTTTTCTTCTCACCTTGGTTCTGTCTGCTTGCTCATTCTGGTCAGGAAGGGATTTCTGTGACAGACTGGCAATGTGTGAGAGAACATATTTTTACACAGCAACACTAATCTTTCTGTGGGATGCAGTGAAACATTGTGAGACGAAAATCGTGATGTGTTCCTGCAGGTGGTGTACCGCAGGCTATTGCACCCCAGGCCAAGTAGCTTTTTTGTCCCCAGCAACTTCTGAGCAACGGGAAACTGACCTCTATGAGATCAAGTATCACATGTTGCCAGCTGAAATCCTGTGGGAGCTGGGAGCCACTATTTTGCAGAAGTGACCAATAGCATTGTCATTCTTCTTACTGAATGCTTTAAACTAGTATCCCACCATAAAGCTTTTAGGGAATTGCAGCACCTTAATTTCTCTATTTGGATAGAAGTGATAAGAAAAAGCCACCTTTAATGTTTTTTTTTCCCCTCTGTGGAGACATCAAACAGCAACAAATTAGGCTGTTCCCTTGTGCTATTATTGGATGGAACAAATAGAAGCTGTAGGTTATCCCCAGTTCATTACTTCCTATTTCAGCTCTGCACTCCTGAATTATTAACAAGCGTGGCTCTGGAAAGGTAATGGAACTCTAGCTGTGTTCCCAGTGGCATTAACCTAGAGCAATACCAGATACTGGCTTGTCAATGGCTCTATTCACTGGAAGTAGTGAGGCAAGTGATGAAACACCACCTGAAGGTAACTTCAGTAACAAGTAATTACAATGGTAATAATGCTTTCGGGGGCGATGACTGTAATAGGATGTTTCCTTACCATCCTTATTTTTAATTCCATTTTGTCAGTATTTCTAACTGAAAGAGTGTATTGCGTGACTAACCATAACATTTATTAAGGACTTGTTTTTTCCTATCATACATGTAGATGGTAATAAGCCATGTCAAGCGTGTTAGGCTGTGTGTGTGATGATTTGAGGTTCTGAATGCCCATGATGTATTCTGGAGGAGTTCTTTGGTATTTCCAAGTATTTTAGTTGATCAACTGTTAACTATAGCTTAGCTGCATTTCATTAAATAGTAGTTTGTAAAAGTGAGTGAGATTTTGTAGTGTGCTTGTACAATTTGTACAATAAAGTTACTCCAACATACAACAGCTTGAATTCAAGTGTATTTAACTGCCTAAATTATTACTAATATACTAATATCTTTGAATCTGTTCATAAGCAAGGCAGTTATAGCTTCAATACAGTACATTATTTATTAGCATAATTATTGTAGCCACTAAACTGCATATTCTCATCATCATCTATTACTAAAGCAGTATTGAAATTCAGTGCACACAAAAAAGATGAAAAGGATCATTAAGCAGAATAAACAGCAAGTGACACTGAAAAATACATTACAGTGATACTTTAAGCTGATGCTTGTGTGGGTTGTGTGAAAGCACAAAGAGTTTGTCTCCTACAATCCTTCTTGCAATTCTGCTACTAAACAAGTACTTTGTACCGCTGGTTTCCCTTACCTGGCTAGGCTAGGCAAGGCCCTTTATGTCCTGAAGCAAGAGAGGGAGGAGAGCGAGGTGACAGGACTGCGAAATGGGGTAAAGATGAGTGAAGGTGTTGACCTAGAAAACAACTGACAAGCAATTAATGAACGTGTCCTGAAAAATGTTATTTTAAGACGACTTACTTCATTTTTCATAAACACTGATCTTAATCAGGAGGAATTTTTTATTCCTCATATAGTCTTAATTTATGCTCTTTATCCTTTCTAGGTTCTAGTCCAAATGGAGACTCTAGATTGTTATTCTTAATTCCATGTATGGAAGGGCAAATTGGCATTGTATTTGCTCGTTTATGGAAAATACTCACTTGTATTATATTGTTGTTATCAGTGGAACCCTAGCTTTTCTTGCATTGCTTAAGCTGATTTCTTTGAAATTGTTATAGTGGAAGATACAATCAATAGAATTCATATTATGTGAAAATTGGAGCTTTTAATATTGACTATAGTTTATAATGTCATGGCAAAATTAATTAATGCATCATGTTCTCAAACTGAGAATGTGTATTTTTTGACACTTTCTGTGCTAATTTAGAAATGACCGTGCTTATCTGCGTTTCACAGACATGGATAGCTGTAGTGGAAATGAAAAATATTTAAGGCCATTTTCACGTAGCTAGTCAGCCCTATAGGGTTAATGTTTCATTTATTTTACCATAAATGCTGCTCCCTGAAGTACCTAAGTAGATCTGTCTGAAATGTCTGCAGTCCACATTTGCAGTTCACCTGAGTAGTGGTTATATTTACTTTCTTATTCTGCATTTAATTCCATAAGGCTTTGTTTTCCTCATTTAGAAGAACCTCAGAGGATTTGAACTACTTTGCAGAGCAGCAATTATAAATTAGATCTTTTTTGTGGTGATTATATTTCTTTTGGATCTCTTGTAGTTACACAATCTTTGAAGGCTTTTGCAGAACACAGTATCTTAAACTTCAGTGCACTTATAACTGGATAAATAGAAAAGAGAAACAGGTGAATTTTAATTTCTGTTAAAAAAGTGTTTCTCTTTCCTTTTAAGTAGAAGTTCAAAACTTCAAATTAATTTGACTTCGCCCAAAGTATGATATAGAATGAACTTAATTAGTAATTCGTAAATGTTTTGTATATTTTGTGTATGTCATGAATGGATGCATTCACTTTGGCTGCCACAACGTCCTTGTTGACAAACTGGTAAGAGATGGACTGGAGCAGAGGTGGAAAACTGTCTGACCTGCTAAGCTCGAAGGGTAGTAGTTAGTGACTCAAAGCTGAACCAGCAGCTGGTCATAAGTACAGTTCTTCAGGGGACAAAACTGAGTCCAGTAACATTCAATAGCTTTATAAATGATCTGGATGACTGTACTGAACGCTTAGTTATGCAGTTTACAAATTACTCTAAACTGGACAAGGAACAGATGTACCAGGAGGAAAATTGATCACTGAGAGAGATCTCAATTAATTGGAAGATAGGTCCAACAAGAATTGCATGAAGTTCAACAGAGATAAATATAGACCCCTGCACCTGGGACAGAATAAGCCAAGGCAGCAGTGCAGGCAGGGTTCTGCCTGACTAGGTGTAGCTCTGCTGCTAAGGACCTGGGTGTCGCGGTGGATCACAAGCTAAAATGAACAGCAGTGTGCCCTTGCAGCAATGAAGGCAGACTGTGTCTTGGGCTGTGCCAGCAGGTTTAGCCAGCGAATCAGGGATGTAGTTATTCTACTCTGCCTGGTGCTTGTCACACCACATCTGGAATATGGTGTCCAGTTCTAGGTCCTCAGTTCACAAGATGCATTGAAAAACTGGAGAGGGTCTAGCAGAAGGCAACCAAGACAGCTAGAGAACATGGCATACGAGGAAAGGTTGAAAGAAAATGAAGAACTGGGTTTGTTCAGCCTAGAGAATAGATAGGATCTGACTATAGTCTTCCAATAGCTAAAAGTTGGAGAGAAGATGGAGATGCTCTCTCTTCACAAGGTGACAGAACAAGAGGCAACAGACACAATCGGCTTCAGGGGAAACTTGTCTGGATATAAGGGGAAAAAAAAAAAACAAAAAAACCACCCTTCACCATAAGAGCTATTAAACACTGGAATACCTTGTCCAGAGAAATGGTGGAATCTCCTTTGCTGGGAATATTTAAGACTTGACTTGACAGAGCCTCACAAAACTTAACTGAAGGCCCTGTTGTCAATCAAAAGTTGTACCAAATGATCTCCAGGCGTCCCTTCCAACCTAGACTTTTCTACGATTGAATTGTTAGCAGTTTTGAAGTCCCAGACAGAATCTATCTGAAACTCTTCTTTGAAAATGCTCCTCTTGTCTGGATGTAGTTCTTATTCTTTTAGAACTATGGGTATTTAAGAGCACAGAGTTTGACTGCTGTGAATACACCCTCTCCTTGACCCATGTGTAATACAGAGTCTTTTTTTTTAGCCAGGTGTATTAGTATCTGTGCCTGGGTTTGCTCATTGTTCAATTCAGCTGGTTAACTGTCTCTGAGTAGGTGATACTTCAGTGCTGAAAGTCACCTATGTCAGTATTTGCTAATGTTTACAAAAGTTGAATTGGACTATTGCCATTTTTTTTAGAGTATTATGTTTCTATGATTTACTGGAATTTATTTACCTTTTAAATATCTTGGTGCTGCAACAATAGTTTCTGGATATGAAACTGAACCTCCCAGTGTGGCTAATAAAGCAGTTTTGGTTTTTTATATGTATAAGATTTGTTGCTGCCAGAGGATAAGTTATTAGATGTTCTTGGTTTTGGCCTTGTTAGCACTTTGAGATTCTCAATAATCACTTTGCTGTCTCTCTTTGTTTATGCGTACGTTTTGTGTAAAAAATCCTTTGGATTTCGAGTGTTTCTTATTACAAAACAAAATAGGTCATTACGGTTTAATTTCCTTGAAGAATTTGTTATAAGCTGATAAAACTAAACTCTTGCACGTATGTGAGATGCTAAAGCAAGAAATGAATGGTATAATCGGTAAAATCTTTCATCTTAAGTGTTAGTGTCATAGCCAATAATAGAAATAACAGATTCTTAAATCTGGAGAAACCTTTTCATTACATTAAAAATGATAATTCCCCAAGAATCTTAATTTTAAGAATTCATCCCTCATCTTTGAGATATTGTAGATGGGAATGTTAAGTTATCTGGTACAGTTTTATACTCAGAATGTTTCACAAAATCTCATTAGTGTTTTATGAAGGAAATGGTATCAAATGATATGGACAGATATGATTTTAATTGAAGTAGGTGATTGGCTTAGCAATGATGAATTGAAATAAAAAATGGAAGAGTTGAATATGCATTTCAGGATAAATTATTTAATTACAGGTCTACTAGCTTCCTCGAGGAAATGGTAAAAGCAATATTGCTTCACACATTTAGAATTATCTTAGACAAGGCAGTAAATGATGTATAGCAGGGAGCAAAGTTTCATTGGGAGAGAAATACACCTTCCACAAGAAGATCTGAAATTTGTCCTAATAGCGTAGCCCGTGTATAACTAGGGAGGGTAAATCACTGTCCAGTTTTCTTAAGGTTAACTTGTCTGAATGCAAATATGCAGCTGTTGAGAAAGCAATATTAAATATATCCTTTTTCAGGTACTAAAACTGAGGAAAAGTAACTCCTAATTGTCAGAATTTCTCTAAATTGAAGGGTTATGGTTATTCTTTTCTGACTGACATGACTGTGGTTCATGTGCAAACTCCACTGAGCTACTGTCTAGATGGAGGCACATAAAGCTGAACAGTCTGTTATCAGTGAAGTTTAGCTTACTTCTAGTCCTTAAACAGTTGTTTATTTTGCAAAAACTCTGTGTTCCAAAGGCTGAAAGTGATGAAATCCAGTAAAAAGAAGCAAAGTGTGGATAAGCAATTAATTTCAAAAGCTAAATAAAAGATTATTAAAGGAGCTTGGAGTGTTTTTAAAACTTTTCTCAGCTCTAAAGCCACTGCTTTTGAACTTGATTGCTTGAATTTGAGTACCACTTGCATGATGCTCTACGTGCCCTGATGTTTAGGATTAGTAGGAATCCATACTTGGTATCAGAGAATCAGAAATTCTGACAACTGTGTGAAGGATCAGGATGCACATCACCTTGGTCTATTCAGATGCACATAAAATGCTCTTTCTGACATTTTCTGTAATGTAATTCATGTTTACTTATATGCAGGTTATTAAAGAAGCTGTAATTTAAAAAAAAATACAAACTAGATTATTTAGCTTTTTTTTTTTGTCCTACATGTACTTTATATAATCCATTCCTGTTTCATTCTTTCTAAGACAGCTCTTAGCTAAACAAATAATAGATTTACAAGCAAATTTTTCACAAGATTATTAGGTCCCTTTTCCTACTAGAATGGTACCTTGCTTTCCTTTAAATAGTATTCCCTGGTAATTTGTAATTAATTCTCTGCTTCTAATGTATCTCTTTGTTCTATCTACATATCTGAGTGTCTGAAAACTGTTTAACAGGTTGGTATGTTCTTCTGATTCCCTTCTTTTATGTGTTAATAAAAATTGTAAAAATAGTGTCATACCATTCTAACAAATCTTGCTGTCAGAAACGAAAAGGGATAGCTTGCTTGTGGTATATTTTGATTCCTCCAGAGTTTTCTCTAGATGGAGATTTTTAGCTATTGTCTGTGAGTGTAGGTAGCTCTAGAACTAGAGAACACTGAAGAGTAATTGAACAATACAGCATATGAATGCTGTGTCCAGTAAAACCTCTTAAGTGTTGAGGTCATATTTCAGTTTAATCTGAAGTAACAACAATATTGAAGTGTTGTATGATGCATGACCAAAAAGTTCCATTCTTTATGACTTGGTAGTGTTCCTGAAATTTTCAGTATTTTTTTTTTGTTTACTTCTTGGACTACTGCTTCTTTCACTATCTGTTCTGTCAGAGCCAAAACACAGACTTTTACCAGAAGCCTGGAAATGCAAGAAAGCTTTTCCTTAAAAAAAAGTAATTTGCAGATCAGAAGAGTTGTTTTCCCAGCAACTTGAAACTACTGCTTTCTGGATATATTAAGTTTTGGATGTTTGTTCTGTTTGCTGAATTCCTGAATGACCTAACAATTACTTGTTTTGGGGGGAGGGGTGGGGGGAATCTACTTGTCTTAGTTTTCCATCTTATTTAGGAAAAAATAGTTCTTGTACATGACGGTGTTCGTGGAAGAGCACACACGGAAAGTAGTTGTGTTAGTCACTGCTTCTAAGTTAGCACAGAAGGCTCCCATGTTGAATCAGGGGGATATGTCAGCTGCATGTCTGGGTATTTTTAGTGCTCTTCTTGGGTTCTAACTGGTGATGTCTTATCCTCACAGTTAAAATTCAGATGATTCCTGAACTAGCTGTTTATCTTATCCTCATAGTAAATGAGAATAACAAATGTTCCTTTATAGAAGAATGCATGTATTTGACTTCCTTGTTAGAAACAGTCTGTTGTCCTAATGATGTAGGTAAGCTTCAGTAAAGCTAAAAAGATGTGTGACAGCAGCTCTTGAAAGGGTCACTCTGTGCTCTAATCATTTCAGGATTTAGATGTGTATTGATCTTTAAGAAAATTGAGGCTCCTTCTGTAGCCTTTGGGAGGGGATGTACAGCTCTGCTAACTCCTTACCACAGAATTCAACTATATGGGGCTTTGTTAACTTTGTGTGACCTAATTATTCTATGCATATATGGGCCACAAACCTTTGATACTTTGTTTTGAGTTCAACCTATGGGAAATTGCTGTTAACCCTTTTTTCAGTGTAAGTCATTATGTAGCCAATGTATGCACAAATTTGATGTTATATTCTGATATTCTTGAATTTTGGAGAGCAGTTTTTAAAGATCTGGTCAGGACTAGATTCTTTTCTCTATACTTATATTAGGCTGCTTAGGGGTAAGTGCTTTGTTTAAGGTTTGTATTTCAATATGCTGCTACCAAGTCTATAGAGTAGCTATTTTTGGGAGACTTAATTACATATTACTAAGGAGATAAAGATTCCTGAGTTAAGTAAAAGACATCTTTCATCTTTACAGGTACCCTGAATTTAAAAAGTAGAACAAGGAGAATCCTCTCTCTGTATATGTGTATGTATACATATACTGGATCATTAAAGGGAACTGACACTGTTACTGTTTGACCAGTGACTGGAGTACATTTCGCATGGGAAGTCACCATGTTTGGCCGTGTGAAATCTGTCCAGCTCATAACTAGTTCTTGATATTTGTATATATCTACAGAAAGAGTATTCCTATAAAGCGTGTACATTTTTACTACTATTATCAGCCTGAATATTAAAATCATCTGATAACAAGCGATCTTGGGAGGTATTTCTCAAGGTGAATGCTGCAGTTCATTGGCAGAAGCACGGAAGAAATTAGTGCAGCTACTTCATGCATTCTGTTGCTGGTCTCTGGCCACGTAGGAGGCTTAATTCTCAGATCTATTTTTCTGCTGTCTTCCAAGAGAATTGAAATGTCATTGCTTAAAACTCATGCTTTCAGAATAAAATGCACAGCCTCCCAAAATACTGTATTGACTGAGTAGTTCACCCACTTTAAGCCAGACTTGTAAAGAATTCAAGCCAATTAAGCTGGCTCAGATCTCACTTTTTTTAAGACTCCTCCATTCCAGAGCTAGAATCAATGTCAAGTGTTCCTGTTGACTTTCTGGGAACTATAAAAAAAATTAAAATACTGTTTTCTTCACTAATAGCAATAGACTGACACTTATGACTATCTTGGAGTTGGATTTTAAAGCCCTCTGTGACTTGCGAAGATTTCATTTTCGGGTTTAAAAAAAACAGTATGTTGCTTAAGTAACCAAATAACAAAAGCACATTGGCAATGCAGGATACTTCACAGCTTGGCACTGAGTGCTTTTTTTACATGGTGACATGTGCAGAGATTCTCAGACAAAAATGAATCATGAAGCAAATGATTTTTTCATTTACAGAGAGCATTGGGGAAAAATAGAGCTGCAAAATACCAAAAGATGTTTCCCACAGGAGAAGTAGAAGAAATTATATTAGGGTATTCTTCAGCAGAAGACTCTTAATGTATTGTGGAAATTTCTGCTGGCCTACAGCATGGCTTCTCTAGAGGTCTAATCTGAGCAGATGCATGTCATCAGCTCCATATAGCCAAGAGCTTGTCCTGCCTGCAATAATAAGACCTGCAGAGGAGCAGAGTGTGAGTTCAAGTGTTTACACTGCCTCTGGTTGTGCACAACAAAAGTTCTTCTGCTTGTGACATACCCTGTGGACATACAGTTAAAACCTAACCTGCTAGAAAGTTACTAAAATGTGCGAAGCACCTGTGAGACAGCTCATTGAGTGAGTCATATCCTTAATGCAGCTCTAGGATGAAGAATAATAAAGTAATGTGTAAGAAAGAATACTTGTTGTATACTGAAGTGAAAGTGAGTTAGTCAAAGTGCTGCAGAACTTGAGCATCTGCAGCATAACTAGAATTTAAAATGCAGTCACAGATTCACTTTTTTTCAAACATCAAAAATTCAAGTCTTGTGTATTCTGCAGGTACCAAAAAGTGATTTTGGGATTCAGACAGACACAAACGCTATTCCTGTCAAAAATTTACTCATGGAAGAATGTCCATCTTTAATTCAATCAAACGTCCGAGATTGTTCATATACATATCTTTCTTGGGGTACTTTTCATGGCATCAGGTTGCCAGTGGTTTATTTCAGCACCTTCCTTTTTTTTTTTCTCTTTCTTTCTCATCCTCTTCCTTCAGTGTACCATCACCCACCCTTCATCTCTCTAGTTTATTGCAAACTTCAGTTTCCCCTTCAGAATATAACACTCAATAATTTTTTTTTTCCCCTTCCATTTTCTCCAAGCTCTGATAAATCCAGCCTGACCTCCCACTCCCACTTGCCTTGAGGGCTTCTGCACTGCACAAGGCAACCCAGAGACTCCATGCAGATTGCTTAGGGATGAGTCTGGCATTCCCCAGGATGAAGCATCACCACTTGATCTGTTGGCCCCATGTTTTCCAGGCCCCATCCCCACTGGTCAGTTTGCTAATATGGAAGGGAAGGCAAAAGAAATGGTCAGCTGCAGTTCTGTGCATAAAAGCAATTTTGGCTCTTCTCCACCTTCTCTTTGGTCTGATGTAAATGTTATACTCTTCTTTCTAGTAACTGTAAACACCTTCAGAAAGGTGACATACAAAGTCCAGGTGGAATATTCTTGAGGTTTCTCATGCCTTTACTCAGGATAATTGTCAGGAATCAGAGTAGTAAATGACAATAGGAAGCCATTTTACATAAGTTTCATAGTGACCTGCTTATGAATACATGAATAACACTTGCACTATGAAAAAATACTCAGAGATCTAAAGTTCTTTTAGCCAAAAATATACCACAGTATTATCTAGATATACCATTGATAACAAAATATTTCAAATGTATAAGAGTGGTTATGGTGGTTATTGTCTGTGTGTTATGTTATAGAAACTTAGCCTTTTTGTTTGTGGGTATTTTTCAGTTACAGGTTTTAATCCTGACTTTATAGAACTTAGGTATGAAACAATGTCTATAACCTTTAGCATCGCAAAACTCCAAAAAGTGATTTGCTTGTAGATTAAGATGTTTTCCACGGAATTCCAGATTGTTGTAATTTTCTGGCCATGGAATAATGACAGCAATTCTCCCCTGCCCCCAGTTTAAATGTCAGTGTGTCAATGCTGTATTTACTATACTTGAACAATATCACATATGATGACTACCTGAAGGTTTTTTTCTTAACTACAACAGAAATATCATTTTGGCCTTTTTCCTTGTGGTCAGTCCATGTAACCCTTATTACAGCACACGATTTAATAATTAAAATGGTTCTCCTCCTAAAGTTTCCTTCCTCACTTAATTTTAACAGGGTATTTGTGGTAATCAAATATATTGAGTGCTAAGAAGTTGAGACAAATGTATATTCTCCTAGTCTAGCTTTATACAAACAGTCCTCTCCTTTGTTTTTAAAAAAATAAAACAACAAAAAACCCCAAACTGTTCAAATTCAGAATCTGATATCATTCTGAATCTCATTTGTTTCCTTTTATTCAAAAAGTTATTGTGTAACTTCATTAAAACTTTCTTTTTACTGCCTACAAATATATTCTTCACTGATATGTGTAACCCATGTGCACATGGAAGTGACTTTATGGCCTGGAGTTCAGTATGAACCAAAAACAGGATTTGTGCTGCTGTGCCTGCACTGCAATACATCACCACGTGACTTACATATACGCGTGCATTCACTTCACTATCTATCTTAACTGACATGAAAACAGATTATTTTTTCTCATGCTTATGCATTGTATATTGTTACTGAAATACTGTGAATTTTTCTTCAATAAGTGCAAAACATAACCTTGTCCTGTAAGATTATTTTCTAGTGAGAAATTACTCCAGAAATAATATACTGAGTAGCAAGCAGATTTTGAGTGAATATGTTATATAGTTTATTTAAAGATATTATTTAAGATGCCCATTAAAGTTGTCTTCAGACCTGACTTTTGCCTTCAGTTGGCAAATGTCTTGGTGATTCATGTCTCTTAAAATTTGGTATGCTCAAAATGAACTTGAAAAAAGTAATCAGTTCAGTTTGCAGTTGTTGATTTCTGCATTTACCCAATTTGACCATTTAAGAAAGCTGTGTAAGTGAAATAATCTGTTCCTATAGCAACATAAACAGTCTGGAGGAGCTTCCATGGTATATAGATTATACTGAATTCTTAAAAACAAACACAAGTTAAAAACAAGAGGTAAGTTTAAAAAAAATGAATGAATGGATGTGGAGAATATGGATTCTGAGACAGCCTATATATAAGCAATAAGAGAACATACCTCCTGTTAGTCATTAGAATGCCCTTTATTAAGGTGCCCTTGCTTGTTTCTTGGCAAAAGTTTCTGGAATTGCAAAGCTTGTCTGACCTCACTGCTGAGTTTGCCAAGCAGCCGAGGTTATGGCAGTGGCAGTGTGTCTGACTCAGCGAGGTTACAGCATGAACCATATATTTAAATAGTGAGGTGTTGGCAAGAGTTTTTTTGCAGAGAATTAGAAAAAGACCGTTTGGTTATTGTTGTTTTTTTGTTTGTGGATTTTTGTTTTGGTTTGGTTTCTTTTAATAAGTCAGACTTACTCTTTCAATTTATTTGTTGGAGACCGAGCCTTGAAGTCCAAAGGAAGAATAAGATGATCACTGTTTTCTTCTTGCACTCATGCTTTTTTAGTTGAGAGGAGAAACTAGTCCTTGTTGAAAGATTAACTTAAAGTGCTTATGAGTAGTAGGCTTTTCTACTGAACTAAGTTGTACGTCTGCCAGTCTCGTACAACAAAACATGCAAGGAAAATCTCAGTCCTTTCTCATATGCCTCTTTGCAGAACAACATCAATGGACAATGAACCTGATAAAGCCAAAAGGCAAAGGGTTGGAAGGGCTCTTACTTGAAAACAGCACAAAGCTAGAACTTCAAATAGAAGTAAGTGGAAACACAGGCATCTCTGTCTGCTAAATGAAGAATGATGTTTTTGTGTTAATACCGTTTCTAAAGTTTAATATAAATGCCAAAAGTTGCCAAATTATAGCTTGTGTTTAAAGTTCTTGTTAACAACTTCAGCATTACAATACATCCAAGATGACAAAATGTCTGGTTAACCTTTCAGAAACTGAGAGAAGACAAGGTTTTTAGTATTTGTTAGTCTCCAGTTTGATATATACACATGGTATAAATTATATATAGTAGGACACAAATTTCATCAACATGTAAGAGGAAATACTAAACAGGGCTATAATTTGATGATGCAGATGCACTGGATTAACAGTTTTCTGCTTATTGAAGGTAGGTCTTGTGACTTGTTCATTCTCATTCATTCCTCCCCATGATCCTACAGCTCTCTTTCCCTCTCCAGACCAGCTCTTGGGGTTGCCTGAAGGCAAGGTAGGCTGAGTCAGCTCTACCACCTGGCAAACGCCATGCTCTGAACTCAACTGTCACTACTTCCATCAGCAGACAAGCATCAGACAGCCCTCGGGCAAGCAACAGCTGAATGTGTTTGGGAGCTAGGAAAGCAGTAGAGATGGGAGAGAAAAGCAGTCTTCCTCTTTCAGGGCAGCAAGGAGGGGTTTTTTTGCTTACTCTAGGAGAAGAGAATTACAAATAAGTCTAGGGTTTCATTTATGTCTGTAACAGTCCTAATCTTTTGAAGGTGCTGATGTTTACAAAGAAATGTATAGATTATTTCTTATTTAGATCTTTTAAATGAAATTTATAAATTACTATATCTCAAAAAAAAAAAAAAACCCTGCTATTTTTTTCCTCAGCTCTCACATAGCTCTGTAATAGTCTTAAGTCATACAGAAGAATTCTTCAGTTTGAGATGTGTTCATGATTGCTTTTAATGTCATCCTGACAGTTTAATTCTTTGCTTGTGTATAGCATTTATGAGGACCATAATTTATGACTGCATGCAGGAGCTGAATAACATATGTTAATACTAAAACAGACTTTATTTTGACTCTCCTTACCATTTATGAGTGGTGAGAGTAGAGTACTGGTATCATATCCAGCTTGTATAGATATAAAGACTTCTCTGTCCACACTAAAACTTTCCAGGAAAGAAAAGCCTAAACACAAAGCCAAACTGTAAAGCCTACATTTTTTAACAACTAGAAACATGTATCTGTTACAGGATACATCAGGGTTGGGTTTTAAAATCACTTGTGTTAGGAAATTTCAAATTTACTATGAGTAACTGATCTACAATATTAAGTTACTAACATGTAAGTTCCTCTAAATAGGACAAATGTTACTGTATATTAGAAACCAAGAGTTTGCTTTCTCCTTGACTTCTGTGTATAAGCTTCAGACAATACTAATGTCAACATAGAGAGGCATGCTGGTTATACTATGTTGGTAAATGTGCTCATGCATCATTTGAAAGTATGTATTCCTTTTAAGAGTGGATAAATGGGTTTTAAACAAGGCAGGAGCATGGTTTTTTTTGGATAAGGCTGTTTTCACAGAGCCATTACTTACTAGGAATTCTGATGCATACAGTAGGATGATGTGCCTAGTTCTGAGTAACTATTAGAACTCGGTTTGTAAAACTATCCTTAATATATGACCTTGAACAAGAAGTTGCTTTTCCGTTTCAAACAGGAATGTTGGGCAATGTCCATAACACCTGGCTTTTGTTTGCCCCAGATACAAGGGCAGTGGAAATAATAGCTTTACTTACCTGTGTCATTAGTCCAAACTATGTGTTGCAATAAAATGCTCTTTCATTAGAGAATGCATTCTCTAACTCGATGTAAACAACTGGCCTGCAAACAGTGCTTTATTTTGCATGGTATGGCACTGAAAGGTTTGGCCAAAGACAAGTTACCTTGTACAGGATTCAACAAAGGGATTGGTACTTAAGAACTTCTTAGCATGAAGAGAGTTCTTGGCTTAATAAATTCATTCAAGTAGCATTGTGTCTGAAAACCCACAACCATGTCCTTGAAACCCCAGTGCTTTTTCCATCCTCCTCTTCTGTGTTTGTCACTTGTTCTTTTTTCTGCTGATGCTTGGCATGTATTTAATTTATCTCATTTGATGTGTCAGACTGTAAAAAACATTAAAAATGTCTTGCATGCTAGAGTAAATGTACCTTCCACTGTGCAACGCTTTCATTATTTTTCCAAGTATGCTGTGGTGAGAGAGTACTGTAAGGCAAAATAGAAAAAAGAACATTCTCTTGAAATGTTTCAAGTAACTTGCACTCCTGTTTTCTGTAGGAATTTTTTGTGCGTTCCTATACAGGTTTGCAAACCTGTATCCCAGACTACACAGATCAGTAGGCAACAGTAAATGTTTTGGTATGCAGGTGATACTCAACTGCTTATAACTAGTGTGAAACAAAACCCAATGCTGTAGAAATTAAAGCAGAACTCTGGCCACTCTATAAAATCCAAGGAAAAAGACCATAAAGACTATACCTGGTAAACTTGAATCATAAGGTGTTGGAACAGGGCATAGACACACTTAAAATGTAATGGCTATGAATGTAAAACTGAGTGTTTGAAGATGAGTGCGCTGTAAGTTTCTCTTAGTAAACAAGTAGTTTAACAGAAATAGTGTTTTGCATACTTGGTACAAGCTCTAGGTAAATATTATAGCTGCTTTGGGGAAGATCAGAATAGACTGCAAACTACTGCAAGATAATGAAGAAAATGAAGATCTGTTTGCCTTAGCTTTTTCTGAGTGAAATAAGAGACTGATACCTCTGTCAACTCTTTCTAGATATATCAAACATGCTTGAAATGTCTGTGTGGGAAAACTTGGATTAGATCCAAAGATTCTGAGGCATTAAAACTGATGATAATTAGTTCATATAATATGATCAGTTTTGTTTTGATAAGTTCAGGAGTACCTTTCATTCTTATTTAATACTGCCTGTAACCTTTAGCAGTTGTAATGTTCTCCTTACCACATATGAGTGTGAGCCAACAAGACTCTTGCATGTGCATAACCACAAATTGGGTATGTTAAAAGCTGGTCACAGAAACACTTTTCATTCTACAAAATTTGAGAGGAAAAAAAGAAAAAATATCCCTGTTCTTCATTGGGATGATACCAAGACTTTTAAAAACACTTTTGAGAAGAGTAAGAAAATATTAATACAGTAAATAACCTGAAATATTAAGACCTGTGTTCCCTCCAGAAACAGGTGTCTCCCATTATACTAAATGAGTGCCTTAATGGCTGAGATCTTGTCTAGTTTTGAGAGAGGTTTCCATACAGCTGTCCTTTTTGGAGCTGTATAACTAAGTGTAAGTATTTATATTGCCAAGATTCTAAGTACCTGAAATCCATGCTTAGAAAATTTTTGTCTGAATTGTGAATATTTGCACAAGATGAAATACATGCATTAGGAAAGAGCTGGCCACAGAGCAGGCCATCGGCTAGGCTTTTACCTTGGAATATGGGAGAATGACAGAACAAGGACTTAAAGCAGTGGATTTTACACTGTAGCCAACTGTCACAGCCAACAGACTAATGAGTTTGTTTTGGCAAATTTCTGACCATGTCTAATTAAAACTTCCTCTGAACAGTCCTGAAATGCTTTTCCACTGCTTTTCTTTGAGTGTCATTGTTGATATACATTAAATAGTTTAAGAAGTTTCCTTGTATGCATTTCGAAGTGACTGACTGCCCTCTTCTTGCAGGTCATGAATGCAGCATCTACTAGGTCACTGACCTGCAAAAGTTGGAGCACCAAATTTTTTTCTCAAATGGGCTGCTCAGAGCTCTCGCTCCTTTTGAGCAAGCTGCCTGCCTGCAGCCACTACTTCTTTTTTGCGTATCCCCACTTTTTGCATATAATTTGCAGTAATAGTGAACATACCCATGTGGAGACATTGAATATTTCTCTCTGTATGTGAAATAACTGAAACTTTCATGTGCAAAATGCCTTGTATTTTACTGCATACATATGCATTTCACTGTTGAATTATGGTGTAGTGCAGAGCTCCTAAGGAAATTTTGTAATTAAATAGCTTGCCTTAAAACACAGTGTGCTGGGCATAGTAATTAGCATTCATTATTTCCGTATGGTTAAAAATATCAGACAAAAAAGAGTGTTTTGAATGCTTCTTTTAGTATTGAGTGACCTGTTTTGGAGAACCGAGGAAGTATTGTCTTTTGCCTGTATGTCTAATCTGTGCTAGAGGCATGGATGTAAGCATTTGCAGTCCCGTAGCAATGTGTCCTGTAGAAACATACAGCATGCCACAGAACAGCCAAGTCAGAGCTTTCTGGTGAGAACCTTTCCTTACAGGAAAGTCCAAAGAAATTGGTGTGGGTTTTTTTTCCCAAATGGTGAACATAATCAAGTAAAAATGTAGAAGTGGCAATAAAATAGCGGTACCTCATATTGACTGTAAATAGTTATGCTTTTTAGCTATGCCTTCCAAACAAAGTTAGGTAAGATGAATGCTAAGCGTTAGTTGACTGACGTACAAGAAGTACTACCAAACAGCAAAAATAAATCTTAGTCTAGATATTTAAGATCAATTTATGAGAAATCTATGGGTGGAGCGCTGGCTGGACTGCATGTCTGTCCTTGCCTGAGCAGTGCATTCTGTAGGTTAGTACCCAAACCTCAACTTTTCTTTTAACATGTTCCTTTTCTCATCTAATGAACAGTAAACAGGAGGTTTTGTTCTTCCCAGAACTCTTCCTGTTCAAAACTCTTTTGCTTACTTACTGGATTATCCAGAAACACTCTTCAATGGAGCCAGTGAGATGCATCTGATTCAGTAGCTGTATGAGCCACATATCCGTGTATTTTTGGAGACAGCCCTAGTACCTGGCTGGATGCTACCATTTTTTGCTTCAGGCCATAAATTGATTACTGCTGAAATCAGAAGGGAATGCTGTCTTCTGAATCTCTGCCCACTGCTATAGGGAAATGAACAGGACAGATATAACCTGGCAGACTGTATTTCCCTATTGTTAGATTCTAATTTTGCTGTTAATGTAAAGTTTGTTCTGAATGTAATTACAAATTAACAAGTACAAATTTGTTCTAATTGCATTTCATAAGACTACTTAATCTTCATAAAGACACTAAGTCTGCACAATGTCTCGGTGTCACAACCAGTGACTCATCAAGAGAAGGAGGAAAATACAGAACTCTAGGTCTTTCTGGTGCTCTATGAAAAACTAAATGGGTCTAACAAGGTATTGGATCTTTAATTTCAAAATCAGTCTCCTTTGCAGGGCACTTTAAAAACCTGCTGTTTCATTCTGACATTAGATGCGGAAATAACTTACAATAATGTATTTATAAAAATATTTGGAAAGCTTTTGTTTGTCATTTGATAGCTGAAGATCAGGGGTTTTCCCAGCAGTCCTACAGTACTTCTTTTCTTTTCCTACAACTAAATATATTTTGGAGAGAAGATATGTGCGTAAGGGGAAAGAATAAAGAACTCGGTGCAGCTAACGTGGCAGGATTCATAACAAATCTGTGTTGGCAATTTCAGTATGTTACTTCTGAAAGGGTTTCTTTTTACTAAGATGGTACAACAGAGAAACTTCATGCAGATTAAAATTATCTTCCTAGATTCATTGATCATTTATGTACTTATTGCTTAGCTCTAATAAGATACAACATTTTTGAGAACATATTGCAGAGTCTTAGAGAGAAAATGTAGTTATGTGAGATGGATATTTTGTTACAACTCTGAAGGTAGTAGTTGTTATCAGGGATGGCTCTTGCAAAGAGGCAAGATGCAGTGCTAAGACAGCATTCCCTTAGTCACCTCACTGAAAGTTCTTATATACTTGCATTATTTATGCATCCTGTCTGGGGGTTAGTCTGTTACCTCAGGGAGTGGGATAGTGAATAGCAGCAAGAAAGCAGAGAAAACTGTTAAACAATGGTTCCAAACAAGATTGAAACTGTTTCTGTTGGGCTTGGTTCTTACCTTTGTCAAGTAACTACTGGCCTTTTTGTCCTTCTGGAACTGATATTTAAGGACATCCTTATACACTGCTAGCACCTTGAGCAGGAACTGGGAAGGTGCCTACCAACATGTTGAGTCAGAGCTAATATACTCTTTTTAGCAAAGTATATGGGTACCTTAGATGGCAAACAAATAGATCCACTCTATAATGAATTAATGCAGCAGTTTTGCCTAGACTTGAACCCACAAACTTAAATTTTTCCCACCTAGAATGAGGAAAACAAACATGTGTTTCAAGAGGGACGCTCTTCAAAAAAGGGTAATCTTCCCCTGGATGGAGGGGATGTCTCTTACAACAACTGAAGGATACTGCTGCCTGGCCCAAATGCAAGTAGAGGCTTTAAAAAAAGACTTTGTTGTTTGGGCCGACTTGCATTGGCACATATTTACCATGTAAAGCCTAAGAGACATTCCCCCAGTGGCTGTGCTGCTCCCTTTGGATTGGCAGAAGACAAGACCATTGTTCACCTGCTTTTGGAGAATTCTCAGGCTTGGCACTACGCAAACTGCAATTTCACAGCTTCCACCAGCTCGAGTGCAGGCAGAGATCACCATTTAGCCATAATATTAAGATATCTAGGCAAAAGATTAAACTGGAGTCAAAAATACAGGCTTTGGTACTCCACCATTCCCATGAGTAGCATTATAACAGTGTGTTGTGCCAAGTTACAGTATTTCTCCAAATCTGTAAGAGCAAAAAAACCTAAAGTATTTCCATAGGGTGTTTTTGAAAAGTACTGGATAAATACAGTAAATCACAAGGCTGTATGACCTTTTCCAGAAATCCTTATCACAGCAGTTAGAAATTAGAGGGTTATTTAATTGATGTGCTAATATTAATTAATTAGCCATAATTTGTTTGTGGCTCAAAGTTAGCACACTCCAGTAAAAAAATAAGATGGGATTTGTAAATTGAAATCCTACTTAATGACTTAGTGCTTCTGAAATTAGGAAGATTGTTACTTGGAACCTGGGCCACTAACTGGGCTTCACCAAGTTAATGATTTGTCTGAAACAAAATATGGAAGATTTTCTCCATAGTGTATATTCAGCACTCATCTCTTCTGTGATCTGAATAATCTTCTATCCATCCATCACCTACAGTACTGAAAGGAAAGCTAAACAGCAGCCTTTTGCAATGAACTGGATGAGATGGGATAGAAACAATATTCTCACTTTCATCTGACAAGCCGTGTGATTGACAGTGAAGCGTTAGTTCTGAAGACTGAGCCAATACTGTATGCAGGGCTGAGATGTTTGCAAGAGTTTTACAGAATTGCTTATAACAGTTAAGCCTTAGAAGACAAATCCTTGTTACTTTTTGAAGGGGACCAGTCACAATTCTGAAAGAAAGTATTACAAATCACTTTTAGCCAAGTTCCTATGTAGATGTACTGACTTTTGTGAAGGATGTAGGTATAGAAGAAATTGGGTATTTGGATTTAAGAGTATTTAGAGCAACAGAATCAAGCATGCATTTAGATTTTTACCTGCTAGAGATAATCAAATTAAATTCTATCAAAATTTCAAGCAAAACCAAAAAAAAGGGTGATATAAGTAGCTATGAATTTTTTATGCCATATTTTGAAACACAAATATGCTGCTTGGAGACAGGCCTGTGAGACGATGCAGAATGAGTGTTTTGCTTCTTATCTAAGTGATGCTGTTTTTCCTTTGCGTATTTCCTTTATAAAGTACCAATTAGGATGTCAGCACATGGTTTTGCTCTTTGAACATGGAAAATATAACACAACGCTGGGTATTTAAGATCTTAATTCAGTTCCCCATTGTGTATAATTTGGAATACAATCTCTAATGACATGATCACAGTTGCTTTCCATTGCTCTCTTGCACACTGTTTTTTGGGTTTTGTTCTTGGTTTTTTTTTTTCCTTCTCCCCCCCCCCCCCCCCCCCCCCCCCCCGCCCCGCCCTCCAGAATGCCTCCACCTCACTGAGAGCACAGACAGCTTGGACAAGATGAGTCAGAGCTGTTCAGTAAACAGAGACTATTAAATTCCCCTTCCTATGCTAAAAAAAGTTATATCACCTATGTCTAAACAGACATCTTTTTGAAATTGAGAAGTAGTTTTGAAGAGGATCTTAAGCCTGCTATAATAGACCAGTAGCTGGAAAACATTGACAGGTTAAAAAAAAAAAAAAAAAAAAAAAAAAGACTGCCTGGACAGACTGATAAAAACATTAGAAAAATGGTGAGTCATACAGGCCATTAGTTTAAAAAAAAAAAAAAGGACAAAACCCCCCCCCAAGGGAATATTTTTAAGACAATTGCTTTTGTATAGAAAAAAAATCAGGCTAAAATTACTTTAAAACATAGTTGTGGAAGTAAATGATGGTAAAAAGTGACAGGGACAAAACCACCTTTTTTATGATCATAGGTGTTTTGCTTTAAAACAGGATGAAAATATTTGTTTAGCTTAGTCTAAACACTTATATGACACATCTTTTAAAATGCTTGAGCCTTTTTGGCATTCTTTTACACTGGCATATGGAGTGATAAATGTGCCACAGTTTCTCAATTCTGCCCTTTACATTCTAATTAAAGGAGAAACAACCCACTTATCTGACTGTTTTCCAGAAGGAGGGATGATGAAATTTATGATAGTTGGTGAGTTGGAACCTTCTCCCACTTTCCCTGCACAAGACCTTAGAGAACAGGATCTATTTCATAACTATCTGGTAGAGATAGGAATCTTTTAATGAGAGAATCTTGACATAAAAATATCACAGTTTACTTCTTATCCTAAGACAGGGTAAACAATGAAAGATTTCTTGCATTCTCTAGTGATGGTGATATTTTGGATGAGCAAAAAATAAAAATCTTTTTCTCATCAACTAATTTGACATGTGGATGGATAGTGATTCTAATTGAAATTAATTTTCCAGTTCCAGATTTTTGTATGGAAAGAAAATATTTTAATATTCTCAAAAGAAATTCTTTACATATCACTTCAGTTTATCAGTCACTCACAGAATCAGAGAGTGGAAGGGACCCCTGGGTGTTCCTGTTACAATGCTTTTGCTATCTAGTAATTGTAATTCACGAGACTAAATGCCCACAGTCTCTGCTCTGAGTGTTGCTTCTATTTGTACGAACTTTATGCTTGCCCGGGTACAGCAGAGCATACAGAAGCCTAAATTAGTGCTAAACAAAAATGTCACCAGAACCAAAAGCAACATAAGCAGCTCTAGCAAGTCACATGAAACCTTGTATGATGAAAGTAGGCCTTCTTGCTAGGAAAAGGGACTGGCATAAAGGATTGCAAGCCAAACTTAATTTGAGATATTTTTCCCAATTTAAAGAGAACATGAGAACGTTTATGTAAGTCATATCAAAAAATACTGTTTCAGATAATGACCTGTAGCGATCATTTAGGCAAAGACCACAGAAAAATAATTTTTGTGGAGTCATCACAGAAACACTGGCTGGAAAGGTTTTCTGGAGATCGCCTAGTCTAAGCTGCTGCGCAAAGCAATATTGTTCCTGGTCCAAGACGAGGTCAGCCATGGCTTTGTGCAGCAGACCCAAGGACAGAGAACCCACTGTCTTTCTGGGAACCTGTTCCAGTGCTGCACTACCTAGTGAAGAAATTTCTGTTAATGTCCTATATGAAGGTCCCAAGCTTGAAGTTGGGGCTGCTGCCCCTTGTTTTGCTGCCTTACAGATTTTGGCCAATTGTGTTTTAAGTTGCGCTACAGAAAGTTATAAGCTCATATTGGATGCCACCATAGCTTCCTATTTGCCAGATGGATCATTGTATTTCACAGCCACCAACTGACATATCTTCTACTAAGTAATCTAATTTAAAAAAATGCATTTTTTACTTTGTCTTCCACAGCAAGTATTTCCTTATGGTTTTGAATATAACTGCTGCTCGGTTACAATACAGAACTCTCTCAAACTTCCCATCTCTTATCGTTACTATTCCTGGTTGAAGAATCCCTGTCTTCTCAGTCTTTCCCACATGAAAACTTTTCTGCACTCCTTATTGTTTTTTCTCCCCTTCTGTTTATCATTTCCGATCCATCTGTGTTTTTTGAGGTGGGACAGTGGGAAATCACTGTTCCCCAAAGTATTCATCATGAGAGTGTTATTAAGTAGCAGAACATCCTCTAATCTCCTAGTTTATTCTCAATTCTTCTCCTAATACTTTTTTATGGTTTGAGTGCCTTTTCATGTTGGTCTTATTCTGATAGTTCTCTAAGAGCATATCTTCCATGTATTATCTCAGAGGCAACAGCTAATTTTAAAGGTGTCATTGGGTAAGCAAAGTGATATTTCCTGACTATGCATTGCTTTACACTTCTTGACATTGTGTCTTCATTTCATCCTTGTCACTCAGTGAGATCCTTGAAGTCTGCTTTAGATTTTAGTACACTGGAAAACTCAGTGTTGTTCACCCTTTCATACAGAACACTTTTGCAAGTGTTGAACAGTACCAGTCCCACAAAAGGTGCTTGGTGACCTAATTAATATTCCTCCTTGGTGAAAACTGTCTGCATCTGGTATACCTAATAACATAGCTTAGATTATTTTAAGAAAATACGGAATGCACAGGATGAGCTAAATGGTTGAAATAGAAGAGCTGTCATTGTAGTTTTTTAAGAGAAGCCAGTTAATAAATTAAGTTCCCAAAACAAGATCTGAAACTATTATGGAAATTGGCTGAAACTGAAAGCAGCAGAAAGTCTGTTTTAGGTCTGACTGATTAAAGAGAAGCATTAAATTTTCTGCATATGTCTATACACTGTAAATATGTAATCTTACAGATGAGGTGGTGATTTTTCCTAGTTGCATCTATTCTATCTTTTGTAGCTGCTTGCTACTACTTAAATTGACTTTTACTATTGGGAGACGGATATTGTTACATAATTTAGTTTGTCACTGTATGGGATTTTCACACAAGAGCAGTGAAGGGGCCAGTCACTGTGGAGAATTTTCTGGTCGTCTTCAAAAGAATTAAGTTTTCTGAGCCACCCATCCCAAAGGTATGGTCTTGCCATTTGTTGGAGTGACACTTGTGACACAGGTTGACTACTACTGGAACTGTGAAAATGAAAATACTTACGTTTAGTTGCTGTCTGGAGAAAAGACCCAAACACTGTACTTGAGTGGTGACACAAATACCCACGTAAAAAGGATAACAGGAGCTATAACAGGAAGGACATTATTTCTAATTTTAACCTCTATATTTTCCTTCCAAAACCTGAGAGATAAGGACCATGTTTCCCATGGCAAACCCAGTATTTGCCTGGTCATTTTAAGTCACCACAGCCTTGGAGGTAGGGCATTTTTTTGCAAAGCAGTGACTTTTTTTTTTATGATCAATTACAATTGTCAAAGCACTGCTGACCAATATGGAAAAATCCTGTCATGGTGTTCAATTTCATGCATAATCCCTGATTTTTATTTTTCTCCAAATATTTTAGATACAGTGCAGTAGAACTTTCTATTACAACAAGGGAATTGTGAGGAAGTTTAATAAATTGTGGATATGAAAGGCAAGAAAACACTCACGCTGGTAACCTATACATATAGGGAAACAAGCTGTTGTTCTGTGCAGCAGACACCTCCAGCAGCTGTAAAGTAGGACTGTGCATTCTGGTCAATAAAAAAACCTCCTCTTCACTGAGTGTAGTGGTTATGCACAATCACAACTACAGCATCTAACCATTTTTAATTTCAAATGAATACTTTTTTTTTTTTAACTAAAAGACAGATTTGAATCAAGAGCCTCTAAATTAGCAATCCCTGATGGATTTGCCAGATATAGGCAGCAGAAACTTGCTTTTTAAATAGGAGGCACTTGTAATACATAATCTCTGCAACCGAAGATTCTAAATATTGTTTTTACTAGGCTTTGTTATTACAAATCCACTGTCTCTTCAAGTGGCATGCAGTGTGGGAAGGAAGCTAGCAATGTAATGTGAATCAGAATGTGACTGATGGCAAAGTATTGCAAAAACCATTGTGTCACTGGAGCCCTATAGATTGACAATTTCTTCTGTGTAGTTTCTTAGCTTTTTCAGTAGAGCCATGCTCTAGTCTTTAAGGTATTACAAAAAAAAGTCTAGTACTCATATCTATTAGGAGAAGCTTACAGCTGAAAACACTATTAACTAAGGCTGTCTTCATGGCAACAGGATATGTTTGGAAAATAGGCAGGAAGTATAAAGTAATGAGTTGGTGCGTTATATCGGAACATGGAGAGCTTTTAATTAAAAGATGCACCAAAACCTCTAGCTAACCTGCTATTCCCACAGGTTCAAGTAAGCATCCCTTTGGTCTTACCTGCCAATCCTGCCCCAGAAGATTTATGCCTTAGCTGCTTAAGTGACCCTGATTCTCTACATTGCTACCATTTCAGTCATTCATCTTTTAATTGTTTTAAAATTCAGGTTCTGTTCCTTTCTTTGAATACCAGCAGTCTCATTATAGAGTTTGATTCCAGCTTACTGTCCCATGAAGACATGGGACTTGCTCATATTTTATTAGCGGTTAAAACAGATGGTCTAATCTCACAGTTTAACTACCTGCAATCTTGACTATCTCCCATTAATAGCTACACATTACTGTTACATAGGTGCACTCCAATCTTTTCAACTGATAACTTGAATAAGAAGACTCTATTGGTGACTACTTTGAGGGAAAACAGCAGCATGAAATAAAAAACTGGGGTCTGTTTTTGTCACATAGTTTCTGCTACCTTCCACATATAGTAATTGCTTTAAAAAAAACAACCCCAAACTTAAAAAAATTCTAAAGTGACTGTAGAGCTGAATTATAGAGAACACGTCTGTTAAGCTGAAATATATGCATTTTCTTCTTCATCCAGGAGAAAAGAGAGTATAGGATAGGTGAACAGAAGGAAGCAACCCTAAGTTAGGAGCAGTGTGTCCTGCCTCCAGTGACACTTTTCACATAGCATGACACATCTTATTGACAAGCATCTACTGCTTCCATCTCATTGAGAACACCATGCTCTTAGATTGCGGAGTTAGCTTGCCCTAGCAATTTTCTATTATTTGGTTTGTTGCAACAGGCTTTATAACAGGATATGTATAACTGGAAGATAAGATTTGGGGTTGGCTGTTTCTGAGGCTTTGGTTTTAGTTTTTTTTGGGGGGGTGGGGGATTCTTCGGCTTTTTAGTGTAAAACAGAATCAGCAGTTTCTGTGTTTTGCTTGTATTGCTTTATTTTTTATTTTTTTTTTACCCATAAGTGGTGGTTGTGTTGAATCTCTTCCACTGAAAAAGGTAAATAGAATTGATTTTTCTCTAGTGCATATTTATCTTCAGTAAAACATTTATACATTCTTTAATTTGTGTTAATAAGAAAAGTCTTCAGATGTATTCTATAAATCTGTTTGAAGGCTGGTATGTAATTTTCATTCGGAAAGTCTAAGAGGAATTTAAGGTTGACTTTGAATTTTTTTTTTTAAACTAAATGAATAGACATAGATATAGATACAGCTATGTAAGATTCAGAACTTGTCGCTGAAAAGAACCAAACCTAATACAAACGTATATTGATTTGGGGTTGAATGCTGACTTTTCTCAAACCAAACCCCCTGTTCTTTAAAGACTGAGCTGTTTCTCTGAAATATGAGGAACAAAAATGTAAAGTGTTTTTTTTTAATCTGTCTCTCTGTCCATCTTCACCCTACACACGCTCCTGTCCTGTGGTTCCTCTCTGCTGATCTCTCCTCCTGTGGAGGCACTGTAACTGTGCCCACCTAAACCCTGAATTTCCAGGGCAAATCCTTTTACAGGCAAACATGTTATGCAGGTGACTGCATTTTCCTGCAGTGTTGGAGACCTGGCTATGTAAACAGCACTGTTAAATAGCTTATGGGTTATTAGATGGTGGCAATCCTTCCCACAGATGGACAGAACAGGGTGAACACAATCAGCTCAACATATCCAGGAAACACGGGCTTTGGCTTTGGTCCATGTACAGTGCATCTTGTAACATTTGCTGCGTTTTTTTTTTTTCTTTGACTTATCAGGTTTATTGTTGATGTAATGTATTGGGTCTGCATATACCTGTATATTTCTCATCAGCAAGTCACAAAGAGGTGTGACAACCCTTGCCATGTGAATTGGCTCTCATTATGGATCTTTAATCTTATAAATATTATCTTTCTAATCTTGCTATGATTTCTTTTTTTGTCTGAGGAATTGAATAATGAGAGTTTAAACACAAGCACAGTTTTCTGCCTTCCCTTATCTAACCATCTATTCTGCAGGGCTCCTCATCAGAACTGTGCTCAATGAGGACAGTTAAAAACTATTTGTTTTGTAATCAAAGATCCAGACCAAATTCCAAGACTGCACTTTGAGATTCCCGTGTGAAACAGCTCAGATGTAAAATGAGTAGTGGTGGTTCCATGATGCTTTCTTTAGTAAGAACTGAATCTGAGTTTTGTTGTATCTTACTATGTGCCAAATTTCTGTAAAATGATAGTGGTATCAGGAAACTGTTGAGAAGAAAGAATACATTTCTCCTTTAAAAAAAAAAAATCAACAACTTCATTTTTAGTAAGATCCACTTTCTTTTTCCTGAAAAGTGGACTTAATAACTGTTCAAAACTGGTTTTGTTTAAAAATGCATTTGCTATTAAGATTTTTTTCCTATATGTTTTTATTTACGTCATGGGATTTTGTAACTAGCTACATGTGGTTTTCTTTGGTAACTAAAAAAATTTTCAGTGTCATAGCTTGTCCTGATGGGATGACCTGTGTTATACAATTCAAATAATTATATTAAAAAGAAAACATGTACTTTCTCTCTCTAATAGGAAAATTTGGATAAGGAGAAGAAAGCTTGTGTAGGACTTGGATAGGGAGGAGAAAGCTTGTGTAGGATACTGATCTCATTAATATGAATGGAGTGAAACTGAAGAAATAAGAACACTGAGAAACAGAATTGTACAATCTGATTTTTATCAAGAGATCATTGAATAATCCTGGTATGATATGTCTAACGAATGCTAATTATTTAAGGCTTTTGGATACAAGTAGCCATAGGTAAGTCAATGGGTAGTATGTAAATACTTGAGGAGGAAAGATATTTGTTTTTCTCACTCATTCATGAAAGCTTGTTAAGGGCAGCAATATTAACAAATACTTGTTAAGCAGCCTGCTCTCACTTAAATTTTATATGAGTTTTGAATCCCCAGGCAAACCAGGGAATGTGCTCTCTCTCCCCCTTTGGATATCTTGATTTTTCAATGTTTCTTATGCTGGCTTCTGCAGAAATTCAGTAGGGTAGGGAAATCAAATTTGCTTTCTCTTTCAAACTTCTTGACATCCATTAAGTCATCTTTTTGACATGATGAAAGGAAATAAAAATACCTACTATTTTTGTAAATCCTTTTCTAAGCACTGCTGGTCTTCAGTGACATTGTCAGAGTAGGTGGAAAAGAGATCTATAGCTCTGCAAAGTGCAGAAGCATTTTCCAAACCAAACTATATATTTCTGTTAGAATTTTGCTGGGCAAAGTGTTCTACACAAATTCCTTGTATCAACATCAGTTTACCAGATCTCATAGGTGCTGTGTTAATTTGGCTAGTATGTAGTTTGGCACCTTGATGACAGTCCTGCAACTATGGGATGGCTAAATAAACCAAGAAAATGTGCCATCTAGCTAATGATATGCCACCAGAAGACCGTGGAAATAATTAGAGGCATTGATGGTACAAATAGTCTCATCTGCTACCTGGTTTACAGGTTAAGTAACTAGATGTGCAGTCCTAGGGCATGTGGGGCATATGAGCAACTGACAGGGTTTCCCTGTCTTTATGTTTTAATTTTTTTTTTTTTAAGTCTGGTGTTCCACAGAAGTATAGAATTGCCTTTGGTTATCTTAAGGGACGGGGTGGCTCTGGTTTGAAAACATTTGTGGTTGCAGGCCATGTGACCTGCACTGTAATATTCATACTGCAGCCTAGCCATGTATTTTCATGTAACTGTCAGGAGCTCTGTCAAGGTTGGCTGAAACTGGCCAACAGTCCCAAAAGCTGAGGGGAAAACGAGGCATACCAATACATACACCATATGATTGCACAAGCTTCAGTTCTAGGAAGCTGGATTGAAAATATTTGTCTTAATATTGACTTGACAGAATTCTTGCATGCTTTTTAAATGCCTCCTTATTAATAACTTCTACTTCCTGGTATAGTATGATATAGTATCCACAGGTTTTGTTACAATCTTAAAAGCCCATTAATTTCTAATTCGGAGTGCATGTGTTCAGGTACTTTCCCACAGGAAGAGGCTTTGGGGTCAGCAGAGGAAAAATTAATTATTCACCTCTATCCTATTGTTTCTTGGGTACAGAACGCCAGTCTAAAACTATGATTGCTGCTGCAGTCATTTGGGCCAGTTGGATTTTTTTTTTTTTTTGCCAAGTAGATAAGAGTTCCATAAACAGCCTGCAAGTTGGAGATATTTCAGTATTATTGGGTGTTAAACTCAAAACAGGAAAACAAAAGAATACCTGAAAGAATTGTGTATGCATATGATCTGAAGAGTAGTGTGAGCAGCTTTAATTAAATCCATTTTAGGATTTAGATTCACACAGGCAATATGCAGTCTGCAAAGGGAAGAGATGCTTCTGAACATCTAATACCCATACATCTGTACCTTTGTAGCTAATAATAGTCTGCAATATATAGAAGGTGTATAAGTAGCACTTCCAAAGCTTGTACAAAATCAGCAGGGTTTTTTTTTGTTTGGTTTTGGTGTTGGGATTTTTTTGAGAATTTCAGTTGGATAATTCCTGAAAATTCCAAGAGAATCAGTGGTTCATTGATGCTGTTTGGGATTCATATCAAGCCAGACCTCAGATGGATCTTTTCAGATAATATGGTCATATTGAACAAAAATGGCAAGTGACCCTCACTTTAAGAAAAACAAAACCAAACCAAAAACCCAAATCAGTTTGCTTAGAAAACTTCTAGCAATAAAATTATTAATAATGCCAATAGTAAAATTATCTTTTATGTGAGTAGGACCAGAAAGCTTTCTGTCACTTTTCTGATTTTTTTTTTTTTAATATAAAAAGAGCTGAGAGTTATGCACAGAGGTGAAATTATTTATTACACCAGCTGATAAAGGTTGGGGGAGGTGCTCAAAAAATAAAGGCTTGTAGACCTGTAAGCTAGCTTGCTTTTGCCCTAATTATCCCAACTATCTTTATCAGTTAAAATTTCTAGAAAAATTTGTAGATTAATCTCCCTTAATGCCCTCATGGACACATTTTTGCTGTTTTACACAGTCCTTCACTAAGTATGTGATTTAGTTAATAATCAGCAATAGCAATAAAAGTAAAATTGTAAAATGGTTTCTGGTAAATAACAGATTATGTTCCACTTATTCAGCTATAAAGTAAGAATAAAATCCTTCTAAAAGGTTCATTACTAAATGCATCATTCCAGTCATCTTTCTCCAATTGTCACTGACAACAAGAGCTACAAATCATGATCTAAGGACTTAACCTGTGGAATGTAATAAATTATCAGTCAATTCTCAATTGTAACAAATAATGCTTTTAAAAGGAAAAGTAAAAACATTTCCCTTTAAATTTTTAGAAAACATGCAAAATATTTAGTCAAATATATTTTTTTTTCTTTAGATTTTTTTTATTATTGTATTATCTACTGTTTCAAAATCTTCTTTCCTGTGGCATCTCTCTGGCCTCTGAATTTTTTGTTGGGTTTTTTGGGGGTTTGGTTTTTTTTTTTTATTGCATGTGACAGTTTGTGAAGTTTTAGTTGATGTTCTGCACTGTGCTGTGATTCCTTGTTTGTGCTGAGTGTTGCTTAGACAGAGACTATTAATTCCATGACCAGAATTCATGAACAGTTGCCTCAGGTCTTGATGGCAGTTCCCCAAAAGAATGTGTTACAACTTAGCTTGGCTACCTGGGCTTACAAACCAGACTTCCTAGTTTTGTCACTTCTAAATTTCCACTACAAGAAGCCTTCCGTTTGTAAAGGGAAATACTGACTCCATTCTCTACCTCTTACTCATCTGATTGCAAGCCAGGACATAATTTTATGTTTTGGACCATGCCCAGTATAGAAGATTCAGTACCAGCTGAAGCGACTACATATAGTACAAGCAATCAATTTTAAAAGATGTGTTTATTCAACTGGCAGTTTTTGAGACAGGAGTTGGTAGCCAGTCTTTTTGCAGTTATTAGGAACAGATAGATTGATACGGACCTGGAGACTCTTTTCTCTGCTGCATTTGAACAATGGATTAAAGCTGTAAAAGCTATGAAGCTTGCAGTGATAGGGAGAAGAGACAGCATATTGCATTAATTTGGGCTTCATTATTGTTCAGCCACAAGTTACAGGTGTCCAGAAATATTCTGGAGGAGTTTTGTGGTTGTTTGTCTTGGAGACATCTGTTGATAGATAATTTAAATCTGCTCCTTTTGATGTATGTTTTATGTGGGTTCATTTTTAACAGATCTAATTAAAATAAACTAAAACCAAAAGTATTTCTGCAAGTAATACACCTCTTTCTTTTACGTTGCTTTCAGGTTTTTCTATAAGTCTAGTTTAGGCCTATTCTCCACAATAAATGTCCTGAGTTTACCCACATTATGCTGTTTTAAATCCTGCTATTACTGAGTCACTTACTTGTCTTTCACCAATTTTTATCATATGAAACATTCTTATGAACCTATGTATCTTTTGCTTATCAGGTCTTTGGGTTTTTTCCCTGAATTATGAGGAAACATTTAGGTTTTACAGAGATATTCTGAAATTACATGGGAGAATGAAAGGAACAGCTTTAACATAGTCAAATATATTTTTTTCTCTGTAAGATTGCCAGAGGCATGTATGAGGAACTTCTAGAAACAGAAAAAGTGGAATACTTAGGCTAATCAGTCTGAAATGCTTAGACTGTGGTTTTCATAATGAATTCCATTTTATTTTTGGTGTTTGGATGATGAATAGGATCAATCTACAGCAAGTAAAACTTACCCGTCATAATACATTTTTACAGGAAAATCTCCTTACACATCACTATCTTTTATTTTTTACAATTATTTAAATCTCCCCTTTTGAGAGCAGAAAGAATTCCAGTGAAAGGATTATTAAAACCTTGTTACCTTCTACTCCAAATATGAGGTGCAACTCTTCCATGTTTTCTTGACTGGCATAAGCACATAACAGTGTTATCAGACACCAGTTTTAAGTATGCTGTACTGTGTGTGACGTGACTGTGGACAGAGGATGAGAGGGGAAATAAACTGTGCATGACAGAGGTTAGTCATGCATTTTAATAGACAGTGGAGGGTGTTTAAATACACTTTACTGCCTTCCTGACTGAACTATTGAAAACAGAGCAGAGCAATGAGGGATATATTTGCTTTGATGATAGAAAGGTTTGGCTGAATAAATTTTGATTACTGGTAATACATAAAATGGAATCCATCATCTAGTTTTGTAGCACTGACAGCAATGTTTAAAGATTATTCTGTATCTTACTCAAAATACTCCTATCATTGTTTAGAGTTTCCTATAGTGATACAGTGCTTTTCCTCTCCCAGTGCTGATATGCTAGCATAACCTTCATCTTTTTAGAGACTTATTGTTGCAATATAGTCTGACTCAGGTAAGAACCCCAGGATGATGGGGTGATAAGCACTGTGAAAAAATGAGTGTGGCAGCACTCACCAGAAGTAGTTTCATGCATGACTATGCAATCAAATGTATTAATAACTTTTGGAAATAACTTATTTTGTTGTTTCACCTTCAGAGTACAAAGTGCCAGCTACCAAGGTAGCAATGCTATTAATAGTTATTCTTTATTTCACTGGCTAAACTCCAAATACTTTAGTGCTTTTCCCTGTTGTGAGCAAAAGTGCACCTGTACAACATCCTTCATACTACTGTGAAATGACTGTTATCCATCAGGGCCATCTCTTCTTTATAAAACCTGTCATGACTCAGTCTTTCTAAATCCATACAAAACAATATTCTGCTAGATCATCTTTTATTAATGAACGTGAGAAATGTTCGAAATAATAAATGGAAGCTGTGATTCTTTAAGTGCAATGCTAAACTGATGGAGACATATACTGAATGGTGATAAGCAGTGGTCACAGAACATGCCTACAAGGAAAAACAGAATAACAATAGTGAGCTTTTTGCTTAGTGCAACATTTACTAAAGTCAAATTGCCTCTGGCTTAGAGAAAATTAAAATACCATTATTAGCCTTCAAGAGAATGCTCAAACATTATGTATGCTGTTCCTTTTGAGAATACTTGCTTCCTGTCTGACACACATATTAAGAACTGTGAGTAAATATTCAGATATCTCAACTACCTTGCCTTGTTTACTATGGTGTCCTCGGTTTTCATCCTGGGAAGCCATGTAAAGGCTTGCAGAATCAGCCAAATACAATATCTGTTTTTTCTTCCTAGAAACTAAATAGTAATCACTTAAAATATAGATTGACCAGAAGTGTGATTCTTGTGTGGTTAGCCTTTGATAATACTGATATTGTGCGGCATTAATTTGTAGTACTTGCAGCTTTTATTTATAGTTGGGTAAATATGTGTGTCTTTTGAGGTTCATCTAACCTTTTAAGAATAGGTTAAAAATAGAAGTCACTGGTAGACAGCTCGTCTGTTAAAAACAAAAAACTAAACTGCTTTTGGATTTGCTATCATTTCACTGCTAGCACTAAGATGCCAGTTTCTTACTTTGTTTTTCTACCAACACAAATCCCATTTGGGTTAATAATGCCATATTCAATGTAGTGAAGTAAAATATGCAATTAAAGTTTCCTCAATAAATACAGAACAGGTTGTAAAACGGTAAAAAGGAAATGTGACAAATAATGTGCACAGATTAGCAAACTGAAAGCCTAAGTAGAGAGGTGATTCCTAGCAAAATCAAGTTTCACTTGTGATAATTCAACATCTTCTGAGTTAAAAGATCTTTTCTGTAGAATAGTTGACAAAACTATTTCATCTTGTATTTCATCATATCTGACGTGTTGTTTTAGAAGTGTCCTACATAGGTAACAAAAAAGACAATATCTTAATAAAGATTAACTGTTAGTTTTTCCCTTAGGAATTCTTGAATCTTCTGAGTCGTCCTTACCCCACTGTATCTGGACTTCCACTTTATCTGCTGTCATATAATCTTTCCAGACCAAAAAACCCCACTCTAGTTTAGAAAATCAGCATGTTTAAAAAATTGTAACAACTTTAATGTAAGCTAGCTACTCTACTAGATGTGCTAGTCTTTGACTCTTAATATTAAGACTGCTATGGCATGTCCTTGATAAGATGCTAATTTTTGAAGACTTCATTAATGATCTGAAGAAGTCCTAAGGTCAATTTTAGAGAGGAATATAATAGAATAGAAAAATGTGGTATTTGTGTTTTACAGGTTTCACTCGTCACTTCTAAAATTAGTCAGGATTTTACTTCATTTTGATGTTACTTTACTTGTAGTTAAGTAAAATGTGTCTTATACAGGAAACTAACTTCTTGGACTTGGAAAGAAAACTCTATATATTGAAATCTGATATCCCCCTGTAATTTTATGCCACTATTCAGGCTGGCTGTAGACTCAACTTTGAATATGCAGTATGTCCAAAGTTAGGACTGTAATGGATCTCTAGTGGTCACATGGTAAAGTGGAATTCCCTTCCCTTCACGTTATTAAAATCCAAAGATTCTACTTGAATGAAAATAGTTTCCTTCACGTATTTCTGGTATTCCTTCCTGACCATGTTGGATATACCAGAACAACCTTTCTTGGTATTGTTTAACTCTGTTTCTCCTTCAAAGTCAGGAAGTTTACAGAGATGATGCTGAAGGTAAAGTAAGCGAAGAAGTGAATGGGATTATACTACAATAGCATTGCATAACAGGCTTTATGTTGATCTAGAACTATACTGATACCTGGCAGGAAGAATACCAAGCTTCCAAATCTGTTCATTGGTCCTTGCTCTTCTCTTCCCTCAAAGCTCCTGTGCATTTAATTTCCTGCATTTAATTATAAAGATAAAAAAATTTTATATGTTGTTTTGTGTACAGAACTTCTAAACTGACAATTAAGCAGCCATTTAATTTGCAGTGTGTGGTTTGTCTTACCAGAAAAGACAAAGTGAGAAAGACTTGTTTTGTTAATGACATTGACTCACTGTTAGGGTTTTTATGTTGTTTTGTTCTGCTATTTTTATTAACAGGCAACAGTGGGACTGAAAGAAAGTTGCTGCTGGTGAGCAGGGAGCATTTGGGGTAGGATACACTTAACTCTTTGCATTTTAATCTATCTTATGCTTGCAGAACAGACCAAAGAATTTTCTGAGGTTCCATCGTCTTTTCTATTGCTAGCATATTTTGCTGTAGCATTTACATCTAGAGCATTTTCAGACCATCTGGAGCAAAGCTGTGTGCAAAAGAAAAAAATCTGAACAAACTCAATGCTCTTTATGTAAATCTATTCAGTGAGCTCCTCCTATCAGTAAGGCAGGTTTTTATACTGTTTTTCTCAGGATGGATGTAACACTGCCGCTTATGTAACAATGCAATGAGTTTTCTCTTTTAGAATAAAAAGTAGGGTAACTAAGCAACAAAAAACATTCTTGCACTGAGTGAAATTGCTTTCCCATAGTTCGGATACTAACACCAATACTTTTAAGAATTAAACAGCAAAGGTTTCAGTGGGAATAAGTACCTTTCAGCCTCCTCATTCTCATTATGTTATTTTAGTAATGCTCAAAATGTTTTTGAAACCCTGTTTTTGTAGAGAGAAGCTATGGGTCCAGCTCTGTACTCTTACCCACATGACTTCCAACAAAATGCTGTGGTCTTCACCAGGATCCTGTCTTGGTATGTTTATCTGGAGCACAAGTCTTACGAGGAGCAGCTAAGAGCTGCGGCTGTTTAGTCTGGAGAAGAGGAGGCTGAGGGGAGACCTTATAGCTCTCTACAACTACCTGAAAGGGGGTTGTAGTGAGGTGGGTGCTGGTCTCTTCTGTCAGGTGGGTGGAGATAGGACGAGAGGAAATGGCCTTAAGCTGTGGCAAGGGAGATTTAGGTTAGATATTAGGAAACATTTCTTTACTGAGAGGGTTGTCAGACACTGGAATGGGCTGCCCAGGGAAGTGGTTGAGTCACCATCCCTGGAGGTATTCAAAAAGCGAGTGGACGGGGTACTTCAGGACATGGTTTAGTGGGCATGGTTGATGGTTGGACTCGATGTTCTTGAAGGTGTTTTCCAACCTAAATGATTCTATGATTCTCTCTGTATGTGTAAATCAGAATACAGGATCAAGGCACTTAACTTTCTGTTTAAGTAGAATTTTTGCCATTACTTCAGACATGCCTATAACATACAAGTGCTAGCATTTAAAAACTTAAGGTGAAGTTTTAACACAGGGTGTGCTGCTGATGCCTCAACTAAACTGTAAGCTGCTTAAGATAGTGATCATCTCTATCCCCTCATCTATGTACGCAGTGTTGTACACTGCGGCTGGGGGGCTGTGCTGCTGACCTTCCTGCATGGTGCGTTCATTCACTGCTGAGGTAAATCCAGCTCCTGGTAACCCAGAGCCTTTGTACATCACACTTCAGTCCTTCGATGTGAATGTGAAGAGGGTTTGAATGGTTGCTTTACCTGGCATTTACTGAGGTATCTCTGTGTGACCATGCAGGCTTTGTGCCTGCCTGCTAAGCCTGCAGAACGGTGACAGCAGTGCTTTGCTGGTTGGGACATTGTTTTCAGGCTTCAGGAACTACCTGGAAAAACCATTCTTCAGGGCATTAATGATGGCATGGCTCATGTAAGGAACACAGATGAGGGAAACAATCCCATTCCCATCCCGGGCTACTGCAGAGCCTCCCATAGCCCCAGGCATTGCACGGCACCACCATAGTTCAGTGGTGTCTCATTCCTCCCTTCCCACTCTGCAGCGATGAGGGTCTGAGCCTGCTTTCAGGAGCTAAGTGTGGGCCTACCACCAACCTCCTCTCCAGACTGGTGCTGGGATCATCTCCAGGCAGGTGCTTTTAATAAGCCAAGAGCTCTGGTGAAGCTTAATATGATTATCCACACACAGAACACAGTTACGACATAACAAGTCTTAGTTGGAAACAGCATATTGGGAGACACAAACATAATTATACTTTCTTACATAGCAAAGTATAGTGTATAGGATAAAGGAATGCAATTTAAAGATACCACTGAAAAAAAAACCAAAAAGGAGTTTTGCAGTCAGATTTTGAACCACAGGCTTTTTGGGGACCATGAATGATGACAGGGACTCTGTCTGTGGGGGATGAAAGTTTTTCAGACTTATTTCAATGCAGACTTTTTGAGGTAATTTTTAAGTCCTTTAAATTTCTGTTCGTGTACTTCATGTGAAAAACAGTTACAAAATTCTGTTTTACAGTTATTGTGGGAATAAGCTTAAGGGGATGTTTGAAAATGGAAAGGAAATGAAGTGCTAGTGTTCATGTTTGGACCTATTTAGTTTGACTGCAAGATAGATTTAGGGTCAAAAGCCCTAAACCCTGCTGTTTATAACCCCACTTGCTTGTAGCATTGTTAGTGAAAGTGGGAGACAGAAAATAGTTTACTAGCACACAAGCCATATATGTAGTAAAGCCTAGTAATATTTAGAAAATTTCCTACAACATATGTTGTGTAACACGGTGAAGATTAGGGTTAACAGCCTAGAGGTGGAAGAACACTTTGTCAGGTGCTGTCTCCTTAAAGAAGCTAGATGAGAGGAGTCCTTTATGAGGCAACATGTGGTGGGGGATATTGATGCCAGATTTAAATAGGAAATAGGACAAGTATGGTCACAGAAGGCAACGGCAGGCTGAATGGAAAGTCAACAAGCTCATGATGAATTTTGCTATAGCCTTTGTTTTCTCTGGGGATTAGCAGCATGGATGCGAAGTTTGGCAACGCGTTGGTTCCTTTGCTTCAGAATGCACACTTTCAGGTGTGGGCTGTTTACCAGTATCATAGACTGAGAAATTTGACGTTGTGAATACAGTTGAACGCTACTATTGAAAGGATAGGGTGAAGAAGCTGTGTGTTTTGACACAGAGAGAAGGTTGTCAGATAAGTAGACAATAATTGTTCTGGAAATTAGTGCTGAGGAAACTAAATATTAAGAATGGGAGAGAGGATGACAAAGAAACCTAAACAAAATGAGAGGGTACACTTAACAGCCTAGTCTTGCAAATAGTCAAAGAAAGAGAAAGGATCTGAAAAAAGAAACTGCATAGAGCAACTGGATGGAGAGGTAACGATCAGTATGGAATGAAAGTTGTTCACATTTCACAGTGTCTGGTGGATTGGGACAGAGAAGTTGAAGTATAAATGACAAATGAGGAAGATCCTAAATACACGGAACAGGAGAAGGTCTGTTGCAGTAACACAGCTGAGTGGTGAGCTGTGTATGCAGACTCAAGGGAGAGCGGTTTGTGTTTAATATGCATGCTTGGACAGGATTAAAATAACATCAAAGTTCGAGTAAAGAAATAGGATTTGCAGGAGAAGCTATACAGAGGATGAGATCCTAACCAAAATAGCCATGACTCTGCCAATTACTGTGTCATGCTGCCCTGTACTGCGCTGACTAATGTTAATGGGTGGAGGGAATCAGGGTGAAGTGCTTAGCCCAGCGAAGAAACCAATGTCTGGGACGCTATTAGCAGGGTCTGAGAGCAGAGGATGGGAGTAGGGTGATCGATGATGGAAGGTGAGCTGAATACAGAAAAGAGAGAGATTAACTCTCTCAGCCTGCTGTCTCTCATTGAATCTAATAGTTTTGTGATTCATAACTTTCTTCTACAAATGTTTTGGTTCAGTTGGTGCTTTTTATGTCACGAGGCACGCATGTGGATCTCTTCCTACAGAAGTACTTTGACTGTATCCTTTTATTTGATAAGAAATGCAAAATCTTGCTCATTACGACAATTCAAAATCTTGGAAAAAATAAGAAGAAACTGAATTTGACTCATGATGGAAGCCAACAGTTAAATTCAGCTGCGCTACTACATCAATAATCCACTGAATTTGGAGTAAGTACACTGTGTTTTAAAATTAGTGTGTCTATCAATTTTGAACGAGGCTATGCAAAGCCATTAGAGGTTATTAAAGTATAATTTCCCAGACTACCAGGAAGACAGCAAAATGAAAATCCAGAGCATAATCATGCTTTAACCTCTTGGTGCCTCAGTGAAATGGGTATCAGTTTCTCCTCCCAGGGATACTGTACTGCTTAATTAATACTTGAAGCACTGAGTGATTTGGGTAGGCTTGTTATGCAATTACAAAAGTATGAATTTATTGTTAATGTTGCCTTTGGAACTTTACTGTTTTTTCTAAATTTTTCTTTTACCATCCTTTTACTATACTCTGACTGCACTGATTTCCCTAGTTAAGCTCTGTTTTTCTGTGTTGTGCAACTGAAGAACTACTCAAGATCTTTCTTTGCTTTTCACTAAGAAATTGGTTTACTAAGACTAAATGGGAAACATTCTTTCTAGTAGCTTGACATCAATTCATAGTTGTCAAGTTTAAGAGAATTTTAGAAAGGAAAGGCACTGATAGTTGTTTCCCTATGGCAAATGCTCCATATTTCTTTTCCATTTCATAAATTCATTGTGTAGAGGTGTGGGGGAAGGATGGATGAGGACCTTTATCACAGTTCTCGAGTATTTTCCCATTCCCCCTCAGAAATAAAGTATTTTTGAGGGCTTTCACTCGCAGAGAGGTCATTCATACAGTTTGTGTTTTCTAAGAGTAAACCGTATTATTTGCAAACACAGCACGTGGTGTAAGTATCCCGAAGCTTTTGTGATCAGCTGTTTTACAAGCTCAACAGAGACCTCGGTTTTTCATGTCCCGTATTGACTTTTAACTTGTCGTTTTCGAAGGATCCCAAATACTTTGTAACTTCCCTCAAAATCATCCCAGCCAACTGCTAAAACGGCTTGAGGGGTTTATTAGCCTGCCCTCGCCATCCACCCTCGTGCGAACAGCCATCCTTGTTACAGGCTACTGCTGGGCTCCCCTGAGATTACTCGAGAAAGGCATCCGAAGCGCGACCCAGACGCTGTTCTCCATACTTCTCTCACGCCTGGGCCTCCAGCCCTCCTCACGTTTCTAAGGCAGCCACCTGGCCCGCAGAGACCCTCGCTGACAGAACGGCACCGGCCGCTGCCGGCCCCTTCGCCGCCCCGCGGGCAGAGCCGCCCCGCGCCGGTTGCAGCCGGTTCCGAGGGGCGCGGGAAGCGGGGGCGCAGCCGCCGCCGGCCCCAGCCAATCGGAGGCGCCGCGCGCAGCGGCGCGGGCCGCCCCTCAGGCGGCGGGCTGCGCGAGGCGCTGCCGTGAGGGCGGCCGCCGGACACCCCCCCCCGCCGCCTTGTTCGGCGGGCAGCGGCGCGGCGGGAGGGTCGGCCGGCTCCGGAGAACGAGGAGGTGTTTCCCGGCTTTTCTGCTACCTGTCGAAGCTAGGTATTGCATAATCAGATCTTAGCGTCTGTCCGTCTCTCTCTAGTTTGCCGTTTCGCCCGCCTCCCCCGCGGCTGTGAATGGCTTCTCCACAAAGTGCTCTGAGCGGCACATGGCCCAGCCGTCTGTGGTGAGAGAGAGCATCTACTGCCTTCGTCGGTAAAGGAGAAACAGGTGTTATTTCTAATTCTTCCGAAGTCACGCTTTCCTTCTCTCACCGTCCACTAAAGAAATGAGGGATAGGGCTGTGCTGGTTTGTCGACGCTTTCACATTCTAGGTTCTCCCCGCCTTCCCCAGGCCATCTCTTAATAATGCGACTTCCCCGTGTGCGGCTTCTTCTTTGGCTCTCTGTCAGTCAGTCGCTGCTCTTGCAGCTGTCGGGGACAGAGGCTGACTCACGGCTCCGTGCGCCTTTCCTGAGTTACACCAGCTGACTGTGTATTTTATTTGGCTTTATTTATAAATAAACTTTACATGTTAAACACTTCTTGAGAGGAAAACTGTTATGAAATAGATCGGGAGTGAAACTGGTAGATATGCATAGGATTTAATGGAAATTAAATATTTACAGAGCAGAGACTCGAGAGCTATACAGACTTTTCTGAACAATCCTAGGGGCAGAAATCATCTTCTAGATGGCCTTGATCCAGCAAAGCGCTTAAGGCACAGGGGTAGTTTCATTGAGTTAATTGAGAATGTGTATGTGGGTTTAAGTGCTTTGCTGGACTTCAGCCTTGAAAACACTATGCTTTCATTTAAATTCCATTTTTAGTTTTTATTTTTATGTAAGAATATGAATCTTAACTGGTTCATTGCCTTATATCATGACACCAGGAAGAGACAATATCAATTTGTAAGTATTAGTCAATACCTGCAAATTGAAATGAAGGCTGATTTAAAAAAAAAAAAAAAAAAATATAATAACTGTCCTTAAGAGCCACTAATTCTGTTCCATTTGTAATAAATGACTTACAGAAGCTAATTTACATTTGGGCTAATGTGAACTGGTATGTTTTGTTCTGTGATGATCAGCTTTATGAAAAAAAACCAACCAAAAAACAACCACCACCCAAACCCTAAATTTAAAAGCTTATCTGAGTCCCTTTCAGCCATTTCAGTTCATAGATCTGCTTCAAGGGGAAATTATTTGAGATGTGCTATTTTATTTAAATGACCTCTTGCAACCTGAAAGGTGTGGGATGTGAACAAAGTATGTTTGTATCACT